>NC_064614.1:5185000-6435000 GCF_023898315.1 Schistocerca nitens
AGAATATCATATTTTTTAGTACCAGGAAGACAGCAACACGTTGCAAACAGTGCCTGAAAATTTCAAGGCATTAGCGCATATACATTTTGAGAAAAGACTTCTAATAACATAAAGAATGTAAAACAGAGCAAATGAGATTCAAAGCTTTTCTTCTCACACTTCTACACGTAATAAGCTTTAAGCCCTGCATACTGATAATCCTCATCGTGCAGGTTTCTCTTCTCTCCTCTTCGAATCTGCCTGGCCCCCACTATTCGATCTGTACATCGAAGAAGCATTGGCGGAAATAAAAGAAAGGTTCGGGAGTGCCATTAAAGTCCGAGGTGGAAGAATATCAATGATACGATTCGCTGATGACATTGCTATCCTCAGCGAAAGTGAAGAAGAATAACAGGATATGCTGACTAGAATGAGCAGTATAATGAGTACTTGATATCGACTGAGAATAAATCGAAGAAACACGAAAGTATTGAGAACTAGCAGAAATGAGTACAGCGAGAAACTTAACATCAGGACTGATGGTCACGTAGTAGGTGAAGTTCAGGAATTCTCCTACCTAGGCAGCAGAATAACCAATGATGGACGGAGCACAGAGGGCATCAAAAGCAGACTAGCACTGGCGAAAAGAGCATTTCTGGCCGAGAGAATCGGAGAGGAAAGCAAAATGTGGAAAACCCTGACAGGAAGAAGGGACAGGACGAGAGAACATCTCTTAAGAGATCAGGGAGTGACTTCTATCATACTAGAGGGAGCTGTAGAAGGCAAAAGCTGTAGAGGAAGACAGAGATTGGCATATATCCAGCAAATAATTGAGGACGTAGATTGCAAGGGCTACTCTGAGATGAAGAGGTTAGCACAGGACAGGAATTTGTGTCGGGCCACATCAAACCAGTCAGACGACTGATGACTCATCAACAATTGGCAGTGTAACTTCCGACTGGAATTACGCGTTGATTTTGTAGGATTACGTTGGAAAGCACTTTGAATTCGTGCGACATTTTCATCGGAATCGGGAGGGCGACCAGGATTCTTTCTCTTGGATACATATCCTCTGTCTACGAACAGTCGATGCCATCTCCGAATGTTCCATTTTTTGGATACCAGTTTCGTACCTCAACCTGAAACCTATTTGCACTTTAATCACGGAATTACACTTTGCAAATTCGAAAACAGAAAATGATTTCTGCCGCGGAGTAGCCATTTTGGAACATGTGACGGTAGCCAAGCAAACATCTAACGGCAATGAATGGAAGCCAGACAGTACACTCGTTTCTCCAGTAAACGCGACGTGGTGCAGCGATCTATAGTTTTGACAACATCATACTTTGTACATTGGTTTTGAAACACCGAGTTCTTTATTGAAGAGTATCTTCACACAATGTTTAGAAACTAACGTTTAATCGTATATTATAATTAATGTTAGCATTGGAAAACAATAAGGTTTCGTAATCTTAAGCCACTTAATAGTATTTAATTTACAAGAAATTTGTATTTTTTTCAGGTCATAGAGACCTTCTCAGCGATATTCGTGGAATTCGAGCATGTAATCCCTGTATGTTAAGATTGAGCGTACTTCCCGTTTCTTTTGTTTCAGCCCAAGAAGCCAGTTGTTATTAATGATGGACTAGGAGCGTGAAAACTGTTTTTATATTCAGTGGAAATACAAGCTTTTTATACCTAGGATTCACAGTCATGTAGACCTCTATAAAAGACATCACATTTACGCCAGTGTCTGTAACACTTTCTTTATTTCACGATTGCAATTTCGGCCGTAGGCCATTATCAAGTGAAGCTGTTATGGCTATTAGGCCATGTCAACCTAAAATGAACTGACAAATTTATATGTCGTTGTCATTACTATTAAATGCATTAGTGACGCTGTTACATAGTGTGAGTACACATATCCATATGTCATAAAATAACATAGTCTGTAGACACTCATGTTCGATAACCCATCACTAGTCACATATGCAGTAAACTGCAGAGGCAGATTACTGTTTACAGGCTACTGGTCAAGTGTCTACAGACTATGTTGTTTTATGACATATTTGCTCGCACTATGTAATGGCGTCACCAATGTATTTGATAGTAATGACAACGACATATAAATGTGTCAGCTCATTTTAGGTTGACATGGCCTAATAGCCATAATATCTTCACTTGATAATGGCAATCGTGAAATAAAGAAAGCGTTACAGTCACTGGCGTAAGTATGATGTCTTTCGAAATACAAGCATTCGCATTTCTGAATTCCTTAATGCAGACGTGTAGCTAATCTACAGGAATTCTGTCCGACAATGTATGAATGGTCTGGAATCACAAACCCTAATACATGAATATTTGTGCCGTACCTGTTCTTCCTGGAAATAACGTAGTAATTAGTGTTCCGACGGGTCTAAACGTTGTTGCTCCTACAGAGAGTCCATTGCTCACACAAACCCACTTCACGGGAAAATTACCTGTCTTCTCCAGCTGACGAAATGAAAGCCTCTGTATTCCATTCGTATATACAAAAACATATTCTGTGAATCCCATGATAAAGACGTGCTTCAGGGACGTGGACTATCAATTTAGATCCTAGTATCAAACGTTCTGATAAATTACGTAATGGATGACAAAGAACGGACTTTCTTTACTTTACTTTAAGTAACTGGGGATTTCAAATTTCCTGTTCGATGTTTGAAGAGAAACTCTTGTATCTTTTCTACTAGAATTCTGGTCTCATAGACAACGATACATAGGCTACTGGGAAAGTACTTTTACTTTTGGTGTCGCGAATTTCACAGTTCATCCCAAATGGATTCTTCTTAATTATTAACCCAAAATACCATTAAGAAGTACATGTATTGGCACGCTTTTCAAAGAGTCTCTAGGCTCTTGTAAATGCTTCTGGAAGATACACGGTTATCATTTTTTCATAGTGTTCTTATTGCTACACTTCATAGGGGATAATGCCACAGGGAAGTGCTGAGTGAAAATATTACAAGTACGTTAGCGAATCCGAATTGAACTCGTCTTAACGAGAGGAATTTCTGGGTGCGAGGCAGGCAGAAATGATCTTTTTCGTTAACTTATCCACACTCTGGTGCCACATCTACCTGTAATCCATATGGATCCAAAACATTTCAGATATAAAGCGTCAACGCTATTAATTTGTATTTATGATGCCTGTAAGTGATTTTTAATTACCTTGACTTGCGTAATATGAGATTTAGATAAAGCATTGTAAGCCTGGTCCACAGTTTTCCTGGCAGTTTCTAGTACAAATGTGTCATCTACAAAGATCACACTTTGTGAAAATTACTGCGATGTCCGTAGTAAACCCTTATTATGTCAAGAACAGAATTCGACCAAATATCAAACCTTGTGGAAAACTATATTTAATATTTATACACCCTGAAATTAGCTGCATTCCTGAGGAATCGTTTTCTAATGTACCCTATGTTTTCTGTCGTTAAGAAATGGTTCTATACAGGCAAGTGGAATGACCTTAAAAACAATAACGCTTTACTTTCCCTGTTGGAAATTTGCGATATACACAATCAGTTAACAAAAAAAGCCTACAGGATTTTTTTACGTTTTACTTTAGTATAACTGAATTTGTGAAATTATGTATTCTCTTTAGACAAGTATTTACGGAAAAGCAACAGCGGGGTTCTTGTCAGGTGGTGTACGCTTTATCTTCAGTAAGGTACTCATGCTGCACTGTGGGGCGATCGATATGGCGTGAAAATAAACATACTACGTACGCCGCGATTGCTGTGTAGACAATTTTACTGTTGCAAGATGACTGGATTCAACAGTCTTATGCTGCCAACACCTGATCATATGGAACTTGTTTTAAAACTGCTATATTACGTTACATGTAGTGAAAGCTAAAAGGTACTCCTCCACAAATACAGACAAACATCAAAAAAAGGGTTGCATCACCCCGGTTCCCAGAAGATAGACGTTGACTGCGGATACTGTATGACAGATATAGTCACTTTAACTGTTCAGAGATGTCACAAAACTCGTCCAAAGATGTAAACAACAATGTATGAGCAGTACCTATTAGACGGACGGGGTCTGACAGCCGATCAGTTCCAGTCATTCCACCAGGAAGGAGGTAGACAGTTCGTGTCGTCTGTAGTTCAACCAAGCCTAGACGGTGAATACAGTGGTTCGATCGCGTCCGTATTGTTACTTTGTGACACGAAGGGCTCTCAACAAGGAAAGTTTCCAGGCGTCTCGGAGTGAAACAAAGCGATGTTGTTCGGACAAGGAGGAGATACAGAGAGAGAGGAATTGTCGATGACATGCCTCGCTCAGGCCGCCCAAGGGCTACTACTGCAATGGATGACCACTACCCACGGATTATGGCTCGGAGGGACCCTGACAGCAACGCCATCACGTTGAATAATGCTTTTCGTGCAGCTACAGGACGTCGTGTTACGACTCAAACTGTTCGCAGTAGGATTCATGACGTGCACTTCACTGACGTCCATGGCGAGGTCCATCTTTCGCAACCACGACATCATGCAGCGCGGTACAGATGGACACAACAACATGCCGAATGGACCGCTCAGGATGGGCATCACGTTCTCTTTACCGATGGGTTTCGCATATGCCTTCAACCAGACAATCGTCGGAGGCGTTTTTGGAGGCAGGTCGGTCAGGCTGAACGCTGTAGACGCACTGACCAGCGAGTGCGGCAAGACGGAGGTTCCCTGCTGTTTCGGGGTGGTATTATGAGGGGCCGACGTACGCCGCTGGTGGTCATGGAAGGCGCCGTAACGGCTGTACGATACGTGAATGCCATCCTCCGACCGATAGTGCAACCATATCGGCAACATATTGGCGAGGCATTCGTCTTCACGGACGACAATTCGCAACTCATTGGTGCACATCTTGTGAATGACTTTCTTCAGGAGAACGACATCGCTCGACTAGAGTGGCCAGTATGTTTTCTAGACATGAACCGTATCGAACTTGCCTGGGATAGATTGAAAAGGGCTGTCTATGGACGACGTGACCCACCAACCACTCTGAGTGATCTATACCGAATCGCCGTTGAGGAGTGGGACAATCTTGACCAACAGTGCCATGATGAACTTGTGGATAGTATGCCACGACGAATTCAGGCATGGACCAATGCAAGTAGACAAGCTACTGAGTATTAGAGGTACCGTTGTGTACAGCAGTCTGGAGCACCACCTTCGAAGGTCTCGCTGTTTGGTAGTACAGCATGCAATGTGTGGTTTTAATGAGCAATAAAAAGGCTGGAAGTAATGTTTGTGTTGATGTCTATCCCAGTTTTCTGTAGAGGTGCCGGGGCTCTCGGAACCAAGGTGATGCAAAACATTTTTGGTGTGTGTATATTTTGATAAAGTACAGTTGATAAAATGCATACCGTTGATAAAATGCACACAGACGATAAAATTACATGCACCTGATAAAATCCGCGTATAGTCCACGTACGTTGGTGGGGAATATGGTTCTCACAAGTTTGCCCCACAACACTACGCTACTTGCATAGTACAGTGCGGCAGACTTGTGAGAACCATGTCCGCCTCCAACATGAGTGGACTGTACGAGGATTTTATCAGCTGTGTGCATTTTGTCAAGTCTGTCCATTTTATACTGAAGCGCCAAAGCGACTTAAAAGCATGCGTAGTCAAATACAGAGGTATGTAAAATGGCAGAATAAACAGGCAGAATACGGCGCTGAGGTGGGCAAGATTATATAAGACATCAAGTGTCTGGCGCAGTTGTTAGATCGGTTACTGGCAGCTTCTCAAGAGTTGGAGTGTGGTGTTATAGTCAGCGCACGAGCGACGGGACACAGCACCTCCAAGGTAGGGACGAAGTGGGGATTTCCCCTTACGACGAATATAGAAATCCGGTAAAACATCAAATCTCCGGCATCGCTGCAAGAACGGGACCAACGACGATTCCGCAAACTGCTGCAGTTTTCAGTGCTGGGCCATCAACAAGTGTCAGCGTGCGAACCATTCAACGAAACATCGTCGATATGGGCTGAGCTGTAGGCCTATTCGTGTATCCTTGATGAGTGCACGACACTAAGCTTTAGGCTCGCCTGGGACCGTCAACACCGACATTGAATTGTTGACGACTGGAAACATGTTGCCTGGTTGAACGAGTCTCGTTTCAAATTGTATCGAGCGGATGGACGTGTGCGGGTATGGGGACAATCTCTTGAATCCACGGACCCTGCATGTCAGCAGGGGCTGTTCAAGTTGGTGGAGGCTCTGTAATGGTGTGCGGCGTGTACAGGTAGAGTGATATACGACCCCCGATACGTCTAGATACGACTATGAGAGGTGACACATACGTAAGCATCCTACCTGCATCCATTCATGTCCATTGTGCTTTCCGACGGACTTGACCAATTCCAGCAGGACAATACGACAATCCACACGTCCAGAATTGCTATAGAGTGGCTCCAGGATCACTCTTCCGAGTTCAAAGAGTTCTCTTACGGATTTATGGACAGCCCTGCAGGATTCATGGAGCCAGTTCCCTCCAACACTACTTCAGACACTAGTCGAGTCCATGCCTCGTCGTGTTGCGGCACTTCTGCTCGGGGGGGGGGGGGGGGGGGGCCCTACACGATATTACGCAGGTGTACCAGTTTCTTTGACTCTTCAGTGTATCATCTGTGTGCACATTGCCAACTGGATTTCCATACGTGAGAACTGCCTTCTGTGCTTTGGCTTCATATAATGTAACATAGCAGTTTTATAAAAATTTCCATAAGATTAGATAATGGCAGCACAAGGCTGTTGATACCGGTCGTTTTGGAACAATAAAAATGTCTACGCTGCGATCACGGAGTAGGAAGTGTGCTCATTATTTACAGTAGTCTGCTAGGTTAGTGATCACTCTACAGTAGGTAACTTTATAGTTGAGAATTTACCTGATCGAAGCAGCAGAATGGAACTGCACTCCATGTTTGCCGTAAAATCTAGCATTCCCTAACAAATTCCCTGACAAATGACAGGTCCTTAAAAATTCAGCTGTGGTCCTAACGTTTCACAGAAAATGTGACGCCTACAGTGGAAAAGAAACTTCATGCACACTTTATACGGAGATAGAATAAGAGCGAAATTCTGAGCGTACTTTAAAATTTATAGGCTAAGAGCGAAATTCTGCGGGTACTTTAAAATTTATAGCCATATTCGATGTCCATACTTGCTTATGATCTACTCTTTCGGGTTACACTGAGGAACCAAAATATTATGACCACCTGCTTGATAGTTTGTTTGTCCGTCTTTGGAACGAAATACATCACTGATTCTGCGTGTCAGGGACCCTACAGTTTGTTGGTAGGTTTGTGGAGATACGTGTCATTAGATGTCTACGCACAGGTCATGTAATTCGCGTAAATAACGGGCCGCTGATCTGCGTACGCGGCGATGGCGCCCGATAGCAACCCAAATGGGTTCCATACGATTTACGCTGGGCGAATTTGGTCGCCGAGACATCAACGTGAGTTCACTATAATGCTCCTAAAATCACTGTAGCACAGTTGTGGCTCCGAGACACGGACAATTATACTGCTGAAAGCAAACATCGCGGTCGGGGAAGACCTCAAGCATGAAGGGATGCAGGTGGTTCGCGGCTGTCAGCGTGTCTTCGATTAGTACCACAGGTCCCGTGCAAGCGCAGGAGAATGTCTCCCATAGCACAATTCTGCTCCCACCAGCCTGCGTCCGTGGCGCGGTGCTCAGAAGGATGTGGAGGAACTTCACACGTAATCTGTGTACACAGTTGCGCTAATCCCTTGAAAAACAGTGAGGGGTGGGAAGAGCCGAACACTGTTTAATAACAATTACCGGAATATACTATGTAAACAGGGAGCGTGTGTAGCGAATTTAGACAAAGCTGATGGCTGACTGGCACACAAAAGTTGAGTGAAGTCAAAACAAGAATAAAGACATCTATGAGAGGTACTTTCAGTGAAGTAGTAAGTTGTTACGTTACATCTGTGTACAATCAATGGAAAGAAGCTGATCGCTGACCTTTATGCTGACACTGGGACGGAAAGTGATAAAACAGGTGTAGGAATACAACATTACGTCGTCGGAAACTGCTTCGCCGAAGAAGAATGCAACACGGATTTTACATTTTGGGCAGCATTTCCCGTGTCGCCAGCAACACTCCAGAGCACAGCGTCTCGTTTGCGAGCTGTAACAAGCTTTTAATAACAAGAAGCGATTTATTTTTTGGAACGTGACTCTTAAATTTCTTGCGTATTTTTGTATCTAGTAGCCACAATCCTGCACTTTTGTAAATGTGTAGTGTATATTACCATTGCCTTTAATATGGAGAGTCATTGCTGCATTCAGATACGAACTGAGTTGGACACTCTTCGGTGACAGCCCCAATTCGCGTTGGCAGCGGTCACAAAGCTTGAGGCCATTGCCGGTCGGACGTGTGGATGGAGTGTATGTCTACCACGTGCCTCGTCTCCCCCCGTCAGTCCAGTAATTTGATCGCCCCAATTACCACCTGCTTTGAGGAAGACCTGTGGTCGAGTTGGAGGTCGTTTCAGGGTGTGGCATATGGGGAAAGAGGGTCGATCGATGGGTCTCTCCAGTTACTGATGAACAGGTTTCGGGTGCTGTCTACGGATGACATAGATCCTGGGCCAGGTGCAGTCGCTCTCCCTGTTCCAGCGGAAGCCTTTCACCCAGTAAGACCTGGTCATTCTCAGGGAGTGGTATTACTGGTAATTGGGAGCTCCAGTGTCAGGCGCGTAATGGGGCCCCTTACCCGTATGGCTGCCAAATCGGGAAAGAAATCTAGCGTTCACTCTGTGTGTGTACCGGAAGGTGTCATTCCAGGTGTGGAAGGAGTTCGTCTTTAAATACCACGAAGAACACAATGAGCAGCCAACTGCAGTTGGTGGCTCGTGTCTCTTCTAACTATGTGTGTCGCTTTGGTTTGGAAGAGATTCTCTCAGATTTCGGGAGCTAGCTAAAGTAGTGAGGACACATGGTGAGCGAGATGAAGGCAGAGCTTACCATCTGATACATCATCGACAGGACTGTTTACGGATATTTGGTGCAGAGCCTAGTGAAGGATCTGAACCAGAGGCTCAGGCGTTATGTGAGCGTGTAGGTTGCAGATTTCACGACTTACTACGATGGTGGGCTTTTCGGTCCACTTAATCTGTCAGGGGCTCTACTATACTCAGAAGCTACATGGATAGTGGAGGGATTGCTATTTCCGCGGTCAGAGGGCTAAAAGCCCAGACAACGAAATTACTCCTGGCAAAAGGCCAATTCTAACAGAACAATAGTAAATACCTCCACTATCTGGTCTGGCAGATGGCAGGTTTTGAAATGTACTTCAGCCAGCTTGAATTAGACGTAACTCAGAAAATAAATAAGTAAGTCAATTATGTTTTCTGGAGTTAGACATGAATCACTGATAGTCAGTGCCCCCTATAGAGAGATGTTTCAGACTTCGGTACAGCCAGTCAACAACCAATATAATTTACGGATCAAGACTGTTGACACGGCGTCATAGGCCACAGGTCGACTGGTAACGGTCTGGAGTGTAGTGGTTTCCCCTGGGGGCAACTCGGTGGCCTAGTGGGGATGCACTGTGACGCGTCTTTCTGGGTGCACTCAAATAACCTCCTGATTGTGGACAAGCTGGTGCTCTCGGCGCCTGCCCCAGCGGCCTTAAGTGGGCTACGCACGGCAAAATGCGTGATATTTTCAGCCACGTGTCTCTACGCAATAAACCAATCATTGTACGTGGAGACCTCTAGCGCCGTATCTGATCCTGCTGGCGGCTGCCCATTTGACATGGGCTCTGCTTGGGGGCTGACAGGCTGGCCCCTACTCGTCCGAGACCCGCCTGACGGATCTGATGCGCAGGTGGCCAGTACGTTTAGGGGTTGTTTCGGATGGACAGGGTGGTCTTTCAGGTTAGAGGGTCTCGGGGAAGTAGAGAGCCGGTTTCGAATTCAAAGCGTGATCAACAGAGCAAGAGGGTAGACATAGCAACAACCAATATTGTAACTGTAAACTGTCGTAGCAGTGTTGGCGAAGAACTAGAGTTTCAATTGCTTCTAGAAGGCATTGAAGCTCAATTCGTAATAGGTACAGGAAGGTGTCTGAAGCCGGTGATAAGTTCAGCCGACATTTTTACAAGGGACCTAAGGGTGTACGGTAAGGATAGATTAAATACAGTTGCTCGCGACGTATTTGGTGCTGTTACAAGTAGTTTATTTATAGCGAAATTTAAGCAGATACTGTATAGGCTATACTTGACAACCGGAATAAATTAATAATTGGTTTCTTTCGTTTACTCCTCCCCCTCCTCACCGACTCAGGTGATTTAGTTGCTGAACAGTTCGAAAAAAACCTGGATGTCATCTCAAACAGATACCATTATAGTTGGTGTTGATTTCAATCTACCCTCGATATGTTGGAGGAGATACATGTTGAAACCCTGTCTTACAGATAAAAAGTCGTTATGAATTGTAGTAAATGCGTTCTCTGAATATTATTTTGAGCAGTTAGTTCACGAGACCACTGTTGTAAATAGTCTCGAAATTTAGATTAGATTAGATTGATTAGTTATTCCATAGACCCATAAAAGAGGGAATCCTTCTGGGTGTGGAAAATGTCACATAAACACATCACAAAAATTTAATTAGAAAAACTTGAGTTTCATTAATTTTAATGATCCTCAGTCAATAAACAGTAAAATTATGTACATGAATTACATTTAAACTTCTACTATTTACAGGTTTAATACTTACATCTGCTTTCATTAAATCCACCATTCAGACATTTGCTAGTTTCGTGGCTATTACAACCAAGTATTGTCAAAAGTTAAAGTAAATTATTCATTTCAGTGATCCTCAGTTAAGAACAGTCAGATTATGAACAAGATTTAAAATTAAACTTCCACTATTTACAGACTTCAGACTTACTTCTGCTTTCCATACATCCATCACTCACACAGTAGATAGTTACTTGGCTGTTACAACCAAGTATTGTCAAAAATTAAAGTATAATAAATTTTCATTAATATGGTCTACTGCACATGTTGAGAAACTCATGGATGGAATAGAAGGAGTTGGCCACCAAAAATTCTTTTAAATTATGTTTAAATTGTGCCTTGTCTGAAACTAAACTCTTAATGGTTGCTGGTAACTTATTGAAAATATGCATTGCTGAATACTGGACTCATTTCTGGGCAAGAGTAACTGATTTTAAATCTTTATGTATATTGTTCTTATTCCTAGTATTGATACTGTGTACTAAGCAGTTAGTTGGAAAAAGAGATGTATTATTTACAACAAACTTCATTAAGGAATAAATACACTGAGAAACTGTGGTTAATATGCTCAATTCTTTGAATAGGTTTCGACATGATGTTCTTGGACTTACACTACTCACTACTCTTATTATACTCTTCTGTACTCTAAAAATTTTTGCTCTGTTTGTGGAGTTACCCCAAAATATACCATATGACATAATGGAGTGAAAATAAGCAAAATATGCCAGTTTCTTTATATTTATCTCTCCTATGTCTGACATCATTCGCATTGCAAACACAGACTTGTTTAGGCACTTTAGCAATCCGTTAGTATGTTGCTCTCAACTGAATTTACTATCACGTTGTAATCCCAAGAATTTCCATGTCATCATATATTATACACACACCAGAAGGAAATCTCTTGGAAGTTCTGAACTACATATAGTGGGTTTTTTTCAAAGTTTAATGACAGTGAATTGGCTATGAACCACTTATTAACGTCAGTAAAAATTTGGTTAGCTGCCCTTTCTAAATTTATATTTGATTTACTGTTTATTGCAATGTTTGTATCATCTGCAAATACGACAAACTTGGCATCTGGTAATGTAACAGATGACAGGTCATTAATATACACAAGAAACAGTAGTGGACCTAGTAAGGAACCATGGGGAACACCACATGTAATTTCTTAAGTCCGATGACGTCTGATTGTCTACTGCTGAAGCGTTACGTAATGACACCCTTTGTTTTCAGTTAGTAAGATATGACTCAAACCACTTTGCAGCACTATCAGTGACGCCATAATATTTTAATTTACTTAAAAGAATGCTGTGATTACCACAGTCAAACGCCTTTGACAGGTCACAGAATATGCCAGTTGCCTCTAATTTGTTGTCCAATGAATTAGGGACATTTTCTCTATAAGTGTAAATAGCTTTCTCAATATCAGAACCCTTAAGAAACCCAAATTGTGACTTTGACAGTATGTTATCTTCACTAAGGTGCTTAAGTAGACACTTAACATAACCTTATCAAAGATTTTTGAAAAAGCTGGCAAAAGTGAGATCGGTCGGTAATTTGACGGCATTTCTTTGTCCCCTTTCTTGTGGCGAGGTATAACTTCAGCATAATTAAGCCAGTCCGCGAATGTTCCTGTGACAAGTGATTGGCTACACAAATAACTTAAGATATGACTAAGCTCACATGGACACTCTGTTATTAACTTTGTTGATATGTTATCATAACCACTAGAATTCTTTGATTTCAAGGACTTTATGATGTATTCTATTTCTTTGGGTGAAGTAAGTGTCAATTCCATTTTACTGAGATTGCTTGTGTGCACTGGTCTCAGATATTCCATTGCATTATTTACTGAAAAAATATATTAGACCTCTTAGCAACAAATAATACTGAGCAAATAGAGAGTATGATGATGGATAAAGGGATTCGCGATTAGGTCGTTGTTCTGAAACTGACTACCGCAACATCCAAAAGTAAACGCAAAGTATATCTTTTTATAAAAGTAATTAAAAATTCGCTTTACACCTTCCTAAGAGACAGTCTACAATCCTTCCCAACCACGTAAGTGTAGACCTGGTGTGGCTTAAGTTCAAGAAAATAGTATCTGCGGCAAGTGAGAAATTTATAACCAATAAATTAATAAAAGGCGGTACTGATCCCACATGGTACACAAATCAGGTCAGAACACTGTTGCAAGCTAAATATCCAAGGAAGTTCGAAACTTAAAGCGGAAGGCAGTGCAAGATGCTTTTAATAGCTTGCACAAAGAAACTCTGTCACAAAATATGGTAACAAATCCAAGGAGATTCTTGTCGTGTGTATAAACAGCTTCAAGATACAATCACTACTTTCACTGTGCGGTACCCATGGTAGTCTTACCGATAACAGCATCACTAAAGCGGAGATATTAAGCTCAAGTTTTCCGAAGTTCCTTCACTCAAGAAAACGAAGTAAACACTTCAGAATTCGAACAAGAAGAGTTCTAACATCAGTAAATTAGAAGTAAATATCCTCGGCGTAGCGAAGAAGCTTAAATAACTTAATAAAGGCAAGTCTTCTGGTCCAGATAGCATACTAATTAGCTTCCTTTCAGAGAATGCTGATGCAATACAGCTATACACAGCAATCATATAAAAGCACTCGTTCGCAGAAAGATCCGTACCAAAAGACTGGGAAGTTGCAGAAATCACATCATCACTCAAGAAAGAAAGTAGGAGTAAAACGATGAATTACAGACACATATCACTGAAGTAAATTTTTACTTGGATTCTGGAACATATATTGTGTCCAAAATTACGAATTACCTGGATGGTAACGATCTATTGACACATGGTCAGCACGGAGTCAAAAAATATCGTTCTTCTGCAACTCAACTAGCTCTTTATTCCCACGAAGTATTGAGTACTATCGACAGGGGATATGAGACATTCAAATTTCTGGATTTACTGAAGGCTTTTCATACCGTTCCTCACAATATACTTGTAATCAGATTATATTTCTATGGAATATTACTTCAGCCATGCGCCTGGATTCGTAATATCCTGTCAGAGGGGTTGTAGTACGATTTCATAGACGGAAAATCGTCAAGTAAAACAGATGTGGTATCCGGTGTTCCACAAGAAAATGTTAAGGGCACTCTGCTGTACTTGATATATGCAAGTGATTTTGGAGACAATCTGAGCGGCTTGCTTAGATTGTTTGTAGATAACGCTATCATTTACCGTATAATAAAGTTATCTGAAGACCAAAACAAGTTGCAAAATGATTTCGGTGAAGCATCTGTGTGATGCGAAAAGTGGCTATTGTCTTTGAATAACGAAAACTGTGAGGCGATCCACATGAGTAAAAAAAGAAATACATTAAATTTCGGTTACACGACAAATTACACACAAAATTAAAGGTTGTAAATTTAGCTATATATATAGGGATTACAATTTCTGGTAGATTAAACTGAAACGATTTCACCGACAGTGTTCTGGGGAAGGCAAATTAAAGACTTTGTTTTATCGGCAGAACACTTTGAAGATGCTGTGCTGTATGGGATTCTTACCGGACAGAATTGACGAGGGACATTGCAAAAGTACAAAAAAGGGCAGTTCGTTTTGTACTACTGCGAAACAAGGGAGAGAGTGTCACGGATATGATCAGCGAAATTGCATGGCTACCAGTAAAGTAAACGCGTTTGTCGTTGCGGTGAGATCTTTTAACGAAATTTCAATCACGAACTATCTCCCTCGAATTTAAAATTATTTTATTGCCGTTGGAGGTTGATGGCCGTCAGTTTGAGGACATTTTGTAAGATGCAGTACAAATGGTACTTTCATTGTGTTAAAGATGGTATTTGCAGTTAACAGTATATAATGTAAATAAAAAATTACACAGTACTGTGATTTTATTCCTGTTATCTCCTTAAGCTGGTTTCTCCTACCCAACGTTCCCTATCTCAAATTGTTTAGTTATATATATTCCTCCACAATTCTGTCACTCGTTTCAAATGCACTCTGTTTTGGCTTGTTCATCGGTTTACCTTCCCCGACAAGGAGTCTTTACCATTCTTGCATTTAGTAAACAAATATGCGATTTGTTTTGATGAAACGAGAATCGTATCGCAAGTATGTATTTTTTTTGGGATTCCGTCATCAGAGAACTCGTTGAGATGAGAAAGTGCAACAGCTTCAATCAGGACAGTGGCGCATGAAAACGGGCGATTGATGCTGTTAGGCTACAAACAAATAATCCGACTTATTCACCATCTAACGAAATCAGCATCTTCCGCAATGTTTCTCCATCGTAGACTTCAGTATAATCTCTCGTGAGATGCTGAACTTCCGTGCCGTCCCGAAGACATGATTTGGGCCTAGTGAATGAAGTACCACACGGCCTACAGACAACGTCTCAAAGATAACCGCAGAGGAAGTTGTAGAAAGCATGAGCTTACATTCAAATTTGACACGACAAGAAATCGGTGGAAAATTTATTCAAGGTAATATGAGTATTGGAAATGTTGGAGCAGCGCATCCCGCAGTCGTGCTGTACAGGTTCGAGTGTGGATTACTTCGCGCCACTGTGATCCTGACTGCGTGGAGCTCGGACGTCATTAACCGAGACATTCTGCGGCGCGCGCGGAAGTTACAGGCAGGTCGTTAGGGGCAGCAGGTTCCCCCAAGCACAAGTTAACACACTTACGGCCGAGTTAGCTCTCTAACTGAGCTTTAATATCGCCAGCTGTCTTCCGGAAAAGACTAGAGGCTAAATGTCTTCAGAGGAAGCTGCAAGCGACGAACGTGTGTGTGTGTGTGTGTGTGTGTGCGTGAGAGAGAGAGAGAGAGAGAGAGAGAGAGAGCGTGATTTTCCGCGCTGATAATACGAACTGTCTCATCTTTGCGTACATCCTGCAGTAGTCTTGTCTCTATAATTTGTGTTACATTTTACAAATCCGTTCTCCCCACTACAATGTTTCACTCTCCCGCTTCTGGGCAGACTGTGGCGCAGTAAAAGAATACGAGATCGTGCAGATAATTAGGGGTGTTCTACGTCAACTGGACGTCGGAATTATCATGTCAATGTTAATTAAAAACTGAGTTCTAAAATCCCTTTCTATGTATAAAATGTACATTTGTTGCTGTGGACAACTAACATAGACTTTAAACTGACATACATACAAAGTAGAGCGGAACTTCAACATACCGTGTCGTTCTCTTAGTTGATGGAGCAAACTATTTTTTTCCTTTGTTTTGTTAAATGGCATCTGAACGAATGCTCTAAAGTTTAACATTCTAGTAGACGTTCTGCACCGTCTATGGGCTTTCAGTAGACTGTGTACAGATGTTATTTACAGACGGAATGACTGTATAGACTGACTGTCCGCACTATTTTTCTATTTTGAATGCACATAGGGCACTAAATTTGAAGTGAAAGAACGCGGAAAAGTTAATTTTGTTGAACGCGAGAGGTCGTCGGAGAAAGACGTAGATTGCAGAATACATTGTTAACGAAATGAAGACCCCCTTAGTGTTTTCAAACACTCTGTTGTAGTTGCCCCTTCTTTCCTTAGTCGTTAGCAGTAACAGCAACAGCAACAAATAATACGGAAACTCTTTGGAGTTTTCAGGAGAATCTCTAGTAGCCAGATTTTTTCTTTTTCTTCCTGTTGTTCCAGGTTACGTAACTTTTTTTCAGTCTCTGACACTATCACGCGGTGCTTAGGAACCAGTGATTCGAGGGTGACTTTTTTTTATCCGCTTTTGTATTCAGCAACTCGCTGCATGCCAGAGACAAGCAGTACATAAATTTTAAGATTTTTGTCATTTGATCAAATGTTCAGTCAAAAAGAAGGGAGGCAAAATAGGTCATACTAAAGTGTGGCGAACGCTCCCCCACGTCTGACAGTGAGTGGCTTCTCGTCTGAGAAAACGTTGCGCAACGTATATGTGAGCACAACTCGTCTCTAATTCCACAAACCTGCAGATTCGTCTAAGGGTGGGTCTACGGGCAAATCGCTAAACACGTCGCAGAGAGCAAAATGGCGCAACATCACCAAGGCGATGGCTGCTGGATTCTTCTACACACCGGAGCTGTTATTAACACGTCACCGCGGGGTCTACGCCATATCGCTCGTTACCTTCACAATGAATCTTGCACGGTGAGGTCCAAGATGGTTTAGACTACACTCAGTCTTCATGTGTATTCTTCAGCTGGCCATTTGCCGCTATCTTGCTTCTTCGGTCGCCTGAGAGAACGGGTTGTGACGGGAGGGACTTTCCAATACACAGGGTGCTTGTAAATGAGTATCGGGGTTTATAATATTTATTACATTAAACCTACAGTTATAAATGATATGTCAAATGAAAGAGCAACTGAAACGGTTTTACCAAGAACCTTATAAATGTTCAATGTGAGCACCATTTATCACACGGCACACATCAGGTCTATAGCCGAGTTCTTCCCACGTGCTGGATAGGCCGCAAGGGGCCCAATGACAGGGCTTGCTTTGCATGGCCTCCACGTTCACCCGACCTAACGTCATGCGATTTTTTCCTTTGGGGCTTCATCAAGGATCGTGTGTACGTGCCTCCGCTAACAGCAGACGTCTCTGAATTAAGAAACGGGATTGAAGCAGCTGTTGCTACAATCACTGAAGACACACTTATCAACGTTTGGGAAGAGGTCGGCTATAGACTTGATGTGTACCGTGTGACAAATGGTGCTCACATCGAACATTTATTAAAAGTGTTTGAGTTGATCTTTCATTTGACATATCATTGAACGTGTAGAAGGAGGGCTGCATGGCTGGTCACAGAGTAGTATGCCTCGTTTTGCATGTCGTATCCGGTGCTAATAATACTTAAAATGTTAATTCCCGTAAAAATGTTAATAAACTGAGCTGTCAGGCTTCGTAAATGGAATGCAGGATCTAACTCGTCTCTTGAGAGTAGTACCGTTAGATTTCGTTATTGAATAAGCATAGCAGATCAGAGCACGACGCTCGACATACCACGACTTTAATTGCAAAAGTAACTGAAGGCTGTTTAATTAGCTTTGCAGTTATATAGCTGAAGTCTCTTCAATTAACTTTTACACGTCACTGAAGGTGACCTCAAGTTCATCTTGGAGTCGTACGTCGAGGCTTAATTGTGAATACTCGCAGAGAACGCAGGATAATATTCCTTTAATTTATCATTAAAACATTTTACCTGAACATGACGAGCAAGCAGTAATCACTAGTGACGTGAGGGAGGGAATAAGAAAGACAGCTATATTACAATTTGTTAATACGGAATAAATCAGCTAGTAAATGTCAAAAGTTACATTGACAAGTAATACAGGGTGTTACAAAAAGGTACGGCCAAACTTTCAGGAAACATTCCTCACACACAAATAAAGAAAAAAAGTTATGTGGACATTTGTCCGGAAACGCGTATTTCCATGTTAGAGGCCATTTTAGTTTGGGCCCCATGTTCTTCCACCTATGCTCAATGGAGCACGTTATCATGATTTCATACGGGATACTCTACCTGTGCTGCTAGAACATGTGCCTTTACAAGTACGACACAACATGTGGTTCATGAACGATGGAGCTCCTGCACATTTCAGTCGAAGTGTTTGTGGGCTTCTCAACAACAGATTCGGTGACCGTTGGATTGGTAGAGGCGGACCAATTCCATGGCCTCCACGCTCTCCTGACCTCAACCCTCTCGACTTTCATTTATGGAGGCATTTGAAAGCTCTTGTCTACGTAACCCCGGTACCAAATGTAGAGACACTTCGTGTTCTTATTGCGGACGGCTGTGATACAATACGCCATTCTCCAGGGCTGCATCAGCGCGTCAGGGATTCCATGCGACGGAGGGTGGATGCATGTATCCTCGCTAACGGAGGACATTTTGAACATTTCCTGTAACAAAGTGTTTGAAGTCACGTTGGTACGTTCTGTTGCTGTGTGTTTCCATTCCATGATTAATGTGATTTGAAGAGAAGTAATGAAAAGAGCTCTAAGATGGAAAGTAAGCGTTTCCGGACACATGTCCACATAACATATTTTCTTTCTTTGTGTGTGAGGAATGTTTCCTGAAAGTTTGGCCGTACCTTTTTGTAACACCCTGTATACGAGGGTCAGTCAAAGAGTCAAAATACCATCTATTTTTTGTCTCGTTAAATAAAGTATGTTAAGTGAAAAATTTGAATTTTTCGTTATTCCGCAGTGTTTCGTCTTCAGTCCACTGGAGAAGTAACTTTCTGCGTCAGCAGCACCCAGCGGTGCAATCGCTTGCAAAATGGCTGACATCGATGCTTATATTAGAGAGCATTCTGTGATGGAATTCTTGAACGCAGAAGATGAAAAGCCTATTCTCATTAATGAGAAACTGAAAAATGTGTACGGTGATGCAACAGTGGATATCAGCACTGTCAGATGATCGATTCGTTGATGCAAAGAAGTTGAAGGGCAAGCACCGTTGGCTAACGAAACGCGGTGCGGTGGGCCGGTGACTGCCGAGACTCCACACAGCACTCAGCGAATCGATGGGTCATTGGTGGTGACCGCCACGTGACTGCAGATTCTTTATTTTGCATTACCACTCTAAGTAAAGGCAGTGTGATTACGATTGTTCAATAACTGTGTACGCAAAGGTCTCCGCAACTTGGGTGCGCAAAATGTTAACCGACCAGAATAGAGAGAAAAAAAAAAAAAAGCAGTTGCCTCACAACCGTTGCAGCGCTTTTGTTCGGAGAGAGAGATGTTCTGGAAAAAATTGTGACCTTGTGACCGAACACGAAATATGGGTTCATTTTTCTGAACAAGAGTGAAAGAGGCAGTCCATGGAATGGCACCACAGAAACTTACTGAAGAAGACAAAGTTGAAAACTGTGTGTTTGATAAGGAAAGTTATGACAAAAAGTATTCTGGGACGCACTGGGTGTTATTGTGGTTGATTTTTTTGGAGCAGGGATACGCAATAAATTTGGTCCAATATTTGTGAAACCCTCAAACACCTTAAACTACGTCTTCAGCAAAAGCAATGGCGTTGTTATCCTTTTGCACGAAAATGCAAGACCACGCACCAGTCGTCACACCACCAAAGGGATTGTGAAATTAGCTGGGAAGTCTTGTCTCATCCCCCATACAGTCCCGATCTGGCACCTTCAGACTTCCATCTGTTTGGACCGCTTAAAGAACCTCATCGTGCCACTCATGTTGAAGGCGAGGAGGCCGTGAAAATATCCTTGCGTCAATGGCTTCGGAAGAAAGACCATGCGTTTTACCACACTGAAATACTTGCCCTTCTGAAAAGGTGGAACAAAACAGTGAAAAATGGATGGAAATTATATTGAAAAGTCATAAAGTAATCGTCAGTGTTGCCGTTTTCAATCTATGTAGTTGCATTTGAAATTCTTGGCAAATGAAAGAAAATGAGAGGCATTACTTTTAACTGACACTCATAGTTTCGGAGAATATATTGAAATTCATAAAGTAGTCGTCAATGTTGTGGTTTTCAGTCTTTGTCGTTGCATTTGAAATTCTTCACAAATAAAAGAAAACAGGGCATTACTTTTTGACTGACCCTCGCAGTTTCTCTGCATGGCAGCCGCTGAATGCAGAGATATCGCACCGCGCTAAGTGCTAGCTCATGACGTATTTAAAATGAATTGTAAAGCATAATATTACATGATGCACTACTGGCCATTAAAATTGCTACACCAAGAAGAAATGCAGATGATAAACGGGTATTCATTGGACAATTATATTATCGTAGAACTGACATGTGATTACATTTTCACGCAATTTGGTTGCATAGATCCTGAGAAATCAGTACCCAGAACAACCACCTCTGGCCGTAATAATGGCCTTGATACACCTGGGCATTGAGTCAAACAGAGCTTGGATGGCGTGTACAGGTACAGCTGCCCATGCAGCTTCAACACGATACCACAGTTCATCAAGAGTAGTGACTGGCGTATTGTGACGAGCCAGTTGCTCGGCCACCATTGACCAGACGTTTTCAATTGGTGAGAGACCTGGAGAATGTGCTGGCCAGGGCAGAAGTCGTACATTTTCTGTATCCAGAAAGGCCAGTACAGGACCTGCAACATGCGGTCGTACATTATCCTGCTGAAATGTAGGGTTTCGCAGGGATCGAATGAAGGGTAGAGCCACGGGTCGTAATACATGTTAAATGTAACGTCCACTGTTCAAATTGCCGTCAATGCTAACAAGAGGTGACCGAGACGTGTGACCAATGGCACCCCATACCATCACGCCGGTTGATACGACAGTATGGTGATGACGAATACACGCTTCCAATGTGCGTTCACCGCGATGTCGCCAAATACGGATGCGACCATCATGATGCTGTAAACAGAACCTGGATTCATCCGAAAAAATGACGTTTTGCCATTTGTGCACTGACGTTCGTCGTTGAATACACTATCACAGGAGCTCCTGTCTGTGATGCAGCATCAAGAGTAACCGCAGCCATGGTCTGCGAGCTGAAAGTCCGTTCTGCTGCAAACGTTGTCGAACTGTTCGTGCAGATGGTTGTTGCCTTACAAACAACCCCATGTGTTGACCCAGGGATCGTGACGTGGCTGCACGATCCGATGCAGCCATGCGGATAAGATGGCTGTCATCTCGACTGCTAGTGATACGAGGCCGTTGAGATTCAGCACGGCGTTCCGTATTACCCTCCTGAACCCACCGATTCCATATTCTGCTAACAGTCATTGGATCTCGACCAACACGAGCAGCAGTGTCGCGATACGATAAACCGCAATCGTGAGAGGCTACAATCCGGCGTTTATCAAAGTCGGAAACGTGACGGTACGATTTTCTCCTCCTTACACGAGGTGTCACAACAACTTTTCACCAGGCAACGCCGGTCAACTGCTGTTTGTGTATCAGAAATCGGTTGGAAACTTTCCTTATGTCAGCACGTTGTAGGTGTCGCCACCGGCACCAACCTAGTGTGAATGCTCTGAAAATCTAATCATTTGCATATCGCAGCATCTTCTTCCCGTCGGTTAAATTTCGCGTATGTAGCACGTCATCTTCGTAGTGTAGCAATTTTAATGCCCAGTAGTATATATTGAAACTATTTTGTTTGAATCGGGGAGACGCCGAAATAAATGCAATCGAAGCCACTTGAGAGATAGGCCCGAGCTATCCAGTCAAATTTTGCTTAAGAAGTTCACGAACAGGTGAACCAGCATTGAGGAATCTAGGAATATATTACAAACCCCTAGTATCACTCCCGTGGGAGCGGCGAGGACAAGATCACACTAAACACAGTACGTGGAGAAGCGTTTATGCAGTCATCCTTTCCGCCCTCGGTTCGCGAATAAAGTCTTAATAAGTACCGCAATGGTAAATGCCCTCTGTCACGCACTTCACAGTGATTTCCAGAGTAGAGATATAGATGTGATGCCCAGCTTCTCTCCTGCATCTTATACAACTTATGCAACTTCGCGCTCGACGAACCCATGGCGAAATGCTCCGCCATTCTCAAGAGGCCCCCCTATCTCTTCTGGTAATATCTACCTGGTAATTGTCTCAGCCACATCTCTAGAAAGCGTTGTTAAAAAATTCCCAGAACCGGTGTTCACAACAAAATCTTTGCATATTCTTCAGCTGCCTACATTACGCTCCAGAATTGATTCCCAAGGTAATTTTAGTGTAGTTGCAACCCTCCATACCGAAACTGCTGTAATATATATGGCGCAAAAAATACCTTCCCAGCTACTCATATAGGTGGTAGACACAGAGATACATTCACGGCACACTGAGAAAAAGTAAAAGCTACAGACACGATATTACGCAACAAGTAATATCAACGGCTTTATACCAAGCATACGTTGTGAAATGAAATTTACGGTTCGCGCAGCACTGTCGGACGAATAGTCGTGGAAAATTAATTCCCTTTACACAGACTTGCAGCTTTCTTAATTTCAAACAACGTTTCCGAAATGCCTTCTAATTACAGGGAAAACATCTGAATAGCACAGCCGATTCCCCAGGGCTTCGGTCAGCAATCGTAGCCATAGTAGAGTCACGCAACCAGTCTCGCCATTGTGTCGGCGGCCGTAGGATGGCGTCCGAGCGAAAGTTGGCAAATTCTCCGGCAAAGTGGCGGAAGCGCTGTTTCGCAAGAGTTTGTTCGGCTGGGCGCCTGGCGGCGGGGCAAATAACCTATTGTCTGCGAGCAGGCGGCGGTGGGGCTGCAGCGGGGCCGGCAGCGGCTCATCAGCATATAGACAGCACGGCGCGGACACCCGCCACGCCGAAAGCACTCTCTCCCAAACCCCGCCGGCGGGCTAGGAATACAAACTGCACTCCCCAAGTTGTTGTCTCGAAATTGGTCTCGCGCGATACAAAAAAAAAAATCTGGACGTCTACTTTGCGTCTTGACGTAAGGAATGCGAGGCAGCCAGGTCAATGGAATTTTAATTGATACGTATGTCACCTCATAGGTAAGCGCGGAAAGTATACATTACATTCAACAAAGTTCAACCGCGGATCCGTTTAGTTTTTGTCATACGCAATTGATTTGTTAAATAATTTTCAGCAGTTAACAGTGCCTGTAGGGGTCATAAAGTTCTTCCAAATCGTGAAGGAACCACAGGAAAACTAGGGAATTTTTTTCTTTTATCTTTGGAACGACAACCCGCGCGTAGTCGAATGCTCCTCATGTATAGAAGGAAGCGACAGAT
The DNA here is from genome assembly GCF_023898315.1 of Schistocerca nitens. Taxonomy (NCBI): domain Eukaryota; kingdom Metazoa; phylum Arthropoda; class Insecta; order Orthoptera; family Acrididae; genus Schistocerca; species Schistocerca nitens. The sequence goes on from NC_064614.1 coordinate 5,208,509, forward strand.
TTTCTTTTAATATCTATCGGGAAACAGATATTTCGTAAGACATAACCCATTCCACCCTAGGGCATACCGTGTCTTCAATTAGCTAGATCCAATGTAACTTTTTTCCCCCTTCATCTAGAGTAAATTGTAATGTAATGGGAACGAACGAATGTCCTCACATATTATAAGATTATAAAATTATAATTTTTCTTTGATACTGTTGCGCAGGTTTTTGACAGAATGGGGTACGGATTGCGGATTATGAAAGCATGGACTTATTTTACAATAGCATTTAAGCGAATAGTCCCCCATTCGGATCTCCGGCCGGGGACTACTCAAGAGGACGTCGTTATCAGGAGAAAGAAAACTGGCGTTCTACGGAGCGTGGAATGTCAGATCCCTTAATCGGGCAGGTAGGTTAGAAAATTTAAAAAGGGAAATGGATAGGTTAAAGTTAGATATAGTGGGAATTAGTGAAGTTCGGTGGCAGGAGGAACAAGACTTTTGGTCAGGTGATTACAGGGCTATAAATACAAAATCAAATAGGGGTAATGCAGGAGTAGGTTTAATAATGAATAAAAAAATAGGAGTGCGGGTTAGCTACTACAAACAGCATAGTGAACGCATTATTGTGGCCAAGATAGATACGAAGCCCACACCTACTACAGTAGTACAAGTTTATTTGCCAACTACCTCTGCAGATGATGAAGAAATAGATTAAATGTATCACGAGATAAAAGAAATTATTCAGGTAGTGAAGGGAGACGAAAATTTAATAGTCATGGGTGACTGGAATTCGTCAGTAGGAAAAGGGAGAGAAGGAAACATAGTAGGTGAATATGGATTGGGGGGAAGAAATGAAAGAGGAAGCCGCCTTGTAGAATTTTGCACAGAGCATAACTTAATCATAGCTAACACTTGGTTCAAGAATCATAAAAGAAGGTTGTATACCTGGAAGAATCCTGGAGATACTAAAAGGTATCAGATAGATTATATAATGCTAAGACAGAGATTTAGGAACCAGGTTTTAAATTGTAAGACATTTCCAGGGGCAGATGTGGATTCTGACCACAATCTATTGGTTATGAACTGCAGATTGAAACTGGAGAAACTGCAAAAAGGTGGGAATTTAAGGAGATGGGACCTGGATAAACTGAAAGATCCAGATATTGTAGAAAGTTTCAGGGAGAGCATAAGGCAACAATTGACAGGAATGGGGGAAAGAAATACAGTAGAAGAAGAATGGGTAGCTCTGAGGGATGAAGTAGTGAAGGCAGCAGACGATCAAGTGGGTAAAAAGACGAGGGCTAATAGAAATCCTTGGGTAACAGAAGAAATATTGAATCTAATTGATGAAAGGAGAAAATATAAAAATGCAGTAAATGAAGCAGACAAAAAGGAATACAAACGTCTCAAAAATGAGATCGACAGGAAGTGCAAATGGCTAAGCAGGGATGGCTAGAAGACAAATGTAAGGATATAGAGGCTTGTCTCACTAGGGGTAAGATAGATACTGCCTACAGGAAAATTAAAGAGACCTTTGGAGAGAAGAGAACCACTTGCATGAATATCAAGAGCTCAGATGGCAACCGAGTTCTAAGCAAAGAAGGGAAGACAGAAAGGTGGAAGGAATATATAGAGAGTTTATACAAGGGCGATGTACTTGAGGACAATATTATGGAAATGGAAGAGGATGTAGATGAAGACGAAATGGGAGATAAGATACTGCGTGAAGAGTTTGACAGAGCACTGAAAGACCCGAGTCGAAACAAGGCCCCGGGAGTAGACAACATTCCATTAGAACTACTGATGGCCTTGGGAGAGCCAGTCATGACAAAACTCTACCATCTGGTGAGCAAGATGTATGAGACAGGCGAAATACCCACAGACTTCAAGAAGAATATAATAATTCCAATCCCAAAGAAAGCAGGTATTGACAGATGTGAAAATTACCGATCTATCAGTTTAATAAGTCACAGCTGCAAAGTACTAACGCGAATTCTTTACAGACGAATGGAAAAACTGGTAGAAGCCGACCTCGGGGAAGATCAGATTGGATTCCGTAGAAATGTTGGAACACGTGAGGCAATTCTAACCTTACGACTTATCTTAGAAGAAAGATTAAGAAAAGGCAAACCTACGTTTCTAGCATTTGTAGACTTAGAGAAAGCTTTTGAAAATGTTAACTGGAATACTCTCTTTCAAATTCTGAAGGTGGCAGCGGTAAAATACAGGGAGCGAAAGGCTATTTACAATTTGTACAGAAACCAGATGGCAGTTATAAGTGTCGAGGGGCATGAAAGGGAAGCAGTGGTTGGGAAAGGGGTGAGACAGGGTTGTAGCCTCTCCCCGATGTTATTCAATCTGTATATTGAGCAAGCAGTAAAGGAAACAAAAGAAAAATTCGGAGTAGGTATTAAAATTCATGGAGAAGAAGTAAAAACTTTGAGGTTCGCCGATGACATTGTAATTCTTTCAGAGACAGCAAAGGACTTGGAAGAGCAGTTGAACGGAATGGACAGTGTCTTGAAAGGAGGATATAAGATGAACATCAACAAAAGCAAAACGAGGATAATGGAATGTAGTCAAATTAAATCAGGTGATGCTGAGGGAATTAGATTAGGAAATGAGGCACTTAAAGTAGTAAAGGAGTTTTGCTATTTAGGGAGTAAAATAACTGATGATGGTCGAAGTAGATAGGATATAAAATGTAGACTGGCAATGGCAAGGAAATCGTTTCTGAAGAAGAGAAATTTGTTAACATCGAGTATAGATTTAAGTGTCAGGAAGTCGTTTCTGAAAGTATTTGTATGGAGTTTAGCCATGTATGGAAGTGAAACATGGACGATAACTAGTTTGGACAAGAAGAGAATAGAAGCTTTCGAAATGTGGTGCTACAGAAGAATGCTGAAGATAAGGTGGGTAGATCACGTAACTAATGAGGAGGTATTGAATAGAATTGGGGAGAAGAGAAGTTAGTGGCACAACTTGACAAGAAGAAGGGATCGGTTGGTAGGACATGTTTTGAGGAATCAAGGGATCACAAATTTAGCATTGGAGGGCAGCGTGGAGGGTAAAAATTGTAGAGGGAGACCAAGAGATGAATACACTAAGCAGATTCAGAAGGATGCAGGTTGCAGTAGGTACTGGGAGATGAAGGAGCTTGCACAGGATAGATTAGCATGGAGAGCTGCATCAAACCAGTCTCAGGACTGAAGACCACAACAACAACAGCATTTACGTAAAACCGTACGGGTCAACAGAAACGCACAATAACACCGATAGAAATTATGGGTAATTAATGCGAAATCAAGCGTTTTTTTGAGCACAAATAGTTGTTATGAAAAAATGAGCATCGCACAATCCTAATGAACATCGCACAATCATATTAATTAAGAAAATTACCTAAGCAAATATATTATTTACGAATCTTATCTGAATTCTCTGGCCAAGTGGCAGAAGAGAGGGTAACAAAGTTGGAGACCTGTTAAATGAAGATCAGTTTGGCTTTAGGATCGATAAGGACACCAGAGAGGCAGTTCTGACGTTGCGGTTGATAATAGAAACAAGACTGAAAAAACCTCAAAACACATTCATAGGATGTGGCGACCTGGAAAAAGCATTCGGTAATGTAAAATAATGGAATATGTTCGAAATTCTGAGAAACGATATAGGGAAAGACGGGTAATACACAATATGTATAAGGCTAATGTCAACGGCAGTAGAAAATCGTATAGAGGGAGTAAGATTCGTTACTAATAGGAAGGTAGCGTAAGGAATGTGTTACTGTGAACAGTTCACTGATAACGTTGTTCTCAAAGGAACTGACAGCAAACCAACAGCGGCAAACGATAGCTCAAGTATACATACCGAAGTAACAATCTGAAGATGAAGATTCAGACAAAGTATATGAGGATACTGAACGTGTAATGCAATAGTCGGGGACTGGAACGCAGTTGTAGGAGAACGAATAAAGAAAGTGTTACGGGAAAATATGGAGATCGTAGGAGAAAAACTTCTCCCGTGATATAGGGGTAGCGTCTTTGATTTGTTACCAAAACGACGTCGGTCCCGGATTCTAAACCGATCGCCGCTTAAATTTTGATTAATAATCAACATCAGCGACCGAAGACAACTGTAATGAGACGTCATCTCCATCCAGCCAACGGCCTTGTCAAAGAGGGTGGAGGAGAGGACAGGGGTTCAGGGCTCTCCATTGTCCTTGGGGTGGGAAACTGCCCCTAAAGGCGGAAGAATCAGCAATGATCAAGGCAATGAGGATGCAAAAGGCAGTGGAAACCATTGCATTAAAGACACTTAACGAGTTTACACAGGACACGTTGTAACAACAACAACTGTACATATAATAATTTTTTCTTCTGATTTTCGATAAATTAGTGTAAGCAATGTTTTGATTTCATTTCTTTTTCTTTTCGTGTCATTATGTTAAAGAAGCTGTAAGCAACTTTCGATGTGAATATTAATATTTATGTCAAATTTCAAGCAATGCTGTAACAGAACTGAAGTGTAACCCATGTTGAATCTATTGTAATATGTTTAAAATTGTAAGTGTGCGCCTGGTCCATACGTAGGCAATGTATTAGGACATGTGGAATGTAAAACCTTTGGTGAATACCCTGTATGTAGGGGAGCGGTAAAAGGTGGATGGCAGGCGAGCGCGGGAAAATGCACACGGGCGCGGCACGGCATAACGGGCTCAGCAGTAGTAGTCGGAGTTGGGCATCGGTCTGAGAAACACGCTCTGTATCGAGGAGGCTCTCCTGGAAAACGTGATTTCGTTGAGCCTCGGATGTGCCGTTTTCGACGACTATACAGCATGGCTATATTCTATAGGCACTAAATTGAAAAGGATTGCGACGCTAAGAAGAAGCAAAGTGCCGATACACCAAGAGCCATAGCTGTGATTGTATGTGTGCTGTACGCCTCGCCATCTCGCCGCCCGCCAACCGACGCATCGACACGAACAGGTTGAATCTTTAGAATTGTATTCGTGTGGACCAGTGTTAATTTTGTTCCTGACTGTTCAATAACAACTTAACTTTTACCAGAATTGTCCTATCAATTAATTATCCTCATCACTAACCTAGACAGGGTCCTTTCCACATGTTGTGCAATCCGAGTGTCCCGAAATGAAGATTTAAAGTTTATGTTAATAAGAATTACCTGCAGACCTATCTATGCTATAAAGATGTTTAAGGAGCTTTATAGTTAATGAAAATATAAGCAAAGAACAAAGATCTGACAAAGTTGGAAGATAATTTTGGAATTGGTTTAGTAATGAAGCTTAATTAATTTGAGACAAAAATAATGGTAGTTAAATGAGGAAGTAATAAGACATAAAGAGTAGTAACTCATATATTGTAAATCTTGAATGCTTAATGCTTCCAATAGTTAATACGAGGTGTGGCTAGAAAAAAACCGGACTATTACTGGTGAAACAATAAAACGAATGCAATAAGGCTGAAAGTCGCGTGGTCTGTCACGTGACTCTCGCTCCGCCTACTGCTCGAGTTTCATCTGCCTCCTGCACTCAGCCTGCCCGTGGCGTCTGTTTTAAGTAGTTGACGTTTTGTATGTGCGTCGGAAAATGTTGAGTTACAGAAAGAACAGCGTGTTAACATCAAATTTTGTTTCAAACTAGGAAAATCTGCAAGTGAAACGTTTGTAATGTTACAACAAGTGTACGGCGATGATTGTTTATCGCGAACACAAGTGTTTGAGTGGTTTAAACGATTTAAAGATGGCCGCGAAGACACCAGTGATGACACTCGCACTGGCAGACCATTGTCAGCAAAAACTGATGCAAACATTGAAAAAATCGTTTTTGGCAAAACACAACATTCCCATCTTAGATCATCCACCCTACTCACCTGATTTGGCCCCCTGTGACTTTTTTTCTTTTCCCTAAAGTCAAGTCAGCTTTGAAAGGAACTAGATTTGAGACTGTTGAAGCAGTAAAAGAAAAAGCGACGGAAGTAATGTATGGACTTACCGAAAATGATCTGCAGCATTGCTATGAACAGTGGAAAATTCGTATGGAGCGGTGTAGAGACCGAGGAGGAGAGTACATTGAAGGAGATAACATGAAATTGTAAATAATTGTAAATAAATGTTTTTTCCAGCATCAGTCCGGTTTTTTTCTAGCCGCACCTCGTAGTTTCAACACTGTGATCATAACAGTTTCAGGGTCCCCCCTCCACTCTTTTCCTTTCTATTCATTTAAATTCTAAAGTGTACTGAACTGATTTGACCTGCAAAGTTAAAGTCAATATAAAACCTAAATTTATCAGTGTTTTACCCTTATTAAAATTGACGTTGTATGTGTGTTTCAAAAGTGCTATTTCTAGGGTAACCTATGCCCGATTTCAGTCGGATCAATAGACAAAACGCAGTTTGTAGTAATCATTATAGTGTCATGTTGTGTATTTCTAGCTTGTCAAAATTAGTACAGAAAAGGAAAATATTAGTTCAGTAGATTTTTCTGGTTCTAAAATTTACCATATAATACAGTATTACTACGTGTTGTTATGCTTGTACGTACATCCACTTGTACAAGGAAAAAACTCACTTAATGCCTAATTAGGCTGGCGACCGTATTGTTAACAATTGGTAGCATCTGCTGTGTATGTTTCTTGCCCGTTCTAACGTGTAGTTGCACTTTATACTTGCTTGACGTATCATTGTTGTTACTGAGTGGGTGTAAGTCTGATTTTGCCTCCATTCAGGTACACGCGGTCAACATATTTATTAAATCCTTTCTTATAAGGTGAAGCCCGTCAACTTACCACAGTACAGGCTTTAAAGAGTTAACGTACGCCCGAGTGTACACGTTACAACGTGGACTGTAAATGAAAAAGTGTCATGACGATCTCTCCATTGGCAAAAGATACCGGAATGGTGCCCCTTACGGATCTCCGAGAGGGGACTGCCAAAGGGGAGGTGACTATGAGAAAAAGACTGAATAACCAAATAAAGGATAACGTTCCACGAATAGGGGCGTGGGATGTCAGGAGCTTGAACGTGGTGGGGCAGCTAGAAAATCTGTAAAAGGAAATTCAGAGGCCCAACCTAGATAAAGCGGGAGTCAGTGAAGCGAAATGGAAAGAAGACAAGGATTTCTGGTCAGATGACTATAGGACAATACCAACATCACCATAAAATGGTATAACGGGAGTAGGATTCGTTATGAATAGCAAGGTAGCGCAAAGTGTGGATTACTGTGAACAGTTCAGTGATTGGGGTTTTTCTTATCTGAAACAACAGCACCCGACCCCGACAGTGATAGTCCAGGTATACGTTCCGACGTCGCAAGATGAAGATGAAGAAACAGAGAAAGTATATGAGGTATTGAAAGGGTAATACAGAACGTAAAGGGAGATGAAAATCTAATAATCGTGGCGGACTGGAATGCAGTTGTAGAGAAAGGAGTAGAAGAAACGGTTACAGGAGAATATGGGCTTGGGACAAGGAGTGAGAGGGAGGAATACAAATTGAGTTCTGTAATAAATTTCAGCTAGTAATAGCGAATACTCTATTCGAGAGTTACAAGAGTAGTAGGTATACTTACAAAAGACCGGGAGATACGGGAAGATTCCAGTTATACTACATCATGTTCTGCCAAAGAATCCGAAGTCCTAAGGCGTACCCGAGGCAGATACATACGCAGAACACAATAAATCAGATATTGGGTTGAATGGCTTACTCGAGACAGATATAGACGCAGACCACCATTTACACTACTGGCCATTAAAATTGCTACACCAACAGGAAATGCAGATGATAACCGGGTATTAATTGGACAAATACATTATACTAGAACTGACTTGTGATTACGTTTTCACGCAATTTGGGTGAATAGATCCTGAGAAATCAGTATCCCGAACAACCACCTCTTGCCGTAATAACGGCCTTGATACGCCTGGGCATTGAGTCAAACAGAGCTTGGATGGCGTGTACAGATACAGCTGCCCATGCAGCATTAACACGATACCACAGGTCATCAGGAGTAGTGACTGGCGTATTGTGACGAACCAATTGGTCGGCAACCATTGACCAGACGTTTTAAATTGGTGAGAGATCTGGAGAACGTGCTGGCCAAGGCAGCAGTCGAACACTTTCTGTACCCATAAAAACCCGTACAGGGCCTGCAACATGCGGTCTTGCATTATCCTGCTGAAATGTAGGGTTTCGCAGAGATCGAATAAAGGGTAGACACACGGGTCGTAACACATCTGAAATGTAACGTCCACTGTTCAAAATGCCGTCATTGCGAACAAGAGGTGACCGATACGTGTAACCAATGGCACACCATACCATCACGCCGGGTGATACGCCACTATGGTAATTACGTATATACGCTTCCAATGTGCGTTCACCGCGATGTCGCCAAACACGGATGCGACCATCATGATGCTGTAACCAGAACCTGGATTCATCCGAAAAAATGACGTTTTGCCTTTCGTGCACCCAGGTTCGTCGTTGAGTACACCATCGCAGGAGCTCATGTCTGTGATGCATCGTCAAGGGTAACCGCAGCCACGGTCTCCGAGCTGATAGTCCATGCTGCTGCAAACGTCGACGAACTGTTCGTGCAGATGGTTGTCGTCTTGCAAACGTCCCCATTTGTTAACTCAGGGATCGAGACGTAGCTGCACGATCCGTTACAGCCATGCGGGTAAGATGCCTATCATCTCGACTGCTAGTGATACGAGGCCGTTGAGATTCAGCACGGCGTTCCATATTACCCTCCTGAACCCACCGATTCCATATTCTGCTAACAGTCATTGGATCTCGACCAACACGAGCAGCAATGTCGGGATACGATAAACCGCAATCGCGATAGCCTACAATCCGACTTTTATCAAAGTCGGAAACGTGATGGTACGATTTTCTCCTCCTTACACGAGGTGTCACAACAACTTTTCACCAGGGAACGATTGTCAACTGCTGTTTGTGTATGAGAAATCGGTTGGAAACTTTCCTCATATCAGCACGTTGTAGGTGTCGCCACCGGCGCCAACCTTGTGTGAATGCTCTGAAAAGCTAATCATTAGCATATCACAGCATCTTCTTCCTGTCGGTTAAATTTCGGGTCTGTAGCACGTCATCTTCGTGGTGTAGCAATTTTAATGGCCAGTAGTGTAGTAACGATGAACAGTCGGATAAGTTTAAGAGACTGCTCAGAAAGAATCAATACGTCAACAAGTGGGATACGTAGGTAGTAAGGAATGAAGAGATGCATTTCAGGTAATAAGGAGTACCTCCATAAGCAGTTCAGTCGAAGAGGAATGGACACCTCTAAAAAGAGCACTCACAGAAGTTGGAAAGAAAAACATAGGTACAAAGAAGGTAACTGCGAAGGAACTATGGCTAACGGAAGAAATACTTCACTTTGTTCGATGAAAGAAAGACGCACAACAATGTTCTGGGATGTCCAGGAGTACAGAAATATAAGTCACTTAGAAACGAAACAAATAGGAAGTGCAGATAAGCTAAGGCGAAATGGCTGCAAGAAAAATGATGAGAAATAGGAAAAGAAATGATTGTAGGGAGGATTGACTCAGCATACAGAGAAGTCAAAATAACCTTTGGTGAAGTGGAAAACAGGGATGGTAACATTAAGTTTGCAGCTGGAATTCCACTGTTAAATGCAGAGGAGTGGTTAGGTGGAAAGAGCATATTGAAGGCATCTATGAGGAGAGAAACTTGTCTGATGTGATAGAAGAAGAAATAGGAATCGATGTCGAAGAGATGGAGGATCCAGTATTATAATTGCAAAGAGCTTGGGATGGCTTAAGATGAAATAAGGCAAAGTGGATAGATGACATTATATTAGAATTTCTAAAATCATTGGAGGAAGTAGCAACAAAATGACTTTACACGTGGGTCTGTGGAATGTATGAGTCTGGCGATATACAATATATCATATATACGATATCTGTCATATACGATTTATATCATATACGATATACCAAATATCGTCCAAACAATTCCGAGGACTGCAAGAATTTGCAAGTGCGAGAATTATCCGTAATCAGCTTAACAGTTCACGCATCCAGTTTACTGACAAGAATAATTTACAGAACAATCGAAAAGAACATTGAGGATGTGTTAGATGACGATCAGTTTGGCTTTAGGAGAGCTAACGGCACCAGAGAGGTTAATAATGGAAGCAAGACTAAAGAAAAGTCAAGACTTGTTAATAGGATTTGTCGACCTAGAAAAACCGTTCGACAAGGTCATATGGTGCAAGATGTTAAGACTTCTGAGGAAAATAAGCTGTAGGGAAAGACGGGTAATATACAGCATGTACAAGAGTAAGTAGTGAATAATACGCATGGGAGACCAAGAACGAAGTGCTCGGATTAAAAATGGTGTAAGAAAGGGTTATAGTCCTTAGCCCTTACGGTTCAATTTGTACATCGAGAAGCAATGATGGAAATAAAAGTAGGCTTCAAGGGTGAAATTAAAGTTCAAGGTGAAAGGTTATCAGCGATACAATTCGCTGATAACGTTGCTATCCTGAGTGAAAGTGAAGAATTACATGATCTGCTGAATGGAATGAACAGTCTAATAAGTAAGTATATGGATTTAGAGTAAATAGAAGAAAGACGAAAGTAATGAGAACAGCGAGAAAGTTAACACACTTTTTAATACGAGCACTTCGTTCTTGGTCATCCACTCTTATTATTCCATTTTGGCTCTTGTACATATTGTACATTACCCGTCTTTCCCTATAGCTTACCCCTGTTTCTCTCAGAATTTCGACCATCTTGTACTATTTGACACTGTCGAACGCTTTTTCTAAGTCGACAAATCCTACGAACGTTTCTTGAGTTTTCTTTAGTCTTGTTTCCTTGTGAACCACAATGTCAAATTTGCGTCTCTGGTGCCTTTACCTTTCCTAAAGGCAACCTGACTGTTATCTAACACAACCTCAATTTTCTTTACCATTCTTCTGTACATTGTTCTGTCAGCAACTTGGATGAAAGAGCTGTTAGGCTGATTATGCAATCATCCTTGCACTTGGCGGCTCTTTAAGTCTTCGGAATATTGTGGATGACTTTTTTCCGAAAGTCAGATAGTATGTCTCCAGACACATACATTCTACACATCAACGTGAATAGTCGTTTTGTTACCACTTCCACCAACGATTTAAACGGCCTTGCTGTGCTGGTACTGCGAACGGCTGAAAGCAAGGGGAAACTACGGCCGTAATTTTTCCCGAGGGCATGCAGCTTTACTGTATGATTAAATGATGATGGCGTCCTCTTGGGTAAAATATTCCGGAGGTAAAATAGTCCCCCATTCGGATCTCCGGGCGGGGACTACACAAGAGGATGTCGTTATCAGGAGAAAGAAACCTGGCGTTCTACGGATCGGAGCGTGGAATGTCAGATCCCTTAATCGGGCAGGTAGGTTAGAAAATTTGAAAAGGGAAATGGATAGGTTAAAGTTAGATATAGTGGGAATTAGTGAAGTTCGGTGGCAGGAGGAACAAGACTTCTGGTCAGGTGACTACAGGGTTATAAACACAAAGTCAAATAGGGGTAATGCAGGAGTAGGCTTAATAATGAATAGGAAAATAGGGACGCGGGTAAGCTACTACAAACAGCATAGTGAACGCATTATTGTGCCCAAGATAGATACGAAGCCCACGCCTACTACAGTAGTACAAGTTTATATGCCAACTAGCTCTGCAGATGACGAAGAAATTGAAGAAATGTATGATGAAATAAAAGAAATTATTCAGATAGTGAAGGGAGACGAAAATTTAATAGTCATGGGTGACTGGAATTCGAGTGTAGGAAAAGGAAGAGAAGGAAACGTAGTAGGTGAATATGGATTGGGGCTAAGAAATGAAAGAGGAAGCCGCCTGGTAGAATTTTGCACAGAGCACAACTTAATCATAGCTAACACTTGGTTTAAGAATCATGAAAGAAGGTTGTATACATGGAAGAACCCTGGAGATACTAAAAGGTATCAGATAGATTATATTATGGTAAGACAGAGATTTAGGAACCAGGTTCTAAATTGTAAGACATTTCCAGGGGCAGATGTGGCCTCTGACCACAATCTATTGGTTATGACCTGTAGATTAAAACTGAAGAAACTGCAAAAAGGTGGGAATTTAAGGAGATGGGACCTGGATAAACTGACTAAACCAGAGGTTGTAGAGGGTTTCAGGGAGAGCATAAGGGAACAATTGACAGGAATGGGGGAAAGAAATACAGTAGAAGAAGAATGGGTAGTTTTGAGGGATGTAGTAGTGAAGGCAGCAGAGGATCAAGTAGGTAAAAAGACGAGGGCTAGTAGAAATCCTTGGGTAACAGAAGAAATATTGAATTTAATTGATGAAAGGAGAAAATATAAAAATGCAGTAAATGAAGCAGGCAAAAAGGAATACAAACGTCTCAAAAATGAGATCGACAGGAAGTGCAAAATGGCTAAGCAGGGATGGCTAGAGCACAAATGTAAGGATGTAGAGGCTTATCTCACTAGGGGTAAGATAGATACTGCCTACAGGAAAATTAAAGAGACCTTTGGAGATAAGAGAACCACTTGTATGAACATCAAGAGCTCAGATGGAAACCCAGTTCTAAGCAAAGAAGGGAAAGCAGAAAGGTGGAAGGAGTATATAGAGGGTCTATACAAGGGCGATGTACTTGAGGACAATATTATGGAAATGGAAGAGGATGTAGATGAAGATGAAATGGGAGATACGATACTGCGTGAAGAGTTTGACAGAGCACTGAAAGACCTGAGTCGAAACAAGGCCCCTGGAGTAGACAACATTCCATTGGAACTACTGACGGCCTTGGGAGAGCCAGTCCTGACAAAACTCTACCATTTGGTGAGCAAGATGTATGAAACAGGCGAAATACCCTCAGACTTCAAGAAGAATATAATAATTCCAATCCCAAAGAAAGCAGGTGTTGACAGATGTGAGAATTACCGAACAATCAGTTTAATAAGCCACAGCTGCAAAATACTAACACGAATTCTTTACAGACGAATGGAAAAACTAGTAGAAGCCGACCTCGGGGAAGATCAGTTTGGATTCCGTAGAAATACTGGAACACGTGAGGCAATACTGACCTTACGACTTATCTTAGAAGGAAGATTAAGGAAAGGCAAACCTACGTTTCTAGCATTTGTAGACTTAGAGAAAGCTTTTGACAATGTTGACTGGAATACTCTCTTTCAAATTCTGAAGGTGGCAGGGGTAAAATACAGGGAGCGAAAGGCTATTTACAATTTGTACAGAAACCAGATGGCAGTTATAAGAGTCGAGGGACATGAAAGGGAAGCAGTGGTTGGGAAGGGAGTAAGACAGGGTTGTAGCCTCTCCCCGATGTTATTCAATCTGTATATTGAGCAAGCAGTAAAGGAAACAAAAGAAAAATTCGGAGTAGGTATTAAAATCCATGGAGAAGAAATAAAAACTTTGAGGTTCGCCGATGACATTGTAATTCTGTCAGAGACAGCAAAGGACTTGGAAGAGCAGTTGAACGGAATGGATGGTGTCTTGAAGGGAGGATATAAGATGAACATCAACAAAAGCAAAACGAGGATAATGGAATGTAGTCAAATTAAATCGGGTGATGCTGAGGGTATTAGATTAGGAAATGAGACACTTAAAGTAGTAAAGGAGTTTTGCTATTTGGGGAGCAAAATAACTGATGATGGTCGAAGTAGAGAGGATATAAAATGTAGACTGGCAATGGCAAGGAAAGCGTTTCTGAAGAAGAGAAATTTGTTAACATCGAGTATAGATTTAAATGTCAGGAAGTCATTTCTGAAAGTATTTGTATGGAGTGTAGCCATGTATGGAAGTGAAACATGGACGGTAAATACTTTGGACAAGAAGAGAATAGAAGCTTTCGAAATGTGGTGCTACAGAAGAATGCTGAAGATTAGATGGGTAGATCACATAACTAATGAGGAGGTACTGAATAGGATTGGGGAGAAGAGGAGTTTGTGGTACAACTTGACCAGAAGAAGGGATCGGTTGGTAGGACATGTTCTGAGGCATCAAGGGATCACCAATTTAGTATTGGAGGGCAGCGTGGAGGGTAAAAATCGTAGGGGGAGACCAAGAGATGAATACACTAAGCAGATTCAGAAGGATGTAGGTTGCAGTAGGTACTGGGAGATGAAGAAACTTGCACAGGATAGAGTAACATGGAGAGCTGCATCAAACCAGTCTCAGGACTGAAGACCACAACAACAACAAACATGGAGTGTTATCTATCCCTTCTGCCTTATTTGATCGTAAGTCATCCAAAGCTCTTTTAAATTCTAATGTTGGATCCCCTACCTCTTCTAAATTGACTCCTGTTCCTTTTTCTATCACATAACATGTTTTCCTCCTCATAGAGGCCTACAATGTACTCTTTCCACCACCCGCTCTCTCATTTGCCTTTAACAGTAAAATTCTCTCACTTTTAATGTTGTCTCTCTTGCTTTTTGTTTCACCGAAGGTTTTTTTACTTGTCTATATGCTGAGTTAATCCTCCCAAAGATCATTCCTTTTGCGACTTCTTCACATTTTTCACGTAGCCGTTTCATTCTAGCTTCTCTGCACTCCCTATTTATCTCACGCCTAAGTGATTTGTATTTCTCTATTCTCGGATTTTCTTGAATATTTTTGTGCTTGCTTCTTTCATCGGTCAAATGAAGTAGTTTTTCTGTTACCCATGGTTCCTTTGGAGTTACCTTCTTTGCACCTAAGTTTTTCTTTCAAACCTCAACGATTGCCCTTTTTAGAGATGTGATTTCCTTTGCAACCGAGCTGCCTACAGAGATATGCCTTATCAGAGTATCTATAACATCAGACAACTTCAAGCGGGTCTGTTCATTCCTCGCTTAGGTATCCTACTTCTTTACACACTGATTCTTTCTGATTAGTCTCTTAAACTTCAGCCTACTGTTTATCACTGCTAAATTGTGATGTGTCTATATTTGCTCCTCGGTACACCTTACAATTCCATATCAGATTTCGGAATCCCAGCCTATCCATTATACAATCTAAGTGAAATCTCCCCGGTCTTTTCCAAGTATATGTTCCCCTCCTGTGATTCCTGTGATTCTTGAGCAGAGGATTTGCTATTACTAGCTGAAATGTATTGCAGGACTCAGTCTTTCTCTTTCTCATTTCTAGTACCAATTCCACATTCTCCTGTAACCCTTTCTTCTGGTCCTTCCCCTACAGCTTCCTTCCTGTCCTCTATGGCTATTAGATTTTCATCTCCCTTTACGTACTGCATTACCCTTTCCATATCCTCATATACTTTCTCTATCTCTTCATCTTCAGCTTGCGAATTTGGCATGTATACCTGAACTATCGTTGTCAGTGTTCGTTGATTGGATTCTGATAAGAAAAATCCTATCACTGAACTGTTCACAGTAACGCAATTTCTATGGCTATTAGATTTTCATCTCTCTGAAGAGATAAGAAGATCCAACGGAGAGCAGCGCGCTTCGTTACAGGATCATTTAGTAGTCGCAAAAGCGTTACAGAGTTGATAGATAAACTCCTGTGGAAGACTCTGCAGGAGAGACGCTCAGTAGCTCGGTACGGGCTTTTGTTGAAGTTTCGAGAACATACCTTCACCAAGGAGTCAAGAAGTATATTGCTCCCTCCAACCAATATCTCACGAAGAGACCATGAGGATAAAATCGGGGAGATTAGAGCACACACAGAGGCATACCAACAATCTTTCTTTCCTCGAACAATACGAGACTGGACTAGAAGGGAGAACCAATAGAGGTACTCAAAGTACCCTCCGCCACACACTGTTAGGTGGCTTGCAGAGTATGGATGTAGATGAAGATGTAGATCTCTGCCCTATCTTCGTACTCATAAGGAATCCTAGTCTCATTACACTATATTTGCTGCTGTTGATATTACCCTATACTCATCTGATCAAAAATCCTTGTCTTCTTTCCATTTCATTTCACTGACCCTTCCTATATCTAGATTGAGCCTTTGCATTTCCCTTTTCAGATTTTCTAGATTCCCCAACAAGTTCAAGCTTTTGACATTCCACACCCCGACTCTTAGAACGTTGTCCTTTCGTTGGTTACTCAATCTTTTTCTCATGGTCAGCTTCTCCTTGGCAAGTATTGGGGAAAGGCCAGTATGAGCAAACTCTGCATTGTTGCCAGATGTATCCAAGATGGTGGCAATGACATCATCGAAGTTGGCAGTGTGGAGACTTGGCAACAGCACATGACATCATCCAAGATGGCTGATTTTGACGGGAAGTTTGAATTTTGGCGGGAAGATAGGTCAGTTGGGCTACTTCCACTAACCTAACCCCCTCCCCCAGAAAATGGAGGAAAGTTCAAATTCTATAAGGATAATGCAATACACCAACATTACTTCTACTAACCTAAGAAAATGGAGGGAAGATAGATCACTGGACTATCTCCACTAACCTAAGTCATCTGACCACCACCTCATGCTATGAACTGGTGGGAAGTTTGAATTTTGGCGGTAAAATAGGTCATTTGCATATCTGTAGTAACCTAAGAAAATTGAAGGAAAGAAAGGGCACTTGGACTATCTCCACTAACCTAAGTCATACGACCGCCACCTCCTCCTAGGAAATCTCGGAATAGGACTTAGCCTGTGCTAGATGTAAGTCCTTATTATTTTGTATGCACCAGTCTTTATTTAAACAATTTGATGCAGTACAGCCATCCAGTGTGTTCCCCATGAGATCCAGACTCCAACTGACCTAGTACACAGTACTGCTGCAAGAGGGCGCTCTCATCCATAACATAATCCTAGATGGCTGCTGTGATGTCAGCTGATGAAGTGAGTACCGTTATCCAAACATTGGGAAACAGTGTGTTCGCCATGAGGTCTGGACCTAGTACACAGTACCACCCCCAGAGGACACTGTCATCATCTGTTCCATGACGTAATCGAAGATGGCGGGGGAAAATGACCTCAGACAGTGTGTTCACCACGAGGTCTGGACTCCTGAAAGAAAGGATATTGTGGTGACATGGCTTAGGTTTGCAGGAGAGCTTTTGCAAAGTTTGGAAGGTAGCAGACAAGGTACTGGCAGAAGTAAGGCTGTGAGGATGGGGCATGAGTCGAACTTGGGTAGCTCAGACGGTAGAGTACTTGCCCATAGAAGGTCCCGAGTTCGACTCTCGTTTTAATCGTTATGATTGCAGTTTCAGTCGAATGACATTTGACAATGACCAAAGTATGGGACTTACATCCTGCTGACGGCCATGGCTATGGAAATAGAAATATCTCTACCATTCTTATGACTTGACATCCCTCTGCTATCACAGTATTCCACAATCACCTCCTTTGGACATGTCGGAACACAAACACATACTTTATAAGCCCGATGCTCAAAGTGAACCTATCATGCATCCCCTACTACTACTAAGTATAATACTTCATCAATAACTGATTGTCTACAATACAAAATAATACTGAGAGAAAATCAGCGATAGGTGGATATGTCTAGTAAGTTTTTCTTTTGAGTGATACCACTTGTGTCTGAGAAAGATAGACGTAATCCTCTCATATTTTAAAAAAAACCTGATCGCAGCAAGTACTCTATGTTACTGTCACAAGCGCTCTTGGTTCAACAGTTGCACATAAGTATCCATGTTAAAAGCTATACTTGCTTTATAAATCGAGGTACGACATTACCTCTGAATGAGGTGGTTTTTTTGGCCAGACAAATATCGAGACGGTGTTTGCTGGAGTGTATATTATCATACCAGCAGTCTGGCTACACGTGGTCCACAATGCAACCTCTTGATAAAATCGTTGAATTTTGAAAGTGATTCGACTAAGGAACGTGGTATGAGATCACTATCTGCAACTCCCTCACACCGCTAGATATTTCTGTAGTACTTGTAAATTTTCTGTCTCGATACCATGTCAGAGGTTCTGCAATAAATCCACTGTGTTATGGGCGATGACTGATTGAGAAGGATAACAAACAGTAGTAGATGGTGTGCTGGTTGAGGTGGTAAGAAATGTACACTAGCTTTTCAGATCTCTAATGTTACGCTATCCGCTAGAAATGATGTCTATGATTTGGAATCAAGTCCTTCTATTCAACCACATACCTGAGTTGGATCACAGCCACAAGCGAATCATATTTCTGGCACTCTCATATCTCGAAACGAGTCACCTTTCTCGAACCTGTCTGCTACAGTAAAATTCCAGCATGGTTTTAGTCAGTCCCTTCGCATCCTGCAACTGCTCCCACTTCTACAGCTTTGCAGATGTGATCGTTCCAGTTTAAGTCGGAACCGAGCAGAAGCTGGAGAAAGCCATATCCACCATCTTCTGCAAACCATGCAGAAACAGAACGACCCGAGTTAGTGCAGCGGGAGCGTGCTTTGGCCGTTCGGTGGGATTGCACACATTGTGGTGTGTCTCCAAACTAGATACAGATCCTACAGCCCGAAGCAGATCCGGGTCCATTCACACCTATCAGCCCAACATGCTATCATCGTTATTCTGTACAATCCAACAGAGAAAAATTACGAACTATAAAAGCTCCACTAACGTCATCCGATATAGAACTCACCTAGGCGTCGGCGCTGGTGCGATGACGCATAGCTGTGATGTGGGTCCGGCGCAGAGAGAGAGAGTTCTTGCGATGCTTCCCAGAATAGCATTCCTCCTAGCAACCCTAAGGAGACACCCCATCCGTCCCTAAATTTACCCGTCGAACTGCTGCTGCTGGTGGTGCGGGACTATCCTATTAAATATACAGCATTCGATCCACTGCAGAAGATTTCATCACCTATACTGTAAGAGGGCGATCGTATCCCACGGACTATACCGTAAATTGCAAAACGCTCCCTGTGGCCTTGTCTCATTGTTTGAAACGAAAGAATGCCCGTGGGCAGTTTTGCCAGCATTTTAATACCACCGCTGGCTCCCCAACCATTTTCACTCTGTATCGCTTTTGCTTTAAACTGAAGTATGTCAGAACTAAACTTGCAACCAATGCAGGAAAAGAAGAGCTTCTTTATGCCGGTCATCTAAGGATTTCAGAAGCTAACCTGGTTTCAATAGTATAGTTGATACGTCTACCTACATTTGGCATTAAAGGTCAAAAGCCATCTTAAAGATTGGGCAACAGGATACCACTCTCACATATGCATCTGCATCTACGTAGATGGACGCGAGACACCGTACGTGGCGTACCGCGACTAGTCATTTCCTTTTCTGATCCACTCAAACAGAGCGAAGGAAGAACGGTTGTCCAAGTGTTTCTGTATGAACCTTAACTTCTCGTACTTTATCTTCGTGGTCCTCATGAGCAACGTATGTTGGCTGCAGTAGAATCGTTCGACAGTCAGCTTCAAATGCCGGTTCCCTAAATGTTCTCAGTAGTATTCCTCGGAAAGAATGTCACCTTCCCTCCAGCGATTGCCATTTGACTTCCCGAAGCATCTCCGTAGCACTTAAGTGTTGTTCGAACCCACCGGTAACAAATCTGGCAGTCCGCCCCTGAATTGCTTCGACGTCTTCCTTTAATCAGACGTGGTACGAATTCCAAACACTCGAGCAGAACTCAAGAACAGTTAGCACTAGCGTCCTACATGCGGTCCTTTTTACAGATGAACCACACATTTCTAAAACTCTGCCAATAAACAAAGTCGACCATTAGCCTCCCCTGTCACAGTCCTCACACGCACATTATATTTCACGTCGCTTTGCAACGTTACGCCCCAATATTTAGACGACGTGAGTGTGTCAACCACAACACTACTAATGCTGTACCCTAACATTACGCGTTTGGTTTTCCTATTCATCCACATTAACTTACATTTTTCTACATTTAGAGAAAGTTGTCACTCATCACACTAACCAGAAATCCCCCCCCCCCCCCCCACCATTTCCTACCGCAGTTGCTACTGATGCTTATTGGAACAGTGACTGCTCGTAAAACGCCGGATGAGCTCGATATTACATACATTTACCCTCACTGTCCTTCTTCGACACACAATCGGAAAATATATTTAATAATCACCAGCTTAGCAGATTAAACAGTTAAAATACAATGAAAAATTAATGTACAAATGAATGTGTCCTGCACATTTAAAGCGACAGTACGCACTCTTGTTAATGGTGCAATCAGACTCTACGTTTTCAGAGACAGCTGCGAATTATTCACTATCTTATTAATGACCACTTTAATTAATCATTAATATTACGACCAAATATGTCTTACATCTAAGTAGCTGGGCTGTATAATGATATGTATATCGTGGGAATAGACAGTAGTCTCTTAATAATATGTGCATTTGTATCGTTTTTGCGTTCTGACTTGACTGTCATATAAATCGACATCACAAGCTGTCTCCGCCTCAAAACAATTTGGCTTTCTGATAAATACTGTTTTTAGGCAACAACGCCGGCCGCGGTGGTCTAGCGGTTCTGGCGCTGCAGTCCGGAACCGCGGGAATGCTACGGTCGCAGGTTCGAATCCTGCCTCGGGCATGGGTGTGTGTGATGTCCTTAGGTTAGTTAGGTTTAAGTAGTTCTAAGTTCTAGGGGACTTATGACCTAAGATGTTGAGTCCCATAGTGCTCAGAGCCATTTTTTAGGCAACAACAGTATTACACACATGTAGAACTTACATCTTCAACTCAGGTGTATAGTTCTATACACAACTTCTCCTATGTTTGATTCTAATCTGTGTCCCAAATGCGTAACAATTTATAATTGTTATTCTGGTATTGATCACCTCTATGTTATAGAAGTACACATCTATGTTATAGGCGCAATATTATAGAATTTGAACTGAAACTTGAATATTTATGATACTGCACCGAATAAATATTTTAAAATTGTGTCTGTTATACAAACCAACAAACCACCCACGTCATTTACCTGAGAAATTCTGCCTATGGATATAAATTATGTTTGAACATTAAAGTATCTAAAAATTTTATGATAGGGAGATTTTCATATCGACTCCTAAATGTGTCGATATCGTCCAGAAAGAGAAGAACATGCTGCTACCCTGGCAATAGCAGTCAACAAATGAACGAGATATTAAGTGCTAATGACTATTTTACGAAACTTGAACCCATCTGTGCAGATTTGGATAAGTAGAGAACACAGAAGGGGGAGGAGATGAAAAAAAGTTTAGTTGGTTCAAGGAAGAAACTACGGAACACTTGTAATCAGAGGATACAAAGGATAAAACGAAAAACGGTGGAAGCGTCTGTTGCTAATAATGATAATTCCAATCACATTTTTGATCACAGACCTGATGAGCAAGCAGAAAAGGAAGTTAATGATGAAGGGCACGTCAGCAAAATAATCTGTACACTGACTTTAGTTTAAATAACGTAAAAGCTGGAGTGTTGAGGAAAAATTTCGATGTTCAGGCTGAGGAAAGCAGTAGCAATTATGGATTTGATAAGAAAATATCATCTGAGCCCACTGCTGGAAGTGAATCTGTAAGTAAAATTTTGATGAAAGTAGAAATAAAAATAACGAACAAGACCTGGCACCTGAACTAAGTATAACTGTGGAGGTTCAAGAACAGAACCAAAAGATGAAGATGTGCTAGTACAGCACGCAGAACAAGCTACAAAGGAAGTGGACGTCCGCAGGAACGAAGAACTACCTAACGAAAAATAAAAGCCAGTCAGTTATCGAATGGCATAGCCATAAAAATGATACTATTGTAGAAATAAATCCCTAAATCTCTAACTTCAGATTTATGCACGAAGGTCTAACTAGAATTATCAGCCTTTCTCATACTGGTGCATATTACGAAACATTTGGAAAATGCTTCAGTGCTACAAATACTCTCAACCTTAAAGACTTTAAACCCAGAGTTTAAGCTATAACGCCCAAACATAAATGTACGGGGTGTAACTAAGTTCCCCTTACAGACTTCGAAGACAGGTTCCTTACACCAAAACAAGAAAAGAAAGTCTAGTAAGCATGGGCTCTAAAATCCGCACCAAAAGAGCAATTTTCGAAACTGTGAAACACATCTCTTTAACTGCAAGCTATTTGCTTTCCTTATTTTTGGAGGAGGTATTATGGACTGAAACAATTAAAGATATGCAGTAAACATGGGCTCTAAAATGCATACCGTAAGAGTTATGAACACTTTTTCAGTAGAAGATATAACTCTTAAGGCATACGTTTTGTGTTCAATGTTTATTAGACTTTTTTTCTTCTTTTGGTGTAAGGAAACTGTCCTCAATGTCAGTAAATGGAATTTAGTTACAAACGGTATAATATGTAAAACTACGATAAGTACTTCATCCAATTCAGTATATAGAGTTCTTTGATTTTCTGTGTAATTAACATTAGTAGCTGTATATCGATACTGATATATTTTCTTAATTAGAAGTATCCAATTTTGAAGCTTATTGTTTAATAAATGTGTGTTCATGATACACTAATTGTATAAGCTTGAACAGGAGTATTTCTTAAGTAAAAGCGGAGACAGTGAATCTGACCAATACGGTCTCAGAAGGGAAGAAGACACAAATAAGGTGTAGTACAAGGTAACGTTGTTACAACATAAGAGTATACTCTTGTAACAAGAAATGCTGTACCGATAAGGAACTGATCTGAGTAAACATTAGGAAAGGGTAAAAAACTATGCCTTAAGGTTACGAGCCGTTTAGACAAGCATAGTCATTATTCGGGGTGTTCAAAATGTCTCTCCGCAGTGCCGTATGATTGTTAGCCGCGCGTTCAGTATGCCGCATCGAATATACCGAAATGAAACTCACTGTAATATCGTTTTGCGTTTATTGTTTCGTTGAAAAATATGGGACACACAATCCGACGTCTACAAATTGCAATCCAAATTCCTATTTTCACAGAATGAAGTGGTTCCTCATGAATACACAATGGATTTGCAGTACTCTACATACGAGAATTTTGCGAGTTCATGTACCCAGATAAATGAAACCACGCCTCATCAGTGAAAAACGTTTCATTAAGAATATCCCTTCCATTTTGTCGAACGAAATTTTTGAACCGTTGACAATAGTGCAGCTTCTTGCCATGATCAGTATTTTTCAGTTAATGCACGACTGTCGCTTTGTATGGGAAAAGTTTCAATTTTGTCCTTACATCTGTGTGGGCCGTTCCGACACTAACATCGACTTCCTTGGCGAGTTTTCTTACTGACTTGTTCGGACTCATGGCCATTTTATCGGAAATATCGAGTAGTTTATCCCCAGACAATATGCTAGGACGACCTCTTCTCGGTGCATCTGCCACTGAACCCGTACTTCGAAATTTGTTAATCAGATCTCGCACAGTATCGCGATGTGGGAGTGTTGTCTCCGGGAAAACTGAATTAAATGTTTGACGAACTGAAACTATGTATTTACCGCCAGCTTTGAACACTTGTTCGACTAAAAACACACGTTCTTCAATGGTTAGCATTTTAACAGTGACAAAAATGAAACAAACGAACAAAGGAACAAAACTTAAATATTCACGTCAACACGTTACGACACACACCAACGATACTAGTGACGCTGGCTGAGATAAAAAACAGTGTAATGTTGGGAGAGTCCACATGAAGGGAAGTAACCCATGCAGGCGAACAATCGTACGGCACGCGCGGCTAACAATCATACAGCACTGCGGAGAGACTTTTTGAATACCCTGTATTATTGTCCACTAACCAACTATCTTATCATTTGCAAGGAATAATATTATTAATAATAATAACGGAACTAGGTAAGACACTTGATTGAACCACAAATGAAATAGGTTAATAACTGCATTATGCTATACACATCTGTTTAAGTATGTTTTATTAGGGACGATCGATTTCGTTGTAAGATCAGACCATTATCGGGTCTACAGTAACAAGAAAGAACAAAAATGGTATAACAAGTGTGTAACATTAACGTGTGCAGCTGGAATGTGAAAAGACATTCAATGCTTCACTTACTAGTGCAAAAAATACAATACATCTGAGCTATGCATTCGAGTCATTGGAATAACAGTTATCAGATCTGTCTTGTTGCATTACTAACAGGTGGTAGCCGTACGAATGTAACAAGCAGCTTCACCTAACCTCATAGACGTCTGTGTCTGTTATTCTCACGCACTGAACATAGTAAGTCATAGGTCATTCAGAGGAGGCTTTCAGGTATTGCGAATATATAACAGCTACTGAGTAGATCGCCTATCAGCACAACCACAGTCTTACACACACAGTCACGACACTGGCTGCTGTGAAAATTGTTACCGTGTGACACCTGGTGCCACACTGGGGCTCCAAGCAGCGACGTAGCAGCCGCAAAGTTAAAGTTTGCTTTTAATTAGTTTTCTAGTTAACTAGCGAAATAGTTATTACACTTTTGCGTTCCAAGTATTAGTAAACTATCAAGAGACGTGAGTCATCACTAAATACATGTAAAAGCAGTCGAATCTCCTTGATTCAGTGAGATAAGCTACACCTTCATTATAAAGAAATACTTTCGAATATGTGTACAACTGCAGCTTGTTCATCTGAAAGTAAGGTAATATAAACACATATTTCATGCATGAGAAATACACAGGGTGAGTCACTAACTATTGCCACCAAGAATAACTCCGAAAGAATGACAGGAGCTGGAAAGTTTGCAGTTGCATGGGACAACGGGAACCATAATATGACTTAGGTGGGGTCGTTTCAGAGATATGAAGGTCAGTTTTTTTTTTTTTTTTTTTTTTTTTTTTTTTTTTTTTTTTTAGCGGCATGCTATAGTCTGGTACTCATTTTCTGATAGCGACTATCGAGACGAGTCCAATGATGTGTAACAGTAAGGTCTTTGAAGATCAACCAAGGTCACAATGTTGGCATGAACGTACTTTTACAGAAGGTGTTTGAAGTGATGACCACTGGTATCGGTGCAGTGCTGCAGCCTTCTTATCAACGATTGGGTGGTATCACTTATCACATCGGCGCTTATCGAAGCATATGCTCTTACAATTCTCTCTCGCATATCTCCAGGTGTAGTTGGAACGTCTTTATAGACAATACCTTTTACGGACCCCCACAAGATAAAATCCAGAAGCGTCAAGTCTGGCGAACGAGCCGGCCACGACACATCTCCTCCGCGTCCAACCCAAAGATTTGGGGATTGTCTCTGCAACTCATTTCCAGTCATCAGCGAAAAATGTGCCGGACATTCATCGTCTTGACACCACATTCTGTTCCTTGTGACTGAAGGTATTTCTTCCAATAACAGACGTAATGTTTCTTGCAGGAATGTGGTGTACTTCCTACCAGAAAGATTTCCTTCGATGAAATAGGAGCCTATAATTTTCTCCTCCAGAATCCTACACCATACATTCACCGACCACGGTTTTTGGTGTGCAACTTGCCACAGCCAACATGGATTTTCAGTTGCCCACTAATGTATGTTATGCGAATTAACATTTCCATTGTTCGTGAATGCAGCCTCGTTAGCAAATAAAATCAAATTAATAAATTTGTCATTCCTCTGAATCTGAAGTTGAACCCATCGGCAGAATTCAATGCGACGCATACAACCCGTACCAGTTAATTTCTGGTGGAGACTGATAAGGTAAGGATGATATTTATGGCGATGCAGAACACGAACAACACTACTCTGGCCCATGCCAGGTTCCCTTGCGATTTGAAGCAAACTATCTCAAGGATCTCGAACCACAGTGGCAAGAGTACCAATTTCCACTTCCTGGTTAGAAACTTTCCTTTGCCCGATATGTTTCCGATACGTTAAATATCCAGTTGTTCTCAATTTATCATACACATATTTAAATGTACGACGTGTACGGTTTGTACGTTGAGGCTATCTTTCAGTGTATGTCTCCAGCTCTCACTGAATTTCGTCGGCATTCTCCGTAAATGAGAAGCATATTGACATGTTCTTCGAAGGAATACATGATTCACACTCGCTTGATTCGACGATACTATTCTTACCGTTCCTATTAGAGATGTATTGCTAAACCGTCGAATGGTGTTACCATTTGCACGATATACGAGAGACAATTGTCAGAGCATGTGCTTCGATAAGTGCCGAAGTGATAAGGAATACCACTGAATCTATGATAAGAAGACTGTAGCACTGCATTGATACGAATGGTCAGCACTTCGAACTCCTTCTGTAAATGGACGTTGATGCCTCGTTTTTGATCTTCGTTGATCTTCGAAGACCTTACTGTTACACATCATTCGATTCGTCTCGATAGCAGCTATCGGGAAATAAGTACCAAACTATAGCATCCCATTTAAAAAACAAAGTTGACCTTCATATCTCTGAAGCGACCCTACCTAGCAACAAAAAACGAACGTCATATTATGGCCCCCATTGTCCCATGCAATATACTTTTCAGCTACTGTCATACTTTCGGAGTTAATCTAGGGGCAATAGTTAGTGACTCATCATGTATATTTCTTTTATAGCAAATGAAAAGCACCAGTTTGCTTTTGTTCTACAATATTACTTTTATTGTAAACCGGTTTTCGGCTTACAAGGCCATCTTCAGGTCTGAAGATTCTGGAGGAGAAAATTATAGGCTCCTATTTCATCGAAGGAAATCTTCAGGTCTGAAGATGGCCTTGTAAGCCGAAAACCGGTTTACAATAAAAGTAATATTGTAGAACAAAAGCAAACTGGTACTTTTCATTTATTATAATGTTGTTCTACCAAGAACCGACGGAAGATTCTGTTAATATATTTCTTTTGTTACCTGTTCTTATTGTTATCAACAAGTAGTGAATTCAGAAACACAACCAGTTTGGCGATGAATTGTTAGCACTTTCTTTAGCCCACCTCTGCAATTAATAACTTTCTAGGTCGTTTCTGTGTAAAATGCCGATCTATGTTATTGAAAATGCTTAGTATGTAAGTAAGTATGAGAGAAGGTGTAACGTTTTTTCATGTTGTGGACACTTACAAAAGTTTTCTTATGATGCCTTAAAAAGAAAGCATTGATAATGCAAACGTGATCAGTTAGAATAACATTATGTGTTTATCGACAACCATCCTGTCTGTAAGCTTTCAATAAAAAACTGTCTGAATGTGAGAAAACTGAATATATACTTCAAAAACTTTCTCTGCATGTATCGTATGCTGTAGATATCGTATTAAATTCCTGAGCAGAACTGGCTGTTGGTTGGCCTTGCGTTGCGCATGTGAACAGTGTCCTGAAATAAAATCATTTAACATCTTGGAATGCAAAACTTGAAATACAGAAAGTGAATCTACTTAAATGCCACAAGAAACTAATTGTGCGCTCAATGTAAAATATTATAACTAATACTCAGAACCGTAGTACGTTATAAATATTGCGTGGTACCAGATGCAATGTTAGACTTGGTAAATCCACAAAAAAAATCAATTATTGTTCTACTTGGAAGAGAATATCTGTTTAAAATTACACAGACTGTTCACTGAAAATTAATGTACTAGCTAGCACGGCACCCCATAATCCTGACTACATCCTATCTGCCCAAGAGCGCAAGGTGATATCTACCCTGAAATAAAAGTGACTCTCCTCTTGCTCAGTGTGCTATTTAGGTGTCTGGAGTACTAATGTTCTAGAAAGCAAATATTTCAGCAGGTGCAGCAGATAAAGATGCATAATCTATTCTAAATTTATTTACTTGTCAGAAACAATATGTTACTATATGTAGTGTAAGACGCAATGAACACACGACAGAAAATTTAAAACATTACTATGGATCATGGAGGAGGGATTTACTTTTAAGAAAACTGTTTTTAAGAAATCAAACTCTGATTATTGGTAGAAAGATTGCACAGCATAAGAAGACTCTATCAATTACAAAATTCTCACAGTACAAAGAAAGTACAAATATTGGAACCAATAGAGTTATTTGCGATGCAATGAAAAACGAAGAGATCGAATTAACACTCATCATGAAAGTTATTAGTTATATCGGCGACAAAGATTTCCTACAATGAACTGTTCTGAGAAACATTTCTTTTTTTTGCCTTTTCCTTCGTTACCTTTAAAATTCCTTCTAAATATTCTCCAGCAACATAAAGAACAAGACGCTATTGTAAATGAGTTTTCATCTCCATAAGAAAGTGTCCCAGATAGATTCTTCCAGATTCAAGGAAATAGATCTCATTCTCTGAAAAACTCAAATGCTCGCTACTATTCCTCAAATAAGAATGCCTCAGCGCTGTGCAAGTGACTGACTAGCAAGTCAGCCTCAGATAAAACTTAACACAGAGTCGAGGTTCTTATTCACGACTTGCGCAGTGCGCTCATTCATTTTTGTCCCAATACAGTGAAGGTGAGTTACTGACGACAGCCGAAAACAAATGAGAATTTTACTTGCAACATCTTCAGGAGTATATTAACCGCTGATTGAAAATAATTATGTAGATTCGCTAGTGCAATTCGTCTTAATTTATCGATCACAGTTTGAGAAGAATGTTGATGTTCATACCTTCAACTCTAAAATAAGTTATGAACTTCATTACCGTTGACTGAAGCTGTCAACGTCCCAGGAAAATGTTCATTATTCAGCAAGAAAAATCTTTGGCCATTTGCCAAATAAAACAACATGTGTGAGAGGTTCCGCTTTTGTGGTCTTCAGCTCAAAGGTTGGTGTGGTACAGCTCTACACGCTAGTCTTTGTTGTGCAAGTCACTTCATCTCTGCAAAAAATACTAGAACCTATATCCGACATCCTGTTTGCTGGATTCAACCCTTGGTATTCCTCTACATTTCTTGAACTCTGCAGCTCTTTATCAATCTGACCGTTCATTGATGCCTTACGATATGTCCTATCCCTTCTTTTACCCACGATGCGCCATAATTTTCTTTTCTTCCCATCTGATCCTCAACATGCTACTGTAACATCACATTTCAAAAGCTTATCTTCTCTTCTTCGAAGAAATGTTAATCGTTCACGTTTCACTTTTTTACAAGGTTACAGTCCAGGAAAATACCTTCAGAGAAGACCTACTAACATTTAAAATTATAGTCTCTGTTAACGAATTTATCTGTTTCGGGTACGCTTTCTTGTTATTGCCAGTATTAATCTTATATGCCCTCTACTTCGCCTATTGTTACTTTGTAGCCCATATAATACAACTCAGCTAATAATTTTAGCCTCTCATACCTTAATCTAATTCCTCAGCATCACGTGATTTATTTCTAACACATTCTATTAATAATGGTTTACTTTTGTCAATGTGTCTGACAGACAGCAAAGCAATTTCAAATCTATCATAATATTTTTTAAACTTCCCATCATCGATGGAAATGTGGGACTGAGGTCGTGTGATACATTCAGTGTAATAATGAAATTGCCTCAGATCGCATTTAATTAATCTAAAACTGTATTACAACGTTATCTACTTCGAGGCCCCCTTATTTCATGGGGCAGCACCATTGTGATGTGTTTGTGTCTTGTGTGAGCATAGAATATTTGACGAATTATGTCTCTACGCACCCGCTGCTGTCGCTGGTTCTCGTGAGTATGCATGTAAGCTTCCTCGTCCTAATCGGCCTATCGGACTGCGATATAAATAACAATATTGCGTATGCCTAATGAAATTTTACATTGAGTAAGGCTATCGCTACCGACGAAAATAATACTGGTTAGCAGGAGAAAAGTGTAAAATAAACCCTTCTGAAGGAAGAAAGGTTTATCTGTTTAGCAAGAGTAATAGAAGGCAGATTTCAGACTACCTAACAGATCAAAACGAAAATTTCTGTTCCGACACTGACAATGTTGAGTGTTTATGGAAAAAGTTCAAGGCAATCGTAAAATGCGTTTTAGACAGGTACGTGCCGAGTAAAACTGTCAGGGACGGGAAAAACCCACCGTGGTACAACAACAAAGTTAGGAAACTACTGCGAAAGCAAAGAGAGCTTCACTCCAAGTTTAAACGCAGCCAAAACCTCTCAGACAAACAGAAGCTAAGCGATGTCAAAGTTAGCGTAAGGAGGGCTATGCGAGAAGCGTTCAGTGAATTCGAAAGTAAAATTCTATGTACAGACTTGACAGAAAATCCTAGGAAGTTCTGGTCTTACGTTAAATCAGTAAGTGGCTCGAAACAGCATATCCAGACACTCCGGGATGATGATGGCATTGAAACAGAGGATGACACGCGTAAAGCTGAAATACTAAACACCTTTTTCCAAAGCTGTTTCACAGAGGAAGACCGCACTGCAGTTCCTTCTCTAAATCCTCGCACAAACGAAAAAATGGCTGACATCGAAATAAGTGTCCAAGGAATAGAAAAGCAACTGGAATCACTCAACAGAGGAAAGTCCACTGGACCTGACGGGATACCAATTCGATTCTACACAGAGTACGCGAAAGAACTTGCCCCCCTTCTAACAGCCGTGTACCGCAAGTCTCTAGAGGAACGGAGGGTTCCAAATGATTGGAAAAGAGCACAGGTAGTCCCAGTCTTCAAGAAGGGTCGTCGAGCAGATGCGCAAAACTATAGACCTATATCTCTGACGTCGATCTGTTGTAGAATTTTAGAACATGTTTTTTGCTCGAGTATCATGTCGTTTTTGGAAACCCAGAATCTACTATGTAGGAATCAACATGGATTCCGGAAACAGCGATCGTGTGAGACCCAACTCGCGTTATTTGTTCATGAGACCCAGAAAATATTAGATACAGGCTCCCAGGTAGATGCTATTTTTCTTGACTTCCGGAAGGCGTTCGATACAGTTCCGCACTGTCGCCTGATAAACAATATCAGACCAGCTGTGTGGCTGGATTGAAGATTTTTTAGCAAACAGAACACAGCATGTTGTTATCAATGGAGAGACGTCTACAGACGTTAAGGTAACCTCTGGCGTGCCACAGGGGAGTGTTATGGGACCATTGCTTTTCACAATATATATAAATGACCTAGTAGATAGTGTCGGAAGTTCCATGCGGCTTTTCGCGGATGATGCTGTAGTATACAGAGAAGTTGCAGCATTAGAAAATTGTAGCGAAATGCAGGAAGATCTGCAGCGGATAGGCACTTGGTGCAGGGAGTGGCAACTGTCCCTTAACATAGACAAATGTAATGTATTGCGAATACATAGAAAGAAGGATCCTTTATTGTATGATTATATGATAGCGGAACAAACACTGGTAGCAGTTACTTCTGTAAAATATCTGGGAGTATGCGTGCGGAACGATTTGAAGTGGAATGATCATATAAAATTAATTGTTGGTAAGGCGGGTACCAGGTTGAGATTCATTGGGAGAGTGCTTAGAAAATGTAGTCCAGCAACAAAGGAGGTGGCTTACAAAACACTCGTTCGACCTATACTTGAGTATTGCTCATCAGTGTGGGATCCGTACCAGATCGGGTTGACGGAGGAGATAGAGAAGATCCAAAGAAGAGCGGCGCGTTTCGTCACAGGGTTATTTGGTAACCGTGATAGCGTTACGGAGATGTTTAATAAACTCAAGTGGCAGACTCTGCAAGAGAGGCGCTCTGCATCGCGGTGTAGCTTGCTCGCCAGGTTTCGAGAGGGTGCGTTTCTGGATGAGGTATCGAGTATATTGCTTCCCCCTACTTATACCTCCCGAGGAGATCACGAATGTAAAATTAGAGAGATTAGAGCGCGCACGGAGGCTTTCAGACAGTCGTTCTTCCCGCGAACCATACGCGACTGGAACAGGAAAGGGAGGTAAGGACAGTGGCACGTAAAGTGCCCTCCGCCACACACCGTTGGGTGGCTTGCGGAGTATGAATGTAGATGTAGATGTAGAAGAATCCACTCTAAAACTAATCTCCATACTGATAATTTTTAAATGGGTGGAATGTAGTACAATCGCTCACGAACCATACAGGTCGGAAAGGGGATCACGTAACATTTTTGATACAAAAAATATTGATAAACAAAAATATTGATTAGAAAAAAGGGATAATTAAACGGTCGCCAGCCCACTAGGACAATGAATATGTAGCATCTTAAGAAAGATAATGGCAAACAAAATTAAACAAACAATCACTGGCGTAGCAACAGAAGGTTGTCATGTTTTTCCACAACACAACAGTTCACGAGAAAATAAATGAATCATAAAATACTGAGTTTGTAGTTACTTATTCTGAAATACTAGATTTTGAAACTAAAGTTATATGAAGTTGCTGGTTAAATAAATGACTGACTGTAAGAAACTTTGTTACGCAAAGAAATGTCTTTCAGGAACCGCAGCGTAACGTAATGCAAAATTTGAAAATAGACAAGCAATTTACTTTTAATTATTGAAAAACTGAATTGAATTTACTGTAAGTGAGTGAGCAACTGATTTACTTTTAACATAAAAGCAATGAGATACGTACCAAGCCAGCAGAGGCCACTCACTAAGCTAAATACAGAATAAATGAAAGTGTGAACTCTTAATGTATCATTAGCTTTTAATTTTTCCAGTGAAATTTTACCTTACTTTAAATGAGTGAAGTTAATACTTCAAATTGCAAATTTTTTAAGCCTCTGTTATGCAATACAAGAATGAACAATTACTGAGGCAGCAAAATTTAAACTGAAACTGGTCACTAGCAAACAAAATTGGCAGAAAATAGTTAATCAGTTTTCATATTTTTACGACACTCGGTGATTGCATGGAAAAGAAAAGGGGACCCTACTTGTTAATAACGTCCGAGGACAACGACAACACAGGTGCCATAAGAGTTTTAATTATTGTAGGTTATTACTAAAAAAAGTTATTCAAGATTGTGAAAGAAAAGCCACTGGGTAATGTCCATACAATACTAGTTATACACTGTCTGTTAACAGTGTTACGATGTTGTAACTGTTCGAACGATGGAGAACGTAGCTGACGATAATAATGAAAATCTGCCGATATTGCAGTTTGTGAACCACGAGTCGTTGCCAGAGCTACGGATAATTGAGAGACAGGCATTAGAACTGCAGCTTCCTCTGCCTGTGTACTCCGACCGTGCCCTGAATAGTCGCAGGTTAACGAAGTAGGTGCGCCTACAATGGCGCGTTCATAGCTGCGGGAGCGCTCATCAAACACATCCGCAATCTCTTTAAATGACTGCTTGACCACTGCTGGCGGCACGACAGAGACTCCACTTACTCACAGATAAACAACAGAACAGCTACTGCCATTTTGTCGTTGCCGTCGATACATTTACATAAAATTCCCTTGGATATTACCCAGAAATTTACATTATAATTACAAGCAATTATACATCCAGAAATAAATGCACTATTATAGTCATTACGCATTAAATACATTTTCTGTAATAACGCTTACAGGTTCAGAATTAGCTGTACAATACAAATTATTAATGGTTGTTAAACGACGAAAAATTTTGGATGGTGCTGCACAATGTATTTTATCTGCATTTTCTGTATTAAATGCAACATACCTAATGTTAGCTTGTGACCATCTGGCTTACGTAGCGTGGAATAGTATAAATTTTCATCTGTCGCGGATGTGGAACGCCACCATAGCATTTTAGAACATTAATTGGCACGATCTATACAATTCTATGCCTTTTAGAATGAGCTGTTCAATAACACACACACACACACACACACTCATAGTAAATGCCTGTTAATTTAAGGGATCGACTAGGTCTGGCCTACGTTGACCTCTACTGGGGGTGAGGTGGAGTATGTCAGAATGTTGGGGGGTTCGATGCCTTGATGAGGGTCTACAAGAATCTGTTGGAGGTGAAGATGCCTTCAGCAAGACAGACTGCGTCTGGCGTAGTGTGGCATCGAGCCATGCGTCTTAGTATCGGTGTAGCGGTGGTGGGTGTCCCTGAAGGTTAAACGTGCTGCTGGGAACCGCTAATGTTGATTCCCAAGGAGATCGCAAGGCAACAAGGTTTCCGTATCTTTTTTTCTAGGTTTTCGACCTCAATCTGTAAAAATGGAACCCTTATAGGATCTCTTTGTTGTTCTCCTCCATGCCCTGTCAGTCCGATTGTTAAGAACCCTTCTCCTGAGGAGAGGATGGAAGTGTCAAGTCCAAACTTGTGTCGCCCACTAAGGTCAGTGATCCCTTGGCAGCTTAAAAATTTTAAGCTTCTAAGTTAATTCCACCCTACCCCGGGTTCGAAACCCGGCACCGCTCTAATTTTGATTAATAATCAGCGTTGATTGACTTCCGGCATAAGATGTCACTCTCATTCTGCCAACTGCCTTATCAAGAAAGGAGGAGGATCGGTCAGAGGTTCAGGGCACTCTCTTGTCCTTCGGGTGGGAAACTGCCCCTAAAGGCGGAAGAATCAGCAATGATCAGCGGCATGAGGATGCAGAGGGCAATGGAAACCACTATATTAAAGACACATAACATGTGTACGCAGGACATGTGATGTGTAACTGAAAAAGCGTCATGATGATCTCTACATTGGAAAAAAAATCCGAAATAGTCCCCCATTCGAATCTCCGGGACGGGACTGCCAAGGGAGAGCTGACCGTGAGAAAAAGACTGAATAACCAAAGAATGGATAACGTTCTACTAGTGAGGGCGTGGAATGTCAGAAGCTTGAACGTGGTAGGGAAGGTAGAAATCTGAAAAGGGAAATGCAAAGACTCAATCTACATATAGTATGGGTCAGTGAAGTGAAATGGGAAGAAGACAAGGATTGGTGGTGAGATGAGTGTAGGATAATATCGACAGCAGCAGAAAATGGTAGAACGCGAATAGGATTCGTTGTGAATTGAAAGGTAGGGTAGAGAGTGTGTTACTGTGAACAGTCCAGTGATAGGGTTGTTCTTATCAGAATCGACAGTAAACCAAAACTGGCAACTATGTTTCAGGTATGCATGCCGACGTCGCAAGCTGAAGATGAAGAGAGAAAGGAAGTATACAAAGATACAGAAAGGGTAATACATAACGTAAAGGGAGATGAAAATGTAATAGTCATGTGAGGCTGGAATGCAGTTGTAGGGGAAGGAGTAGAAGCTAAGGTTACAGGAAATATGAGCTTGGGAAGGAACGAGATAGGAGACAGGCTAATTGAGTTCTGTGATAGATTTCAGCTAGAAACAGCCAATACTCCGTTCAAGCATTACATGAGGAGGAGGTATTCGTGGAAAAGGCCGGGTGATACAGGAAGACATCAGTTACATTACATCGCGGTCGGACAGAGATTCCCAAATTAGATTCTGGATTGTAAGGCATACCCAGCAGCAGACACAGATTTAGATTACAATGTAATAGTAGTGAAGAGTAGACTGCGATTTAAGAGATTAGTCAGGAATGATCAATACGCTAAGAAGTGGGATATGGAAGCACTAAGGAATATCGAGATACACTTCAGGTTCCCTAAGGCTATAGATACAGCAATAAGGAGTAGGTCAGTGGGCAGTACAGGAATGGACATCTGGACATCTCTAAAAAGGGCAATCACAGAAACTGGAAAGAAAAACACGGGTACAAAGAAGGCAACTGCGAAGAAATCATGGGTAACAAAAGAAGTGTTTCAGCTGATAGATGAAAGAGTTCAGGGAAATTTAGGACTACAGAAATAAAAGTCACTCGGAGATAAAATAAATAAGAAGCGCATGGAAGTTAAGACGAAATAGCTGCATAAAAAATGTGAAGAAATCGAAAAAGAAATCATTGTCGGAAAGAGTGACTCAGTTTAGAGGAAAGTCACAACAGCCTTAGGTGAAATCAAACATAAGGGCGGTAACATCAAGACAACAATGGGAATTCCACTTTTAGATGCACAGGAGAGAGCGAATAGGCGGAAATAATATACTAAGGGCTTCTATGCGTTCTATGAGACGAAGCCTTTTCTGATGTGACGCAAGAAGAAACAGAGACGATTTAGAAAAGGCAGGGCATTCAGTATTAGAATCAGAATTTGAGAGAGCTTTGGAGGACCTAAAATCAAATAAGGCAGAAGGGATACATAACATTCTATCTGAATTTCTAAAATAATTGGGAGAAGTGACAACAAAAGACTATTCACGTTGATGTGTAGAATGTATAAGTCCGGCGACATACCATCTGACTTTCGGAAAAAAGATCATCCACACAATTCAGAAGACTGCAAGAGCTGACAAGTGCGAGAATTATCGCATAATAAGCTTTACAGCTCATATATCCAAGTTGCTGACAACAATAATATACAAGAGAATGGACGAGAAAATTGAGGATGTGCTAGATCATTTGGCTTTAGGAAATGTAAAGGCACCAGTGAGGCAATTCTGACATTGTAATTGATAATGGAAGCAAGACTAAGGAAAAATCCAGACACGTTCATAGGCTTTTCCGATCTGAAAAGAGCGTTCGACAATTTAAAATGGTGAAAGATGTTCGAATTTATGAGAAAACAAGGATAAGATCTAGGGAAAGACGGCTAATATACAAGATGTACAAGAGCCAAAAGGGAATAATAAAATTGGACCACCGAGAACGAAGTGCTCTGAATAAAAAGGGTGTAAAGCAGGATGTAGTCGTTCGCCCCTGCTGTTCAATCTTTACATTAAAGAAGCAATGATGGAAATAGAAGAAAGGTCCAGGAGTGGAATTTACATTCAAGGTGAAAGGACATAAATAATACGATTCGCTAATGACATTGC
The DNA here is from genome assembly GCF_023898315.1 of Schistocerca nitens. Classification (NCBI taxonomy): domain Eukaryota; kingdom Metazoa; phylum Arthropoda; class Insecta; order Orthoptera; family Acrididae; genus Schistocerca; species Schistocerca nitens. Next base: position 5,245,056 of record NC_064614.1, read on the forward strand.
TATCCTGAGTATAAGTGAAGAAGAATTACACGATCTCCTGTGTGGAATAAACAGTCTAATGAGCCCAGAATTTAGATTGAGAGTAAATCGAAGAAAGACGAGAGTATTGAGACGTAACAGAAATGAGAACAACGAGAAACTTAACATCAGGCTTGATGTCACGAAGTAGATGAGGTTAAGGAATTCTACTAGCTAGGAAGCAAAATAACCGAAGACGGACGGAGCAAAGACATCAAAAGCAGACTAGCACTAGCAAAAAGGGTATTCCTGGGCAAGGAAGTCTACTGATACCAATGTAGGCGTTGATCTGAGAAAGACATTTCTGAGAACGTAAGTTTGGAGTACAGCATTGTATGGTAGTGAAACATGGACTGTGGGAAAACCGGAACGGAAGAGAATCGAAGCATTTGAGATGTGGTGGTACAGAGGAATGTTGAAAATTAGGTGCACTGATAAGATAAGGAATGAGGAAGTTCAGCGCAGAATCGGAGAGGAAAGGAATATGTGGGAAACACTGACAAGGAGAAGGAGCAGGATGATGGGACATCTGTTAAGACATTAGTTAGTGACTTCCATGGTACTATGGGGAGCTGTAGAGGGCAAAAACTGTAGAGGAACGCAGAGTTTAGAATATATCTAAAAAATAATTGAGAACGTAGGTTACAATATATATTTTGAGATGAAGAGATTGGCACAGGAGAGGAATTCGCATTAAACCAGTCAGAAGACTGAAAACTCGAAAAAAAAGTTGTTGTTGTTGTTTTTGTGGTCCTCAGTCCTGAGACCGGTTTGATGCAACTCTCCATGCTACTCTATCCTGTGCAAGCTTCTTCATCTCCCAGTACTTACTGCAACCTACATCCTTCTGAATCTGCTTAGTGTATGCATCTCTTGGTCTCCCCCTACGATTTTTACCCGCCACGCTGCCCTCCAATACTAAATTTGTGATCCCTTGATGCCTCAGAACATGTCCTACCAACCGATGCCTTCTTCTGGTCAAGTTGTGCCACAAACTCCTCTTCTCCCCAATCCTATTCAGTACCTCCTCATTAGTTATGTGATCTACCCATCTAATCTTCAGCATTCTTCTGTAGCACCACATTTCGAAAGCTTCTATTCTCTTCTTGTCCAAACTATTTATCGTCCATGTTTCACTTCCATACATGGCTACACTCCATACAAATACTTTCAGAAAAGACTTCCTGACACTTAAATCTATACTCGATGTTAACAAATTTCTCTTCTTCAGAAACGCTTTCCTTGCCATCGCCAGTCTACATTTTATATCCTCTCTACTTCGACCATCATCAGTTATTTTGCTCCCCAAACAGCAAAACTCATGTTCTACTATAAGCGTCTCATTTCCTAATCTAATTCCCTCTGCATCACCCGACTTAATTCGAATACATTCCATGATCCTCGTTTTGCTTCTGTTGATGTTCATCTTATATCCTCCTTTCAAGACCCTGTCCATTCCGTTCAACTGCTCTTCCAAGTCCTATGCTGTCTCTGACAGCTTTACAATGTCATCGGCGAACCTCAATGTTTTTATTTCTTCTTCATGGATTTTAATACCTACTCCGAATCTTTCTTTTGTTTCCTTTACTGTTTGCTCAATATACAGATTGAATAACATCGGGGAGAGGCTACAAACCTGTCTCACTCCCTTCCCAACCACTGCTTCCCTTTCGTGGCCCTCAACCTTTGTAACTGCCATCTGGTTTCTGTACAAATTGTAAATAGCCTTTCTCTCCCTGTATTTTACCCCTGCCACCTTTAGAATTTGAAAGAGAGTATTCCAATCAACATTGTCAAAAGCTGTCTCTATGTCTACTAGTGCTAGAAACGTAGGATTGTCTTTCCTTAATCTTTCTTCTAAGATAAGGCGTAAGGTCAGTATTGCCTCACGTGTTCCAAAATTTCTAAGGAATCCAAACTCATCTTCCCCGAGGTAGACTTCTAACAGTTTTTCCATTTGTCTATAAAGGATTCGCTTTAGTATTTTGCAGCTGTGACTTATTAAACTGATTGTTCGGTAATGCTCACATCTGTCAACACCTGCTTTCTTTGGGATTGGAATTATTATATTCTTCTTGAAGCCTGAAGGTACGGCCATTTATGTTATATACACTCCTGGAAATGGAAAAAAGAACACATTGACACCGGTGTGTCAGACCCACCATACTTGCTCCGGACACTGCGAGAGGGCTGTACAAGCAATGATCACACGCACGGCACAGCGGACACATCAGGAACCGCGGTGTTGGCCGTCGAATGGCGCTAGCTGCGCAGCATTTGTGCACCGCCGCCGTCAGTGTCAGCCAGTTTGCCGTGGCATACGGAGCTCCATCGCAGTCTTTAATACTGGTAGCATGCCGCGACAGCGTGGACGTGAACCGTATGTGCAGTTGACGGACTTTGAGCGAGGGCGTATAGTGGGCATGCGGGAGGCCGGGTGGACGTACCGCCGAATTGCTCAACACGTGGGGCGTGTTGTCTCCACAGTACATCGATGATGTCGCCAGTGGTCGGCGGAAGGTGCACGTGCCCGTCGACCTGGAACCGGACCGCAGCGACGCACGGATGCACGCCAAGACCGTAGGATCCTACGCAGTGCCGTAGGGGACCGCACCGCCACTTCCCAGCAAATTAGGGACACTGTTGCTCCTGGGGTATCGGCGAGGACCATTCGCAACCGTCTCCATGAAGCTGGGCTATGGTCCCGCACACCGTTAGGCCGTCTTCCGCTCACGCCCCAACATCGTGCAGCCCGCCTCCAGTGGTGTCGCGACAGGCGTGAATGGAGGGACGAATGGAGACGTGTCGTCTTCAGCGATGAGAGTCGCTTCTGCCTTGGTGCCAATGATGGTCGTATGCGTGTTTGGCGCCGTGCAGGTGAGCGCCACAATCAGGACTGCATACGACCGAGGCACACAGGGCCAACACCCGTCATCATGGTGTGGGGAGCGATCTCCTACACTGGCCGTACACCACTGGTGATCGTCGAGGGGACACTGAATAGTGCACGGTACATCCAAACCGTCATCGAACCCATCGTTCTACCATTCCTAGACCGGCAAGGGAACTTGCTGTTCCAACAGGACAATGCACGTCCGCATGTATCCCGTGCCACCCAACGTGCTCTAGAAGGTGTAAGTCAACCACCGTGGCCAGCAAGATCTCCGGATCTGTCCCCCATTGAGCATGTTTGGGACTGGATGAAGCGTCGTCTCACGCGGTCTGCACGTCCAGCACGAACGCTGGTCCAACTGAGGCGCCAGGTGGAAATGGCATGGCAAGCCGTTCCACAGGACTACATCCAGCATCTCTACGATCGTCTCCATGGGAGAATAGCAGCCTGCATTGCTGCGAAAGGTGGATATACACTGTACTAGTGCCGACATTGTGCATGCTCTGTTGCCTGTGTCTATGTGCCTGTGGTTCTGTCAGTGTGATCATGTGATGTATCTGACCCCAGGAATGTGTCAATAAAGTTTCCCCTTCCTGGGACAATGGATTCACGGTGTTCTTATTTCAATTTCCAGGAGTGTATTTTGATACAAATTTAGGATACTTCCCGCTGAAGTAGAACCATGAAATTGGCAAGAAGCAAGGTTTCACAGAACAAGTAAAGTCTAAAAATGTCAAAAAATTATTAAATTGTAATTAAGTCACATAAAAATATATTATTGCCATTAGGACTTACATTGCATTCATCATCCGTGAAAAGTATAACACTACTGCATGCATACATAAAAAGTAAGTTGCAGTAAGGTTTTGTCAAATCTTCGGTATCTACAGAAATAAACTAACGTTCCCTGTTCACTTCTTTGTGTGTGTCGAGGCTAGTCTGAGAAGATAGGTACTGTAGAAATTTTGATGCGGTCTTTGATTTCATATACCGCCAGTATCTATGTACAAAAATTAAATTTTCGTGGAACCTTAAGTGCGCCAGCCCTCTTCGCACTTGGCCAGTTTTTAAAATATTTATGGTATTCTAAGTTCAGAACTCAGACGTCAATTCTCAAACCAGTTCAATGCAACGAAGAAACATTCTCGAGAAACTCGAGTTTGAATTGTTACGAGCGTCTTTAATTTCCCAAATTAAGGTGGATTTTTCCATGGCCATGTGGCTATGTGGCTAGAACGCTTGCCTGTCACACTGGCGGCCTGGGTTTGATTCCCGTATGATGTACGTTTTTACACAAAGTTGTATTTTCTACAAGGATTTTAGTGAAACATAAAAAATACAGACTTCGGGAAATTTAAAATTTTCCCCGCGAAATAAAAGTTCGAAGAGATTTCGGGATTGCAGCCGGTCGTCGTAAACTCCATTCCACGATATTTCAACGGTATATCTGCGACTCATCTTCAGGTGAGCCACCGAAAGCTGTCTTCGGTGGCTCGTCTCAAAATTACTGGCAGGTGTCCAGCTGAGATATCGTGGAGTGAAGTTTACGACGACCGTACTGCAATCCTGAAATCTCTTCGAACATACCGACTATGCTTAGGACGTCGACGCCTCGTAGGCGAAGACTAAGGCGTGGAGTCTGGGCGGCAAGGAGACCCCGAACTCCGGACTTGGGCGTACGAGTGACGGGATGATGATGATGACGAACGTGCAGCCTGTGCTGGAGGCTCCAGCAGTACGGTGGCCGTCTGGTTGTTGTCGCTGTCTCGAACGTGCCTCGTGGCTCGATCGGCGCGAATAAGTAACGCCGTCTGGAACCGCGCGACCGCTACGGTCGTAGGTTCGAATCCTGCCTCGGGCATGGATGTGTGTGATGTCCTTAGCTTAATTAGGGTTAAGTACTTCTAAGTTCTAGGGGACTGATGACCTTAGAAGTTAAGTCCCATAGTGCTCAGAGCCATTTGAACCATAGGTAACGCCACCGTGACAATTTGGCTGTCTGTAAGCGAAGGCATGCGGCACCGAAGGGCACAATGCTGCGTTGACAAGTCTTTACGAGCAACTTGCCACACGTTGATGTAACACGTGAGGCATCTTTCAGATGGTCTGAATTCAGAGAAATGGTGTCTACGGCTATCGAGAGATATATACCGCATAAATTAATGAGCGATGGTACTGATTCCCCACGGTACACGAAATAGCTCAGAACACTCTTGCAGAAGCAACGAAAAAGCATGCCAAATTTCAAAGTACGCAAAATCCCCAAGATTGGCAAAGTTTTAGGGGAACTCGAAATTCAGTGTGTAAGGGTACAGTACCTTTGCGCAGTATCGATTATGCACTATGCAGAGATCATACATGCTTTAAGCAAAGACTGCAGTGCAGTCAACAATGTGCGAGTGGGTAAGCAGTAGTCGAGTGTTGGAGTCCGTGGGTGGAAGTCGGGTGTGAGAGGCTAGAGAGAGAGGTTGCTCGGTAGCGAGCCTGGAGATGAGTGGCAGAATGGCACACAGTGTTTGATGTTCATGAATGTTTATAAATTGAGTGATTTAATTCATAAATTCCAGCATTTAAGAAAGGAGATGTTACCATTTAGTAGTTTTCACAATAACGGAAGTGGACAACAATGAGTCTCATGACAAGGAGGAAAGATATATATTATGCTAAAATAATTAACTTCACCTACAGCGTATGCGAATAATATAGTTCGGTGCGAAACTGGCGGGAGGTTACAGGTGTGAGATGCTTTCAGTAGTTTCCACAACGAAATTCTGTCTCTAAATCTGGCAGAAAACCCAAAGAGATTCTGGTCATATGTAAAGTAGACTAGCGGCCAGAGGCAATCAATACTTGCACTGTGGGACAGCAACAATGGTGACGTCACTGATGACAGATCCACGAAAACAGAGTTAGCAAACGCGGTTTTCAGTAACTAATTCACCAAAGAAGAAGAACAATATGAATAAGGATAAGAAGAAGTAAATATTCCGGAGTTCATATCTAGAACAACTACCAGCTCGAGTAACTCAGAAGGCTGCTCAAGGGGGGTAGGACGTCAAACGGGCCGACTTGGAGCAGCAGAGGCACCACAGGACATTTTAATTTCCACTGTCTATACTTTTACAAATAAATTCATAAAACTTTGTCAGCCTGACCAGCAAGGATTCAGCATTCGCACTCATAGCAGTGGAAGTTCGAAAACATAACGAAGTAATTTTTTTTACATGTGAAATGTCATCATTTTTGTTGCTATAGGTACACTTTTCTACATAAGTAAGAGAGAAGGTTCGATGAATTTTGCACAGCATACAAACTATACTTAAAGGTGTATGAAACTCTAGAATTTTCCAAATCTATTAAAACTGTGGTAAAAATTGAGGTAATTAACTACACAATTTGTGTTTTTTCTAAACATGAAGTTTAAAATACAACAGATCATTCGTTTTTTTTTATAAATTAAACAAATTCTAGAGTTTCATACACCTCTAAGTATGGTATGTACGCTGTGCAAAATTTATCGGAGAATCTCTCTAACTTATGAAGAAAAGTGTACCTATAGCAACAAATGCAGCCATTAGTAAGTGAAAAAATGATGAAATTTCACACGTAAGAAAAAAATTATTATGTTATGTTTTCGAACTTCCACTGCAATGAGTGTGAATCCTGAATCCTTCCTGGTGATGCTGACAAAGTTTTATGAATTTATTTGTAAAACTATAGACACTGGAAATTAAAATGTCCTGTGATGCCTCTCCTGCTCCAAGTTGGCCCGTTTGACGTGCTACCCCCCTTAAATAAAATTTGGATCACATTCATTCTTACTATCGTTCTAACCTAAATCTTTACAACTTTAGATTAGTTTGGATGAAAAAATGACAGCATGTGAATCGAAAGATTTATTTTAATAAACTACAGAACAGATTGTTTTTATCTGACGTTCAGACACCAACGGTGGGAATGTCTCGAGAGCGTTAACCGGCCTGGCTGCGATTATCCGCAGCAGTTCTTGACTTTGAGACTGGAGAGTGATGCATCGCGCGCACACTGGCCGGTGCGCAGTTTTTTGCTGGCCTGACTTTAACAGCGTGACTCACCGCAGTGGCCGGCGGACGTTCCGTCTCGCGCACGGTCAGTGTGGCAGAAGCAGATGCGGCCGCGACAGCTCGCAGCGGAGTGAGCTGCGGCGCGGTTCGCCGTACATCTGCTGGCCTCTCACCAAACACGTACCGTGGAGTTATGCTACGTGCCCAGTTGTTTGTGAGGTCTGAGCTACGCGTCTTCCTGGTGGCTGGACATTTCGGTCCGACGAGCAATCTTCAGTCTTGCGCGGAATGTGCGAGGCGGAGGCGCAGCCTGTATCGACATCGTACGTCCATTGTTCGTTCACATTTTCTCGAGCGTATTCAGTGCATGCATTAGTTTTCCTCCTATTCGGTGTGCCCACCTGAGGCCCTAAACTGAACCTCTGTACCGGTTATTTCCTTCGTTTTCTCTCGATGTGTCTTCATCGTTGTGTTACTCCCGTCATTCTTTTGTCCATCCTGTAGCTTGTCACGACGTTTCCTTTCAACATTTTTCATTGACTTTTTGATCCTTATTCAGTCATGCAATGTGTCTTTGTGTCTGCCAGTTCCTTGAACATATTCACGAATTTCTAAACGCAAAGTTCTTAGACGATAAATAAACACAGTTTTCTTTGTGAACCTGCGTATTGTTGTTGTTTTTGTTGTTCTGGTCTTTAGTCCAGAGACTGGATTAATGCAGCTCTCCATGCTACTCTATTCTGTACAACATTCTTCGTCTCCAAATAACTACTGCAACCTACATCCTTCTGAATTTGCTTAGTGTATTCATCTCTTGGTCTCCCTCTACCTTCCACGCTACCCTCCAATGCTAAATCTGTGATCCCGTGATGCCTCAGAACATGTTCTACCAACCGGTCCCTTCTTCTTGTCCAGTTTTGCCACAAACTCCTCCCCAATTCTATTCAATACTTCCTCATTAGTTATGTGATCTACCCATCTAATCTTCAGCATTCTTCTGTAGCACCACATTTGGAAAGCTTCTATTCTCTTCTTGTCCAAACTATTTATCGTCCATGTTTCACTTCCATACATGGCTAAACTCCATTCAAATACTTTCAGAAACGACTTCCTGACACTTAAATCTATACTCGACGTTAACAAATTTCTCTTTTTCCGAAATGCTTTCCTTGCCATCGCCAGTCTACATTTTATATCTTCTCTACTTCGACCATCATCAGTTATTTTGCTCCCCAAATAGCAAACGTCATCTGCTACTTTAAGTGTCTCATTTCCTAATCTAATTCAATCAGCATCAGCTGATTTAATTTGACTACATTCTGTTATCCTCATTTTGCTTTTTTTGATGTTCATCTCATATCCTCCTTTCAAGACACTGTCTATTCCGTTCAACTGCTCTTCCAAGTCCTTTGCTGTCTCTGACGGAATTACATTGTCATCAGCAAACTTCAGAGTCTTTATTTCCGCCGGCCGCGGTGGCCGAGCGGTTCTAGGCGCTACAGTCTGGAACCGCGTGACCGCTACGGTCGCAGGTTAGAATCCTGCCTTGGGCATGGATGTGTGTGATGTCCTTAGGTTAGTTAGGTTTAAGTAGTTCTAAGTTCCAGGGGACTGATGACCTCAGATGTTAAGTCCCATAGTGCTCAGAGCCATTTGAACCACTCTTTATTTCTTTTCCATGAATTTTAATTCCTACTCCGAATTTTTCTTTTGTTTCCTCTACTGTTTCCTCAATATACAGACTGAATAAAGTCGGGGATAGTCTACAACCCTGTCTCACTCCCTTCCCAACCACTGCTTCCCTTTCATGCCCCTCGATGTTTATAGCTCCCATCTGGTTTCGTACAAATTGTAAACATACTTTCGTTCTCTGTATTTTATCACTGCCACCTTCAGAATTTGAAAGAGAGTATTCCAATCAACACTGTCAAAAGGTTTCACTAAGTCTACAAGTGCTAGAAACTTAGGTTTGCCTTTCCTTAATCTTTCTTCTAAGATACGTCGTAGGGTCATTATTGCCTCACGTGTTCCAGCATTTCTACGGAATCAAAACCGATCTTCCCCAAGGTCGGCTTCTACCAGTTTCTCTATTCGTCTGTAAAGAATTCGCGTTAGTATTTTGCAGCTGTGACTTCTCAAACTGATAGTTCGGTAATTTTCACACCGCCGAACACCTGCTTTCTTTGAGATTGAAATTATTATATTATTCTTGAAGTCTGATGATATTTCGCCTGTCTCATACGTCTTGCTGACCAGACGATATAGAGTTTTGTCAGGGCTGGCTCTCCCAAGGCTACCAGTAGTTCTAATGGAATGTTTACTCTGTCATATCCTTCAGACAGTATCATACCTCCCATTTCATCTTCATCTACGTCCTCTTCCATTTTCATAATATTGCCCTCAAGTACATCGCCCTTGTATAGATCCTCTATATACTCCTTCCACCCTTCTGCTTTCCCTTCTTTGCTTAGAAATGGGTTTCCATCTGAGCTCTTGATATTCATGGAAGTGGTTCTCTTTTCTCCAAAGGTCTCTTTAATTTTACTGTAGGCAGTATCTATCTTACCCTTAGTGATATATGCTTTTACATCCTTATATTTGTCCTCTAGCCATCCCCGCTTAGCCATTTTGCACTTCTTGTCGATCTCATTTTTGAGACGTTTGTATTCCCTTTTGTCCGCTTCATTTACTGCATTTTATATTTTCTCCTTTCTTCAATTAAATTCAATATCCCTTGTGTTACCCAAGGATTTCTACTGTCTCTCATCTTTTTTCCTATTTGATCCTGTGCTGCCTTCACTATTTTATGTCCCAAAACCACCCATTCTGCTTCTACAGTATTTCTTTCCCCCATTCTTGTCAATCGTACCCTAATGCTCTCCCTGAAACTCTCTACAACCTCTGGTTCTTTCAGTTTATCCAGGTCCGATCTCCTTAAATTCCCACCTTTTTGCAGTTTCTTCAGTTTTAATCTACAGTTCATAACCAATAGATAGTGGTCAGAGGCCACACGTGGCCCTGGAAATGTCTTACAATTTAAAACCAGGTTTTTAAATCTCTGTCTTATCATTGTATAATCTATCTGAAACCTTCCAGTTTCTCCAGGCCTATTCCACGCATACAACCTTCGTTCATGATTTTCAAACCAAGTGTTTTATGATTAAGTTATGCTCTGTGCAAAATTCTAACAGGAGGTTTACTCTTTCATTCCTTACCCCCATTCCATAATCACCTACTACTTTTCCGGCTCTACCTTTTCCAGCAATTGAATTCCAGTCCCCCAGCCCCCAGTCACCTGCGTAAGTAACTATAAAACTGCAATCCCGTTACTTGATAGCATTTGTGAATTTTTCCGCCTATAGATTCACGAATTTTGTTTGATTTCTTCTTAATCCAAATTCCATTTACACTGTTTGCTAGTAGAAATGACCTTAATATTTTTCATTCTCCTTCCTTGAGACTACTGATTTTTTTAGATCTCTCATCTATAATGTTTTAGATGTGTCATGTACTTCTGTTTTAAAGCCTCTGTTTTAAACAATCGCGCTTTTGCCTTTTGTGATAGGGAATTTTTAATGCGTTGATGAGTTTGTTTAGTTATCGTAGCTTTAGCTCGTAGTTTGTGAACTTGATGAATTAGCCAGACCCGTTCGATAACGTCACACAAATATTTGAATTTGGCAAACGGGAGGTTCTCTCGAATCAACTAATGGAAGATTGATTATTGCATTCCCAATTGATTTCTTCTGCTTAGTGCGTCTTCTTCTTAATGGTGTAGGCTCACAGTGCGTTCCTTCACTGAAGCCATGTGGCACTCGGTCGTCCTACGTCTCTCCTAACGTTTTATAGTTAATCACCTGTTTAACTAATATTCTTCCCTTATTCTCTTGATATTTCCTTGCCATTTTATGCATACTTGCACCACTTTTTTCATTTATACATTGTATGTTAATTTCCTCTCTTGTAAAATTGTTTCGTATTTTATCTCCAAGGGTATATATCCTTTAGCTGTCTTCCAAAATTTCATTTCAGTCGACTATATTCTTCTTTTGTCTTCCTTAAAAAAATGGTTCAAATGGCTCTGAGCACTATGGGACTCAACAGCTGTCATCAGTCCCCTAGAACTTAGAACTACTTAAACCTAACTAACCAAAGGACATCACACACATCCATGACCGAGGCAGGATTCGATCCTGCGACCGTAGCAGTCACGCGGTTCCGGACTGAAGCGCCTAGAACCGTTCGACCACCGCGGCCGGCTGTCTTCCTTAGTTAATGTCCAAGATTCGCTTCCATATACTAGTATAGGGGTAGCCATTATTTTGTAGGATTTTAACTTTGTAATACTACATCTTCCTGTATTAAATTAGCAGTACAGTATTTTGTCGCCTTTCATGCACACTCACTAAGCAGTAATTTTCTTCTTGTCAATTACTGATATGCAATGAATATGAATTTTGATATGGAGATATCTTCGAATAATTTTAACCTTATACACATTGTGACGTTTGTAATCCCTTTCTGCAGAACTAAACAGTTGTGGGCATAAGCCATTCGACTGACCCCTGCCTTTATTTCGAAGGGTGCAGGTAGTTTCCCCAAAAAAATTTAAGTTTTCGTACATATCAGTCAGTCTTTGTTCTGTAATTTACATTGCTTTTTTTCCTTCAGCTTCTAATTCCTCCAAAAAGCTCAACACCGTATTCTTTGTCTATGAAGTCATATTTTTTTCTGACGCCAACAAATGTGATGTTTCTTTTTTTGCGAAGTTAAAGAATAGTTTTTTGAAATAGTGGCTGTTTCCCACTTTATACAGCAGACACGTCAGAGTGTTTTGTCTATTCACTGTAGGTCTGTCAGCTGTCTGAGATCTGGGTCCAAACAGAGCCAGCGGTTGAGACACCGACTACTAAAATAATGGACGTTAGAGACCTTTAACTTAGAGGTTCAGCAAAAACACTGTGGTTTGAACGTCTCCGTACTTCGCTTACACTGTGCAGTGAGACATGTGTGCGATAAAACAGTAAACGTGTGAGATAGCGATGCATTCTGAAGACGATAAACAAAGCTGCCGCATATGCCGTGTGTGGTGTAATTCCGTATCGCTGTGCGAGCGCACTTCACCTCGTGTGACAAAGTTGCTGGAAGAAACGGCCGATGCAACAGCCAGCTGGCGCCGGAAAGGTAGGAGCATAATTTTACATACCACCGAATTAACACCTTTGCGCATGGCTGTTAACACATGCACGCCATTGTGAAATTCTCTGTTCGTTATTCTACATACACTGGGCAGCAGGGTAAGTGTATCCTGAACATAGCCACACGTTCCCTTCTAAGTTGGACACGATAATCACGAATTGGGAATTCGTTCCGTTTCCAAGATATTATAACAGAGACTGCGACACTACTCCTAGGCAACCATATGGAGTTGAAAGTAAGTGATAACGAGCCAACTACGTGACTATACATCTGAGACGAAGTAATTGCTTATGTTAAGTTTGTAATAAAGTAAGTTGTTTCGTATCCACTAGGTTTTAATATACAGTTTTCCTGACTACTCTTTGAGACCGAGGGCGGGAAGAGAAACTACATTATTTCGTATTTTACTAGATATCTAGCCATATAATTTATTTTACAAAATTAATTTCAGCTTAGCCTTTCATTATTTTGTTCTCCATCTGATGTGTATCTCACAAACCACGGTACAGTGCGTGACGCAAGGTGCTTCGTACCGTAATTAATGTTTTCTGTATTCTTCTATTCACGTATTGAACGAGAGAAAAAAGCAGCTCTCTAAAGATATATTCACAAAGTTTCAATTACCACCTCGAAAAACATAAAATTGCGTGATTAATTTTTGCTTGTTTGCGGGCAGATGCCAGCAGTCCTGGTAGAGATATAAATCCCCGTTCCACAGCCACAGCACGCCGCTAGTTAGCAAAGCAAACTGACACAGCCCTTTGATAAAGCAGAGCAGCATGCGGTAATTCGTTTGCGGTAGCGGCGGAAATGTTGCGGATCAGTCTCGCCAATTCAGATGAATTTTTTAACCGTCCCGTTTTCCCTGATACAGCTGCATCCCTTCCGCTCACACACGCCTTGATTTCTCTTATCTAATTCCCATGGAGCATTACCTCCTCCCTAGCATTAGCCAGCGCATTTTGGTGAGAGAAACGTAGCCTATGCTCCAAGGGTTCCCACTGAAATTCCTCGAGTACCTTTCGCTACAGCTTCGCGTGGGCTATACAGACCTGTTACGTTTGCAGCAGAGTGTCTCTATATTCAATCGATATCTTTTCTCGTGTCTACTTGATAAGGACTCCAAACGCTGGAACAATATTCTAGAAATTGTCGCACTATTTCTTGTGCGCAGTTTTTACGGACGCATCCTATTTTCCCAATTCTTCCAACAAATCTGAGTCTTCTATTCGCCTTCCCTAATGTTGTATTCATATGTTCGAGTATTTTATACCGCTTTTTTGGTTCCATGCGTCAGTCGGTTGTTGTTCGTCTGTGTGCCTGCCGTCCGATTGTGAAAGGGCTTCGGATCGGGTGGAAAATCACCATCTTAAACAATGTAAAATATTTTCATATAAATGATGCCTTTTCTCAGAAACGAATGGGAATAAAATTTTAAAGAAAAATTAGAGTTGTAGGTTACACATTTCTAAACACTTTAACAGAGGAGTTCTAAGAGTACTGATTAATTGTAAGACAGTTATTATTTTTGTAAAAACTGAGCTTAAAAATTAATAAAACTGTCTACACTCAGTTTTAAGATAATAATTATTTTTGTAAAAGTGGACATAAAATTTAAAAAAAGTTTCCTACACTTTTCTGTGTATGTAAAGCTCTACTTCTCTGAGATTTAGATAATAAAAAGACTCTTGTGTTAATGTATGCTCAACACTCTAATGAGTACACCCAGAAGCCGCCCGGGATTAGCCGAGCGGTCTGTGGCGCTGCAGTCATGGACTGTGCGGCTGGTCCCGGCGGAGGTTCGAGTCCTCCCTCGGGCATGGGTGTGTCTATTTGTCCTTAGGATAATTTAGGTTGTGTGTAATCTTAGGGACTGATGACCTTAGCAGTTAAGTCCCATTAGATTTCACATACATTTGAACATTTTTGAGTACACCCAAAAAATCTGAACAAATTCTCGCAAGCAGATACTGAGACGAAATACACTTAATTCTTAAAAAATAAAAGCTGTCAATGCACGTGGTGTGTTGTCTGCATCCTCTTCCATCTCATCTTGCAATATCTATTGTCCTGCTTGTCTGTGCTGTCTTTCCCATGTTACACTTACTCTAAAAGCTCTTTCTCTGGTGCCACAAGTCTTCCTCTATCTAACTTGAACATTTGTTTCACTGTGAAACGACCAACAGTCTGCAGCAGCCTTTACGGGATTTCATACCTTGCAACATTTCCTTGGCTGAACGTTGACACCTCGTAAAAGCCCCAAAATGCAGTGTACTAATTGCCAGAAACACAGTTTTGGAAATTCTGGCCCAGATTATACTGTTGATGGAGTCGTTAGGGTTCTGGGTGCGACCATGAAGACATTTCTGACAAATCTTTGAAAGTTTCTTTCAAAACCTCCTCTAGAGCAAAGAGAATAGCTGCTTTATGAATAAATTTCTCACCGGTTTGCTGTGCTCTGTTGTATTTGCACCATCAGTACTTTCGGAGAGCATAGAACATGCATGGATTTATCGTCTGTTGAAGAGAGGTGAAACAAACCACCCCATACAGCTTTTCTCATACCTTCTACGCTACTAACATTTCGTCTGATGGTCATGCCATAATAATTTGAATTCTTTCTGGGACAAATTCTATGAATCTATTCTTACGATTGAATCCTCTACCACCTTGCAGTTTCTTTCCCTGCTTGGCAGTTTTCAGTCGTCGCATCCTCGTACCCTTTCGCTTTTATGCATGACCTATGCGCTCCCGATAAGTGACAACTACAGTTTATCTACATGGTTTCTCTTCCTCAACGACACTGAAAGCTTTTGAATTCCCATCTCCTAAATAATTGCCGTCGCAGGCGGAGGAATCGAAAAATTACATTTCAGTCTGCGAACTGTCAAATGTACATGATCATGCCCACACAGTGTTTTGTTAAATGTATGCATAAGCCAGAAATAAGACAACGATATGTATTATTATGTATCATTGGAAAGGGGGAATTCTGTTGATTACGACCAATGGAAAAAAAATTGAAAATTTCAAGATTGTAACCTGACCGGAGTCCATTAAGACTCCTTTTTCTCAGGAACAGGTAGAGGTATTATTTTGAAATTTATCACATGTTATGGCCGACGGTCCCTTGGCGGTGTGAAAAATTTAAGCTTCTTAGTGAATGCAGTCAAAACGTAGGGTCATTTATGTCACATACCTCGATACTCGCTAACTCACTCATCGAAACCTGTAGGGTACTTCCTGTTTACCTACAATTAGGAAATTCGACAAGTAAAAAAAATGGTTCAAATGGCTCTGAGCACTATGGGACTAAACATCTTAGGTCATAAGTACCCTAGAACTTAGAACTACTTAAACCTAACTAACCTAAGGACATCACACACACCCATGCCCGAGGCAGGATTCGAACCTGCGACCGTAGCAGTCCCGCGGTTCCGGACTGCAGCGCCAGAACCGCTAGACCACCGCGGCCGGCTCGACAAGTAAAAGAAAAATTTCTAAAATTTTTCCTTTTCAACATTTTAATAAGTCATGAAACGTTTGTTAACAAATCTGTCACAGTTGCAATACACAGGTTTGGCGGCTAGTTTAGAACCTTGGATCATTCTCAAGCCGGACATAACGAGGCTACAAAAGATAGTGCAAAATTTTCACTGAACAGGGAAAACCAAATATCAGTGTAGTAAATGACAATGGCAAAAGTACAGGTATTGAAAAAATAAAAATAATAATGTTGTGCGTACACGTTCATATATTAAAATAAAATACAGGGCGTTTCATATTCAACTGAGCGCGCACGGGCAATGTGCACAACGAATGAAATAAGACGCATTGCAGCCCCTTTATTTACCATTAACAGTCAGTACAAAATGACAGTAAAAATACTTTTTTTGCTCCATTACAGATTTTGTGTCACACCTACAGATGCTTGTCATCTAAAACTCTACATACATAAAACGTTTACATACATAAAACATTTAAACAGCAACACATATTGTATATAGCCGATACTACGGAAACACCTATCAACTCATTTCAGAGCCAGATTAACTACTCCTGGATGCTGTAGTAGACGTCTCACTAACTTATCCCTCTTACCCGTATGGGTCTTCCACACATTACTATCGTCAGATATTCTTATCTGTGCGTAACACATTTCAAATGCCACCCGCTCCCACTTTTTTCCTTTCCGGTTTCCCGTTGGTGGCAGCATCAGAGATCGAACCTACAACCGGTGTTCCAGTCATATGAAATTATGGAACGAAGGACAGGGGGCAAGGCCACTTATAAGAAAAGCGTAAATCACTTGAATAGATACATACTGACTATTTAAGGCACAACAGCCTTCAACAGCAGAGTACGACATTGATCCACACTTCTGTATTACTCGTCACATAGCCAATTCTCTACAAAAATTAAAAGTTAAAAGAGAAAATACTCAAACAACAAGTAAATGTTCGTTCAGTCCCTACAGAGTACTAACAAGTAATATGGGGGAAACCACCTTGAGAGGAAAATAAGACATACGAGGTTCGAATATCAAGGGCGGCAAGCACTGCAACTCTTAGCATCAGTAAGTGGAGAGCAGTCTGCTCGTAGAGCAAGCAGTGTGCGTACATGTTTACTGTGCTTGCGGTTGTCACGTGTATTTGTATACTCTCGCGGTATGTGTGGGTCCTTACCGACATGATGTTACACCTTCTAGCGTTAAAAGGTTTTTCGGCTTTTCACATTTAACCAAATATAACATTGATGATGATAATTTATGGCAATGTTTGCCGACAAGATAAATAATGCAACCTTTAACACTAGATTGCGTACTCACGGCAGTTCTCCTTGGCCGTTTTTTGGTACGACTTGGAAAGAGAGAGAAATTAATGAATGATCACTGATGCGTCGGTTCTCGATTGTGTTTAGGAGACGTACGGATTGATTGCGTGAAAATAGTTTCTCAAATGACCTCTTAACCCGGATTGCTTTCACGCAATCAGACTCTTCAATGAAATTACCTAAGGGACCTGTTTGAATAATAAAAAAAATGCAAAACAGTGAAATTTTGTAAAAAAAGTTGTCAGATCGGAAATTGAACACATTAATGGTCTCCCAAATACAATCGAGACACCGCGATAAAGAGCGAACCTGTAACAAAGTTCATTTAAACATAAACATTATTTGTGGTCAATTTAAAGAAAAGAATAAGCATAGATTTTCTGTACAGTGAAACATCAATATATTCTCAAAGAACAAAGGCGTTAAACTATAAACATTAACAAATTTACAATGAATACAAAACTTACATTATTATGTTTTTCTCATACATGGAACAGTTCAACAATCGCTGCTTTTGTATGTGTGATATTTTGTAAAAATTAAATGTCCTGGCGTGCGCGTAAGTATTTTTTTTATCGTCACAAGGTTTACAAAAGCGTTTTTTTTCTTGATGATAACATGGTTTTTCACACTAAATGAAATATAACTGCCGGCCGAAGTGGTCGTGCGGTTAAAGGCGCTGCAGTCTGGAACCGCAAGACCGCTACGGTCGCAGGTTCGAATCCTGCCTCGGGCATGGATATTTGTGATGTCCTTAGGTTAGTTAGGTTTAACTAGTTCTAAGTTCTAGGGGACTAATGACCTCAGCAGTTGAGTCCCATAGTGCTCAGAGCCATTTGAACCATTGTTTTGAAATATAACTTGTAGCGGTGCTACACAACACGTCTTAACAAGTCGGCAACCAAACATCAAAGGTAATGAAGCACATGTTAACATATCGGCGACCAGAAGTACAACCAACTATAAAGACTCTAGAATTTTCCTAACAAATGATAAATTGTTCTTTCTTCTGTTTCGCAGCTTCTTGCTATCAAGCGCTGCGGCAATGATTTTAAATATCTGCGCCCAGCGAGTCATAGTATTTAAAAGTACCTTTTAAACGCTGGCCGCGCGTCTTGGTATAGGCGCACGTTATAAACAGATTTCAAATGGCTCAAATGGCTCTAAGCACTATGGGACTTAACATCTGAAGTCATCAGTCCCCTAGACTTAGGACTACTTAAACCTAAGGACATCACACACATCCATGCCCGAGACAGGATTCGAACCTGCGACCTTAGCGGTCGCGCGGTTCCAGACTGTAGCGCCTAGAACCGCTCGGCCACTCCGGCCGGCCTAAACAGATTTCGTTTCTTTACTCTCGCGTTGTCATGCTTAGTATCATTACAAACTACAGCCCGGTGGCTGTCCTTTTCTCATATGCAAAATGTCTGAAATCCAATAATATCACATTGCTTCCCGCGTGAGGAGCGATGACTCCGTCAGGATCATCGCGACTCACGCGTAGTCGCGATATTATTGCTTTCGTGAAACAAGTTAGTATTACTTGCAAAACTTCTTTACAATAGATTTTACACACTACATCAGGCAAAGTGGTTAACATACAGAGTATCAGGTGATTATATTCGAACGACTGAAATTGATAGTAACTTGTCCATAGGGTAACTAGATGACAATTGAACTGTGCTCTTTCTAATGTATTGTACAAGGATAACAAATGTTCATTTCTCGGTAAAAGAAATTAAGATAAAGATACACATACATAGATACATTATACGTAGCATAATAAAATTAAAAAATAACAAAGAAGTAAATTACTTGACTTAGCAGGAAGTCTGGGTGCTGTGTGCACTCTTGAAAAAAAATATGTTACAAAAAAAATTGACATTCTTGTTTTACAATGACATATTACAGGAGTATTTTTGTCGTTGTTTCGTCGAAGATTTCTTGCAGTAAATACGTAGCACTTTACTTATTTGTGGCTTTCATGACCTGCAAAAAAAAAGTTTCACTACACTTGGGTAGGTATGAGTTGCACTGGGAGTGGGAGAACTTCGGGTATAAATGATAGCACTGCACTTGAGTGGGGAAATTGATTACACTTTCACAGTGGAGGAAAATTAGGGCATCACTTTCACTGTGGAAGTTGGAGTAGTTGTCGGGGTGTGATGTTGCGTTGGAAATATGTCGTGGGTCGGGAACTGGAAGATTGGTTCTGCAACATGTTGAGCCGTATGGTGGCGGTCTCTATTTCACTTGACACATGTCCGTGCTTCCATTTACGTTTTCGTACATGAAAAATACAGAAAAAAATCTGTATTAGAATGTGCTTACTTACTAATAACTTAGTCTAAAAGAAAATTCGATTAGGTAAGGATAACAATTGTTTATGTACATAGGGTCTCATTCTCTTAGGAACGCTTAGTTCTCATATTTATCTATTTTTCTGGTTTTATTTGGTTCGACACGTTTTCGTCATTACTCGACCTCGTCAGTAAATTCGGTAGCAATTGTCAAAATCGAGCTTAAGACTCTTCCGATTGGTGTCTTTATGATTTCACAAGCTACATGAGTGCTTAATTCATTGCTTTATCATATTTTATTTTGAATGCATTTCAAACACATTTGGCATCCGCGCTCGTTGTGCAAAGAAAAATTGATTGTTGAGCGCTCAGCGTACACAGTGTTAAGTCCGTTGGTCACAATCACGTGATAATAACTTGACAGTTCCACAACGCTAGCAGCAGTATTCTGCGAGAAGCAGAGCGTTTGGTGTCTACTAGCCGTGGTGTGAGTTTTTACACAGTTTTTCATCGACTCTGGATTACGGAATCAGCCAGATGCGGCGACTCCCGCAGCTGTTTCGAAGAATGTGTCCGTGGAAAGGCGTACAGTACCGTTTGTGGTTAAGTACAACACTTATTCACTTTCACTCTTCGGCTTTCTACATCGCGGTTTCGTGGTACAAGTACTTATAACTTTACTTCACACGCGGTATTTCACACGTGTCCTTGGAGTTATCACCTCTTCAGTTCACACGTTATTATTAATTCGTGTTCACATTTATTTGGTCGTCATGTTAAGGTTCACACGCACCACTTTTATACATGTCCATTAATTATTTGTCTATAGTCGGTTCACACGCAGCAGCATATACGTGTCCATTTATTACTGACTGCATTATTACTACAAAGTACAGTTAACATTTAGTATACATATCGTGTCTAAACATTATTTACAAAGAAGTATTTAGTCTCTGTGACTACAAGGCCTGACGAAAAGCGTGTCTCTTGTTCGTAGTTTGTGCTTCCAAGGCACTTTAGGTTTACACTTTGTTCGAAATCTTGTTATTCTTTTCTTTTTACAATAGTTACTCTTTTCTGATGTTCAGCTCTTTTATTTTCTCTCTATTACGTCGTTAGTTTGAAGACATAGTCAATGTGGCTTCGTTTACATGATGAACAGTTCGTGTTCAAACTACCATTAGGGAAATTGGGAAGCTTGGTGTTCCCTGTCGTGCAATTGCACATAACAAATCTTAACTGAACTCGCAATTTGCGGAGAATAAGCATAGCCCGTCGACAACCAATTTGTCACGACTATCCATTCGTATAGCCTGTATGTATCAATCATGCAACCAGCCCGTAAAATTCACTTCTCTACTGGATAAGGTAGGATGGTGAGGATACTGGTTAGAGGAAAACACAAAAGACTTTTATGGAGTGAAGAGATTTGAAGACACAGTGTAAATGACGTATGATATGATGAGCTTAACATAAATTATTATCACCTTAGTTTTTCATGACAAATAGCATAATTAAATCGATACAGTAGTTTCAGTGTCGTCTGATCCAGCTCTCTAAACAATTTTCTATGCGTATCTAAAATTACTTAAACCATGCATTAGCAGTGAACTGTGTCTGTTAACTATCTTCTGTTCCATGTATCGTAAAATTGGTTTTCTAAAAAAAAATTGTCATACCTCGAGGACCTGAAATAGATATTTCTAGTACTAAATTAGTTTATTTATAAATGATCTTTGTAAGTATTTCAGCTGCACTGTGCCGTAAGATTCTTATGTGCATATACGGTTTTCTCCGTATTATAATAAAATAATTGAGTTGCGCACTTCTTTCCTGCTACCTGGATCGTTATTGACTTACTTGATTTTTATATGCTAAGCTGCTGCTTTTTTTTTTTTTTTTTTGCCTGCTGCGTTTCATAGGTGGTCTCATAAAATTTGTTGTCACACACTCCTTATGCATAACATAACATTTACCTCATTAGAGTAAGCGACCTTAATCAATTTTTTTTTAACCTACGAGCAATCACTCTGGTCTGAATGATCATTTTAATTTATTTCATTCAAGAGGAGAGAGCTTTGCTATACTTAAAACTAGTGATAGCAGGTGGCACTTAGCACGTCCCTACTATAATATTTACTTGTCAGCTCTTTCGGCTGTGGCCGTTCATGGCTCAATTAACTTAAAACTAACTTACATCTAAGGCAAATCTTGCTCTCCTACAATAAATGTGTTTTACTTAAGGTGCTCATATAAATTACTTATCTTGGTGTGGCAGGTCGACAGGGTGTTAGTCCTGTGCATTACTGTTACATGCGTTGGTACTTCACACATAGTATGACAACTTATAGTGTGTGTATATTTTATTTTAGCAGCTTAACTTAACAGATATTTTCAATGGTTGACTCGGTATTTCTTCAAGTCTGCGTGATGAAACAATCCTTTTATTCGTCCAGATACAGGGTCAGCTAGTAGATAGCAACCAATGTGCGGCTTTCTTAATATAATATATGGTCCTTCATACAAGTGCTGCCACTTGCGATTCTTATGATGAATCAAAGATGGTTTGAAGTGGGTCTTTAATAGCACTCGTTCATTTATACGATACGATAAGACTTTGCTAATGTGTTTGTCGTGGCCCTTTTTTCTTAGGTTGGCATGAGTGGTTAAAGATATGAGAGCTTGTCTTAACTTGTCGTCTAATGTTACTTTATGGCGTTGTAATTTCGTTCCGCAGCTTCCCTGTGGAGTCATAAAGAAGCTGCTAATGGTGTTCCGATTTGGGTGGAGTTGAAATGTCAGTTATTTTTACTTGACTAGTATTTTGCGACCTACCAGGTAGAAAATTTGTGTTCGTATCCCATACGACTTGTGCATCTCTTGATTGCGTGTTATTTGACATCGCGTTTGGTGCTTGGTTCGCCTGTGTGTAGAAAATGGTCCGATTTCCTTGGCTATTATGACCGGCGGTGTCAGGAAAAGCATGCGACGAATTGTCCTGACTATTGTTCCTGAACTGTTGGTTGGGTTGGTGAGAAAATGTCACATTTTTCGGCTGTGCAAAATTCATTTGGTGAGAGGGAGTGAAGTGGCTCGCCTGACTGTACTGTTGTGGTCTGTTATAATTGTTCCAATTCTTTCCCTTGTGACGGTTTCCATTATTCGTCATGTTGTTCTGGTACTGGTAATTACCGTTGTGATTTATCGGTGAATTACCGTATTGTTGCTGTGTGTTTTGATAAATCGGATTGTATCTATTCTGGTGTGGATATTTCTTATATTGTTTTCCATTACGGCGGTTGAAACTGTTATGATTGCCGTAAGGCTGAGCGTTTGGTTGTCCCGTGTTATGTTGGTACGACATTCCATTGACGCAATTTGTTATGTGCTGCTGCGGAGCGGGCGGTCCATTATTATAATTATTCCGCGCGCTCGCACGCACATCCTCATAGATCATATCCAAATTGTCAAGAACAGAAAGAAAGGCTTCTAGGTCTTCTTCACTCACATTAACTAGTTTTTCTCTTATTGACACAGGAAGTTTTGACTTTAAGATCATGATTACATCTTTGGTTGAAATGGGCGTGTCCCAATACTGAATTTTACGTAGATATTTTTCAAAATAACGTCTCAAACCTCCTCCTTTGGTGTTGAAAGGTTCGGCGTTGTAAACCTCCTTTCGGAGTCTTTGTTGTATACCTGAACTCCAGAATTTATTCAAAAAATGCTTTTCAAAATCTGCATAGGTGTGACATTTGTCTATTATTTCTGTACCCCAAATTGATCCTTCACCGTGTACATAACCTAAGATGAACTGTATCCGCTGCCTGTCGTTCCATGATTCTGGAAAAGCGCCTGTGAATGATTTTAGAAATACCATTGGATGTATATTTCGTTTTTCAGGTATAAAAGCCTGAAAAACTCTGTGTTTTAGCACACTCTCGTCGCGCATTAGTTCAACGAGTGTTAGTTGATCGGCATGACTACGTGATGTGGAAGTTTCGTCACGCGTATTGTTTACTGTTGGTGAGAATTGTACCTGACACTCGGGATATTGACGATTATCGTGTTCTGGCGGTAGCGAATACTCACTTTGATTGTCACCTTGCAATTCCGTAACTTGTCGTTTCAGTTGATCTATATCATTGCTTAGCTGACGTTTCCATTCCGGAAGATCGTGGCTAAATGCTCGTCTGATTTCACCTAATTCACTGGTTAAAGTGTCACCAGAAGCACCGGGAGCGGTTAAGATTTCTGCTGTAGCAGATTTAACCGTACCCTTTAGTTCAGCGTGTACCTTGCTGACAATGTACTGTTCTTTGGATTGCATCCACTCTTCAAATTCCCTATTAAGTGTATTGCTTATACCGGTGTTGACATCTGCGATCTTTTTGTCAATATTGACATCGGATATTTGCTGAGCAAGGTCTTCGACTCGCTCGCCAACGTGGTTGACACTTTCTGTCAATTGGCTTACTCTCTTGGAAACATCACTGTAATGTTTCAAAGAGTCACTCGCAGTTGATTTACACACATCTATTTGGGCCTGCATATCTATGAACTTGCTACCAATATTGGCCTCGGCGGATTCCACCATCGAAAGAACACTATCAATTTTTGCGTGTACGCTTGCGTTTAGCTCGCTTGCGTAAGCAGTGGTAATGGCTTTAATTTTTTCCTCCATGGTGTCATTCGAATTTTTGATTTGTGCTTGGATGTCCTCTATCCTTGATTCTAAACTGCTGAACCTGCTGTCACTTTGATTTGCTAACTGACTGATTTGCGTTCCAAGATTGTCACTTTGGTTTGTTAACTGACTGATTTGCGTTCCAAGATTGTCACTTTGGTTTGTTAACTGACTGATTTGCGTTCCAAGATTGTCACTTTGGTTTGTTAACTGACTGATTTGCGTTCCAAGATTGTCACTTTGGTTTGTTAACTGTGCCATTCGAGTGTCAAGATTACCCATGTGAGCTTCAATGTTATCACTCTTGTTTGTAAGCTGTACCATGTTTGCTTCAAAACTGGTTTTCATATCAGCAAACAATTTTAGTATATCTGACAGCGAGCATTCACGTGACGGCGACGCGGTCTGTGGCGCCGACAGCTCACGTGTCGCTTCGTCGTCTGTTGTTCCCCCACTACGAGATTCAGGTTTGTTTACACCCGCGCGCGGTCTAAGTTGCCTTGGTTGCTCATCAGCCATCGTAAATTTAAAGTAGTTACACTGCACGAGCTAAAAAGATAATTTTTTTTTAATTATGATTTTCACTTGTCAGGTGCGCCAAGGATTTCGCGTCCTGATTTCTCAGATATTGCTTGCGCGTTATAAAAAAAATTGAAACTCTGACACACGAAAATGCCAATACGGCAACGGGAGTGATAAAATAAATGAAAAACACTTACAGAGCACTGAAACTGGCACAGATAGCGGCCATTGTGATTCACTAAAATACACAACAATGGAAATTCTTGCTAACTATTTCTAACTATTGTAAGCGAAATGATGTGATAGAGGCGGATCTAATAGCAAAAGGAAACAGAAATTTGGAAATTAAATTGCTTGAGGAAAAGGAAAAAAGCGTAGAGAGTGAATGTCACGAGCCGACTGAATGCTCGGTACGCAAAGCTTCAAACGTAATGAAAAATCGTACTCACATTAGTTGTCTTGCGCGCTGCTATTTATTGCTGTTGTGGATTCTTACTGCGATTTTCTGCATATGCGTCCTTCTTTTTTTTATCACTGGTTTTGGCTTCCAATTTTCTCCAGATGGTAGCATGAAAATAGAAAGAACAAATTAGTTTTTTTAGTCATGTCCCTGTTCGGGCGCCACATCTAGCGTTAAAAGGTTTTTCGGCTTTTCACATTTAACCAAATATAACATTGATGATGATAATTTATGGCAATGTTTGCCGACAAGATAAATAATGCAACCTTTAACACTAGATTGCGTACTCACGGCAGTTCTCCTTGGCCGTTTTTTGGTACGACTTGGAAAGAGAGAGAAATTAATGAATGATCACTGATGCGTCGGTTCTCGATTGTGTTTAGGAGACGTACGGATTGATTGCGTGAAAATAGTTTCTCAAATGACCTCTTAACCCGGATTGCTTTCACGCAATCAGACTCTTCAATGAAATTACCTAAGGGACCTGTTTGAATAATAAAAAAATGCAAAACAGTGAAATTTTGTAAAAAAAGTTGTCAGATCGGAAATTGAACACATTAATGGTCTCCCAAATACAATCGAGACACCGCGATAAAGAGCGAACCTGTAACAAAGTTCATTTAAACATAAACATTATTTGTGGTCAATTTAAAGAAAAGAATAAGCATAGATTTTCTGTACAGTGAAACATCAATATATTCTCAAAGAACAGAGGCGTTAAACTATAAACATTAACAAATTTACAATGAATACAAAACTTACATTTTTATGTTTTTCTCATACATGGAACAGTCCAACAATCGCTGTTTTTGTATGTGTGATATTTTGTAAAAATTAAATGTCCTGGCGTGCGCGTAAGTATTTTTTTTATCGTCACAAGGTTTACAAAAGCGTTTTTTTTCTTGATGATAACATGGTTTTTCACACTAAATGAAATATAACTTGTAGCGGTGCTACACAACACGTCTTAACAAGTCGGCAACCAAACATCAAAGGTAATGAAGTACATGTTAACATATCGGCGACCAGAAGTACAACCAACTATAAAGACTCTAGAATTTTCCTAACAAATGATAAATTGTTCTTTCTTCTGTTTCGCAGCTTCTTGCTATCAAGCGCTGCGGCAATGATTTTAAATATCTGCGCCCAGCGAGTCATAGTATTTAAAAGTACCTTTTAAACGCTGGCCGCGCGTCTTGGTATAGGCGCACGTTATAAACAGATTTCGTTTCTTTACTCTCGCGTTGTCATTCTTAGTATCATTACAAACTACAGCCCGGTGGCTGTCCTTTTCTCATATGCAAAATGTCTGAAATCCAATAATATCACAACCTGACAGACTCCAAAAAATGGAGGCCAGGATACGTTAAGTAAAGATTGTGGCACCTTCCGCTCTAATTCTTTATAACAATTTAACAGCACCATATCGAACCTGTGATAGATTCCGTAGAAATATTGGAACACGTGAAGCAATACTGACCTTACGACTTATCTTAGAAGAAAGATTAAGGAAAGACAAACCTACATTTCTAGCATTTGTAGACGTAGAGAAAGCTTTTGACAGTGTTGACAGGAATACTCTCTTTCAAATTCTAAAGGAGGCAGGGGCAAAATACAGGGAGCGAAAGGCTATTTACGATTTGTACAGAAACCAGATGGCAGTTATAAGAGGCGAGGGACATGAGAGAGAAGCAGTGTTTGGGAAGGGAGTGAGACAGGGTTGTAGGCTCTCCCCGATGTTATTCAATCTGCATATTGAGCAAGCAGTGAAGGAAACAAAAGAAAAATTCCGAGTTGGTATTAAAATCCATGGACAAGAAATAAAAACTTTGAGGTTCACCGATGAAATTGTAATTCTGTCAGAGACACCGAAGGACTTGGAAGCGCAGTTGAACGGAATGGACAGTGTCTTGAAAGGAGTATATAAAATGAACATCAAGAAAAGCAAAACGAGGATAATGGAATGTAGTTGAATTAAATCGGGTGATGCTGCCAGAATTACATTAGGAAATCAGACACTTAAAGTAGTAAAGGAGTTTTGCTATTTGGGGAGCAAAATAACTGATGATGGTCGAAGTAGAGACGATATAAAATGTAGATTGGCAATGGCAAGGAAAGCGTTTCTGAAGAAGAGAAATTTGTAAACATCGAGTATAGATTTAAGCGTCAGGAAGTCGTTTCTGAAAGCATTTGTATGGATAGTAGCCATGTATGGAAGTGAAACATGGACGACAAATAGTTTAGACAAGAAGAGAATAGAAGCTTTCGAAATGTGGTGCTACAGAAGAATGCTGAAGATAAGATGGGTAGATCACATAACTAATGAGGAGATATTGAATAGAATTGGGGAGAAGAGGAGTTTGTGGCACAACTTGACAAGAAGAGGAGACCGGTTGGTAGGACATTTTCTGAGGCATCAGGGGATCACAAATTTAAATGGTTCAAATGGCTCTGAGCAGAATGGGACTTAACTTCTAAGGTCATCAGTCCCCTAGAACTTAGAACTACTTAAACCTAACTAACCTAAGCACATGACATACATCCATGCCCGAGGCAGGATTCGAACCTGCGACCGTAGCGGTCGCGCGGTTCCAGACTGTAGCGCCTAGAACGGCTCGGCCACAACGGCCGGCGGAAGATGTCAAACTGCAGGTGCACACTGGTACTTCAGTTGCACTTCTGAACAAACCCAATGAACGATCAGGTCCACCAATACTGTAACCATGCCAGCGACTTTTCAATGTGTAATGAAGACAGTTGTATTCACGTGCTTTCTACCAAATCTTCACAGAATATTTTTGGCTTCGATTCTTTTGACATTTTCGGATTGTCAATCAACAAGTCAGTGTTGCAAATTTTAGCAGATGTTACTATAGACAAGTTTCAAGTTCTGTATGACAAATTTAGTGACCTTTTTAGGACGGTCTCGATTGTGCGAATAGCTTTTAGCTCACGTGTGACTCAAAGACAATGCACAACGAAGGTTTTGTGGAGCTAGGCAAGCGTCCATTCCCATTAGGGAGCAAGTCGCTGAACAGTTACGGCAATGGTAAGCTGATGGTGTCATCCATCCACTCAGTGCAAGTCAGTGTTCTTAGTTATCCTTCGCAAACTTTCGGGACGTCTTCGACTGTGGGCTTATTTTAAGTCGACTGTGAACTCTCAGACAATGACACGCGCGTACCCTTTCCCCCACCTGGAGAAGTGGTGGACAAACTAGGCGACGGTCGTTCTTTTTCTGAGACAGACTTGACGGATGCTTACCTGCAATTGCCTTTGAATGACTACTCAAAGAAATTTTTGATTATTAACAGTCATCTCGGGTTGTTTTAATTTCAGCGCCTGACCTTCGGCAGTGCCTTCTCGTCATCAGTAACTCCAGGTGCACTCAATCTTTATTGTTCTACATCAAATAAATATCGAAATCCTCAAATGTTTGACGACTTGCAGGTGTTATCACTGTCCGACTTGTAACCTCTCTGATTGTTAAATGAAGTTAGAACCGTTTGCCCGTTGCATTCTGTGATATGTTCTTTAAGGAACCATTTGCACTCGAGCACAGACAATATTTAATTTAGTTAACTTAGATTATATGTATCGATTTTTTAAGACAAGAGAGTGCAAAATAAAGCAATTAACACCGCTCTCTTGTCACAGCCAGTAGACATCAACACACTCTTATGTCATTCGTTGTCCTAGAAGGGCTTAATATTTTGTGCGGCTCCACTGTTAGCCATATTGATATTTATTTGCAGAATAGAGGCGCAGAATTAATAAGTCGCTCTCATTTGTGAATTATCTGCAATTATTTAGATAGAATTTTACGTAAGTGTCAATTATATCGTAATGTATATGTTAAAATGAATATATGTTTTATTTAATCGTATGCTTTTCTTTGTTTTAGTAGTTTTAGTCACTCCATTTTCATGATTGAGCTGAGGTCAGATATGAGACTTGGTCTACAAAAAAAAAAAAAAAAATATACATAATGAGCCCTGGCTACGTTCGGTACATCTTCGGACGTGCGAAGCTCGATAAATTCACGGCGTAAAATTTTAATCCCTCAATTACTTATCCAAACAAACAATTATTATTATTACAAATTATTATTATATTTTATTATTATTTTATTTTATATTTTTTATTTGTTACAGTTCCCAACTCTATCACTGAAGTAAAGCACTCGAATAGCTGTTTACTACTGTACTCGTTTACGTCTTGCTTGACACGTTTATATTTCCTTTTGTGATGTCTACAGCAATTTGATATTAACCAGTATCCCCCTAGAGACATCTCTTTAATTTCTTTGACTTTCAAAACGTGTTCTATTTCCTTTCAGAAGGTGTTCTATTTCCCAGCAAAGCAAATCTGAAGAAATACTTTTCATTTTTCAGTTTCCTTTCGTGATACGAGTAGTTCATCTTTAATAGAGAGTTGTTTGTAGCCGAAAATACTTAAATTATTAATTATTTGTGCTATCCTATCACCCTGTTTTAACTTTTCGCTTAATTCCTGCTGCTGTTGCTATGGTCATTTGGTACTCCTATTTTCGGAAATATTTTCCATCTAGTGAAATTACTGGAAATAACAGGGAGTAGCTGTCATAGTTCTGTCACGCACGCTGCGTCTGGACATTAACAGTTCAAGAAATCTCTTAAAGGAAACACTCATATGTAGGCCATGACGCATGACGTGCGATTGTGTGTGGTGCTATGCATCAGTCACCCACATACATGACTGGCGCAGATGGTTGAACGAATCCCGAGGCCCTAAGGCGTGTTGTGTTATTCCAAGAATGACACAGTCTTCACCTTAGTGAAACAAAGATTCTCAGTTGTTTTCCTGATATCACCCTCACTTGCAGAGATAATGTTAAGCTCTAGAAAGTTTCCTGCACTCACAATAATCAGTACATATTCTTCTTTATGAATATTCTTCGTGACATACCTCATATCACAAGTTACATTCCTGAGACCTACGCTTGATGTAAAAGCAGTTGTTCTAAAATCTTGAACACCCAGAGTTATGAATTAATTTAAACATATTGTATCATGAAAACTGGCTATGAGAAGTAACCTCTCGCCCTTTCTTCGACCATAATTATCTACCATGACTTGTACTTTTCTTACTTGTCCGACTGTATATGAACTCTTTTGGTTGAGTGCAGGCGCTTCTGCACAGTCTGTAAAGCTCTAAAGCGGTTAGAAACTTTTAGATTATATCTGGCTGACTTGTAGCGTCTCTGAACGATTTGCCTGATTTGTCAGTTTTGACAACTGTAAATTGATCTGCCCCTTTCATAGCCTGAATGACGTTAACTGCAGCGACAACGGCTCCAATTCAGCTTATGCTACTGTCAGTTTAACTCTGATGTGTTTCCATCCAAGCAGGTTACTTCAGAGGTACGCAGTCTTCCCACTATCGATCATTTTTTACTTTCAGACTAGTACACTGTGTGTAGAAAGGGTTTAAAAATTAACTATGCAATAAAAAACACAATTAAACAGGCTTTAATGTGTTTTATTTCAAGCCAAACCAGACTGGCTACCTACAGTCGCGTCACAGCGCGGTCTCAAGTAGCTTCGGTGTTAATGGAATAATCGGGGGGTAATTAGGGTCAGGGTGTTCACAATGAAGAAAGTAATCACGCAGAGTTGAATCTATGCCGGCTGGCAGCTGCCTCTTGTCAGCATTCTTCTTCAGATGCAAAAATCTTCTCACTGCCTCAGGCACAGGTGCGAGTCTGCCCTTCATTCGAATGACGAACCCTGGTCTCTCTGCCAATCCATAGTTCCGCCGGTAATCTCTCTTGCTTCGGTACAGGTCGACTAGACTCTTCACTAGAAGCCCGATCCATGTGGTAGGTGGCGGGTTCTCCTGCAAATGACAAAAAGAATAATTTTTATTATGCTGCTTGCATGAGAAACAGTATATCTAGGACTTTAGGTATGACAGCCTACAAACATTTTTTAACAAGGGAGTGCGTATGAATTGTGCAGGTAATGGAAAAAATAGCGATATAACACGTCAACTGATATAACTGACTCTTTATATTGACAATATCACTTCTCCATAACCATTCCATCCATATAAATTAAAACAAGTGTTGCAATGTAGAGTAATGCTCTAATTCATATAAATGCATATTCCTTCTCACATCAGTCTGATGATGATCTTTCTTCGTTTCGACCTATTCTTTAACGATGTATTGCGTTTGGCTTCAAGATGACCTAATCACCCCTCATCATCACATCATAGTGTTTTACAGAGTTTGGGTGTAGGCGTACATTTAAATGAATCCTACATTCACATTTATTACAACTGTTTTATGCGAGAAAAAATAATAAGAAGTCTTGGTTTCTGTTTCTAATGTAATGCTGTGTATTTAAGTGCTACATGGGTAACATACCGTTGCTTGTATCTCAGCTCTTAGATGTGCCATCGCAGTCTGCACTTCCTGCGGCGGGGGCTCTCGGATAATCTTCCGTCTGCGAGGTCTGTTGGCAAAGATCTGCAGGCGACTGGGAGGAACTGGAACTCCAGGAGGATAGTAAGAGCCAGAGACTTCCTCCTCTTCATCTTCAACGTCAGACAAGTCGAAATGCACAATTCTTGGTCTCGGACCAAACTGTGAAGAGAAAAAGTCATGTCAATAAAGGAGTCTCCATAACATTATTGAAATTCATTTCTGCCTTTGTCTTTGATGTTGTACAAAGGGGTTCATGCTGCTTACATGAATTGGCTGAAGCTGTGGTTTATCAGCGGCGGCCTCTTCGCAGTCAACGATGGTGGACTCCACCTTCCTCTCATTCGGCTTTGGTCGAGGTGGCCGAAGGCGGCGTAGAGGCGCAGGTGTTGGCGGCTCATCGGCCAGCCTGGGGTTCCCCTGGCTGGTAGCTGGGGAGCTGAACAGCGACTTCACTCGCGAAAACATCTGGAAACGCAAAACAAGCAGGCTTTAGTAGCTACAGTGTTCGCCGAGACGAAAATGGACTTGTGAAATCTGGCTTGTTGACAAGGAGGATTGGCCTAAAGAAACCATGCAGTCTCATACGGTACTTTGCACTATGTGTAATATACGCCACCGATTATTACAATCATAAAGAATTAACATTAATAGATGCTGTATTTTGGATTGAAACACCATTTAAACTGAACATAAAAATGATCATTAAAAAACAACAAATATTTGTAGCAAGCAAACAATCATTGAGTATAATGGAATTACTGAATAGGTTAACGACGAAGTAAAACGTTAATGACACATAGTGGGCACTGTACATTCAATTAGTTTTCGTAAAAGCTTGTTCCCAAGTCAAATCAAATTAATCTGCAAAAGTTTTGAAGAATGTTGGAGAATTGATAAGTATAGTGATGGCGATGGTCACCTTTACGGTTAACTGAAATTCTTGAGCCACGTTATTCCGTTTTCTGTCTTAAAACGACTGTATTTATGGAATCTTCTGACATTATGAGAACAAATCTTTTTCCACGTGTTCAGTGAGTGGTACTCCTAATTCCAGACTAATTTTCTGGACTATGAGCAGTTGCAATGCAGCTGCTCAGCAAATAGAGTAGTTAATTAAAAACGTAGAATGTAGGGCAGATGATGCCAATTGAGGAATAATTTCACGTATCGATAGTGAAACAGAGATAAAGGTAATCGCTTTTGTTGCTCAGTAATGTCTGTCACTCAGCAACGGAGTCAGCAAACATTTGTTTTAGTTATTTGATGTTTGAAATTCACGCGTGAACGTTGAAAGTAATAGTAACCCAGTGTAGTACTTCCGAACCTTACCAGTCGTTATGACTGTTTCCCTAATCTTATCTACTCATCCAGTAGCTCAAACAAAACCATTCCATTGCGGACATCCACATACCAGAACATTAAATTACTAAGTATGGGGGTGACAAATCCAAAAATATCGAAAATAAGAAGCACCACATGGAAATATCGCTTGAGATATATGTATCTCGAAATACTTTTATAGAAACGGTGTAGTATTTAATGTTGAAGTATATCACGCATGAGAAAATCTGAAGCAAAATGAACATTGTAGTTACAATCATCAGATCAAGTGTTCATGTACGATCATTAGTAAAATAAGAGCTAGATTTTTTTGTTCATTGAGGGCATCATTGCGTTCCAAATTAACACAGTGTACATATTTTTGTTGTAGATCTGAAGTTTCTTCTGCATAGTCAATAAAACTAATATTAAATGCATTCACTGTGCCTCTCCACCCCCATCTCACCGCCTGCTGCTTGTCCCCACATCACACCACAGGTACGACCTTGTTTCAAAAGCTCTAAATGTTTCACTTCTGTCTTCCATTTTGTTTTTTCTTCCACAGTATTGCAGAATTATACTTTAGATTATACTTTAGACACAGCATTTCACAAATCTGATTCAGATATCATTGTTTATATTATGCAGTGTTATCATCTGCTTTTTGTAAAGGAAGCACTTTGGTTTCGTGCAATCCTTGGCAGTGTGTATTTCTCACATCTGTTTATTTTATCGATGTCACTCAGTAGACAGCAAAATCCGTCCACTTCTTTAAGAGTCTCCTATTCAATTTTAACATTTGGCAGTCTAATGTGTCTAGCTGATGCTTACTTTTTTTGTGTGGATATTACAGCAATCGTCTAGTACAGGTTCCGTTTCGTTGAGCATCTGGTTCCCGTTCACTGAGCACATCGATGTAGTCCATTACTCGCCTCAGTGCACACACAATACGCAAATTAAACATCAGTTGTTGCAATGAGAAACTCTGCTTGACACCTTTGTTGGTTCTGAACAGTCGTGCCATTTCCTGAGTGATGACCACACCAGTCTGCATCACATAAACAGAATTCTTTATTTTTTATGCCTTTATGTACTCGTTACCGAAGTGCCTAATAAAAAAAAATCACTCCACTCCACATTCTCAAAAATCCTTCCATAAATCTGCGAAATGAAGATACACATAACGTTATTTCGCAACTACAGATCCAGTTTCTAGCCAAGCTGGACTTGTACAGGAGCAAACACCCCATCGAAATCACCTACACGTCATAACATGCTTTGTCGTATTTTGCCCCAGAAAAGGTAACGAACCTTTTTAGTGCATCAACATCGGCTCTGTTTTGTTCTGGTTGTACAACATTCCATATGCACTTCCGGTTTCTGGCAATTGGATTTACGTTGTCGTGCCAGTATAGACTGTATTATTGGGTTCAGATGGCTCTGAGCACTATGGGACTTAACATCTGAGGTCATCAGTCCCCTAGACTTAGAACAACTTAAACCTAAGGATATCAACTTAAACCTAAGGACATCACACACATCCATGCCCGAGGCAGGATTCGAACCTCCGACCATAGTGGTTGCGCGGTTCCAGACTGAAGCGCCTAGAACCGCTTTGCCACACCGGCCGGCTGTATTATTAGCAAAAACACGAATCATTGATGTATATTTAATCTGAAGCTCTATTTACTGGTCGACCACAGAAGAAACATATTTGTTTTCCAATTTTGCATTGTTCACCGAGCTACGTTACGATCTGACACTTTTATAGATTATTCTGTGCTATTTTGAGCTGCCATGCAACTGGACGTATCGACATACCATCTGAAAATGAAATATTTATTTATAGTTTATTGCAGAAAAACTACGATTGCTAAACGATGCGGAAGTAAAGTTAATGACCTGAATTTCCTTTTTTGGTACGCACATATTTTTAAACCAATAAATTAGATTTACGTAATTACGTAAAACGTTACAGAATTTTCTGAAACCGGTTAGTTAGTAGTAGTGATTGTTACGTGATGTCTT
This sequence comes from Schistocerca nitens, assembly GCF_023898315.1. Taxonomy (NCBI): domain Eukaryota; kingdom Metazoa; phylum Arthropoda; class Insecta; order Orthoptera; family Acrididae; genus Schistocerca; species Schistocerca nitens. Next base: position 5,279,831 of record NC_064614.1, read on the forward strand.
CATTCACACGCTGAGTATAGAAAAGTAATAGTATTTGACTTAACATAGCAAGTTTCCGATATTTATAGTAAGTTATGGTTATGGGATCGTTTTGTATGTCAAGTTCAAAATCAAATTTTTCTGTGAAGCATCTTTTTGGAAAATCACAGCCTAACTTATAGAATGTCGAGAAAATTGGTTTTTATTTGCTATAGAAAGTATTTTTTGGAGGAAAATTCAATAGAAGAACCACATATTTCTCACTAGATTTCCAAAAAACGATTACTACGATTTTTTTCCCGGCATGATGAGATGGACGAAAAGAAGACGTATGTGTTTGTGACTGGGACCTAACTTCGAATGAGACGAATGCTGCCACGAGCCAGAAGAAGAAAAATTGAAACTATAGTTACGTAGCAAGCGCAAGGAAAAAGCAAATGAATTTCTGCTCCTCTCGACTTGCACCGTTACAGTACTTCGCGAACGTAGACAAAAGAGAAAATATTTGTCTTCCAGTCTCTGTTCCGCTGTCTGCAATTGCAAACTAATTTAAAATTCGTTGATTACCTACCTCCTCACTTCTTCTCAACTTCTTCTCACAGCCCGAAGGATGCGAAACAGACTTCCTAAAAAGCGCACTTCGAAATTGACTCTTTCTTCGGAAGCTTTGTCAATGAGACTGATGCTAAGCAACGGCGCGTTTGGTTTTTGACCGAACTCTTTGTTGACACTGACGTCATGAAGACACGTATCTGTTACAATCGTTGACAATCTGAATCTGTGTTAACTGAAAGGAAGAGAGCGATGACGATCAAGAAGCAGTCTGTGAGAAAAACACTCGGCCGCGATCTAAAGGGAGGGACGGACAGGGATTCATAATGTCCCGCTACAATCGCGTATACTAGACTCGTTTCTTAAGGATTTGGCAAACAACGACTGGATGCAGCTATTTGCGTCCTTGTTTCAAAAGTGTATTCTCTTTATTTCGTTTTCCGATAGGTTGACCATCAAGAAGTACATCCTTACTACGATATTACTGAACGAAAAAGCGATGTAGCTAACAAATCACGACAGAAAGAAATAGATCGTCAATGGACTGAAATCTATGAACAAAGCACGCCAGCTATACATCTCCATCGACATCTACCGGACAATTCTACCTATTAATACAGAAGTGCGAATATTAACAAGAGCCTCAGATGTTCTACATTTGGACCTTTACGAATTTGAATCCAACCTAAATCCTTTGGCTCTAATAAAGTTAAAAAAGCCACACTAATTTAGACACAAATATCTATCTCTGCAAACCGCTGTGAAGTGCATGGAAGAGGACATTTTCCATTGTACGAAGTATTGGGGCTTTTTCCCGTCCCATTTACATATGGGGCGCAAGAATGATTGATTAAATACCTCTCTGCGTGATGAAATTTATTTATCTGTGTCTTCGCGATCCCTACGAGGGCGATAAGTGTGTGTTGTACAGAGCCAAATGGCCGTCGGTAGTCAAGAAATAATTCACCTAGCTGAAGGCGTGGTTTCATGACTTTCAGTGATTCGTATGAAGGCGATTTCAATTGCACGTGAACGCTATCTACTGGGCCAATGCAGGTTTTCATGCAGGTTGTCAATCTGTTCAAAGTACGCTATTAAATTTCTGCTGAGAACGTTTGCTGAGACTATATAACAACGATAGGCTGTCGAGGATACTGGACACTGCTTTTGTGCTTCACTTGTGCTGCCCTTCATTTGGAGGAGACTGATCTCTGCTTGCATCCTATCATTTAGAATAGTTGCTCCTTCAGGATATTATGGTGAAAAGAGGTGTTCACACAGCCAGATATTCGGTATAGAATTTGATAGTGATTCATCAGGCACTGGATCTTTGTTTGACTTTAACGATGTCAGCTGTTTCTCGACGCCACTGACCCATTTTTGTAGTTGAACGTAATGAAACTGCTTACCTTTGCTTTGTAAACGGCTGTTTGGAAACAGGGATAAGAATTTCTGCTCTTACCCTGCTAAAATTAATATCGGTCCCTCCCTCGTCAATCTGTACCTACACACTAACTTCCGTGCCACTACCAGCCTTTCTACACGATCGAAATTTTGTTATGTTTTGTGAGAGATATTTCGATAATATTCTTCTACGGTACTCATTGAAGGCTTCCTGTGCCTTTCACAGTTAATAAAATATGCCGGTCTATTTTGCCGTGGTCTAAGAAATTTCGCTGTAAAACCCAACGTTTCGTCCCCATCTGCGGAGGACGTTTTCAGGGGGGGGGGGGGGGGGGTCGTAGCTTTGTTGAACGTCCGATTCACAGCTTGGCAAACTACTGACGAAAGCAAAATTCCGCTTCCGCGAGCTTCCGCTCAGTGGCGTGACGTCACGTGTTTTGAATACGCAAGCGCAGTTGGCCGTTGTCGACTGCCGTCGTCCGCTGTTGCTATCACGCCCTCCTCCGTCCTATTAAAATTCCTGCGGTTTTTTCACAATCTCTATGGCCTCTCTGTATAGCCTTTCGTGGCATCCGTTTGTGGCTGCCAGTACTTGAGTCCTATCAAAATGAATGTGGTGGCCTTCTGGCTGTAAAGCATGTTCCGCAACAGCTGATCTGTCAATCTCCCTCTTCTGCAGTTGCCCTTGTGCTCTTCGAGTCGTTTTTTGACAGTTCTTTTTGTAGTACCCACGTACACCTCCCCACAACTATACGGAATCCTATACATTCCAGCTTCTTCCAGCAACGTTGGCCGGCTGTAGAAGATCTTGTATCTTCCGTGTGGATGTGCAAATTACCACGATGTTCCGCTTTATCAAGATCTTTCCTATGCGGTCAGCTTGCGTCCCTAATGAATGTTAGAAAAACTTTCGATTTCGCCGGCGTTTGAGCATCACTATGATTTCTATGCTGTGGTCTTAACGCTTTTTCATCTCAGTGAACGAATAATCATTCTTGAGCAATGCAGTGGTGCGATGTTTCAATAGTGTGTCGAGCAGCTCTGGCTCACAGATTTTCCTTGCTCTATCCGCCAACGTTTTTATGACGCCTCGCTTTTGTTGTGGGTGGTAGTTCGAATCCCTGTCTAGGTAACAGTCTGTGTGCGTGGGTTTTCGGTATACTGTGTGGCCCAAGCTCCCATCTTATTTCTTGAAAATTAATAAATCAAGAAAATTTAATCTTCCGCCTGCCTCCTCCTCTATGGGCTGATCCCGTTCAGATGTTTGTGAAAACGATCCAGTTCCTCCCTGCCATGCCGCCACAAAACAAACACACCATCCACGCAACAGAACCAAATATTTGGTTTCTTGTTCGCAGTATTCACCCCACCCAGACTCATTTGCGAGCCATCAGTTTTTCCGGCTACCAAAAATCTGGAACTGCAAGTATCATTGCAAACTGAACTACTACTTCAGATGCATTCCTCTCGCCTCTCAGATTGTAGCTCCGTTTCACATGTTATGGCGCAAGGCTGTTCTATTTGCATGGACCAAGAATGTCAGTTGGCTTTTCATCAACTGAAACAGGCGCTGCTTAGTGTCACGTGCCTCAGACATTGTGACCGCCCTAAACCGGCGGTGTTAGCGGTTGACGTTTCTTACGTTGGCTTAGGCGGCTTTCTGTCGCACCGTTTCGGAGCAACGGATTGTCCAATAGCATTTTCCTCCAAACTTCTAAGACACCGGCAAATCACAGTCAGGTTGAAAAAGAAGCATTGGCGATCATTTATGGTGTAACCAAGTTTCATCTTCCCTCTATGGAAGGAATTCCTACTTGACCAGAGACCATGAGTGTCGGAGAGGCCGTCAGAGACAAAGAATGTCATGGTCCTGCTGCCAATGAGGCGAGTACGTCATTTGTTTGTTAAATTTTTTTACGAGCTTCAAACAGGAGCGATTCATTTACAGATGCCTTTGTAGTTACTAAATTATTTTTTATTTCCTTGCGAGTTCGAGTGCTTACCAACCACAAGCTTTTATTTTAATGACAGGGTAGTGTGCAGTACCGCCATTGTTATCGACCCTTGTATCGTATAGGCTTTTTATTTTGGTTAGTGCAGCTCACTGCCGTATAGACCGTCAATGAGAGAGCACTTCGAATTTTTGCTGCTAATAAGACGACTACACCGTTCGTTTGATATATATCTCTATGAGCTTCGAACAGTGATTGTTGTGTACAGATGCGAGCTGAGTTGACGACCCTTCGCTCACAGCTCCAGGCTGCGTTGGCTTCTGTCACACAGCTTGAGGCTGCTGCCCAGGGGCGTCACTGTGGGGGGTAGGACGCAGGGATGTGAGGGACGTCGAGCACGACCCACATGTCCCCCGATCGGTCCACTGCTGTGGCCGCCCCGGGTACTGCCTGCACTGAGGTTGACCCCTCACCTGCGGTTGAGTGGGAGATCATTCCAAATTATGCCAGACATCGAAAAACTTTCCGAGGGGACGGTCGTAAAGTCTCGCCGGTTCGTTTGACGAATAGGTTTCGGGCGTTATCTGTGGCTGACGACGTCTGTGAGCCGGATGCAGTCGTCCACCCTGTTCCAGAGAAAGCTTCTAGGCCAGCAAGGTCTGGACCTTCACAGATGGTGGGTTTGCTGGTAGCTGGGAGCTCCAAAGCTAGGCGCGTAGTGGGACCGCTTAGGAGCATGGCTGCCAAGGAGGGGAAGGCAGCCAGTGTACACTCCATGTGCATAGCGGGAGGAGTCATTCTGGATGTAGAAAGGGTGCTTCGGGATGCCATGCAGAGTACAGGGTGCAGCCAGCTGCAGTTGGTGGCTCATGTCGCTACCAATGACGTCTGTCACTTTGGATCAGAGGAGATTCTCTTTGGTTCGGGCGGCTAGCGGAAATGGTAAAGAATGCCAGGCTTGTTCGCGAGATCAAGGCGGAGCTCACCATGTGCAACATCTTCGATAGAACCGACTGTCGTCCATGGTGCAGAGCCGACTGGAGGGTCTGAATCAGAGGCTCAGGCGGTTCTGTGACCGTGTAGGCTGCAGATTCCTTGACTTGCGCCATCGGGTGGTGGGTTTCCGGGTTCCGCTTAATAGGTCAGGAGTCCACTACACACAGGAGGCGGCTACACGTGTAGTGGGGGCTGTGCGGAAGGGAGTGGGCGGTTTTTTGTAGGTTACAGGTTCTCAGGGAACCACAGAAAGGGCGTCCATCTAAAAGGGGACAAGTAAAACACATTACGTTAGTTGTAGAAACGATCGGTATTGTAGTTGTAAATTATCGTAGCTGTGTTGAGAAAGAACCAGAGCTACAGTCCCTAATAGAAAGCACTCAAGCTCAAATAGTTATAGGTACAGAAAGCTGGCTAAAGCCGGAAATAAGTTCAGCCGTAATTTTTTCACAATATCTAACAATGTTCAGAAAGGATAGATAAAATACAGTTGGCGGTGATGTATTTATTACTGTCAGAAGTAATTTACCTTGTAGTGAAATTGAAGTAAATAGTTCCTGCGAAATAGTATGGGTAGAGGTTATACTTGAAAATCAGACTAAACTATTAATTTGGTCGTTTTATCGATTCCACCGACTCAGAAGATATAGTTGATGAAAAGTTCGAAGAAAAATTGAATCTCATACAGTTATAGTTGGTGGTGACTTCAATCTACCCTCGATATGCTGGAAAAATTATACGTTTAAAGCCGGCGGCATTCATAATTTCATCTGAATGCTTTCTCAAAAAATTTTTTTGAACAATTAGTTCACGAGCCCATTCCAAGCGTAAATGGTTGCAAAAGCACACTTGACCACTTAGCAAGAAATATTCCTGGTCAAATAGTGAGTATTGTGACGAATACAGGGATTAGCCATTACATGGCAGTTCCTGGTAGGTTGAGTACCGTAATACCTACAACCATCAGAAAGAAACACAAAGTATATCTATTTAAAAAAAAAGTTGATAAAAATTCTGTGAACGCCGTTTTAAGAGACAGTCTTCACTCCTTCTGATGAGATCATGTATGCGTAGAAAAGTTGTGGAACGATTTCAAAGAGATAGTATCGACAGCGATTGAGACATGTACACAACATAAATTAATAACTTATGGTACTGATACAAAACGGTTCAGAAAGCTGTTGCAGAAGCAATGAAAAAAGCATGCCAAATTTAATAGAACGCAAAATACCCAAGACTGGCAAAGTTTTACAGAAGTTCGAAATATAGCGCGTATTTCAATGCGAGATGCTTTTAATAATTTCCATAACGAAACTCTGTCTCGAAATCTGGCAGAAAACGCAAAAAGATTCTGGTCATACATGAAGCACACCAGTGGCAAGACGCAATCAATACCTTCACTGCTCGATAACAACGGTGAAATCACTGATGACAGTGCCAATAAAGCAGTTATTGTTCAAAAAAATGTTCAAATGTGTGTGGAATCTTGTGGGACTTAACAGTTAAGGTCATCAGTCCCTAAGCCTACACACTACTTAACCTAAATTATCCTAAGGACAAACACACACACCGAGGCCCGAGGGAGGACTCGAACCTCCGCCGGGGCCAGCCGCATAGTAAAGCAGTTATTAAACATGGTTTTCCGAAACTCCTTCACCAAATAAGACGAAGTAAATATTGCTGAATTCCAGTCGAGAACAACTGCCAAGATGGGAAACATAGAAGTAGATATCCTCGGTGTCGCAAAACAACTTAAATCACTTAATAAAGGCAAGGCTTATGGTCCAGACTGTATACCAGTCAGGTTCCTCTCAGAGTATTCTGATACAATAGCTCAATGTTTAGCAATTATAAACAACTCCTCCCTCACAGAAAGATCTGTACCCAAAGACTGGAAAATTGCTCAGGTCACAACAATACCAAAAACGGGTAGTAGGAGTAATCCATTGAATTACAGGCCCATATCACTAACGTCGATTTGCAGTTGAGTTTTGGAACATTTACTGTATTCGAACATTATGATGTACCTCGAAGAAAACGATTTATTGACACATACCCATCACGGATTCAGAAAATATCGTTCTTGCGAAACACATCTAGTTCTTTATACTCACGAAGTAATGAGTGCTATCGACAGGGGATGTCAAATTGATTCCATGTTTTTAGATTTCCGGAAGGCTTTCTACACCGTTCCTTTCAAGCGTCTTCTAATCAGGCTGCGTGCCTACGGAGTGTCGCCTCAGTTGTGCGTCTGAATTCGTAATTTCCTGTCAGAAAGGTCAAAGTTCGTAGAAATAGACGGAAAGTCATCGAGTAAAACAGAAGTAATATCCGGCGTTCCCCAAGGAAGTGTTATAGGTCCTCTATTGTTCCTGATCTATATTAACGACATAGGAGACAATCTAAGCAGCCGGCTTAGATTGTTTGCAGATGATTCTGTCATTTACCGTCTTGTAGAGTCATCTGATGACCAAAACGAATTGCAAAATGATTTAGATAAGATATCTGTATGGTGCGAAAAGTGGCAATTGACCCTGAATCAGGAAAAGTGTGAAGTTATTCACGTGAGTACTAAAAGAAATCAGCTAAATTTCGATTACGCGGTGTGTCACACAAATCTGAAGGCTGTAAATGCAACTAAATACTTAGGGATTACAATTACAAATAACCTAAATTGGAACGATCACATAGATAATATTGTGGATAGAGCAAACCAAAGACTGCGGTTCATTGGCAGAACACTTAGAAGGTGCAACAGGTCCGATAAACAGACTTACACCACGCTTGCCCGCCCTATTCTGGAATATTGCTGTGCGGTGTGGGATTCGTTTCAGATGGGACTGACAGATGATACTGCAAAAGTTCAAAGAAGGGCGGCTCGTTTTGTATTATCGCGAAATAGGTGAGATAGTGCCACACATATGATACGTGAATTGGAGTGACAATCATTTTTCGTTGCGACGGGGTCTTTTCATGAAATTTCCATCACCAGTTTTCTCCTCCGATTGCGAAAACATTGTTGGCACCCACTTACATAGGGAGAAGTGATCATCACGATAAAATAAGAGAAATCAGGACTCGTACAGAACAATTTAAGTTCTCGTTTTTCCAGCGCGTCGTTCAAGAGTGGAACGGTAGAGATACAGCTTGAAGGTGGTTCATTGAACCCTCTGCCACGCACTTTATTCTGAATAGAAGCGTAATCTCGTAAATTTAGATGTAGATAAGCCACTCACTTCTCTCTTTCACCCAACCAAGCATGTTCCCCCATACACGGCGCAGAAATTGGAACGATGGGCTTTATTGCTGTCGAACGACAACTGTGAAATATTGTACCGCCCTACGGATCAACATTCCAACGCCGATGTATTGAAAAGATTACCGTTAGACAAGGATGATCAGTTCGACTACTCCGAAGTACTGTGTTTGCAGACAGATGCTCTGGACACTTCCGCAGTTCACAATTTTCAAAAAAATGTTCAAATGTGCGTGAATTCCTAAGGGACCAAACTGCTGAGGTCATCGGTCCCTAGAGTTACACACTACTTAAACTAACTTGTCAGTAAAGCGTGCTGATTTGTTACTACACAGCGAGCAACACCAGGCCCTGGTCATCATCCCTTGCACCCTTCAGCAGGATGTCGTATCAGGGCACTAGGGTAGTGTGACGACAAAGCAGTTAGCTTGACGTCATTGTTCTTGTCCGGGAATGAACCCCAATATTGAAGACATGACGTCAAGCTGCGCTGCTTTCATAGGTGGCTCCACCTCAACGCTTTTCTGGCTGGCCATGTCCCAGCTTTCCGTGGAATCGTATCCACATTGATTTTGCTGGACCTTTCTGGAGCACACGATGGCTTATTGTAGTGGATGCTTTCAGTCGTATCTCCTGTGTGGATTCGATGAACTCTACAACGTCGGTCGGTACTATCAGAACGATTACTTCAGTTTTTTGCCGGAAGCGTTAACGTCGGATAATGGACCGCAGTTCACGTCGCAGGAATCTAAACAGTTTTGCACGGCCAACGGCAGTGAACTTGTGGCGACAGCGCCGTTACACTCGCAGTCAAATGGTGAAGCTGAACGTTTCGCGCGAACATTCGAGGCACGATGAATAAATTCCTTGGGACTGAGTCACCGGAGCAGGCCTCGCAGCTATTCTAGTCCACCCAGCGTGCGATGCCTCAAGATGGATCTTCCCCGGCGGAACTCCAGTCCTACAACGCACCCTGCTTCATCTGCCGGGCCCACCAACGAAGAGTACCGGCCTGTGCAAAAGATTCTCATTTTCAGATCCAGGACGCAGTATTCTTCAGGACCTTCCGTCTGGACAGCGATTGCAACACAGAAAAGCCTAGCGTGTCCGTGGACTCAACGTGTTCTTAGTTTCTTCCCCAACAGGCTCGGTGCTCAAGACGTCAGAACCAGCTTCGCCTTCCGAGGCTCCGCGATCCTGCCCTTGCGTTTCGTTTTGGAGATTCAGTACGCAGCCAGGAGCCAGGGTCGCGTCCTTAAGCGGACCAGACAGCATCTTAGCCCGAAGCGCTTGCCATGGAGGTGGACCAGACTTCACCGCAGAGCTCATCATCAAAGCAGTCCATGTCGCCATGAGCGACGCCTGAAATGCCCCGCCGCCTTGCTCTCCGAGGGGTGTCCTCCAGCGTTCGAGACTCCGACCCTGGACGTAGGCCTGCACCCTCCCTGCGTTTTGCCACGCGCTTCCGCTGGGGCTCAGGGCGAATGCCCGGTTGCCGATAGGAGCTTATCGCCGGCTTCAGTCCCGGTTCCAGTCCCATCTGCTGCGCCTGCACCCAATCCTCCCCCACACCATTAGTTCGCACCGCAACCTGAAGCCACCGACACACGGACCCTGCTGTCGAACGTTAACGTTGAGCGTGCTGCTGAACGCTCAGGAACGATGCGACTTGTGCATACGGCACGTGGACCACAACGTGGATCGCAGCGCACTCTAGCGGCCGTTGTGGGATGTTTCTAGATCGTAAATCACTCTGTTTACTCAACAGGCGCCCGTAAAATTCCCACGTTACCTCTATTAAAATGCACGTTTCCTCCGTTGTTCGTATCCTAGTCACGTTGTTCTATATGTAGCATACACAAATAAAGACTTCACTATAGATGTAAAAAGGAAAGTACTATGTCCAATCAATAACGACACAGGCTTATAAAAGTTCCATTACAAACAGTGCGACACGAATTTGCAATAGTTCTCCACATAAGATAAACACTATTTTATCTTTCCCACATTTTATTAAAACACTAAGGTCCTTCTTAATTTATCACTGTTCCTACCCAGTAGCAGAATTTACAACATGTAAATTACGAAACTCAAAAGCAAAACGGTCAAAATATCTCTACACAAGTAGCGCAAACTGTCCTGTACATTAAACCAATCGAACAAACTCACTCCCTTAAAAAAAAAAAAAAAAAAAAAAAAAAAAAAAAAAAAAAAAAAAAAAAAAAAAAAAAAAAAACACTAAGCTATGTTACTGACTGAAATTTACTTATAACAAATTGCACCAAGAACAATGTGTTTTTGGTCGATCCTCAGTGTGTCGCTACCTTCAAATGACACTCTCTCATAATACGCAAGTTACAATAATTCTTTTGCTACGAATATGATGTCTCTCATTATTTTATTGCATCAAATCACGCAGTCAACAACGGGTTTTCGAGCGATTCTCAAGTTGCTGGTACTCAGAAACGACAATTATACGTATAGGCTTGAACTGAATGCCAATATGGCGCCTCACAGCTCAATGCTGGAGATGGCGTGCATGTGACGTAGGTGGCGTTGTGCCATCTGATTGGTCAACGCTCAGACGCACGCTCAGAATATCTGACATGCCAGATATTGCTCTTCACGCTCGGAAAGACTCCCGAACGTGCTATTCCACGCTGTGACGTCAGAAACTCGGCACGCTCAACGTTCGGATGCACGGATCTTGTGCCGACGGCTTTATGCGCCCACGGCCAGGAGATTTGAGTGGGGGGGGGGGGGGAGTCTGGTGTCATAATCACAGCACGCACCACCAGGCAGCACCACAGGCGTCGACAGAGACACCGTATAGCCGAGCGATTGCCGCACCAATCAAGAAGTGGTATGTGCCGGCGCCACAGCAGAGCGGGCGGTTCCAAGTTAACTCGACCACGCAGAAGACCGCCTTCTACTTGTGTACTTCATGCCACATCGTCTGCTTCTTGCGAATCTACACCAGTTCGTCTTCAGTGAACATTCTAGGGGGACTAGAACTGTTTACTATTCAGCATTAGTTTCTGAAACAGTTGTTGAACTTCAGGATCTTCTGTCTGAGTCGTTTTGTACAAAGCTGAGCATTCGTCAATAAATGTGTGTGTTCTTGTCACTAGTTGTTACCAGTGTTTCAGTATTCTCCTCGTCCTCCTCTCATAGTGTTTTCCTTAGCGCACTATACAACGGATCTGAAGATTGTCATTATAGACCGAAACCAGTAATTTAATAAAAAAAAGAAATTGTGACCATAGACGAAAAGTAAAGGAAATTTGTGCACAATAAATAGTTGAGGGTGGCGACAGTAAAATCTCGTTCTGTGGTTGAATCAGAAGTGCGATACATCAGTTCTGCATGCACGGAATCTTATATGAAGCACACCATTTTTGCTATTCTGATCAGCGGTTGGTACATTCCACAGCCAAATCTCTTCAGAGCTCCATTTTATGCTAATTACTGTTCTGAAACTGTGTAACACTACGCTACTGCGTACGATACTTATTAAAGCCTGTACTATGGTAAGTTGACGGGCTTCACCTTATAAGAAAGGATTTTGGTATATATGTTGACCGCGTGTACCAGAATGGAGGCAAAATCAGACTTTCACCCACTCAGTAACAACAATGATACGTCAAGCAAGCCTGAAGCGCAACTACACGTTATGACGGACAAGAAACAACACATCAGATGCTACCAATTTGTTAATAAAACGGTCGCCAGCCTAATTAGGCATTAGCGGAGTTTCTTCCCTGTACAAGTTGCTGTACTTTCATACAAAACAACACGTAATAACACTTCATAATATGGTAACTTTTAGAACCAGAAAATCTACTGAACTAATAATTTCACTTTCTGTACTAATATGGACAAGCCAAAAATATACAACAATACACTATAATGTTTACTACAAACTTCGTACTGTCCATTGATCTAATTAAAATCGGGCATAGGTTACCCTAGAAATAGCACTTTTGAAACACACATACAATGTCAATTTGAAAAAGGTAAAAAGACTAATAAATTTTGGTTTTATATTGACTTTAACTTTGGTGGTCAAATCAGTTCAGTACACTTCAGAATTTAAATTAATAGAAAAGAAAAAAGGGGGGGGGGACCCTGAAACTGTTATGATCGCTGTACTGAAATTTTAATTATTGAGATCATGAAGCACTCAAGATTTCCAATATATGATTTACTACTCTTTTTGTCTTATTTCCTGCTCATTTAATTACCATTTTATCTGCCTCAAATAATTAAACTTCATTACTAAACCAATTTCAACATTATCTTCCAACTTTGCCAGACCTATATATTCATTAACAGCAAAGTTCTTTAAACATCATTCTAACATAGATAGGTCTGCAGGTAAGTATTATTAACATAAATTTTAAATCTTCATTTCGGGACACTCGGATTGCACAACATGTGGAAAGGACCCTGTCTAGGTTAGTGATGAGGATAATTAAATGATAGGACAGTTCTGGTAAAAGTTAAGTTGTTATTGAACAGTCAGGAACAAAAGTAACACTGGTCCACACGAATACAGTACTAAAAGATTCAACCTGTTCGTATCGATGCGGTGGTTGGCGGGCGGCGAGATGGCGAGGCGCAAAGCACACATACAATCACAGCTTTGGCTCTTGATGTATCGGCACTTTGCTTCTTCTTAGCGTCGCAATACTTTTCCATTTAGTGCCTATGGAATATAGCCATGCTGTATAGTCGTCGGAAACGGCACATCCGAGGCTCAATGAAATCACGTTTTCCAGGAGAGCCTCCTCGATCCAGAGCGTGTTTCTCAGACCGATGCCCAACTCCGACTACTACTGCTGAGCCCGTTATGCCGTGCCGCGCCCGTGTGCATTTTCCCGCGCTCGCCTGCCATCCACCTTTTACCGCTCCCCTACAGACAGGGTATTCACCAGAGATTTTGCATTCTACATATCCTAATACATTGCCTACGTATGGACCAGACGCACAATTACAATTTTAAACATGTTACAATAGATTCAACATGGGTTACACTTCAATTTTGTTATAATATTGCTTGCAATTTGACATAAACATTAATATTCACATCGAAAATTGTTTACAGTTTCTTTAACATAATGACATGAAAAGAAAAAAGAAATGAAATCAGAACATCGCTTACACTAATTTAACGAAAATCAGAAGAAAAAAATTATTATATGTACAGTTGTTGTTGTTAAAACTGTTCTAATAAATCAGAATACAATTTTTTATCTCCTACAAGGATTTTAAATGCGATGAGCAGCGCACAAAATACACTGGACTGAAACAAAAGCGGCATCTCGTGTATTTGCGGCAGTGCGAGCGTTCACTTCTAACACTTCTGTAAATGTGCGATCTCAATGTCCCTCGATATAACTCAGATGTGTCCTAACACGGCCGTTCGAGGCTCGCGTTGCCGGCTGCAGATAACTCCACAACATCAAAACAGCCATTCGTGTAGCTCGACACTGTGCGGCAGAGGCAGTTGGCTGAAGAGTTTGAATGTAAGCTTTTTCGACGCAGTTTTGCAGTTTCTTAATATAGCCTCGGTTCCGTCCAGAGCAGACAGCGAAACGGAACGATCGATACTAAAGCGCCAGCGTCCTTTCTTTTGTTATCGGCATACTAAATTATTAATAACTTCTCCAATTGGGATTGTATTGTCTCTATAATTATTAGTATTGTAAATATGCACTTAAAGGACATTTAACTTTAATTTTGAATCCGTATCTTACCAATCACAGCTGCTACGATTGTTTCAATGGAACCTCAAGAGGACTTTTGTTACTTTTACTCTTTTAGAAGCCATCAAATGCACTAAAGTTTTACACAACATCAATATTTCCTATACAGAATATAGGTTTGTATTTTCTGCATTCTAATTTATCTATAGGATAATCTGCTTCCTTTTTCTGTATTTTAGTTCAAACTATATATCTTTTAAAATCTCGGAAAGTATCGAAGATAACTTTACCAAAACTTCTATATCCTATATCTACATTAAAACACATATTTTCTCAAAATGTCAGCTCAGTATCTCTTCACCTTACCAAAGGTCAAATTACGAAATATAGCGGTTTTTATGGGAACTATTCACTGAATTTTGCTCAAACTTAGCAATACGTCATTGCACACTATTTTACGAATTAATTAGAAAATTATAACGAATATTCGATTTTTGTTACATAGTTGCGTAACTCTGTCTGCCGCAGCTCTGAAGTACTGCAGAAATGTTTCAGTTTTGCAAATTTAGCTGAGAGAACGGATAGGGAGAATTGAGGTTTAACGTTCCACTGACGATTCAGGATAGAGTGCGCGCTCCAAATGGAAAATTGTGAGATGGTAAGTCGGATACACCATTTTCAAAGGAAGCGTTTCAATATTCACGTGGATAGATTTGGGAAACCACGAGTAACCTGGATTTAGAGGCCCAGACGGAGATTCTAATTCATCTTTCCTCGTCAGTTGATCTACTTTTGACGAATATTTCACTAAAAGAGTATTAGAAGAAGTGGAAGAAGTAAACACATAAGTAGGTGGCTCAAAAATTGTGTTGACAAGACCTATAAGAGAAAAAGAAAGCAAATTAATGTACAAAATTACTAAGTCATTAGTAAATATGGCTTTTACATGTCGTTATAATAGTTGTTTAATCATATGTTGCATCGGTAAACGAATCTGTCGCAGACGCACAGAAGTATTTAGGGTTCAGATCTGAAGCCTTTAATAACAAACTGCTGAAGTCAGTACCGGTTGATAAATGGAGACCGGCCGGCAGGTGCTTCTTTGACGCTATGAAGGGCTGAAAGTTGCTTAGTGCAAATTCCAGCCTGTGTGGAAGGTGTTGCAGTACAGTGCATCGAAAACATCGGCCAAATCACGCGTAACCGTATCCCTGTGCGGTTGGGCGTGGTCGTGCGACAACACCGCACCCTTAGAAAGGAATGCCGGGGCTGTTCTCCGAATCGCCTTCTGCAACCGTTACAGCGCGTCACAGTAACTGGCGGCTTTCGAGATCTCTTCACAGGTGAACAAGTCAACCAGCAGCACAACCTACGAGTCCAAAAATACAACCGTCGTAACGTTCTCGTGGAATGCCATTGTTATGAACTTCTTTGTTGGGGAAATACGTAGTGTCTCTTTGACATGGTTGCTATCAGCTTCTGAGGTGTTGCATGATGCACAGGCGTAGGACTATAATATCCTCTACCCAAGATTGCATAAAGTCCTATAGAGAGTTGCCGCAGTACTCACCGAGAAGACGTCTTCCGGTAGAGCATTCGTTATCTTATTCATGATACCCATACCACTGCCAACGGAAAATTTAACTAATTGGCAATTTATTTCAGCTGGGGATGTTTAATTTAAACGCAGCATTATTACACTTTGAAATTCAATTAGCGATCGAGTTTCTGTTAACGCTTATACCTTGATACTGTTTTTAGAGGCGTAACAGCATGGCTGTTTCCATCTACTGGCGACGTTTGAAAGAGATGAACGTCTCTTTTTGAATCTGGACATATAATTTCATTCTCACGCAGTATTTAGACATCCCTGAGAACTCTTCTTACTGAGACTTTATTTAAAGGCAAAAGCATTATCACACTTCGTAGTTCATTTAGCGACCACGTTTCTGCAAGCGCCTCTACGTTGATGCGTTTTTTGGAGGAGTGGCGCTACTTCCATCTACTGGTGATGTTTGAAAGCGTTGAACGTCTGTTTTGAATGTAGACATTGAACTTGACATTCGCACGGAGTGTTTAGACAACTTGTTACTGAGATTAAGTCTTGTGACAATCCTGTGTCCAATTCATGTGTAGGATGGTTTTCCGCTCCTTCTAAGTTTTGTTCCTAACACCTAATCCTCCTCTCCGCCTCAGTAAGAATTACTTCTCCCACTCACATTTTTTTTGGTGTCATCAATCTTCCGACTGGTTTGATGCAGCCTGCTACAAATTCCTATCCTCTGCCTACCACTTCATCTTGGTGCAGCACAAGCACACAACGACCGCAGTTATTTTGTGGATATATTCCAGTTTCTGTATTCCCCTAGGGGTTCAACCATCTACAGGTCCCTCTAGCAGCACGGAGGCTGTTCTCTGATATCTTGACACATATCCTATCATTTCATCCCCTCTTCTCATCAATGTTCACAAACCAGCTTGAATATTCGTTTAGTTGCCACTCCCTCTATATTATTTTAGAAATCCCAAAGGAATGGTGTCTATGCCTTCCGCCTCAACTGATCTCAAGTCTTCTAAAGCTCTGTTGAACTCTGAGTCTATTATTGGATCCACTATATCTTGCATATCGAACCCCATTTCTTCTGTCATCAGATACTCCCTGCTTCTTGTTGAGATCTTCAGTGTGTTCTTTCCGTCTATCCTCTTGAGGCATGGCGCCTTTATATTGCTCCTGTCTGGAGCCTATGTATCAGGAGAATGACTCATACGTGCACAGTAATAGATAGTCTGAAGCAGGATCAGTCGCGTACGTAGTTCTAATTTTCATCCACCAGAGTACAGTAGCGGACAGAGACATTCAAGAAACAGGCCAAGAGAATGTTTTTGTGAATTGTTCTGTTTATTTCTTGAAGGCTTTTTTTGTTTATTTATGTATGTACAGTTTGTATATGTTTTTAGCAGTGTGAATGATGCATGAATGTGGTCTAAAGTAAATATGTAGATCATTGTTATACTGATCATCTTTGTACGAACTAGCGTGAGAAATTTTTAAGACTGTGTGAATGCAGACGACGGGGAATTTTGTATCAAATATGTTAAAATTATGGTAAAAGGAAAGGTAATTCGAGTGCAAATGAAAATAGCTAATAACGTAAAGTATAATTAAAATATCAGAATGTTAAATATTTATTTCGGGAAAAAGTACAGTTCGAAAGTGTGTTATTTGTTTATTGGTTAGTCATGAAAAGCGCTGACTAACGCGGGAGAATAATATTTTCCTATTGGCGTTAAAGAAAACTGACCAATCACAACGAAGTATTCTCCGCGCGTCTTTTCTCTTGGAGATAAAGAACGCTTACAGCAGTCTAAAGTAGTCGGAGCCCAGCCTTTCAATGGTACTGTCGTGTGCAGTATGAGCTCCGAAGGAAGTTATAGTTTGCCGATTTTAGTTGTGCTACATGCCTCAAAAGTGCTTTAAAGTGAAGGCAACTTTATTCTGATGTTTTTTTTATTTATTTTCTCAAGAAATTACGGGTATTTCAAGTAATTTTGTGTACGAGAAAAGACAGTAATTCCGTGTGGCATATTGAGCAGATCGGTGACCAAAAACTTGAGTGCATTGGACACCGATATCCTTAATAGGGTCGAGAGCATTCTCATTTAAGAACACTCCGTGTTTAGTAGGTGTTCAGATTCCCGGAAATACGTTCCCATACACTTGCTAAAGTGAATGAAAGGGGTTGTGCATGACTGTGTTGGGATTAGCACTGGCTTGGCAGTGAACTTGTAATTCTAAACTTCAGAATATACCGAAGTTTTGCCAGTATTTCCATCTGTCACTCAAAATTAAGACCTTCTCCCGATTTTTAGAATAGCTACATTGTATGCAGCAGCCTGGTGTGAGTAGCAGTACAGTAGGTTTCTGCTCGGCTTTCGTACCAGCGATCTGCTGCGACGAGTTCACAGGTAGGCACAGGACAAAAGGAACCTCTCCACCGCACTTCTAAAATTCTGCGTGGTGTCTGTTTGTCTCCCTACCACTTTCGCACAACGACGCTCTGAGCGTGTTTTTTAGGGAATTGACTAGTTTGAACCTGGGACCTGTTGCTGGTAAGGAGACGCCAGACCGCACATGACATGTAGAGTTCAGAAGAGTTCAGTGAGACTAGCGATGATATAATCAAATACTTAATGATTTCAGCGTCGGCTCCACTGCACTCCCTGTAAAAGAATCTTAATATTAAATACAATTTAGTGGAAGGGGTTCAAGGCTTTCTTATTTTTAGTTAGCTGGTAAAATAACGTCGAAAAAGCAGTAAGTTTACCATTGGAATTTTTATTCTACTCAAAAAACATTGTTTATAAATTATACTATTGATAAAAGGAAATATTTTAATACAGGATGATAAAAACCAACTGCGTTCAACAAAAATGTGAACAAATATTCCCTGAATGGGTTTCCTATTTCTATAATGGATCGAAGGATGACCTATGCCATATCACATCTATAACCTAGGTTTAAATTAAGTTTCATAAAAGACGAAACTATCAAAAATGGTCTACAGTGACCCTCAATTATCTTTAATTACTTATTTAACTTGTCGTAAATTACAGTGGCTAATGTGGCTTCTCAATAATTATATAAAAGAAAAATCATCGCGTTTCAGATTTTAACTTCAAGTAGCAAATGTGAATACCACGACGTTTAATTGATGATCGACACTAGTATTACATTAAAAGGGGATGTAACAGATGGGACTTCTGCAGTTCTGAGTGAAGCTTTATGCGCTCTTATGCGGCATCATGTGCGTTCAATACCTTGTCAGTGGTTAGGCAGATTCAGGGGCGGCTGGCGACTGTAACGTCTAGTAATAAACAAAGACAATATATTGTGTAATAATGAGAATATTAGATGTGTCATATTGTGTCATTGTGTAAAATTATGTATTTTTTCTTTATTATTTATTTCTGAGAACGTCTGCGTCGGCGAGTAATAAGACCGACACAGAAGATAAATGTTGTACAGAGATCACAAAATGAATTAGTATATAATGCATGATGTAAAGTAAAGTCTTTGTCTTCTTAATCTGGAAGCTGTGAGAGAAAGATCTCCTGTTGTTGTCGTAGAGAGCGAGAAGGTAGCATTCTTTTGTCGAGATTGGGAATTGTACGCCATTACGTGTGCATTTACACAGGTCTGTAATTGTTGAGATATTTAAATGTTTCAATAGAGTTGTTTAAATGAAAACGTGTATTATTTAATTGTTAAAGCTTGCTTGCCTATTATCCCATCCTGTTAAGATATTTTTCAGTTATATAAAAAAAATTATTATCTGTGGAGCTGAGCTGTGTGGAGAAAGAAGAGCCGCTGCCGCGGCGTATTTAAACGACTTACAATATCGTCGAGTATACCGCAAGGAAGCGGTAAAATAATAGTAGAATAATATTATTTCTTTTAGCTCCCAGACTGGCAGTGAAGATCAGCAGATTTTATGATGTGTTGCAGGTTGACGCGGGCTGCTGATAGGATATAAATTACAGTGCAAATAATTGAATGTACTTACCGAATCTGATAGGAATCTTGCTGTGCTCCGTTCTGATCTGGCTAAATTTTATAGTGATAACGTAATTTTCTTTAATGAGAGTCTCATGTTCTTGGGCTAGTCGTGGTATGAAACAGCATTCTAGTAAGAAATAAAATCCACTGCAAACTTGTGTTTTTGAACGATTGTACGAACTGTAACATCAGTGATCATAAAACAGTAATTTCAACTTTGAATAACTATGAAGTAGGAAAGATATATTGATCCTTAGCATGAGTTGCAGTTACTAAAAATCGTTCTTTAAATTGTAGGCCAGATCCAGAACAATAAGACTTCCATAGATACATTTTATTTTACTAAAAGGTAACGATGATAAAGAAATTAAAGGCACAGCATTGTTAAAAGAATTTCTCGTCACTCTTTCCATATATGCGTTGTTACGCTAATAATAATAATTAAAAAATAAATAAATGAACCAAAGAGACTAACAATTTATAAAAACAATTAACGAAAGAGTAGTCAGGACGGGAAACTGTCGCCCAAAAACGCGGGGCCCGAATTTGCAGTGGCCACAATTATAAAATTTTATGTATTTTTCTTTCAGTGTCTATTGTTATGTATGTATAGATATATATGTATTTAGTGTTAAATGTATGTATGTATATCATGATCTATGCTATGTATTAATGAATGTGCAAACACTCTTTCATGACAAAACGCACTACTGCAAGCGAGTCTGAGAAGACGATCCTGATAGTACTGAGAAGCTCTAACGACTACGTAATCCGGGGGGCAGCCGAACCCCGAGATAAGATAAATTAAAGGTAAGACTACAGTGTAGTTGTCCTGTTGGTAGAAGTTGAGCTCCAGTGGAGTAATCTCATATCGCTAGTGGTGTGCATATTGTACGTAGTTTGATGTTAGTATTTGTGACAGGACAAAGTGGTGGTAGATAGTAATTTTTAGTGTGCAGTGTAGTGTATATAAAGTGATGTATTTTGTGTGCAAGGGGAAAAACTGTT
This sequence comes from Schistocerca nitens, assembly GCF_023898315.1. NCBI lineage: Eukaryota > Metazoa > Arthropoda > Insecta > Orthoptera > Acrididae > Schistocerca > Schistocerca nitens. Next base: position 5,300,243 of record NC_064614.1, read on the forward strand.
AGATTTTGTGTTTTAGTAAGCAATTTAGGAATATGGTTAAGTTGCGTAGTCAACGTCCAAGCAATATGGATACTGAGGAACAACAATTAGCTAGTGAAGGAAATGTGGAACCGGGTGCCTCAAGTAGTACTAGTACTCTCTTTGAGGATATAACAGGCGAAAATGGGGGGGCAGGGGCACAGGAAGTAGTGCCTCCGCCCACTAGTCATCAAGTCGATGTAGATAAAGAAATTGTACCACCACCAGAAAAGCAGGAACCAGAGAGTGGTAATCTGCCTGGTGGGTATTCAATTCAGGCTATATTAGAGCGTGTGCTAAATTACCAGGCAGAATTTGCGCAACAGCAAGCCGAGCGAGATCGCCAGCAAGCTGAGCGAGATCGCAGGCTAGAAGAGCGAGATCGCCAGCAAGCTGAGCGAGATCGCAGGCTAGAAGAGCGAGATCGCCAGCAAGCTGAGCGAGACCAGCAACTTGTGCAATCGATAGAAAGTATGAAAAAAGAGATAGCAGATATGAAAAAGAATTATGAGTCGATACCTAGGGCCGTGCAGGAGCTGACTGAACAGGTCAACAACCTGCAAGTAGCAAACACTAACATGGTAGACGAAATAGGTGTATTAGCCAACAGAGTAGAAAAGCTCGAAATAGATTCCACACAGCTTGTAGAGCAGAAGTGGAATGAACAGGCAAATAAAATTGAAACAGAATTTAACTCATGGCTAGAAGTGAAGGAGAGTGAGATTGACACGAATATTAAGTCTAAAGTAGAAGCAGCCATAGCAAATAGAGATTCTGAATCATTCAGTACCGCAGTAAATAGTCAAGTACAGAATGATGTGCAAACAATTAAACAAATACTCAGTGAGGATATTCCGCAGTGGCAAGTGAATGTTAACAAACGGATATCCGAACTGGAGAAAGGTTTAGCACAAAGCAGGAAACATGTGGAACAGGAACCTCTGTCGCCAAAAGCCCATGGTTTTGGCAACGCACAAACTTATATGCGATACAACAATGGGGAATCTGTAGTCGATAATGCGAAGAGCTGTAGCTCCGGTTCGGAGCACACAGCATATGTCCCAGCAGCAAACCCATGTAGTTCAAAAATATTAGTGGAAGAAAGTTTAATTAAAAATAGGCAATTTCAAACATTTACTACTGAAAGGAAATCAGTACACCCAGTAGTATTCATAAAAAGCTTTAAAAATATCTTACCCAGTGTATGGAACGAAACACAGAAAATACAATACGTAATGTCGTACATTCAAGGTGACGCAGCGCTATGGGCTACAGAAGTAGCAGACAGCTGCAAGACATACGAACAGTTTGAAAGGGCATTTTTGTCAAAATATTGGTCGCCTTGTATACAAGAGCGACTAAGAAAAGAGGTATATAATCCCGAACCGTACTCACCCCGTCTTGGGAATTTGAGGCGGTATTTTGAAAAATATATAAACAAAACGCGCTACTGGGACGAGCCTATATCACCAAGAGACATAGTAAGACTACTAAAATCACATTTACCTATTCATATCAAGGAGAAATTAATACATGTACCAGAAAGCGACATGGAAAACTTCCTGTCGGTCCTAGATTCCATAGACTTGATACAGGAAGACGCAAAATCAGCGTGCGATCACTCGCGGAATAATGGGTCAGGATGTAAACACGATAGAAATAGTAGTGCACAGAACCACAACCATGGAAATGGTGGGGGTGGTAGCAAGCGACAAGAACAATCGCAAAATGGTAGTAACGGTAGAGGCCAGAACGGGTATGGACAACCAATTTATAACAAAAAGCGTCGATTTGACGACAGGTACGAATCCGGAATGTCAGGGACCAACCGCTGGAAAAATGCGCGAGGTCAGTGGCAAAGCAATTATAATGATAGTAATCGAAATTGGCAACAGAATCAGCGTAGAAGCCCAGAACGACAGGCTAGTGACCGGTATGACAACAATAGACCACCACCGCAAAACGCGCCTATTGCGCAGCCGTGGCGGCCTACAAATCAGAATGTACATATAGTGGAGGTCGCGGACAATAACCGTCCAAGTACCTCACAAGTAATTAATCCAACAAACTAGAATCGGCCTCGATATGCTCTCCATCGACGGCCGAGGGATGGAGTGAGAGCAACTCGAGTAATAGTAATATACCTGGGATACGCATGCTGCGATACAACGAAGGGGTTAGTATGGATAAAGAGCTACTGAATGAGCCGCACGAATGTAAGAAAGATAATAACGAAAATGTGCAAGCTATTATTGAAGCTAGAATCAATGATGTTGCAGTGAACATAATTATCGACACAGGTGCCTCAGTAAGTGTGATGAGTATGGAGTTATTTAAAGCACTGGGAAAGGGACATAGTATTCCGACCTTCCCGGTTAACAATTGTAAGGTGTCTGGAGCCATTAGTGCACAGAGCCAATCAGTTAAGTACCAGGTGCAGGTGGAGATTCATAAGGAGGGCGAAGCCATAGTGAGCTCGTTCCTCGTGGTTAAAGGATTAAAGGTGGCCTGCATTCTGGGAGTAGATTTTCTCCGAGAGAGGGACGCATTGATCGACCTCTCCGTAGGGAAATTAAGCATAATTAATAGAGGTAGAAGGATTGAGTTATCTATGATAAAATCGAAGGAGGTACTTGTGCCGTGCTGTAATCGAATCAATATCAAAGGTAGGAACCCTTGGGTACTACAACTCGATGATTTTTCACATGCAACAGACCTCTATTACACAAATTTAGAGGACCAAAATTTTGAGACAAATGTTGAGGCATTTAAAACCAAAGTGCACGAATCTGAAGGTTTAAATGATACACAAAAGCAACAGTTGACGCAGCTGCTATCGGAATATACTACGGTATTTACCGACCGACCAGGAATAGTCAAAGGGTACCACTATCATATAGAGGTGATGCCCCATAAAACATACTGTCGCGCAACCTACTCCATCCCTTGGTCGAGGAGGGAATTAGTAGCCAAAGAGATTCGAAAGATGTTAGATGTTAATTGTGTTTTAGAATATAAGGATGTTAGTATTTAAAAAGAAATTTGTGTGTAATGAAGCTGGGAGGAAGTGGAATCAGAAAGTGAGCAATAGCTTACACAGGACAGATTTTGTTTACAGACAATTAGTCATTAAGATATTATGTGCTTATTAAACAATGAACAATCTTCTTGTTGACAAAGTGAGGACTAATTTCTTGAATCATTTTATAAAGAATTAATGTTTTGAACCATTTTCTATGTGTAGTGTGTAAGTGCAATTAATGAGGCAATCTTATAGAGTAAGGTAATTGCTGTAATTGTATTAAGATAAGGAACCCTGAGAGAGAGAGTCTTTACTAGCCAAACATTGACTTTGCAATATGCAACAATTATGTGATGTGATGTTTGCTGCCAGTAGTGATTTGAGAACGACACTGGAGCAGAAGCTAATTAAAAACAACCCGTTCCGTGGAAACTCCGTTCTGTATGTAGCAATGCTTCAATTGAAGCCTGTGTACTGGGTACACGCCCTTGAATATTCATTACGCGATACGGGAGTTAAGTCAGACAATGCAGAACCTACACTGTAGTCATATAGGAGAAATCATTAAAAATAATGTTAGTGATGAATGAAGTATTTATTGAGCAATATGCCCAAGTCAAGCTGTCATGCACATGGTAAAATCTGTATGATAGATGGGTGATAACCAGGCAAGCTACACTAAGGAGGAAAGAAAAACTATGTACAAAAAATCCACACACCTTTAAAAAATTTTACAAAAGGGCTATATACGCCTAGTAACAATATGAAAAGTGTGTTGTGATAAGGTAAAAACAAATAAATGCTATGTAAATGAGAGTGACTATGCAAAGAACAGTTAAAAGGTGTTAAAAAATAAACTGTGTGCATAAACAATTAAGTACAGGACGGAATATTGTGTGTAGTAGGGACAGAAAATGACTGTTGTATCTGCACCAATATATACGTCGATAAGTCTAGTGTTGAGTGATAGACTGTCCTAGTGCAGTGCTCAACGAACAATAGACAATGTATAAAAACAGTAGTTATTGGTCCGTTCGGAGTCGATTTAAACAAACATCGCTCGGCGGAGACATGTAGTATGAGTGTAACGAACCATTTTCGCGTGTTGAAAGACGCTCTGGCAGTGCATCAACCGTGAAAGTGAATGAAAACGTGTAGTACAATGTGCGTGTGACGAACTCTGAATACCAGTGTCACAATGCCACAAGAAACCTGTTATCACGCCAAAACATCCTGTGCATACCAGTGAAGCGACGGCTTACTGAACAATAAACGCTTTTAACAAATTGCCTCTTCTTCCACAGCTAGTAATCTGTGTCCTTAAAGACAGTACACCGTTGTGGAATATTTGTTTCATGCGCTACGACGGGGAGCCATGCGGAGAAGCAGAGACGAGTGCCGTGCCGCCATCCAGCCGGTCGCGGTAAACCACTGCCACTCGCCGATACCAGCGAGTGGTTCAGCGCGGTTTGCGACTGCGTGGGCGCCACGCCAGCACGACGTCGATGTTATTGAGAGCCGGTCGTCGAACCCAGCGACCGTCGGTACGCGGCGTTCCAGACGACGCTACTCAACAATTGCTTCGCGCCGCCAGCTCCATACCACATTGTTGTCACTCAAATGAACTATGAACTATGTGTTTAATGTACTAACATGAGAAGTGTTTAATGGACACGAAAAGACGTGATAAACATTTTTTTGTTGTTATCCAACACAAACTCAAAATATTCATGGATTTAGTGATGTATCGATCTAATATGTTTTCGTCATGTTGATGAAGGATACTCGCACGAATGCTAGACATTTTAAACCAACTGTCGCGAGTAAATGCAAGGACGATTCATTATACTATTGTAAAAATGTGTAATAAGTGACTTACATTACAATCCAGAACACAAGTATTATGTTGATAACAAAGAGACTAAAAGTGTAGCATACTATCACAAATAGCCTTTGTTATATGTGAACATTAAATAGAGTTTGAACTTTTGGTGAGATGACCATGGCTCCGGCGCAGTTTTCCCAGGTTTTCTGATCGCACGTAGCCCGAATGGGGGAGCCAAATAAATGTAATGACCCTGGGACTAGGTTGACGGTCACCTCGCAAAGTGTAAGAACAGTATACAAAGTGTAATTAAACCTACAGTGTAAAAGAACTGAGTAGTGTAAAGTGAATGTTCCAACAAAAGTAACAGACAATAACTAAACAGACGTTAGTGGCAGCATATTGCCGAACATTTTCAACGTTAGTCAATTGCTGCCAGGGGGCATTGTAACGTCTAGTAATAAACAAAGACAATATATTGTGTAATAATGAGAATATTAGATGTGTCATATTGTGTCATTGTGTAAAATTATGTATTTTTTCTTTATTATTTATTTCTGAGAACGTCTGCGTCGGCGAGTAATAAGACCGACACAGAAGATAAATGTTGTACAGAGATCACAAAATGAATTAGTATATAATGCATGATGTAAAGTAAAGTCTTTGTCTTCTTAATCTGGAAGCTGTGAGAGAAAGATCTCCTGTTGTTGTCGTAGAGAGCGAGAAGGTAGCATTCTTTTGTCGAGATTGGGAATTGTACGCCATTACGTGTGCATTTACACAGGTCTGTAATTGTTGAGATATTTAAATGTTTCAATAGAGTTGTTTAAATGAAAACGTGTATTATTTAATTGTTAAAGCTTGCTTGCCTATTATCCCATCCTGTTAAGATATTTTTCAGTTATATAAAAAAAATTATTATCTGTGGAGCTGAGCTGTGTGGAGAAAGAAGAGCCGCTGCCGCGGCGTATTTAAACGACTTACAATATCGTCGAGTATACCGCAAGGAAGCGGTAAAATAATAGTAGAATAATATTATTTCTTTTAGCTCCCAGACTGGCAGTGAAGATCAGCAGATTTTATGATGTGTTGCAGGTTGACGCGGGCTGCTGATAGGATATAAATTACAGTGCAAATAATTGAATGTACTTACCGAATCTGATAGGAATCTTGCTGTGCTCCGTTCTGATCTGGCTAAATTTTATAGTGATAACGTAATTTTCTTTAATGAGAGTCTCATGTTCTTGGGCTAGTCGTGGTATGAAACAGCATTCTAGTAAGAAATAAAATCCACTGCAAACTTGTGTTTTTGAACGATTGTACGAACTGTAACATCAGTGATCATAAAACAGTAATTTCAACTTTGAATAACTATGAAGTAGGAAAGATATATTGATCCTTAGCATGAGTTGCAGTTACTAAAAATCGTTCTTTAAATTGTAGGCCAGATCCAGAACAATAAGACTTCCATAGATACATTTTATTTTACTAAAAGGTAACGATGATAAAGAAATTAAAGGCACAGCATTGTTAAAAGAATTTCTCGTCACTCTTTCCATATATGCGTTGTTACGCTAATAATAATAATTAAAAAATAAATAAATGAACCAAAGAGACTAACAATTTATAAAAACAATTAACGAAAGAGTAGTCAGGACGGGAAACGACGCAGCTCCACACACCTCGCCGTCTCGGCAGCAACTCTCTCAAACCTATCATTACTACTGTTTACCGAAGTTGGTTTAAGGAAAAGGTATCTGGCTGTGTTTTCAACTGACCAGTCAGCGTCTCAATGATAACCTTAAGCTCCGCCTACAAAACTCCTGTCTATCCAATGAGAAACGTTATACTTTTCGAGGTGGGGCAATGTTATTAATGTTTGCTACATAACAGAGACGCGTATAGTCTCACACTAAAACTTGCAGCTGTGTGGTCCTTTTAGTGTTATCGTAAGATCTATACTGTTTTTCTGGAGGGTTATATCTTTTAACATGGGCTGTGGCATGGGCCTCTTGGCGGTCGGCCGGCGATGCGGGTGTCCCATTGTAGCGCTCTTATCGTAGGGCCTTCTAGCCTACATGGCTCTGCTCTCGGCTTCTGTTCTCGTTTCTCCCCGCGGAACTGCGTCTGTTTCACGGTGGGAAGGTATGACATGCATTTAGGCGTTCTTGTGTTAGTCCGTGGTATTCCATTTGCTCACTCGTTACTCGTATTACTTTGGTTAATTTACTGTCACGATTTATTCGGAGCTATGTGACATATTACCGGATTTTCTATCATGTCAGGGTTTTCATGGAAGGTGTTGGATTTGCCTGACACCTTACACACTCTGCGTCTAATAACAGAATTCCTGTCACAGTCTTAATGTTGACGTCCTTGATTTTAATTTCAGCGAAGTTTGTTTGACTTTTCTATGTGCTGAATCTGTCCTTTTTCAATATTTTCGTATTTTTCCTGGAACCATTTCGCTTTCTCTTCCGTGTACATACTATTCATTTGATTCCTTTGTCTTATAGACAGTCTGATAAAAAATGTGTAATCGGGAATTGACCACAAGATGTCACGAGAGACGGCCCCACCAGTATAAGAGGATGCACGGAGTACTATGTTGCCAGGAGAGAAGCGGAATGGGTCGATCAAGAGAGCTCCGTGATTTAGAATGTTGACTAGAGACACCTGACTGACGAATCCATCATGGACATGTTAACTCGTTCCCAAGTCGACTATTGATTATGTGACTGTGTGAAGTGGAAACGCGACGAAATGATCAGAGCTAAACTAAGACCAAGCAGACTGACGCACGCCAACCGTCGATCACTGCAGTGGGTGGTTGTAAAAAACGATAAGTTTGGAACTGCTGCCAGTAGTCCAGCCTGCACGCTGTGTGAATGGAGTGGGTAAAATGGTCAAGCAGTTCCTCGTGAGCCATGCGTTTCTAAAGTCAATGCTAAGCGACGCTTTAGGTGGTGCAGAGATCGACGACATGCGACGGTGAATTGGAGTGACATGTCACATTATACGTTTGGCGATCCGATGAAACGGTATAGGTTTGGTAAGTGCCTGGAGAACATATCTGCCAACATGTGTAGTGCCAACAGTGAAATATGCAGACTTGGTGTTATGGTATGGGAATGTTTTTCGTCCCTATTTTTGGTCCCCTTATTGAGCTTAAGAAACCGCTAAATGCGGAAGGGTACGAAAACATTTTACAGTATTGTGTACAGAGCAGTTCGGAGACGATGATAATATCAGCACGAAAATGTAGCCAGTCATAAAGCAGCATCTGTGAAGCAGTAGTTTCTGTCCCATAACACCCTAAAATGGACTGGACTTCCCATAGTCCCGATCTGAACCCATGGAACACCTTAGGCATGATGTAGAACGTCGACTTCGCTCCATGCCATAGCCTCCAACATCACTGCCTACTCTGGTTTCAACACTCGAGGAAGAATAGGCTGCTATATTTCCACAGACATTCAGACACCTCGTTGAAAGAGTCCTCAGTCGTATCAAGCCGTCAGAAAGGCGGGAAATGGACCACCATCCCCCCTATTAATGTCCCCTAATAGGTGTTTGGATACTTTTGATCTGACAGTGTAGTGCTGTATTCCTGCCTCTTCCAGGACATTTTCGTCGCTAAATGACTTACGTTGCCCTATTCTTAAGTTCTGCTGAATTTTCTGGTACATCCTTGTTAGCTAAATCAGTTGAAATATTTCATCTGTTACCGAAAGTTTATTCACAGTTACATTGCTGGCCTTTCCTTAGAAGAACATGTTTCTTCAACTGAGCCAGCCGGAGTGGCCGAGCGATTCTAGGCGCTACGGTCTGGAACTGCGCGACCGCTACGGTCGCAGGTTCGAATCCTGCCTCGGGCATGGATGTGTGTGATGTCCTTAGGTTGGTTAGGTTTAAGTAGTTCTAAGTTCTAGGGGACTGATGACCTCAGAAGTTGAGTCCCATAGTGCTCAGAGCCATTTGAACCATCTTCAACTGAACCGCCTACCGTGGTATTCGCTACCCCAGTATTTTCCGCCTTAGAGAACTTGAAACTCACACTGACTGTTCCTACCGATTTTCTAAACCTTCAGTCAGCTACTGATCATTAGTAAATTACGAGCTGAGTCTATATCTGCTTCTGGGTTCGCCTTACAGTGAACTATCTGATTTTGGAATCTCTCTGTCACCGTGTTGTAATCTAACTGGAATCTTCCGCTGTCTCCAGGCCGTTTCCAAATATACCTCATCGTCTTGTAATTTCTTCTGGGTGTATTCGTAGTTGCGAGCACAAACGTATTGCAGAATTCAGTCAACGTTTCACCTGTTTCTTTCCTCCTAATGAGCCCACTTTTTACTCAACCCTCTCCTACTACATGGTTCCAGTTCCCCACGATTATTAGACTCATCTCCCTTTACGTACTGTAGTATTCGTTCAATGTTTCCACGAACTTAGTCTGTTTCTTCATATACTGGCGGAAGAGAAATTACGGCACCTACAAATGAAATGAAATTTCGCTAATGCTTCTGTCAAGGTAAAATATTTAAATGATGAACATTGAAAGATCACAGTTTAATCTAAGCACGAGATAAGCCATTGTAATTGTGAAAAAAAAATTGGACATTTCTGGTAAGATCTTAAGGGACATAAGGTCATCGCTCCCTAACCTTACACACTACTTAATCTAACGTAAACCAACTTACACTAAGGACAACACACACACACACACATGCCCGAGGGAGGGCTCGAACCTCCGACGGAAGGAGCCGAGCGGTTACCACGCGCGGCTGTAAAGCTGAAGTGGTGGTACATTAGTAACCGGTGTAACCACCTGAATGTTGAATGCAAGCATACAAAAGTGCATGAGTTGTCTCGTACAGGTGCCGAATAACAGTTTGTGGGGTGGAATTCGCCTGTTGCACTTGGTCTGTCAATACAGGGACTGTAAATGTTCGTTGTAGATGATGCTGCAGCTGCTGTCCGATGGTGTCTCATATGTGCCCGGTTGGTGACAGATCTGATGATCGAGTAGGCCAAGGTAACAGGTCGACACTCTGTAGAGCATGTTGGGTTACAACAGCGGTATATGGGCGACCGTTATCGTATCGGAAAACACCCCTGGATTGCTGTTCATGAATGGCATCACAACAGGTCGAGCCACCTGACTGGCGTACATATTTGCAGTCACGGTGCGTGGGATAACCACCAGAGTGCGCAAGAAATCGCAGTCCGGACCGTAACTGCAGGTGTAGGTGTGGTGCGTCCAGCACGCAGACAGGTTGGTTGCAGGCTCTCATCTGGCCTCCTCCTCCTCATCGCTGCCATCGAGGCAGAATCAGCTTTCATCAGAAAGCACAACAGACTTCCATCCTGCCCTCCAGTGTGCTCTTGTTTGGCACCACTGAAGTCGCGATGGTTTGAGGTCAATGAAACGCCACAGCGAGTCTAGCTCGAAGCTGTCCTCGAAGTAACCGATTTATAACAGTTCGTTGTGTTACTGCGGTGACAACTGCTGCTCGGATTGCTGCTGCAGATGCAGTACGACGCGACAGAAGTATACGCCAAACACGATGGTTTTCCCTTTCTGTAGTACCACGTGGCCGTACATTCTCGTAATCACCGCCGTCAGTAATCATGTACATTCCTGCCAAGTCTTTCTGCGTTTTCTCAGAAGGCTTCTCATAGCTCTATTACACGATCCCGTTGAAACTCAGTGAGGTCTTGGTAACGGCTTCTTTGTCACCTTAAAGGCATTTTTGACTAACATCAACACCACGTCCATTGCCAAAGGTAACTAACGCTCACAACCGTTACAGTTCTACACTCCTGGAAATGGAAAAAAGAACACATTGACACCGGTGTGACAGACCCACCATACTTGCTCCGGACACTGCGAGAGGGCTGTACAAGCAATGATCACACGCACGGCACAGCGGACACACCAGGAACCGCGGTGTTGGCCGTCGAATGGCGCTAGCTGCGCAGCATTTGTGCACCGCCGCCGTCAGTGTCAGCCAGTTTGCCGTGGCATACGGAGCTCCATCGCAGTCTTTAACACTGGTAGCATGCCGCGACAGCGTGGACGTGAACCGTATGTGCAGTTGACGGACTTTGAGCAAGGGCGTATAGTGGGCATGCGGGAGGCCGGGTGGACGTACCGCCGAATTGCTCAACACGTGGGGCGTGAGGTCTCCACAGTACATCGATGTTGTCGCCAGTGGTCGGCGGAAGGTGCACGTGCTCGTCGACCTGGGACCGGACCGCAGCGACGCACGGATGCACGCCAAGACCGTAGGATCCTACGCAGTGCCGTAGGGGACCGCTCCGCCACTTCCCAGCAAATTAGGGACACTGTTGCTCCTGGGGTATCGGCGAGGACCATTCGCAACCGTCTCCATGAAGCTGGGCTACGGTCCCGCAAACCGTTAGGCCGTCTTCCGCTCACGCCCCAACATCGTGCAGCCCGCCTCCAGTGGTGTCGCGACAGGCGTGAATGGAGGGACGAATGGAGACGTGTCGTCTTCAGCGATGAGAGTCGCTTCTGCCTTGGTGCCAATGATGGTCGTATGCGTGTTTGGCGCCGTGCAGGTGAGCGCCACAATCAGGACTGCATACGACCGAGGCACACAGGGCCAACACCCGGCATCATGGTGTGCGGAGCGATCTCCTACACTGGCCGTACACCACTGGTGATCGTCGAGTGGACACTGAATAGTGCACGGTACATCCAAACCGTCATCGAACCCATCGTTCTACCATTCCTAGACCGGCAAGGGAACTTGCTGTTCCAACAGGACAATGCACGTCCGCATGTATCCCGTGCCACCCAACGTGCTCTAGAAGGTGTAAGTCAACTACCCTGGCCAGCAAGATCTCCGGATCTGTCCCCCATTGAGCATGTTTGGGACTGGATGAAGCGTCGTCTCACGCGGTCTGCACGTCCAGCACGAACGCTGGTCCAACTGAGGCGCCAGGTGGAAATGGCATGGCAAGCCGTTCCACAGGACTACATCCAGCATCTCTACGATCGTCTCCATGGGAGAATAGCAGCCTGCATTGCTGCGAAAGGTGTATATACACTGTACTAGTGCCGACATTGTGCATGCTCTGTTGCCTGTGTCTATGTGCCTGTGGTTCTGTCAGTGTGATCATGTGATGTATCTGACCCCAGGAATGTGTCAATAAAGTTTCCCCTTCCTGGGACAATGAATTCACGGTGTTCTTATTTCAATTTCCAGGAGTGTATTTAAAGCAAACCTGATTTGCCACTATTACGCGACTGGTGAGAAATCTGAATGGACATCGTCTTTCAGATATAGAAACACGCCTACCAACTTGTCGCTCAACTCGTTCTTGGTGTTGCGTCTTTTTTCGTCAGTTGCTTATGAAGGCGGCATATATACCCGAATCGTACCCTTCCTTCCAACCATAAACTACCTACTTTCCTGATGATAAAATCTTCTCGTGTTGACAGCCGAGTCAATGCGTTGTTCTCCAGCAACGTTTCGGCAAGTTTTTTACTTGTCATCTTCAGGCGGAATGTCAGGTTCACAGGCGCCGAGGATGAAGAAATCACGTGGCCCAGCGGCTACAAAGATCCGGACGAGACGTGAACCCGACACTTCACCTGAGTATGGCAAGTAAGAAACTTGCCGAAAAGTTGCTGGGGAGCAAGGCATTGACTCGGCTGTCAACGCGAGAAGATTTTATCATCAAGATTCGCCGAAAAAGCCTGCATTCTCATACAGCTACGTTCCTTTCCTTACCAACAGTTATCATCAACGTCGTAAGCATTACTTATATTGCTTTGTTAAATTTTTTGTATTAAAATTTTAAGTTATGTGATGCAATGAGTAATGAGCCGCAATTCGGCCGCCGCCAACCTGCCCTCTGTACTAGGAATGTAAAAGATTAATAAACAAATAAAAAGAACTTGTTGCGTAACCTATTGAATCACCCTTGCAGCTCACCCTCGTAGCTCTGAGGTTCGAGGCGCCCCGTCTCATTGAGCTAGCGGGCTAACACCCAGCGGATGTCCGCCGTTTGATCTGGCTGGTGTGAGTAGCAGGTGTCGGCTGGTAGGGCACCCCTGACGGCGGCCACCAATTAAGCGGGCCCTGGACAGTGGCGGTGTTGGAGCTGGAGAGGGGAGGGGGGGGGGGGGGTGGAGGCCGGCGGCTGGGGACCAGCGATCGATGCCCGGGCACGCCGCGGCCCTGCTGTGCTGTGTACTCAAAGAGCCGGGCCGCTGCACCCTCCCTATCCGCTGGAGGACGCCCTGTTCAGGCCGGCGACACCGGACCCTGTCACACTACAGTATCACGTGTATCCCACACAGCTAGAAAACACCGCAACTTTACTGACAAGGGAACCTCCCCAACGCACCCCCCTTAGATTTAGTTATAAGTTGGAACAGTGGATAGGCCTTGAAAAACTGAACACAGATAAATCGAGAAAACAGGAAGAAGTTGTGTGGAACTATGAAAAAATAAGCAAAATATACAAACTGAGTAGTCCATGCGCAAGATAAGCAACATCAGGGATAGTGTGAGCTCAGGAGCGCCGTGGTCCCGTGGTTAGCGTAAGCAGGTGCGGAATGACAGGTCCTTGGTTCAAGTCTTCCCTCGAGTGAAAAGTTTACTTTCTTTATTTTGGCAAAGTTACGATCTGTCCGTTCGTTCATTGACGTCTCTGTTCACTGTAATAAGTTTAGTGTCTGTGTTTTGCGACCGCACCGCAAAACCGTGCAATTAGTAGACGAAAGGACGTGCCTCTCCAATAGGAACCGAAAACATTTGATCGCAAGGTCATACGTCAACCGATTCCTCCACAGGAAAACACGTCTGATATATTCTATACGACACTGCTGACGGCATGTGCTTCACATGACAGGAATATGTTGTCGACCCACCTAACTTGCACACTTGGCGAATGGGTAAAAAGATTCTTCTACCTTGCCCGGTTTAGGTTTTCTTGTGGATGTGATAATCACCCCCAAAAAAGTGATGAAAACATAAGAGTTTGTCACATAAACTGCAACAAATGAATGCAACAGTTTCACAGTCGCACAGTTTTCCCCGTGCTCTGTCAAAACATATGTTTTTTTACGTTCTCAAATGTTTCCGTGTGTAGACCGTCAAATCCTGCATATGTCCAGCCAAATCGGAACATGTCCTGGAATTGTGGAGAGCGAAGTTGATTATGTGTGAGTGCCTGAACTTTGAAAATTGTCTGAAAATAAAAAATTAAACTTCTCACGCGACAGAAGACTCGAACCGAGGACCTCTCGTTCCACAGCTGCTTACGCTAACCACGGGACCACGGCGCTCCTGAGCTCACACTATCCCTGATTTGCTTATCTTGCGCATGGACTACTCAGTTTGTATATTTTGATTATTTTTTTCATAGTTCCACACAACTTCTTCCTGTTTTCTCGATTGATCTGTGTTCAGTTTTTCAAGGCCTATCCCTGTGCCAACTTATAACTAAATCCGGGGGGGGGGGGAGGGGGGGGGTGCGATGGGGAGGTTCCCTTGTGAGTTATAGCAAAACCATGATGACTTTCAGGCAAGGTGTTTACTTCGATAACAGTTTCCGAGCTGAGAGGTCGTTCTATGAAAGTGCTTATAGCTGTTTCTGCAGCAAGCTATCTTCAGCCATAAAACTGGCAACTAAAGCTTACTGATATCGAATGTTTTTTGATTGCCGCTAACCTGTGATATCTTTCTCGAACGTCATTGTTTTAATTCCCTCTTTCTTTTTTTAAAAAATTATAATGTTTATAAATTTCTTTTATCTCTCTATACAAGTGCGAATGAAAATGCGCTACCTTGGCTAAATTCTCTTGGCTGAAGTCACATGATTTTTTTTCCAGATTGAAATGGATTTACCAGCACCGCCGACTTACTACTCTGTCCAGAGCGACAGCTTGTCGTACGTTCGGCAAAATGAGAGTTAAAAAAATATTATTCCATATTTCGATATGTGAGAGCATGAAAGGAAACAAGACAAAAATATCCAGTAAACATGGGTCTAAGATACATATATTAAGAACTATCAGCACATGTACATCTTCGCTACTGCGAAGCACATCTCTTCTACTGTCATCTCTTTGCTACTACGAACGATGTAGAGAATGCAGTAAACAAATGACAACACGTTCCTCTTTTACTGTCTATGAACAGGCAGAAAACAGGCAGTAAACATCTATTAGTGTCTTACTGTAAACCGTATTCACAGTTGTGGCTATGCGCAGCGCTTCGATCTAATGTAACCAGTTGCGCTTTGACACGTTTGTTAAATGCTTTTTAACTGCAGTTTTATCTTTGCACTCACCAGCACAATTGCATCATTCCAGAAGGAAATGGCAGACATCATCATCCTCTGTTATTGTCCGAGAAATGGAAACAACCGTCGAGCCCGTGAGCTACAATAGCAGGCAGATTTCGTGTGTACTCATTTGTGCCCCCCCCCCCCCCTCGCCCTTTTTTAAACGATATGTAGAGTTGGCCACAATTGCACGGAATTTCATACATACCAGCTTTCAATAGTGGACAATATCTTTGGCAATTCTCAGTTATTCTCTAATTTTCCGTTTCTGGACATTACCTTTGTGTTGTTTATGACACAGGGTCCTCGAATTTTTGATGTTTCATCGCTTTGTAAGTGTTTCGATACTTATTCATCGCCAAAAATCACTGCAAAAAATGGCTAATTCTTCAGAAACCACAAAAGGCAGCATTAAGCGTGTTTAAGATCTAGTCTCCAGAGGTGTATCAACTGCATTTGTTTCGATTCCATTTGAAGCTAATTCGATGCCAGCGCTCGTTGTGGTCATAGCTCTGGAAGTGAAGCATAGGAAGCTTTTGTATGTCCATCCTTCTAGCAGGAGGTCTCTGGGACGATGGCCGTTTACTATCGTGACAAAATAAAAACACCTACAGCCGTCCTTTTGTATTTATTTTATTTTGTCGCTACCAGTTTCAACGCTTCATTGCGGCATCTTCAGGCCTGTATGCATAAAACATTAAAGATAGCATTATCAACTTATCAATCAAGTTACATAGAAACAGATTAAAACAGAATGAGAACAATGGCAAAACTCTAGAAATGAATCTACACCGAAAATTCGACAGAAGGAACAGATACATCCATTGTCAAATATCTGAAATGTACCATCACGAATTCCCACTCAAGTCATTGTACAATTGTACAATCTTTTAAAATTTCTTTTAATACAGTTCATGATTTTTATTTGACAGTCGGACATACATTATTTGCACAACCCTGAAATAACTTACTGTAAGACAAAATAACTGTAAAAGGTGCTGAACGGAAGGAAACAATACCTGACAAAGAAGTAAAAAGAACGAACAAGACCTATGAGTCGTGTCAAAGTATAAAATCCTTATTTGTACACGGATGAGGGGCATGCACTATGTCATATCTATAAAATCAACGCCCAAGACGTGGTATAAACCGAATGTAGGACCCACACATATAAAACGTATGAAAGACGCCCACAAGGAAACTGTTCATGATGCAAACATTCATATGCGAATGCATCATATATCATGTGCTGACATGAAGAATCAGACACAGGGATTTCGTGTTTACATAAGTATGCAATTACCATCTATCAAATTCTACATCTACATCTACATCTACATTCATACTCCGCAAGCCACCCAACGGTGTGTGGCTGAGGGCACTTTACGTGCCACTGTCATTACCTCCCTTTCCTGTTCCAGTCGCGTATGGTTCGCGGGAAGAACGACTGTCTGAAAGCCTCCGTTCGCGCTCTAATCTCTCTAATTTTACATTCGTGATCTCCTCGGGAGGTATAAGTAGGGGGAAGCAATATACTCGATACCTCATCCAGAAACGCACCCTCTCGAAACCTGGCGAGCAAGCTACACCGCGATGCAGAGCGCCTCTCTTCCAGAGTCTGCCACTTGAGTTTGCTAAACATCTCCGTAACGCTATCACGGTTACCAAATAACCCTGTGACGAAACGCGCCGCTCTTCTTTGGATCTTCTCTATCTCCTCCGTCAACCCGATCTGGTACGGATCCCACACTGATGAGCAATACTCAAGTATAGGTCGAACGAGTGTTTTGTAAGCCACCTCCTTTGTTGATGGACTACATTTTCTAAGCACTCTCCCAATGAATCTCAACCTGGCACCCGCCTTACCAACAACTAATTTTATATGATCATTCCACTTCAAATCGTTCCGCACGCATACTCCCAGATATTTTACAGAAGTAACTGCTACCAGTGTTTGTTCCGCTATCATATAATCATACAATAAAGGATCCTTCTTTCTATGTATTCGCAATACATTACATTTGTCTATGTTAAGGGACAGTTGCCACTCCCTGCACCAAGTGCCTATCCGCTGCAGATCTTCCTGCATTTCGCTACAATTTTCTAATGCTGCAACTTCTCTGTATACTACAGCATCATCCGCGAAAAGCCGCATGGAACTTCCGACACTATCTACTAGGTCATTTATATATATTGTGAAACGCAATGGCCCCATAACACTCCCCTGTGGCACGCCAGAGGTTATTTTAACGTCTGTAGATGTCTCTCCATTGATAACAACATGCTGTGTTCTGTTTGCCAAAAACTCTTCAATCCAGCCACACAGCTGGTCTGATATTCCGTAGGCTCTTACTTTGTTTATCAGGCGACAGTGCGGAACTGTATCGAACGCCTTCCGGAAGTCAAGAAAAATAGCATCTACCTGGGAGCCTGTATCAAATATTTTCTGGGTCTCATGAACAAATAACGCGAGTTGGGTCTCACACGATCGCTGTTTCCGGAATCCATGTTGATTCCTACATAGTAGATTCTGGGTTTCCAAAAACACCATGATACTCGAGCAAAAAACATGTTCTAAAATTCTACAACAGATCGACGTCAGAGATATAGGTCTATAGTTTTGCGCATCTGCTCGACGACCCTTCTTGAAGACTGGGACTACCTGTGCTCTTTTCCAATCATTTTGAACCCTCCGTTCCTCTAGAGACTTGCGGTACACGGCTGTTAGAAGGGGGGCAAGTTCTTTCGCGTACTCTGTGTAGAATCGAATTGGTATCCCGTCAGGTCCAGTGGACTTTCCTCTGTTGAGTGATTTCAGTTGCTTTTCTATTCCTTGGACACTTATTTCGATGTCAGCCATTTTTTCGTTTGTGCGAGGATTTAGAGAAGGAACTGCAGTGCGGTCTTCCTCTGTGAAACAGCTTTGGAAAAAGGTGTTTAGTATTTCAGCTTTACGCGTGTCGTCCTCTGTTTCAATGCCATCATCATCCCGGAGTGTCTGGATATGCTGTTTCGAGCCACTTACTGATTTAACGTAAGACCAGAACTTCCTAGGATTTTCTGGCAAGTCTGTACATAGAATTTTACTTTCGAATTCACTGAACGCTTCTCGCATAGCCCTCCTTACGCTAACTTTGACATCGCTTAGCTTCTGTTTGTCTGAGAGGTTTTGGCTGCGTTTAAACTTGGAGTGAAGCTCTCTTTGCTTTCGCAGTAGTTTCCTAACTTTGTTGTTGTACCATGGTGGGTTTTTCCCGTCCCTCACAGTTTTACTCGGCACATACCTGTCTAAAACGCATTTTACGATTGCCTTGAACTTTTTCCATAAACACTCAACACTGTCAGTGTCGGAACAGAAATTTTCGTTTTGATCTGTTAGGTAGTCTGAAATCTGCCTTCTATTACTCTTGCTAAACAGATAAACCTTCCTCCCTTTTTTTATATTCCTATTAACTTCCGTATTCAGGGATGCTACAACGGCCTTATGATCACTGATTCCCTGTTCTGCACTTACGGAGTCGAAAAGTTCGGGTCTATTTGTTATCTGTAGGTCCAAGATGTTATCTCCACGAGTCGGTTCTCTGTTTAATTGCTCGAGGTAATTTTCGGATAGTGCACTCAGTATAATGTCACTCGATGCTCTGTCCCTACCACCCGTCCTAAACATCTGAGTGTCCCAGTCTATATCTGGTAAATTGAAATCTCCACCTAAGACTATAACATGCTGACGAAATTTATGTGAAATGTATTCCAAATTTTCTCTCAGATGTTCTGCCACTAACGCTGCTGAGTCGGGAGGTCGGTAAAAGGAGCCAATTATTAACCCAGCTCGGTTGTTGAGTATAACCTCCACCCATAATAATTCACAGGAACTATCCACTTCTACTTCACTACAGGATAAACTACTACTAACAGCGACGAACACTCCACCACCGGTTGCATGCAATCTATCCTTCCTAAACACCGTCTGTACCTTTGTAAAAATTTCGGCAGAATTTATCTCTGGCTTAAGCCAGCTCTCTGTACCAATAACGATTTCAGCTTCGGTGCTTTCTATCAGCGCTTGAAGTTCCGGTACTTTACCAACGCAGCTTCGACAGTTTACAATTACAATACCGATTGCTGCTTGGTCCCCGCATGTCCTGACTTTGCTCCGCACCCTTTGAGGCTGTTGCCCTTTCTGTACTTGCCCGAGGCCATCTAACCTAAAAAACCGCCCAGTCCACGCCACACAACCCCTGCTACCCGTGTAGCCGCTTGCTGCGTGTAGTGGACTCCTGACCTATCCAGCGGAACCCGAAACCCCACCACCCTATGGCGCAAGTCGAGGAATCTGCAGCCCACATGGTCGCAGAACCGTCTCAGCCTCTGATTCAGACCCTCCACTCGGCTCTGTACCAAAGGTCCGCAGTCAGTTCTGCTGGACAGGACTATGGCATCCCCAGTGCTGCAGTTGTAATAGTGGATATAATGTCAATTCGTAGACTGCTGTGACTTGGTCACAGTCTCACATCAAACATAAGTATAGGGTTCACTTACGATTCAATTATTGATAGTTTGTGTGGGCTCCTCACTGGTCAATTGATAATTTGGTTTGAGTGACGATATGTATGGGTTATTTCAGGGTTATGCAGATAATGCATGTCCGACTGTCAAATAAAAATCATGAATAGTATTTAAAGAAGTTTTAATAGATCGTATAATTGTACAGTGTATTGAGTGTAAATTCGTGACGGTACATTTTAGATATGTCACAATGGATGTATGTGTTCTTTCTGTCAAATGTTCGGTGTAGATTCATTTGTAGAGTCTTGCCATTGTTCTCATTCTGTTTTAATTTGTTTCTATGTAACTTGATTGATAAGTTAATAATGCTATCTTTAATGTTTTATGCATACAGGCCTGAAGATGACGCAATGAAGCCTTGAAACTGGTAGCGACAAAATAAAATAAAATCATAGGGACGGCCGTAGGTGTTTTTATTTTTTGTCTCGAAGTACAGGAGGTGGACCATAATATAGAGACACATAGAGCACAACGCATTACCATGTCTAATACGGTGTAGGGAAACCATTGACATTCAAAAGACATTCCAGTCTACTCGGAACGGATAAGTACAAGTCCCATGTGGTTTTGCAGGGATTGTTAAACCATTCATCCTCCAAAACAGCGGCACGTTCAGGTAGTGACGATACAGGTGGATACAGAAAACACGCACAAACACGCCTCTCCAAAGTACACCACAAAGGCTCAATAATATTGAGATCTGGTGACCGTGGTGGAGATGCGACAGTTCATCCTGATACTCACAAAACCAGTTCTGGATGAGGTGACTTGTGTGAACATGGGTTCTACCGTCTTGGAGCACAGAATCACCATTGAGGAACAATCATTGTACAATGGGACGGACGTGATCAGCCAAAACGGTCACATACTTCTTGGCAATAATGAGACCTTGCACAGTACTAATGGGGCCCATTAAATAGCACGGTATGGGTGCCCAAATCATCAGCGACCGCCCCTCCCTCCACCCACCCCCGCTCTTGGCCCATAGACTAGGAAACAGTGCGAAACGACACTCATCCGTCCAAATGGCAAATGACTTTCTTCCATTCCCGCGTGGGGTAGCCGCGCGGTCTAACTTATGTTGTCACGGTCCGTGCGCCCCCCCTCCCCCCCCCCCCCCCCCCCTGTCGGAGGTTCGAGTCCTCCCTCGGGCGTGGGTGTTTGTGTTGTCATTACCGTAAGTTAGTTTAAGTAATGCGTAAGTTTAGGGACCGATGACCTTAGGAGTTTCATCCCATAAGACCTTACCACAAATTTCCAAATTTCTTCCATTGATACATATTCCAGATTTTATATGATGGGCACCACGTTTGCCTGATACGGACATTTCCGTCACAAATGAGTGGTTTTGGAGTTCCAGCTGGCCCTGCCATTCCCAGCTTATGGAGCACCCTTCGTGATGTTTTGGTGCTTTCCCTGTGTTGTTGTTGTGGTCTTCAGTCCTGAGACTGGTTTGATGCAGCTCTCTATGTTACTCTCTCCCGTGCCACCTTCTTCATCTCCCAGTACCTACTGCAGCCTACATCCTTCTGAATCTGCTTAGTGTATTCATCTCTTGCTCTCCCCCTACAATTTTACCCTCCACGCTACCCTCCAATACTAAATTGGTGATACCTTGATCCCTCAGAACATGTCCTACCAACCAATCCCTTCTTCTTGTCAAGTTGCGCCACAAACTCCTCTTCTCCCCAATTCTATTCAATACCGCCTCATTAGTTATGTGATCTACCCATCTAATCTTCGCCATTCTTCTGTAACACCACATTTCGAAAACTTCTATTCTCTTCTTGTCCAAACTATTTATCGTCCATGTTTCACTTCCATACATGGCTACACTCCATACAAATACTTTCAGAAATGACTTCCTGACACTTAAATCTATACTCGATGTTAACAAATTTCTCTTCTTCAGAAACGCTTTCCTTGCCATTGCCAGTCTACATTTTATATCCTCTCTACTTCGACCATCATCAGTTATTTTGCTCCCCAAATAGCAAAACTCCTTTACTACTTTAAGTGTCTCATTTCCTAATCTAATTCCCTCAACATCACCCGAGTTAACTCGACTACATTCCATTATCCTCGTTTTGCTTTTGTTGATGTTCATTTTATATCCTCCTTTCAAGACACTGTCCATTCCGTTCAACTGCTCTTCCAGGTCCTTTGCTGTCTCTGACAGAATTGCAATGTCATCGGCGAACCTCAAAGTTTTTATTTCTTCTCCATGGATTTTAATACCTACTCCGAATTTTTCTTTTGTTTCCTTTACTGCTTGCTCAATATACAGATTGAATAACATCGGGGAGAGGCTACAACGCTGTCTCACTCCATTCCCAACCACTGCTTCCCTTTCCTGCTCCTTGACTCTTATAACTGCCTTCTGGTCTCTGTACAAATTGTAAATAGCCTTTCGCTCCCTGTATTTTACCCCTGCCAACTTTAGAATTTGAAAGAGAGTATTCCAGTCAACATTGTCAAAAGCATTCTCTGCAAATGCTAGAAACGTAGGTTTGCCTTTTCTTAATCTTTCTTCTAAGATAAGTCGTAGGGTCAGTATTGCCTCACGGGTCCAATATTTCTACGGAAACCAAACTTATCTTCCCCGAGGTCGGCTTGTACCAGTTTTTCCATTCGTCTGTAAGGAATTCGCGTTAGTATTTTGCAGCTGTGGCTTATTAAACTGATAGTTCGGTAATTTTCACATCTGTCAACACCGGCTTTCTTTGCCTGCATGCGCTGTAAATCTTCGATATGGCGCCTTTTTTTTTTTTTTTGTAAGACATCATTCTTCTTACTGGTTTGAAGTGACCTGCCACGAATTCCTCTACAAACACCAAACACTGAGGCTCTTTTGGTTACAGAAAGAGTCACCATACTAGCACCAATAATTCTCCGACATTAGAATTACTGAGTTCCAACATAATGCACTCAGAACTATACAGAATACTGCTCTGACCACCATCGATACTTGAAAGTTATTGAGAACGTTGCGCAAGTGCCGTTCACGGTCAAACACAACGGCACAATCGGCATGCTTGTCTAGCATCTGCTCTTATGTTAAAGAATACATATCTCGCGGTGTTCGCATATTTTAGTCCAACTTGTAACACCTACATCGATTAGAAGTAGGTTTATACTCTGTAACTGTGTATCTGTGATTATGAAGTGTTTGTTCTTTGTTACTTAAGGTCATTGATTTGTCACAGGAAATTTAAAGTTTGTAATGCATGTATGAAAAAAAACTAAATAATGTTTAAAATAATGAAATTTTTTAATATATCTATGTTTATAAAGAACAAATTGTGTGCTGGAAGCTGGTTCATGCATAGGTCGCTTGTACAGGGTATTTATAAATGAATATCGGGGTTTTAACGCTTTATAATATTTATTACATTAAACGTACAGTCATAAATGATATTTCAAATGAAAGAGCAACTCAAACAGCTTTACCCAGAACCTTATAAATGTTCAATGTGAGCACCATTTGTCACACGGCACACATCAAGTGTGGATAGGCCGCAAGGGGCCCAATGACAGGGCTTGCTTTGCATGGCCTCCACGTTCACCCGACCTAACTCCATGCGATTTTTTCCTTTGGGGCTTCATCAAGGATCGTGTGTACGTGCCTCCACTACCAGCAGACCTCCCTGAATTAAGAAACCGGATTGAAGCAGCTGTTGCTACAATCGCTGAAGACATACTTATCAACGTTTGGGAAGAACTCGGCTATAGACTTGATGTGTGCCATGTGACAAATGGTGCTCATATTGAACATTCATAAGGTTCTTGGTAAAACTGTTCGAGTAGCTCTTTCATTTGACATATCATTTATAACTGTATGTTTAATGTAATAAGGCAACGGTCTTGCTGCAGTGGATACACCGGTTCCCATCACATCACCAAAGTGAAGCACTGTCGGGCGTGGTCGGCACTTGGATGGGTGACCATCCAGACCGCCATGCGCTGTTGCCATTTGTTCGGGGTGCACTCGAATAGTAGCGGCTTCGGTCAAGAATACCATCATAACGACCGGGAGAGCGGTGTGCTGACCCCACGCCCCTCCTATCCGCATCCTCCACTGAGGATGACGCGGCGGTCGGATGGCCCCGGTAGGCCACTCGTGGCATGAAGACGGAGTGCTTTTAATGTAATAAATATTATAAAGCGTTAAAACCCCGATATTCATTTATAAACACACTGTATTGCATGACGCAAAAGATGTAGGGAGGTCTCTCCGCAACGGAAGTGGCTTGGAGCGATGTAAAAGGTGGTTTTGGCGGCCGAACTGGGCGACTCCTTGGTGGGAACGGAACGCAGTCAGTGGCTAGCCGTCGCACGGTACACATCGAGGTTGCCAAGAAAGGCAATTGGAAGCCATTTTCCAAGGAATTTTGCCTCGGATTTGGATATGACTGTTGCATGGTACTTTCGGCAATAAGGAATGGCCCTAACACGTTAAAAGTCCGTCACCAAGAGGAAATTGTAAAGAGCATTCAGACCTCAAGAGCCGTGATTACAGTTAGCCGCCACGTCCCTTGCCACCATTACTTCGCCACTGCTCCACCAACTTCATGCAAACAGATGTGTATCAGAGCATGGACAAATTACTTGTTTGTTTGAAACAGGATCACTGTGTCAGTGATTTAATAATAATCCATGTGCTATAAACCTGTGTTTAGAACTGTATCTTTATCCTAATCATGAATCTATGCAGGATCCCCTCCTAAGTGTGCAGAAAACAGAGTATCCTGTTTCAAACAAACAAGTAATTTATTTCTGTGTATTAAATGTGCAAAAATTCAGTGCCAGACTGTGTAAGTGTTGCTGTCTAAAACATCTGCTTCACAGGTGATGAAAAAGACACGTAAGCTAAACATATTTGAAACATAATTTAGCCTTGATTGTTATCGTGAATGATTTTTTTGAGTTCAATAGAGCTCAGTGCTGGGTAATTTGCTTTGGAGGATGAAAACATAAACTATTCCAAGTGAGTCTAAGAGTTAAATTTAGTTGAACTGAATCTTACTACTGAAATAATTATAAAGTTTGATTAGTGATACAGTATCAATTTATGGGTCCCCACCATTTTCTTCTCATGTTAGAAAGATAATTGCAATATTGTTGCTACTAAAGATCTGATACATTGCTGTAAATGGGAGTATGAACAGTGTAACTGTAGTATTATTTAATTTTATTTGTGGTATTTATATGTCAGTTAAGTCAGAAGCCCCTCCATGTCCAATTTTAGTTCGGTGCTTCCTGCAGTAGCATCTCAATACTGAGTCATGTAATGATGGTGATTGTAACTTGTTATTATGAGTTGGGTATAATTTTGCTTTCTATGACTACTGATTTGTGCATTAATGGTAATTACTGCTACCCACAACTCAGATTGCCCTGTATTCGTGTGTATCCACTATGTTATTCAAAGGGAATCTTAATGAAAGTCACTTCAACAACTAGTATTCAATTTTCGGAAGCATAATATTTCAAATTAATGTGCCTAATTCGGATGGCGACCGGTTATTGTTTCATTCGTATGACCTTTTCTACTTTCATAAAACCTCAGAGTTCAAGCCTGTTTAGTTTTCGGTTGGATTGCAATATATTCAAAATTACAGTCCGATACCTCCATCCATTAGACACACGCACGGTCAAAATTATAAATCCTCTCAGAGGGTAACATTGGTTTGTGTAATACCAAGTGAGTGTTATAAACTCCTGTATTAGGGATCCCTGCACACTTCGTGTGAATGTGGGAGAATCTCCGTATGCGTTGTCGCTGGAGTTTAACCCATCGTTTACGAGGCAGTACAAGGATTTTCATGAGGTAGTGAACCTGCGCTGAGGCATTTGGTAGATACGTCAGAACATAAAGAATTTAAGGTACAAGACTACAATTTCCTCCTGCAGACTAGAACGCTGCCGTAACAAACCGTGTTTCATGCTGCGGGTAGCGACGAAATGAAACGAATGTTCATCTCACACACCGTACCCTGAAGATTAAAATCGTATCTCATCCAGCACAAAGAACGATTCGGAGCTCTCGCGGAATGAAGTGCTTACACCAAATCCACAGCTCTTTGTTAATGAACAGTGCGCGCGTCTGGGTAGGGCCGTTACCGCTTGCAGTTCTCCGCACGTGCCCACAGTTTGCGCTCAATTCCGCATTGTAAACATCGGGAGTACGGGGCGCATTCTGCAGCGCAACGACGACTCGATACGCACGGAACTTACGAGGCAGACGACGGTACGGAAACGATTTAAACTAGACCAACTGACAGAAGGAATTTATTATTGAACGCGACTTACAGAGGGCGATGTTACGTACAGCGAGTTACGGTAACATTCGGACACTATCTGATTTTTACTTTGTGGCATCATAACTTTATTCTTAAAAAACAAAAACAAAATGGATATCATATTAAGGGGACATTGTACTTGAAATTCGTTGAAATTTGAGATTTTGTGTTTCCATAGTGTACTTTGGACTTTCCTGAACATTTTGGTATATAATAGATTAAAATCAGCCAATTGTGAGACTTTCATATAACATTTTGAATGTTGACGTGTGATTGTCAAATTTCTCGGCTACGCATATACTGCCACACTTGAGCAGTCATATGGTGGGAACTACACAGTCTAAAAGGCTTTGAATTGCTTAGTTTCGTGTCTACTGCTACGTCTTAGAAGTTGGCATTACGAATAAACAAATCAGTCCTTTGTTTCTGATACTAGTTTTCGTTGAAAGTAGTTTGATTGTCGGCTATTTTTGTAGTAAGCTTTGTAATTTGATGAATTACAGGAATGTTTTGGGAATGCCAGTACAGGTAACTGTGAAAATTTAGAGAAGATGGAAAGAGCTGTGTGGAGTACTTTCTTTCATCAAATATCAACCGATGAAAAGCCATATCATGCTTTGTGTCCACCTCCACCAAACACTTGTTGTAAATATAGGCAAGCTGAATTTTCTGACACCCTACACGAATTTACACATAAACATTCTCTTCTTTTGGCAGTAATGGAGGCAATGAAACCTAAGAGAATTGGCAAATCCTGAGCTACTAAAGAAGTGTTTACGTGGGAAGACCCAGAATGTGAATGAGTCCTTCAATAATGTTGTGTGGTGCCGTCTGCCTAAAAATGTAGTTGTTGGCCTTATGACTCTAGTTAGCAGTATCTGATGCAGTAATAACTTTTCATGGTGGGAACTATGAAACACTTAAGGTTCTGGAGAAGTTAGGGGTAAGATTTGGACAGAACAAAGCTAAAGGACTGCGGGAACTGGATGAGCTTCGTGTACGTGAGGCTGAGTTAGCTGCTCAACAAATGACAAAAGAAGCAAGAAAGAAAAGGAGGAGGCAAGCAATGGGCTGTCGTGACGCTGAAGAAGACACAGACTATGGGCCAGGGCAATTCTAGTGTATAAAGGACACAGAAATGTAAGTCTGCATAAGAATTCGTAATAAAAGTAGTTTTAAACCTCAATATCTCTGAACCAGATTTTTTGCAATAAATAACCCGTTTTCTAAAAAAGTACTGATGTTACAGGTATGAAATTTTCACAGCATGCCAAGTGTGAGATTCAACACATATGGAACTAGAATAATTAAAATATCTTGAGTTGTTTAGTTTTATGTTCATTTGTTTACAAAATTCCCCTCAAAAATTGAGCGTTTAAAAAAAAGACAACCTGCCCAACAATACAATATTAATAATAATTCTAGTTCAGTGTATCTAGAAAGGTGCATTCAATAATTATGGAAAACTGTAAGTTGGTATCTTAAAACGTTTCCAAGATAATGGGTCACAAAATTCGGTAATTTAACATTGGCGGTATAGGACATATATTGTCCCCTTAAGATAAATACCAAGTAAACATGCATGAACAATTTTTACAAAACTTATAATAGATGTTAAATAATACGATTCGAATAAAACACTGTTCGATTTTCGTGTTACTTTAATTTTCGGACAGTTCGCAGTGTATCATTTGTTTTGATCGTTCATGCCAAATTATATACTCTGAGTTAACAGGCAATGTTTGTTTGTCAACGGTACAATGCCACCCAAAATTAATAGCAGTTTCGAATACGACTGCTTGTGATTTTTCATAATGCAAAAGGGAAATGATATAGACAAATTGTTGCCATGTTCAACATGAGTAAAAATACTGGGGCAGATATAGTCAGACGATTAAAAGTTGAGGACCCTAAAGGCTCCATATCTCAGAATGACCGGTCAAAGAACTTGGATGCACGTCACAAGAGGAATCCAATGCGAGAAATAAAGAATGATCCTACTCTCAGTGCACCGAAATTAGCAAGTGAGCTACTAAACGAGGCTGTAGAAAACGTACATGCTCAAACGATTCGCGGACCACTGAAAGATAATGGCTGTAATTAATGGAAGTAGTTGGAAAGAAACCATTCACCAGAATCGGGTGAACGGATTGGATTTGCTGAAGCGTGTTTTTTGCTTGAGTCATCAGTTTTCTGCTTGGTTTGATGCAGCCCACCACGAATTCCTCTCCTGTGCCAACCTCTTAATTTCAGAGGAGCTCTTGCAACCTACGTCTTCAATTGTTTCTGGATGTTTTGCAATCTCTGTCTTCCTCTACAGTTTTTACACTCTACAGCTCCCTCCTTAACAAACGTCCTACCATCCTGTCCGTTCTCCGAGTCAGGGGTCTCCACATATTCCTTTCATCGCCGATTCTCTGGAGAATACCTCCATTCCTTACCTTATCAGTACACCTAATTTTGAACATTCCGCTGTAGCACTACACCTCAAATGCTTCGATTCTCCTCTTTCCTGTTTTCCCAAACTCCATGTTTCAGTACCATATAAGACTGTGTTCCAAACGTACATTCTGAGAAATTTTTTCCCGTAATTACGGATTTGTTGGATACTAGTAGACTTCTCCAGACCAGAAATGCTCTTTTTGCCTGAGCTCGCGTGCCTTTTATGTCCTCCTTGCTGCATCTGTCATTCGTTATTTTGCTGCTTAGCTAGCAGAATTCCTTAACTTCATCTGCTTCGTGATCATCAATCCTGATGTTAAGTTTCTAGCTCGTTTCTGCTATCTCTGATTACTTTCGTCTTTCTTCAATTTACTCTCAATCCATATTCTGTACTGATTAGGCTGTCAATTTCATTCAACAGATCCTG
Organism: Schistocerca nitens; assembly: GCF_023898315.1. Taxonomy (NCBI): domain Eukaryota; kingdom Metazoa; phylum Arthropoda; class Insecta; order Orthoptera; family Acrididae; genus Schistocerca; species Schistocerca nitens. The sequence continues at coordinate 5,329,172 of NC_064614.1, forward strand.
CACTTCCACTGCGGATGACAATGTCGTCAGCGGATCTCATTATTGATATCCTTTTATCTTGAATTTTAATTCTTCTCTCAAACCTTCCTTGTGTTTCCGTTACTGCTTCCTCGATGTATAGATTGAACAATAGGGGCAAAAGACTGCATCCTTTTTGATCCGCGTGTTTCGTTGTTGGTTTTCCAGTCTTATTGTTCCTTCTTTGTTATGGTACATATTGTATATCACCCGTCTTTCCCTATAGATTACCCCTATGTTACTCAGAATTTCAAGCATATTGCACCATTTCACATTGTCGACCACTTTTTCCAGCTCGACAAATCCTAAGAATGTGTCTTGATGTTTCTTTAATCTTGCTTCAGTTATCAACCGCAACATCATATTTGCCTCTCTGGTGCCTCTACCTTTCCTAAAGCCAAACTGATCGTCATCTAAGACATCCTCAATTTTATTTTTCTATCTTCTGTATGTTACTCTTTCAGCAACTTGTATGTATGAACTTAAAAACGATAATTCTCGCTTTTGTCGTCTCTTGCAGTCTTCCGAATTGTGTGAATGATGTTTTCCCAAAAGTCAGATGTAACATCGTCAGACTCATATATTCTACACACGAACGTGAATGTCGTTTTAATGCCACTTCACCTAATAATTTTAGAAATTCTGGTATAATATTATCTATCCAATTTGCCTTATTTGACCTTAAGTATTCCAAAGCTCCTTTAGATTCCGATCCTAGTGCTAGATCCTCTATCTCTTTCCTATCGAGTCCTGTTTCTTCTTCTGTCACGCCATCAGACAAGTCCTCCGCCTCATAGTGGCCTTCAGTGTACTCCTTCCGTCTATCTGCTCTCTCATCCGCACTTAACAGTGCAATTCCCATTGTAGTCTTAATGTGAGAGCAATTGCTTTAATTTCACCAAAGGTTGTTTTGACTGTCGTATATGCTGTATCAGTTCTTCCAAGAATCACTTCCTTTTCGATTTCTTCACATTTTTCATGCAGCCATTTCGTCTTAGTTTCCCTGCAATTCCGATTTATTTCGTTCTTAAGTGACTTGTATTTCTGTATTCCTGAATTTCCCTGAACATTTCTGTACCTCCTTCTTTCGTCGATCCGATCAACTGAATTTTTCTTGTGTTGCCTAAGGTTTCTTCGCAGCTACCCTCTTTATCCCTATATGTTTTTTTCTAACTTGTCTGATTGCTCTTTTTAGAGACGTCCATTCCTCGTCAACTTAACTGCCTACCAAGCTATTCATTATCACAGTATCTATAACGTCAGAGAACTTCAAACGTATCTTTTGATTCCCCGGTACTTCCGTATCCCACTTTTTTGCACACAGGTCCTTCCTGATTACTCTCTTAAATGTCAGCCTACTCTTCGTCATTACCAGACTGTGATCTGAGTCTATATCTGCAATCCAACATCCGACTTCGGAAACTCGCCTCACCACGATTTACACTAACTTAATTCTTCCCGTATCTCCCGATCTTTTCTAAGTGTACGTCCTCCTCTTGCCATTCTTGAACAGAGTATTCGCTATTACTAGCTGAAATTTATTACGGAACTCAATTAGTCTTTCTCCTCTCTCATTCCCAGTACCAAGCCCGTATTATCCCATTACCTTTTCTTCTTCTCCTTTCCATAGAACTGAATTCCAATCCCCCATGATTATTAGATTAGAGTTTATTACGAGGCAAGGAACATGGTGGACCAACACCATCTTTTACCGATGAAAGTAAATTTAATATTTTTGGGTCGGATGGAGGAAGGATGGTGTTATGGAGGAAGAAGATTTATATGAATTGTATGAATGCGTGGTGTCTGTTCTTTCGGGCATTCGTATAACTGTTTTCGTTGTTGCTGGGCAACAGTCATACTATAATTCTTAAATGAACAGCCCGCCATTTGACTGTATTGTTGTGTATTTAATTACGACTCAGGTTTCGGCCTTTTATGCCATTTTCAATTGATTGAGTTTATGTCATTAACATATATTGATGTCCTGCAATATATGTTATTGATATAAACTGAATAGCATAAAAGGTCGATATCTGGGTCGTAATTAAAGAAACAACATACGACGAGGGACTCAAAATAAACAGGATTGTTGTCATAAAAATTTATTGATGAACCTATTTACAAAATTACTTCAGTCACCTTCAAAATACTCTCCATTACATGCGATGCACTTGTCAAGTCTATTTTCCCACTGTTGGAAGCATGTTTGGAACTATTCAAGTTTGATATTGTCCAGTTCCCTTTGCGAAGCTGTTTTTACCGCCTCCACATCGTCATAACGCTCCCCTTTTAGCGTTTTTTTCATTCGTGGAAATAGGAAAAAGTCGCACGGGGCTAGGTCCGGCGAATACGGAGCGTGAGGAATGACAGACCACCTCTGAGATGACAAGTAGTGGGTCACTCGTAAGGCCGTGCTTGCTGGAGCGTTGTCGTGACGCAGAAACCAGTCACCTGATCGCCAAAGTTCCGGGCGTTTCCTCCTCACATCCTCTCGCAGACGCCTTAAAACATCCAAGTAAAAGTGCTGGTTAACAGTCTGGCCAGGGGGTACGAATTCCCAATGCACAATTCCACGAACATCAAAAAAGACAATGATCTTCACATTTGACCTCACTTGCCTTGCTTTTTTTGGTCTGGGCGAGTTGGGAGTCCTCCATTGGCTTGACGCTTGCTTGGTTTCTGGCTCATACCCTTAACACCAACTCTCATCCCCCGTAGTGACTTTGTTCAAGAAGTTTGGATCACGTGCAATCTCTGTTTTCAAGTCCTGACACACATTCATGCGGATGGTTTTTTTGCTCCTGTATGAGAAGGCGTGGGAAAAATTTAGCAGCAACACGTCTCATGTGCAAATCCTCACTCAAAATCCGCTGGCACGAGCTCCAACTGATTCCTGTCTCTGCTGAATTTTGGTCGATCGTTTGGCGACGATCCTCGTTGATCTTTTGGCGGACCTTTTCAATGTTCTCCTCATTTCGCGATGTTGGAGGGCGTCCGGAACGAGCTCGGTCTTCAACACACATCTCACCACGTTTAAAGCGGCCAAACCACTCGAAAACCTGTGTGCGGCTCATAGCGTCCTCCTGGAAAGCTTCCTGAAGCATTTGGTGTGTCTCCGTTGCAGTCTTTTTTAAGCAGGAAACAAAATTTCACACACACTCTTTGTTCTTTTGAAGTTGCCATAACGACTTCGCAGAGATAACCCGCCAACAGTCAGAGAAACACAACACCACACTTGCACGTTCAGCTCTACACTGACGCTGTCTGCACAGCTGTTTCATGAAGGTCTCTGCTAACAGCATCTAGCGTGAGAACCCTGCACTACGTCTACGAGTCGCAGCGCCCTCGGAGTCCGGCTTCTTTTGGGTCCCCCCTCGTACAGACAAACGGCGGTGTGTTCATCTAAAAATTCATACAACTGATTCACCTTCTTTAGTGCGGATGCCCAAGTACATCCGACCTCGTGTGAGAAACTCAGAGTAGCGAGGACGGAGGAGATGGACGCGGCGCTCAGTGGGGATGTGGGTCGGCCGTGGGGCGCGCACAGATAGTCCGCTCGGTGGCGATAACACTGTGTCCCGGATGGCATAGTAGTTAGCGCCCCTGCCAAGGAAGCAGGAGGTCTGTCTGTCTGGTGCCCATTTACACTCGTCGCCGCAGATTCCGCGTAATGTCCCGATGCAGATGATATCAGTAATCGCTCCCGTTTCCTTTCCTTTCTTCATTTACATATAAGGAGGAAGAGGACTTTAAAGTCACAAATGCTAAGCCTACTGTAAAGCATTGAGGAGCGGCAGTCTTCCTGTCTGGGGATCAATATCGACTTTGGGACCGGGCGAAATAGTGTTTATCGACAGTATAATGGACAAATATGTCTGTGTGAACATATTAGGAAACGATTTACGCAAAAGTCCTGAAGAAATTTGAGATATCAAACACGTTCCAGTTTTACAAGGCTTGTGACGCGAAACATAATGCTCGCATTTTGCTATCATGTTTGCTGTACGGTTACCAAAAGTCTTACATCCACCGCTTCAATCACTTGACCTCAAGCCTATTGAGAACGTGTGGGGAGGATTAGAGTGCAATACTATAAAAAAAGACGGATCTACCAAAGAAATTCTGATGCGTCGATTAATAGAAGAATGGGAGGTGATAAATAGCAGTACGCAGCAGCTTTTGAAAGAAGTGACGAAACAGAATGGCTACCCGATAAGATATTAAAACATACATTTTTAACAAAAATTTGCTTCAAATAATTAGTTTCTAAAAATGTTCGAATATTAAAGTAACGCGAATAGACAGAGCTTTATTTAAATTCTATTAGAAAAGAAATTTTGTAAGTTAGGTTAATAAAGTTGATGCTGTTATTTGGAAGACATGTAAATTAATACTTCATTATGTGATTCTTGAGTTTCTCCCGGCGTATTCGATAATCAAAATATCCACGGGTGTACTGCCGGTCTACAGTGTCGAACGGGCACAATATTTCGGCGATCAAACATGTCGCCATCATCAGGTGAACTGACGGACTGAGCTCCTGTGAACGTGCCGGCACGGAGATCCGTACACTATGGCTGCTCAGGGGGAACTGGGTTCGGTCGCGGCGGCGGCCGATTTAAGAAGGCAACGGGACGTCAAACAGCTAAGTTCTCACGTCTCCTTGACAAACCATCTCTGCAGGTTCCGGGCAAGACTGTCATCAATTTGAGTGGCATGGTGTTGAAAGATGATGCGGTCTCGGTTTTGCAGAAAGGTCTCAACTTCGCTCCCACCCCCAAGTTCACTCCGGTCGCAGAAATTGTTAGTGCTGTTGAACAGGTCGCAGCTCGACTTCCGCCTGAATCAGCTGAGGAAATACGTCGTGAAACTTGTCGTGCGTTGACGAAATACAAGCCGATGAAGTCAAATATCAGCAGTAAAGAGAGGGCGGCCAGTCGTGATCTGAGGGAGCGCTCTGAAATTGTTGTCTTACCGGCTGACAAAGGCAAAGCTTCAGTTGTTGTCTCCCATAAGGACTACACTGATAAGATGCAGAGCCTGCTAAATGATGATTCCTACCGGAAGATCAGCGTTGACCCTACAAAGAAGGTGGACAACAAGACGAGGTCGCTTCTCAAGGACGCAGATTTACCGGAGGGTGACGCTAAGAAATTGTTACCCCAAGGTCCGGTACCGCCTAGACTATATGGACTCCCGAAGGTTCACAAACAGGGGGTACCATTACGCCCCATTGTCAGCAACATCAGGGCACCTACATATTTGTTGGCCAAATACCTGACGGGAATATTAAGTCCTTATGTGGGTAAATGCCCTCATCACATCCGTAATTCCGTGGATTTTGTTAAACGCCTTGATAGCTTCACGTTGGGTGAGTCAGATATCATGGTCAGTTTTGACGTCGTTTACTTGTTCACGAGGGTACCCCTGCGAGAGTCACTAGAATTGATTAGTCAGAAGTTTGACGAGAAGACCACTGAACTTTTTAGGCATGTCTTGACTTCCACGTATTTTCTTTTTAATGGAGAATACTACGAACAAACGGAGGGAGTCGCCATGGGTAGCCCACTCTCACCGTTGGTAGCGAATTTGTACATGGAGAACTTCGAGGAGGAAGCCCTGTCGTCATCCGTATGGAAACCTACTTGCTTTTTCCTTTACGTGGACGCCACTTTCGTCATCTGGCCACATAGTATGGATAAACTCCTTGACTTCCTTACACATCCAAACTCCATACACCCCAACATCAAATTCACTATGGAGACTGAAACGGAGGGTAAATTACCTTTCCTCGACGTCTTGGTCAAGAGAAGGACTGACGGCACCCTAGGTCATGGGGTGTATCGGAAGACAACGCACACTGATCTGTATTTGCACGCAGACAGCTGCCACCACCCTTCACAGAGGAATGGGGTACTTAAAACTCTAGTACATAGGGCGCGCACTATCTCTGACGCAGAGAGTCTACCCCAGGAATTGGAACATCTGAGAACTGTATTTCGAAGAAATGGGTACTCAGAGTGGCAGATTCAACGTGCTCTCCGCCCACCCACTACAGCACAACGTGTGGAGATGGATGAAATCACGAGGGAGGAGGTAAGCACTGCGTTTATCCCATATACAGGCGCACTCTCGGGGAAGATCGCCCACATTTTGAAGAAACACCGGGTCGGAACTGTGTTTTGTCCTCCGAATAAAACTCGTGCACTGGTGGGGAGCGCCAAAGATGACCTCGGTTTGTGGAAGGCCGGCGTGTACCAGATTCCGTGTCAATGTGGCAAGTCGTATATTGGTCAGACGATGCGTACCGTCGAGGATCGATGCCGTGAACACCAGAGGCACACTCGACTGATGTATCCGAGCAAGTCGGCGGTCGCTGAACATTGTTTGTCGGAAAATCACGCTATGGAGTATGAACGCACGAGGATTCTGGTACAGACGTCGAGATACTGGGACAGCGTTGTTAGAGAGGCCATCTAAATTCGCACCCATGACGACCTCATAAACCGTGACTGTGGCTATAATCTTATCAAGGCTTGGGAACCAGCGATTGGGTTAATCAAGAGTAAATCGAGCAAATGTATAGTTGTGACGACCACGGCGGACAGAGCCATCACACCGACGTCATCTCAGACGCCGTCGCAATCTGTTCCACCGCGCGACCGTGGCGCGGGGCGCGGACGGCGGAGTGAGCGCGCCGCGGACGGAGGGTATTTAAATCGGCCGCCGCCGCGACCGAACCCAGTTCCCCCTGAGCAGCCATAGTGTACGGATCTCCGTGCCGGCACGTTCACAGGAGCTCAGTCCGTCAGTTCACCTGATGATGGCGACATGTACGATCGCCGAAATATTGTGCCCGTTGGACACTGTAGACCGGCAGTACACCCGTGGATATTTTGAATACTTCATTATGTTTTTTGTTCATTTTGTTAAGAATGAAATGATGATCCTACAAAGTACATACGTCATAGTATCCGAATATTAATGTTACGCACTGTATTTGCTGCCACAAAATGTATGGGGGCGAGTAAGATTTTTAAACAAAGTGAAGTAAAAGGAAATACATTTTTATCCTGACTCTTTTACGATGGAGGCGGAGAGAAATGAGAAGCGTTTGAGAAACTCCGTCCCCTTGGAACACAGTGGCTTTCATAAGCAGAGAAAGACCCATTATCCCGTAAGTGGTCTACAGTGAACAACGGAAAAATTGAATAGCGGCCATTGCGCTGGTAAACTTGCGCATGGAAACTCATGCTGTTTGCACCTCAGTGTGCATAATGCTGTATAGTCAACATAAAATATCGTTCACCCCAATAGTTTACAAAACGAAAACGAAAAATAGAAAGAACAGCACCATCTCTCAGCCTTCTGCAGTTTACATGCACTGAACGGAAATAAAATCGCAGACCCAAGAAGGAGTTGTCCGACATAAACGAAAGTTTGTAGATGTATTTCTACACCTGAAAGATGATGTCCGTTCAGATTTCGTGCCAGTGGCATGGGAGTGGTGGTAGTAGCGCTACTATAGGGGTACAAATCATATCCGCTTTAAATACACACTGTAATGGTCTTGAGCGTTAGTTACCTTTGAGATTGGACGCGGTGAGATGATGTTAATCCAGAACGCCTTTAAGGCGAAGAAGACGCTTTACCAGCACCTCACGAGGTCGTGTAAGAGGGCTGCAAGAAGATGGGTGTTCCTTCTGCGATATTCCAGAAACATTTGGCGGGAATATAGCCGCTGTACATGACTACTGGGCTCCAGATAGCCAAGTGGCACTACCGAAAGGGAAGACCATCGTGTTTAGCGTATGGCTCCGTACTGCATCTGCAGGCAATCTGAGCAGCTGCTGGCACCACAGTGACACAATGGACTGGTACACATCGGTTACTTTAAGGGTTCCGAGCCAGGGTCATTCTACTGACTACAAACCACCACCATTTGCGACTTCAGCGGGTTGAAGAGACAACGCATTGTAGGGTGGACGACTGTTGTGTTTTATGATGAAACACGCTCCGCCTAGGTGCCAGTATTGGGCGTATGTCGTTTAGAAGGAGGCCAATTGAGGGCTGCAACCAGTTTGTCTGCATGGTAGACACACTGGACATACACCTGGAGTTATGGTCTGGGGTGCGATTTCGTATGTCAGCACGCACACTCCCGTATTATCTCACGGTCTCTGACTGCAAATTTGTACGTCAAACTGGTGATTGCACCTTTTGTGTTGCCATTCATGAACAGCATTCCGGGGGCTGTTTTCCAACAGGACAACGCTCGCCCACATTCCGCTGTTGTAGCCCAACTTTGTCTAGAGAGTGTCGATATGTCGCCTTGGCCTGCTCGATCACCAGATCCGTGTCCGATCGAACACATATGGGACGTCATCGTGCGACGACTCCAGCGTCTTCCTCAAACAGCGTTAGCTGTCCCTGTGTTGACCGATCGAGTGCTACAGGCGTGGAACTCCATCCCACAAACTGATGTCCGCCACGTGTACAACACAGTGCATGCATGTCTGCATGCTATGCTTGCATTCAACGTTCTGGGGGTTACACCGTTCATTAATGTACCAAAATTTCACATTTGCAATGGCTTACCTCGCGCTTACATTAAACTGTGATCTTACAGTGTTAATCACTTTAATATGAGTCAAATGTATTCCCGAAATTTCATTATTCTCATTTATTATTTTTTTTCGATTTGTCATTTTTTTCTGTCAATGTATTTTCACAGTACAGTGCAAGGAAGCAACTTTCCCTGAAATGTTTCGAACACATAAAATGGTTTCCTGTCGGTAGAAACCTTTACCTCTTAGCCTGCATTTAACCATTTTTCTAAAAACTATTATTTTGAAACAGGAAAGCTGTAGTTAAGTTTCACACTTATTATATTATCACGTTGTAACCACATTTATCAGACAAGTGCCTTGACATACAAAACGTCTGGAAATATCCGTGTAACTGTGAAAGAAAATATTGGTTCCTTCCTCGAATTTATTTTGCTGCGCAACTCTTTGTGTTTTATTCACTTACTCTGGAATGTGCAGGGAGTACAATTACTGCTAACAAATATCTTATATTACTAACTAACTGCACCCGAACAGGTATTGAAGGCCCAACGGTACAGAGCGACCACGGTGTCATCCTCAGCCCATAGGTGTGTCTGTCTGTGGTCAGCACACCGCTCTCTCAGCCGTTGTCAGTTGACGAGACCGGAGTCGCTACTTCTCAGTCAAGTTGCTCCTCAGTTGGCCCCACGAGGTCTGAGCGCACACTGCTCTCCAACAGCGCTCGGCAGACCGGATGGTCACCCATCCAAGTGCTAGCCCAGCCCAACAGCGCTTAACGTAGGTGATCTGACGGGAATCGGTGTTACCACTGCGGCAAGATTGTTGGCTAAATACCGTATGTACATCCATCAATAAATCCATAATGTTCGAACGGTGTACTTAAAAGTAACAATGCACTTCTACCTATCAGAGTCTTACCATCAAAGTGGCGTCCAAGCAAAGGTTCAAAATATCCCTCGACTGCATCGCTCTTGAGGATTTTTGTTATTTTTAGAATATTTTCGCAGGCAGCGCACGCGGCTGCTGCCACGACTGTCTGGGCTAGTCCTTATCATAATGAAAGAGAGGCAAATAAAATTAATTTGCTAATTACAACCACAGAGAGGATTCTCTTCAAAATTTCGAGCTCACTGCTGATAATCTCGGACCGTACGCATCATTAATTAAAAAGTCACGAAATTTAACGAATCAGTTTGTGCAAGTAGATCAATTTTCCCTGGTCAACGAGTATCACTGATAGAATACCAACATTGTCACTGATATGCAAAAGGTTAGCATCAATGGGTACAAATTAGCTGCACATGTAAGTAGAGATAATGTGATGAGAGAAGGAGTTGCCATATATGTCAAAAGCTTCCACAGTGTAAAAAATTTAGAAACTAAAAAATTTTGTGTAGAGCAACATATAGAAGCATGTGCCACTGAACTTAAACTAAATGATGGCACTTTCATAATTGTAACAGTGTATAGGTCCCCCTCAGGGAACTTCCAGCTATTTCTAGAAAACTTGGATGCTTTGTTGTGCTATCTGTCAGACAGTGGGAAGCAAATTATCATTTGTAGGGATTTCAATGTTGACTCCCTGAAAGAGTGTAATAGGAAGAATGACCTTGTAGTATTACTCAGTTCTATCAATTTGAGCTCCGTCATTGATTTTCCTACTCAGATAACAAAGAACAGCAGTACATTAATAGATAACTTTTTTATAGACCAAGATAAGTTTAAGGACACAAATGCTTATCCTATTGAGAATGGTCTTTCAGATCACGGTGCACAGCTAGTTACAGTACATGACATAGCTCCATGCAGTATATCAAATCAGACTTTCAAAGCAGTGCATTCAATTAACAATATAAATATAGCAAACTTTAGGGAAAGCCTACAGCAACTAGACTGGGATGAAGTGTATAAGGAACCTGATGCAAACTTGAAATATAACTTATTTCACGATACACTTTTAAGGGTATTTGAAAATTGTTTTCCCAAGAAAATAGTGAAAGATGATTCCAAGAAAACATATAAAAAACCATGGCTAACTAAAGGAATAAGAATATCTTGCAACCATAAAAGAGGACAGTATCTAACAGCAAGAGGGAGTACTGACCCCGAAATTGTTCAATATTATAAAAACTATTGTGCGGTACTAAGAAAAGTTATTAAAAAGTCCAGAAGCATGTGTATCATGTCTGAGATCAGTGACTCTGATAATAAAATTAAAGCAATTTGGAATATTATTGAAAGGGAAACAGGGCAACCAAGAGCACAGGAAGACTTTAGTGCCATAAAACTGAATGACAAGTGTACTAACAAACAATCAGAAATTGAAAATATTTTCAATAATCATTTTTTTAAATGTTGTGGAGAAAATAGGATCTAGATCTTCACTAGAAGGGGCAAGGCTACTAATAGAAGAGGCCATACCTGTGCAGTTTGAAACAACTGTAATTCCACCAACCTCTCCCTCTGAAATCAGTAAAATAATAAACTCACTTGGTATTTTTTGTGATCTCTCAAAGGCCTTTGATTGTGTAAATCATGGAATTCTTTTAGATAAGCTAAATCATTATGGTTTGAGAGGGGCAGTGCACAAATGGTTTAATTCATACTCAATTGGGAGAATGCAGAAAGTTGAAATAAGTGGTTCATGTAATGTTAAAACAACAGCTGATTCCTCAAACTGGCGGGGGCTATCAAGTACGGGGTCCCACAGGGTTCGGTCTTAGGTCCTTCACTGTTCTTGATATACATTAATGACTTACCATTCCACATTGATGAAGATGCAAAGTTAGTTCTTTTTGCTGATGATACAAGTATAGTAATAACATCCAAAAACCAAGAACTAAGTGATGTAATTGTAAATGATGTTTTTCACAAAATTATTCAGTGGTTCTCAGCAAACGGACTCTCTTTAAATTTTGATAAAACACAGTATATACAGTTCCGTACAGTAAATGGCACAACTCCAGTAATAAATATAGACTTTGAACAGAAGTCTGTAGCTAAGGTAGAATTTTCAAAATTTTTAGGTGTGTCCATTGATGAGAGGTTAAACTGGAAGCAACACATTGATGGTCTGCTGAAACGTCTGAGTTCAGCTACGTATGCTATTAGGGTTATTGCAAATTTTGGTGATAAGAATCTCAGTAAATTAGCTTACTATGCCTACTTTCATTCACTGCTTTCGTATGGCATCATATTCTGGGGTAATTCTTCGTTGAGTAGAAAAGTATTCATTGCTCAAAAAAGTGTAATCAGAATAATTGCTGGAGCCCACCCACGGTCATCCTGCAGACATCTATTTAAGGATCTAGGGATCCTCACAGAAACCTCACAGTATATATATTCACTCATGAAATTTGTTGCTAATAATCCAGCCCAGTTCAAAAGTAATAGCAGTGTGCATAGCTATAACACCAGGAGAAAGGATGATCTTCACTACGCAGGGTTAAATCTGCCTGGCACAGAAAGGGGTAAATTATGCTGCCACAAAAGTCTTTGGTCACCTACCAAACAGCATCAAAAGCCTGACAGATAACCAACTAACATTTAAAAATAAGTTAAAAGAATTTCTGGATGACAACTCCTTCTACTCATTGGCTGAATTTTTAGATATAAATTAAGGGAAAAAAACTTAAACATTAGTGTCATGCAATATTTTGTGTAATGTAATATCTTGTACAGGCATCTTTTATTAACCGACACGTTCCACATCATTACGGAGTGTCGTATTCATGATCTATGGAACAAGCATTCATCTAATCTATCGAATGCAAGAGGCGAAGTAATTTACACGTTCTCCATTTGTTCAGTATAGAAAATGATCAAGATTGCGAGTTTTCCGTAGAAGTTACTGGCTGTTACATTTGAATTTAAGGTGGAACCATGCTGTGGTGAAGGCAACCCGTCCCATCCTTCGTTTTGAAAATTTACTCCCACACAGGTGTCCCACCTTCAGCATCAAAGGATGTCGCTGCCCCACCACGCCGGGTGTGCACAAACGGTTCCACTTCCAACGCTCTTTATGTTGCCTACGACGGACTATTGGTCAACCGCTGACGCTTACGACGGTGCGGCATCCGAGATTACAAACAGTACAGAGAGCCTCTCTCCGACATCAGTCCGTTGCCGTCTACCACCCTGGGTGCAGCCTTGCAGGTTTAGCCAACAAGCTTGCATGTTTCTTGTTAGGAAACGTCCAGCTTTCGTGATGGTTGCTTTCGAGCAATCATTCAAATGGCTCTGAGCACTATGCGGCTTAAGGGGCTCCGGAACGCCCTATACTTGCAATGTTAAAATAACGCTTATAAATTACATCTTTCCTCACAAAGTATTTGAGGTAGGAAGTTGAACTTTTTATAGATTATTTATTGGAATATGGGCTACAACTTAACACAGGGATTTTACAAAATTTTAGTTCAGTTATTAAAGATGATTTTTTTTTCAATTGTAATGAAAATTCGCAACATTTTTTTGCAATTTTTTATTTATATATGCAAAAATATACAGTTTTTTGGAAAAAGGCTGTGTTAAATTATGCAGAAGGCACTGTGTAACATTTACTGAAAGTTTGAAACAAATATGTTTGGAAGATCCTTAGAAAACATGTAATTAGTATGAGAAAATAAAAGTTTTGGGAATCGAGCGACAAAGATTGGATTAACTTTTTAGTGCATTCCAGGTCCATAGGATGGATTATCTTCATCCTCTGCAAACTCCTCCTCCAGCTTCCTCTTGTTCCTCCTCCTGTTTACTCTTGCTTGTATTTCTAGACTCTTTACAGCCCTGTCTGCAGCCCGAAGGCATTCCTTGTCTAAAGCAAGCATCGCTCGTACCATGTTAGAACCTATCTTCATTCCCATATTTCTAAATACCTTGCACCTTACAATGTTGCCATCATTGAAAGTCGCAACAGCATCATACACACCAAAGTGAAGTGTTTCTATTCAAACAAATACAGTCTTGGGGATTCTCGACCATATAACACTATTTACACTTTCATTGGGGTTTTGAGTTTTTCCGTGAATACACTTTTTCAACAGTTCAGGTGCTGCTAAGTCTCTGAAAATAGGTTTTATCACCTCCATTATTGCATGAGGTAGACTATGCTTATGAGTGTACACTTCACCAGTTAGCAATCCTTTGTTATATTTACACCAACTGTCTTCTTCTTTGGGACACAAGCTATGTTGGGTATTTTCATCGGTTGAAGAAGTATGAAAAAAAAGAGCCCAAACAGCCTTCTTCATTTCGTCGACACTTCGTGTATTTTGCCTAATAGCCATTCCATAATAGTTCTGTATTTTGTCAATTACACTGTCAGTTAACCTTCCCTTCCCATCCAACCCTTTACCATCACTGAGTTTTTGTATTTTGTACGAAGCTCTCAGTCGCTGAAGTCTTGTTCCCATTCGCTTCTGTACGTGTCCAATACACTCAAATTTCTGCACTACAACATCATCACCATAGGGCTTCAGTACTTGAACATGTTTGAAACTTTTAGAATCACCGTCACCAAGGTAATTAACATATCGCACTTTATCACACGCCTCAGAACGCTGGAATATACTGGCAACACCAGCAACTTCCATTCCTCCACTACTGCCACTATAGTTAGCTTTGCAATTATTTTCATGTGTACCTTTATATTTTTGTGGACATCTCCAATACTTTGATATTACTGCTACATCTAAAACTTTCCCTGTATACATACTGGTGGCAGATACTACACCATGAAGAGATGTGTGTCCCCGTTTATGCCAGGTACCATCGAACGCTGCAGTCAAATCTCTGTTACCATTATTTTCCATTACTGCCTCTTCCACAGCGTTCTTCATAGATTCTATACAGACATCTTCTACTTTAGACCCTATTAATTTATTATAGGTCGTAAACTTGGTTGGGGGATTTGGAAGATTCATGATGCCACAGAAAATTGCACCTGCAGTAGCACCCTTACCAACTGAACCCAAGGAATAAACAAATCTAATGTTGTGTTCGTAGATTTTGCTACCATTTTCTTCAGTTGCAGTTACTGCAACACTGTTCCAAAAGGTGGTCATGTATGAACACTTATCACATTTCAGTTGTATTTCACTAGCAAGTCCTACGTGCTTTATTATGGAGAGTTCCAGACCAACTTCACTACAATGAATACATCTTACACAGTTTGAAAAAATTCCTTTGAGAACCGACATATCAAATATTTCATTCACATCCGATTCGCCCATAAAACATTCATAGTTTTCACTCGTTGAACCAAGCTTCTTCTGTGAAGTATTCTCTTTCCCACTTTGACTGCTATGGGCAGGTGTACTTGAGAGGTTAGGTTCACTCACTTGGTTATCGTCTTTATTGTTTACAGTAATAACACATACCTTTGGCTTTCCAACATTTCTCCTTTTCTTAAAAGCCTTCAGAGAGACTTCTAATAACTTTACTTTTACTCATTATTATACTTCAACAAAACAGAGACTCAAGAAACAGAATTAATTACGAATATTTTCGAGAAAACGACAGAGTAAATAAACATGAAACAATCGACAATCACACCAGCGATATATATTGAACCATCACAGGTTAGCCACAACACATACTTTATCTCACATCACTAAAATGTACCTGATGAACACGGACGTTAATAATAACACCATTTGACAGCAGTTTAACAGCGCCACAGTGGGTCACGCCCATGTAGAAAACATTTCAAAAAAATTTTAAAATAGTTGTAGTCTTCGGAATTGAATAAATTATATATCTATTAAAAGGTAATAGTCTGCAGATTCAGAAAACGCAAAAAAGTAAAAATTGAACTTTTCATGATTTTGAGCCTTTTCGGAGCCCCTTAACTTCTGAGGTCATCAGTCGCATAGAACTTAGAACTAATTAAACCTAACTAACCTAAGGACATCACACACATCCATGCCCGAGGCAGGATTCGAACCTGCGACCGTAGCGGTCGCTCGGTTCCAGACTGTAGCGCCCAGAACCGCACGGCCACTCCGGCTTACATGTTTGTTGTTAGGAAACGCCCAGCTTTCGTGATGGTTGCTTTCGAGCGATCACGCCGTTTTCCACCGCGCTTATCCGGCATCACGAATCCGCTGACCGTTAAGTGGAAAGTTCCGCCGCTCGGCCCCTGCCTCTGTAATAGTGGTACACAGTTCATGCCTAGCAACACTCAGTTTCTTAAACAGTCATTTTTCCCCTAGAGCAAGGCGGGGTTTCGCCAAGTCATCCAGAATTGTGGATACTTTCTATAAAATAATGTGACAGGCTACGTCACATCCAAATTTAATCGCTTTACGAGATATCATTGTTCTGTAGCTTTCCATTTGTCCGTTTTTCTTTAAATTAACCATTTAGGTGATGAAATACTTGGCAAGTGAAGAGGCTGAACAGACCGCTCAGTAAAATTTGTTATCGGCAATAAAACTTTATTCTAATCATTCTTACTGATGAAGTGATGCCACGCAGAATCGCTGGCGTCCCGCGTTCCAGAGGTGGATCATCAAGTTATTAAGCTGGTGGTAATAATGCTTTGGCTCATCAGTGTATAGAACGGCATTTAAGTAATTTGACGACTTATCGTAGCTATATTTTGTATAATGATTGTTCCTTTTTTCTCTTTTTACGTGCACACCGTCGAGATCTGACGAACACTGAAAGCTGTTCCTCGCGAGGCAAGGGTTTATTCAGTGCCCATGTCGTCAACGGCCGTTCACTGCAGACAATAGCCCGAAACGATACCACATCTCCTCTAGGAATTATGATTACATAATGAAATAATTGAAAGGTAATGACTCTAAAAATCCATCAATAACATGTGCAGTCTCTGTTTCTCAACGATAGAGTCGCAAGTTCTATTTTTATTAGTTGGCTTGTGATTTTAACATGTCGCATGATATTGTAATCTCTCGTGAAAAGAAACCCAGTTGAAGTCACTGTGAAAACAATTATAAATCGCTAATACATATTTTCTAATGTGTCTACGAAAGATGTTTCTTTTGAAACATTCACTTACTGACAAATATAGTGAGGTACGCAGAAGAAGTGATCGGATGTCAATGTAACTTCGTACACGTATACACCATCGGTGGGTGTGTAAGTGGCCGCAGCTGCCATTCTCTGTGACAGGTAGAACGGCCATCAGAGTACACAGCGGTCTTCCTGATTAGTGTTGTTGCGTGCCTCATTGGGTATGTAAGAGACGTGAACAGCGTCAGATGTTGAGTGATCGCCTTCAAGAACACGGAATTGAAGCGTACTCGTTTGAGACAGCGTTATCAGCAGCACCTGACAGATTTTGAAATGGGCCTCATGCTGGGTCTCCGTTAGGCCAGCTTTTCGAATCGTTTTGGGGTGTTGGGATATGACGGAAGCCCGACGATGGACTCTGTGGGAACATGGGGGTATGCCCACTCATCGTCGAGGCTCTGGGCGACTGCGTCTGACCACGACGAGGGCGGATCGCCGTGTTGTGCGTCGAGGACACTGTATCCACTTCATGGCTGCACCTGCTGTCTGAGAACAAATTATGAAGCACTTGCAATTTTCTGTGTCATCCCGCACCATTGTTTGGAGACCAGCACCAGCTAGACTAAGTTACAGACATCCTACATCCTCATGTTTTATCTCTCATCCGTTAATATTGCCGTGTCATTTTTCAACAGGACAGTGCTCGACCACACATGACACTTGTCTGTATGAACTGTGTACGTGCTATTGAGGTATTCCCTCGGTTAGGAAAATCCCCACATCCAACCCCTGTAGAACATGTGTGGGACCAGCGCGGACATCAGCTCCGTCGCAGCGCCTGTATCGAGGCTGCAAAGGACCAGTTACAACAAAAAAATGGTTCAAATGGCTCTGAGCACTATGGGACTTAACATCTGAGGTCATCAGTCCCCTAGAACTTAGAACTACTTAAACCTAACTAACCTAAGGACATCACACAACACCCAGTCCAGTTACAACAGTTACGGGTCAGGTTGCCACATGAGAGGATACAACTTCTTACCGAAACGCTTTCCAACTGAATCAGTGTATGCATCCAGGGCAAAGGCTGACAAGAGGGCTCATACTTCTAAGTTCTTTGTAAATTTGGCGCGATATTGTAGTCACTGCAATAATATCACATAGGCCGTACACTCCCAAAGTGTCAAGTTCCTCCTGCTCTTCTGGATGCTTTACATTTTTTGTCAGGCAGTGTATTTATTGTGGAAGTCATTACCAACTGATTCCTTATATTGAAAATTAATTCTTTAAATTGTTTACATTGTGAGAAGTGCTGTATCCCGGAATTTGCGTGAAGTAAAGTTTGGGTCGGGGTTGTGCAAGCATGGGCTTGTATTATTATATTTATTAGAAGATGTATCACAACCTGGAGTATAACAAAATTAAAACCTTTGCGCCTGATGGCAAAAATAATACTGGAAAAACTATTAATAGCAGAAACAAAATAATGATTCTTGCTTAAAATCAGAAGGCTAATATATAAAACACACGCACACACACACACACACACACACACACACACACACATATATATATATATATATATATATATATATATATATATATATATATATATATATATATGTGTGTGTGTGTGTGTGTGTGTGTGTGTGAGTGTGTGTATGTAAATATACGTGGACACCAAGACAACCACTAGTATCAGCGGTAATAATTTCACTATCAGGCACACAGCATCACACTAAATAAATAAGAGAAGCAACCACCTTTGTAATGACCTTCATTAATACCGACCTTCACCCTTTACCAAACAAATCGCAGAGGATAACCCAATTACACAGCGTTAAGTGCAATACAGACAAAAATATGCTGTACAATCTACAACTGATTATCACTAGTAAACAATGATGGAATTACTTCTCTATGTGTACAATATTTCCACAATAAAATATAACGCTACTAAACAACTTGATGCCACCGTGTAATTCTATAATTCACTTGATAAAACTTCTCACGACCTCACCGTGTTCCAATACCAGCACAGCAAACACAAGCCGATTTCACCTGTCTCATTTCATAATGCACCACTGTAATTTTCTCAGCCAAACAGTATCAATGCCTGCCACTAACACAAGCAGCTCACAAAAGCAGACTTCACTCTTTGCTCTCCACCGTTTAGCAGGAACTATTTTCTCCACTGTTCCCTGTCTCTTCCTCTGGACACTATCAAATGAAACCGTCTGGTACACAGCCTGACGATGTCCGTGCACAGCTGTCCAAGCCCTGCACTCGAGTTTCTTACTTCCATAGCATTCTCGCCAGTCTCTCTTGGATGTTGGTCGAACTCCTTGCTGCCACTAGCCGTGCCTCGGCTAGCCACATTGAACGTGAAGGCATGCTAGCTGACACCCTGTGTAGGATCGTCACCCAATACGTTGCTGGGCCGTGACAGAGTGGCCCTCGGCGTTGGCACAAGTGTTCACCTCAGCACCACCCCGCTGACTACTTCTCCACCAGAGACTGGTTGCAGCAGCTCCGTGGGCCACTCACGCTGAAGTGCACAAGTGTGGGCAGCGCCCCTGCCCCACCACACTTCGGCCGTCGCTGCCCCTGTGGCCTCCACCTGTGCTTCAAGTCGATGTTGCCGCTGGTTGTCCTACCTCCTGTCCATCCTGTTCCGCCGTCACTGCTCAGCTCAACTGGCGCTGGTTCCACGCCTTGCTACCGACTCGCGCCCACTGATGCGAGCTCGGCGACTGACACGCGCAACATTCGTGGCACGTTTCTCTTCCCGCCCACCCAGGCGGTTCCAACTACGCGGGTGCGGCGCTGAACTAGCATCAGAAGGCACATGTCGGCTGCAAGTCATGAGCCCAGCGCCACGTTCAGGTGAGCCCTGGCGGCGCAACAGGAAGTTTGGAGCGCCGCAGGCCACATCGGCTAGGGACAGAGCCGAGGCCACGGGTGGCAGACAAGTTGTGGGACGACACTGGTGGCTGCTGAGCGCGCTGGCACTGTGCAAAAAGCGGGCAGTGGTATCTCTGGTGCTAAAATATTTCTCCCGGATACGCTTCCGAAACACTATCTGGTGTTCCTATGAACACAGTGAGCTATTAATTGGATCTGATCTTTTTGAAAGCCTGAAACTGTGAAAACAATGCGTTTGTTCATAAATAACTTTCTGCCACCAGTCACAATTTTCTTTTCTTTATGTTTTGCACCACACGTTTAGGGAAATGATTCCCATTTTCAAGTGTGTATTTCTTTGTACTATGCCATTTTTTCGAATTGTTTACGATGTGTGAGGTTCTGCTTTGTTTTGTTGACATTACTGCAATATATAAAAAACGCGTAATTTTCAATCAGTTATCGATTATCATATGTAGTTAGTGGTGAAATTTGAAAGAACTTGTACTTACAGTTTTGTTACGGTCCATTTGTGTAGGGTCTCACACATGTTAAACATTACTCACAACTCTCAGTGCACAGCACACATCGAGAATAAACAAACAGTTAGAAAGATATTTTTAGATATAGTTGACAGAGATAATGTCCTCAATAGACATGTTTTTGTATAGAAGCCATTTATCTTAACAATTTGGATTTGCTTACATCCGTTTTACTGTGGCGTTTATTTCTATGTGTTACTACTTTTATTTAAGTATATTGTCGAAGCATCTGAAGAAAACCACTCAGAAGTTTTTCGTTGAGTATTTTGTCTTCGTATTCTCCGTAATGTGTATACATCTCGAGTTCTTCTAATAAATCCATTTCATGCCCTTTACTTAGTCGGTGGAGTACTTTGACATTTTGCCCTACTTTTCTAAATGGGTGTCTTGCTTTGTGTATGTGTGTAGCTATTGCTGATGTGTGTCTGTCATATACGTAGGCCATAATGTCCTCGGTGTACCTGGTGTTGAAATTGCGGCCTATTTATCCTATGTAGAACATGGAGCATTCCTAGCATGTTACTTTGTATATTCCAGATTACACCTTATATTATGTATTTTTGCTGTAGTTTATTTGATGTAGCAAACCCAACTGTTACGTTGTGATTTTTGAGAACATTGCGATCTTCTACGATACATTGGCAGTGTATGGGAGGCTAGATTTTCTTTTTCTTCTGTGGTGCACTTTGTATTTGGGTCCTTACTTTGTTTAGGACAAGACACCCTTTTAGAAAATTAGAGCATAATATCGAAGTACTCCTCCGACTAAGTAAAGGGTATGAAATATATTTATTAGAACAACTGGAGGTATGTACACATTGCATAAAATACAGAGAAAAAATGCTGAAACAAAAGCTTGAAAGTGATTTTCTTCAGATCCTTCGAAAATATTCTTAAATAAAAGTAGTAACACATGGAAATAAACACCACTGTAAAATAGATGGAAGCAAATCCATATTTTTAAGATAAATAGCTTTTGTACAAAAGCATGTTTGTGGAGGACCTGTAATATTAAGTCTATGAACTACATCTAAAAACATCTCTGTTACTGTTCGTTTGTGTAAGTTATTCTCGATGTGACTGTGCACTGAAAGTTGTGAGTGACGTTTAACATATGTGAGACTTTGCACAAATGGACCATAAGAAGACTGTTAACTATAAGTTCTTCCAAATTTCGCCACTAACTACATATAAAAATCGATAACTAACTGAAAATTGCGCTTTTTTATGAATTGCAGTAAAGTTAACCTCACACGCCGAAAACATTACGAAAAAATGGCATACTACAAAGAAATACACACCTGAAAATGGGTATCGTTTCCCGAAACGCGTCGTGTAAAACATAAATAAAAGAAAATCGTGACTAGTAGCGTAAGGTTATTTATAAACAAACCCATTATTAACTGAATTAGAGCAACCATGAAGTATGTTAACCCAGAAAACAACTACTGTCGGGTTTAACTGATGACGCAAAAAGCAGCTATTCATAAAAATAACCACGCTGAAGATTATCGTTGGTTTTCTTAGTAAAGAATAGAATCAACTACTGTATTATGACGGCTCCAGGTATAGATTAAAAAGAAAGAATTTTTGCTTCCTCAGTTTATTCTTCCTCGAATGATGCGAACGTGACATCCGTTACAGAGTTAACGATGTACAGTTATAAAGAAATTACTACGAGGGCTACGCGGAAAGTAAAGAACGGTAGGTTCCGAAATGGAAAGCACAGTGAAAATCAAAACTGTTTTATTTGCAACAGTTAGCTACAACTTCCAGCTACTTATATCGATAGTCGCCGATCCGAATTAGACGCTTGTCGTAGCGTTGTACCAACTTCCCAATACCCTCGTTATAGAAGGCAGCCGCCAGTGCCTTCCGCCAATTCTCTACGCTGGCCTACAGCTTGTTGCCCGGGCCGAAATGTTGTCTTCATAGCCAGCGGTTCATGAGAGCAGAAATGAAACTCAGAGGGAGACAACTACGGGCTGTATTGTGAATAATCAAACATTTCCCATTGAAAACGATGCATGAGCATCTTCATTGTCCTTGCAGAACGCCGCTGAGAATTGTGTTGAAGAAGAAAACGCACGACAGTTATGTAATGTTGGCTGCATAGCTTCAGGCGAAATTTCTCACCAGGCCCTCGTACTTGTCGGGAGACACTATTGTTCTAGGTATCTTTACGTGCTCCCTGTGTGCTCAGAACTAAAGAGAACGACGTAACGTGATCGACGGGCATACTAGAGACACTGCCAACACACCTGTGCAAAACGTTATCGGATTTTTCACTGTGGTTTCCATTTTGCGACCGATCGTTCCTTACTTTCCGAATAACCCTCGTATCAGAAGAAGTTGCGGGGTGGTCGTGACGGCACATGGTGAGTCCACACTCCAAACACGTGTAAAAAGGACTCGTGTCGTTACACTGATCAGAATTCTCTTCTGGCTGCGGCTAGTCACGTAAGTGCAAGGTGTTTCAGTATGCGCGTGGCTTCACCAACAGATACTTTTGCAACGTTGCAGGTTAGTGAAGAACGATGTGAATTATTGCACCGGTACTGACGCTCTGGTCTACCAGTATTCGCCATGTCCACTAAGTCAGCGATAATTAAGACGCTACTACCTAAGACGCATGGAAAAACTGGTAGAAGTCGGCCTCGGGGAAGATCGGTTTGGATTCCGTAGAAATATTGGAACACGTGAGGCAATACTGACCCAACGACTTATCTTAGAAGCTAGATTAAGAAAAGGCAAACCTACGTTTCTAGCATTTGTAGACTTAGAGAAAGCTTTTGACAATGTTGACTGGAATACTCTCTTTTAAATTCTTAAGGTGGCAGGGGTAAAATACAAGGAGCGAAAGGCTATTTACAATTTGTACAAGAAAGGGAAGCAGTGGTTGGGAACGGAGTGAGATAGGGTTGTAGCCTCTCCCCGACGTTATTTAATCTGTATATTGAGCAAGCAGGAAAGGAAACAAAAGAAAAATTCGGAGTAGGTATTAAAATCCATGGAGAAGAAATAAAAGCTTTAAGGTTCGCCGATGGCATTGTAATTGTGTCAGAGACAGCAAAGGACCTGGAAGAGCAGTTGAACGGAATGGACAGTGTCTTGAAAGGAGGGTATAAGATGAACATCAACAAAAGCAAAACCAGGATAATGGAATGTAGTCGAATTAAGTCGGGTGATGCTGAGGGAATTAGATTAGGAAATGAGACACTTAAAGTAGTAAAGGAGTTTTGCTACTTGGGGAGTAAAATAACTGATGATGGTCGAAGTAGAGAGGATATAAAATGTAGACTGTCAATGGCAAGGAAAGCGTTTCTGAAGAAGAGAAATTTGTTAACATCGAATGTAGATTTAAGTGTCAGGAAGTCGTTTCTGAAAATATTTGTATGGGGTGTAGCCATGTATGGAAGTGAAACATGGAAGGTAAATAGTTTGGACAAGAAGAGAATAGAAGCTTTTGAAATTTGGTGCAACAGAAGAATGCTGAAGATTAGATGGGTAGATCACATAACTAATGTGGATGTATTGAATACAATTGGGGAGAAGAGAAATTTGTGGCAGAACTTGACTAGAAGAAGGGACCGGTTGGTAGGACGTGTTCTGAGGCATCAGGGGATAACAAATTTAGCATTGGAGGGCAGAGTGGAGGGTAAAAATCGTAGAGGGAGACCAAGAGATGAATACACTAAGCACATTCAGAAGGATGTAGGTTGCAGTAGGTACTGGGAGATGAAGAAGCTTGCACAGGATAGAGCAGCCTGGAGAGCTGCATCAAACTAGTCTCAGGACTGAAGACCACAACAACAACACCAACAACTACTACTACTACTACTACTACTACTACATTATTGTCATGGATCATACTGACGTAACCATTAATGTGCTCGATTGCTAACTGTAACTTAAAATATAAGCGAGGTACGCTGCGGGCAAGGCTTCAGCTGTCGTTAAGTGTACCTCTCCTATAGCACATTGTCATTCAAAAGGGAACCGCTGCCCACTCCCTTTCCGCGCCGTCTGTGCAGATAGGGGCCACGTTAATCTACACTGTACTCGTACTTTTACACGTTAACCCTTTGGTTGCTGCAGCTGCGCGCCCGGCTGGCCGTGTCGAGCGCGCCCTTGAGGTCGCCTTACAGGTTTAGCTGCGGTAACAGCCGTCTACGCGGACTGCTGTCTGTGCCTGACTGAGCTTTTCGCTCGGCCAACCTCGTCCTGTGCTGATTATTTCTGGAGCTAGGGCGGTGGCTACTGTGTGGCAGACTGGGTCTCACCACCGACGTTACAGATAAACATTGTGTATCTGTGTACTTATTCCATAGCTTTGAATCTGGAGATGAATTGTTGGACGGACATAATGTACACTGAAACTGAACATGTAACTCCTCGTCAAAGGCTTTCTTTGTTTGCAATTATTTATTGAATCATCATAAGGTCTCTGTAAGCATCTGAGTTTTATTTGACATCCTGATACTTAATTACCAGTTTATTGTACGTAACTGACGATGTAAACGTAGGAGAATCCATAACGAACGAACGTTGACGTTCGTCTATGCTAGCACAATAATTCGCCCGAATACAACTTTCGAGGCAAGGGTTTGGATGCTGAGACACACTTTCGAAGCTAATCACTATATTTTGAGCTCATTAGCCCAATAAATTATCCCCAGAAAAACTTGAAAACCAAAAAGTCAACGTTTCTGAATTCTTTATATGAGGGACGCAGTAGTTATTATGCAGTAGAAATAAACGATGATGTATCTGTATATATAACAATGAACTGCTGTACGTTACTCTCACTAAAACTCAAAAGTGGCTTAACCGATATGGGTAATTCTTCTTTTGTTGCGTTCGTAATTGGTGAGTGAGGTTCGTATGAAAGAAAAGTTTGGAAAAAAATGCCTAGAAAATTGGGAAATTCTGGAAATACTGAACGACCTTTTCTCTATGGGATTTTCACGATTTTCGTTATTCATGATTGAAACGATGGATATGAATAATTCTTTTTTTGTATTGTTCATTATGGTCTTGGATTTGAATCATCCATTCTGTGTTTGTCAGCACAGATTGTATGTTTCACATATTCGTACATAAGGTTTTTGTCAACACAGTAATTC
Organism: Schistocerca nitens; assembly: GCF_023898315.1. Taxonomy (NCBI): domain Eukaryota; kingdom Metazoa; phylum Arthropoda; class Insecta; order Orthoptera; family Acrididae; genus Schistocerca; species Schistocerca nitens. The sequence goes on from NC_064614.1 coordinate 5,354,309, forward strand.
ATCTGGAGAGGATTTTCAAGCTCAGATAATTATGTGTTTTTGTTTATTTTTATTCATTTATTTATTTATTTATTACAGTGTTATTTTTCCCATCCTTCTTTCTCTTCCGGACTTTGGACCGGCAATGCCGAAGTTAAAAATATTTTTTTGTACTTATTTTTGATTTTTGTTTTATATTTTTTTATATTATTACATTTTTAATACTTTTTGAGAAGCAAGGGCTTAATTTCATCTTCCGCATGTACCAACGTGACTGAAAGTTCTTTCTGTGGTATATTTCAAAATATGGTACAGCCCACAACGTTACGTTGCATGTTTTGCATTCATATTTCGTTTCTCGGTGCACATTCTATTTGGAGCAGACTACATATCTACGCTTTAGTCCGCGTTTCTTGGAATCGTCACTTGGAATAACATGGTCAACATTGTCAGTAAAGCGCAGAGGATTCTCGTCATCAGAGAGTCTTCTTTTCGTATCTCTTCTACTTTCCGTAGCAACTTTTTCCACAACTTCTCGTACCAGACATAAATGAAAACCTGCTAATCGTATTTTTCTCCGTGTCACTGATCTATGAATAGCGTGAGCATTCAAAACACAAAAGTCCAGAACATGAAAAAAATACCTTTTTGTATAATTTATCAGATTTACGCACAGATCCAACTAAACTTGATAGCATGACAGAGCGGTCTACTGCGCCCCTGCTTGCATTGTATTCGACAACACATCGCGGCTTCATTACTTTCTCGCCAGTCTTCCTGTTTTGTCTTTCCTGTGCCACGCATTTTTGTAATGTTGCAGGTTGTCATCGTCAACACTTCTCTCTTGTCCCACATCTCGATGACAAGCACTGTATTACTTGACGTAAATTCAACTTCTCCTCGTTTCAATTTCTTCTGTAGCTTGTGCAAATTGCTCCTGTTGCTACGTGCACTACCCTATGCTGCTGTTCTATGGTTGTGAAGCCAGAGGAACGAACCTGGACTTGTATACCAATCGTCAACATACAGGATATCTCCACGTTCGCAGTATGGCTTGAATGATGTTGCCACTATATTGCCGGATTTCCCAAATTATGGACTTCAATTTCTGTTGTTGTGCCTGTGTATGCAATGAAATCGAAGACGTATCCAGTTTGACAGTCGCACAACACGAATGTCTTGATGCCAAATCTACTTCGTTTCGAAGGAATGAATTATTTAAAAGACAAGCCACCTTTTAATAATAATAGGCTTTCATCGACACAGAGCTTTTTGTTTGGATTACACGCACTGCGGAAGGCCATACGAACTGTGTCACTTATTTTCCTACTTCAGTAAAATGCAATTTTCTCAAAAGTAACCTAAAACGGTCACGGAACAGAACGTTGCCGAAAATGTGAGTTCCGGGAAGACTTGGAAACAAATTAATTCCTTCAACGTATGCCTTGCGAAACAACCACAACGAGAAAACCCAAGAAAGAGCTAATATGTAAATTTACCGGCAATCGTTGTTCACAAGCGCCATCCGGGAATGCAACTGGGGAGGGGGAAAAGGGTGGTTATCCCAGAAGTATCCTCCGCCTCACACCGTGTTGTGGCTTGCGTATTATAGGTGTAGATATTCCCTGGATGTAGTGAGCTGGGATTAGAAGACAAGATGTAACAAGTGGTGGCGAAGCCCATGAAACAAAGAAGTAGGCGAGTGAAAAGGAAGAAAAAGAACACCTCACAGTGTAATACGGGTTTATCTGTTTGTCTCCTCTGATAGGTGAAATACAGTCGCAGCGGAATGAGATAATGGGGACTGTGAAAGCAATGAAACACCAGTCGTAATTTGTTTCCCGTGAAAAATCTGCGGAACTGACAGTTTTGAACGGGGACTCAGCAACGGATGGCAGGTGTAACATGATTAATTAGAATCTGAACCGACAGAATTCTCTGGAATGTAAATAATTTATAACGAACCTGCGAGAAAATTGTCATCTCTGAAATATTCAAAAGTAAAAACAAAAACATATTTAGAATATGATTTCACGCTGAATATTACAATCTTTTCAATCGCACGGGACGCTAAAGCCAAGAATATTGTTCTATAATTCATGCAAATAATGTTTACGAAAGCATCTGAATATGAAGCTGCGAAGAATTCTAATTTATTAGTCATAAATCGAGTTCAGTTGTACAGGTAAATGAACGCGGAAAAGTCGAAACTAATTTGCGCAACAGTATTATGCCGTTTTTTTGTGCATAAAACGACTGTTAAATTAAATATTATGACTGTGATATTCGGTTTTTTGGAGTGGACGTATTCCTTCGACAGTCATTAATAAAAATAATATTCCAGCGAGCACGGTTTCGATGGACCGATTGGCGTGGAACGTTGAGTAATAAATTACTCGTTTTTACGACGTTACACGCAAAACACGCAGGGAAAAAATATCTATATTTGTCCAGCGGAACTATCGCGTGTAAATTTAATCTGAACCTGGTGGCAATGAAATAACGAATTTTCATTAAATTGGAAATATCGGAGTTATAGCTGCAGAACACTTTACGCTCGCGATCTCAGCATGGGCGACAAGACGAGTCTGCCGTTCATAGGGAAGTGCGAGTGTTGGAGGAACTGTTTAGGCATCCGCTGCACAAGCAATTATTTTAAGCAGAACAATTTGACGTCATAATGCCGGAAGTGTGTGGGTACAAAATAACATACGGCGTGCTGATTGCAAATTTGTTATTTTAGCTGTCAGATGGTGGGAGGAACTTGGTTCGTACTTCAGCACCCTCTGTTACGGCAGATAGTCGTTCCGATCGTCAGCAGCATTTGTAAATACTCATTATATTTACCTCAGCTGTGTTCACGCTTTAGCTAGTTTGATGTTTATTTACCCACAGACTATTTTACAATAACATTATGAAAGTAAAGTTTTAGTTTCTGACTGCAAACATTGCCTGTAATGCTTTGCACTAAGCCATGTACTTAGTGATATGGTTCGAGTCTTACACCCACACAGACGAGCTGGGACTTTCGACGAAAGTATTAAAAGGTCAATAGTGGACAGTAGAGACTACTTGAGACATGTTAAATGATGAAAGTGTTCTATAAATACATTTACTGAATGTAATTTAACATTAGTGTACACGCGACCGTAACGTAAAATGATGGAAATTGCATGTAGCACTTATCTGCAGTAAAGTACTACAGAAATATCACCGCTACGGTCGCAGGTTCGAATCCTGCCTCGGGCGTGGATGTGTGTGAAGTCCTTAGGTTAGTTAGGTTTAAGTAGTTCTAAGTTTTAGGGGACTGGTGGCCTCAGATATTAACTCCCATAGTGCAGCCATTTGAACCATTTTTGAACAGAAATATCAATAGGATTTATAACTAAAAATCACTGGCTAGATGCGAGTAGGATTCGCGCATCGAGAGCTCCGTACAAACTTATACGAAGCGTTTTTTTTAAGTAAGTACAGTTTTGAAATTTAAAAAAGACGTACTAAGATATCTCAATAATTTTATTTTTATATGAAAGCCTGTACCTTAATCTACTCTTCCACATAATTTCCGTCAATATTGAGGCACTTGTCATAATGTTGTACCAGTTTTTGAATACCCTCCTCATAGAAGTCTGCCGCTTGACTTGTTAACCACTGCATCACCACTGTTTTGCCTTCGTCATCACCTTGAAGACGCTGACCGCCGAGGTGTTTCTTCAAGTGCAGGAACAGGTCGTTGTCACTGGCCCAAGATCGGGGCTGTACGGAGGATGATCTAGAATTTCCCATCGAAAAGATGTGATGAGATCTTTGGTCTGATTCGCCACTTGCGGACGGGAATTGCCTTGCAACAAAAAGATGCCCTTGCTCAACTTCCATGGACTGTTGCTTTGATTCTGGTGTGACGTAGGCCACCCATGTTTCATCGGCCGTAACAATTTGGCTTAAGAAATCATCACCATTGTTGTGGTATCGCTCAAGGAAACTCAATGCACTGTCTAAACGTTTGGTTTTGTGCACATCCGTCAACATTTTCGGTACCCAACGTGCGCACAATTTTCGGTAATTCAAGTGATCGGCCAAAAAGCCATAGAAAACACTACGAGAAACATTAGGAAAGTCATCCCGCAAGGAGGAAATCATAAAGCCTCTGTTTTCTCTCACCTTATTGTCCACTTCCTGCACCAAACTTTCATTAACGGCCGAAGGACGCCCACTGCGTTGTTTATCATGCATATTTGTGCGCCCATCTTTAAATGATCTCACCCACTTTCTTACCATTCCTACACTCATAAGTTTTTTCCGTAAACTGCACAGATATCACGATGAATATCGATCGCTTTTAGGGCTTTAGCACTAAGAAATCTTATAACAGCCCGTACTTCACAGTCGCCGAGACTCACGATTATCGGAGGCATCTTAAACACTCAGTACACAATGTAAACAAGGAAGAATCAGACTGTAATGGCGTCAGTGCGTAGATTAAGGTATAGGCTTTCATGTAAAAATAAAATTATTGAGATATGTCAGCACGTATTTTTTAAATTTCTGAACGGTACTTACTTAAAAAACACGCCTTGTATATAGACAGTTCATTTATTCCGGGCATCGAGAATATCGAACATTTTTCCCTGTTTTCGACATTGATACTGGCAAGATGTAGGGATTCCAAGATTTTCGATACTGTTTGACGTCGCATAGCAAATAGCAAAAGAAATATTTTTCCTGTGAGATAATTACAAGTTAACAATTTTCGGATTTTTTCCTGTGAAACCTTGCTTCGTGCCGCATTTCATACTGTTGGTTTTGGTGAACGAGTTTGCGAGTATCAAGATGTGTACATAAGTGGCCATATATTTTGGGTGCACTGATTTAGAAGCCAAAGGCTTACAGAGCTCAGAGTCTGACATAAATTTCAACTTTATACGTCTACTCGTTCCAGACAATAATGGTGCTTAACAGACAGACAAACTGACAAACAGATATCAAATGACAAAAATATGTTTTTCTCGTGCGATATAATTACAAATACACAAGTTTCGGATTTTTCCATTAGTTGTACTGTGAAAATTTATTTGTTGCCAAATCTCATGACTCTAGGTCAACGGGAAGTACGCTCTAAGTTTTGATGACTGGTTAGCAAGTATCAAACTATGTGATATAAATGGCCGCATCCTCTGACTGCATTGATTTAGGAGCTAAAAACCTGCACGTGGACAAAATGTTCCTTGAAATACTACTCACAGTTATAATTAGATGAATTATTCTTCTTCTTCTTGTACCTTCACAATTCCACGTGGGACTTTGCCTTCTTAGCAGTTTCCTTCGTTCTGCCCTCTCGTTTGCTTTCCTCCTCCATCTTCTGATTCATAGGGCTCTGATGTTCCCTCCCACGTCGTCCAGCTATCACTCAAGGCGTCTTTCTTGTAATCTCCTTCTTGTTGTTTTCCAATGGAAGACCTTCATTGTCGTTCTTGGTTTTCTGTCTTTAGGACATGCCCTGGCATGGTTATTCTTTAACTGTTAAGTGGCCTTGCAGTATCACCTCCTTGTATGAAATGATCCAACTCATAATTGGTCCTTGCTCTCCAGTTACCATCATTATTTCCAATACCTCCATAAATTTTTCGTAGTATTCTTCATTCAAAATCTCTGACTTGTTGCTCATCAGTGCTGGTTAGTGCCCATGCTTCGCATCCGTATGTAACCATCGGCCTAATCATAATCTTCAGTATATACAGTCACTTCGCAGCGTTCGTTTACCATCCAGGATGTCAACAGCTCTTGAAGTGTATGATAACACCTATTACTATTTAAAATGCGGGCTTTTGTTTCAGCCGACATGAAGTTTCCTATATTAGTATTAGTCCCTAGGTATTCAAAATCCCCTTCATGCTGAAAATTAAAATCCTTATCCAGGTTATTGTTCCCTGTACTGTGGAATTCCATATATTTAGTTTTGGATTCGTTAATTTCCATCCCATGTGCTGTGTAGCTTCTTTCAGTTCAACCGCTACTCTCACTAATGACATACTTACTCTGCTAATAACTGCAACATCATCAGCATATGTAGCCAACCGTGTGATCCTTACACCTATGTGTCCATATATAGGCAGTTTTGATATTGTTGATTCCAAGGTCAAATTGAAAAGCAGTTTGGCAAGAGCATCAGCTTGCCTGACTGCTTTACTAGTACTGAAACGGTCGGTTAATTTCGCATCCACTCCCACCATTGCCTTGTAACCCGCCAAGGTTACCTTAACAACTGAAATACACTTAGATAGTATGCCAGGTAGTTTTATATCTTCTAACATCTCTTCCTTATTTAGACTATTGAAGGCTTGCTTGAAGTCCACGTAGGTATTGTTGAATTCTGTATTATACCAAAATGCTTTTTCATGTATTTGTTTCACTATAAATATTTGGTGCATGGCTGATCTATTAAACCTAAAGTGATTATCGCCCAGTATATCTTCCACATATGGGACTAATCTCTTGTATAGAATTCCAGATAAAATCTTATATGCGACGTTCAATAGAGTGATCACTCTATAGTTAGAGCAACATGCCTAGTCATTTTTATTATGTATGGGCTGGATTACACCTATAGTCCATTCTTCTGGAATTTTCTCTTGATTCCATATTAAACAAGTTTATGAATCCGTTTCTATAAAGTAATGCGACGTGTCTTTAACAGTTTGGTAATTATTCCTACATCTTCTGGAGATCTGTGATTTTCTTGACAATTCACGACCCTCCGTACTTATTGTAGAATAGGCTCTTCTATTTTCGTTTTCAGCTGTGTGGTATATCCCTTGGTTCCTCCTAGTGCGATCACCTTCCAGTTTTACTTTAAAATATTCTCTCCATCTGTTCATCACTATCACCTTTACTATATTCCGTCACCTTTGGGACTGGGGTATGAACCGGAACGGAAAAAAGGTCGGATTATCAGGAAGTGCAGAAAAATACGAACGTACATTAAAATAAACAATCTCTGAACTCAAAAATGATTACTGTACGTATGTTCAGTAGGAGCTTGATAACCCGACATGTTAGCGGACCTGTCAATGCCGGGTTATCAAATATGCCGGATTATGAAGGTCATTTTAAAAACTAGATATATATTGAAAACCTAATGTTTTAACGTACAAAAACAAATAACTGTTAATTATGAAAAACAACAAGAAGGATTACAGCATGAAAAAATCATTAGTACGTATTACTAAACGTGTAAAACCTAAACTGGATTACAAGTCGAATATTTTACTGCTCTATTAAATCGGTTTAAGGCTCAAATTTTTAGAAAAGTTAACTACACATAAATATTTTTTCGTGTGCCAGTTATGAAATAAACTAAGCACCACTGATATGGGAAGCTCAAGAAAAAGCTAAGTAATAACAGTTTTTACCAAGAATCTGAAGCAGTTTAATTAGAATCACTGCCTTTAGATATCTCAGATATCTGATTTTATCGATAACTCTGAATATGTCGGACTGGTATCTATCCATTGATAATTTAGCTGAAGTTTTCTTCTGAATCCTTTGAAATATCGTAGAAATGCTGATTTGTTTCTTGGATTGAATTCTTTTTTGACAAAAATTATTTTGTATCATTCGTGTCGCACTACTAGGTATGCCAGATTATCGCGTGCCTAAAAGCCGTTGGTATTACACACTGAAAGTGATCCGTGCTGTACGGTATGCATTTACTGTGCTGTACTGTGTATGCAGTACACGTGTATAGTACTGTGAAAATTGAAGTTAGCATGTAGATTTTTGTGTAGCAGATGAAATTCTTGAATTCGCTGAAGTCTTCCTCCATACACAAAATGATGATAGGTGTGCGGTTGAGTTCTGCTCGATGTACTGAAGGGCAATATCGAAAGCTTTCTTGGCATGGGTGTGTGAAATCGGGGTAGGGGTTCGTCATCATCAGCGTCCAAGCCCTCGTTCACAGTTCTTTCAAAAAAAAATTTTTTTTGTTTATTTTGTTTGTTTTGCGAAACAGTGGCAATAATCTGGCTGACACTAAGCTCTTCACTGGTTTCGCAGCCTTTGTCACATTGGGCAATCCGTTCCTCAGCTACCTTGACAGGGACATTCGGTTTTACTGTATGCAGATCTTTAACAATTTCCTAAGTGCCCGCCGGCCGCGGTGGTCTCGCGGTTCTAGGCGCGCAGTCCGGAACCGTGCGACTGCTGCGGTCGCAGGTTCGAATCCTGCCTCGGGCATGGATGTGTGTGATGTCCTTAGGTTAGTTAGGTTTAAGTAGTTCTAAGTTCTAGGGGACTTATGACCACAGCAGTTGAGTCCCATAGTGCTCAGAGCCATTTGAACCATTTGAACCTAAGTGCCGTTGTATTGCTCGCCTTCGATCTGGTCACTTTCGGTCATAACTTCCGGCCAACTCTTACGGCAATATTTTCGCAACGTGTCAGGTTTTCATTGCTCCCATGACTCAGCAATCTTACAGACAGCATCTTTGACGTTGAGGAATTTCATAGCTTCAACTACGTTACAACCTCCTCGGAACTTTCCTAAAACTAAGCTGACATACTTTCTGAGATACCGCCTCTTTACCCATTCTGTCAGCCCCTGATCCATTAATTCGATAAGTCATGTGACATTTGGTGGAAGGAATATAGATTTTATGTCCCCTTTCAGTACTTCCTCCTCATGTGAATGCAATGGTGTGTTACCCAACAGCAACAGATCATGAACAGGTAGCGTTTTTTGTTTCAAGTCTTTTTCAACAGATAGAATGTACGCGTCAAAAACCCAAGATTTGAAAATATTGCAGTCCATCCAAATAAATTTTTGAGTGCGGCAATAAACTGGCTTGCCAATTACGAACAGGGGAAACATCTGTGTGTCATCGGCATTTCTGCAAGGGAGCAACGGTTAGCCAATCTTTTTTAAGTTTCGTCCCTGTCACGATTTCATTTGATGGAGCGAGCGTTTTATTTGACAGCATTTTATAGTTTAGCCACGTCTCGTTTATGTAATAGACTTGGCAAAGTAACAGTCCATATTCTTCTACAATTTCTTGAAATTTCACAGAAAACTCCTTAATCGCCTCGGCATGAGCAGTTTTCCACCAGAAACAAAACCTTACGCCATGTCGGGTATTTAAATGATGAATCGAGCTTTCGCTATCTGCGGACTCACTCCCGGCTTCTAGTTTTATTGCAAAGCTATTGCCTTTTCTTTTATAATGGGCCCAGATACCGGGATTCCTTTCTTTCTTTCTTGGTGGAACCACATCCACAATGCGTTTTCAAGCAGCTCAAGTCTAGGCTTTTTCAATGCTTTGCGATTTTTGAGAGCGCTTCCACGTCTATCGTCACTGTACATCATTCAATGTCTTTCCGATTTCTTTTCCAATCTTTTACTGTTGTAACGCTTACACTGAGTTCCTTAGCTGTTTTGTGGGATGATTTCCCTTTCTCCGGTCACCGTAGCAGTGATGTTTCTTGTAATGTAAGAGTATCGTGTTTACGTTTCAGTCCAGACATTTTGGAAAAAAACACACAATCTAAAACAAATACGTACTCTACTTCAAAGAACACGGAAGAACAATGTCGTAAAACTACCGAACAGTAACCACTAAAAATTTCACATTGAAGTACCGTACTTAACACTTTGAGAACGACAGAAACGCTAACGCAGCACTAAAACGGGCAAGCGATAACAACAGTTACTTGTAAACAACAGTACAGTGAACAGCAATGGCGCGACAGGTAGTGAGTCACCGCCACGAGTTGAGGCAAGTTCGGCTCGAGCAGCTGATGGCGGGCGTGAGGGGTTCTACTGTACCTTGTAACTGAATGCTATAGGCTCTTACTCATTGCTATAGGCGCTATCGCTCGCAGGTCAGGTACCGTTCCTCCACATGTTGTTACGGTGCTCGCTTATTTCCAAGTCCGTATCGATCTTAGTGCTGAGTTTTCACTCAGATGGCGCTTTGGCGTTAGGCGGTTGTTTCCGTGTGTGATCGCTGGCCGGGGTTTAGCTGAAGGCATGTGAGGAAGGAAGAGGTGGCTGCCTTGCCGTGGAGACAGTTCGGCTCGGCTGGGGTTGTTTACGTCTGGACGCCGAGTGGGGCCCGATGGGAAGACCGGACCGTGATTTTACGGCGAATAGTGTGGACAGCGGCGTGGTGTGCCGTTTAACTTGATTCACAAGGGGAGCAAAATTTCGCCTGTTGTAGTTTGTCGAGCCTGAGCTTGAAATACCTTCTATGTGCGGCGGGATGTCATTTCGTCCTCCTGTCTCTCCACCGCTGGGATTGCTATCCTCGTTTACCGTCCCACGGATGTATATCGATGGGCTACGCTGCTCTCCGTACTCTACTAGACGCTGGTGATGGAGGTGCGTCGTTCAGCGGCACGTTAGTCTGTGTGCTTTATGTTTGATCTTCAAGTGCATAGTCTTCGAGTGGCACTCCTTAGAGTTTGCCTTGCGCAGTTAGACTGGAGTTTATTTTGTCTTGTGGTGCTTTCGCTTTCCGTTAACGAAGGTTAAGCTCGATTCGGCACTCCGTACGACGCTTGGCAGCTCAGCAGGCGGGTCGGAGCCACCTTCGCGAGTAAACGGAAGCCTTTTGACTGAGAGGTCTTGTGTTTTGCATAGTGTTCGTAAATTGTTGTTTTGGTATTAAGTTGGCTGAGGTTTCTTATGGATTTCCCGGGATTTGGTCTGTTGTCCGGCCCGGAGTAGGTCTCGTTATTTTAAAGGTCGGTCCTTGTTTTGGCTTAGTACGATTTTGGTTTACTGCCTGGTGGTTCTGGTAGTACGCCGGGTCGCTGTGGTTGTGTTGCATTTTGTATGGGGCTGTGTGCTCGGAGCCGTGGAGTACCATTTGTGTAAACTGCTTCACTGGGGAGTACTGATCGGGCATTCTTGGTCCTCTGCTGTATATTATTTTAAAGTAACATTATCACTTAAATGATTTAATTCCTGTTGCGTTAATTGAAACTTGGGTACTGAGAAATTTAATCTGTTAATTACCGGAAGACCTTAAGCTCATAGTCATGTGACGTGATTTTCTTAAAGTATTGTATTTTTGTGTCATGTTATTGTTTTTTTTTTTTTTTTAATTTGCTGATCACTGGTGTACTGTTCCAAGTATTAAAATGTTTCAGGTAGCTATTACTTGGGAGGAACGCGCGGAACCGCAGCGGAGAGAGTAGTTGCGTGCCTTACGTGTCTGTTGTTGGCGCGGCCTGGTGTCCGTTGTTTGTTTTGGTGCACCTGAGTTAAGTATTGTGTTGCCTCCTCCCTTGCGGACCCGTCGTGTTCTTCTCATAAACATTTCCTTCAAGGCATTTTAGTTAATTTTATGCTAGTATTTTTTTTTTATTTCTTACATTGGTAAAATTGTTCGGTCTTCATTATGCACACTGTTTGTCATAGCGGAGTTGATGTGCCATTGTAATTAATTAAACTCCACTGTGTGCCCTTTGTGATACATATTGTTTAGTGATTATGGCAATTATAATGTCTCATAATATGATGTGCGTGTGTAATGATGCAATAAATGGATAATTGTTATTTCTGTTTTGGCGCCCTTCATGCCTCCTTTCTTGTCCCTATTGGCAAGCTATCCTTGTACTTGTGTTGGTAGACCACATCACATGTATACAAATCGACTTGTAAATTCTAGTCGCAGGGACAAGTCGTGGAGGATCTGACGTCACCCTGCAGGTGACGAGGGAAGATTCCATGGTGGAAGCGCATCCTTATGAGGCTCGTTATGTACAGTCTGCCGCTTGTCCAGTCCGTAATACACAATTATCCGCGGACGACGACCACGTAACACTTTGCAGTACCAGTGGCCCTTTGGCGTCATGTTGCTTTCTGTTCTTCTTTGAAAGCATTATCTACATCCTCATTCTAGCTTTCGATACTAGCATCGATATCCACAAGTACAACATTAGAAGGAATCTGTCCCACCCTACTTTGACAGGGAGAGGTGTTAAATTTGCAGCTACTAGGGGATTGCACACAGTAGGTTACAAATTGTTATGGGAAACCAAGTAACTGTAACGCTGCACTACACTTCAAAGCGACATAAATACGTGACGTGATTTCTCAACATAGTCACCGAATCTCTGTAAACAACGGTGGGTACGTTCTGCCAACCGTCTAATTCCTCAACAAGAGAAATCAGCTCCTTGGTCACAGAGCTGTTCGAGAACCGCTATATGAACAACCTCATCGTTGGTATTATATCCCCTACGATCCAACGTTACGCAACATAAATGTGTAGTGCGGGCTGCCGCTTCTCCAGGTCGCTGGCAACACGACAGCGGGCGCTGCAGTACAAATACAAGTCGTACGACCAGCATCGTAAGCACACCGTGTTCACTGTGAACCGCAGGTCCCGACACGTGGCGCCAGATTCGTGCCAGAGACACGAGTGGCGCCGCAGTTAGTGCTGCCGTCAGGACCACCAACTCCTCTTCGGCGCATCACGTTCACTCCGATCGCGGCCGCAGTATTCTTCTGCCAGCAGCGACAAAGGACGCCGCCTGGCCGGTCAGAGCCTCACCGTGAAGCACCTCCCTCCTGCTTTTCCCCACTGTCGCCATCCTTGCGGGTCCCATCCAGTGGTCGCCGCTTCACGTGGTTGCCACACACCCGGGATATCAGCAACAAAGGTGTGACCGCCTTAGCGTTTTGTTTCAGGTCCTCGACCCCTAGTCATTGCTCCCTCCGCATCCCGCTCTTGCGTGATCGCTTCCGACACATCGTGCTCCTGTTTTTGCGAAGGCCCAGTGGTCCACCAACAGGCATATCAGGTTTGGGCCATAAGCTGCTCCACCGGCCTACCACTCGTTGGCCTGATTTTCTGCAGGAATGAAGTAACTTCGCAGCTACCATTCACCACAAGGCAACATAACGTACTGAGTCTCTAAAAGTTAACGATAGCCACTTGAGAGAGGTGGAAGTGGCGTACCCGAATGCTTCGCACTTGTACAAAACCCCACGGACGCTTACTCTGCAAGTTTAATGCTCCCTTCAGTTGAAATACACCACTGGTCGCGTCGTATACCAGCCAACCAAAGAGCTCAGGAAGAGCTCGACACTGTTAGTGCCAACATCACTGACCAAATGTCCAATTGGATCAGTTCGCGGATGAAACAGTCTTATTCACGACGGACAGACTCTATGCGACTAACATTCGACGACTATAGAGGCAGCTGTACGTGACCAGAGAGTAGTGTCGTCGCAACGAGGTAGAACATAAGCTGCAAAAGCTGACGCCCATGTACTTCAGGTAGAAGCGGCGTCGCTCTATGATCATCTCAGGTTGCACATTCCGTGAAGCCCCAGGGTTCGATACGTCGGCGCTCCCCTTGACAAGTGCATTTTCTTGACAAGCACCCGTTCTTATACGCAGACGTCGAAGAACTGCGTACCAAGGCCACGGCTATGGCAAGACAATTCATGCCTTTCTTCAGTAGCTTTGATTTGGGCACGCCTGTCAAATTCTATAAGGTCTCCGTTTTGACGAAGAGAATCTGTGGTAACTCGGTAAGATGGGAGGGGGCGGCATAGCCAGCCCCCCATGACGCAAACAGATACAGGTCTTTCAAAACACTTGCCTTCGCAGGATACATACGACGCACGGCTGAGCCATAATAGTGGACCACCACACCGAAACTCATACGGAGACTACCGACAAAGCGATTCTGAAACATCTTCAGACCCTCTGCTAATGGACTGAGTCTCGAAAAGTTACCGATAGCCACTTGAGAGACGTGGAAGTGGCGGACCCGAATGCTTGGCACTTGTACAAAACCCCATGGGCGCTTACTCTACAAGTTTAACGCGCCCGTCAGTTGATACATACCAGTGGCAGCAGATTTGCGGACCCCACAGGACCCCAAAACCTCCCCAAAACGAAGAAGTAAATAAAGAAATCCGACCCTCGCAACCATACATGATGAGATGGAGATCACCTGAAGTGATGGGCTCCAAAAGACACGACAACATCTTCGCTCTGAGATGCGTCCGAGCCGTTATTCCACGCCTCGGTTGTGCTCCTGATACCGACCACCGACGCCTACGTTCCGAGACGCGTCCCGAGTTTTCACTCGGCTTTTCTTCACGCTGGGTCCGACGTCGACCGTACCCGCGGCCGTAAGCACGCATCTCACCGCCTCTCCCGGATTACAACGACCGCGTCAGCGGCACGTTCTACAGAGCCTCCCTCTGCTCGTCGCTCTCGGCACCCCCGCCGCCTCCTACCGGCCAGTAGCTTCCACTTCTCTCCTGGACCATTCTCGAGCCTTACTGCTCTCCACCGATACGGCCGCACCGCCGTCGATCTTATCTGGAACTCCTACTGCTACGCTAGTGACTATCGGTGGTCAAGTTCCGTGGTTTCAAGACCGAGTGGCTGTTCTGTTGTACACTATAAGACAGAAAAACTACGCACCACGCAGGAATTATCCGAATTGACCGGAAATAGATAGATGCGGTCTAAATGTACAGACAATCAAATGAATACAATTGAGAACTGGTTTCTCGGGCTGGGGCAGGATAAGGTTACGATTGTGGACGGGGCCGTAATGAGTTACTCTCGGTTGCAGTACAAATAAGTAAACTTTATTTACAGAAATTAACATTTTTAAAAAATCTCTTTAAAAAAACACAATTTACTCTATGACAACTGAAGGCCTTATCACAAGAAAAAAATTCCACAATTTTGGGGCCGAAGGGCACCAACAATAACCTCAAACAACCAACGGCTGAAGGCCTGAATTAGAAGAACAATTCCCAATAGCACATATTAAGATAAATACTTCGTTTTAGAACAAACTGTAACACGGCTGAAGGGATAATTATAAAAGAAGTGAAATTATTACTCGGCTGACGGCTCCAAACAATTTCAAATAACAAACAGCTGAAGGCCTGAATCAGAAGTCAGCAAAATAATTACATATACCACACATCTCAACAAATACCTTGCTTTTAAATTAACTTTGCTTTAAAAAAACTTATTGTAACACGGTAGAAGGCCTTATTATAAAAGAAGTGAAATTATTACTCGGCTGAGGGCCACACACAACTTCAAATCACAAACGGCTGAAGGCCTGAATTAGAAGTCAGAGGAACAATTCTAAAATAGCACTTTTAAAATAAATACCCTGCTTTTAAAACAAGTTTGCTAAAAAAAGTTACTCTAACACGGCTATAGGCCTTATCACGAAATAAGTGAAATTATTGCTCGGCTGCAGGCCACACCAACAATAATTTGAAATTTACAAATACCTTTATAAAACGTCACAATCTAAGGAATCAGGCCAAGGGGTTCTCAGTAAGTGTTCCAAGGATCGGCCTGGGGAGGTAACTCAAACGTAAGGTGAGAGAGGCAGCCAAGAGCTGTACTCACGTAACAGGATGGCAACTCAAACTAGGGGCAGCTTAAGCGCCGACCGACCGACTAACCAATCCGCCTAACGTCCAATCACCGTTACAGCAATGGAATATTTTTAGGCAAGGGGGAAGAGACAGGCAGCACTACGTTTTCAGAAAACACCCAAGACTGAAGGAAACTCTAGTACCAAGGTAGACCTTCCAAAAATATGCACAGTACAATGCAAGAGGCTGTCGAACTACACACCATGTCGGACAGCATCAACACGACGCGAAACGTACACTGTCGGAAAGGTGCGCTAACTTCCAGGGCAGGTAACTGGGGCATTAGCGGCCACAGGGCAGAAAATACCGCTGGTTGCACTAAATTCAGTGATGAACAACAAATAGTGAAAGGCGGCTGCAATATTTCACCGCCTCGAAACACTTCACTCGTTGCCGCCAGGCTCAGCGGCCCTGGGAGCAACAACATGCCGACCAAAGGCGAAATCTCAAAATAGTCGGCGCTGCATTAGCAGTTAACTCTTCACTCGACGTAAACGTCCAGGGTCCGGTGTGCAACGGAGTCGTCGCTCTCGCAGCTACCCCTCCTCCATCCGGCAGTGGCGCTGCACGGACCTGCTCGCTGCTACGCCCCCAACCGATCTGATGTCCGTTCGCAACTCACCACCAAATCCAGTACGCAGACAGTATTAAAATAACTGCTCATTTAAAACCACAAGATACACACCGATCCGGGACAACAATTCCACCAACAACTCACAATGCTAAAACCAGTCACTGTGAAACAACACGGACGAATTATAAGCCCGCACAAACACAGAGAAGCCAGTAGCGGTCGGAAGACCAAATGTACGTCGTCCGCTGCGACGACCGACCGAACGACCAACCAACGGTCGTCCCCACTCAAGTCAGGCACGGGAAACATCCCAGTATAAGTCGTCAACTGACAACTTATTGCCATGAGGTCACTTCGACCGACAGACAAACACAGACAGGTGAAAGTTGCACTACTCGAATATCACGGTCCATTCGAATAAAACTCGCTGAATCCGGCCCTTGACGTGGCCGTAGACTCTCGCGACCACATCCTTCCGTCGGACAGTGCATGTGTATCGCCAGGGGTCGGGCGAGTACTGGCTGTCCGGACCTCCCTGGTGCTCCGTCCCAACTCAACTCGCTCGACACTCGACGACCCGAAAATACTAGAGGCCGCGCCAAAGATGGTACCACAGTACGCGCAATCGATAAGCGCTGCTGCTGCCACTCACGGACAGACAAGGCGAGCAAACGTGTGGCGCCAGCGAACACACTAAGGAAACGAGACGCCACTATCGCTCTTACAAGATGCCAAGCTATGAACGGCATCAACGCGAGCCGCACACTCTTTGGAAAGCACAGAAGCAACCAGTAGAAGAAACTCGAAGCCACGTGCAGGCGGGTATTATCTTGAAACTTCCTGGCAGATTAGAACTGTGTGTCGGACCGAGACTCGAACTCGGTACCTTTGCCTTTCGCGGGCAAGTGCTCTACCATCTGAGCTACCCAAGCACGACTCACGCCCCGTCGTCGCAGCCTTACTTCTGTTAGTACCTCGTCTCCTACCTTCCATACTAAAGCTGTGAGGATGGGGCGTGAGTCGTCCGTGGGTAGCTCAGATGGTAGAGCACTTGCCCGCGAAAGGCAAAGGTACCGAGTTCGAGGAGTCTCGGTCCGGCACACAGTTTTAATCTGCCAGGAAGTTTCATATCAGCAGCGCACACTCCGCTGCAGAGTGAAAATCTCATTCTGGGTATTATCTTGCTGAAATGTACCTTCATGTTGTCTTGTCGTGAAGGGCTACAAAACGGGGCATAGAACACCGGTGACATGCCGCTGCGCTTAACGTGCCGCGGATGACACAAAAAGGGGTCTTGCTATGAAGTGGCACAGGAGACCTCCACTCCTGGTTGACGGCCGGTTTGACGGGCGACCGTCAAGTCGGTATCCAGCCGCTGTCCGGGTCATCCCCAGACATGTCTTGGCTGGTCATCGGGCTCAGTTCGAAGCGGGACTCATCACTGAAGATTATTTCACTTTATTCAATGAGATTCCAGGTCGAACGTACCCGACACCACTGCAAACGAACCTGTTGGCGTACAGAAGTCATTGGCCTTAGTGCAAGGGGCACTGTGACGTCAGCCCCCTTCCCGTGAGCCACCTGCTAATGGTCCTCGTGGCCACTGAAGCAGCAGTTGCATGCAGGATCGATGGTAATGAGGAATCCGGTGCTGTACGTTCCTATCTGACGATTCCTCGATCCTGACGTTCTGTCGTCTCTGTACGTCGACCGCTTCCTTCTTGACGCTGTGTATCGCCACGGTTTACCCATTCCTGCCAACATCTTCTAGTAGTGATATCGCTCTCATTCAAATGTCGAGCGATTGGCCGATTACTCCAGCCGCCTGCTTTGAGCCCAACCAGACCTCCTCTTTGAAATGCTGGTATCGTTCACACGTCTGTGTGCGAGGCGTAGTTACTGCCCAGCGGAATACAAGGAATGAAATTCGCAACGATTTTATGCACTGGTATCAGAACGTCCCCTGTGTACTATCCTTGCGCGCTGCGCCGTGAAATTGCGTTATTGCGTCACTCACTCATCCACCGGCCGCCAAAGTTTATAGTTTTGCATATCCCTCCGACATCTGTATGAATATCAGTTTTTGAGCGATTTTCGTAACTCCTTCGTGTGGCATCATTTTTTTCTATCTTAGAGTGTGTTTCATTTATGGATGTAAACAAGGTTCATTTATTCTTTCCACCTGGGGCACGTCAATTGGCGTGGCACTTTAGGCCACGTCACGAAATTTAGAAAAAAATGTGTGTGAAATCTTATCGAACTTAACTGCAAAGGTCATCAGTCCCTAAGCTTACAAACTACTTAGGCCTAAATTATGCTAAGGACAAACACACACACCCATGCCCGAGGGAGGACTCGAACCTCCGCCGGGACCAGCCGCAGAGTCCCTGTCTGCAGCGCCTAAGACCGCTCGGCTAATCCCACGTGGCGCGAAATTTAGAAAATCTCTGTCCAACTCGATGTTCTTTCAACTTTTCAAAGATGGAAATCACAATGGGCAAGATCTGGACTTCCACGATATTTATAATCAATATCTGTGGGGCATGGAATCAAATTAATGGCACCATTAACACAACACTGCGTTTGGTCTATATACCGCCAGAATTTCACGTGAATCTTCGCACAATTTAGATGTTATACTCTTACTCCCCCCCCCCCCCCCAAGCCGCCACGTGTAACTTTGGAGTACGTTTCTGATTGTCGCGCCATTTCACATTCACACTCTGATGCACCTATCACTCGTACCACAGAGAGCTTTGTCTGCAAAGCGCCACTTTTGTTGAACAATGGTCTTCTCGTGGGACGTCCTTCCGTAGTCCCTACGTATTAAAGTCTGTAACAGTCTAACCCTTGAAATAAAAGTCTGTCAGCTAGCAAAAATGTTTTCAGATGTAACCATGTTTTTCTCCTAACAACTTCTTGTATATCATACAAGAATTCGTGAATAGAAATAATGAGTCATTTAGACAGAAAACACTGAAAATGGCCAGCTTATAGCCACTTAAATATGTGCTCTAGGTAGTTATCGTTCCACATCACAGTTTTTATCGTGAATATGATGTCTGGAACACTAACTTGGCTCAGGGCTGTGACTGGAAGCAGTGATCCAGGTAAGTAACCTCCAGTTCAGCGTTATCTCCTTCGACAGTAGCTCCAGCTACAACTTTTGATGGCGTCCTTAGTGACGTGGTATCCAGATAAAGTTCGCAGGTGTTTTATATCCTTGTATATCTACCGATTTCTGCTCAAGTTCATATGATTAATATTTTTTCTCCGTATCAATGGCATAAGTGGTAACTCAAGCCGGTAGTGTCTCACTAATTATAAAATTAAATAATTCGCAAAGCCAAATACACTACTGACCATTAAAATTGCTACACCAAGAAGAAATGCAGATGATAAACGGGTATTTATTGGACAAATATATTATACTAGAACTGACATGTGATTACATTTTCACTCAATTTGGGTGCATAGATCCTGAGAAATCAGTACCCATAACAACCACCGCTGGCCGAAATAACGGCCTTGATACGCCTGGCCATTGAGTCAAACAGAGCTTGGATAGCGTGTACAGGCACAGCTGCCCAGGCAGCTTCAACACGATACCACAGTTCATCAAGAGTAGTGACTGGCGTATTGTGACGAGCCAGTTGCTTGGCCGCCATTGACTGGTCAGGGCAGCAGTCGAACATTTTCTGTATTCAGAAAGGCCCGCACAGCACCTGCAACATACGGTCGTGCATTATCCTGCTGAAATGTAGGGTTTCGCACGGATCGAATGAAGAGTAGAGCCAGGGGTCGTAATACATCTGAAATGTAACATCCACTGTTCAAAGTGCCGTCAATGCGAACAAGAGGTGACCGAGACGTGTAACCAGTGGCACCTCATTCCATCACGCCGGGTGATACGCTAGTATGGCGATGACGAATACACGCTTCCAATGTGCGTTCACCGCAATGTCGCCAAACACGGATGCAACCATTATGATGCTGTAAACAGAACTTGGATTCATCCGAAAAAAGCTGGCCGGAGTGGCCGTGCGGTTCTAGGCCGTACAGTCTGGAACCGAGCGACCGCTACAGTCACAGGATCGAATCCTGCCTCGGGCATGGATGTGTGTGATGTCCTTAGTTTAGTTAGGTTTAATTAGTTCTAAGTTCTAGGCGACTTATGACCTCAGAAGTTAAGTCGCATAGTGCTCAGAGCCATTTGAACCATGTGAGCCATCCGAAAAAAATGACGTTTTGCCATTCGTGCACCCAGGTTCGTCGTTGAATACACCACCGCAGGTGCTCCTCTCTGTGATGCAGCGTCAAGGGTAACCGCAACCTCGGTCTCCGAGCTGATAGTCCATTCTGCTGCAAACGTCGTCGAACTGTTCGTGCAGATGACTCACGGATTGAGACGTGACTGTACGATCCGTTACAGCCATGCGGATAAGATGCCTGTCATCTCGACTGCTAGTGATACGAGGCCGTTGGGATCCAGCAAGGCGTTCCGTATTACACTCCTGAACCCATCGATTTCATATTCTGCTAACAGTCATTCGATCTCGACCAACGCGGGCACCAGTGTCACGATACGATAAACCGCAATCGCGATAGGCTACACTCCGACCTTTATCAAAGTCGGAAACGTGATGGTACCCATTTCTCCTCCTTACACGAGGCATCACAGCAACGTTTCACCAGGCAACGCCGGTCAACTACTGTTTGTGTATGAGAAATCGGTTGGAAACTCTCCTCATGTCGGCACGTTGTAGGTGTCGCCATGGGCGCCAACCTTGTGTGAATGCTCTGAAAACCTAATCATTTGCATATCACAGCATCTTTTTCCTGTCGGTTATATTTCGCGTCTGTAGCATGTGATCTTCGTGATGTAGCAATTTAAAGGCCAGTAGTGTATTTTCTAATGTCTTCCGTAACCAAGCTTCACATCTATATACAAATCAGCTTAATATATTGAATATCCTTTCTTGTTTGTAGATCGGTGCTCTCAGAAAGCTGACTGAGCGATGCGAACCACCCCAAGAGTATAAACTTCGGTAACACTAAAAGGAAAAATACTTCTTATCTGAAACAAGTTTCAAGAACGCGCCCGTATCGCGAGCACTTCCGTGCCTCCGCCACGTCTTTATACACTTGGGAGATAAGACGTTTTATTCCGCTCAGCATAATGTTTTGCGTCACGAAGCACAAAAACCCTAATGACCTGCACATAACTGGTTCATTTCGCTCGAAATGGGAAGCGCTATTTCTCGGCAGAGGCGTATAAATCAAGCGGGACTATCTCGAGCGAGTAGAGCTAACCGCCATCTCGAGGGCAGGGCGCGCCTGCCAGCAGATAAAACTCGGAGGGGTTGGCCGACACACGGGGAGATGGATGGCGTAGAGCGACTTTATTCGCGTTCGCCTCATTTCGCGGCCGGATGTGGCCGACCCTGTCCGAATTACAGCCGCATTCATCAGGCGCCGCATCGGCAGCAACCAGACAGCCCGCACGGATGCGGCAGATATCTGGCGACAGCGACAGGCTCTGGCGCTAATGCGTTGTCGGCGAAAGGAGGAAAATTTCTCCAACTTGTTTGGAAATGGCGTCTATATCGGAAAAGTTTTGGCGCTCTTATGGTAGCACATATAACGCAAGCAATGAGACTCAACCGCCAATATGATAAGTTTTCTTTGAAAAGCTTACAATACTACAACACAGTACTACATTTTTTTTTCATTTTTACAGTAAATTCATATTACAAATGTATATATTTTGTCAATTTATCATCACTAAAAGTTATTTGAAAACTACAACACAAGTATACAGCGAATAATTTAAAATTAATGTTATAAACAATGCAGCAGAAACGTTGACAACGTTGGGGTTTTTGATGTGTATAAGAACAATATCAATCGAAAGATAAACTTGGCATGCCATTAACATCATTGGTACGTGAGAGAGAAGTTGCAAGATGATAATGAGTGAGGTCAGACATGAGTAATGGCGAAAGCGAGAGTGGAACTCAGTATGCGAATTTTGTGATGATAAAAGATTGGGAAAGGCAATATAAGGATGACGAGAAATGGTACAAGCCACAGTACAATAATTAACTGAGAGGAATTTCATGAGTATTTATGGATGAAATGTAGCTTGTGGCCAAATGTATTTAATTCTGCTTGTAAATGGAAGGAAGAGCTTATTGCCAAACAATTGCCATCAAACCATCAAGTCATATCCGCAGCAACCCCACTTCAGAGTAAGACCATGCCAATTCAGAAACTTATTAGAATCAACACCTGAATATTGTAGATGTTTCATTAACTTCAAATTTTGTCGGTGTCATTACGTATCCCAAATAATCATTACCAATAGAAGGATCCTGTTCCCATAATTAAAGCAACTGTGTGTCCCATAAATAAAATGATTTGCATTTTAAATTTATGAAAAGCCAGAGAGTAGAACCTTAAATTTTGTTAGCTCGATGAAACGTGAATTTCTACAATTTAACTGACAGTGTTGTTAATTTTTGCGAATTTAGCTATTTTCCTTATCTTTTTTAGAAAGTGACTTATTGATTTTGTAAATCCGTTTGTGGCAGAATACAAGCAAAAAATTTATTTAATCAGTGTTATGTAAATTTATGTGTTTTTCTGTAAGTTGTGTGATTCTTAGCTTTCGCACTCTGTCGTTGCCTATTCCGATCGCTGTCGATTGTGACGTATGCCATGTTCTTCTTCCGCGTTTTTTATAAGAAGTTTTGTTTATTGATAAGAAACGATTTTGTAAAACTAGAAGATAGCATTATAGTGAAGTACGTTTCTCTACCATTAGTACGTTACATGTCATAATTAGTGAATTACTTTTGATTCTGAATTATTACTATGTGTTCAGTGTCAGATTATTAATTTTCAAACTTTTTATTACGTGCTGCATTTTCAACCAAGTTTTTTCGCGTGCATTCTCCATCGCCATTCACAGAACTTTCAGTAATTACTACCTACTTTCACATTTTCAGTCAACATAAACACTTTCATTACTTTTACTCAAATGCGAACTGGCGACCATAATGTTTAAGAAGAAACTTCTATTTTATTAATTTTAGATTCAAAATTAATAACATCCTTGCTAACTATGCAAAAGTATTTAATACAATTAAACATTTTTCTACTTTCTACTCTTATTAACGTAATGTGTTTCGATGCTATAGTAAATTTCAGTTATACACTTATTGGCACCCTATCGGTACAAAAGTATTCGTAATATATGTCTTTCCTGAAAACTAAAGAACATTAGGTTACACGTATCGTTTAATTACTGCACATTCTGGAACATTATGAGATTTTTGTAAATAGTCATCCACACGCATTTCTTCACAAGAACGATCACCCTGTGCCACAGTAAGAGTCCGTAATTTAGTCTATTTATTTACCTTACAAGAAACAAAGATTCGTGTCAGTTTTCATGTTGTATTACCTTCTGAGTGACGACTAATTACTTTTGGTGTTTCACAGGATTCAATATCGCGACCACTCCTGTTCTTGCTACCCAGAAAGGAGCTTCCACCTTAGAAGAACAATACAGAAATAATGCTCTTTCTGTATATATTATAGTCAAACAGAACATAAGCGCTACATTAAAAGAGAAGGTAAATGAAATATTCAAACAAATATTACATGAGCTATTACATAGGTTGTGAAAACTTGTTGGAAAAACGACTCATACATTTGTGCACAAGGCAGCATATATCGCTATTAATGTAAAAATTTCCAGGTTGTGCATAGTGATCAGAACTCTTCTTCTTCTGTTGCACTGTCACTGTTAGGTCAATCGATATGGTTCCTATTCTTTTCTCAGTCTTCCACGACCTGTTGTTCCTTGTGGTCATTCATCTGGCGTGATAGTCTCTCTAGATCCATTATTTAAAGATGTTTTTTTTTTCACCTAGTTTTACTTTCACATTCCTTTCGGATATCTTTACATCACAGTTTAGCTGTTCTTTCATATTCCTTCACCACTGTAAGAAATTTCATTTGTGTTCCTTGTATTTGATTTTCCCTCTATTCTTCAATAGCCACGATTCTCACTTCTATACGATCGGGTTGGCAAGTGACTTTTTATGAAATTTCAGTCGTGTTTCTTTCCGAGTTTCATGCTTTAAATTTCTATAAATTGATCCACAGACACTTCTCAATCCATTACACTTAATCAGAATACCTTCTCCGTATTCATACTATATTTTACATTCAATATACGAGGGGCGTTCAGAAAGTAAGCTCCGATCGGTCGCGAAATGGAAACGACTATGAAAATCCGATAAAGCTTTGCACAGATGTGTTGGGTAGTGTCTCTAGTATAACCCCAGTTAGCATCACGTCGCTCTTCTCATTTCTGAGCTCGCAGTGAGTGCGTAAAGATGTCTAGAAAATAGTGTCTGCCGCCAAGTACGAGGGCCTGGTGAGAAATTTCGCCTGAAGCTATGCAGCTAACATTACATAACTGTCGTGCTGTTTCTTCTTCAAGACAATTCTCAGACGCATTCTGCAGGGGCAATGAAGATGCTCCTGCATCGTTTTCAAATGGAAATGTGAGATTACCCACAATACAGTCCGCAATTTTCTCCCCCTGAGTTTCATCTCTGGTCACATGAACCGCTGTCTTTGAAGACAACATTTTGACACAGACAACGAGGTGTAGGCCAGCGTGGAGAATTGGCGGAAAGCACTGGCGGCTGCCTTCTATGATGAGGCTATTGAAAAGTTGGTACAACGCTATGACAAAAGTCTAAGTCAGAACGGCGACTACGTAGAGAAGTAGCTGAAAGGTGTAGCTAATTGTTACAAGTAAAACATTTCTGATGTTCACTGTGGTTTCAATTTGGCAATCAATCGGAGCTTACTTTCTGAACAGGCCTCGTAGATAAAATATTTTACCTGTTCAGTTGTTTAATCATTAACTATTGATTTGGTGCATGAGCTAGTAGTGTTTTCTGTAAGTTTAATAAGCACAACAGATACTCATAATGGAGGCTGTAGTCATCAATAATATATTCTCCTTAACTATTTACAACAGTCACCAACGCTGGGATAACGTCTCGATTCCGTGACCGTAGAAGCGAT
This sequence comes from Schistocerca nitens, assembly GCF_023898315.1. Taxonomy (NCBI): domain Eukaryota; kingdom Metazoa; phylum Arthropoda; class Insecta; order Orthoptera; family Acrididae; genus Schistocerca; species Schistocerca nitens. Next base: position 5,379,406 of record NC_064614.1, read on the forward strand.
GTGGTTTCGAGGCGAAGAACTCGTGGAGCAAGGTTTAATCCGGAAAGGAAGTTGCTTGAAGGTTGTTCGATAGAAAAGGTGAAAGTCTGAGGGCGCAAGATGAAGTAATTGAGGTGGGTGCGTAGTGACTTCCCAACGCTTCACCCCTATAGCGTTTTCTGTCAGTCCAGCAGAATGCAGGCAGGCGTAGTCGTAGAGTTTTCCAGGTCGTTGTTCTTGGAATGCGTCATCAAGACGTCTCAGTTGCTATCAGTAACTGCCAGCAGTGACGCTTAACCCTGAGGAAAGCACTTCGCAGCAGACGACACCGTTGGTGTTCCACCACATGCATAACATTATCATTTGTGAGTGCACGCCATACCAAGGTATGGGGAGTTTCTCCCTTCTCCTTATACACTCCTGGAAATGGAAAAAAGAACACATTGACACCAGTGTGTCAGACCCACCATACTTGCTCCGGACACTGCGAGAGGGCTGTACAAGCAATGATCACACGCACGGCACAGCGGACACACCAGGAACCGCGGTGTTGGCCGTCGAATGGCGCTAGCTGCGCAGCATTTGTGCACCGCCGCCGTCAGTGTCAGCCAGTTTGCCGTGGCATACGGAGCTCCATCGCAGTCTTTAACACTGGTAGCATGCCGCGACAGCGTGGACGTGAACCGTATGTGCAGTTGACGGACTTTGAACGAGGGCGTATAGTGGGCATGCGGGAGGCCGGGTGGACGTACCGCCGAATTGCTCAACACGTGGGGCGTGAGGTCTCCACAGTACATCGATGTTGTCGCCAGTGGTCGGCGGAAGGTGCACGTGCCCGTCGACCTGGGACCGGACCGCAGCGACGCACGGATGCACGCCAAGACCGTAGGATCCTACGCAGTGCCGTAGGGGACCGCACCGCCACTTCCCAGCAAATTAGGGACACTGTTGCTCCTGGGGTATCGGCGAGGACCATTCGCAACCGTCTCCATGAAGCTGGGCTACGGTCCCGCACACCGTTAGGCCGTCTTCCGCTCACGCCCCAACATCGTGCAGCCCGCCTCCAGTGGTGTCGCGACAGGCGTGAATGGAGGGACGAATGGAGACGTGTCGTCTTCAGCGATGAGAGTCGCTTCTGCCTTGGTGCCAATGATGGTCGTATGCGTGTTTGGCGCCGTGCAGGTGAGCGCCACAATCAGGACTGCATACGACCGAGGCACACAGGGCCAACACCCGGCATCACGGTGTGGGGAGCGATCTCCTACACTGGCCGTACACCACTGGTGATCGTCGAGGGGACACTGAATAGTGCACGGTACATCCAAACCGTCATCGAACCCATCGTTCTACCATTCCTAGACCGGCAAGGGAACTTGCTGTTCCAACAGGACAATGCACGTCCGCATGTATCCCGTGCCACCCAACGTGCTCTAGAAGGTGTAAGTCAACTACCCTGGCCAGCAAGATCTTCGGATCTGTCCCCCATTGAGCATGTTTGGGACTGGATGAAGCGTCGTCTCACGCGGTCTGCACGTCCGGCACGAACGCTGGTCCAACTGAGGCGCCAGGTGGAAATGGCATGGCAAGTCGTTCCACAGGACTACATCCAGCATCTCTACGATCGTCTCCATGGGAGAATAGCAGCCTGCATTGCTGCGAAAGGTGGATATACACTGTACTAGTGCCGACATTGTGCATGCTCTGTTGCCTGTGTCTATGTGCCTGTGGTTCTGTCAGTGTGATCATGTGATGTATCCGACCCCAGGAATGTGTCAATAAAGTTTCCCCTTCCTGGGACAATGAATTCACGGTGTTCTTATTTCAATTTCCAGGAGTGTATTTTATCTCGTCCGCAGTAACGATCCAGGATAGGAATGGTCGGTGTTATTCACGAGCCAGGTGATGACTAGCAAGCAGACATGCACACACATGACCACCCGCTGATTTTTGTGATTTTGGCTTAGAGCATGCGGTGCTCATGCATCCGATTTTTGAACCTTCCCATTGTAAGTGAATGTCACACGATGGTGGAATGATCACCGTTCATCGCATTTGCCGGTCCTCGAGTACACTGACGTAGAACTCTGTGGATTAACGCGTTTAAACGGTCTTCATCAAACCCAAATGTTTCTGGCTTCCTCCGCTGCTGTCACATCTCTCCTGAACTCAAACAGACGAATATGTCGGAAATGTTGCAGTTTCTCCACTTGGTATTCCATTTTGCACCGTCCACAGCTCCATTCACTATATCCAAATGACAAAATGACAATATGCAATCTCAGATAGCAACAGTGAACGACAAACGAAAATGACAGTCTATAAATCAACCAATAGCAATCGGAATACCAACAAACAGAACAAAAACGTTACGAACTTATGCACCATCCTAATTCTGTCTTAATTCTCACTGAATATTTTCCACACGATGCCACTGACTTATAAACTTTACAGAAGATATTTTTGTACTTCTACATATTTTATTTAGATCATTGATTCCTTTTTGTAAATCATCTTCTCTTGAAAGGATCATCAGCATAAATGAGTGATTTTAGCTTCATCGAATTGTTTAGTTGTGCCCAAGTGTTTATTCTAGAAATCTGTGAAATGCATCGTCAGTGTAAATACTGAACAGTCTAGGGGACAGACTGCAGCCTGGTCTCAGCTTTTTATTTATTTGTATCGGTTCTGTGTACATGCTTCCTACATCAGAGATTACTGATCTTTCTTCATACAGCCTTTCGTTAACTCATACAAACTGTACACAGTAACCGGTTTTTCCAAAATGTTTCTCTGATCACATTATCGGAAGCCTTTTAAAATCTTTGTAAAATATGTATATCTTTGTTAAACTCTCTCTGCTTTTCAATGAGCTGTCGTAAAGTGGAAACTGCATCAGTCGTTGACCGCCCCTTCCTAAATGCGACATGTTCTTCCATTGGTAAACATTTTTTCATGTTTTTCAGTCTTGTGTTTAAAATTATTCCATAAAGTTTATATGCTATTTCGTGTAAACTTATCGCTCTAAATTTTTCGCTTATATTTTTCTCCTTTCTTACATACAGATATTAATTGTGATGTTTTTCAGTTTCATGGTACAATATTTTGCTTCCAACACACGCAAAGAAAGGTAATAATTTAAGGTGTAGTGATAACCGCCATATTTAATTAACACTGCCTTAATTCCATCCAAACATTGTTATTGCTGTTAAACCTGCTTGGCTTCTTTTATTATTATGTGCTATAGGCCTCTTACTTCAATTTCTGGGTCTTCTCCCCCATGTTAACATTACACCATAGATTATTATAGTATTTAATCCAATCTTCTGTTCGTAATATTATTTAAAGAAATGATAACCTTTTCTGTTTTATGTTATGTTTCCGAAGGTTTACGTGCTACGTAATGGTCTCCGTAAATATCATGTTCTATATTACTAAAGGAGCAGTCACAGACTTGCTGGTTGGCTCTCTTCAACATTCCTTTTGTGTAGTTTCTTTTATGTTTATGGAGTTGTTCATTTTCCAGTGTAGGCTGTGAAAGATAGTTGTTACATGCTTTTTCCCGCAATTTCAGTGAGCTAATACCTTAATTACGGCTTTTGTTATTGCTTTTTCGATAACTGTCCATTCTTTTTAATAGTATCTCTGATTGTTCTAAATATTTCCTTAATCTGTTCATCCTGTAGACCTCTTCTTGCATCTGCAGTAAAATTTCTTCTGCCACCAATCAGCAAAAGTGTGTGTTTAAAGTTAGTGATCAGTACCACAATCAGAATTTATCTGTCCTCTTGTATCTGTAATCTATAACTGGTCCAAAGAAGAGCGGCAAAATTCGTGAGTGGTACATTTAGCCATCACGAGAGCTTTGCAAATCTCATAGAAAGTTTGAAGTGGGACACACTTGCAGATGGACGACGCGCTAAACAGAAGGGGTTGCTGACTAAATTCCGAAATCCAGTCTTCACTGAGGATGTAGAGCATATATTATTACCACCAACTTTCATATCGCTTAATGATCACCATTCAAAGATAAGGGAAATTAGGGCTCGTACTGAGGCGTTCAGACAATCGTTTTTCCCTCGCGCGATCCATGAGTGGAACACAGGGGGGAGGGGGGGGGGGGAATATGACTTTGGCGCGAATTGTGCCCCCCGCCACACACCGCTTGGTGGCTACCGGAATATATATGTAAATGTAGATGTTGATCCGTATCCTCTAATAGTCCAGGAATATTTGTGAGTATCTTTTATCCTAAGTAAGGTGTTAGTTATTTTTAAATCACTGAGAGTAGAAAAATCTCCAAGTAATTGCCTATTCTGACTATAAGGTTATTCTCCGTAGATTCCGACAATATGAGGTACTGAATTATTTACTGCCCTTGAGTTTAGGTCACTACAGAGAAAGACTTGATTTTTTTTTTTTTTCGTTGTACTGGTTCACAGATTTATGAAGGGTGCCACAAAAGATTTCTCAAATGTTACCTTCCTGCGGTGCATGAATTGTTATCAGAGTTGCGTTTCTCTTTTTTTTATCGTGCCTCTTATAATTATTTCGTATACAGTATCAGCGTAATTCTTCATATGTTTCCCCATTTCCGTTTATCTACATTGCTGCACATTTACTTGCTCTTTCTTCCTACTGTATTCCTCTATACAAAATTGTATATTTTCCAACATTTTTACTGCCTTTCAACTTCTCAGTTTCTGAAATAACTGTGAAACCTATCTGTTGTGAGAAAATCTTTGTTGTTTTCTTGTATTGGTAATGAATTACTCTTGCATCTAATGTAGCTAATCTTACAGTTCCAGATATCCGTTTTCTCTGGTCCTTTTCTCTACCTTGAGCCCCTGAGTCGTCGTAGATAATCCATCCTCTTTTCCGAAGGAAATTTGGGATCTAGAACTATTTGAAACGTCCCTGAATGGATCACCAGTATGAAGTAGCTGAGACTGGTGATGGTTCTGCCATCTTCGAGCTTACCAGTCAAATCTAAATGAGTACTGGAGCAGCATTTCCTCAGTATTCTATGTTACAGGTACAGCGTTTATGTTCAGACACCAGAGCGTCGTTAGCCTGCCATGTTATACCACGGATAGTTGATGTTGGCAGTGGAGCAAGAGAGGCTTTATATTCCCTTCATCATCCCATTAGTAACCATTGATCAGAACTTTAGTACTAAATCGCATATTAGACATCTTCTCTAACGCCTCTCTTCAGCAACGTCTATTCTACACGTAATTGTTAACACTGATAATAAAAGTATCAGGAAATTGCCTTTGTTGGATACTACCAGTTATAATAAAAAGCTACAGATGTAATTTACTTTTTTTTTAATAAAGTAATTGAAGTAGCGTTCTAGATTTCTGATACTTGACTTGTGTGTAATATTTCTTTAGTACTGCGTGAAGAAGTATTTGAGTTGCATTTAAATAATTAATTGCAAGGGATAAAATACTAGTATTGTTCTTATAAGTTTTAATACTTTCAGTTCTAATAAGAACAGTGTAACAAGAATGTGTGAAAGCATACTATCTATAGTCGTGGCCAAGCTACGTCAATTTTTTTTAAACAAATATCACCGTGCTGTGCACAGGTAAGCATCAGATGCGAAGCAATGACGTAATATAACTGAAATATTCCCGGATGACCAGGTGAAAGAGGCTGTGTCATCATATTCTTAGTTGGCCATTCTGCAACTTGAGTTGAAAGAACGTTGCGGCGGGCTGAGGATGAGGTAATATCGGTGGAGATGTTCTCGTAATCGCCTGATTCATTGCAAGATCTGCTCCATCATAACCGCTATTATGATGACACGTCGTTTTTAGGCTGTTCACAGAATAGATATTAGATTTGCACTGTGAACTGGACCACATTCGGACTGAAATTTCAACAGTGCACGGACGTACCAAAATTGTGATCAGCTGCTTAACAACGTTTTGGTCCATCTTTGAAAGGAAATACAGCAGAGATTCTGCACGGCGTATGTCGACGCACAGACTACGCAATTTTCGCAAACTCTGGGCCGATGGTTTCTAAGCTCGGAGCTGGCACTCAATGGTGTCCCAAATGTTTACCATCAGGTTCAGATCAGGTCAGTTTGAGGGCGAAGAACTGAATCTGAGTCGGCTATCACGCTCTTCAAACAACTGTTGCACGATTTTGGTTTTGTGAAACGGACATTCAGCCTGTTTACGATGTTGTCGCCTTCTGGGAAGACATCCAGCGTCAAGAGATGCAGCTGGCCCGCAGCAGCGTTCACACAAAGCACAGCTGTCGAGGTGCTTTCGAAGTTCGCCTGTATGACGGTTTATCCGGAGACGACCATTGACCTGGAGTAAGAAGAAACGTAATTCATCGTATCAGGCCATATGTTGCCATTGGTTCACTGTCCAATGTTCCCACGGCAGCCGTACTTGACGATGCGGTTGCGTCAGCGTGGAAACAAATAGGGACCGTCTGCTGCGTGCTTTGAACAGCGTGCTCCCAACCAATTCTGCCTATATCAGCATTGTACTCTGTCCTGCTTTCCAGAGCGGGCATGTCTCCGAGCTCCACGTCATGTCATGAGGTGTGGACGTCCAACATTTCGTCGCCTGTTCATGGGTATACCATTCTTCGTTCACTTCACGTAGATTCTTGCTGTTATAGGACACGAACAGCCAACGAGCTTCGCCTTTCCCGAGATGTTGGTTCCCAGCTGCCGGGCACCAAGAAAATCTGCCTTTCTGAAAGTCGATTGTGTTGGTGGCTTTCCGCATTTGCGGCCAGTATTCGTCCTTGAATGGTCCCCCATTCGTTCCTTTCCGCTTGAGCCTCGCGTGTCCTCGACGCCGCGAGGAGGCCTTCAATCTAGAGGTGGACACTGGTCATAATGTTTTGGCTCATCAGTTTATATGAGGTTTAGTGTTTGTGTAAATGATTTTATCCAGTGCAATATAGTTCCTATGCCCTGGACAATAACTTCAATTCAGTGTTCACAAATCACGCGCCGGCCGCTGTGGCTGAGCGGTTCCAGGCGCTGCAGTCCGGAAACGCGCGACTGCTACGGTCGCAGGTTCGAATCCTGCCTCGGGCATGGATGTGTGTGATGTCCTTAAGTTAGTTAGGATTAAGTAGTTCTAAGTTCTAGGGGACTGATGACCTCAGAAGTTAAGTGCTGCCAGGTATAGCCCATCGCTGCTGACCTTGTTTAAGCTGACGGGTTGGAATCATGTTTTGTAATTGGAATGTTTGCGTGAATACAACTTACGAGTAACTGTATTAATACGATTTTCTGAGTGGATGAGTCTTATCTGTTTTACATAGTGTTTAAATATGATCTTCACTGCTTTAATAACATATTTTCCAGAAATAGGGACAAGTAGAAAGGTGTAGCAAAATGTTCACACATCCTTAAAGTTTTGTTTATTCTTTAATAGAGTTCAAAGCTATATTCCAGTTCTCCCTTACATTGCCTAGCATGTTCTCATTGACGTGTGTTGCTGCTCTGATGTGAGCTCGCAGTTCTTGCTGGTCCTGCACCGAGGTCTGGTGGACAGCATACTCAACAATGCACCAAAGAAAACAATCTGATTGGGTTTTGCCGTGAGATTTTAGTGGCTAGGAAATGCATCTTGGGGGCTAGGAAATGAATCCTCCTCCAGCGACGTGGAGATGTATCGTCCAAGGCGTTCCTGATGATAGAGGCTCAGTGACGAAGGCCACCACCCTGCTGCAGCATGTCTGGTTGCAGTTCTTCGACCTCTGCAGAGAAAGACGGTCACTGAACGCGATCATGAAGCAGATCACATCACAATTGTACCTTGGGAGTGTTGCACACAATTTCCATGCTAAAATGGAGGTTATCAGAGGCCCAGACCCTCGCACTAAGTCGGTTTGCTTTTAAAGACACATGAAAGCAAGCTTCGTCCTTGAACATCTGGTCATAGTCGATATGAATCAAACTCTCAACTGTAAACGCTTTAAAATGTGGCCCGTCATCAGGTTGAGGCGCATGCAGTAGCTGCACCCTGTAGGCATGAAGCTTCAGCTTTTTGTATAGCACCCTGTGCTCCGTAGTTGACGGTAACTGCAACTGTCGAGACGCTTGACAGATTCATTTGTTTGGGCTCTGCATAAATGCCTGTTTCACACGTTCCGCATCTGTATCACTCGTGCTCAGACGCCCAAAACTCATTCTCTTCATGAGACTTTCGGGTTCTTTGAAACTCGTGTACCACTGTCTGATGTTCGAAAGTGATAGTGGTGTGCCCGTGTAACATATCCGGAACTTCCACTGGAGATGGGTGTCAGATTTGTTGCCTTTCAACCATTCCACCCAAAGTGCCTCCTGCTGGTGGTGGGGAGGACGATGCCGCTAACTGCACTTTCTACCTGTTCCCCATTTCTGAAATATACTCAATCAAAGTTGTAAAGATCGTTTTGGAACATCTGTATGTTGGGACTTTCCTTCCATAACGCTGCTAGAACAGATCGAAGAGATTCCGCTGCTTCGCTTGAAAGTATGGTATTATTGATTACACGAAATGTATCATTTTGTATTGTAATGGGCACGGTACCGTTGAATTCGGCTTGAAATTGCCGGCGTCGCTGACCAGCGACGCTACTAGACGTTATTCGACAGAGAGCGCCATTGCTTTCAGCTTGGCGGAAGTGGACAGATACTCGCCACCCGTCAAGGATCTTCGGCAGGTGTTCCACTGGACAGCAACCAGATGGCTGGCTCGCTGACATGTCGCCAGTGCGTAGGTGCGACAGTCAGTGACTGATTAGGTGCTGTGGACTTGTATGTGTCGGCGATGCGGTCATATAATGTTGTCAGGAAGCTCCCATGACAGTTACATGTATTTCGTGCGGACTGTTGTTAAAAGTAACCTCACTGATTCACTTCCGATGCTCCCACAGTCGCCAATTATACTGCAGCCTCAAGCAGCGTTTCCCTGCTTTAATATTCTGTTGGTGTAATTTTGATCATGTCCACACTGATATTTGTTTCAACCTCTGTTCAAAAATGGTTCAAATGACTCTGAGCACTATGGGACTTAACTTCTGAGATCATCAGTCCCCTAGAACTTAGACCTACTTAAACCTCACTAACCTAAGGACATCACACATATCCATGCCGGAGGCAGGATTCGAACCTGCGACCGCAGCGGTCGCGCGGTTCCAGACTGAAGCGCCTAGAACCGCTCGGCCACTCCGGCCGGCTCAACATCTGTAATTGAGCTTTTGGTGTGACTTATCATGTCCATAAGACTATTCGTTGTCAAGAAAGATAAGTCCTATCATTATTGCAGCGTAGTTATTCTGTGTTCACCTCCTCATTCTGATTTTTATATTGCTTTAGTGTCATGATTCACTATGCTTATGTCACAGGATTATGTATTTGATTTGTTTAAATGTTGAATTCTCAATTTCCAGCAAATAGAGCCTGCTGGATTAATTAAAATATTTATTTTCCACAGACATTAATATTTAATAAGTCATTTGGAAATTATTGGAGACTACATTCTACGCCATCAGCACAGTTCTCCCAGTGCCCTTGTGCCTTCAGCCACGTGTATCATTGTGCAGGGAAGTTTTCTTAGTCCGTCGGAATGCACAATGGACCTGAATGGATGCAGGTGATCAGACAGGATGCTTACGTACGTGTCACCTGTCAGAGTCGTATCTAGACGCATCAGGGGTCCCATAGCACTCCAACTGCACCCATTACAGAGCCCCGACCAGCTTCAACAGTCCGCTGCTGATATGCAGGACCCATGGATTCATTATGTTGTCTCCATCCTCTTGATACAATTCGAAACGAGGCTCGTTTGACCAGGCACCATGTTTCCAGTCATCAACGTCCATTGTCGTTGGTGACGGGCCCAGGCAGGCGTAAAGCTTTGTGCCGTGCGGTCATCAAGGGTACAGGAATAGGCCTTTGGCTCCAAAAGCCCATATGTTTCGTTGAATGGTTCGCAGGCTGACACTTGTTCATGGCCCAGCATTGAAATCTGTAGCAATTTGCGGTAGGGTTGCACATTTGTCACGCTGAACAATTCTCTTCAGTCGTCGTTGGTCCCGTTCTTGCAGGATCTTTATCCGGCCGCAGCGATGTCGGAGATTTGATGTTTTACCGGAATGCTGATATTGACAGTACACTCGTGAAATGGTCGTATTGGAAAATCCCCACATCATCGCTACCTCGGAGATGCTGTGTCCCTTCGCTCGTGCGCCGATTATAACATCACGCTGAAACTCACTTAAATCTTGATAACCTGCCATTGCAGCAGCAGTAAGAGATCTAAAAAGTGCGCCAGACACTTGTTGTCTTATACAGGTCTTGCCGACTACATCGTCGTACTCTGGCTGTTTACATATCTCTGTATTTGAATACACATGCCTTGAAATTATCATTCATAAGATTGTTCTAAATTAATTATTGAACAAACCTGCATCTGACTGCGCCTGTGAACTTGTTTCTTGCACTCCTCCATTTTGCCATAAATGCAACATGTATTTGACTCAGCAATAAAATTTAAGAGAATAATGCCGTTTGTGCAATGGCATTAAGATGGTACTGGAAAATTAACTTTTGGCCCTGATGTTTACTTGGTTCTTTCATTGGTGGGTAACTTTAGTCTACTACTCATTTTCATATTCAATTTAAGCGAAGGATTTGGATTATGTTCCAGGCTGTTAGAAACACAATGTTGATCTCAATATATATATTGTTAAAATTTTAAGTCATACACAAAACCTACTGTAGCACGAAACATTCTTACCAAAATTATACCAAACGCTTACTGTGTCAAACCTTGGGCATACAAATCCTAACTCTGAATATTATCTAACAAAACCAATTTGAAATCATTATATATCTTCTCTCATTTACGTGCTAAGGTTTGGCCTGGGGCAGCGAGAGCGTTCTACCTTACAACTGTCTGCACACGTCTGCTTCCTCCGGGCACCTAGCTGCGATTCCCCGGTTTTTTACTGCACGCGCCCGGATCTCTTAACCATCAAAGAACCTCCAACTCAAAGATATTATACTCGTTCCACCTTGCGGTTGGAAACTACCGACTATATTCTGGAGCTACCCTGATCAGACCTTAGCACATATCTTTCAGCCTATACCATTTTCTTTGACGCTTCAGTGTAGGTATACACTGATTCTGTTAAGTAATGTTAAGTATAGGTATGTAGTAATTCCGTTAAGTAATATTTGTAACACTCCCTTATATTCTATTATAGCCCGCTCGTTCGGGATCTGAATAGCAGCCCACATAAGTATTAATTAATATGACCGTGTACCTTATGGGGCTGGCAATCGGATTGGACTGCTACGGAGTTGTTACATTCCATTCTGTCCTTCTCAAGTGCTGTAATAATGAAATGTCTGGTGGCAAGAGAACAACAACACAGCTTCACTAATCAAGACCTATATTCATCTCAAAAACACCAAAATAAGGAGACAGCCACTGCCTTCGTCATACACTTTTAATAACGGCTAATCTCAGCACAGGTTTCTCCGTTATTCATAATCGTCACACGCTAAATACAATCACTGTAATCCAACACTGTAATCCAAATAATGCCGGCGCGGTAGACGCGGAATCTCAATAACGGCACACAAATATCACTGATTACACTTGTAATTAAACTTCTTCACTTTCCCATATAACACTAACACAAAGGGGTTAAACCGCGGCGATGGCCACTCCCTTTGTCGGTAATTCTAGCAATTATATCAACTGCTGGCTTCTGCACAGCTCTCTGCCCGCCTCGCGGGAACCCACAACCCACAGCACACTCTCACTGACTCAACTCTCGCTCTCGCGACCTGACACACTAATCGATAGTTGCCCTGTCGACCTGTGTGAGTGCAAACTTAGTAGTAAGGGCCTGCGGACCCCTTACATATTGCATCTGATTTAGTTGGTTAGATCTATCCATAACCAGACAGATTGCCAATCATTAGTCGTTGTTGGCATTTTCGTTGTTAGGCTTAATGATACAATATCAATGCTTTGCATAAATGTTTTATTTCGTCACACCAGTTGTGACGACAGATTCTCGAAAGTCTACTTCAGTGTATTTTCCCGCAGTAATTTCACAGTCTTTTCCCATTTGCGTCGACAGTATGGATGTAGTAGTTGTCAAGGAAGTTTTAGAATCTCAAATTCGATTGCAATCGTTACGAAAAGAGACATTCCCTTGCATAGTAACGACACAGGGTATAATTTTCTAGGGCAGTACCATGTGTAGATACGAAATATTCACTGCACTGGAATGTGCTGTAGGAATATCTAGTGTCCATGGTCGGAGCTGTTAATCCAACTTTTGAGAAACTGAAGCATACTACAACAGCTTGTCAACAGAATTCAGTCTCTTACGAAGTTATGAAGGACGAGACACATTTTGACAAGATAAAAGTTAGTGGCAAACACAGAGCTGCTTACGTTTGCCACTTACACGTAGACGAAATTTCCTATATTATTGAAGCAGTTCTTATGGCCGTTGGTCATTGATGTCAATACAGACTAAAAACTGAAACGTCAAGAAAGTATGCAAACATAGCAACGAAGAGGATACATTTCAGGCGCGACTTGCAACCTCCTCGGTCCCGGGTTCAAAACCCGCTACCGCCTAAGTTTTGGTTAGTAATCAGCATTGCCGACCGGAGTCTTCCGACATAAGAAGCCACCCTCATTCTGCCAACGGCCTTGTTAGAGAGGGCGGAGGAGCGGACAGGGGTTCAGGGCAGTCTCTCACCCCAGGGCTGGGAAACTGCCCGTAGAGGCGGAAGAATCAGCACTGATCAACGGCATGAGGGTGCCCGTGACGGAAAATATTTATCTGTCGGTGTGCGACACTCGTCAGTGTAAAAAGAGTACGAAGAAAAGGATGCTTGATTCGAAATCTTTACTTCAATCAGAAATGAACGGTCCTTGCCGGGACGATCTGATTGTCATGCAACCGCAAGAAGACATGAATTTATGTTTGTAATGGTGTATCAGGACCACTTGACAAAATTTGTTTTGTTACAAGCATTGTGAAGCAAGAGAGTCCCCCGACTCGTAGAACGTTATCCTTGCGTTGGTAACTGAATCTTTTTTCTCCTGGTCACCTTCCCCCTGGCAGTTCTTTTCCGGAAATCCGAATGGGGGACTGTTCCGTATCTTTTGCCAATGGAGGGATCATCATGTTCTGTGGATACACGTTATGTGTCTTTAATGTAGTGCTTTCCACTGCCTTCTGCACCTTCATGCTGTGGATCAGTGCTGATTCTTCCGCCTTTACGGGCAGTTTCCCACCCCAAGGGTAACAGACTGTCCCGAACCTCTGCCCACTCATCCGCCCTCTCTAACAAGGTCGTTGGCAGAATGAGGCTGACTTCTTATGCCGGAAGACTTCGGCTGCCAGTGCTGATTATTAATCAAAACTTAAGCGGTAGCGGGTTTTGAACCCGGGACAGAGGAGGTTTATTCACTGGGCCGCTAGCTAGCAGTTGCTTACCACAGCTGTTGACAATTTTATAGTCGTAAAATTTGAAATTTTCCCGGCGAATCAACTGTTCAAAAAGATTTCGGGCTTGCAGCTGGTCGTCGTAAACTTCATTGCACGAGATTTCGGCTGGACAACTGCCAAGCCTCGTTCGGCTCACCTGAAGATGACTGGCAGTTGTCCAGCCGAAATCTCGTGCAATGAAGCATACGACGACCGGCTGCAAGCCCGAAATCTTTTCGTACAATTTTATAGTCGCTATATCAGTCAGGGGAGCAACAGCTTCCAATATAAATAAGACTCAATTTCGATCTCAGTGTTCGCTAACACACATGGCGACCTAGAACATACGACAACTGATTTCAAGCGCAACTTGCAAACAAGTAGACAGTGAAGATGTTGTAATTAAAAGAAATTTTAAACAGACAAACATAGCTCTCAAATAATTTCAGACAGAGGTACCAAAGAGTAAATTCATTTTGATTTTATCCACACTGGATGAGAGCAGCCACGATGTTTTATTATCAATTTTATTGTGCCTGGTGCATGTTCCATTTTAGCGAGTTTTATCAGGTTCTTTTACTTTTTATCATTCTGATGATGGAAGCTTGACTTCCGAAACGCGTCAGTCTTAGTGTTTTACACTATAAACAAGTGGTTGCACCGATATATTTTTTAACATTGAGTAAACTCATCTCAGAGTGATGGAGAGTCACAGGCAATCGAGCGTAGCGGGTGCAACTTCAACACGGGAGCTCATGCGTCTGTCTATTAACGAGCGCTTTACTGCCAAAGGACAGAGCAGACGGCACCACAAAATGAACAGCACCCCAACACCCACATCAGCTATTATGTCTCCTTAATCCACGGTAAATCGACTGCGTCGACATTGGGCCCAAGTATTGCCTCCCTCTCTCGCGCCGGCCGAAGTGGCCGTGCGGTTATAGGCGCTGCAGTCTGGAACCGCAAGACCGCTACGGTCGCAGGTTCGAATCCTGCCTCGGGCATGGATGTCTGTGATGTCCTTAGGTTAGTTAGGTTTCACTAGTTCTAAGTTCTAGGGGACTAATGACCTCAGCAGTTGAGTCCCATAGTGCTCAGAGCCATTTGAACCATTTTTTGAACCCTCTCTCGCCCTGGCTGCAACCGACTTTCTGCCGATGTGGTCAACAAGGTGCTCCAAAGAACTACAACCAAAGGTGACCGAAGCCCCACTTGGCCACTAGCCAGAGACGGATCGCGCCAGTAGGCAAAAATCTAAAAACATGGCTGAAGGATTGCCTCACGTGTTCCTACATGTCTCCGGAATCCAAACTGATCTTACCAGACGTCCGCTTCTAATAGTTTTTTTGTTCTTCTATAAGGAATTGGTGTTAGCACTCCGTAAACTGATAGTTCGGTAATTTTCACACCTTTGGCAACTGCTTTCTTTGGAATTGGAATTATTACATTCTTCTTGGAATCTGATGATATTTCGCCTGTCTCATACCAGATGGAAGAGTTTTGTCATTCATGCCTCTATCTAGGCTATCAGTAGTTATGACGGAGTATCGTCCACTCCCAGGGCCTTGTTTCGACTTATCTTCATCTACGTCCTGTTCCTTCACGTTCATCTCAGTTGTATATACCCTTTATACACTCCCTACCTGTATACGAGAAAACTACGAGAACTGCAGAATTGTGGTCTAGTGCCTCGGCCGGTTCGAAGCTTTTACGGCGAGCAGCTTTTCACACGTGGCAGACACGTGCGCGTGCCGGCGGTGGCCGGAAGGCGAAACTCTGACAATAGCGGGCGGCCGGCAGGTAACTGGCTCAATCCTGCGCTCAATTTGGCGGGCGCGGCGTATCGCCGCTGACGGTGATTGAATTCCCCGTCGGCAGGGGCGCTGCATTCGCCTGGCAAGCGCGTGCGGCCTCGCGCGTGCAGAACCAAACCTGACAGGCAACTCAATTATGCGAGCGGGCAGTGAGTGCTGCTCGCAGCAAAGTGAATCCCCGCGCGAAAGACGCAGCGGAAAAAAAAACAACGGAAAAGCGAGGGCTTTTTTTTTCGGTTTCGTGATCTGCTGGAGAGGAATAAAATTGCGAGGGAAACAGATACCGCGGTTCGCGGACGACCTCCTCATTCCGGCTGCATTAAAGGAAAGATTAGAATACTTACTGAAACCGACAGCACAGATTACGGGTTATGGATTAAAAACTAATACGAATGTGGTTAAGACAAGATGGAATGAATCGGGGATGATGTTACATAAGTAACGATTGCTGGGGATCAAGAATATATAGGAATATCCGAAGCAACTGGCTATGCCAGAATTTTTAATTTAAACAAATGAAAGTGTGGGGCCTACTGCCACCTGTGGTCGTGAGAATGCTTGTAGGCTGCTGCACAAAGGAAATGACAACCTGAAACTTGTGTCTAGAATAATGCTTGCAAGATTTTGCCGTCAGTGCTTCTGAAATTAATGTTATTGTCACAGTAAAAGACTGAATTCGTATAATTTAGATCTGTCAGGAAGTCGTTTCTGAAAGTATTTGTATGGAGCGTAGCCATGTATGGAAGTGAGACATGGACGATAACTAGTTTGAACAAGAAGAGAATAGAAGCTTTCGAAATGTGGTGCTACAGAAGAGTGCTGAAGATTAGATGGGTAGATCACATAACTAATGAGGAGGTATTGAATAGGATTGGGGAGAAGAGAAGTTTGTGGCACAACTTGACTAGAAGAAGGGATCGGTTGGTAGGACATGTTCTGAGGTATCAAGGGATCACCAATTTAGTACTGGAGGGCAGCGTGGAGGGTAAAAATCGTAGAGGGAGACGAAGAGATGAATACACTAAACAGATTCAGAAGGATGTAGGTTGCAGTAGGGACTGGGATATGAAGAAGCTTGCACAGGATAGAGTAGCATGGAGAGCTGCATCAAACCAGTCTCAGGACTGAAGACCACAACAACAACAGATCTTAACCTAACTTGAACTGCGTTATCTAAATGCATTGAAATTATCTTCTAAAATGAATTAACTTCATCCTGAATTTAGACAGCTAAGTGCTCTGTAACTGGAAACATTGTTTTGTTGCATCTGTAATTAAGCATAAAAACTATACCACTGGCCATTAAAATTGCTACACCAAGAAGAAATGCAGATGATAAACGGGTATTCATTGGACAAATATATTATTCAAGAAATGACATGTGATTACATTTTCGCGCAATTTGGGTGCATAGATGGTAAGAAATCAGTACCCAGAACGACCACCTCTGACCGTAATAACGGCCTTGATACGCCTGGGCATTGAGTCAAACAGAGCTTGGATGGCGTTTACAGGTACAACAGCCCATGGAGCTTCAACACGATACCACAGTTCATCAAAAGTAGTGACTGGCGTATTGTGACGAGCCAGTTGCTCGGCCGCCATTCACCAGACGTTTTCAGTTGGTGAGAGATCTGGAGAATGTGCTGGCCAGGGCAGCCGTTGAACATTTTCTGTATCCAGAACGCCCCGCACAGGAGCTGCAACACGCGGTCGTGCATTATCCTGCTGAAATGTAGGGTTTCGCAGGGATCGAATGAAGGGTGAGTCACGGGACGTAACACATCTGAAATGCAACGTTCACTGTTCAAAGTGCCGTCAGTGCGAACGAGAGGTGACCGAGACGTGTAACCAATGGCACCACACACCTTCACGCCGGGTGATACGACAGTATGGCGATGACGAATACACGCTTCCGATGTGTGTTCACCACGATGTCGCCAAACACGGATGCGACCTTCATGATGCTGTAAACAGAACCTGGATAGATCCGAAAAAAATGACGTTTTGCCTTTCGTGCACCCAGGTTCGTCGTTCAGTACACCATCGCAGAGGCTCGTGTCTGTGAGGCAGCGTCAAGGGTAACCGCAGCCATGGTCTCCGAGCTGATAGTCCATGCTGCTGCAAACGTCGTCGAACTGTTCGTGCAGGTGGTTGTTGTCTTGCAAACGTCCCCATCTGTTGACTCAGGGATTGAGACGTGGCTGCACGATCCGTTACAGCCATGCGGTTAAGATGCCTGTCATCTCGACTGATAGTGATACGAGGCCGTTGGGATGCAGCACGGCGTTCTGTATTACCCTCTTGAACCCACCGATTCCATATTCTGCTAACAGTCATTGGATCTCGACCAACGCGAGCAGCAATGTCACGATACGATAAACCGCAATCGCGATAGGCTACAATCCGACCTTTATCAAAGTCGGAAACGTGATGGTACGCATTTCTCCTCCTTATATGAGGCATCACAACAACGTTTCACCAGGCAACGCCGGTCAAGTGCTGTTTGTGTTTGAGAAATCGGTTGGAAACTTTCCTCATGTCAGCACGTTGTAGGTGTCGCCGCCGGCACTAACCCAGTGTGTATGCTCTGAAAAGCTAATCATTTGCATATCACAGCATCTTCTTCCTGTCGGTTAAATTTCGCGTCCTTAGCACGTCATCTTCGTGGTGTAGCAGTTTTAATGGGCAGTAGTGTATCTCTGAGCACATCATATACTCGTACGGAGACGGACATACCTAGTACGAGGAATAGGATCACATTATACAGATTGTAGAAGATAACTGCTTACAATGTACCACAGTGCTGTAGAGGAAGTCGAGACGAACAATGTGATGTGAGACACTGGTGGTCTATGAAGGCAGGAAACTACCTGAAATTAGCCTACAAAAATCATGTAAGGCACGGCGTACCGCTTTCTTCTTGCACAGTATTAGTCAGAGAGAAAATTAAATACCACCATCTTGTGGGAAATTTAATGTAGCTTTATTTTGTTCAGGGATACTTTTTCGCCAAGGGCCGTGGTTTTTAACTTATGCAAGAGAAAGGTATGAAAGTTTCTTTAACATGCACACCCACTGACACATCCACTCACCACCCCCTCCTCCACACCCCTCCGGTCGGGATTTTCGGTATGCTCTTCATGGCTGTCCCTTCTATTACAGTACAAAATTTTGCAACAGCGCGAATTATTTCCCATATCATCCTTAGTAAGTCTTCATTGACAGGTCTACTACGCCGCTGGCTTTCCGACTCACATAAAATTGTAAAATTTATGTTTGTGTAATTTTCACCTCACAGTTGTGTGTATTAAAACAGCTTAAAATTATCAATTACACTGTTTTGTTTGTCTGACCTTCTTCCTACGAAACAGCTTGTAAGGGTTAAGTTTAGATCGAACTGCAAAGAAAGTTTTTCCGTACTCATACAAAAGTCTTTTTGTCTAGTTATGCTCAAGACAAAGCTTAAATCAATAATCTTAGCGAGACAGCGGAGAACGTCGGTGACGTAATAGCCACACCAGTGAAGACAAAAAAGGCTGATCATGGGTAAGTCTTGTAGACGCAAATTTGTGTACATACAAAGAAATTTTGTACATATTAAAAATCCTGACCGCTGGGGGATGAGTATGAGGCTTGGATGTGCTTGAAGTTATCTCTGAAATTACTCGAAAACCACGGCCTCTAACGGGAACGTTTTAGTAAAAAAATTGAAATACATTAAATTTCCTTAAACTAAATTTCCTTGAACTAACAGCTTGCGGAAGACAGCGAGAGAATACTGAAAGTATTGCGCGGTGAGCATGAGTTACAGCCGAGATAGGTTTTGTAGGTCAATTTTACTTGATAGACTACAAGAGTCTCTCATCAGATTGTTCATCTCGACTCCTTTTACATCACTGTGGCTCTGAGCACTATGGGACTTAACATCTATGGTCATCAGTCCCCTAGAACTTAGAACTACTTAAACGTAACTAACCTAAGGACATCACACAACACCCAGTCATCACGAGGCAGAGAAAATCCGTGACCCCACCGGGAATCGAACCCGGGAACCCGGGCGCGGGAAGCGAGAACTCTACCGCACGACCACGAGCTGCGGACTTTACATCACTGTGATACGTCGTAAACAGTTACCGTTACACCGTACATTTCCGGTCGCAGTGTGCCTGCCGTTGCTATCGCAAACATGAATAATTACAATTATTTATTTATTTATTTGTTTATTTTTGAGTTGTCACTCTCCTGGCTGGTATGATGCGGCCCGCCGCGATTTCCTCACCTGCTCCAACCTCTTCGTCTCAGAGTAGCACTTGCAACCTACGTCCTCAGTTATTTCCTGGTTGTTTTCCTGTCTCTGTCTCCCTCTACAGCCCCCCTAGTATCACGGAAGTTATTCCCCGATGTCTTAACAGATGTCCTATCGTCCTGTGCCTTCCTCTTGTCAATTCCTCAAGATTCTCTGGAGAACCTCTTCATTCCTTACCTTATCACTCCATCTAATTTTCAGCATTCTTCTGTATAACCACATCGCAAATGCTTCGATTTTCTTCTGTTCAGTTTTTTCCTCTGTCCATCTTTCACTGCCATACAATTCTGTGCGCCAAACGTACATTCTCAGAAATATCTTCTTGAAATTAAGACCTGTGTTCGATCCTAGTACAGTACTCTTGTCCAGGAGTAACCTTTTTGCCAATGTTGTTCTTCTTTTTATGTCCCTTGCCCCGTCCATTTTGGGTTATTTTGATACCTAGGTGGCAGAATTCCTTAACTTCATGTACTTCGTGATCACCAACCCAGATGTTAAGTTTCTCACTGTTATCATGTTTGCTGCTACTCATTACTTTCAGCTTTCTTCGATTTACTCTCGGTCCAATTTCCCTACTCATTAGACCATCCCATTGTTAATCATTGTCACTGCAGATGTCAATGTCATCAGTGAATCTTAGCATTGATATCCTTCAAGGGCACTGAGATATCGTAAGCTCTCTTAGATATCCTTTCCCCTTGAATTATAATTTGCCTGCGGTCTTGAACCTTTCTTTTATTTCAGTTATTGCCTCATCGATGTACGGATTTAGCTGCATGGGCGAAAGACTTCATCCCTGCCTTACACCCTTTATAGTTCAAGTACTTCATTCTTGGTCTTCCACTCTTTTCGTTCCCTCTTGGTTCTTGTACAGATTTTACATTACCCGTCTTTCCCTAGAGCTTACCCCTGTTTCTCCTAGAATTTCGAATATCTTCCACCATCTGACACAGTCGAACGCGTTTTCTATTTCAACAAACCCTACGACGTGTTTTGATTTTCCTTCGGTCTTTCTCCCCGCAGCGCCAGAACTGACTTTTCTGTGTATTATTCTTGTCAGCAACTTGGATGCATGGGCAGTTACGCTGATTGTGCGATGATCCACGGCCTGTCACTCTTGCAATCTGAGGAATTGTGCGGATGATGTTTTTTTCGAAAGTCTGATGGTGTTTCGCCAAAGTGAATAATCGTTTT
Organism: Schistocerca nitens; assembly: GCF_023898315.1. Taxonomy (NCBI): domain Eukaryota; kingdom Metazoa; phylum Arthropoda; class Insecta; order Orthoptera; family Acrididae; genus Schistocerca; species Schistocerca nitens. The sequence continues at coordinate 5,400,193 of NC_064614.1, forward strand.
GCTGCCATTTCCCCCAATGATTTTAGAAAATCCGGTGGAACATTATCTATCCCTTCTGCCTTGTTTGATCTGAAGTCTTCCAAAGCTCTTCCGAATTCTAATTCTAATATTGGATGCCCGATCTTTTAATAATCGCCTGTCGCGTCTTCCCCCCTCACATAGACCATCAATGTACTAATTCCACTTATCTCCTCTCTCCTCTGCATTTAACAGTGGAATTCCCGTTGCGCTATTAGTTTCCCCGGCCTTTAATTTCACAGGTGTTTTGACTTTTCTATATGCGGAGTCAAAATGGTTCAAATGGCTCTGACCACTATGGGACTTAACAGCTGAGATCATCAGACCCCTACAACTTAGAACTACTGAAACCTAATTAACCTAAGGACATCACACACATCCATGCCCGAGGTGGGATTCGAACCTGCGACCGTACCGGTCGCGCGTTTCCAGGCTGAAGCGCCTAGAACCGCTCGGCCACAGCGGCCGGCGCGGAGTCAGTTCTTCCTACATTAATTTGTTCTTTGATTTCTTCACATTCCTCATTTAGCCATTTCGCTTTAGGTTCCCTGCACTTACTGTTTATTTCATTCCTGAGTGACTCGTATTTCTGTATTGCTGAATGTCTCTGGACATATTTGTACTTCCTTCCGTCAGCCACATATTTTCTGTTATCAGTGCCTTCTTCAGTTACCTTCCTTGTACTTACGTTTTTCTTTCCAACTTTTGTGATTGCCGTTTTTTTACAGGTATCCTTCCCTCTTCAACTGAATTGCTTACTGAGTTTATATGTTTCTGGATAATGTCCGCCTTTAGCAAAACACAATTTTGTTTTTTATCGCAAACATGTTTCACTGCAATTGCAGCAGCATCCGTGAAACATGTTTGGGATAAAAAACAAAATTGTGTTTTGCTAAAGGCGGACCGCATCCAGAAACATATATATTGTTAAAGCAAATACACACAAAAGAGGTTCAACCTCAAGATGATTACGCCTACTGAGTTATTCATTATCGCAGTGTCGATATCCTCAGAGAACTTCAAGCGTACCAGTTTATTAAACTTAAGCCTACTCTCTCTCTTCTCTCTCTCTCTCTTTCTCTCTCTCTCTCTCTCTCTCTCTCTCTCTCGCTCGCTCTAATAAATCAGACAGGAAGAATCAGTGCGCAAGAAGAAGGACATATTCCTTATATATATATATATATATATATATATATATATATATATATATATATATATATATAAAAGTGTGTGTGTGTCTCTGTGATGATGATGATGATGATGATGTTTGGTTTGTGGGGCGCTCAACTGCGCGGTCATCAGCACCCGTAAAAAGTCCCAATTTTACACAGCCAAATTTTTTGTACACAGTCATCAGTCTATGCACTTTCACGAACGATGATGATGATGAAATGATATACAAGGGTAGGAACTTAAATAATGGCAACTATTTATTCAGAACCGATACAAAAGAGTTACATGTTTGCACATGTTACTGTCCTTCAGAGTACTCACCAGCGTTGTGTAGAACCAGTTGCCAGCGATGTGTAAGGCATAGTATACCGTTAGCAGAGCCTGTTCTGTTGATGGTGTGAATGGAGCGGTCTAAAGTTATGGTGATTCTCGTATACGACTATGATGGTGTTATTCTAACACATTACGTTCCTCCACGGCACACTGTCAATGCATAGTACTACTGTCGTTTTTGGAACATCACCTGCGACCAACTTTGGCAAAGAAGCGGAGACACTTTCTGCGCAACCCACCAATCATTTTGCACATACAGCGCAAGCTGTGGCTGCTCTGTTCGTTCGATGGGACTGGGAAGTACTGGTACTGTATACCATCCACCATACTCCCCAGACTTAAGTCCTTGTGACTTTGATTTGATTCCGAAGATGAAGGTACCACTTCGTGGCATTCGCTTCAGAACTGTTCCAGAGATTCGACGGCCAGTACACCGCTCCATTCGCACCATCAACAGAACAGGCTCTGCTAACGGTATACTACGCCTTCCACATAGCTGGCAACGGGTTCTACACAACGCCGGTGACTACTTACTTTTCTTTTCCATTCTTCTGTATATTATTCTTGTCAGTACCTTAGGTGCATGAACTGTTAAGCTAATTGTGGGATAATTCTCGCACTTTTCGGCTGTTGCATTCTTCAAAATTGTGTGGATGATGTTTTTCCCTAAGTCAGATAATATATCACCAGACTCATACATTCTACGCACCAGCGTGAATAGTCGTTTTGTTGCCACATTCCCCAATGATTTTAGAAATTCTGATGGTATGTAATCTATCGCTGCTGCCTTATTTGATTTTAGGTGTTCCAAAGCTCTTTCAAATTCTGATTCAAATACTGGATCTTCTACCTATTCCATATCGACTCCAGTTTCTGCTTCTATCACAGCAGACAAGTATTCCACCTCATGCAGGTCTTCAATGTACCCTTTCCACCTATCCGATTTCTCCTTTGCATTTAAGAGTGAGAATCCCATTGCACTCTTAATGTTTCCATCCTTGCTTTTAATGTCACTGAAGGTTGTTTCGACTTTCCTTTATGCTGAGTCAGTCCTTCCGACTATCATTCTTTTTTCGACTCTTCACATTTCTCATGCAGCCATTTTGTCTTAGTTCCCCAACACTTCCTATTTATTTCATCCCTGAGCGACTTGGATTTCTGTATTCCTGAATTGCCCTGAACATTTTTGTACTTTCTTTTTTCATAGATCAACTGAAGTATTTCTTCTGTTAGCCATGATTTCTTTGCAATTACTTTCTTTGTACCTATGTTTTTTCTTTCCAAAATCTGTGATGGTCTTTTTTGAACTACCCATTTCTCTCTAACTGTACTGCCTACTGAGCTATTCCTTATTGCTGTATCTATAGCCTTAGAGAACTTCAAGCTGATCTCGTCATTCTGTATCTAATTTCTTTACGTATTGATTCTTGCTGACGAATCTCTTAAACTTCAGCGTACTCTTGATCACTACTGCATTGTGATCTGTGTCTATATCTGTTCTTGGGTACGCCTTACAATCCAGTATCTGATCTCTGAATATCGCCTGATCATGATATAATCTAGTTGAAATCTTCTTATATTTCCCACCTTTTCCAATTATACCTCCTCCTTTTGTGATTCTTAAACAGAGTATTAGCTATTACTAGCTGAAATTTATTGGAAAACTCAATTAGTCATTCCCAGCTGTTATTCCTACCACCAAACTCACATTCTTTCGTAACACTGCTCCTCGTACAACCGAATTCCAGTCCTCCACGACTATTAGATTTTCATCTCCCTGAATTAACCGCTCAATAGCCTCATATACTTCCTCTATGTCTTCATCGTCGCCTTGCGATGTCGGCATGTATACCTGAACTACCGTTCTCGATGTTGGTTTGCTGTCGATTCTGATGAGAACAACCCAGTCACTGAACTGTTCACAGTAACTCACGCTCTGCCCTACTTTCCTCTTCATGAGTCCCAGCCGCGTGGTCTGGGCGCCTTGTCACGGTTCGCGCGGCTTCCCCTGGCGGAGTTTAGGGCCCTCCCTCGGGCATGCGGGTGTGTGTAGTCCGTAGCGTAAGTTAGTTTAAGTTAGATTAAGTAGTGCGCAAGCTTAGGGACCAATTACTTCAGCAGTTTGGTCCCATAAGACCTTACCACAAATTTAATTTTTTTTCCGTAAGTCCTACTTCCATTATACCATTTTATGCTGCTGTTGATATTAAGCTACACTAATCTGACTAGAAATCCTTGTCTTCTTTCCATTTCACTGTACTGACCCCCTCTATATCTAAATTGAGCCTTTGCATTTCCTTATTAAGATTTTCTAGCTTACCTACCAAGTTCAAAATTCTGACAATTCACGCCCTCACTCGTATAACTTTGTCGTTTGTTGGTTACTGAATCTTAGCAGTCCCTTCGCGAAGATCCGAATGCGGGACTAGTCCGGAATCTTTTGCCAATGGAGAGATCATCATGACACTTCTTCAGTTACAAGCTACATTTACTGTGGATACATGTTTTGCGTCTTTAATGCACTGGGTTCCATTACTTTCTGTATCCTGAAGTCGTTGATAATTGCTGGTTCTTCCTCTTTTTAGGGGCTGTTTACCACCCTATTTGCAAAAGACTGCCCATAAGCTCTGTCCGCTCCCCCTCCTTCTTTACAAGGCTGTTGGTGGCAGGGTGACTTCTTCTCCCGGAAATCTTCGGCCTTTATTGTTGTTGATTTTTATTAAAAAAATTTAGTAGTGGCGTGTTTGGAACCCGGGACCGAGGACATTTTGAATACTAATTAAAAGCGACGGGTCTATGGGGAGGTATATATGTGCGGAAACTTATTGGCATGACTTAAAGAAACATCAAAATGATCTGTAAATCGCCATGTTGTAAGTCAAATTATAAAAGGCAGTGAACGTCGGAAAGGAATTAGTGTATGTATAGTCATGGGAAATACTGACAGCGTACAATGCGAAACAACGAGTTACTGAAAGTACAAATCTTATGAACTTAAACACTGTGAAATTAAAAACTTGGGCGTACGGATTATTCTATAAAATTTCAGGACAACGGCCGGATGTATGTAACTTGCTGGTACAATACTTCGACGCAGAGCCTTCCGGCCATCTTCAGATGAATTCTGACGATCAGCAAAAGTGCCACATCGTACAAGACATTCGAGTGATTTTATCAGCAGACTCCAGTCACTTAAGCTGGAAAGCAGCGATTCCTTGGTCAGTTATTACGTCGTTTCGCTTTTTACAAACTAGGCTTTATGGAACTCATTACACCGCATTGGCAATGGGTTTGGCAGTCATTATAGAGTCATTTGGGCAGACTGTGTCCTCGACGTATTTTTTTATTCGACAACGAATTTCTTAACTATCTGACGGAGTCGCCATGGGGAGTGCTTTGTCTCCCCTGGTGGCCAATCATTTTGTGCAAGATTTTTAGGAGCGAGCATTCGCTTCAGCTATTTTAAAACAAACAGTTTTTTTACGGAACGTTGATGACACTTTAATAGTTTGGCCTTATGGTTTGGACTGTCTCCGAGAGTTCCTCGAACAGCTGAAATACTGTACATGCAACAACGGTTTTTGCCACTGACGGTTCACAGCCGGAACAGCAAATAGGGAAATGAAAGTGGTACACAAATAACCCTCCGCTACACACCATAAAGTGGCTTGCTCAGGATATGTGTTGGTGTAGAAGAGAGAATTGAAGGTCTGGAACTCGTAAGACGGAAAGCTTCAACCTCAAAATAAAAAAAATAAAAAATAAAAAAGTAACTGTTGGTGACATCGAATCGTATGCTTACGGTTGCGGGCAGATGATAGAAGAGTATGACAGATGACAGTAAAGGGCTTACACGATGACCTGTGGGCAGGTGCAGTCCATGAAACACCTAAAAGAGGAGACACTTACAGGCTCGACAGAGTCCACTTAACTTGTACTCTCGTCCCACTGCAGCGCAGTTACGGCTAGAAAACAGAGGCAGTGAGTCTTCCTGTTTGTTCTACATTTCATGTCACTATTTCATACTTTGTAAATTATATGTATGCTTCGTGACACCGAATAAGTAAATAATTAAAACCCTCCCGGCACTGAAATTTTTCCTCCCTGCCATCAGAAACATTGTAATATCCAACAGCTACTGGGCGCGGCTGCCCTGAGTGACAAGGGCTGAGCCTTTCACTGGGGACTCGGATTAATTATTCACGGCTTCCACGCTGCAGACTCACAAGTACGCGCCACGTACGTGCGCGCAATCTGTGGCCGCTCTATGCAAATCTCATTAATAATGTATGCCTGTGTTTAAATGTTTACTACTTGCAGACTACCGCATTAAACTAGCCGTGAATTCATTATGCACGCAGTCCTCCCTGCTTATAGTACTCCAGCAATATCCCACCCACTCACCCACACAGGCACGATCCTTCAAAGAATAAAACTCCCCTTGCATAAAACAGCTGTCTTGATTACTTTTACAGTGAGTCACTGCGTTAAGTATTTGGCATTAAGCATGTAAAACCTTTACGGCTGAAGACGCGAGACGCTAATTACATTGATTTTATTAGTTTCGGACTATTCAGCGGTAGACTAATGGAAAAGTCAGAACCAAGACTGCTAAATCAGAAAAGATAGTTTAGAAAAGGTTTTAAATTACGTTTCAAGTTTACTGGAAGTCACTAAGTGCTTTAACTATCAAACACTGAATGTCTGTAGTCTGGGTAATTTACCGTCCGTTTTCAGAAACGCCACTTTTCAAACATCTAAATGTTTTTGACGTCATATCTCCTGAACAATGAGTCGTAATGATACAATTTTGTGGTTACATTCAGAGGTAAATATGGATTGTCTTGCTTGGTTACATACTTGCTTTGGTTACATACTTATCGTGTGTTTTGTGTAGTGTAATAAACTTTAGCACTACTTCTCCTTTAATTAAAAACTGTTTTCTTCTGTGCAGTTGGTCGCACGTTTATTATTTCATTTAATGAAGTAACTATGTAGTGGTTTAGCGCATGAGAGATGTGAAGTATTAGTGAGGGTAAGTAGATGGGGAGCCTTGGAGGCCTGCCCCTGTCTGCGTATCTTTAGAGTGAGAGTTACTAGTGAAGAAGTAAGCGATTAAAACGTCCTGTCTGATGCGGATGTTTTACTCCAGGAACAGCGAGAATAAAGTAAGAGATCTACTTGTTTCCTTCCATCACTCTGAGGGAGGAGATTTGAAATTATGAGCAGAGCGTATTGGAAGTCGCAAAGTGCTCCCCTTCTCAAATGTTGGATGAATATAGTCCGGATAATTTGCGCGCTGTGAGTTACGCTACCTCGAGACATATAAACCGTTTCTTACCGTTACACTTTCCTGACTGTGTAAAATTTTTAACTTAAGACTATTTCTTCTTAATGAGTAGATTAAGACAACGTTTTAAATTCTGAATTCGGTAAATAATGATATGAAATACTTCAAATCAAAATTTTCATTACCCTGGAAGCCGTTGGATAGTCTACCAGCATGATCAGTGGTGAGTAATGAAAAATACAATCTTACTTCCTTTCTAGTTCGACAAACAGTTCGTTACAACAGATGTTGGTTTTCTTATCATATTTCACGCCTTGTTTCTCGCTCACTTCATGAAACGTGTCCGCCTGCACGTTTTTGAGTAGTTTCTTCGTCTGGCACTCTTGATTGTGGCCTAAACCCACACCGCTTTCCAGAACTTTGTATATTTGATGTCAAACACGACACCGTGTTCCGGTACTACTCTTTATTCATTTCTTTCTGACCAAATATCTATCGTGTACTTTGTGTAGTGTTACCAACTTAACCACTAATTTTTTCTCTGCAGTTCGTTACAAGTGTATTATTACATTTAATTATGATAGTATGTATTCATCTAAGGGTGATTTCATACATATTTGCCTCCTGCCTCCCCCTTTTGACCCGCCCCATCTACTTACCGTCACTACTACTTCACATCTCTCAAGTGCTAAACGACTACATAGTAACGTCATTAAATGAAATAAGAAACGTGCCACCAACTACACAGAAGAAAACAGTTTTTAATTAAAGGAGTAGTGGTACAGTTTTTTACACTACACAAAACACACATTGAGTATGTAACCAAAGAAAGACAAATAAGCTGTAGTAGTCTTACATCGTGTCGTGTTTTAACATCGAAACGCATTGTTGTGCTAAGCAGAGTGCGGTTAGGCTAGAATCAAAGGTACCCAAAGAGGAAATAATCGAAAAAGGTGCAAGCAGACGGCGTTCCCTGATGTGAGCGAAATATCAAACATGAAAGACCGTAAGTAAAAAATCTTTGTCGATACAGAAGGCAAGTCACATTCTTAACATCTTCTATTACGACCAAAGATGGTGCTTTATTGCAATAAAACGAAATGTATTTGGTGACAAAAACACTCATGTTTCTAGTCGTTGCGAAGACAGAATCTAAATATACCCAACAATTCTACAGCTGTTACACTAGTGCTACTCGAGGCATCCTCCACAACACACAATAAGATGACTTGTGAAGTAAAGCTACATCTGCATGTAGATGTAGATGTAGATGTAGATGTAGCTTTACTTCAAATTCATCTTATGGCGTGTTGTGGAGGATACCTTGGAGCGTTAGTGTTTACACATTTTTTTCTATTGCTTTCGAATTACCCTACTTGTGCCATCGTGATGACTTCACCAGCTAAAACTATCAGGAAGTTTGGGTAGTCAAAAAGTTTTAATTAACACCACAAAAAACTCCAAATGCTACCGTGAAACTTAGTGGTGGTTTCAGTCCTCTACTTACTCATCCTTCAATGCAACAGATTTTCCTCAGAGACTGATGACTTGGCGGAGACCTTGGTTGATGTAGTCGGTCCTTTGGCTGTACAGGAAACCACTTCGCCGTCACGCTGGTTAAGCTTGTACGCAGTGCTTCCTTCGTCAGCACGTGTGACTGTATCCCGTTCAAAGTCAGTTAGGAGAGCTCCCAGAGACGCTTCGATCGAGGGATTTCGATAGTGATCCGTGCGAGTGTGTGTATCGAAGGTTATTACGATCGCCTATCTTTGATCAGAGAAGCCAACGACTTTCCAGGGCATGGCCGTGGAAGGCGATTTATGCGGGTCTGACGGCGAAGAGAGCGAATTTGGCAACTGCAGCTGGCTGGTCACAACACCGGGAGTAGACTTGGCCGGTGTAGCCGCGCGGTGGACTTGGATCTACGTTGGTCTTAAAATGCAAGCGACACTGTTTACGAGGACTGGTATCTCAGAAAGGAAGATATCCTGGACTTATTAATGTTGCAAAAGTTCTACAACGAATGTGGACTGGTTGTGGCCGAGGAAGGAATGCAAGGTGAGCAATTCGTGCATTTTATACTCGCCTTGTTATCGAAGGTGGTTTACGAGGCTGTTTTATAATGTTCGACATGTCAAACATTTGTAGTTACCGTCACTGGAGTGAAAGTTGATTGATCTTCATTATCGAGTAGAAGAAAATAGTACTATTTTCTTCTACGTCGAGTTAATAGGACTTGTGTACTATCTGATCGTTCCATTTGAGATCATTTCGTATAGTCACACCCAGTTACTTGACGGATGTTACCACTTGCAAAGACTGGGCATTTATTTTGTACTCGTACATTAAGGGGGATTGTCGCCATTTTATACGCAGCAGGCTACACTTACTAATATTGAGAGGTAACTGCCAGTCGTTACACCACGCATTTATTTTCTGCAAATCCTCATTGATTTGTTGACAACTTTCGTGTGATACTACTTTCCTGTAGACTACAGCATCATCGGCAAACAGTCTAAGGCCGCTGTCAGTACCATGAACCAGATCGTTTATGTTAATCGTAAAAAGCAGCGGACCTAATACGCTGCCCTGGGGCACACCTGAAGTTACGCTTGTTTCTGTTGAAGTCACCCTATTCAGGACGACATACTGCTCCCTGTCCGTTAGAAAACTTTCTACCCAACCGCACATGTCATCGGATAGACCGCAAGAGCGCGCTTGCTCCCAAAAGTGCGCGCTTACGGTCTATCCGATGACATGTGCGGCTCTAAGAGGTAAGACGTTAAAACCGAACTGGATTCCGCAGTGGTTAGCATACTGGACTCGCATTGGGGAAGATGACGGTTCAAACCAGCGCCCGGCCAACGTGATTCAGGTTTTCCATGATTTCCCTAAATCGCTTAAGCAAATGCCTGGATGGTTCCTTCGAAAGGGCACGGTCGTTTTCTTTCCCCACCCTTCCCTAACCCGAGCTTGTGCTCCATCTCTAATGACCTCGTTGTCGACGGGACGTTAAACACTATTCTCCTCCCCCTCCTCCTCCTCTAAGACGTTAAAGTTTTAAAATAATTGACTTCTCTACTCCTCACGCAGCAGCGGGTCGGTCTCGCTATATTGTAGCAGTTGGGGGAAGAAATACTGACACCTCAGTCTGCGGTAGTGCTGGGGTCCTTCTCTCTGAGTTCGCGTCATGAGCTCATCGTGTGTGATAGAGGTCTAAGTAGAGGTTCTGCGGGAAAGCGCTGCAAGGTGACTAGGAGAAAAAATAGCTCTGAGCACTATGGGACTTAACATCTGAGGTCATCAGTCCCCTAGAACTTAGAACTACTTAAGCCTAACTAACCTAAGTACAACACATAGATCCATGCCCGAGGCAGGATTCGAACCTGCGACCGTAGCGGTCGCGCGGTTCCAGACTGAAGCGCCTAGAACCGCTCGGCCGCTCTGTGACTAGGAGAAGAGAAGATTAAGATGAATTGTGTGTTTACTGTGCGGCGGCCTCAAGTAAAGAAGCCTCTCTTTATCACGTTTTTTGCTGAGTAGCTGGATTCCGTTTCTTGTGAACACCGATCATAAAAATGCGTCTTTGAGAGAGCAGGTCCCCTTCCCTGGGTTTTGCTTGACATTGTTAACCAGTGAAATTGTTTCCCAACAGTTTCCTCGATAACATTCGTGCCTCACTCTGCCTTTTTTCAGGCAAACAAAGGAGCTTTCACTCGGCAACGCCGTGTTCTGTCACTCTGGGAGAAGCTCCAGATGAAGCAGGACATTTCTTACACTTTTTTTTTGTGTAAGAGCTGCACGTCGTTCGGACTTGCCTGACTCCACGGGACCGGTTAGCGCCCTCTCACCATTGGGTCATACGATGGTGCACCGTTGCTGTGCACTCTCGCCAGCTCCTCACGAATTACAGCCGCATTGCTCCTCTTTTTCTTTCGCCTTTATCTCACAGCTAACGTCGTTGGCGTCTTACTTGTCGGAATTGGCATTGTTAACGATAGAAGGCGGGCGGAGGCTCTTCGCGTCGCCACCCCTTTCCCCTCACCCCTTCCGTTTTCCCTGGGACGGAATTTTTGCACCCAAACGATCTGCGTCCAGTCTTATTCATGTGAAAACATGTGAAATTTTTCTAAATTTTTGCAAATTGTGTAACTGAGGTAAGACGTGGACACGAACCCGGTATTCACCTAATGGGATATGGGAAACCACTTAAAAACGACATCCAGGCTGCCCTGCGCACCGGGCCTCTTCGTTTATGACACAGGCGCTTCACTGTATACAAGAACTGCAGGCATATACCTGCAGACAGGTAGAACAATTAATCACATAACTTTATTTTTTCAAGGTGATAATTAATACCGTATGACTGCCCCTCTTAAAGCTATAAAACTGAGCTACTAATGAACACTGTAGTTTAAGGGCGCCGATAAAACTACGAACTTACAACGAAAAACTGCTACACTATATTATAGAAGGTACCTAAAATAAAATCGCAAAGACACAAACAGAAATGACACTTCCTTTTTTCGAAGTCACGGCATGTCACCATGGTCTCCTGGACATTACAGAAAATGAGCTGTATTATCGTCACCGACGGCAAAGCAGGCTCTGCAGCGCTGGTGTACCCCCTTCACATGGCGCCAGCTGGGAGCAGGTAATGAATGCACTCAGAACAATTGTCGAATATGATCATTTTGGTGGTCCAGGTGTTACGGAGTAAGGAGGCATAACGTTGGAAGGGAGTTGTAAGTGGGCACGTGGAGTGCACTAGGGAGAGTTTTCATGGCCACTCTTTTGTGAACCTACCTGTTTCACGAAACTGCCCAGAATGAATTGATAACAAAACTATGCCAAATGGAGTGAAATGACCAGAAAGAATGGATAACAAAAACCACCATTCACGCGTAAAATAATCTCACCACATTAGAATAACAATTTGGGACACGAACTCGCTTAACAAATGCAAGAAATAGTACCAAACAAGATCGTAATATTGAGCTGTGGCGGCTCGGGTATGATCTATCGAACGTACCGTGTATAATATTATCGCTGTACCGCGCAGGAAAGGGAGAAGTGGCGCCCCCTCGAGGAGGAAGTCGGCGGGGCAGCTGTGACAGTCGGGTAGTTGGATTTTGGAGGGCCAGCAGAAACAGCGAGATAGGCGGTAGTGCGCGGAGCGTGAAGCCGTGTCTGCCGACGCCGTGGGTGGTGGCGAGAGGAAAGTTTGCCACGTTACCCGATTGTGTTTGGGCGTGACTTGGTGGGTAGAGGCGCCGATGCTGTCGGGAACATGCTGCTTCCTTGTTTATGATGGATTTGCCGTTTGCTTCTAGTGACTACATTCTCGTCTCTATGGCTCTGTGACTGATGTGATGCCATTGCGAGCACAGTTGGTTTGGATAAAAGCAGCATTTTGTTCTCAGTGTCCATCGTTCTGGCGATTACTGAGTGTGCTTGCCGTTGTGGTGTATTTATTGAGCAGTGTGCTTTGGACGCTTCACCTTACTATTAGGAGTCCATTGCCTAAGGCCGCGTTTATCCTGTGAGGACTTGACTTGTGTTCTGCATTTAAAAACTTAGTTGTTGTCAGTCACTGAATTGCTCAAATGCATTCATACTTCTCTGCTTAAGTGTTATTGTTTTACGCCCTTCTGAATGGGAAAATGATAAAGGGCCTTACTATTACCGACTTTATTGTGTGCCACTGACTTGGTTGTGTTTTTCAGCCACGTAATTTGTGCGTTTATTGTAACGAACCGATGTCTATTTCTGATTAATGTTTCCCTGTGACATTGAGTGTTAATCGAGTAACGAACACCGTTTTAGACATTTTAATCAGTGTGCTGCAGGGCATATCCTATTTGTGCCTCGCAAGTGGAGAGCGGAGGCGGTTTGGGGGGGGGGGGGAGGTTGTTTTGGGGAAGGAGACCAGACAGCGTGGTCATCGGTCTCATCGGATTAGAGAAGGACGGGGAAGGAAGTCGGCCGTGCCCTTTGAAAGGAACCATCCCGGCATTTGCCTGGGGCGATTTAGGGAAATCACGGAAAACCTAAATCAGGATGCCCGGACGCGGGATTGAACCGTCGTCCTCCCGAGTGCGAGTCCAGTGCTTAACCACTGCGCCACCTCGCTCGGTAAGGAGGCCGTTTATTGGCCATGATGATGTGTCGGTAGATCCATTTCACGAGTCCAGGCCAGTCACCCGGAGATTTAGAAGTTGTATGTTGTGTTAAGTTAATACTCCTTATTTTAAGCGTAGTGCGCTCATGCAGGAAGTGTATGTGGTTTTGCGCAGATTGCGCGGTATGTTTAGATGACTCTGAATTCAGTGTCTTAAGTTAGTACTCCTTATCTTAAGCGTAGTGTGCTCATGGACAGGAAGTTTATGTGGTTTTGCGCAGATTGAGCTGTATGTTTAGATTCTGAATTCACTGTGTTAAGTGGTGTTCTCTGAGGTGCTGGAAGTAGTGGATAGACACCCGTTTTTGACACGTTGTATATGCAAATAATTTGTGTCCTTATTACGTTGGTGAGTTGCTTGCCCTTTGTGTCACAGGTGGTGCTAATTTCATTAATTTCGCCACCGGTCTTGGCAGAGGCTGCGGGAGGAACCGACCCACTGTGGCAAGCAGTTACGTAGTAGCGCCCGCCCACCGTAGCGGGCGTTGTTTACTGGCCCGACGCCTTCCTGTACTTGGAGGCGGGAGCGTGTTGACTGGTTTCTTACGGCTTGCAGTCTGGGAAACCGTGCCTTTGGTGTACCCGTGGAAGACTTATGTTTTGCTTCCAGTACCTCGGAGTGGCTCTATGTGGGTAATGAGAACGACTTATGTTGTTGGTGGCTCAGGCCGAAAGTGGTTCATTTGCTAAACAGAACGTATATATGCATTTATTTCCCATAATTCTGTAAACATGTTTAGGTGGTTGTGTTTTTTTTAAGTCAATTGAATTATTGTTCAGAGGTTACTATGTATCGCCATTAACTTATGCAGACATTTAATAGCAAGGATATGTATTGAACTCTGGTTTCAAGTTGTGTTGATTATGTGCGGAAATTCCTTTGAACAGACATTTAATTAATTAGTAAACAACTGAATGCTCTTTGCGAGTTGAAGTTTATTGTGTTCCTAAACATATTAACGATTATTTTTAGTAGTTCACTTATGCAGTTAGGCGATTTACAAGGCCTGTTGTGTTGTTTCCTTTTAAAAGTATTATCAATGTTATTAATAAAGAAGTGTGTTGTAAAAAAATAAACAGTGAATGAAGTGCCTCAAATCCCTTTGCTCCACACCTTCCGTCATTCACCCTTGGGTGGTATTAACAAACCGTGAAAGCCCATTTCAAATATTACGCGCCGTCTGTGAAGGAAGTTGCAAGATTGACAAGTGTGGTAAGGTAGCGTGAGTGCCAGCTAACTCAGATGGCAATATCTGTACGGCAGAACTCCAATCATCAATAAACATGTTCACAAAGCTTGTAATAAGTGGATGAAATAATAGAAAACTGAAGAAAAATTTTCGAGTAAAAAGTTAAATTTTCAAACTAGAAATAGAGGTCGTGAAATTCATTATTGTTGTTCTCAAGTTTCTTCATTTCCTTGTAGCCCTCTTTAACATTTCCATCTTCAAAAAACTGCAAATCCTAGCCAGTAATACCGATGGCATGTATCTGGCAAAATAATCTTAAAATCGCTATTGAGCCTCAGACAAATCTTTTCTCCATACCTAGAATTCAAATATTCACATTTAATTCTAACTCTAAATGAGTCACAATTGTTGAGCCTCTTCAGTAGAGTTTCTATTTATATGGAAAAACTATTTAATAATATAAAAAACTTATTTGGTAATAGACAACATTGTAAAACCTGGGAGACTTGAAAATAATGATCTCAACGTGAATAATATCATTCAAGCTATAGAACTATCTACAGAATAATCTAGGTTATACACATGTTATTAAAAAAACAACGATATTTAAATAAAAAACAATTATTCCCCATAATTCTGATAGAAACAATAAAAACATAAAAATTTATTATCCTCAAAACGAATAGAAAAATTGTTAAAAAGATAATAAAATTCTTAAGAACAATTGAAGAAAGTGTATATGCCAAACACTAATATTTCCTTAATAAAAATAATAATAATTTTGGTAAAACCACACACATAAAAAAAAGTTTTCCATCACCTCGGTTCCATTTCCAACCTTTTTATTGCTCATGAAAACCACACATTGCATGTTCTACCACCATACAGAGAGACCTTCAGAGGTGGTGGTCCTGATTGCTGTACACACGGTACCTCTACTACCCAGTAGCACGTCATCTTGTATTGATGCATGCCTGTATTCGTCGCAGCATACTATCCACAAGTTCATCAAGGCACTATTGGTCCAGATGTACCCACTATCCAACGGCGATTCGACGTAGATCCCTTACACTGGTTGGTGGGTCAGGTCGTCCATAAACAGCCCTTTTCAATCTATTCCAGGGATGTTCAATAGGGTTCATGTTTGGAGAGCATGCTGGCCACTCTAGTCGAGAGATGTCGTTATCCTAAAGGAAGTCATTCACAAGATGTGCACGATGGAGGCAGGAACTGTCGTCCATGAAGACGAATGCCTCGCCAATATGCTGCCGATATGGTTGCACCGTCGGTAGGAGGGTGGCATTCACGTATCGTTCAGTGAACGGATGTCGGACCCCCTCCGTGTAATAGGTGCTGCTCAAGCATGTTTGTTTACGTCTTTGGGCGGGTTTAGTGACATCTCTGAACAGTCAAAGGGACTGTGTCTGTGATACAATATCCACAGTCAACGTCTGTCTCAGGAGTTCTGGGAGCTGGGGTGATGCAGAACTTTTTTTAATGTTTATATTAGATAAGGAATTAAAAGAAGAGAGGTGCATTACCTATATTTAGTAAAACCTAACAAATTAACAAGTTATTTTCACATTTCTTCCTTTCTGATTCTGATTTTGTTATTTTTCGACTCTCAAAATTGTGAATTAAAAGATTTTAAAAAGAAGACTAGCTTTAGGAAACAGAGAATACAATAAAAGAGAGTTATTCCACTTACATAATTATTTTAAAGAAGTTCTCAGTACAAATTTTATTTTTACACTAGAAGATGTAGAAAACTTATTTTAATCATAGTAACTTTTAGGTTCAGTTGATGCCCAATTTTTAATCCAGTTGTTTCCCAACTCACCTGAACATTCATCCAGCATTCTACCTTTTTTCACACTATTTTCCTAGCTTATCTAACAAATCATACAATCTAAAAGCTTTGCATGTGATGTAGCGAATGATAGTATAAAAATGTTTGTAAACATGTTAGTTTCCACATAATAATCTTTGAAATTGTACTTCATCTGAACCATATTCTCATTACTAAAGTTGATATCTATATTGTGTACTTGATCATGCAATAATATCTCAAAATTGTTGTAAATCTGTAACACACTCGGTTTTACTCATATTTTCTCG
Organism: Schistocerca nitens; assembly: GCF_023898315.1. Taxonomy (NCBI): domain Eukaryota; kingdom Metazoa; phylum Arthropoda; class Insecta; order Orthoptera; family Acrididae; genus Schistocerca; species Schistocerca nitens. The sequence goes on from NC_064614.1 coordinate 5,416,496, forward strand.
TCGTCCATATTTTCAGCATAATGAACTCAGACATAACTTAGCAACAGCTCGTTTCCCTGTTTTTTCCTTTATCTTATCATGAAACAGTTCAATATCCATTTTTTTCTTCCACTGTTTTGATATGCAACTCATAATCATGAGGACTGGTTTCTAATGTTATTTTCATAAAGTATTTTATGTAGTTTTTAAACAACATATGGCTTTTACTTCTAAAATCTTATACTTCATACACTTCTAAAATCTTGTATTCTGTCTTTCAATAGCCGGCCGAAGTGGCCGAGCGGTTCTAGGCGCTACAGTCTGGAACCGCGCGACCGCTACGGTCGCAGGTTGGAATTCTGCCTGGGGCATGGATGTGTGTGGTGTCCTTAGGTTAGTTAGGTTTAAGTAGTTCTAAGTTCTACGGGACTTATGACATCAGCAGTTGAGTCCCATAGTGCTCATAGCCATTTGAACCATTTTTTGTCTTTTAATAGCTATATTTATTTCATCAGTTGTACAAGTATCAATAATTTTTTTGTTATTGCAGGGGTTGCAGTTATTTATTTTTCATTTCTGCAAATTTGATACTTGAAGGAAACAACAGTTTTCCATTTTATCGATCTTTATCTGTACTGGCAAAACTGGAGGATAAAATTTTTCTGGGCTCCAATGCAAAGTATTTTATAAACCCATACTATTTTTGTGTAATATTTTGGTCTATATATTTTCGTTGGATGTCACTCAGGATAATAATCACTGTATTCTGTAGTTTCGTAACGACCACATGCATTGATACACTTTGTGTTTGCGTTAATTCCATCTACTTTCTGTAGTCATATTAGGTTGACCACTATAAAGACATTTCTTGGGTTCAGTGAATCGATAGCTTCAGGCAAATGTTTTAATTTATTAAATTTTTTATATTCTACTGTGTTGATCCGATGACATTCCCACATCTCTACTAAATAATATCCACCATTTCGTATTTTTGCACTATTTGTCAATGCAGTTTGATACAAATCATCCACTGACTTTTAATTTTGATTGTTAATCTTTTGAGTTAAAACCTTTTTTTTTTGCAATTATGCCAAAAACATACACAATGTTGGTAAAAAGTATTGGATTCTTTATCAAAATCATCCACTTTCGCTCAAGCTATTTTTACTTCCCCACCATTAAGAGCATGTTAAACATTATTATTGTTTAAACTGTTCAGCCAAGCTATAGACTCTTCACAATAATTTTCTGTATGTCATTTATCCAGCACGCCGTTTTTTATCAGGTGAATATTTCGATCTGTATATAGATATAAAATCTCCAACAATTGTGAAATAATAGAATTAATCTATATTCACTATTTCTGCAGATTGCTTTCTTAGTTCTAAACAACCTCTTCTCAGTATGTCGACACCGAAATTACAGTAGTCATTAATTTCATTCTTCATAATGAATACATAATTTGTTTTAACTTTTTGACTATGCCACCTGAGAAATAGTTCTCTATCTTTTGGTTCCATGGTATCATAATAATAATATTTGATACCAGAAACAGGATCTAAGTAATTTTCATTTTGTTGCTTATGTCCAGTATCATTTATTTAGTTACTGCATAGTCAGTATATGGTTTTATCGTACTTTGAGCACAGTACTTCTGAATGAACTGTGAATCATAACCTTTACCTTAATGAGCTATAAGTATGTATTTCTGATGTTTATCAGATATCATCCGCTTACAGAATTCATCATTTGCCTTAAATTTGTAAGTAGTATTAGCGCTAAAATAGCGAACTTCTATTAGATTTGGAATGAAACCAGAAGTATATTTCATTATAGGTACAATGAATTTGTGCTGCAAATCCATCTTCACAACACTCACACTGTTTACCTGTAAGTATTTTGTTGCATACCCAACACTGGAAAAGATAATAGTCTTGGTATTCTCCATTAATAGTACATACAATTTACTACAATTTTTGTATCGTTAACTGTAATTTATTCACCAAAATTTCGTTCACACTGATCACCTTTTTGTGTTCTGTACATATGTAACAGTGATTATTTTTTATCTTTTCTATTAATTGACAGTTTCTACATCTTTCAAAATCATTTTTATGTAATTCAAATCTCAAACAAGTGCATTTACATTTTTCACATTTATAAATTGTATCGCAGTCTTCTTTGTAAGCCTAGGTTGGCTTTCCATGAAGGGCAACAAAACAGGTTGTAGAATGTCGTTGAGTTGCCGCTGTGTTGTAATGGTGCCACGGATGACAACTGCAGGTGGCCTTTTGTGAAAAGATATGGCACACCAGACCATCGCTCCTGGTTGTCAGCCCGTGTGGTGGGAAACAGGCTGGTGTCCCACTGCTGTCTAGTGCTTCTCCAGATACTTCTTCCGCCTGGAATCTCATTGACTGGAGTATAATTGTCTTCAGCAGTGAGTCTCGCTTCGAATTGAGCCGCACTGACCAGGGAAGACGCGTCTCGCGACGTCCTGGATAGCAGAGGCACACCAGCCGTACTGTCTTCCACTATACAGCCCAACAACCGGGAACGATGGTAGCACAGCGGTAGGTCGACGATGTTCTACGCACCGTTTCATTGCCCTTCATGGCAAGCCAGCCTGGGCTTACATTTCAGCAAGCTACTGCCCTCCTGCGCACTGCAAGTGTTTCTACTGCTTGTCTTCGTGTTTGCCAAAGGCTACGCTGGCGAGAAAGGTCGCCGGATCTCCCCCAGATTGAGGTCATTTGGAGCATTATGGGGAAGGCCCACCAACCAGCTCGGGATTTTGACAACCTGTAATGGTTCTTTATTTGCGTGACCATTACGACACTCCAACCTCAGTTCTCGATACCAGTAATATCGCACTACATTTCTGCGAAGTAACACACATATTTTTGTGACAATATTCACATTTGGTTTTATTAATGTATAGGTTCTCCGATGTATCGATATATTACAGTGATTTGGTTCTGTGTGTATTCATTTCTGTGAGACTGTCATAATCTTTGACTTACTTCTAACCGTTTTGGCGCAAATGCGCACAGAGCAGTCTTTATTCCACTTTGGCAGAAGTTAAGTTGTTATTTCGCTTTGTAGAGGAACAGTCAAGTCTTTTGTTTGGTTAAAGTGGAAATTAAATATATGAAGATTGATGCAAAACTGTTTTCTTGATGATGTGACAATTAAGAAGAAGTATATGTGAATTTACAAGAAGTTTAATAAAAATGTGGATCGTGAACACCAAGTCAAAAATTACTTCTACCATACCATTGTTCTGATCTGGGATTGTTTGATCATTAAGAATTTCCTGAAAGGTCTTCAAATACTGCTAAAATACAGATCTGGACCTTCTAGCAGTCAAAGTGGAATGAGCCATAACAACTTCGTTGAAATATACGTGGGAATCCATTCAAGACAAGTGCCAAAATTAATGACTTTTTTACAGTGACCTCATTATTTCCATTCTGACGATACCATCCACAGTCAATAACTTTGTTGTTGCCAGTTAAAGCGAACATATGCTGCGTGAGCAACATTATTAATCTGATTTCTGATTTGCTTTGCAAGTGCTGGTATTGTTAGAAACCCTACGAGTAATTTGCACAGAATTTGGCACGGTAACCCCCAGGAGGACATTCAACAACTCTGTCAAAGAGAGCCAAGTCGGATAAGTGCTTGCATAATGGCGAAAGGTGAACCAACTCGTTGTTGAACTGCTTAATTTGTGAAGCCTTTTGTTTTCAACAAATCATACAATATTTCTGGAATTGTAATATTTTGTTTGTTTGTACATGTACACCACGTCCACGACTTCCGTCCCATTTGGATAATTCCATCGGAAGGCGAGGTTCCTTTCAAGGAACACTATTGCGAAAATTTAGAGAACCGTTGTAACGTCGCGAGTCACTACGCAATAGCATTTTATTGCAGTACGCTTCTTCGAAGTGTGATCTCGTAGCATTGGAGCCGTTGACGGTGGCAATATACAGCCGCTGATATCTTAGCGTGACTCACTCGCACCTGTCACTAGCATAGCCGTGGGAAGAGCAACCTGTGTCAGTTCGACCGACAGAATATTCAAGACCCTAAGAATCTAAATAAACAGTATTAAATATTATTCAATTTTGTTAAAAGTCAATATGCAGCCCTTTGCTATTAAAAGCAAGGTTATGTTAAAATCTCAGCTATCTAGCTGAGATACTTTCAGATCTAGAGACAATTACCTAAAACACCAAAAACCGACACTTATAAGATTAAGCTCAGATCGGATTCATAACAGTTTGTCTTTTAGTTTCATTTGGAATTATTACTGAAGTTCGCTAAATGGCGGAACAATTTATTTAGATTTTTTATAATTAAAAACGTTCACTGTTTTCCATTTTTGTAACATAGAATTCAGAAAGGTTTAATATTCATTTAATAACTATTTGTTTTCTTGTGTGAATAAATGAGGGTGAGGCAGAGTGTACATACAGATTCAATATTATCTGATGTTAAACATTACGTAACTACACTCCTGGAAATGGAAAAAAGAACACATTGACACCGGTGTGTCAGACCCACCATACTTGCTCCGGCCACTGCGAGAGGGCTGTACAAGCAATGATCACACGCACGGCACAGCGGACACACCAGGAACCGCGGTGTTGGCCGTCGAATGGCGCTAGCTGCGCAGCATTTGTGCACCGCCGCCGTCAGTGTCAGCCAGTTTGCCGTGGCATACGGAGCTCCATCGCAGTCTTTAACACTGGTAGCATGCCGCGACAGCGTGGACGTGAACCGTATGTGCAGTTGACGGACTTTGAGCGAGGGCGTATAGTGGGCATGCGGGAGGCCGGGTGGACGTACCGCCGAATTGCTCAACACGTGGGGCGTGAGGTCTCCACGGTACATCGATGTTGTCGCCAGTGGTCGGCGGAAGGTGCACGTGCCCGTCGACCTGGGACCGGACCGCAGCGACGCACGGATGCACGCCAAGACCGTAGGATCCTACGCAGTGCCGTAGGGGACCGCACCGCCACTTCCCAGCAAATTAGGGACACTGTTGCTCCTGGGGTATCGGCGAGGACCATTCGCAACCGTCTCCATGAAGCTGGGCTACGGTCCCGCACACCGTTAGGCCGTCTTCCGCTCACGCCCCAACATCGTGCAGCCCGCGTCCAGTGGTGTCGCGACAGGCGTGAATGGAGGGACGAATGGAGACGTGTCGTCTTCAGCGATGAGAGTCGCTTCTGCCTTGGTGCCAATGATGGTCGTATGCGTGTTTGGCGCCGTGCAGGTGAGCGCCACAATCAGGACTGCATACGACCGAGGCACACAGGGCCAACACCCGGCATCATGGTGTGGGGAGCGATCTCCTACACTGGCCGTACACCACTGGTGATCGTCGAGGGGACACTGAATAGTGCACGGTACATCCAAACCGTCATCGAACCCATCGTTCTACCATTCCTAGACCGGCAAGGGAACTTGCTGTTCCAACAGGACAATGCACGTCCGCATGTATCCCGTGCCACCCAACGTGCTCTAGAAGGTGTAAGTCAACTACCCTGGCCAGCAAGATCTCCGGATCTGTCCCCCATTGAGCATGTTTGGGACTGGATGAAGCGTCGTCTCACGCGGTCTGCACGTCCAGCACGAACGCTGGTCCAACTGAGGCGCCAGGTGGAAATGGCATGGCAAGCCGTTCCACAGGACTACATCCAGCATCTCTACGATCGTCTCCATGGGAGAATAGCAGCCTGCATTGCTGCGAAAGGTGGATATACACTGTACTAGTGCCGACATTGTGTATGCTCTGTTGCCTGTGTCTATGTGCCTGTGGTTCTGTCAGTGTGATCATGTGATGTATCTGACCCCAGGAATGTGTCAATAAAGTTTCCCCTTCCTGGGACAATGAATTCACGGTGTTCTTATTTCAATTTCCAGGAGTGTATGTCATGGGAAAGTGTGAAGCAAGCAGTTGCAATGAAAGCTGTAATTTCCCTACCTTGCTGATGACGTATGTCCAAGGGTACTTGCCTTTGTAACAAAGCTGCCAGAATTGCCATTTGCAGAGTAATGATTTTCTAGTCATTTCAAGATTAGTTTTCGTTTGGTTTTGTTAAACATTTTATTAAGATTTGCATGATGAAGTGACGTAAATGCATCTGTGTATATTGACTGGCGTAGGACAGTTTTGAGTGGCTGGTCATTTTGAACAACCAATAAGAGTTAAGAATTTCCCGCGCTCTATCAAGTTGTTATAGGCGCCGGGAGGATCGGCAGGATGGGAGTCGTTGGGTAGTTATCGGACGTACAGGTCATGTTGGACTTGTCTATCTACGTTATGAGTAAAATGAAGAAGATACTGGTATTTCGCGTCCGGATGGACTGCCGTGAAAGCAGTTGCATTTACGGACAAATTGTAGAAATTTGAGCTTTGTGATGTGTTTAGTTGGAAACATAAACGTGTGTGAACTTTCGGTATTTGTAGAATTCCGCGTGGCATGTTTCATATTCATCTATGGAATAGTTGGCGAGCAGTTTCTTTAGTAGAAATCCACTAAAAAAAAAAAGACCGAATGTGAAACTCATGTATTGTAGCAGAGCATCGACTGTAGATCACGTAATAATTCGGGTCGGACTTAAGTAAATTTCTGGTTGTCTCGCGTGAATACTGGGTTGTATGAACTGTGAGCTGAGGACATTGATATTAGTCGTTTAGATAAAAACAGGCTGATGGGTAATTCTTTAATTTGGAACCTAAAGAAATAAAGAACTTGTTGCGGAATTTTGACTTTTTTTCTAAAAGAATGAAGCCGTCGCCCGCCACCCGAAAATCGTTATAAGATATTACAGGATATGAAACTTCCTGGCAGATTAAAACTGTGTGCCGGGCCGAGACTCGAACGCGGGACCTTTGCCTTTCGCGGGCAAGTGCTCTACCGACTGAGCTAACCAAAGCACGACTCACGCCCCGTCCCCACAGCTTCACTTCTGCCAGTACCTCGCCTCCTACCTTCCATACTTCACAGAAGCTCTCCTGCGAACCTTGCAGAACTAGCACTCCTGGAAGAAAGCATATTCTGGAGACACGGCGTGGCCACAGCCTGGGGGATGTTTCTAGAATGAAATTTTCACTCTACAGCGGAGTGTGCGCTGATATGAAACTTCCTGGCAGATTAAAACTGTGTGCCGGACCAAGACTAGTTTTGCAAGGTTCGCGGGAGAGATTCTGTGAAGTATGGAAAGTAAGAGTTTAAGTACTGGCGGAATTGAGGCTGTGAGGACGGGGCGTGAGTCGTGCTTGGGTAGCTCAGTTGGTAGAGCACTTGCCCGCGAAAGGCCAAGGTCCCGAGTTCGAGTCTCGGTCCGGCACACAGTTTTAATCTGTCACGAAGTTTCAATCAGCGCACACTGCGCTGTAGAGTGAAAATTTCATTCTAGATTAGTTCTTGGCAGAAGGTACTATCAGTCAGTGACTGTGGGCCATTATCTGGCTAGAATGTTATCAGTCTGGTCACAGGCCGACCGACGTTCACCCACAAGCAGCTAACAAGCAACCTGAGTGTTAATTGTACAGGAAATGGACAAGAATACAAAAACATTGCGAAAAATGCTTGCTAGAATAGAAAAGCAGATACTAGCTAAGCCTGCAGATGGCACTGTTGTATTCCACTTCCAGATGCGGAACTATCGTCTCGACACGTGATGGCTTAGTAAATGCAATTAGATAAAAAATGGTTGAAATGGCTCTGAGCACTATGAAATTTAACTGTTGAGGTCATCAGTCCCCTAGAACTTAGAACTACTTAAACCTAACTAACCTAAGGACAACACACACATTCATGCCCGAGACAGGATTCGAACCTGCGACCGCAGCGGTCGTGCGGTTCCACACTGTAGCGCCTAGAACCGCTCGGCCACTCCGGCCGGCGCAATTAGATAACTCAAGGCTTATGTCTACTTGCGCACTGATGAGTTAAAGTAGATTCGGTAGATGAGCTAAAGTACAAATGCCTTGTAAGTCAGCCCGCGTGGTCTATCACGGCTGTGTTACGCACTTGAAGGGACGCCAAGGCGATGCGAGGGATGTTCCCTGGAGGAACAGGACGGCGGGCTGTATGTGCCGCGCGCCTGCGACGCAATTATGTGTACGGGGGGCTTGGGTCGGGGCTCATGCAATATGTATGTGCCGCCGCAATCTGCCCTCTGCCGCGCCTTGGTTTCCGTGAGGGAGGGAGGTGGTGGTGGTGGTGGTGGTGCCGCTGAGGGGGCGCCAGAGACCACGACATCGACGACGCCCTGGGGACTGGGACTGCAACCCGGCTGGTCGCAACTCGCGTATCCTGATCTTACTGGACCCCCACAGGTGGCCGCCTGTAGCGGAAGTTGCTGTGCCACGTACTCGTGTATCTCTCTCTCCAGTGGAGGCGTGCGCGCCACTTCTCTTCTAGTGAACTACCGGGTGTTGTCGACATAATTACACGGTGAGTGGCGTAAGACGTAACAGCACATTTATATCTTGAAAAGTTTATGTCAAATGACAGTGCAGATAAACTGACAGAAATTGGAGATGATAGACTTTTAAGTTTAGCATTTTGTCCGTCCTCAGCAACTATAGTCGTATATAATGAAATAATAAGTATCGAATTGCATAAAAGACATTTAATTTTCTGACCGGTTTCGGGTACTTAGCGCCTTTCTTCAGAAGGTTATGCCTATCGAATTATCTGCGAGTTTGAATAATAAAGTACGTACAGCACAATGGTTCAAATGGTTCAGAGCAATATGGGACTTAACTTCTGAAGTCATCGGTCCCCTAGAACTTAGAACTACTTAAACCTAACTAACCTAAGTACAGCACACACATCCATGCCGGAGGCAGGATTCGAACCTGCGACCGACAGCACAATGCCATGGCCCTAAATATATATGTAGAAGCAATAAGTAATACAACATTGAGTCCATTAATGTAATAAGTGCTGTTAGATGCCTACATATAACTCACAGTGTCTGCATAAAACTAGTACAAAAAAGCTTTGAAGTACTCATCTGATACCGTGGAGATGTTCATTAGATAATGAGTATTGTACATTCAGAAATGATGTCCACCGTCCTCAGTATGAGGCGTTATCCCAACGGGAACGAGATCATAGTATTCATTGTACCAACAGTCTGCCAATGTTGTCTTGAGGAATTCCCTGCCACGGCTGACACACACGGTGCATTGCTTTATGAAGATTGCTGGTTGAAGACTCGTATGGAAGTGTAGGTCTTCCCATCGCTTCCAGGACTGGGGATCAGCAGGCCAGTCAATGACCCACACATCCGTGATAGGGTCTGTGATGTGAACTGCAATGCGGAGACTTGCACTACCTTGTTGGAATATGTCTCTTGTTCCCAGGTCATGAAGGTATGAAAACAGATCTACAATTCTTGCCACAAACTGGTTAGCATTCGACCATCTTTCAATAACTACCAAAAAATCGTCATTACTTATTAACTACTGAAACTGGAATGTTAATTTTGTGTGTGTTACCAAGGCCACCTTGAGATGACGATAACTTAATAATGTTGCTCAGGTATTGTGGTAATTTCTCTCAGTGTCTTCGGCTCAATAGGTATAAGCATTAGTAAGTTCGATATTAGGGTCAAATGTTAAATGGAGCCTTTGTGAGTAGAATCCTGCTGTCTTGAACGAGGGATGGACCCGCAAACTGAGATTAGACGTAAAAATTTCTGATATCCTAAAGACGTTACATCACAGAGCACATCCTTCAGTACTTACTGCAAAAAGACCCAGTTCAGTCGGTCACAAATGTAGTGCCACTCTGTGAGTCGACTGTTTTTGTCTGCAACGAGACTTTACATAGGGCCAGTGAGGGGTAAAGTGCACTTAACGATGTGAGAAATTTTCATGTGACGTAGGCAACAGAAAATGAAGACCGACAATCATGAGTCACATGCTGAACGCCAGTGATAATGTTGTGCGTAATTATTTCGCCTCGTAGATGTATTTTGCTGACGTTTTCTTTGTCTCGAAGGATTTAAAAATTTAAGTTATTAGTAATTAACAATGTACTATTAGGTTTCACAGTAGCGAAAACGTTTTAGATTCTAATGTATTCCCTTATCTATTCGGATGTCGTGATAGTATAGAGTAGCTAGGAATACCCGCTAAAATATAATTCCCCTTTGGGGGCAGAATATGCTAATTTACTAGATTTTAGAAGCTGTCGATATGCAGGAACCTAAGCAATCATATTTGTAGCCTTACCTGTCAAAAATGCTTTGTTTATTTCTTCGAATATGTCTTGAGTTTCGAGGATGTGGTTACGCATGAACCTAATACAGCACAGCTTAAATTGCTGAGATTTGTTTACGAAGCGAACAAAAAACCGCCGCAACGTTAGCATGGGTGATTATCTACGTCGTTCCTTAAATCTATAATCTGTAATGACTGTCGGAGAGTACTTCTCATTGTACTATGTACACTCCTGGAAATGGAAAAAAGAACACATTGACACCGGTGTGTCAGACCCACCATACTTGCTACGGACACTGCGAGAGGGCTGTACAAGCAATGATCACACGCACGGCACAGCGGACACACCAGGAACCGCGGTGTTGGCCGTCGAATGGCGCTAGCTGCGCAGCATTTGTGCACCGCCGCCGTCAGTGTCAGCCAGTTTGCCGTGGCATACGGAGCTCCATCGCAGTCTTTAACACTGGTAGCATGCCGCGACAGCGTGGACGTGAACCGTATGTGCAGTTGACGGACTTTGAGCGAGGGCGTATAGTGGGCATGCGGGAGGCCGGGTGGACGTACCGCCGAATTGCTCAACACGTGGGGCGTGAGGTCTCCACAGTACATCGATGTTGTCGCCAGTGGTCGGCGGAAGGTGCACGTGCCCGTCGACCTGGGACCGGACCGCAGCGACGCACGGATGCACGCCAAGACCGTAGGATCCTACGCAGTGCCGTAGGGGACCGCACCGCCACTTCCCAGCAAATTAGGGACACTGTTGCTCCTGGGGTATCGGCGAGGACCATTCGCAACCGTCTCCATGAATCTGGGCTACGGTCCCGCACACCGTTAGGCCGTCTTCCGCTCACGCCCCAACATCGTGCAGCCCGCGTCCACTGGTGTCGCGACAGGCGTGAATGGAGGGACGAATGGAGACGTGTCGTCTTCAGCGATGAGAGTCGCTTCTGCCTTGGTGCCAATGATGGTCGTATGCGTGTTTGGCGCCGTGCAGGTGAGCGCCACAATCAGGACTGCATACGACCGAGGCACACAGGGCCAACACCCGGCATCATGGTGTGGGGAGCGATCTCCTACACTGGCCGTACACCACTGGTGATCGTCGAGGGGACACTGAATAGTGCACGGTACATCCAAACCGTCATCGAACCCATCGTTCTACCATTCCTAGACCGGCAAGGGAACTTGCTGTTCCAACAGGACAATGCACGTCCGCATGTATCCCGTGCCACCCAACGTGCTCTAGAAGGTGTACGTCAACTACCCTGGCCAGCAAGATCTCCGGATCTGTCCCCCATTGAGCATGTTTGGGACTGGATGAAGCGTCGTCTCACGCGGTCTGCACGTCCAGCACGAACGCTGGTCCAACTGAGGCGCCAGGTGGAAATGGCATGGCAAGCCGCTCCACAGGACTACATCCAGCATCTCTACGATCGTCTCCATGGGAGAATAGCAGCCTGCATTGCTGCGAAAGGTTGGATATACACTGTACTAGTGCCGACATTGTGCATGCTCTGTTGCCTGTGTCTATGTGCCTGTGGTTCTGTCAGTGTGATCATGTGATGTATCTGACCCCAGGAATGTGTCAATAAAGTTTCCCCTTCCTGGGACAATGAATTCACGGTGTTCTTATTTCAATTTCCAGGAGTGTATTACGACTTCCAATTGCGTATGGATCATGAGAAGAATGATTGCTTAACGGTCTCTGTGTGCGCTGTTAACTGACTTAATTTAGTTTTCGCGTTGATTACGGGAGTGTAAAGCATGTAGTTGTAGTGTTTTACTAGATTCGTCACCTAATACCGGTTCCTGAAGCTATGTAGGTGCAAAACTGTTTGACGTCTGTCTTGAAGTGTCACTCACTATAAACTTTCATATATTACACTCACTCTGCCCTTCTTCTTGTACGTTAAGTAATCCCTGTTAGTCCTTCTTAGTATGGTCCAGGCGCATTTGAGCAATGTCTTATGATATGATGCGCAGATGATTTGTAGACTGGCTGCAATTCTTTTTTTCAGTATTCTTACTCAGTGAACCAAAGTCTACCTTTTTTTTTACGTACGACTGAGTGTATGTCATCGTTGCATTTCATACCCGTAGAAAGTGTTATAACTAGGTGTTTGCAAGAGTTGACTTATTCAAACAGTGAGCCACTGATGTTAGTCATGGAGGATTACGTTTTATGAAGTGCAAAAATATCCACTTCTGGAATTTCGAAGCTAGTTGACGATCTTCGCACCATTCTGGAGTCTTATGAAGATCTGACGGAATATTTGTGTAGATTTTTTCAGACAGTGCCGATAAATGCATTGCCTGCAAATATTGTGTGGCATGTCAGTGCCATATCACATCAACAGCGAGGATCCCAACAAACATCTCTGGAGTACACTTGAAGCTATTCTACAACTCCAACTGAGATAACATGCTGGAACTTCCCTGCCAAGAAATCACGAATCCATTTGAAGATTACATTTGATATCCTGTATGACCATAATTTCGTTAACAAGTGTTGGAGTGGTATTAAGTCAAATGCTTTTCGAGGTGTTATTTTCTGCCAGAAACTTCCAGATAGGCTTGCTGGCATTCTAGCTTGCTTAATGTACTTGCTTAACAAGCCCATGGAGATTAATGTGGTAGCAGGTGGCCCTGATAACATGCGTGCCGTGACATCTGAAAATTCTCTCCACTGCTAAAAGGGCGTGGTCGTGAGGATATCACGCTAAACCAACGGGACCTGAGCTCAAAGCCTCAGCTTGAATAAATAACGAATCCCCCAGATTGCTTAAAATACCACGAAGGAAAGCTCGCATGTTGCGCCCCGTGTCAGGGATTTGTTTGACATTCAAACAGAGCCGCAGGCGAGTTTAGTACGCAGAAAGTCTCAGCGCCAGCACCAGCAGAGCGACAGTCAACAGCCGAGGGGCAGCGACGCCAGCGCCACGCGGTTGGCAGCGGCGCGGTCCGGTACCAGCAGGCGCAGCTGCATACATGCCACGCACAAGCAGCAGATGCCACTCATGGCCAGTTTCACACACTAGGACTTTTGTCGCACGGGAAACTGTTACGCACTGAGGCTACTGTTGACTTTTCACTCGTTCCGCTAGTGCCACATCTGGCAGCTAGAAATAAAAGTGGCAGTAAAAACATTTGATATAAATGTAAATATGTCATAGTTCTTTATTGCAGTCAGTGTGTGTATAAATGTATATCTTTTCACATAAAAAATAAAAATTCTATTTTCATTTCATGTGATTTTTGACGCCACAGTTTTCCTCACTCCATTCTGAAAGAAGTAGTCGCTTAACATATTGTTATTTTTTTTTTATTGTTTACAAATGGTTCAAATGGCTCTAAGCTCTATGAGACTTAACATCAGAGGTCATCAATCCCCTAGATTTAGAACTAGTTAAACCTAATTAACCTAAGGACATCACACACATCCATACCCGAGACAGGATTCGAACCTGCAACTGTAGCAGCAGCGCGGTTCCGGACTGAAGCGCCTAGAACCGCTAGGTCACAGCGGTCGGCTATCTCTTATATGGGGTTAAAAAAGGTGAACGTACGTTGATAGTTTTTGCAGATTTGGAGAAAGCTTTCTATAATGTTGAGTGGATTACACTCTCTGAAATTCAGAAGACAGATAATATATAAGGATAATATGTGAGGGTAGAAAGTTCCTACTTGTACAAAAACCAGATTGGAGTTGTAAGAGTCAAAGGACTTGAAAGAGAAGCAATGATCCAGGAGGTATTTACACAGTTTTCCAGCCCATCCCCATTGTCGTTCAATCTGTATATTGAACAAGCATTAAAGGAAACCAAAGAAATATTAGGAGAAGGAATTAATTTTCAGGGAAAAAGAAATAAAAATAGTGAGGTTTGACAATGATATTGTATTTCTGTCAGAGGCGGTGATGGACTTGGAATAGCATTTCAGCCGGCCGGTGTGGCCAAGCGGTTAAAGGCGCTACAGTCTGGAACCGCGTGGCCGCTACGGTCGCAGGTTCGAATCCTGCCTCGGGCATGGATGTGTGTGATGTCCTTAGGTTAGTTAGGTTTAAGTAGTTCTAACTTCTAGGGGACTGATGACCTCCGAAGTTAAGTGCCATAGTGCTCAGAGCCAATAGCATTTCAACGGAATGGATAGCGTCTTGAAAAGAGATCAGAAGATGAACATCAGCAAAATTAAAAGAAGAGTAACTGAACGTTGTCCAATTAAATCAGGTGATGTCGAGGGAATTACTTTAGCTAAAAAGACACTAAAAGTACTATATGAGTTTTGCTATTTCGCCAGCAAAATAACCAGATGGATATGAAGAGCAAACCGGTTAGAACAAAAAAAATTTCTTTGAAAAGAAGAACTTATTAATGTATAATTTTACTTCAGGTGTTATAAAGTATTTTCTGAACTTATGTGCATTGAGTGTAACTTTTTACGGAAGTGAATGTGGACAACAAGCGGTCCAGACAAGAAGTGAACAGAAGGTTTTGAAATTTGGTACTGCAGAAGAATTCTGAAGATTGTATGGGCAAACAGAGTAATTGACGAGGAGCTACTGAATCGAAGTAGGGGAAGAAAGAAATTTATAGGATAACTTGGCGGTAAAAATTGTAAATGGAGACCGCAGGATGAATGTAGTAAAGAGATTCAAATGCATGTAAGTCACAATAGTTATTCGCAGTTCTACATCTACATTTATACTCCGGAAGCCACCCAACGGTGTGTAGCGGAGGGCACTTTACGTGCTACTGTCATTACCTCCCTTTTCTGTTCCAGTCGCGTATGGTTCGCGGGAAGAACGACTGTCTGAAAGCCTCCGTGCGCGCTCTAATCTCTCTAATTTTACATTCGTGATCTCCTCGGGAGGTATAAATAGGGGGAAGCAATATATTCGATACCTCATCCAGAAACGCACCATCTCGAAACCTGGCGAGCAAGCTACACCGCGATGCAGAGCGCCTCTCTTGCAGAGTCTGCCACTTGAGTTTGCTAAACATCTCCGTAACGCTATCACGGTTACCAAATAACCCTGTGACGAAGCGCGCCGCTCTTCTTTGGATCTTCTCTATCTCTTCCATCAACCCGATCTGGTACGGACCCCACACTGATGAGCAATACTCAAGTACAGGTCGAACGAGTGTTTTGTAAGCCACCTCCTTTGTTGATGGACTACATTTTCTAAGCACTCTCCCAATGAATCTCAACCTGGTGCCCGCCTTACCAACAATTAATTTTATATGATCATTCTACTTCAAATCGTTCCGCACGCATACTCCCAGATATTTTACAGAAGTAACTGCTACCAGTGTTTGTTCCGCTATCATGTAATCATACAATAAAGGATTTCACACGATAGACTAGAACAGAAAGCTGCATCAAACAAATCTAACCTCCTTGCCTAGGGTCTCCAGATGAAAGTTGATGTCGTCAAGCCCTGAATGAAAATTGCGCAACGGATAACTGGGGAGGGGAGCTTGAGAGCGCTCCCTAGAGAGCGTGCCCTTTCTGTGCGATACTAGGCAAGGGGCTGGGGGGCTCACACGCTGATGTGTGGGTCCCTGCATTCTGTATCTTCTATTTTTAAATTAATTCCTTTAACTGGACTCCTATGTGATTTTTTAAGGTATGTTAAAGATTGACGACAATTGATTACCTATTTATTTTAAACATTATCACTCGACTTTACAGCGATTGCAGCAATTGTTCCATTTTACAGGTATTACAATTTTACAACTTATAGCTCGGGTACATTATATACTAATCTGCACGCACATTTCTACGGGCAAGACAGAATTGCGTTGGACTAATGTACACCACCAAAGTCTACCAACATTTTACATGGGACATCCACTATGTGAGGAGGATAACGGGCTAACTGGGGTCCAGATACATTAACACAGGGGGTCAAATTTCCGGAATTAAACGAGAACATTCATTTCCTTACACAATCCAGAGCTGGAAATAAAAGAATTAGTACAAATATTTAAATACCTCTCTTCCATGCGTGAACATTGAGACAGACGCACTGAGGGCACGTCTGCTCACTTACCCGTCTTCTGTAACACCCCCTAGAATATGGCGGGCACCCGGAGGTCTTCCTGGGCCCCGGTGGAGGGGGTGGTCGAACCACTTGGCCGTGACCAACCTCTCCACCCCAAATCTTGTGACACTGGAAGGAAAGTCTTTGACTTTTACCTGCTTGTGATGTCTCTCTGATCCCCTCCCCAGGAGTAAGGTTGGCACTACTATACTACAGAACTACTTCCCAACAAAGATTTGGCCACGCTTTATGGAAAGGTGTGAGGAGGATTAGGAAAGTTCGTGTGCAGATTCACATTCACGTACAAGAAATGCATAATACACGTCACATATAAATACGTATTATGAAGCCTGACACATTTCTTTACACCCGTCCAAATGGGTTCTGTTGCACTCGCGGCCGGCCGCGTCGTGTAATAAAATTGGTGGCGGAGCCTCCTCTGTTTCTATTTCCCGGTGCACAACATGAGAAGAATGATTGCTTAACGGTCTCTGTGTGCGCTGTTAACTGACTTAATTTAGTTTTCGCGTTGATTACGGGAGTGTAAAGCATGTAGTTGTAGTGTTTTACTAGATTCGTCACCTAATACCGGTTCCTGAAGCTATGTAGGTGCAAAACTGTTTGACGTCTGTCTTGAAGTGTCACTCACTATAAACTTTCATATATTACACTCACTCTGCCCTTCTTCTTGTACGTTAAGTAATCCCTGTTAGTCCTTCTTAGTATGGTCCAGGCGCATTTGAGCAATGTCTTATGATATGATGCGCAGATGATTTGTAGACTGGCTGCAATTCTTTTTTTCAGTATTCTTACTCAGTGAACCAAAGTCTACCTTTTTTTTTACGTACGACTGAGTGTATGTCATCGTTGCATTTCATACCCGTAGAAAGTGTTATAACTAGGTGTTTGCAAGAGTTGACTTATTCAAACAGTGAGCCACTGATGTTAGTCATGGAGGATTACGTTTTATGAAGTGCAAAAATATCCACTTCTGGAATTTCGAAGCTAGTTGACGATCTTCGCACCATTCTGGAGTCTTATGAAGATCTGACGGAATATTTGTGTAGATTTTTTCAGACAGTGCCGATAAATGCATTGCCTGCAAATATTGTGTGGCATGTCAGTGCCATATCACATCAACAGCGAGGATCCCAACAAACATCTCTGGAGTACACTTGAAGCTATTCTACAACTCCAACTGAGATAACATGCTGGAACTTCCCTGCCAAGAAATCACGAATCCATTTGAAGATTACATTTGATATCCTGTATGACCATAATTTCGTTAACAAGTGTTGGAGTGGTATTAAGTCAAATGCTTTTCGAGGTGTTATTTTCTGCCAGAAACTTCCAGATAGGCTTGCTGGCATTCTAGCTTGCTTAATGTACTTGCTTAACAAGCCCATGGAGATTAATGTGGTAGCAGGTGGCCCTGATAACATGCGTGCCGTGACATCTGAAAATTCTCTCCACTGCTAAAAGGGCGTGGTCGTGAGGATATCACGCTAAACCAACGGGACCTGAGCTCAAAGCCTCAGCTTGAATAAATAACGAATCCCCCAGATTGCTTAAAATACCACGAAGGAAAGCTCGCATGTTGCGCCCCGTGTCAGGGATTTGTTTGACATTCAAACAGAGCCGCAGGCGAGTTTAGTACGCAGAAAGTCTCAGCGCCAGCACCAGCAGAGCGACAGTCAACAGCCGAGGGGCAGCGACGCCAGCGCCACGCGGTTGGCAGCGGCGCGGTCCGGTACCAGCAGGCGCAGCTGCATACATGCCACGCACAAGCAGCAGATGCCACTCATGGCCAGTTTCACACACTAGGACTTTTGTCGCACGGGAAACTGTTACGCACTGAGGCTACTGTTGACTTTTCACTCGTTCCGCTAGTGCCACATCTGGCAGCTAGAAATAAAAGTGGCAGTAAAAACATTTGATATAAATGTAAATATGTCATAGTTCTTTATTGCAGTCAGTGTGTGTATAAATGTATATCTTTTCACATAAAAAATAAAAATTCTATTTTCATTTCATGTGATTTTTGACGCCACAGTTTTCCTCACTCCATTCTGAAAGAAGTAGTCGCTTAACATATTGTTATTTTTTTTTTATTGTTTACAAATGGTTCAAATGGCTCTAAGCTCTATGAGACTTAACATCAGAGGTCATCAATCCCCTAGATTTAGAACTAGTTAAACCTAATTAACCTAAGGACATCACACACATCCATACCCGAGACAGGATTCGAACCTGCAACTGTAGCAGCAGCGCGGTTCCGGACTGAAGCGCCTAGAACCGCTAGGTCACAGCGGTCGGCTATCTCTTATATGGGGTTAAAAAAGGTGAACGTACGTTGATAGTTTTTGCAGATTTGGAGAAAGCTTTCTATAATGTTGAGTGGATTACACTCTCTGAAATTCAGAAGACAGATAATATATAAGGATAATATGTGAGGGTAGAAAGTTCCTACTTGTACAAAAACCAGATTGGAGTTGTAAGAGTCAAAGGACTTGAAAGAGAAGCAATGATCCAGGAGGTATTTACACAGTTTTCCAGCCCATCCCCATTGTCGTTCAATCTGTATATTGAACAAGCATTAAAGGAAACCAAAGAAATATTAGGAGAAGGAATTAATTTTCAGGGAAAAAGAAATAAAAATAGTGAGGTTTGACAATGATATTGTATTTCTGTCAGAGGCGGTGATGGACTTGGAATAGCATTTCAGCCGGCCGGTGTGGCCAAGCGGTTAAAGGCGCTACAGTCTGGAACCGCGTGGCCGCTACGGTCGCAGGTTCGAATCCTGCCTCGGGCATGGATGTGTGTGATGTCCTTAGGTTAGTTAGGTTTAAGTAGTTCTAACTTCTAGGGGACTGATGACCTCCGAAGTTAAGTGCCATAGTGCTCAGAGCCAATAGCATTTCAACGGAATGGATAGCGTCTTGAAAAGAGATCAGAAGATGAACATCAGCAAAATTAAAAGAAGAGTAACTGAACGTTGTCCAATTAAATCAGGTGATGTCGAGGGAATTACTTTAGCTAAAAAGACACTAAAAGTACTATATGAGTTTTGCTATTTCGCCAGCAAAATAACCAGATGGATATGAAGAGCAAACCGGTTAGAACAAAAAAAATTTCTTTGAAAAGAAGAACTTATTAATGTATAATTTTACTTCAGGTGTTATAAAGTATTTTCTGAACTTATGTGCATTGAGTGTAACTTTTTACGGAAGTGAATGTGGACAACAAGCGGTCCAGACAAGAAGTGAACAGAAGGTTTTGAAATTTGGTACTGCAGAAGAATTCTGAAGATTGTATGGGCAAACAGAGTAATTGACGAGGAGCTACTGAATCGAAGTAGGGGAAGAAAGAAATTTATAGGATAACTTGGCGGTAAAAATTGTAAATGGAGACCGCAGGATGAATGTAGTAAAGAGATTCAAATGCATGTAAGTCACAATAGTTATTCGCAGTTCTACATCTACATTTATACTCCGGAAGCCACCCAACGGTGTGTAGCGGAGGGCACTTTACGTGCTACTGTCATTACCTCCCTTTTCTGTTCCAGTCGCGTATGGTTCGCGGGAAGAACGACTGTCTGAAAGCCTCCGTGCGCGCTCTAATCTCTCTAATTTTACATTCGTGATCTCCTCGGGAGGTATAAATAGGGGGAAGCAATATATTCGATACCTCATCCAGAAACGCACCATCTCGAAACCTGGCGAGCAAGCTACACCGCGATGCAGAGCGCCTCTCTTGCAGAGTCTGCCACTTGAGTTTGCTAAACATCTCCGTAACGCTATCACGGTTACCAAATAACCCTGTGACGAAGCGCGCCGCTCTTCTTTGGATCTTCTCTATCTCTTCCATCAACCCGATCTGGTACGGACCCCACACTGATGAGCAATACTCAAGTACAGGTCGAACGAGTGTTTTGTAAGCCACCTCCTTTGTTGATGGACTACATTTTCTAAGCACTCTCCCAATGAATCTCAACCTGGTGCCCGCCTTACCAACAATTAATTTTATATGATCATTCTACTTCAAATCGTTCCGCACGCATACTCCCAGATATTTTACAGAAGTAACTGCTACCAGTGTTTGTTCCGCTATCATGTAATCATACAATAAAGGATTTCACACGATAGACTAGAACAGAAAGCTGCATCAAACAAATCTAACCTCCTTGCCTAGGGTCTCCAGATGAAAGTTGATGTCGTCAAGCCCTGAATGAAAATTGCGCAACGGATAACTGGGGAGGGGAGCTTGAGAGCGCTCCCTAGAGAGCGTGCCCTTTCTGTGCGATACTAGGCAAGGGGCTGGGGGGCTCACACGCTGATGTGTGGGTCCCTGCATTCTGTATCTTCTATTTTTAAATTAATTCCTTTAACTGGACTCCTATGTGATTTTTTAAGGTATGTTAAAGATTGACGACAATTGATTACCTATTTATTTTAAACATTATCACTCGACTTTACAGCGATTGCAGCAATTGTTCCATTTTACAGGTATTACAATTTTACAACTTATAGCTCGGGTACATTATATACTAATCTGCACGCACATTTCTACGGGCAAGACAGAATTGCGTTGGACTAATGTACACCACCAAAGTCTACCAACATTTTACATGGGACATCCACTATGTGAGGAGGATAACGGGCTAACTGGGGTCCAGATACATTAACACAGGGGGTCAAATTTCCGGAATTAAACGAGAACATTCATTTCCTTACACAATCCAGAGCTGGAAATAAAAGAATTAGTACAAATATTTAAATACCTCTCTTCCATGCGTGAACATTGAGACAGACGCACTGAGGGCACGTCTGCTCACTTACCCGTCTTCTGTAACACCCCCTAGAATATGGCGGGCACCCGGAGGTCTTCCTGGGCCCCGGTGGAGGGGGTGGTCGAACCACTTGGCCGTGACCAACCTCTCCACCCCAAATCTTGTGACACTGGAAGGAAAGTCTTTGACTTTTACCTGCTTGTGATGTCTCTCTGATCCCCTCCCCAGGAGTAAGGTTGGCACTACTATACTACAGAACTACTTCCCAACAAAGATTTGGCCACGCTTTATGGAAAGGTGTGAGGAGGATTAGGAAAGTTCGTGTGCAGATTCACATTCACGTACAAGAAATGCATAATACACGTCACATATAAATACGTATTATGAAGCCTGACACATTTCTTTACACCCGTCCAAATGGGTTCTGTTGCACTCGCGGCCGGCCGCGTCGTGTAATAAAATTGGTGGCGGAGCCTCCTCTGTTTCTATTTCCCGGTGCGAGCGAGCAGCGAAACCTGCTGCTTATAGAGCGGAAACTACTGTAGCGTTTCATGAAGACCACAACAACAACACGGTAGCATCTTAGCTTTGTAACGAGCACAACATCTAACCACTCACTATAACGCTTCTTGTGGAATTTCACCATTTGTCAAGAACGTCCACTTGATTCACAAATGTTGAACTGAAGAAGTGTGCTTACTCGCAAGTTACTGTCCACTATGTTTTGGACCAGATATATGACACTGCTCGAAATGTACCTAAATATTTCAAAAAGATTTGTAATCTTGGAAAGACACTGACAACAGTATTAGTTTGTGAGTAAGGGTATGCCATGAAATGAAATGGAATGTCGTGTGGCTAGGGCTTCCCGTCGGGTAGACCGGTCGCCTGGTGCAAGTCTTTCTAGTTGACGCCACCTACGCGATTTGTGTTTCGATGGGGATCAGATGATGATGATGAGCGGAGAAAAATCTACGACCCAGCCGGAAATCGAACCCGGGTCCCTTAGCATGGCATTCCGTCGCCCTGACCACTTTTCTTTTGTTGTCTTTGAATTTGTTCGGGGCGGACGTCCCATTATGCTTGTCCAAGTTAATCTTTGATCCATTAATTCAGTTTTTTTTATTACAGAGGGCAGCTAACCCTCTGACCGAACACACTGAGCTGCCGTGCCGGCAAACCACTGAACTGTCGATGCGGACAGGGTGTGTCGTGTAAAAGCGTTCATATCACGCGCTACCGCAGTTCGGCGGTGGGCTGAAACAGTTGTAGGACAACTAAAGGCGTCTGCTGTCCAAAGCATTCTGTTTATTGCGATACTCGTACAGTAGCTTAGAATTCAACGAAGGTGCATCGCAGGTGTTTACTTGTTACATGCATTTTTATCACTAACATGGATTACATTCGGAGAATTCATTGTGTTCAACGCGATTACGCAAAAATGAAAAATCTTCAGGGCTTACAAGTTTCTGTTTGAAGAAATAATTTAAATTTGTTTTATCGGATTTCAGCTGCAAGTTTCCACGAACTACATAGTCACTTGAATAGACACCTATACTTGCAAAATTCCAGGATGAGGAATTGTGTTCAGCGTCTTTAAATATTGGCGATTGCATTAAGTTTTCTTTCTTTTTTAAAATATTGATATATTTATAGTACTTGCACTGTTTGTCAACATAATACAGACACATTCACGTCAAAAACATGTTTTTGTTACTTGACACATTATAAAAGTTTGTTATTTTTTTAGAGAGTTACTGGCAATTCTTTCTTTTATAGGCTACTACCAGTCTAATCGTCATTTTCCGCCTCTTGTTCTTCTTCTTGATGTATTTATAGTGTGTTACTTATTTTTAGCATGTTGCGAAATCTTTCGGTAAATTTGGCATATGTCGTGTTTTCCCATTAAAAAAATCGCTCCATGATGTATTAAGATGTATTATACAGAGGGAGGCAGTTACGAAAGGTCATTCCAAATACAACCAGAAAGAACAAATATACTGCGGTGTGGTTCTTGCCAAGTTATAGCAAACGGTATGGATAATTTATTGACGTTCGCAAGTACTCTTCATCGTTCATAGTCTCCGAATTACGACCCGACTTTTTTTTCTAAAGGAGCTATATACATTTTTCTGTGACATTTGAAAGAAGCTTCTAAGAAAACCTTAATGATGTAACGTGTATGGGACTTGATCACATAGTATCAAGATAACAGCGTCATAGATCACTGCCTCGCCCTCACGAGAAAACACGTAACTCATTAAGGCTCTTATGTTTACCTGTGTGCTTTCCCACCATTCTGCGTTCTGCTGTTGTAGCAATCAGATAACGTGCTCACAAAGCTATTGAGACATTCACAATGAATACGACAGTCGAAAAAGTGAATATCTTTCACCTCGAATGTCGCCAAATTGTTATAGCACACGTGCGGTTGAATGCACGATCTGTCTTTTCAAAGTTAAGAGAAAAGTTCTAGGAACTGTACGTGTGGAGAACAAAATACGCCAGGGAAAAGAAGAGCAACTGATGAAAGAAATGAAAATAACATTTTAGCAGCAGTAACACACAATGCAAATGTCAGAGGCATCTCGAAAGCATAAGAGGGATCCACCAAACACTCCATCGCATTTCTTTCTCTTCACTTTTAGCAGAAACTGCAGCTTCGTGATAGTGATTTCCAAATTTGGTTACAGTTTTCCGTATGTTATCTTCGAAAAGTGTACAGTGATGCGTCATATCCGTGCTAAATTTTGTTTAAGGAAGAAATATCGTTTACAAACCATGGGCTAGTCACTCTTTAGCAGTATGCACTAATCGTCAGTCGAAAATCCACGCTGACTCAAAGAAGTCGATAAAACAGACACACTCTGTCTGTCAACGCTTGGTACTTGTTTTTAAAGCCCCACATCATTAGTCCCTGTTTTGTTGAAGGGAATCTAAATACATTCAAGTATCTCGACTTCCTAAAAAAATAAAAATAATAAAAAATAAATGCTCAAATGGCTCTGAGCACTATGGGTCTTAACGTCTGAGGTCATCAGTCCCCTATAACTTAGAACTACTTAAACCTAACTAACCTAAGGACTGCACACACATCCATGCCCGAGGCAGGATTCGAACCTGCGACCGTAGCGGTCGCGCGGTTCCAGACTGTAGCGCCTAGAACCGCTCGGCCACTCCGGCCGGCTGGACTTCCTAAAATATGCTGCAGCCGCAGTTATTGTAAGACATGCCACTGGATATAAGACAGTCAGTACGGTACCAACATGATGGATGTCCCTCGCAGTCCTCATATGTAGTGACGCATGCTCTTAACAGAACATGTGGAGAGCAAGGGAACAGTCGTTGAGGCAACGCCAGTCTCCACAATCACCAAAATTAAGATTTGTGTACTTTTGCCTCTGGCGAAAATTAAAACTTGAATTCTGTTAGAAAGCACCGACGACTCCCGAGGTCATGAAATTCCTTATAACATGTGGACTTTCGTGCTGTTCAGATGAAATTCAACGTGCAGCATTGTTTCTCTAGAATAACTGATAACGTGTAGCAAAGAGCAAGGTTGTCATAGTGAGCACTTGGTATGCCAGTCGTGATAAAAAACGCACTAACGTCGACTTGCAGTAGGGTTTTGGAACATATACTGCATTCGAATATTATGAAGTACCTCGAAGAAAACGATTTATTGAGACATAGTCAGCACGGATTCAGAAAATATCAGTCTTGTGAAACACAACTAGCTCTTTATAGTCATGAAGTAATAAGTGCTATCGACAGGGGATGTCAAATTGATTCCATATTTTTAGATTTCCAGAAGGATTTCGACACCGTTCCTCACAAGCGTCTTCTAACCAAACTGCCTATGGAATATCGCCTCAGTTGTGCGACTGGATTCGTGATTTCCTGTCAGAAAGGTCACAGTTAGTAGTAATAGACGGATAGCCATCGTGGAAAACAGAAGTAATATCCGGCGTTCCCCAAGGAAGTGTTATAGGCCCTCTGTTGTTCCTGGTCTATATTAACAACATAGGAGACAATCTCAGTAGCCCTCTGTAACGTTCCCTGGCATTTTCACAATTTATTTGTAACATATACGCCGATCTGGGCAAGTTATATATATATATATATATATATATATATATATATATCTTAATATTACTGAATGTGGTATGAAATATGTTTGTTATTTTTATTATATTTTTTTGTAACATTTCTCTGTATTAGGATAGGAAATTTCTATATTTATTATGTGAATGTAAAAGTGTCAGTATTTGCGGTATCAGCGATATTTGCTAGAAATCGATTTACAAAGAAATGTTAATAATCGTAATAGTCGTGCCGTTGTTTATCTTTGGCATGTGGAGACTCTCTGTCGTTGTATGGACAGAGCAGCTAGTGAGGAAGGGTCAGTTGTGTGGACAGAGCCGCTAGAGTGAGGAAGGGTCAGTTGTGGACAGAGCAGCTGAAGTGAGGAAGAAGTGAGGAAGTGTTAATCCTTGATCGCTCTAGCAGACGCGATGTGCAGCTACGCTCGCGCCCATTAGACGCGCCTGATTCATTAACCCGCATTGTGGGCACTAAAGGTTGTGTATGCATCGTGGTTATCCAGCAGAGTTAAGATGTACTTCTTTTGTATCTGTCGGGACTTTCCCGCCTTTAATCAAAGCGTACGAATTAATGTGAGTTGACTTGTTGTTTGGGCTAAATATATTAGTATTCATTAAAAGTGTGAATTATTTATGTAAATGAGCATGCCCACGTCATCTATAAATCACATGCGTAATGTAGTAGGTTTGATCAGTGATAAATGTCGGCTTGGCAATAATTAAGACATTTTCTGTTAATTAAAATTTTCTTGTGTTCTATGGCTAGTGCCGGGATAAAAGTCAGTAAAAATATTTCACAAAAAAAAAAAACCCACTGCATTCTGGAAAGTGTATGCCAAGGCCGAATGATTTAAGAGACTCAGTTCTTATCCAGATAGTACTATCCAATTAATATGAGTGCACGTAATAATTTCCTTTAAATGTACGTAATCCTTAAGAAAGTAAAATTTGTTTTTTTTTATTACCACACGTAATGAAGAGAGTGGTTCTACAACAAAGTTCGCACTAAGGCAAATTAACTTTTAAGCAAGAAATAAAATTATTATTTCCTTCATTCCAGGAATATCATTAAACCTCTTAGATTGTTTGTAGATGATGTTGTCATTTACCGTCTTGTAAAGCCATCAGATGATCAAAACGACTTGCAAAATGATATAGAAAAGATATCTGTACGGTGCGAAAAGTGTCAACTGACCCTGAATAAAGAAAAATGTGAAGTTATTCACATGAGTGTTAAAAGAAATCAGCATTTCGATTACGCGATAAGTCACACAAATCTGAAGGCTGTAAATTCAGCTAAATACTTAGGGATTACAATTTGAAACTACCTAAGTTGGAACGATAACATAGATAATATTTTGGGTAGAGCAAACCAAAGACTACGATTCATTGGCAGACCACTTGAAGGTGCAAAAGGTCTACTAAAGAGACTGCTTACACCACGGTTGTCCGCCCTATTCTGGAGTATTGCTGTGCGGTGTGGGATCCGCATCAGGTGGGACTGACGGATGACATCGAAAAAGTACAAAGAAGGGCAGTTCGTTTTGTATTATCGCGAAATATGGGAGATAGTGTCATAGACATGATACGTGAATTGGAGTGGCAATCATTAAAACAAAGGCGTTTTTCGTTGCGACGGGATCTTCTAATGAAATTTGAATCGCCAGTTTTCTCCTCCGATTGCGAAAACATTCTGTTGGCACCCACGTACATAGGGAGAAATGACCATCACGATAAAATAAGAGAAATGAGGGCTTGCACAGAAAAATTTTAGTGCTCGTTTTTCCCGACTGCCGTTCGAGACTGGAACGGTAGAGAGACAGCTTGAAGGTGGTTCATTGAACCCTCTGCCAGGCAGTTAATTGTGAATAGCAGAGTAATCACGTAGATGTAGATGTAGATGAACCATACCAGAGTTACGTGTTTGTTTAAATTTGGTATAATAGGACACACGTTAGTGGAATGTCTTTCCTGACGGCGGGACGGTGGTTTCCGGCGCTGATATCTTGATACTATGTGATCAATTACCACATTTGTTATGTCGTTAAAGTTCTCTTAGAAGCTTCTTTCAAGTGACACAGAAAGAAGTATATGGTTACGTTAGAAAAAAAAAGTCGATTCGTAATTCAGCGACTGTAAACAGTAAAGACTACGTGCCAACGTCAGGAAATTCGCCGAAGTGTCCGCCACGACTTTGAGAAATCATACGTCGATAAATTTATTCATCCTGGATATTTTTGGTGTGGCCTGTCTTAGTTGTCTCACCCTGTGTTTGTTGCAGTATGTATAGGTATCCAGATTGAAGCGTTGTTTTTTGTTCCAGCCATATACTCCGAAGCTCCAAAGAAACAGATATAGGCATGCGTATTCAAATAGAGAGATACGTAAACAGGCAGAGTACGGCGCTGCGGTCGGCAACGCATATATAAGACAACAAGTGTCTGGCGCAGATGTTAGACCGGTTACAAAGATTTAAGTGAGTTTGAACGTGGTGTTATAATCGATGAATGAGGGACGGCACACAGCATCTCCGAGGTAGCGATGAAGTGGGGATTTTCCTGAACGAACATTTCAGGAGCGTACCGTGAATATCAGGAATCGGTAAAACATAAAATATCCGACATCGCTGCGGCCGGAAAAAGATTCTGCGAGAACGGGACCAAAGACGACTGAAGAGAATCGTTCAATGCGACTGAAGGGCAAACCTTCCGCAAATTGCTGCAGATTTCAATGCTGGGTCATCAACAAGTGTCAACGTGCGAACCATTCAACGAATCGTCATCGACTTGGGCTTTCGGAGCCGAAGGCCCACTCGTGTACCGCTGATGACTGCACAACACAAATCTTTACGCCTCGCCCGGACCCATGAACACCGACATTGGACTGTTGATGACTGGAAACATGTTGCCTAGACGGACAAGTCTCGTTTCAAATTGTACCGATCGGGTGGACGTGTAATGGGTATGGAGACATCTTCATGAATCCATGGACTTGAATATCAGCAGGGCACTGTTCAAGCTGGTGGAGGCTCTGTACTTGTGTGGGGCGTGTGCGGTTGGAGTGATATGGACCCCTGAGACGTCTAGATACGACTCTGTCAGGTGACACGTACGGAAGCGTCCTGTCTGTTCACTGCATCCATTCATTTCCATTGTGCATTCCGACGGACTAGGGCAATTCCAGCAGGACAATGCGACACCGCACGTTTCCAGTGTTGCTACAGAGTGGCTTACGGAACACTCTTCCGAGTTTGAACACTTCCGCTGACCACCAAACTCCCCAGACATGAATATTATTGAGCATATCAAGGATTGCTTTGCAACGTGTTGTTCAGAAGAGATCTCCTACCCCCTCGTACTCTTATGGACAGCCCTGCAAGATTCATGGTGTCTATTCCCTCCAGCACTACTTCAGAGATTAATCGAGTCCCTGCCACGTCATGTTGCGGCGCTTCTGCGTGCTCGCGGGGCCCAGCACGATATTGACAGCTGTACCGGTTTCTTTGGCTCCTCAGGTTAATTTAATTGTGTCTAGATTTGCAGAGATTGTAACACACTGACAGAAGTTGAAAGTGCTACACCATGAACACCTTTAGTGAACTCTACGGAATTGATACTCTACTACTGCCGTACCTTTGGGACATAATGATAAAAATTTCATTGTCTTGTGAGCTTCGGTGGATGAGTATTGGGTGTGTCTACCGTTACTACAACTTTCCAGGTGGATTCCGCAACTCAGCACGCCAAGAGCACTTGCACGTGCGGCTTATGAGAATCTTTCGGACTTTTCGGACTTCGAGAAAGGTGCAATCATTGGCATGAGGAGGAAGGCAGCATCAAACAGAGTCGTCCCAAAGGCAGTTATCTGATATCCCGTGTCTGCAGAACGACTGGTGATGCGATGTACTCATGAGAACAGAGCGACAGAGGAAAAGGCAAGGTTCTTTCCGTAAGGACTAAATTATGACAAGACTCTAGGAGTGTTCGACTGGTGACGCGTGACAACAGCTGAACTTTTAGCAGAGGTTACACGTAGAGTTTCGCCACGAACCATCGGGAACCGATTACTGGAAGCTGTATTAAGATCTCGATTTGTTGTGCGTCGTTTACCATCCTACGGATTACTGAGGCTTGCATGGAGAGAACCCGGAATCATAATGGGGCACCAAGTAGCATTCTGTTACATTCGGCTATGCGTCACGCTTCTGTTTATGCGTTACGCAGCGTACCTGATGGAAGGTCACAGCAGACACATACCTATCCGTCCTGGAATCATGGTGTGGGAAGCTATTGTATATGACAGAAGAACAAATATGATGACTGTTTGCTGTAAGCACAATTGTCACCATTATGGGGCATCAATGCTAGAAAGTGGCAAGGAGGAAGGAAGGAATATTGGGATTATCGTCCCGTCGACAAGACGGAGCCAAAGGTCGTTTTCTATCAAAGATGGGGAAGGACATCGGCCGTGCACCTTCAGAGCAACCATCCCGGCATTTGCCTGGAACGATTTAGGGAAATCACGAGAAATGTAAATGTGGATGGCCGGACCCGAGTTTGAACCGTCGTCCTCCCGCATGTGAATCCAGTGTGCTACCACTGCGCCACCTCGCTCGGTCTAAAACCTAGTGTCATACCCTTGAGGAGCAGAGTACCAACTGACATTTTCCTGCAGGATAATGTGACACCCCACACTGCTGTTGTCTCCATTAACACCTGGAAGATTGCACGCATTCTTGGCTGGCCTGCTCGGTCCCTTGACGAGACAGGCATATGGCTTGTCTGAGGAAGCTCGTACTTTCGGGCCAACCTCCAGTCAGAAGTCATCATAAACTAACACAGTACGTGTTGAAGGCATGGCAGAAGTTACTCAATATGCGAATCAGAGACCGTTTGCTCCCATGTACGGAATACAAAGGTGAATTCGTGCCTGTGGAGATCACACTTCTTATTGATGTTAGACATCACTTTTGAATGGTATGAAAGTTTAACCGTTTAATACCAGTTACGTGATGAACATCTTCACTAAGCTTAACGAACAGTGTTGTAACACCCTCATTTCTGTCAGAGTATTACCGACAAAGTTGTTTCAGTGTTGTTACGCTGGCTGTTCTCTGCAATTGCAAGGCGACAGAAGGCAGTAGCTGTGGCCTGGCCGCTTGCCGCAGCGCTGTTAAAATCCCCGTGTGACGTTGTGGAGCTGGCGTACGGTGGAAACCGTAACTTGTCAGACAGGCCTTAACAGTTCAGTTACCTTTCGTTTGTCGTCCTAGCAGAGGAGACTGAAAGGACACCGCGCAAAAGTCGTTATGACAGAGAGGGCAATGAACCAGGTGGGAGGTTGGACACACAGCTGACGTCACTCATACCGAAATAATCGGCAGTTTGATGTAGAATTCTGTCACGTATGTCTGTATGAAGTACCTTTGCTTTATCACGTTATTTGTCGTGACTCCATCGTGCACGCTGCTCTGATGAAAATTTTGTTCTTTCAGTGACGAATATATTTGGCATGTGCTAACGGATGACGACACAGAACTGCTGGGTTGCTGCTTTTAATCGTATTCCAGGGTGATTAATCGTGGTACACGGCACTTATACACGGTGAGTCACCTAACGTTACCGCTGGATATATTTCGTAAACCACATCAAATACTGACGAACCGATTCCACAGACCGAGCGTGAGGAGAGGGGCTAGTGTAATTGGTTAATACAAACCATAAAAAAATGCACGGAAGTATGTTTTTTAACACAAACCTACGTTTTTTTAATGGAACCCCGTTAGTTTTGTTAGCACATCTGAACATATAAACAAATACGTAATCAGTGCCGTTTGTTGCATTGTAAACTGTTAATTACATCCGGAGATATTGTCACCTAAAGTTGACGCTTGAGTACCACTCCTCCACTGTTCGATCGTGTGTATCGGAGAGCACCGAATTACGTAGGAATCCAAAGGGAACGGTGATGGACCTTAGGTACATAAGAGACTGGAACAGCACATTACGTCCACATGCTAACACCTTTTTATTGGTGTTTTTCACTGACGCACATGTACATTACCATGAGGGGTGACGTACACGTACACACGTGGTTTCCGTTTTCAATTACGGAGTGGAATAGAGTGTGTCCCGACATGTCAGGCCAATAGATGTTCAATGTGGTGGCCATCATTTGCTGCACACAATTGCAATCTCTGGCGTAATGAATGTCGTACACGCCGCAGTACATCTGGTGTAATGTGGGCCGCAGCCTGCCACAATACGTTGTTTCAAATCCTCTGGGGTTGTTGGCACATCACGGTACACATTCTCCTTTAACGTACCCCATAGAAAGAAGTCCAGAGGTGTAAGATCAGGAGAACGGGCTGGCCAATTTATGCGTCCTCCACGTCCTATGAAACGCCCGTCGAACATCCTGTCAAGGGTCAGCCTAGTGTTAATTGCGGAATGTGCAGGTGCACCATCATGCTGATACAACATACGTCGGCGCGTTTCCAGTCGGACATTTTCGAGCAACGTTGGCAGATCATTCTGTAGAAACGCGATGTATGTTGCAGCTGTTTGGGCCCCTGCAATGAAGTGAGGACCAATGAGGTGGTCGCCAATGATTCCGCACCATACATTTACAGTCCACGGTCGCTGTCGCTCTACCTGTCTGAGCCAGCGAGGATTGTCCACGGACCAGTAATGCATGTTCCGTAGATTCACTGCCCCGTGGTTTGTGAAACCCGCTTCATCGGTAAACAGGTAGAACTGCAACGCATTCTCTGTTAATGCCCATTGACAGAATTGCACTCGATGATTAAAGTCATCACCATGTAATTGCTGATGTAGCGACACATGAAACGGGTGAAAGCGGTGACGATGCAGTATGCGCATGACACTACATTGACTCAGTCCACCGGCTCTCGCAATGTCCCGTGTACTCATGTGTGGGTTCATGGCAACAGTAGCTAACACACCAACTGCACCCGCTTCTCCTGTGACGGGCCTGTTACGGACCCGTTTGCGTGATACGACCATACCTGTTGCATACAGTTGGCGGTAGCTGTTTTGCAATGTGCGGCACGTTGGATGCTCTCTGTCCGGGTACCGTTCTGCATACACCCTGCAGGCTTGAGCTGCATTTCGTCGACACTCGCCATAGATGAGTATCATCTCCGCCTTTTCAGAGTTCTAATACACCATGGTCACAGTTCCTACAACACTACACTATCACAGACGTCTGGTAACACGGTGTACTACAGTTGGTCTGCGTGCGGAGACGAATGCAGAATAACAATAACAGCAAGCGCTACATGCGGACACTGCGACAGCTAGACCAAACCACAACAGTGCACTACAGCCACACTCGTAAACACGGTCGTCATCGTAAACATGTCCCTGCAGATGTTGCTCACCGACCGTGGCCCTTGTTTGTTACGACACGCAACTGAACGTTGGAGGTTTCAAGCGTCAACTTTAGGTTACAATATCTCCGGATGTAATTAACATTTTACAATGCAACAAACGGCACTGATTACGTATTTGTTTATATGTTCAGATGTGCTAACAAAACTAATGTGGTTCCATTTAAAAGAACGTAGGTTTGTGTTAAAAAACATACTTCCGTGCATTTTTGTATGGTTTGAATTAAACAATTACACTAGCCCCTCTCCTCACGTTTGGTCTGTGGAAACGGTTCGTCAGTATTTGATGTGGTTTACGAAATATATCCAGCGGTAACGTTAGGTGACTCACCCTGTATATTTATCTCGGGATCGCCATATTGTTTAATGTATTTGAGATGCATAAGCACGTACAAACAAGAAATTACGAAAGCTATTTTAATTTATAGTTAAATCAAATGATGCACGAACGCTTGTTGAGTTTCACAGATTAAACTTCTTTTTAACACATGAATGAGCGAATTACACGAGTTCTTGCTGGTCCCCCGTCACTGTCTGTTGACAGCACTCCCACCCAGGCGATTAATACGAAAACAACTCGTCCCACTTTGAAGAGGTGGTATAGATCAACAGGCCGACGAGGGTCTAATAACGATCTATTCAGTCTCCGACCGTGTCAGGCGTCGGAAACGTTTCTAATTGCAGTGTGTCCTTGATTAGTATGTTGTGAACCTATAATTCCTGAATACACGCACATTTTTCTAGTTAAACAGGGGGATTATAGGTTCACAATACTCGACCGAGGGAAACCTTCAGTGGCGTACTACCAAAAAAAATGCATTAATAGAAAACTAAGCTAATGTACACAGAAAGTATACATTTGGATGCAGATTTACTTGAGATAAAGAAATGGCGATACTGTGACAGGTGGACAGTGTTGGGGGAAATTTGCTTAAGAGAGAGAGACAGATTGAGAGAAGTAGAGAGAGAGAGAGAGAGAGAGAGAGAGAGAGAGCTGAATCGATTCACATGACACAGGGGTCTTCAATGTGTTCCTATGCCTCCACGTGCAAGAAGGCACTACCAGAATGAGATTTTCACTCTGCAGCGCAGTGTGCGCTGATATGAAACTTCCTGGCAGATTAAAACTGTGTGCCGGACCGAGACTCGAACTCGGGACCTTTGCCTTTCGCGGGCAAGTGCTCTACCAAGGTTCGCAAGGTTCGCAGGAGAGCTCCTGTAAAGTTTGGAAGGTAGGAGACGAGGTACTGGCGGAGGTAAAGCTGTGGGGGCGGGACGTGAGTCGTGCTTGGTTATCTCAGTTGGTAGAGCACTTGCCCGCGAAAGGCAAAAGTCCCGAGTTCGAGTCTCGGTCCGGCACACAGTGTTAAGCTGCCAGGAAGTTTCAAGAAGGCACTAAACGAATAAGTTCTCTAAAAATGGCGGCAACCGAAAGCTGTTGTGAGATTTCGGTTCCTCAGCTCTTCAGGAATAATAACAATAATGTCTTTCCTGTCTAGGAATTTTTATTAAGAAGCTAAACCAAAATCGAAAGTCGAAAGAATTAGAAATGAAAGTGAAAAAAGGCAATAAGTACACCAGAGTACGGTACAATATCAAAGAGTCCTGAATCTGTAATCAGACTGCATGATTTTGCTATCTTTCTTCAAGGGCTGGGACAGGAGTTAGTTTGTAATTTTCCAATATGCTACTCCAGACGGGTGTGAAATGAATGTGCTCAACGGAAAACACTGACAAGGGGAGGCCGCCAATTGTGAAATTCAGATTCGATTCATACTGCGCATAATAAAAGCTCATGGCCAGAGGTGTAATGTGGCAAAGCACCAAGATGCACTTCTCAGCCGTTGTCGAGAAAATCGACAGTTAAAAGAAACCGTTGCCGTGAAATACTCTCTACGATTAATAATGTTCTACAGCGTCGTGGCGCAGCGGTAAGCGCTCGGGTTCGTAATCCGAAGGTCTCCGGATCAAATCTCGCGCCATGCATTTTTTTAATTAGTTTTTTGTAATTCAAATATATATATATATAAACTATTAATGAATTGCTTATGCATGTTGGTGAAGGCGGATCGCTCTCCAATTGTACCGCCTCCATTTTTGCGTTTGTTTAACAGGGTGTACCAAAGCTCTCACGTCCGCACGGATTTTCGACGATGTTATAAGTTGCGCTAGGGGCCGCATCTACCTTCTTTCGAAGTTAGCAAGGAACTACGCTGTTATGCGGCGGCTCGTTTCGGCCCATTCAACATCTGTCCTTCAAGTGTAACGAGCGAGTAACGGAGTTTATATTTCATACTTGCCGCAGCAAATTTGTGTTCGTAGGGTCTCTATTCTAATTCGAACGTTTGACTTACGCTATACGTATTCGTTTCGGAATACCGTTTCTACGTCTTCCGTTAGCTATACGTGGTTAACATTATGAAGACAATTAATAACATTTGTGAAATACAACTTTGTTTGCGGAAAACGTAATGATGTTCGAAGTTGCCAGTTATTCCACGAGAAACGACTTTCAACAACTTATTATATGCATAATTGTTGCAACAGATTGCCGGGAATTATATATATATATATATATATATATTTGAATTACAAAAAACAAATACCAAAAAAAAAAAGGTTGCAGGGCGCGAGATTCGATCCGGCGACCTTCGGATTACGAACCCGAGCGCTTACCGCTGCGCCACGACGCTGTAGAACGTTATTAATCGTAGAGAGTATTTCACGGCAACGGTTTCTTTTAACTGTCGATTTTCTCGACAACGGCTGAGAAGTGCATCTTGGTGCTTTGCCACATTACACCTCTGGCCATGAGCTATTATTATGCGCAGTATGAATGGAATCTGAATTTCACAATTGGCGGCCTCCCCTTGTGAAAGCGAAAATGAATATTTGGCCCTGTCTGACTACCCTTTGAAGCGGCCCTTAGGATCTCTTAATGGTGATATAATCTCCTCGATCTTGTTCTTTAACATATAAATTACAACTTCAACATAAATGAAGAATTAAGGGAACCAGTAACTACAAATGATAAATGCTGTTTCTGCTTATACATCTATTGTGGATTAAAACCCCTTTATATATTACAAATGTTTATACATCAATGTCCAATGAACATAAAGAGATACAAATGGATTTCCTAACTAATATGGTTGATCAGTTGCCCAAGTGTGCCCCTTTTTATGGCTACGCGATCTAACATAAATAACACAAGATGATTGACATCATCTACGTACCAAACACTAGAAGACACTACTTTCAACGATGACCTACAGTGGTGTGCAACCTCAGTGGAAGTTAAAGTTACATGATCACAACTGTTTAGCTTTATAGCCCTAATAAGCCGAAGAAATTAGCAATACC
Source organism: Schistocerca nitens (assembly GCF_023898315.1). NCBI lineage: Eukaryota > Metazoa > Arthropoda > Insecta > Orthoptera > Acrididae > Schistocerca > Schistocerca nitens. The sequence goes on from NC_064614.1 coordinate 5,452,442, forward strand.
GCCGTATGTACTGCGTCTGGTGCGTGGGAGTGATGGTTCTTGTACACGTCAGCGACGATGGAAGAATTCCAGACACAAAATAAAAACTCATTCAAACACTAGGACGGCAGAAGGCGGTCTTCTGACTAATATACTCTAATACTGTCTTCTCCTCTCTGTGTTCTACAGACGAGAAACGCGAACTCCCAGCCACAAGGACGGACTTCAGATAACGTCTCAACGTGAGTATAGGCAGAAGAAGTGCTCTCAATCACTGAACGCTGCGTACTCAACAATGACTCAATACACGTAGGCGAAGTCCAGAATCGTATAAGTTCGTAACAGTACAGTGCCTAACCGTTCAAACTATAAAATCTCCTGAGAGCAATGTCAGCTAGTCCGTCTGTACCAACAAAAGCTGATTCTGAGCGACTGTCAAACACGGGCACTCAAAACGGAAGACTACTTTCTTTCCACCGCTAGCTTCCCAGCAAAGCTTGACTCCCCCCCTCGTGACTGCAGAAGGCGAATCACATTCTCGAAACCACGGAATATTTTCTCCCTCTCTACAGATTCTTCCGAACGCCGGCCAACCATATTTTAGACTTTTGTCGTCCAGCGCAGAAAGTTTGCGAGGAAATACCTATACCCGTTAATTAAGATTTAATAGAATGATACGCTTCTTCGAGTAAAAATGCTCGGAAATAACCCAGTCTGCGTGATTTCCGAGGTAACGCTTCCTCGTGCCTCTCTGCCGCGTCCCATATTTTCAGAGTTTCCGAAGTATTATCCGCTTATCAAAAAAATGGTTCAAATGGCTCTGAGCACTATGGGACTCAACTGCTGAGGTCATTAGTCCCCTAGAACTTAGAACTAGTTAAACCGAACTAACCTAAGGACATCACACACATCCATGCCCGAGGCAGGATTCGAACCTGCGACCGTAGCGGTCTTGCGGTTCCAGACTGCAGCGCCTTTAACCGCACGGCCACTTCGGCCGGCTATCCGCTTATCCTTCCAGCCCCGCTACTAAACTAGCCGGCCGCTGCTGTATTCTACTTCAGTGCTCTGGTGTCCCGACCGTCCGTCTTGTCTACTTCGCCCGCATCTCGTGGTCGTGCGGTAGCGTTCTCGCTCCCCACGCCCGGGTTCCCGGGTTCGATTCCCGGCGGGGTCAGGGATTTTCTCTGCCTCGTGATGGCTGGGTGTTGTGTGCTGTCCTTATGTTAGTTAGGTTTAAGTAGTTCTAAGTTCTAGGGGACTGATGACCACAGCAGTTGAGTCCCATAGTGCTCAGAGACATTTCAACCATTTGTCTACTTCCTGTGTTAAGCAGGACCAACACACCTGTGCGGGCTTTTCCGCCCAGGGCTTGAGTTACGCCTGCCGTTTACATCTACATCTACATCTACATACATACTCCGCAATCCCCCATACGGTGAGTGGCGGAGGGTACCTCGTACCACAACTAGCATCTTCTCTCCATGTTCCACTCCCAAACAGAACGAGGGAAAAATGACTGCCTGTATGCCTCTGTACGAGCCCTAATCTCTCTTATCTTATTTTTGTGGTCTTTCCGTAAAATATAAGTTGGTGGCAGTAAAACTGTACTGCAGTCAGCCTCAAATGCTGGTTCTCTAAATTTAATCAGTAGCGATTCACGAAAAGAACGCCTCCTTTCCTCCAGAGACTCCCACCCGAGTTCCTGAAGCATTTCCGTAACACTCGCGTGATGATCAAACCTACCAGTAACCAATCTAGGAGCCCGCCTCTGAATTGCTTCTATGTCCTCCCTCAATCCGACCTGATAGGGACCACAAACGCTCGAGCAATACTCAAGAATAGGTCGTATTAGTGTTTTATAAGCGGTCTCCTTTACAGATGAACCACATCTTCCCAAAATTCTACCAATGAACCGAAGACGACTATCCGCCTTCCCCACTGGTATTCTAACCGCTACTACTATAGGCAATCATTCATTACGCCTTTTGATAATAAAGATACTCCATCACCTTTCATGCAACAAGCGTTAACAACCATTTACAAGGTGTACGTGACAATGTCAGTCTCCTTTAAATATTCATATATACGATGTACAACCTATCAAATGATACCTAATTCCGGTTGTAAATAACAGCAAAGTATGTAGATGAGTGCTTGTAAGGTGCGAAATTATAGCCACTTTACAATTTCTGTTTTGCAGTGAATATTTTATACCAATTATTAGTTTTCCAGTACGCTGCCTGAAATTTTAAGTTAGTGTCACAACCGATGCCGCACACGTGGTGTTTACTTCTTCACACTATAGATAGTTTATTTCTCAAAAGACTGAAAGATGCGGGCTAACAATTAAACTTAACTCGGCTGTGACGAGATGACTGTACTCCTATCACTTTGAGCTACTTCTGCGCTACGCACTGCGTGTTTGGTGGTGCAAGAAAACTAGGAAACCCATCAACGTGTCTTACCTCCGTGTAGACTGGAGCCAAACTGCCGTAAACACGCCGCTTGCTGAAGTCCTCTCTTCCTCTTCCTTTAACAAACTTTCTCCAGTTTTGACACTCTAACCTAGACAGATTGTTACGATTCGTGGGACTTTTCTGCTCGATTACGTTCCAGACTTAGTGTGAAAAGAAGGCACCAGCTTTTCGATTGGTCTCTCTGCTCCTCCAGCTATCCGTGACCTCGCTGGTCGTCTTATTTCTGCAGAGATATTCCCGTCTGCCAGCAGAACACCAGACTCCATATCTCAACATTTGCCTGTTGCAAATATGGAATATTAAGGTGAAGCTTAAGGTGAAGCTAGAGACAGCAAAGGACCTGGAAGAGTAGCTGAACGGAATGGACAGTGTCTTGAAAGGAGGATATAAGATGAACATCAACAAAAGCAAAACGAGGATAATGGAATGTAGTCGAATTAAGTCGGGTGATGCTGAGGGAATTAGATTAGGAAATGAGACACTTAAAGTAGTAAAGGAGTTTTGCTATTTGGGGAGCAAAATAACTGATGATGGTCTAAGTAGAGATGATATAAAATGTAGACTGGCAATGGCAAGAAAAGCGTTTCTGAAGAAGAGGAATTTGTTAACATCGAGTATAGATTTAAGTGTCAGGAAGCCATTTCTGAAAGTATTTGTATGGAGTGTAGCCATGTATGGAAGTGAAACGTGGACGATAAATAGTTTAGACAAAAAGAGAATAGAAGCTTCCGAAATGTGGTGCTACAGAAGAATGCTGAAGGTTAGATGGGTAAATCACACAACTAATGAGGAAGTATTGAATAGAATTGGGGAGAAGAGAAATTTGAGGCACAACTTGACTAGAAGCAGGGATCGGTTGGAAGGACATATTCTGAAGCATCAAAGGATCACCAGTTTAGTATTGGAGGGTAGCGCGGACGGTAAAAATCGTAGAGGGAGACCAAGAGATGAATATACTAAACAGATTCAGAAGGATGTAGGTTGCAGTAGGTACTGGGAGATGAAGAAGCTTGCACAGGATAGAGTAGCATCAAACCAGTCTCTGGACTGAAGACAACAACAACAACAAGGTGAAGCTGGGCACATTCGTCTGACACATCTACTGTAGTTGTGGCTGATCGGAGACGAGAATCATGATGCGATTTAAAGCAGCGTACTTTCAGCAAATATTTGTAGAACAAATATCTGCTCTATAGCAAATGCATTCTTGTCAAACTCAGGTAATACTGTTAGTTCATAATAATGTAAGGAATTGTAATCCACGTCGCCCAGATTGGCGTCATGTTCTTCCATTTACGGAAGCATTCGACACTGTTCCACATTGCAGAAAACAAATTACGAGCGTATCGAGTATAGGACCAGCTCTGTAACTGAGTTCAGGACTGCCCAGTGGATATAGCTTTGGGAAAACCTTAAATTTTCGCGATGTTAAAAGATATCTAGTGGATGACGGCGAAAGGTACGTGAGAATGTTTTGCAGATGTTTCTTTTGTACAGGGTTCAAATGGTTCAAATGGCTCTAAGCACTATGGGACTCAACATCTGAGGTCATCAGTCCCGTAGACTTAGAACTACTTAAGCCTAACTAACCTAAACATCACACACATCCGTGCCCGAGGCGGGATTCGAACTTGCGACCGTAGCAGCAGCGCGGTTCCGGACTGAAGCGCCTACAACCGCTCCGCCACACCGGCCGGCTTTGTACAGGGTGTCCATAATAAAATTTGCAGTTTCAAAACGCTGTAGAAAGAGAACTGAGAACCACTACCCACAATGACGCCAAATTTGAACAGCATGTTACTGACGCAGGGGAAAAATCATAAAAGAGAGACAGAGAGAGAGAGAAAATAGAATCAACCAAAATTTTACCAATAGCTGACGCTGTAAGCACCGGAATAGGAACACCAACAGCCGTGCGGCACACGGCTGTTTCTCAGTCTGCGTCAGAGACGCCCAAGGTGGCTGTCCCCTGAAGGAAGTGAACTGCTGGTAAAGCTCTTTTACAAGAACAGTGAACGTGAGGTAGTAGCCCGGCAGAAGTTCCGGACAGTCAATGGTATGGAAAAAGTCATTGGTCCGTTGTCTCCTAAGGGTCTGGAGAAAATGAACACAAAATTCGAAAAGACAGGTTCTTTGGAAGTGCAATGTGACGGAGAGAGGAATGCAGTCGATCCGTCGTCTGTGTCGAACATGTGGCCACGATACTACAGGGGGTCGAGTGATGGTTTGCAAACATGGAGTGCACGGGTAATTTCCCGATCGTTGGACATGCGTGCCAGCAAAGTGCATAATATCATACTAAGCCTCCTGCTTTGCTATCCATACGAAATCACCCTTGTTCAGGAGTTGCTTCCTGCTGACCTGCCAGCAAGTCTAAGTTTGCTCTGGAATCTCTCGCTCGCATAGAAGTGGACAGTTAATGACCGTGGAACATTCTGTGGATAGGCGAAGCCCATTTCCAAGGCCATGTCGATACGCAGAGACACAGAACATGGGCAACAGTAAAACGGCACGCACGTCAACCAGTACCACTTCGCTCTGCTAAGGCGAGTGTGCAGCACGGGTCGACGGCTTCGTTTATCGTAGGACCATTTTTTCTTGGAGGAGATGAGTCTTGTGGGTGCTGTTACCCGTACCGTCACTGGTAAACACTGTGAGAGTCGTTTGAACACTGGATGTATGGGTAGCATCAGCACGGTCGTCCAGATTACGTGATCTACATCTATGTGACTTCTGGCTGTGAGGTTATCCGAAAGATGTGCGCAGTCCTTCAATTACGAACATAACTGCATTGAACCGCGCGCATTGCGCAATACATTCCGAGTGTGACCCCATAGACCAGGGCCGGCCAGAAATTCTGCACGCGTGCGGTGCTCCTGCACATGTGCAACTTCCGGGTCACAGCGTGCACGCCGCAGCCGTCAGCGTTCATGTAGCGCATGTTTCTACGCACAGATGTCGCTTTATCCACTTGCTGGGATACTCTGTACCGGCGCATTCTAGTGCTCTTTCCGCAGCTTGCGAGCCAACCGTAGGAAGGTATTTCGCGTATTAAACATTTCAAATACTGTCACAGTGTACTCATTGAGACGTCTACTTTTATGTTAACAGTTTAACCCAGTAAGACAAACAATACACTTAACAGCCGTGTGTTTTTATTAAGGCAGCTTGACTGACGGCACGTAAATACGCGTAATGTTTTTGATCCAGTATTTAAGAAAGAGAGCACTCAGCGACTTCCAACGAACCTTACTCATGATTTCAAATAACATTAAACTAATGCAAGGTTTCCTATAACTAATTCTCGGTGCCCTCAGTTACACCCACATAATTTCTGTCTCACTGACCTCTGAACGGAATGATAACCGCAGACCCCTCGATACTCACCTGTTATTTCAATACCATTATTGATATATCTTTCATCAGTTCCGTCTGACATCTGCATAATAACCGACAATTAGATTAATGTTATGTTTTATCGACTTCAGCTGAGCGTAGCCCTTCACATATTAAAAAAACCCTTAATGTAAGTATACATTGGAACAATCGGTTTAATGACCAATTTTCCTGATAATGATGTAGCATGGAGTAGAATGAGGCAATAATGCACAGTTAGTAAACAATAATTTTTAATTATGAGAGGAATAAATCCAAACACGTTTATCACTGGTCATGAGAAATGATATAGTTAATATCGGGCACAAAAGCACGGCTCATTGACAAACGCAAGCAGTTGCGAAGATTTTCATCACTTATGCTCGATCGAAATCTTGATTATTCATTTTCATCACCGAGAAAAATCTTTCACGAACATATGTCGACCCGAACATGGACATAACTCTCGCGGCTTCTCGGTGCACACGTGGAAATTCTTGTTGTGAAAAATGTTCGTAGAATTCTTTTGTACTTCGCACTGCAAAGAACTTGTCCTTCAGTCTTGGATTGCGCTGTAGGTCGATCACTTCCATCTGTAGATCATTCGGAGCATCTTCAACTGACGACGAGAACGGTCGATCAAAGAGGCGAATGACAGCAGACAAACTCGTAACATCTGCAAATCGTGCTCGAAATTGTTCCTTAATTTTTACAATTATTGACACGTGTTCTTGAAATCTAGCACTTTCATTGACCAGTCCAAGAGACGGGAATTCTGCAGTGTTTTCTGTCAATAGCTGGCTCTCCCAAAGCGCAAGCTTCATTTCAAAGGCATTTACTTTTTCCAACATGTCAGAAATTAAATTATTTTCACCTTGCAAACTGACGTTCAGATTGTTCATGTGAGACGTAATGCCCACGAGATATGCAACGTCTGATATCCAACAAGGGTCTCCCAACATAGGTTCACTTTTTCCCTTCTCAAGTAAGAATGTTACTATGACCAAACTTAAATCAAAAAATATTTTCAGCATTTTACCTCGACTGAGCCAGCGTACTTCGGTATAGTTAGGTATGTCGCCGTACTCCGCTCCTAATTCCTCTAAGAACCGCCGAAACTGGCGATGCGTAAGCCCATGTGTCTTCAGATAGTTTACAGTACGCACAACAATTTGCATGACATTTGCAAACGTTACTGATTTTGCACAAAGCACCTCTCGATGCAGAATGCAGTGAATTCCATACAACGTCCCGTCTGTGCGCCCTAGCTTTTTGCGCTTTCGTGCTATGAGTCCTCTCTGATGGCCTTGCATTGATGGTGCTCTATCTGTGGTCACTGGGACTAACCGATTCCAGTCCATACCGACACCATCAATCGCTTTCTCGACAGCTTGGAGCACACCTGTAGTAGTCCCTTTCAAAGGTACTAAGTCCAAAACGCCCTCTGTTACACAAAGTGCGTTATCGACACCTCGTATGTATATCACAACCTGGGCTGTATCTGTAAGATCAGTTGTTTCATGGAGCGCAACAGAGAAAGCAACAAAGTCTTTAGCCTTATTTATTAGCTGCCTGTGCACATCGCCAGCCACAGCACTGATACGTCTTGTCACTGTTTGTTTGGATAGACTGGTTTCTTGAAACGTGCTAACGTTCGTGGGACACACAAGTTCTGTAGCATCAATCAGACACCCTTTCACAAACTCTCCTTCGGAAAAGGGTTTCCCAGATTGTGCAATTCTTAATGCGATTTTAAAACTTGCTCGAAGTGAAGATTTAGTGTGGTTGTCATTCTGGAAAACTGAAAACAGTACAGTACAGTAAAATAGACATAAATGTAACACAAGAAACTAAGTGTTCAAGAAGTATCAGTTACTTTGACGTACAGTAAAATCGAGTTGATGTGTCTCATCCATATTCTTAAGGACATTTAATTTTGCTTGCCGTTCTTCACTGTTAAGTACACTACACTCGTCTTTGTGATACGTATTGTAGTGTCCTCCAATTGAAAACTTACGCTGGTCGCCTATTATTCTGCGGCACAGCAAACACTGTGAGTTTTCGCCGACGGCTACAAAAAAGAATTGCAGTTCCCAGTCATTTTTAAACGACTGAGAACATAGATCTCCTGTTCTTTGCTTTTTCACAGAACCTGCCATTTCTCAGCACTTCTCTGTTAAGGCTAAGGTCACCAGGAGTAAACGAGACTGGGTATATTGCGCTCTTGCTTGTATCACATAAAGAGGGAAGCGGAGTCGCCGCCGTTCATTTAGGACACATGTCTAATAACACATGTCGCTGTCGCACACATGCGCACATGTGCAGCACTTCCACACGTCTGCACACTGTGCAGCGTTTGGCCGGCCCTGCCCTAGACACTCCGATGTGTTGTAGAACATGCTGTTTCTCGATTTCGACTTGTAGCAGAAAACGGCGCGCAACATATTTAACATGTCTTGCTCCAGTCTCACTACAGTTACAAACCTATGTCATTTTTATGCGCTTCCTGTCCCGAACCCAATTAAAAACCGATGTCATCATGCTTTTTGTGCGGTTATTCGCCCCAGGACAACTAAAAAACAGATGTCATCTTGCTTTTTATGCAGTTTTTGGCCTCAAGACAATTAAACACAGATTTTTCCAGCACGATGTATAAGTGAAACGTCCCCTTTTAACAATTATACATAGACTGTGCTTAACCTGACACACAATATTTTTTTGTGCAACGCAATTTGACTTTCAAAAATCCCTACAAAAGAATGGCCCTGACTAACATTAAACTATACGTTTCACAAATCACTTACCTCACAAAAATCTTGGTTACTCCCACTACTGCAATAGAGCTAGCGCCACTCTTGCCAGCTAAATAAAAGATTCAAACTATGGAAGGCACTAACTACTGATAGGGATAGTTAGCAAATGAAAGATATTAATAGAGAATATTTACCTTGATATCATATATATATATATATATATATATATATATATATATATATATATATATAGCAGTTCATGACAACTTTCAAAACTCCGCCATCTCTCTCCCCACATCCACCACTGCTGGCGGCTCACCTCCAACTGCGCAACGCTACGCGCTGTTCACAGCCAGCTGCCTAACACTACAATGGCGAGTATTACAACAATGCAAAGCAGCCACAGACTGCACACAGCACAGCCAGTGATTTTCATACAGAGGTGACGTTACCAATAAAAAAACCTAAACAGCCTACTTACATAGCCCCCATGCTACCCACAAAAAATTTTACAAATTTTTTTGGGCACTGGCCAATACATATTTGTTAAAATTTTTTTCACAATTACAATAACAAAGAAATCAAATGCACACACTTATTGATACAATGTTGGTCAAAAGCTAAAATTTTCTCACAGTCCATAAAGACAGTCCCGATCGTTGATCACACTAAAATTGCCGTGTTTTTCTCAAAGTCTGAGCAGTAAAAGACAATGCACACAGACATAGTGGATTTCCATGCAGTCTTGAAGAAGTAGTGTTGTCCTTCCAACGGAAAGACAGTGCTGACTCGACATGCAGACAGGTAATGGGCCACAACAGAGTAAACCCACAGCAGAGTCAGTCGACGTTTTGAAGAATATTGGTAGTTAGGTCATCACAGAGCAGACCCACTGCAGTCCTGGCAGAGACTACGGTACTGGTGGGCCACCAAAGGTGCAGACCCACTGCAGTCCTTGTAGAAATTGGTGTTGATGGATCATCAGTAGACCCACTGTAGTCCTTGTAGAGATGATGGTACTGGTGGGTCATCAAAGATGCAGACCCACTGTAGTCCTTGTAGAGATGGCCAGCAGCCATCTGTTGTGACTGTGCAGGTGCACAATCACCATTGAAGAGTCTTGCGGATAATATAGCAAGTCCATAACCACCACTTGTGCACTCATAAAGTTTTTGAATTGTCCTGAGAACCAGCAATGCTGTTAACCAGTCCCTTGCTGAATTATTAACACACGTGCAAACACTAACAGTCCCTACTTCTCACATATTGTCCATATACTATGACCAAGAGAAATGTGTGTAGTGAAATGAATGCTTACAAGTTACTTAGTTTGATAAACTGGTGTCAATTACAATTTTATAACATGAGAATACAATTACAAAGGTACAAAATACATCATTAAAGAACATAACAATACAGATAACATTTGTAGTACAGGTTTTACAACAGAATAGAAATAAACATATACATCAATGTTACAGGAATTATGAGATAAGTAAATACATAAAATAATGAGATTAGTTTCGAAACATTAATTTCACACATGAGCATTAAAACAAAACAGAATAAATAATGTCTAAACATCTTTACAAAGATAATAACATATTATCAGAAAAATTCTACAACATAACTCTCATTAGCTAAACACATAAAGACAGGAAAAACACAAATATACAAGAGTACACAAACACATACCAGAATAACACAGGGGGAAAGGACAGGGTTTGTTTTACTGCAGTATTTTGCAAACAAAACTTTCTTTACTTCTCGGAGACCTCCCTTCATTCCTCACTATTTCCAAAAAGTCCTATCTATACCTGTTTTCTGTACTTTTTTCGTATGACTTCTCAATGCATTTCTTCCAATTCATCGCAACGCAGTCTCTTATATAGTCTACCCCCTCTTAAGCTAACTTAAATCTACTGAGCTCAGATGCTAAACTAAGGGACGAGGCAATGCAGCAGCACAAAACAATTAACACAAACAGCAATGATCAAAAATACAAATGGCGAAGCAAGCAGCATTAATTACAACTAATATAAGGCAATGAGCAGCAAACAAGAAAAATAAATCAGTAGTAAAACTGGCTTAACAGAGTAACACAAATTAAAATTCAGTAGCACTATGCCTGGCAAACAGCAGAAGCAATAAATTATATCTAAACATGACAAAGCGCAAGCTAGTACACTAAAGACAACAATTCAGATAAGGGAAATGTCTATTCACATCTTAATGTCTATGTAATTAAAGTGGTGCACCACAAAAGCTAATTATACAAAAATTACTAAGTACTAGAAAAGAAAATTATGTATGCAGTTCCTGTGAAGGTAAATGTCTTTTTGTGCTCCCTCATTTTTTTGAAAAAAAATTATTATTTACTCGATCTGTAGACAGAAAATATTTGTATTAGTACATCTATAAAATTTTATTTTAACCAATGCTGCAGGGCAGCTAGAAACTAGATATTAAACGAAATGAGCAAAGCAAGGCGTGAAACGTCATTCACTAGCCATATGGCATTTCATAGTGCCGTAAACAATCTTTCAACTAGAAAGACAATAGATGTGAAATGTTTCTCATCATTTCATTTCAGGAAATATCATAAATTAAGAGCTCCACAGTGTAATCATATGTTTTCAAGTTCGACGTCCACGCCATTGTTTGCCGCCCGCTCCAATTCCCTATGCACAATTACCAAATTACTACTTTGAACATCAGTTAATTGATTACTCGGTGGCGCTAACACACTGCTTTCGTTTTCACTGTCATTTCTCAGTTTACTTTGGAGCCTAGTATTACGTTTTTCACACGCCATTATTGTCACAGTATTTCACACGACAACACAGAAAAACACAATTTGAAGAGCAAAAATAGGGGAACACATTAACATAGCACTGAAAATAATATCTAGTTAATTGCAGCTGCGAAATACTTGGTGCAAATCTACATGCGTGCCACACCTGTTTTACTGTACAACAATGAAAGACTGCAACTACAAAGGAGATTCTCTCTACAATTACACGCTAGCAATAAACAAAATCTACACTAATTACACAAACTACAAGAAAAACTCAGAAGATTCCAGTGAGGTATCCTAGGCTAAGGGTCGACATCACTTACCTCACAAAAATCTTGGTTACTCCCACTACTGCAATAGAGCAGGCGCCACTCTTGCCAGCTAAATAAAAGATTCAAACTATGGAAGGCACTAACTACTGATAGGGATAGTTAGCAAATGAAAGATATTAATAGAGAACAAACAATGTATTTACCTTGATATCATCATATATATACACTCCTGGAAATGGAAATAAGAACACATTGACACCGGTGGGTCAGACCCACCATACTTGCTCCGGACACTGCGAGAGGGCTGTACAAGCAATGATCACACGCACGGCACAGCGGACACACCAGGAACCGCGGTGTTGGCCGTCGAATGGCGCTAGCTGCGCAGCATTTGTGCACCGCCGCCGTCAGTGTCAGCCAGTTTGCCGTGGCATACGGAGCTCCATCGCAGTCTTTAACACTGGTAGCATGCCGCGACAGCGTGGACGTGAACCGTATGTGCAGTTGACGGACTTTGAGCGAGGGCGTATAGTGGGCATGCGGGAGGCCGGGTGGACGTACCGCCGAATTGCTCAACACGTGGGGCGTGAGGTCTCCACAGTACATCGATGTTGTCGCCAGTGGTCGGCGGAAGGTGCACGTGCCCGTCGACCTGGGACCGGACCGCAGCGACGCACGGATGCACGCCAAGACCGTAGGATCCTACGCAGTGCCGTAGGGGACCGCACCGCCACTTCCCAGCAAATTAGGGACACTGTTGCTCCTGGGGTATCGGCGAGGACCATTCGCAACCGTCTCCATGAATCTGGGCTACGGTCCCGCACACCGTTAGGCCGTCTTCCGCTCACGCCCCAACATCGTGCAGCCCGCGTCCACTGGTGTCGCGACAGGCGTGAATGGAGGGACGAATGGAGACGTGTCGTCTTCAGCGATGAGAGTCGCTTCTGCCTTGGTGCCAATGATGGTCGTATGCGTGTTTGGCGCCGTGCAGGTGAGCGCCACAATCAGGACTGCATACGACCGAGGCACACAGGGCCAACACCCGGCATCATGGTGTGGGGAGCGATCTCCTACACTGGCCGTACACCACTGGTGATCGTCGAGGGGACACTGAATAGTGCACGGTACATCCAAACCGTCATCGAACCCATCGTTCTACCATTCCTAGACCGGCAAGGGAACTTGCTGTTCCAACAGGACAATGCACGTCCGCATGTATCCCGTGCCACCCAACGTGCTCTAGAAGGTGTAAGTCAACTACCCTGGCCAGCAAGATCTCCGGATCTGTCCCCCATTGAGCATGTTTGGGACTGGATGAAGCGTCGTCTCACGCGGTTTGCACGTCCAGCACGAACGCTGGTCCAACTGAGGCGCCAGGTGGAAATGGCATGGCAAGCCGTTCCACAGGACTACATCCAGCATCTCTACGATCGTCTCCATGGGAGAATAGCAGCCTGCATTGCTGCGAAAGGTGGATATACACTGTACTAGTGCCGACATTGTGCATGCTCTGTTGCCTGTGTCTATGTGCCTGTGGTTCTGTCAGTGTGATCATGTGATGTATCTGACCCCAGGAATGTGTCAATAAAGTTTCCCCTTCCTGGGACAATGAATTCACGGTGTTCATGACAAATTTCAAAACTCCGCCATCTCTCTCCCCTCATCCACCACTGCTGGCGGCTCACCTCCAACTGCGCAACGCTACGCGCTGTTCACAGCCAGCTGCCTAACACTACAATGGCGAGTATTACAACAATGCAAAGCAGCCACAGACTGCACACAGCACAGCCTGTGATTTTCATACAGAGGTGACGTTACCAATAAAAAAACCTAAACAGCCTACTTACATAAGGACTTACCTAACAGTGCCACAGCTGTTGCCTGCTGAACTTATTCAGTCATGCATATTGAACACTACGGATGGTGTAATGTGCAACTCAAGCCATAGCCATCGTATTGCGATTCATTTGTCAGTTGTAGCCGATCCCATTTACATTAAGACGTTTATAGCGGCATCTATTGGTCAAATTTTCGTTTAAGTCCCCCCTCCCCCCCTGCATAAATAATATGCTGTTCGAATTGACATTATTCTGAGCAGTGGTTCTCTTTCCACAGCGTTTTGAAACTGGAACTAATTACGACCACCCTGTACATATGTCACAATATCAGAATAGTAAAGTGACGTACAGGAAAATTTGTACAGAATCGAAGCTTGGTTCAACGACTGCCGGTTGATGTTCAACTTATGTAACGTACCGCGGAAAGATCTTTTCCTTTTCGATTCCGCTATTGACGGTAACTCTCTGGAAACTGACGTGGTGCGACGTAACGCCTGTAAGTTGGCAACGCATCACACATCTCAGCATCGAGGGTTGCCAGATTGCCAAGTAACCACTTCTCGCCACTTCATGGTGTTTCACAAGGCGGCCCTAGCAGTACTTAGGTCGACGCAAGGCAGTCCATTGCCAGTTCACTCCGAGCCAAAACTCCAGTTAGGACGTCCAGCTCCAGGCCGACTCCACTGCCGACCAGTCGACGCCGCTATGGACAACGCCGTAGGTCTCTGCGCGGTCGCGATGAACCTGTCCGTGTTTGTGGATGTTGTAAAGCTTTTCTTAAAGTGTTTTTGTAGTACATTGATTGTAGACCGTTCCAAGCAAAGTTTAATTCCGTGCATAGACAGAAGGACTTAAATATTTCGTTACATTTTAACTCTGTGCTAAGACGGAAAAACTTACACTCTTAGTTGAATTTTGCTTCAAGATGGTCTCAGCGAGACTTAGAAAACAAATGTGTCACACAACTGAAAATGCTAAGCTACAGCTTCCATCCAGTGAGTTACAACTTCTAAATCTTTTATTATTATTCGTCGGAGTAAACGAACAATGTTTACTATTTTTCTAAATAATTTTTTTGAAGAATCTGTGACCATTTTTGGTGTTATCTATAGAAACTGCGCCAGAAAAAAAATTTAAGCCTTTACGCGTGGAGCACTAAACTATATGTGGGAAAAACTGATGCCATGCCAGAGTGAGAGTCATTGGAAGAATCCTAAGGAAATTTATTTACCCCACGAAAATAGTGCTTAAAAACACCCGTTCGATCGATTCTTCAGAACTGCTCATGAGACTGGGACACTTACCAGATAAAGAGGAAATGGGAAGCGTCCAAAAACTAACCGTGCGTTTCGTCACGGGTTCGTTTTATAAGCGTCAGACGCTCATCAATTTCCAGTGTCAGACGCTACAAAGATATAACTGAGTATCAGGGAAATGTTAAGTGTTGAAATTTCGAGAGCGGTCTTCCATGAAGAGTAAAGAAACATAATAATACTTCAGACATACATCACGAGATGTGACAATGAGGGAAGAATCCAGAGAAATTCAAGCTCGTGCAGAATTTAAGTCCTTCTTCCCATCCATTACTCGTAAGTGGAGCTGTAAGGTTGATTGCGCAGAGCAGATTCAAATATAGATGTAGATTACAGAAATCTCGTGTGCTATTTTACTTAATGACGGTGTTCGTTACTGATGTTAATGACGCAAAACATAATCCGCATAAAAATCGGTAGAAATGAAAATAATTTGTCTGTAAGTCGAAAGATCCTGAAGGAGCTAAATGAACGGGTAAGGAACCACGTTGGGAGATGTCGCGAGGGATATAAGAGGAAGAGTCAGGCGTCAGTGAGAAAAGGTGCAGAACAACGGAATCCGCTTTGAATAAACTGAGTGAAAGTACTTTGAACTGTAAGAAAGAAGAAATAAAAACGGAAATGATAAATCTGCTCGGACATTGCGATGTAATTCAATATGGCACGAATTGTGAGGACGCCAGACGGTTTGAACCAACCATGAATGCTTGTGTGCATTACACGTGCGACATCTTTTTAGTTGATCATGTCACTGTTGATGCTTGTGTGCGTTACATGTGCAACATCTGTCTATTTGACCATGTCACTGTTGACGCTTGTGTGCATTACATGTGCAACATCTGTCTATTTCACCATGTCACTGTTGATGCTTGCGTGCATTACGAGTGCAACATCTGTCTATTTCACCATGTCACTCTTGATACGCACAGTTAGATGAATGTGTGCTGTCTGTTCATTCGGAGATGTTCGAAAGAACATAAACCATGCATTCAATATAATTAATTAGAGCCGATGGACTATGAATCCATCCCCTTAATGCGGATACACAATTAAGTTACACATCCTGAGGAAATCTCAAAGTACAGAGCATAGAGCACATGGGCAGGGACTGCGGATAGGTCGCGCTGGGTGGGAGGGAGTGTGGGTCATCCGGGAGGGGCGCAGACATGCTCTGCACAACTACGATAAACACTGTGTCCGGATGGCAAAGTGGTTAACGCAGCTGCCTAGTAAGCAGGAATCCCGAGTTCGAGCCCCGGTCCGCCTCCCATTTTCACTCGCCACCGCCGATTACACATAAAGTCCCGATGCAGCTGACAATAATTCCTTTCCTTTCCTCCTCTTTCTCCCCCATCCACGTTCACTTTATGTAATTCGGCCTCTTAGGTTTTTTGCTCTCATACAAATTATATGGCTATCATATCCTTTGTCTATTTCATTGGCTCCTTAGTCCGCATAAATCCTAGTACCTCTCATTACCGATTAAGTATCTGTCATCTCATCATAACCGAAAAACCACTCATTTATCTAGTAGCTTAGCTGTACCTATCCATAAAACAAAAACATTCGTAAACCCCTTCTCTGTTGCTGCCGTCCACCATTAGCACAAGCTAGCCTGCACTCTGCGCACAATATATACAGGATAATTCAGCTGCCCCTACTGATGCCACTTTATGCAACCCGCAGTGGCCTTCATAAACCAACAGTGATATTTTCATAATCTCTCACTCACTGCGCCCTACAGAGAAAAATAGTGAAAGTAACCTTGAAATGCACCTCCAGCCCCCACACTCATCCCTCACGCCTCACGATTTCTAGTGTGTTGTTCGCGGTACTCGCTCCTACCACTGCACAAAAATTCCCGGTGTTCGACCTTTTCTGGCTCTATTGATTCGGGTATTACACCACCGGCACTATCGGTTATTTCGTTTAAACGTGGCTGTGTGGATAACGAAAGGAGAAAGACTTTTGAAAACGCTACGCTAAAACTAAATACGTTGACAATTCGAGCCAAACCTAACAGTGGTTTCATAGTCAGAAGGTCTGAAGAATTCGATGTAATTGTGCTTTTATGCCGTTAAGATTCAGAAAATTTTTAGTTAAAATTTACACGTACATCAGTTTTACTATATTTATGTGCCCCACTAATGTGGTGGCACCTACCGTGCGGCTACCCAGCGGCGGATAGTTTCCGCCAACATGCAGTGACTGGAACTATCGCACTGCCTGGTCCGACCGTATTTTATGCATTACTAAATAAAATAATTGCATACACCTGAAGACGCGATTTTAAAATTTCGAAACCGGTCGCAGCTGAATAAATATTAGTACAACTGAAGTGGGTCTTTCTACATTAACCGTATACTAATGTGTATGGGAGTGGCGATGCGTGTGAAGGTAACTTT
Source organism: Schistocerca nitens (assembly GCF_023898315.1). NCBI lineage: Eukaryota > Metazoa > Arthropoda > Insecta > Orthoptera > Acrididae > Schistocerca > Schistocerca nitens. The sequence goes on from NC_064614.1 coordinate 5,469,654, forward strand.
TGTATGTTTTCCTTAAATAACTGGAAAACTACGCCCTCTAGCGATAACGCATCGCAGTAAAAAAAAATTAAGTACATGAAACTTCCTACAAGAGGGTCGCGTTTAATTTTTCTGTAGGCTAACAGCTTGCACGCAGCGAGCGAGCGAATATGAAAATCTAGCGCGTGGTTTATGAAGGCTGCATACAACATTTCGGACTGCATAAAACGGCAACGATAGGACCAGCTGAATCATAGGCACTTTTCAAAGATAAGGATTCACAATATGAAATAAAAATACCGTCGTACCATAAGACTAAACTGCCTTTCGTACAACGCCTGTAGAAAAATATTGCTAAATCGTATCAGTCCCACCCTTGACGCTGCTCAACACATTGAGCACACTGTTCATCAAACTAAACAGTATATTTGTACTCTGGGAAGTGATAATCACAGCAATGAAATACCACATATCTCTGTGTATAGCTTTTGTAGATATTGGAAAATCCTTTGATCCAGTTGGCAAATCCTGCTGTCGTACAAACCTTAGCTGAGTTAGCGGTAGCGGTGTCCTGTACCATGTGCACGAAATTTCCACAGGCCAAGAGTTTCCAACTCATAGAGGAATGAAACAAAGCGATTTCTTCTCTCCCAAGCTGTTCTCTGCCGTCCTGGAAACGGCAATATCAAAAGTGAACTGAGAAGGAAAAGGAATCAGAATCAGTCGAAAGAGACTCAATAACCTAAGATTTGAAGATGACATAGCGCTATGGACAAATGATTTTGATGAACTAAAGACGTTGGTATCGGTTCTCGTCTCGGTAAGTCACACACTGGGACTGACATAAATATTTATACGACAAAATTAATGTCTAATAAATGACCACTGTCAAAGAATGCATCTGTCTTGGTCAGCGTATACATATGGATGGGGGCATAAAGTCTGAAGTCTGCTGATGGATGAGGATAGGATTGCAAAAATTTTAAGAAATTCACCTATCCTCAGGTCAAACATGGTAGTAAAACCGGAAAAAAAAGGTTTTGATCAATGTGTTAAACTACGGCTTTGAAAGGTGGACGCTTCATAAATATGTAAGACAGAAACTTAGAACAGCACAGCGAGAAACGGAAAGATGTATGTCTATGTTGCGATTTATAAGGGAAACAATAAAGGGGCAGCAGACATCAGATCAATCAACGATGCCATGACGTCCTGGAGAGGACACCAACTATGAAGTGGCTAAGGGGCAGCCATGTTGCCAGAAGAAATGGTGACCGACGGACAAAGGCGGTGCTGATAGGGTCCAAGAGACCGATGCAGACAGAGTACGAGCCAGACCGCCAGACCGATGGGAAAAACACGTTCAGGAGATCGCTGTAATTACCTGGTCGAATATCGCCCAAAATCGTCGCTCATGGAGGAAAACGTTGCAGAAGTATCCGAATTCAGCACGGGGCTCGCCACATCATTTAATGATACAAATGGCTGACATATATGTTTTGTGTGTGTGTGTATGTGTGTGTGTGTGTGTGTGTGCCTTGAAAATAAATGCGTTGATGACATCCTCGTTACAAAAGTGAGCTGCGATATTCACTTACAAGAAATAACAGCGCTAATAATGGTAGTAGCAGTAGTAGTGGAAGATTTATTCACGTACGGACCACTTTTACAAGGATACTTAATATGTTATGTTATTACAATTTAAACACAACAGAAGCATCATAATTCGTACATACAAGCATTCACAAACTTCCAGGTGTATTTTAACAAGGATTGGGCAGGTACTCGGTAATGACCTTATAGTAGGAACCATTCCATGTTAGAAAAACCAGAGGAAATCTAAATGCGTGTTCCCATTCGTTGGAACGTCTCATCTTGTGATCCCCACATGCCATCTCTCCGGAAAACCACCTCCAATAGCACAGTTGTGTGGAAAACAGGAACAGCTACACTCCCAGGGCACATTCAGGGTACAGTTCCTGTCGATGTCCGGTTTAAAAGCCTGAAGCCCTCACTTTTATGTTAGAGGATGTTGCTGTAAACATGGTGGCCCATGTCTCACTCAGCATATAGTACAGAGGCCACCTCTACCGCTTATTCAGCTAAGTCTTGGATGACAGCAAGCTATTGCTGTATTAGTAAATAAAGATTTGACGTCGAAGTTCATATTTCTAAAACACATTTTTAGTATTTCACAAGAGTGTTGGTTTCTTGGACAAGATACTATACTATCCCTGAGAATCAATCCCGTTCACTACAGATCTCAGCATACGTCGTTCTTTGTGTACCTTCGATAGAAAGTATACATTATTCTGTGTGAAAAATGTGCTCGTCATCAAGCTCTTGGTAAAATTTCAATAACAGACTTTTCAGCTTGGTTACTGTACTACAGAGATATTAGGAGGTGAAACAGCTCTATATACAGGGTGAATCACCTAAAACTTGAACTGCAAATTTTGCATAAATGGAAAGTGCTACTTATGTACGGTTTTCACAGAATGGCTTTGTAGTCAGGGGGTCGTATTGTTTGCCAATAGACAGATTGTAATATTACTTAGACATGTATCTTTTGTACAGACATACACTTCCTTAAATGGAACAAAGACTGTTGACATTAGCAAACTAAAAGAAGGGTTATTTCAGAATATCAGTGGTGTTTGTTGCAGGATTCTAGTGCAAGTCGTTCACGAGATATCATATTTGGGAAAATTCCTACACCGACACTTGCACAATACCTGTGGTATCACACAGTAAAGAACAACATAAATGCATACACTTACACTAGTGATGTGGATTGTGACCTGTAACCAGAGAACTGATCATCACGGATTGTGTTCAGAATGACCACCGGCAGCAACAATACATGCTGCCAGTCTGCAGGCATCAAATCCGGGGAACGGACCCGTCAAGGTAAATGTCCTTGCTTCCAGTCCAACGACTTGGAAAGTGTTGTGGGCTGTAGTGCGCCCACTTTGACGAAAATCTTGCTGCCGCTGAAAAAGACTAATCAAGCTGTCCTGGTAGGACGGATCCATGGTTTCTACGGGAACATACACACCCAATGAATCTAACGCAGAACAGTGAATGGCAAGCTGTATCACCCATCCTTGGTAACGTTGGTTACAGCAATTTCAGAATGCAGGTTGGGTTATCTGCCATGCATTGACTACAGTTCCACGAGTACAAATTAAATAATGTTCTCTTACCTGAAGTCGGAAGAAAAATAATCTTCTGTCTTGATGTATTATTCGAAGAATAGTTCCAAAATAACAGTACTCAGTTTACATTTATTTATTTATTTCATTTATCTATTCTTCATAATTACAGCCAATTATCAGAGAAGCTAAAATAGGCCAAACAATTCACATTTCCTTGGATAGTAATAAATTTATGTATTAACTATTTATTTCTCATACTAATTTTTTTAATACTACAACTACCTATACTAACTCAAACTACAATAGAACCATTAACCACTTGCACCAATAATAATACTAATATAATGATGAGAAAAAGTATCTTGAGAATGTCTTTGTTTCACCACATGACTAGTTTCGGCGGCACATTGCCGCCATCCTCAGGGTGTAATGTGCAGCCGTAACTAGTCGTATGATAGGTTAAAGACATTCTTAAGGTACAGCTGTGGTTGTACTTTTTCTCATGTGTATCATCAGCTGAATTCCCTCGACGATTTAGTAAGATGGACATCCATTAATTGAACTAGTATAAGTTCTCTGTTTGTTGATTTATTTTGGTGCATTTAACTTGCAGATGTTTATTTCCTCTACTGGATCCGCCCTCATACTATGCCGGTCAACAGTCATTGTCTGCTGGATTCTTTGGGCGTCGGGCAGCGTTTACACTGCAGCAAGGACTTCTCCTAACACTGTTACGTCTTAAAAGTCCACACGTCCATGATCATTTTGCACCAGTGCAATGTAGATTCTTGGGAAACTATTTCATTCGGTGGTCACCGACCTCACTTATCTTCTCTCCCTTTGCAGAATATGTTGTCTACCCTGGACAGCAGCATGCTGACTTACGGTTGAATGTTTCGCGAAGTCTTCCTTGGCAGCTATAGTATCGTCCAAGATGGACCAGGTCAACTTGCTCCTTAGTGCTGCACTGGGATTCCATATCCATAATACCTGATGTCCATCACCCGCCGCATCTTCATAGAGCGCGCAGTCCCACAATGTGTGTTGTGGTGTACCCACACTGCCGCAGGGGTAGCTATCATTTATCTGTCATTTGATTTTGTACAGATACGCAGCATACGGGCCATGGTCAATGAGGTAATGTATCAGTCCACTCGACGAGCTAAGAAATCTCATTTTTAATACATCCCCTTGTTAAGCAGAAATTCGTATATTCTACTGCCTGTGCCTGCAGTGTTCCATTCATTTTGCCACACTTACAATATGCCATATTTTATTATCTTTCTCGAATTGGCCCAAGTTTCAAGTAACCTTCGTACTTTTATTTCATTGTCTTCCTTCAGCCAGTACGAGGCTCCTCTTTTCGTGGATTTCCACGTCCAGTGGGCTTATTCCGAGCATTACTAACAAAGCATCATTCAGGGCACCCGTTAACCTCAGTAGCCACTCCTCGATGAACTCTTCACTACCTGCAATCGCTGAGCCCAAACGCTCGCACCATATCCTACAGCTGATGCTAATATACACTGGTGGTATATTCTGTTTTCAAGAAAGACGATATTGCCTATCTGCAATGACTATAATTTTATTCATCGCGTTCTACCTTTTCTGCCTGCATCCTCTATACGATGAGCAAAGTTACGACGTTCGTCTAGAAATACCTCAAGATAACTCGTTTCTGCGCTTCTGCTAATCGTTACATCATTTAATTTTATTTTAGGTTTCTTGCTAGTTTCCCTTTCAGCAGGAGATACATTGTTTTGTGTGGTGCTAGTGACAATTTAACAATCCGACACCAGTCCTCAAGTTCGTGGAGCGCCGCATTACGTTTGTCTTGTATAATTCTGATGGAGTCACCACTTAAATACAATACACATAGAAATACAAATTATTAATGAATCCACTGTGAATCATTGGAACCTCTGTGGCTTCAACAGCTTCTCCACACCTTTAGTTCTTGCCAATTACCGTGACCCTCGTAAGAGTCATCATCATAAACAAATACTGAAACCATCTTCCAATCAACTGTGTGGTTTTCAAACACACTTCTTTATACTCTATATATACAAGAAAAAAAAGCTGAAAGCACTTATATACAAAACATTTCTTAAAACCACTAATCTTGAATATGGTTCTGCCGACTTCCGTGACACTTCAACATGTCAGATTCACATACATTTTACTATTTAATAAAGTCCACTTAGGGTTTCTCGAGCCAGCCTTTTGCTGCTCTGTTACAATAACATCCACATCAGGTTTCACAGACTAGCTCTTTTCCCGCTCAGCTTCAATGCCTCACAACTACAACATCAGGTTCCTCCAGTCACATTCAGTATTTATTACATAGTCACATCCATACCACATTCACTCAGATTAGTGATGGTTAATTATGTACATATCTATTCTTGGTTACTTCAGGTCCTTTCTTATGCCTCTTGTTTGCCCTTCCACTTGTTTCTAACCTTTGATCCCTTTTGCTTAACCACATTACATCTCTTTGTTTACTACAATTAGCAGGCAACACCTTGCTGCTCACTCATTTGTTTATTCATTAGCACTGTCTTACAGTCAGCCTTGCTGCTTTGTAAATACTTCTTTACACGAAATATAGCCCCTTCTGAGCTTACCCAGTACGTCCATGTCTAAATTTACTTAAATGATTCATCTCTTTCTGGTTAATATTACCATTGTTTTACACCCAGCCTTGCTGTTCTGTAAACATTTTTTTGTTTCTTCTTACAATAACAACCTTCTGATGTTTCCACAGCACATAGCTCTCTTACTTAATATTACTATAGTGAAGAAGAAAAGACGACAGTTATACAGCGCTTCTGGACATTCCAGATCCCTAATGCGACCAAAGGAAGACGGCCACCATAGGTTATCTAAAGCGGCAATAATGTCGATCATCATCGTTAGAGCGTACTTAGAACGAGTATCTGTCGCCAGCGAAATCGCCTTATTATTTGCGTCCTCGGTTGACTTGCCTGTTCTAAACAGTACTGGTGACGGCTCGTCCAGTGCAGCAGTCTATGACCTTGTAATCTTTTGCATGATAGTTTTTCAAATACCTCTCAGAGAACGTTCATTAGGAAAACTGGTCTGTAGAATTTGGGTTTAAATCTCGAGGCAGGTGGTCTCTGTCCGTGCACGATAATTCTATTCACACCTTTCTGGTGAAGACAGCTTGTCTATCGGACACAGCTCGTATGTCATTCGACGGCTTGAAGACTTGAAGGCAAGATGAACATTGCAGGACCTCCCTAGCAAGTAGCAAGAATCGAACTGACTTGCAACTGACAACTTAAGCTTCTGTAACAACTATAACGGCTTCTGACATCAAATGTAACAATTGTGTTACTAAATGTGACACTTCTGTCACTAAATGTAACTGGGTTTTCTCTTTTGATGCAAGTCAATTGTCAGGATGAGCATTCTAAAGCATTCTGTCAGGGTGAAAATATTAAATAAATTAACTTTTCTCTCTTAACAACATGTGGGCAGGGTGGGTTCTCCCTTGGCTCGGGTATGAGGTCGAATGAAACATCATTATTACATAAGAATAACTTTTATTGAAGATTTGTACAACTGTATCTTACGGAATATTCTGGTTCGGAAAGCGGCAGCCGTGTCGTTTGTGAAGTCTTCTGCTGCGGCAGCGGCAGCGGCAGCGGCGGCGGCGGCGGCGGCGGCGGCGTCTGATTACGCGTAGCGGTGTGTATCTCGTGTCGGCGTCTCGCCCAGCTGACGGGAGACGCGCAGCGCGAGGTGGCCGGTTTAATTATTGCGAGCGAAGTCGTGCATTGGATGATACCTTGGGTGTGGCGTCCCAGTGTTTCTCTTCTCTATGCGGCCGCGTGTGTTGTGCGTCGACCAGCGGAGCGGCGCGGCGGGGCAAGGCCAGTGTCCCGGACTCGAACCACGGACCCCCGCTTGCCAGTCTTCGGCTGTCAGGTCTTCATCCCAGCTCACAGGTGACTGCTGAGGTGAGGCCGTCTCCTTCTCGTCCTCACGAGTCACCCGGGTATGTAAAAACCAGACTTCAAATACCTTTTAACTTCTGTCTTCTGGCGCTACGGCGGCTGCTTGCTATTCCATTACAGCGGCGGACTTGGTTCGTCTGTGCATGATGCAGACTCTTCTTGCATGACGGTCTTCAGCACCGAAACTGACTGAAAACTACTGCTACTCTTCTTTTCTTCCTTCGTCTCTCGTCTTCGTCTTCGTCTCCGCCCCCGTCTCCGTCTTCGTCTGTCTCCGTCTTCGACTCCGTCTCCGGCTTCATCTCCGTCTCCGTCTTCATCTGACTTCCTCTGTCTCCGTCTTCATCTGTCTGGCCCACTGCGTCTCGCGTATTTATTCACTTCAGTTTACTGGAGGTGAACGACTTCACGGTCATTGCCTCGTCTGTCACGTTGAAAAGCTTCTCGAAGAATCTTCTTAACGTCGGTCGTTGGCTCTTGGAATGTAGGCGAGGGCCTTTGATCACACGTGACGGCTGAGAAACACGTGAGCCGGTCGTTGCCTCTTCTGTCACGTTGAAAAGCTTCTCGAAGAATCTTCTTAACGTCGGTCATTGGCTCTTGGGATGTAGGCGAGGGCCTTTGCTCACATACGACAACTGAGAAACACGTGAGCCGGTCGGGCGATGCCCTGACGGCTGAATCGACAGCGCCCGCTTATGTGGAAGTTGCTGACTGCACGGTCATTGTTTCTTCTGTTCTGCTGTTCTGCTCGCTGCTTGCGAGTATGTAACTCTCTAAACTGAACCAAGTTTTTCCTTTGTATTCTAATTTCTAGTTCACTTTGATTTCACTAATTTATTTACTTAAGTACCACTCAACATTCCTCCACCCTTCGGAGAAATTCGCCCTCGAATTTACCACTCAACATTCCTCCACTCTTCACACGGCAAAAGCACTAACATAAGCAATGAAAACTCTCGACTTAGAAGATTACACACGCTTCACATTAAGTATGTTGAAAATATTTTATCACTTTACTAAAGCACTGTACGCTCATGAATCACATAGTTCACACCTAAAAGGTTGTAATAAGTGTTACAAATCTTGATGACAATGAGTAAACAAGAATAGATGTTCACTTAGAAAATTACATAGCAACACCTGTTTAATCTACCCTATACTAATGCAAGAATATCTATTCTACAGTATTGTTTATTTTAACACGAGACTGTTTAGTAAAGAGTGAAGTACAATAAACAAAATTAATACACTAATGCTCAAAAGTAACTACTGAAGTAGAACAGTTAAGAGTGTGATATCCAGTTAACAGGGATTTGATGAAGTGGTATATTATTATTTGGCTTATTTTTTCGTCTTAGATAAAAGAAAACTGTACAAAGTAGAAACACCAACACAAAGGTTCCAGATATACCCGTTCCTAACATTATAATTTTAGTTTTGCGTTCACCTTTTAATTTTAAAACATGTTGCATCATAACATTGGCATCAATTTTGCCTTGCTGTGAGTTTGTGATCGTATCTAATGACTTCAGAAGGGAACTGTCAAGGGAGTCATTGAGGTAGGACAGGTTTTGTGTAGGAAATGCTTGCATGGCGTTTTCTGAAAAAAAGCAAACAACATGGTTATGAACCTACCAACCTAAAAACAAAAACAAAGAAAAGAAGGAATACATTGTTAACTACAAGATCTTCATGTTTCTACGTTCAAATTTTCTTTCTTAGAAAATAAACCATTATCATGTATTAATTATTTACATTTGTATATTATCCACAGTCTACTAAGATTCTACTAGGACATTCGCACTCTTGGTCGAAGATTGTATGGTGCCATGTCTGTATGTTGTGCTGGCGTGGCCACTCTTTTTCCTTTTCGGGTACTTCCTCCACCCTTCGGAAAAGCAGACACTATTGTTGAAGGAATTACATCTGGAGCGCCCTTGAAAGGTTTTAAACGACTTGCATGCACAATGGTAGTTCGGGTGGGCAGTTGCAATTTAACGTTGACTAGTGACGTGATCTCAATAATTTGGTAAGGACCTCTGTAGTTTGTTACAAATTTCTTCGTTTTTCCTCTCGCAATATAAGGAGTTGAAACCATAACCCACTGACCTATTTTGTAATTTGGATATTTACCTTGGGCATTACCTAATCTTTCCTGTCGTTCCAAAGACTTTGTATTAGATTTTTGAACCTTTTTCCATACATCCTTCATCATTCGACTGAAATCTCTTACTGTTTCTCCGACTTTTCCGTTTTTCTGCCTGATTACATCAAAAGGGGACGGCATTTTTCTGCCATAGACCACTTCATAAGGTGACATGCCAGTTGCTTCATGCGTTTTGGCGTTGTATACCGACACGATTATTGGTAAATACGTATCCCAATTAGAATGTTGTTCGTTAATATAATAACTAAGCATCTTGCCAATTGTCCGATGAACTCTTTCTGTGCGCCCGTTGCACTGAGGGTGTAACGGAGTTGTGCGTAATTTGCGTATTTTTAGTAAGTGGCATAGCTGTTTCATTAATTCCGACATAAAATTAGATCCCTGATCTGTGATAATAGCTTCAGGTACGCCAAATTTAAGTATCCAGTTGTTAACTAAAGCTTGGGCAACTGTATTTGCTTGCTGATCTGGGAGACTCACCATAGCTAGATAGCGTGAAAAGTGATCTATAATTGTAAGGACATATTACCAGCAGGTGTTTTATGAAATGGCCCGTAGAGATCGATTCCGCAGATTTGAAATGGACATGAAGCTTCGGGGAGCCTCTGTAAGGGTATTTTTGAACGAGAAAGTTCAGCTCGTTGTGCGCACGCAATGCAATTACGAACGTACTGCGCAACATCCTGCTTTCTGGTTTGCCACCAAAATCGCTCTGCTACACGTCTTTCGGTTGTCCGCTGTCCACCGTGTCCTGCAAGCACATGATCGTGGGCCTCTGCCATTATTTCTTGTCTAAGGTGTTGGGGAACAACAATTCGCGGTCCAAGTTTTGTTTTACGGCATAATACACCATCTTCAAAGCAAAATTGTTTTTGAGTTGCGTGTTTTTTGCATTCTGTATCCTCATCTTGTGCCTTTCTCCAGTCCTCAGTATCTCGGCCTGTTGCTTCCAAAAGTGCTATTTTCCGACTGAGACAATCTGCATTCGTGTGTTTTTTGCCTGGTTTATGGATAACTTCGAAATCCATTTCGGAAAGACATAGGGCCCAACGCGTGAGACGACTAGATGGATCCTTTAATCCAAGCAACCATTTTAAAGCTGCGTGGTCTGTAATGACCTTGAATTTCCTACCATACAAGTAGCATTTAAAGTATTTGATGCCATAAATAACACTTAACAATTCTTTCTCCGTTGTGGAATAATTTCTTTCTGCCGTTGTTAGTTGTCTCGAAGCGTAGGCTATGGGGTGTTCCGCGCCATTAATATTCTGACTCAAAACAACTCCTACTGAATGACCACTTGCGTCACAGGATAAAGTAAATTCTTTATTATAATCTGGGTAGGCTAATACTGGACTGTGTGTTAACTTATCTTTAAGGGTTTGAAATGCTGATTCACACTCTTCAGACCAATGAAATTTTGCACCCTTTTTCAATAATTGGGTTAAGGGTCGGGCAATTTCAGCGAAATTTTGAACATATTTCCGGTAGTACGATGCGAGACCAATGAAACTTTGTACTTCCTTAACGCGTTGTGGTGTTGGGAAGTCCTTAACTGGCGAAATTAATCGAGGATCTGTTTTAATTCCTTTTTCACTAATGACATGCCCTAGGTATGTAACCTCTGTCAATGCAAAACTACATTTTTCCATATTTAATGTTAATTTAGCTTTTCTAAGTCTCTGAAAAACATTACGCAGACGTACAGCATGTTCATTAATGTCTTTGGAGAATACAATAATATCGTCTAAATATACACAACATTGCTGAGTTTTGAGTCCTCGCAATACTCCATCGAGTAGTCTTTGAAAAGTTGCTGGTGCATTTTTCAAAACGAAAGGCATTCTTTTAAATTGCCAGTGGCCTCCAGGAGTAGAAAATGCTGTTTTATGCCTATCTTCAGGTGCAACTTCCAATTGATGATATCCGCTACGTAGATCGATTGTTGAAAAGTATTTACTGTTACCCAAACTGTCAATGATATCTGTAATGTTTGGAAGAGGATAAACATCTGAGATAGTTTGTTTGTTAAGGTGTCTGTAGTCACAACAAAATCTATATCGTTTCGTACCGTCGGGAGACTTCTTTGGAATAATTACGATATTTGAATTATAAGGCGAATCAGAATATTCTATAATCCCATCTTTTAGATGCTGTTCTATAAATTCATCCAGTACTGGCTGTAAGTGATGCGCAACTCTATAAGGCTTCCTATAAACTGGGGGGCTATTTCCTGTTGGGATCCTATGCTGTGTGATATCTGTTGCTGGCAGTGGACCTTCTGCATTAAACAAATCTTGAAACTCAACTAAAACTGCTTCTATCGTGTCTCTATCCTTTCCTTGCAAATGCTCAATCTTCTGGCGTAATGCGGATTTATAGGCGTCTGCTTTCTGACCATCATTAATATCTGACCAAATGAAATCTTCTTCTTGAAAAGTACTGACTGTAGCTACTAATATTCCCTTATGCAACTCTTTGTCCTCCACTCCGAAGTTGTCAATATGTACCGGTACTTTTCTTTCTCCCTCAACGTCTTGAACCCGTACAACACTTCTACGTACAAAACAATGTGATACATCTAATTCCTCATTTTCCTCTAAAGGCTCTATTAGACACACTGTATCTGTAGGTACTTCGGGGTCAACGGTCATCCAGACAAGTTTTCCTGAGCCAGATGGTATCTGATCCCGCGAATCAACCTTCAAGGACGTTGCAAGCAGTATAGTTGATTTCCCCTTCCGGTTAGGGAAATCTTGCGGCAGCGGGCCCTTTGCAGCGGTGTCACCTAGCTGAAACACTATTCCGCTAAGTTCTACAGTTTGCTGTCTGAGGTCGATTTTAGCGTGTTGTTTATTCAGGAAATCCAGTCCTAGGATCGCGTCGTACCCGTCAGTTACCTTTGTTACCACTTCTACATCTTCTTGAAATTGTACACCGTGAATATAGAAAATCAATTATGTACATCCTAATGACTTCATTGTACCTCCTCCTACTCCACTCAATCTATACCTTGGAGGGTCATATTTCTTTTCTCCAATACATTCATTACTCACTATTGATACGTTTGCGCCTGTATCCACTAGTATCCTTGCCTCTTTATCCTGTATGGTAGCAGATAACCAGCATTCCGCCTTCACATTCGCCTTAATGGCATGAAATTTTATTGGGAACGCCTGGCGGCGGCTCCGACATTCCCGTTTGAGTTTAACTGATTTCTATTTCCAAACACTTTCTTAGACCTGCATTCCTTGAATGTGTGACCTATTCTTTGACAATTAGTGCATTGAGGTTGTCTGCAGTTTTTTGCTATATGTCCCTGTCGATTGCACCTAAAACATCGTACTCCTGCTGAAAATACATTTCGCTTCTCCTTGTATCTGGTGGCAATGTCAATTTCTTCAAAAGCCGTCGCCACAGATACAGCTTCTGCAAACTTTTTAGGAAACTCTGTCCTGACACGACGGGACGTTTCAGGAGGCAACCCACGTAAAAATGTATCCAGAGCTCTATTTTCTGCCTCTTGTAAAATAACTTTATTTGCTTCATCACTAGTTGTCAACTGATAGGTGTTAATATTAACTTTTCTAATCCAATCTACAAAACTTTCTAACGACTCGTTTTGCCTCTGAGTGATAGTGTTTAACTGTTCCCTATAAAATCTACAGCTGTTCTGTTTTTGAAAACGTGTAAGCAATCCTTTCTTCAATTCCTCAAATGTTAGAGCATTCCTTAATTTTTCATGGTATAAGACGTGTGCTTTAGCCTCTCCTGTCAATCTTAACTTTGTCATTTGTAAGAGCTGTTCATCTGACCATGATCCTAACTTTGCAGCTGCTACTAAATCATCAAAAAAGGCTGTTATGTCCTCGCCAGGTTTACCGGAAAAAGGAGTTACCAAGGCTGCTGCTGAGGAATCTAGGGTGGGAGGGATTGAACTGGTTTGCCTAACCTCACTCAACTGTTTAAATAATGCATTATTATCACTTTTAAGCTGTGCTATTTGATTAACTAAGCTCTGAATAGCTTCCTCTGTAGAAACCGCTTGTGGTGCTGACTCTGACTTTGTACGATTTCGTGTCATCATTTTACAAACTATTAGTTACACAATCTTACCACACTGAATAAAAAAGATGTTTAAATATTTTCGACAAACCCTTAAAATCATGAGAGAAAATACGCTTCTAAATAAAGAAAATATTACGACTGCTGTGCAAACCTCTAGCCTTTCACACATTAAACAATACTAACTGTGGACCTTTAGTGACTGTCATTCACACCTCATATTGAGCCAAGGGTTTTTTCTCTGACACCAAATGTAACAACTATAACGGCTTCTGACATCAAATGTAACAATTGTGTTACTAAATGTGACACTTCTGTCACTAAATGTAACTGGGTTTTCTCTTTTGATGCAAGTCAATTGTCAGGATGAGCATTCTAAAGCATTCTGTCAGGGTGAAAATATTAAATAAATTAACTTTTCTCTCTTAACAACATGTGGGCAGGGTGGGTTCTCCCTTGGCTCGGGTATGAGGTCGAATGAAACATCATTATTACATAAGAATAACTTTTATTGAAGATTTGTACAACTGTATCTTACGGAATATTCTGGTTCGGAAAGCGGCAGCCGTGTCGTTTGTGAAGTCTTCTGCTGCGGCAGCGGCAGCGGCAGCGGCGGCGGCGGCGGCGGCGTCTGATTACGCGTAGCGGTGTGTATCTCGCGTCGCCGTCTCGCCCAGCTGACGGGAGACGCGCAGCGCGAGGTGGCCGGTTTAATTATTGCGAGCGAAGTCTTGCATCGGATGATACCTTGGGTGTGGCGTCCCAGTGTTTCTCTTCTCTATGCGGCCGCGTGTGTTGTGCGTCGACCAGCGGAGCGGCGCGGCGGGGCAAGGCCAGTGTCCCGGACTCGAACCACGGACTCCCGCTTGCCAGTCTTCGGCTGTCAGGTCTTCATCCCAGCTCACAGGTGACTGCTGAGGTGAGGCCGTCTCCTTCCCGTCCTCACGAATCACCCGGGTACGTAAAAATCAGACTTCAAATACCTTTTAACTTCTGTCTTCTGGCGCTGCGGCTGCTGCTTGCTATTCCTCTTCTTACATGACGGTCTTCAGCACCGAAACTGACTGAAAACTACTGCTACGCTTCTTCGTCTTCTTCGTCTCTCGTCTCCGTCTCCGTCTTCGACTCCGTCTTCATCTGTCTTCATCTGTCTGATCCACTGCGTCTTGCGTATTTATTCACTTCAGTTCACTGGAGGTGAACGACTTCACGGTCATTGCCTCGTCTGTCACGTTGAAAAGCTTCTCGAAGAATCTTCTTAACGTCGGTCATTGGCTCTTGGGATGTAGGCGAGGGCCTTTGCTCACATACGACAACTGAGAAACACGTGAGCCGGTCGGGCGATGCCCTGACGGCTGAATCGACAGCGCCCGCTTATGTGGAAGTTGCTGACTGCACGGTCATTGTTTCTTCTGTTCTGATGTTCTGCTCGCTGCTTGCGAGTATGTAACTCTCTAAACTAAACCAAGTTTTTCCTTTGTATTCTAATTTCTAGTTCACTTTGATTTCACTAATTTATTTACTTAAGTACCACTCAACACTTCTGACAGTGCGTCTCTCTTCCTGATGGCACTGTCGCTATAGGGCAGAGATTCTCGCGGGCAACGTGATTTATTTTTTCGTGCAGTGATGTTCCTGCTGGGGACAGACGTCCACGGTACTTCTGGAACCAACTGTCGCAAACCCTTCTTGTGTGATATCTCAGTCCACCACAGAGACTATTCGTGAAGACATGCTGTAGTACTTCGTGCACTGTGGGCTGGACAGTCATCGTGTCCTCCTAGTCTGCAGAGGAACGTCTTCTAGTATCCGTGGTAGATGGTGGGGACGACGGATTGCCCCCTCTGATCGGAATGTCGACGATCACGTGCTCGTTTCAGCTGTAGTTTCCGATGTCGTGATGTTAACATGGACGTGCACGGGTCTTCGGCTGCAGAGGCCCACCGTTACGAGTGTTCGATGCACTGTGTGTTCAGCATCAACATCTGGTGTTAGTTCCACCACAGTTCGCTGCCTGTCTTGCCTCACCAGTGTGCCCAGCCTACGATGTCCGACATCACATCAATAAAGAAGGGGGGGGGGGCGGCCAACCCCACGACGTCAGGATGGGGTTTCACCTTGGTTTCGTCACGCGCTGAAGACTCTCACCGCAGCACTCCTCGAACACCTGACAAGTCGTGCAGTTTCCGAAAGGCTCCTGCTGATTCTCTGGGCCATCACAGTCTGCCCTCGCTCAGCCTCGGAGAGATCTCGAGCCTTATTCTGTCTACACAGGGACAGTATGCTCACTGATACTATAGGCGCCGTGTTTGTGTCTAATTAGCAGTCATTCCTCGGCAGGCGACGCTACTATCTCCTGGACGGGTTTATATCGTTAGTAGGTCGGTGGTCTTAATGTCCTGGCTGTATATAAACTCCACAATTTTCTCAACAACTTTTATCCGAATAACATCTGGACCTTGGAGATGGAAAATCAGTTCAGGCTTCCGTTCTTAAATTTGTCGGTCAACAGAAGTTCTGATAACACTCTGGGATGCAGAGTTTTGAGGAAGTCTAGCAACACAATAAGAATTCAGACTCATCTTCTCGCCACCACTGAGCCCAGGAGCAAGATGTCCTGAACACAGTTTTCACGTGCATTTCGCATCAGTAGTGACAGTAAGATCTTGCGAGCGCAGCTACATTTTTAAGGGAAACACTAATGGCCAACGGTTATGATGACCTTTAATCCGAGTAAATAGAGCTTGGAGACGAAGCGGTATTAACAATGCAAAAAAGGTAAACGAAGAACCTTCCACTCGTTCTGTAACGTTACCGTTTATTACTAGGGTAACGGACCAGATATAAAATTTCCTTTGGAACAATGGAACGAGGAGTACATTTTCCAGTCAACACAAGATTCAACACTTCTTAAGGCGTACGACAGACTTGATGCATGGACTCCACACTGTGGAACTCTATGCAGTGACGTTTAGTTGTGGCGAAGCGTGTACGTGCAAAACTGGGACAATAAGACGCATTAAACAGTTCACGTGGCATACACGTTTAAGGCAAAATAGAAAAACAGTGGTAGCGAAGCATTAAGAACAATGTAAACAGATAAGAAAATTTTAAGAACATAAGAGTCTACCAAAGAAAAATAATATGTATAGATAGAAAATCTGAGAAACATTTAGAACATAAAAGAGGGAGTGCAATTTCAATAGAGATGACAGCTACAGGCTACGGATTTCGTATCTACAGAATATCGAGGAAGTAAAAGTTCAGCCGCGGCGAGCGAGAAACATAAACAACACTCAGGAAGCCATCGAGGCGACAACAACGATAATATTTTGGTTCCTTCTTTCAATACCTGCTTTCAGTACCTACCCAATGACAATCACGCACATACTAAATATACATATATACTTTGGATGCCGTCTTACTGTATGCGGCAAAGATTATTACTCAGTAACTCCACGTCTCCCAAAAATCACGGGAAATGTTTTACAAGTGAACGCGACACAGTTCACCCATCTAGGACATCAGAGTAATCCTGAAGAAGGTCCAAGCACAGGGATCGAAACATCGAGCACTGATGACGTTTGAACAGGAATACGACGCGGTCCAACCACTCAGACTTCGTGCCGTGTTAAGACACTCCTATGAAATATTTAGAGTGACGTTTATCAGACAAATGCGGTAATCACTAAAGCAAAACTCTCAGCTTACTGCCGTACATTGCCTCTGGAAGTTCATGGACAAAATGAATACACAGCTGTCGAGCAGTTCGAGACGTCGTATTGAATGCGAGGGGTCACATTTTCCGCGACCGGCTCAGCCCTTTGTAAAGGAAACAATAAGATTCAGAGTCCTCTCCCCCATATCGGCATCTGACGCCGATATGCGCAATATCTGTGAGGAAGGAGCTGCGGGCTGTCTGCAGAGACGTCGCTGGTCTCCATTTCCAGCCTTGCCGCTCCCGTGGAGGAGAAATTCTGCCGGTATTCACCAGGCAGCAGACATAAATGGACTGCTTTTCACCTACATTCTTGGAAACACAGGCTCTGTGGCAATTTTTGCATTTGAATTATTATATTTTTTTAAATATGTGACTGTGGCAATTTTTCCCTTTGAATAATTATATTTTTAAAAATATATGACTGTTTCGGTGATTGTCTCCTCAGCACTATGTGCATGGTTTGGATATTTAAAGACTATACGTCCCAAAATGCGATGTGTGTGATGTCTTTACCATTATTAAATGACTTAGAAACTAATACAGCAAAAATCTGTGTATTACTGCCCTTCACTCAAAACTAGCATTCGTTGCCGACTGTCTATTCAATGAAACTGGAAGCTTCGTTCAGAGATAAACCTCATTCCAGTTTTACAATTTTTTATGTTTCTCTTATTACCCATCAAGTTTTAATTAAAAATTTTCAACAACTGCTCTATACCTTCATTATTAATTTATTTAATTTATACTTTTCTATGTTACATGCACTGATTTCAAATTATTTTAGTTATATTAATGTTTATTTACAGGTCTGGTTACAAACTTCATATATTTGGAGTTCATATAAGATTCTAAAACAATTTTTGAGTGAGATAGCCCGACTTCTAATCGTAATATGGCTTGGATCAGCCGAACAAATAACTGTGAGCGGTGGTTGGAAGAAAATACAGGCCACATCTCTCTACAAATATGGTACCAGACGTGTTCAGAAAAAAATAATCCATTATTATTTGCATTTATCCGTTGTAGAACCGTGGAACATATTCTGACCTCAAACATAATATACCTCGAAGGGAATGACCGCCTCCATCTCAACCAGTATGAAATCCGAAAGCGGCGGCTATGCGAATCCCAACTCGTGCGTCACTAAGGTGGAATCGTGAGAGCCACTGATCAGGGAAATCAGGTAGATACAATATTTCTTAATTTACGAGAAGCATTTCACTCATTACCACACTAACGGATATACGAGAGAAGAAATAAAATTTTTCGTATGGTTGAGGATTTGTTGATAGGCAGCAACCAACACAATCTTGAGTGGGGAGTCGTAGAGAGATGTAGAAGGTGTAGTCCAAGGAAGTCTGTTGGGATCCTCAACTTGCAGGACATAATAGTAAAGTTGCAAGCGTACAGCTTAACTTAGTCAGAGACGGTGTACCCTTTCGTCCGCCTTTGGCTCTCCTTGGCCTGCAGCACGGCCTGGGTTGTAGCTAATGTGTGAAGGACGAATGTGGAGTATGTCTGAAGTACAGGGGTAATCCGCGTTGCCGTGTTAAAGATACAGAAGTTAAAGTACTACAATGTGAGAACAAACGCGGATAATGGAAGGTACGAAAGGTAGAATTACAATTCCAACAGTGTGAGCTTAAAAGCTGAAAAACGTAGTGAGTAATGTTCAGAAATAAATTCTAAGAATGTAATGAACCTTGAACTGTAAGTATTCGACCTTTTCCCAGTCACTAGCGGTACATACTAATAATAATGACTGAGTTAGTATTGGTTAGGTTTTTTTTTTTCTTTATTGAATTTCAATTCCCCCCGAAGGGGGCGGGCTGGCAGCAGCTTAGTATGCCGCTCTTCAGCCGACAGATTTTGTGACAAAGATCAAGAGAACAAATAATAACAAAACAGGCGATAAAACCGGAGACTTAGAGAGTAACAAGGCGAAAAGAAATCGTGGAACTTAAAACAACAACAGAGGGATGATGATGCTAATAAAAATACATACGAAGCAGACAGGGAAAACAATAGACAATTAAAAGACACGGCGACAGTCTGGATTCTGTTCGCAATAGACATAAAATTCACACCTAGCGACAGCATGGTTTCTGTTCGCAACACGAGAAAGACAAACAACACTGAATAGTCACTGGAACACTGCACTAAAAAGTCGGCAAATGTGACACCACAGTCGAGAGCAGGTGGGGGGAAACTGGACAGAAGATGGGAAAACAAAAAAAAGGGTGGGAAAGGAGAGTAAAAGCGAAGGGGGGAACCGGGAAAGGAGCTGATGGAGGATGAGGACCCAGAAGAGGGGTGGGGGGCAGACGCGACAGGGAGTGGGGTAGGCAGAGGAGGGGAATACAAAAGGACTGGGGGGAGAAGGGAGGTAGGGAGAGGTTTAGTGGGGAGAAAACAGGACGGAAGGGGGGGGGGAGAGAGGGAGCCCAGGGAAAGGACAGAGGAAAGGAGGGGGAATGAGGATCAGAGTTGATAGGAAGGATAAATGGAGGGAGAGAGGGCATCATCCGGGAGGGGGAGTTGACGGAAGCCACCTTGGGAAAGGAGATGGAGGGTGTAGAGATGGAGGGTAGGGGGGACACAACGGTGAAGACGTTGGTTAGGGCACACGGTCACACATATTAATAAACGAATGCGACCAACAGGTGTGAGCTCTACTATTAATGAAACAGTCCGATTGGCAGAAATTAATTAAATTGTCGTAACACTTTACCATTAGAGATCTTACAATAGGGGATGCACAACGATCGTATGCGTTAGGACAGTGGGGTGAAATTTGGCGTTAACGGGCTACGACACTAGACGAGCGATGCGAGTGCCTTTGCTAGCTGCACGACATCGCCTGCAGCGCCTCTCCTGGGCTCTGAGCACATCATCTAGAAAGCCGTCGCCTGGCCATATGAGTCCCGATTTCGGTTGGTAAGAGCTGTTGATAGGGCTAGAGTGTGGTGCAGACCGCACGACAGCATGCATACAAGTTGTCAACGAGGCACTGTACAAGCTGGTAGTGGTCCCAAAATGGTGTGGGCTGCGTTTACACGGAATGGACTGGGTCCTCCGGTTCAGCTGAACCGAACATTGGGAATGGTTATGCTCGGCTACTTGGAGACCATTTGATTTGATCTTCCCAAACAACGATGGAATTTTTATGGATGACAATGCACCATGTGACGGGGCACAATTGTCCGCCGTCGTTTTGAAGAACATTCTGGACGACTCGAGCGAGTGATTTGCCCACCCAGATCGCCAGAGATGAATCCCATCGAACATTCGTGACACATAACCGAGAGATCAGTTCGTGCATAAAATCCCGCACCGGCAACACTTTCGAAATTATGGAAGCAGAATTTCTCAGTACTTCTGCAGGGAACACCGAGCTGCTGCAAAAGGAGGTCCGACGTGATATTAGGAGGTATCTTATGACTGGTGTCAAAATGAATGAGTTACAATTGTAGTCAGTCGGCTCATACAAATACCTGGTTGTAACAATTTGTAGGGGTGGTAAAGGTTATTATCACACACTCCGTCGTGTGTAAAGCAGGTGGCAGACTTCGATTCATTGGGAGGATGCTGGTAAAATGTAGTCAGTGTGGAAAGAAGATTGCTTAGAAAGTAGTCGTGCAACCCATCCTAGAATACTGCTCAAGCGTGTAGGATGCATAAAAAATTGATCTAGTACGAGATACTTATCATATACAAAGAAGGGCACGACTAAAGGTCACAGGTCTGTTCGATCCACTGAAGAGCGTCTCGGATATTCCGGAAGCCCTGTACTGGCAGACCCATGAAGAGAGATGTAAGTGTACTTAACAAAGTTTCAAGAAGCGTTGCTGAGTGAGAAATCTAGGAGTACGCTGTCACGTAGTGCTCCAGCAGTGACCGCAAAGATAGTGATAGTGATAAAACAGCAGATATTTCAGTGATTGGCAGGGCGTAGTTATAGATTCAGTTTTTATTGGCATTGGTGAAGTTCACCTGCATTTTGATGTCATCTCTTCCACTAACACTGATTATACTTTCAGTCTTCCAGCTTAAGGACCTAAAACCTTGTTCTTCGACAGGGGTGTAGTGATGCTAGAACCGCGGCTTGCAATACTCTCACTGTAACCGCCTACGGGCAGCAGAAAAAAATTATTAGTCATATCACACCTGCCATCATTTACGGTTTATCCGTAACATTTACGGAAATTGCAGAATTTTACGGTTTTACGGGTGGATGGTGTCATTTTATGTCTTCGCAGACAAGTATTTGTAACTTCCTGACAGATTGAAACTGTGTGCCAGACCGAGACTCGAACTCGGGCCCTTCGCCTTTCGCGGGCAAGTGCTCTACCATTTGAAACGTCAACATTCCATAATCACATCACTTCGATGCAATCGATTGTTTGCGTGGGTCGAAGGCAACTCTAAAATAGGCGATAACTCGTTCTTTGATATGTTTGATACTTTTAACCGTGCGAGGTTTGTGTCTTTATTGTAATTGAATTTAAAGCCGGAATAACAGTTCTTCCATGTGAATCTTACATGTCGACAGACTCTGCTCCTCAAATTCTTTCTTCCTCTCCGTTCGCTTGTTGTGATTTAACCCACATTCTTTGACCACATATGGACTAATCACATTGGCGTCGTGTTCATTTAATGGATCAAGACTTTGTGTGCTTTGACATGTTTCAATGAAGTGTTTGACTGCCTTGTGACATTTGTTCTCGGAAATTTTCATACTCTGTATTCTATTGTAGGATTCATCCATAAATCCAACAAGAAGCAGTACATCCACACATTTCAAGAATCCCATTCTGTCTATTTTCCGTGCATACTACAATAAAAAAAAAAAGGAAAAATATGCCTTTTCCACGGTAAGTGCCTGTGATATTAATATTGCACATGGTGCAGGAAACGATTTAAGTAATCATGAGAAGTGCTGTAAACACGTACGTTATGTCATTAGATAAATTGTTAGATAACAAGAAAATCAACACCTTTTTTGCCAAGTCTGGAAACGTTGACACTGACGTAATTAGACTCGAGTTTCTATTTAATTCCTTTTCGGTGGAAGACATTGTGCCTTAAGTGCAGCTGATCATTCTGATACTTTATTTAACATGTTTCCCATATCAGAAGTTGCCAAGAAATAGAGCAATGGTCGCTCAAATACGACATGCATTGTAAATAAAACGGCCAAAAATGCATCATCTGAAGTTGTTAAGTGCCTTCAGAACAGACCATTTCCTTTGTCAATGGGTGGAAGCAATAATACGAAGGTGTATGCTGCTGTTGATACATTCTATAATATCCTGCGGGGAAAAATGGTGAGCACTGTGCTATCCATACCAGCGTTAGGCGAGGAAACATAAGTAACCTGATGTGATCACAGATGAATTCTCATAAAATACCAAATGAAAACTATATGGCTTTCCACTCCGTCAAAGCTGCTTTTATGACAGGACACAAAAATGGGGTTTCAGCTGATCTAAAGGAAGTTCCACCACCTGATTAATCTAGCAGCTGAAAAAGGTGCTGAGAGATTACCACTTAAAGTGGTTGAGATCCTTGTTGATGTATTTTATTTCTTAGAGAAGGGTGTCAAAAGAAAAGGACGCCTTCAGAAATTTCAAAACTTGCTCAATAAATGGGTAAAGAAAATTCTGAAGTATATGTGTTCTAGGTGGTTATCTTTAGGTAGAAGTCTGGATAGACTAATGGAATAGTGGGTTTCGCTTCTTTCTTTTTTCAAGGAAGAAGTAATACTATGTAGCCAAAACACTTCCACAAGCTTGGTATCTTTCAGAATATCTGGAGTTGAACAAAGTGGACCCATAGGAGTATCAGAAGAAGAGAATTTTTGATTCTGCTGCTACACATTCACCTAAAAGAATAGCATATTCATCAAAATGTGACAAACCCATCTTAAAAAGTAAGACTTCGGCTACAACACGTGAGAAAAAATTGTTTATGTTGCTGTCCTCAAACTTGAACAAGGCCTTTTATACTTTCTTTCATATTTCACGAACTGAATGTTGCCCTTCAGATTTCTTCCCCACAAGTTCATTTTTTATTCGAACTTCTAATGGATTTTCCGATGCAGTTGTTCATCAATGTTGTTAAGTACAAAATCGTCAAAAGATCCTCATTTCTTGAAGTTGAGTACAACTTGATTCAAAATCAAAGAAATGGTGGTGAGTTAATTATTGGCATTCAGACTTCAAACATAATGAATGACCTCCAGGATACAGATAAATCCATTTTCTTTTCATTAGTGAGAACCTACTTTTGTACTGCCTGTGACTACATCATCAATAAGGTTCCACTCAAGGATGATGTGGTAAAGCATGCTCAAGTTGCTAGGTTAGACAAAACTGAAGATGCACAGTTTTCTTCCATTCAGTTTTTCTTGGAAAAGTTTCCTCTCACTTTATGCAAGGAAGAGACTGCAACTACAAATGAGGTGGTGAATGAGTTTCAGAGGAAGTTCACAGCTCTTCTGGTAGATGACACTTTGGCTTCAAATTAAGATGCTGCAAGTGATTCCATTTGGGCACAAATTCTTGAATTTGTGGAGCAGATGGACTTCTCAATTATAACAGAATTTGCAGCGTAATGCTTTCTATTCTTACGATAACTTATAGCAATACAAAATATGACCCTGTTCTCAGCCTTGGAAAAAAATAAAACAGAGTTCCGGTCGTCCATGTCCAATGAATCTCTGGAGTCCATTTTTTTTTTAAGACCAGGAGCTCTGGTCCCTGTTATGACAAAACATTTTCTCATGACTTTCTGCAGGAAGTTAAAAAGACTCTAAATATGACTTTAACGTCGAACTAGCATGTGATTTTGCAGTGTGTCTTTTATTATTTCTTGCCTATGTAACGTTAAACAAGTTTTATTGTGTAAAGCCTTTATCAGTTATCGCATTCCTGCTTAATTTATCAAGGAAGTCCTGCTTTGTATGATCCAAACCAAAATTTACCACGCCTTCTGGTGTTTAACATGAATTTCTTATTGAATGTTATATCCATCCACAAATGATTGGCCTATGATGTAATCAGATGTCATTTCATTGAAGTATCCTGATAAAAGTATGCATTACTGTATTTTGTGGCCCAGAAAGTAGACACATCAAAAAAAGTTTTGCATCACCACAGATCCCAGAACACCTGAAGATAGACGTTGACTGTGGATATTGTATCACAGATACAGTCCCTTTGACTGTTCAGAGATGTCACTAAACCCGCCCAAAGACGTAAACAACCATGCACGAGCAGCGCCTATTAGACAGACGGGGTCCGACAGCCGATCAGTTCCAGTCATTCCACCAGGAAGGAGGTACGCGGCTCGTGTTGTCTGTAGTTCAACTATACCTAGATGGTCAATACTGCGTCCGCATTGTTACTTTGTGTCATGAAGGCGTCTTGGTGTAAACAAAAGCGATATTGTTCGGACATGGAGGAGATACAGAGAGACAGGAACTGTCGATGACATGCCTCGCTCAGGCCACCCAAGGGCTACTACTGCAGTGGATGACCGCTACCTACGTATTATCGGTCAGCGGAACCCTGACAGCAACGCCATCATGTTGAATAATGATTCTCTTGCAGCCACGGGACGTCGTGTTAAGACTCAAATTGTGCGCAATAGGCTGCAGGATACGCAACTTCACTCCCGACTTCCATGGCGAGGTCCATCTTTGCTTCCACGACACCATGCAGTGCGGTACAGATGGGTCCAACAACATGCCGAATGGACCACTGTGCAAATATGTATATATAAAAAATATATAATAATAATAATAATAATAATTATTATTATTATTATTATTAATCGAATCAACCACAATATCATCAAACCCGATTTTTATAAATTTTGAAGTGAATTAATTGTCTTTCAGTCTTAATTTACAAATCTTGTGAATCGTAAGTCAGTAGTAGCGTGAACATACGTCGATTTTGCTTTCTTTGCGCCGTTGAGATTTACAGAATTTAGTTATATGCTTCTTCCTCCACCATAAGTACTTCTCAGTTTTGACCGTGAATACAATAGTGATTTTTATCGAAATTCCTCTTCAGAAGCAGGCAGCTACAGTGACATGACGTTAGCATAATGCGCGGAAGGCAATGAAAACTTTCATGGTTTTGCACTAACAAGAATCCTCACACTTCGTATTTTCATAAAAATTATTATTCGGATAATACAACGTCTACTACACACTTCTCACAAGAATACGTCTTCTCCCTTCGTGAGCTAAAGACAGAGTCTATGTAATAATTCACAAAAAAAAATTTGAACGAAGTTTTTATCATTTGTCATTCGTCTTCCGGCGTAGCAATATACATCTTTTCCGACGCTTACAGAGGTCGCGCTAGTGTTGCTTTATAGCTTTTGTCGTAGCTTGTTGGGGCTTTTCCTTATGTACCTACACACCGCTCAGGATTGGCATCACGTTCTCTTCACCAACGAGTGTCACATATGCTTTCAACCAGACAATCGTCGGAGACGTGTTTGGAGGCAACCCGGTCACGCTGAACGCCTTAGACACACTATCCAGCGAGTGCAGCAAGGTGGAGGTTCCCTGCTGTTTTGGGGTGGCGTTATGTGGGGCCGACGTAAGGCGCTGGTGGTCATGGAAGGCGCCGTAACGGCTGTACGATACGTGAATGCCATCCTCCGACCGATACTGCAACCATATCGGCAGCATATTGGCGAGGCATTCTTCTTCACGGACGACAATTCGCGCCTCCGTCGTGCAGATCTTGTGAATGACTTCTTTCAGGATAACGACATCGTTCGACTAGAGCGGCCAGCATGTTCTTCAGTCATGTACCCTATTGAATATGCCTGGGATAGATTGAAAGGGACTGTTTGTGGACGACGTGAGCCTCCAGTCATTCTGAGTGATCTACGCAGAATCGCCGTTGAGGAGTGGGACAATCTGGACCAACAGTGCCTTGATGAACTTCTGGATAGTATGCCACGACGAATTCAGGAATGCATCAATGCAGAAGGACGTGCTACAGGGTATTAGAGGTACCGGTGTGTACAGCAATCTGGACCACCACTTCTGAAGGTCTCGCTGTATGGTGGTACAACATGCAATGAGTGGTTTTCATGAGCAAGAAAAAGGGCAGAAATGATGTTTATGTTTACCTCTATTCCAATTTTCTGTACAAGTTCCGGAACTCTCGGAACGAGGTGATGCAAAACTTTATTGATGTGTGTATATCCTTACCAAGTGACTAGCATACTATAAGCTGCGTATCGTACGACAATTGCCAAGCCTACAGAAGGAGAACAGACACGTCAATGACCAGACTGACATTTCATAAGTTTGTGAAAAAAGGGGGGGAAGGGGGTGGCACGATGGAGGTTTGAACACGGTTCTCCCGCTTCGCTGTCTGACCATACAACCACGACGCGGTGGCTGTTATCACGGCTCTCAGTGTTCCACATGCTGTGCTTGTACCGTTCACTCTTTCCATTTTGTTTCTTTTTCACAGTTCAGTACAGGAAAAATTCAGTATGCCTTCTTTTTGTTTCCATGCTTGATCTGTGTTCAGTTTTCGATGAGCTACCCACGGGACCATTTTAGCACTAAATCTGAGGGGAGGTGGGTGCGATGGGGAGTTTCCGTGGTAAGTTGTATGTATATTAATTTAGAATTAAACATAGAGACAAATTCCTCAGTAAGATTACAATGGAGAACTCAACCCGCTGCCAGGTGGAGCTTCCTTTACGCTGAGCGCTGTCACTCTGTGTAAAACTGCTCACTACGGCTTAATAAAAAGTCGCAATATTGCTTGGCTTCCACTGCTGCCTACTGTAAGTTTTAAAGCCTACTTCGGCACCACAGCCCCTCGTCCCTGCTGTAAACTCAGCTTTGACGAAGCAGTGCAGTCTGCTCGGTGGTAAACAATGGCATTCACTTGCCTATCCGCGCGTTCCTCCTTTAAGCTTCGGCTCTGCATCCTCGCCGCCTCGCGGCGAGCGATACATAGTGCGCCGACTGCAAGACTCTCAACACTCGACTGTGCACCTTCTCAATCTTTGGCATATTAACATGAAACTCACTCAAACTGTTTCACAGAATTCGATATGCATGTACGTGAGATTTGTACTGAAACGGGTCATGAAACACGCTTCTAAGTAACCACAATCATATAAAGAATGTGCACAGCGTAAAACTGAAATGTATACTCCACCTTTTGTTATCATCCATTGCGCACTACTGGCCATTAAAATTGCTACACCAGCAAGAAATGCAGATGATAAACGGGTATTCGTTGGACAAATATATTATACTAGAACTGACATGTGATTACATTTTCATCCAATTTGGGGGCATAGATCCTGAGAAATCAGTACCCAGAACAACCACCTCTGGCCGTAATAACGGTCTTGATACGCCTGGGCATTGAGTCAAACAGAGCTTGGATGGCGTATACAGGTACAGCTGCCCATGCAGCTTCAACACGATGCCACAGTTCATCAAGAGTAGTGACTGGGATATTGTGACGAGCCAGTTGCACGGCCACAATTAACCAGACGTTTTCAGTTGGTGAGAGATCTGGAGAATGTGCTGGCCAGGGCAGCAGTCGAATATTTTCTGTATACAGAAAGACCCGTACAGGACCTGCAACATGAATTATCCTGCTGAAATGTAGGGTTTCGCAGGGATCGAATGAAGGGTAGAGCTACGGGTCGTAACACATCTGAAATGTAACGTTCACTGTTCAAAGTGCCGTCAATGCGAACAAGAGGTGACCGAGACGTGTAACCAATGGCACCCCATACCATCACGCCGGCTGATACGCCAGAATGGCGATGACGAATACACGCTTCCAAAAAGCGTTCACCGCGATGTCGCCAACCATGGATACGACGTTCATGATGCTGTAAACCGAACCTGGATTCATCCGAAAAAATGACGTTTTGCCATTCGTGCACCCAGGTTCGTCGTTGAGTACACCATCGCAGGCGCTCCTGTCTGTGATGCAGCGTCAAGGGTAAACACAGCCATGGTCTCCGAGCTGATAGTCCATGCTGCTGCAAACGTCGTCGAACTGTTCGTGCAGATGGTTGTTGCCTTGCAAACGTCCCCATCTGTTGACTTACGGATCGAGACGTGGCTGCACGATCCGTTACAGCCGTGCGGATAAGATGCCTGTCATCTCGACTGCTAGTGATACGAGGCCGTTGGGATCCAGCACGGCGTTCCGTATTACCCTCCTGAACCCACCGATTCCATATTCTGCTAACAGTCATTGGATCTCGACTAACGCGAGCAGCAATGTCGCGATACGATAAACCGCAATCGCGTTAGGCTACAATCCGATATTTATCAAAGTTGGAAACGTGGTGGTACGCATTTCTCCTCCTTACACGAGGCATCACAACAACGTTTCACCAAACAACGCTGGTCAACTATTGTTTGTGTATGAGAAATCGGTTGGAAACTTCCCTCATGTCAGCATGTTGTAGGTGTCGCCACCGGCACCTACCTTGTGCGAATGTTCTGAAAAGCTAATCATTTGCATAGCACAGCACCTTCTTCCTGCGTCTGTAGCACGTCATCCTCGTGGTGTAGCAATTTTAATGGCCAGTAGTGTAGTTAAAATATTTTCAGAATATATTGTTCTTGTTCAATCAGAGACCACACATCATTACGAAATCTGTATTGCAACCTATTTAACTGTAGGACCTTTTCCCTGTTCTGTTCGCACTATGCCAAGCTACCACACAGCACCATGACCACAGTAACTGTCTCTTCATCTGGTTCCATCACTACACTCAGCCCAGTAAATTAATGTCAACAATACCGCTTTCTAAAAATGTGTAAGTAGCAAAGGAAAGTAGGAGAAATTTTGGCAACGAATTTGGTACGCACTAATGGCGTAATGTTGTCCGGGAGTGGAAGGACCGGGAAAAATAAGGGCTGAACATCATTCGTTCAAGATTTTTATTAATACTCCTCAGGAAGAGTAATTTTACCAGTTAGGTCAACAGGATCTTGACATACTAAGAAAAGATCATCCAATTAAATAAAACAATTTAAGAGCAATTACTGATGATCGATAAAACCATCTACTCAAAGGTTCTATTCTGTTATGTACAAAACTCAAGAATGCCCCAAATAACTGGGTTTTATAACAAGTGCAACATGCTAGGAAACAGTCTTCAAAAGAGGCAGGCAGTTAACATCTTTGGAATGTGCTTGACTAAAATACAACAAATAATTCAGTTTTACCTGAAGGAGTTCATCGGAATCCGTCATTTTCTAGGTCCTGTTCTGGGGTTATGTTCTACGTCTATGAAAGGATACATAAACATTTAAAGCTGCTTGTTTGAAACGTGGTCAGGACGAACGGGCCTGAAATTACTTAGGGCAGGCTCGACACGCTGCTCACCACACGCCTCGTTTCCTAAGCAACCAGTGATCATCACATTACACACTCTGACAACGTAAACACATATGGAAATGAGACGTGAATGGTTGGCTGCTGAACCTCACCTACGTTAAACACAAGCTTGGTTTGGAGGCATAACGCGGCAAAATACATGCGACTAGATTTGTCCCCGTAAGAGACACAAGCTTTCGGGCACCAAATAACTGAAGATAGCGACTTGGTTATTTAGTGCACATCGTACGAGGAAAACAAAATTAGACGTCACAGATAGTGTCACACTGAACGTAAAAAATACACAATTCCAAGCAGTCCAAAAACCCAATGATTTAAAACACACAATCGAAACAGATCTCTATTACAATTATCAAATTGAAGTTACTATTTTTTCCTCAAATCGCCTGGTCAAACACAGGAAAAGGGAACAACAACAACAGGAGGCCGAACCGAGTCAGCTATGGAAGCGGCAAGACACAAACACACGCAGGAACCGAACCAGTCATAATTATCACGCCGTGCGGTTCTAGGCGCTTCAGTTTGGAACCGCGTGACCGCTACGGTCGCAGGTTCGAATCCTGCCTCGAGCATGGATGTGTGTGATGTTCTTAGGTTAGTTAGGTTTGAGTAGTTCTAAGTCTAGGGGACTGATGACCATAGATGTTAAGTCCCATAGTGCTCAGAGCTATTTGAACCATAATTATCACGCTCACAGCAGAGAGCAAGATCAGTATTTACGAATACCGCGTGGTCTCTGCATCGAAGCAACGGACTAAAATTTGTTCACCGAGCATCCAAACGCGCTGTGCGGTTACAAACAGTGGAAAAGCTTGAAGCTCCCAGGAGATACGTGGATGGCGACGACCTACCGGCCGCCTCCAAATCCGATCGGACAAAGGAATAATGTGTCCACTCCCACTCCCGGTGCACGTTTCTCGTGTCCGGAAGGTGAAAAGCCAGACAAACTTTATAAAGTCCCACTGGTGGTAGAACAAACAGCCAACCCGTTGCCTCGCAGTCCGTGCTTGCTTCACTCACCGCGTCTCCCTCGGAAAACGGCCGCAACGCCACTCGCCGCAAACCCTTCACGTCAAAGATCCTGTTTCAGGAGGCACGGTGCGAGCTATCGATCGTGCAACGGTTCAGAACTAGAAGGCACAGAGAAGAAACAACAAATTCATTGTTTTCGAAAGCCAATGTAATTCTGTCACAGACGTTAAATCACTTGGAGATCAGTTGAATGGACCGTAGTATTTCGATGAACATCAACAATGATAAGGTACATGTGAAACGTACCCTTAGAACAATTATACATGACTGTGCTTAAACTGACACACAATATTTTTGGCGCAACGCAATCTGACTTTCAAAAATCCCTACAAAAGAATGGCCCTGACTAACATTGACCTATAAGTTTCACAAATCACTTACCTCACAAAAATCTTCGTTACTCGAACTACTGCAATACAGCGAGCGCCACTACTGCCAGCTAAATAGAAGATTCAAACTACTAAAGGCACTAACTACTGATACGCATAGTTAGCAAAAGAAAGATGCAGTCTTGAAGAAGTAGTGTTGTCCTTCCAACGGAAAGACAGTGCTGACTCTTGACATGCAGACAGGTAATGCGCCACAACAGAGCAAACCCACAGCAGAGTCAGTCGAAGTTTTGAAGAATATTGGTAGGTAGGTCATCACAGAGCAGACCCACTGTAGTCCTGGTAGAGATTACGGTATTGGTGGGCCATCCGAGGTGCAGACCCACTGCAGTCCTTGTAGAAATAATTGTATTGGTGAGTCATCGAAGGTGCAGACCCACTTCAGTCCTTGTAGAGACGGCCAGCAGCCATCTGTTGCGACTGTGCAGGTGCACAATCACCATCGAAGAGTCTTGCGGACAATATAGCAAGTCCATAAACCACCACTTGTGTACTCACAAAACTTTTTGGAATGTCCTTAGAACCAGCAATGCTGTTATCCAGTCCCTTGCTGAATTATCAACACACGTGCAAACACTAACAGTCCCTACTTCTCACATATTGTCCATATACTATGACCAACAGAAACGTGTGCAGTGAAATGTAATATACAAGTTACTTAATTTGATGAAGTGGTGTCAATTACAATTTTATAACATCAGAATACAATAACAAAGGTGCAAAATACACCATTAAAGAACATAACAATACAGATAACATTTGTGGTAATGCAGGCTTTACAAAAGAATAGAAATAAACATGTACACCAGTGTTACAAGAATTATGACATAAGTACATACATAAAAGATCAGAATAACTTTTGAAACATCAACTTCACACATGAGCATTATAACAGAACAGAATAAATAATGTCTAAACATCTTTACAAAGTAAATAACATATTATTAGAAAAATTCTACAACATAACTCATATTAGCTAAACACATAACGACAGGAAAAACACAAATATACAAGAGTACACAAACACATAGCAGAATAGCACAGGGGGAAAGGACAAGGTTTGTTTTCGGTGTAACATTTGGTACTGCAGTATTTTGCAAACAAAACCTTTTTTTCTTGGAGATCTCCCTTCGTTCATCATTATTCCCAAAAAGTCCTATCTATACCTGCTTTCTGTACTTTTTTCGTATAACTTCTCAATGCATTTCTTCCAATTCATCACAACTCGTTCTCTTATATAGCGTACCCCCTCTTAAGCTAACTTAAATCTACTGAGCTCAGATGCTAAACTAACGGACGAGGCACTGCAGCAGCACAAAACAATTAACACAAACAGCAATGACAAAAAAATGCAAATTGGCAAAGCAAGCAGCAATATTACAACTAATATAAGGCAATGAGCAGCAAACAAGAAAAATAAATCAGTAGTAAAACTGGCTTAACAGAGTAATGTAAAGGGAAATTTTGTAGCACTATGCCTGGCAAACAGCTGCAGCAAATGCAATAACTTATATCTAAACATGACATAGCTCAAGCGGAAAAAATATTACAGTAAAAATGGCCATGTTTAATACCTATGTCACATCTTAACACTAGAGTGATGCATCACAAAAACTTACTCTGAGAGAAAGTTACCAAGTCATCAAAAAATTATTTATGCAATTCCTGTGAAGGGAAATGTCTATTTGTGCTCTCTTTTCTAAGAAAGTATATCATAAACGTATTCTTTACTGGGTCTGTAGACAGAAATTACTGATATTAGTACATCTATTAAATTTTATAATAATCAATGCTGCAGTGCAGATAGAAACTAGATATTAAAGAAAACGAGCAAATATGCACAAAGGAAGGTATGAAACATCATTCATTAGCCATATGGCATTTCATAAGGTAGTAAAAAAAATCTCTCAACTAGAAAGACAGTAGTCATAATCAGGTGTATAGACATAAAAATGTTTCTCGTCATTTCATTAGGCATTTCAGTAAATATCATATGTTTTCAAGTTTGAGCGTGTCGTGTTTGCGATGCTTTCTACAATGGAATGGCAATAGCGGGGATAATGGCCCCCTTTTTTTTCACCTGTGCCTCTGAAAGGCACACACTAATGGCTTTTTTCCAGGTGACTGTCGCGCAGCTGGGTGCCCACGACTCATTACATGAAGGTGATCATTTAACTTTCTTACTGAAATATTTACGACACCTGTTTGCACTACAGTGACAGTCTCATATAAAAAATTTCACAGGTCAAAAATTTGCGTTGCAAATGTGTAGAAACAAAATCCTATGAATATAACAGTGTTCAAAAAGTTTTCGTCAGCATTGTGATACATTCGCACATTTACACACATTTCATAACTCTTAAAGTACGATTCTTGGTTTCCAACATCCTTTTCCACAATCAGAGTCCCTAACCACTAATCATTATTCATATACGTACTCGTCGACACTTCTTCAATATTTCATCATAATAAATACGTAGCATAATCAAATTCCTCATCTATGGTAGCATCATCTTATTGATCATAAACATACCTCAACAGCATAATACACAGCGTCGCCGTAAAAATAACATCATAACACCTCAGTCAAATCTCAGAAACGTCGTAGCATTCTGCAATAATTTCAAAACCTAAAAAAAATTCTCTGCTCATTTCAATAGTGTCATCTACCTCAAACATACTTCAAAAATCGTGATCCCATACCAAATATATCATTCAAAGCTATCATAGTATCACAATGGTTCCAAAAAAAAAATTCGAACAGTTCACAAAGTACAGACAAAATACAATTTTATATGTATGAAATTATCCAACTGTGTAATTGTGTAAACATGTGTCACTGATGTAGTAAAAAAAATGTTTGTCTCTCAGTTAAATGATCAGATAGCTGTGTAATTTATATGTTAGAGAAATATGGTACCGAAGTGTAAAGTTGTATAAGCAAATACCATATTAGCTAGGGCTCCTTGTGCTTGCCAAACACATGGTACACAAAGTAAGCGTGTACCCCCCTGAGGATTAATGTAATTATACCCTCAGGTGTTACAGATTACAGCAATGGAATGAAATGTATCACGGAAAACTTTCTTTGTAATTGAAAAATCTTGAAAAATAAATGGTTTAAGTACAAAATTAATCACTCAAATGCGTGTCCTGTAGTGCTAAATGTGCATCTTGCTGTAAGATAAATCTGTGGAAGTGTCGTAGTTATCGTCCTCTGTAAGCAAAGTTCTGCTGAAGTCAGTGTACTTATCTCATCATAAACGAAAGTGAAATGCCTTGCGTATAGATATCGTAGTTATTACATACCTTACCGTGATAAAGAAAGTACTATAATGTAACGTATTGTTGTGCTACGGAAAAGGCTGCCTCAATGTAGCTATACCACAAAAGTTACTACTAAAACATGTTTTACTTTCCAGAATAATTCATAAAACTGCGCAGACATCAAACAGAAACACCCTGAAAGCAACATTGTAAATTGTCACTCATTAGTAGCGTCGTGATAAAATCGTGTAGCTGCCTACTTTCATTCACTGCTTTCGTATGGCATCATATTCTGGGGTAATTCATCGTTGAGTAGAAAAGTATTCATTGCTCAAAAACGTGTAATCAGAATAATTGCTGGAGCCCACCCACGGTCATCCTGCAGACATCTATTTAAGGATCTAGGGATCCTCACAGTAACCTCACAGTATATATATTCACTTATGGAATTTGTTGTTAATAATCCAGCCCAGTTCAAAAGTAATAGCAGTGTCCATAGCTATAACACCAGGAGAAAGGATGATCTTCACTATGCAGGGTTAAATCTGACTTTGGCACAGAAAGGGGTAAATTATGCTGCCACGAAAATCTTTGGTCACCTACCAAACAGCATCAAAAGCTTGACAGATAGCCAACTAACATTTAAAAATAAGTTAAAAGAATTTCTAGATGACAACTCCTTCTTATCATTGGCTGAATTTTTAGAAATAAATTAAGGGAAACAAACCTAAACAACTTAAACATTAGTGTCATGCAATATTTTGTGTAATGTAATATCTTGTACAGACATCTTTTATTAACTGACACGTTCCACATCATTACGAAGTGTCGTATTCATAATCTATGGAACAAGTATTAATCTAATCTAATCTAAAGTCACATAAACTAACCACTGGTATCTCACAGAAGGTACTTTAAATCCAGAATGTATTTTCAAGTAAACCAAAATCTCATTAGCAGTACATGTTCTAAGTATGTAAGTCTTACAGTCGTTACGTAATCGTGCAACTAACAAGCAAGAACGTACACACACAATAACACTGTGTCGTCTGTTCACCATAACAATGCATTCGTAATTTCTGTTTAAATATGTTCTCTTGGTTCTTGACTGGATATTTAACTTCATTCTTGCATGTTAACAGTTTCTTAAGTCTGACAAAGCATACTAGAAATGTGAAGTGAAAAATTTTATGGCAAAGACTAAGTTAAAAAGCAGATTATCTTTCAATAAACGGTTTTACATGTGAAATGTGGTGCAATCCTCTACTCTTCCTAGTATGCAGAGTTTCAACGTCAACGCAATTATCATGTGGTATACGTCGGATTCTGTAAGGTCCATTGTAAACTAGAAAGAATTTGTGACTCAAGTGTTTCTTCTTATGTGATAATGAATGAGCTTTAATGAGAACTTTCTGACCAATGTATAATTTCTTTGCATTTGCTTTACCGTGTAGTTTTCTCCTTTTGTCTGCTGCAGATTTTATATTTTTAATAGCCAAATCAATTATGTCCTTGTGTCGAAGTTTACGTGTATTCGGGAAAGGTACAAGCTCTCTGATTCGGTGGTTCTTCATTCTTCAGTACAAGAGTAGGTGGTAAAGCAGTGGAGTCATGAGGCATTTCATTCAGCACATTTTGAAATAAGTGTAAATATCTGTCCTAATGCTGATGCTTTCTGTGACAATAAAGTCTGCAAAGCTTATTGATTTCTTTCATAATCCGTTCAGACGGGTTACAATGTGGTGAGTACGATGAAATAAAAACAGGTTTGATTTTATGATTCCGAAGCATGCGTGACCAAACAGCAGATCTGAATTGCGGTCCGTTATCTGAAATGACTTTAGCAACGTGGCCAACTTCACGTAAGAAATTTTTAACAAAGGCGTTGGATACAGACCGTCCAGTGGCTTTACGTAACGGTGTGAGAAGAAACAAATTTTTAAGTAAGTTCAACAGCGACTAGAACGTACGGAAATCCATTCGATGTTCTGACAATGGGTCCCAAGAGATCAACAGCAGCAAATTCTTTTAATTTAGAAGGAATGATAGGAAATAATGGAGGACGATGTGACATAGTAGATGGTTCCGCCTTTTGACAAAGTTTACAAATAGACAAGACTCTTCGAATTCTCTTTTCCATATTGTTAAAATGACAAGTCATTCGAAGAATATGATAACATTTTCGTGGACCAAAATGTGCGTAGCTGAAATGAATGTACCACATGAGCTTATTAACAAAATCGTCTGGAATGCAAAGTACCCATATATTGTCATCAACAGTGCAGCGTTTGAAGAGTATGTTGTTTCTAACAAGACAATAATGCCGAATCTGAGTGTGTGTCTTTTCATGCCATTTACTTTTGATGTCTTTCTAAACCGGATCTTTATCTTGTTCATGAGCAATGTCTTTTAAAGATGTGGTGAGGAAGTTTTCAAAGGCGACTTTTTGAATGTAAAGAATACTGAAATTTTTCTCGAGGTTGCCTTCTGTGTTACTTTTCTCAAGCCCAGCCGGTGCGCGTGACAGTGCGTCCGCAACAATGTTCTCCTTGCCGGGAATGTAGACTATTGTGAAGTGGAATTCTTGCAGAAACAATGCCCAACGTTTTAACCTGTCATGATTTAATTTTGAAGACATAAGAAATTGTAATGCACGATGATCACTGTACACTTTTACGTGCTTCCCAGAAAGAAAGAAACGGAATTTGTTAAATGCCCAAACGATAGCTGAAGCTTCTAATTCAGTAACGGAATATTTTTTTTCAGATTTTGTTAGCACTCGGCTAGCAAAAGCAATGGTTTTCTGAACAGTTGTGTCTTTTTCTGTGGTTTCTTGAAATAAATGGGCACCAGGACCGACTTTAGAAGAATCCGTGCTAAGGCAGAAATCTTGTGACAGATCTGGATGAGCTAGTATTGGCGCGTTAAGTAGCGTTTCTTTCAAAGAATTGAATTCCAACTGTGCTTGTTCGTCCCAGTTCCAAATAGTATTTTTTCCAGTGAGAGAACAAAGTTTTGGTGTAACTAGAATTTGCATATTCAGAAAACGACGGTAAAAATTTACGAGACCTAGAAAACTTCGGACTTGTTTTTTTGTGGATGGAACTGGAATGGCTCTGATTGCTTCTAACTTTTCAGGATCCGGCTGAATCCCTTCAGAAGAAATAATATGTCCCAAAAACTTCACCTTTGTCCTACCGAACTCAGACTTTTCCAAGTTAACTGTAATTCCAGATTCTGCAAAAATATGTAACACGCTGTTGAGGATGCAATTATGTTGTTCCCATGAGGCTTCTGCTATCAGAATATCGTCCACATATAAGGTGATGTGACGTTTTAAGAACTCAGGTAATATGGAATTTAGCCCGCGAATGAATGCTGCCGAAGAAATGTTCAAACCAAAACGAAGTTTCCGAAATTGATAACAAACGCCGAAACAAAGGAAAGCTGTGTATTTTCTACATTCTGGACGAAATTCGATCTGATAAAAGCTGGATCTGAGATCAATAGAAGACAACACTTTTACACCATTAAAATTTTGAAGAAGTTCTTCCAACGTTTGCGGCCTGTCTGTTTCAGGAATGATGATAGTATTGATTTGTCTCGAATCTAAGACAAGCCTGATCGATCCATTTTTCTTCTCAACAACATGTAATGGATTGTTGTATGAGCTTACTGCAGGCTCAATAATGCCCTCGTCAAGCATAGATTGTATTTCTGTTCTAACACGGTCCCTATAATGTGCCGGAATTACGTATGGTCTAACATAAAATTTAGTATGCTCACGAACACGAAATTGGTATTGAAATCCCTTGATTGTTCCTGTTTTGTG
Source organism: Schistocerca nitens (assembly GCF_023898315.1). Lineage (NCBI taxonomy): Eukaryota > Metazoa > Arthropoda > Insecta > Orthoptera > Acrididae > Schistocerca > Schistocerca nitens. The sequence goes on from NC_064614.1 coordinate 5,507,678, forward strand.
AGTGAAAACTGTGGAATGTACTTGCAAAATCTCAAAAAGGTCCTGCCTATCAGTTTTATTACAATTCTCAATTGTTTGAATTTTATTCTGGATTAACTCATTAGTATCAAATGCGCCGTCGATATCATCCCTGTCAGTACTTACAGAGTGATTGTTAGTGTCAAGTTCCGTCGAAAATTCCGAACTGTTGTCTAACAGGTGGTAAAGCCGATTAATTTCTTCGTCATGGTTTGAGAGCCAATCTTTGAATTTCAAAGCTACTGACTTACCTTCTTTCTCTAAACTTATTTCAGCATCGTGAAAGTTTAAGATTGCTTTGTATTCATTCAAAAAGTCTACTCCCAATATAATTTCCGTCGACAATAATGGAACAATAAGAAAGTTCATAGAGAAGCTGTGGCTTTGACAAAAGAATTCTAAGTTGGTTTGCTGGCGTACATCTACACTTTTTCCAAAGATTGCACCTTGTAATTTAATCCTGCGTAACGGGTGTGCGGCAATCGTTCAATTTGTTGCATTTGTTAAAGGCTGTTTCACTAATTACTGAAATGGGACTGCCAGAATCAAGTACTGCCGTAAATTTTACGTCATTTACTGTAATGTGAATCGCAGGATATGCAATGTTGTTATGTTTTACGTCGTGTTCCTGGAGTAAGATGTCCCTAATGTCTTCCATTTCTACGTAATTACTAGCTACGGCAGCTGCGTCGTCACTTTCAGAAGTACGTTTTGTGGCTGCCGGCGGTATGAGTCATTGCCTATTGTTTCTTTGTTGGCGCGCGTCGTTATTGGGATTTGGAGACCTAACTTCTACAAATTCACCGTGTCGAGAGGGCCCTGCCCTGTTTGAATTTCGCCAGTTCTGATGCAATTCAGGTCTGTCGTTACGAACATATCGTCTGTCGTCATGTCGGTACATTCCACAGTTTCTTTCTTGTCGGTGACGTGGTGGAGAATTTCTCCCAGAATCGTAACTGCGCGCTGGACCGTTACGTCTAAAGCTATTCTGTCTCCCTTGATAATAATTATTTTGGTTCCCATATTGTCTGTTTCTCTGATTGTCTCTGTGATAGTCACTACTGCGGAGAGGTGATCTTTCCCTGTAATTATTACTACTCTGCCAACGGTTATCATACGGGTGGTGTCTGTTTTGGTCAGATTTGTGTTGTGAGAATAGCCTTGTCGTGTCCAGTTATTATTTCTTTCATCGCGGAATTGCGACGGATGTGACCTGTAATTGTTGCGTTCCTGTTTTCGCGTTCCGCGATTGTCAGTGTCAATTTCTAATTCTTGTAAGAGCCCCTGAAAAGCTTCAATGTCGTCTTTGCAACGTCCTGCCAAAATAATATGTCGTAAATGTTCAGGTAATTTGATTAAGCAAATGCGGATGAATTCTGAGGGGCTGTATGTGTTTGACAGGTACTGATTCTTGTGCAACATGTCTTCAAAATATTTCACAAGACTGGAGAATTCAGATTGTTCGAAATGTTTCATCATTATGATGCTATGTTTTATTCGGTCTTGAGTAGCTTGAGACCAATATGCTGAGAGGAAGGCATGATAAAATTCTCCTTCACTGTGGCAATCGTCAATGACCGATCGCATTCTTACAGCTGGTTCATTCTCAAAATAGCCACACATAAATTCTAATCTGTGCTCTAATGACCAGTTGAGAGGAAAACAATGAGAGAATTGATGGAGCCATGCTTGTGGATGAATGTCGTTGCCAGAATTCTTAAATGTTTTGAATTTACGTGTAGTAATGAACAGCTTATAGTCAAAATCATCGTGTCGGCGAGTAGCATATCGGTCATTGTTACGTCGTGTCGGCGGTTCCATCTCAAAATTCGGTGCACCTTGCCAATTTCTTTCATAATTTCCGAAATGCCCTGTGTTATTATTTTGTGGCTTTTCCGTATTTCTAAGTTCCTCTTCCCGTGTTGGAGCGCGAGTGTCCTCTGAAATAAGTAATTTTTGTATTAATTGTGCCAACTGATCTTGTACTTCCCGGATTTCTCTTTTGTGTTGCGTATTAATTTGATTCTGATTTTGTTTGAATTTCTTAATTTGTTCATACTCTTGTGTGTCAGTGATGGCTACAGGTCTTGTGTCATTCAGATCATCATCTACCTTTGCAGATAAGTTAGTGAACTGATCCGAAAGTTCGGCTACTTTCTCCGATAGTGTCCTTATTTCCTCAGTGTGTTTTTATGAACCAAGTTTCAGAGTGGCCCTTTGTGTTGAAATCGTATCTACTGTGTCCTTTAAGTTTTCCTGAGTTTTTGCAAGTAGCGTAACCGAATCTGTAGATGCAAGTGAGTCGATTTTAGCCCACAATGTCTCATGATTTTCATGAACAATGGTTTGCAGTTCTTTTATGGCTGTTTCGTGATTCTGTAATGCATTTTCATGCCGCGAAAAAATAGTTTGAAAATGCTCACAAATTTGTGTTTTTACGACATTACAGACTTTTTGACATTTAGATTCGACTCAGTAGTTAAATCTTCACGTGTTTGTTCAAGTTTGTTGTCTAACTTTTGAAGCTTTTGCTGTGTTTGTCTCTGATTTTGTTCCATTGTGTCTAACTGTTGCTGTGTTTGTCTGTGGTGTTGTTCCATTGTGTCTAACTTTTGAAGCTTTTGTCCCATTTGTTGCATTAATTGTAATAACAATGCACTGGTGTCTGAAACATGTTCGCAGTGCTTTTCAGCAGTGAAGTTGACCGACAACATTCACATTTTGACAAGCAGAAAATGTGTCTTGACTTATTTGAGAAAACGGTGAGGAGCCAAAACCTGAATCTGCAGTATTTGCAAGATTGTGTTCTGTCATTTCGGATTCCTGAAGCGAGCTGTTGCCGACCGATCGATCGATAATGCTTCCCTGTTCACCAATTGTTTCACTGTCTACACCATTATTTGCAGTGCTACGGTCGCAGGTTCGAATCCTGCCTCGGGCATGGGTGTGTGTGATGTCCTTAGGTTAGTTAGGTTTAAGTAGTTCTAAGTTCTAGGGGACTTATGACCTAAGATGTTGAGTCCCATAGTGCTCAGAGCCATTTGAACCATTATTTGCAGCCCGCTCCATTTCTCTATGCACAATTACCAAATTACTACTTTGAACATTAGTTAATTCATTACAAGGTGGCGCTAACACACTGCTTTCGTCTTCACTGTCATTTCTCAGTTTACTTTGGACCCTGGTATTACGTTCTTCACACGCCATAATTGTCACAATATTTCACACGATAACACAGAAAAGCATAATTTGAAAAGCAAAAATAAGAAAACACATTAACATAGAATTGAAAATAATATCTCGTTAATTGCAAGCGCAGCTGCGAAATACTTGATGGAAATCTACATGCATGCCACAACTGTTTTACTGTACACAAATGAAAAACTTCAACTACAAAGGAAATTCTCTCTACAATTACGCACTAGCGTTAAACAAAGGCTGCACTAATTGCACATACTACCAGAAAAAATCAGAAGATTCCAGTGAGGTATCCTCGGCTAAGGGTCGACATATGAAACGTCCCCTTAGAACAATTATACATGACTGTGCTTAAACTGACACACAATATTTTTGGCGCAACGCAATCTGAGTTTCAAAAACCCCTACAAAAGAATGGCCCTGACTAACATTAACCTATAAGTTTCACAAATCACTTACCTCACAAAAATCTTCGTTACTCGAACTACTGCAATACAGCGAGCGCCACTACTGCCAGCTAAAGAAAAGATTCAAACTACTAAAGGCACTAACTACTGATAGGCATAGTTAGCAAAAGAAAGATTTTGATAGAGAACAAACAATTTATTTACCTTAATATTGTTCAAAAGTCATATTATATATATCAGTTCATGACATCCAGTCTTACAAATGTACTGTCTCTGATGGACACACGTCCAGATCATCCGCTCTCAAAAATGCGCCATCTCACTTCCCACATCCACCACTGCTGGCGGCTCACCTCCAACTGCGCAACGCTATGCGCTGTTAACAGCCAACAGCCCAACACTACAATGGCGAATATTACAACAATGCCACCCAGCCACAGACTGCACACAGCACAGCCAGTGATTTTCATATAGAGCGCTACATGGCATTACCAATATAAAAATCTAAACAGCCTACATGCACATGTTGTGGACTGTAGTGACGGAGTGGGGACCACATTAGCGAATGGCACACCAGAATTAGTAGCTTGGTTTTGCTATTGCACGTATATTGTGCATATATCATTGAAATACGTACTCGAAATGAAACCTTACAAAAACTAAATACAAGTAGTTGATGGATTTTTATGTATAAGATGAACAAAATGTTTCAACTTCGTTACTATCATTTTTTTAAAATTTTGTTTTATTTGATTTCGTCTTCCCTTCTTTCATAAACGGTTATTCCCAACATTAGTATACCTTTAAAATTCTATGTATTAAAATAATTTATCTCAAAATATTTTAAAGATCAGTTATCATCATCACTACCATCATCAACTAGTTGACAATACACTTCGATGAAATCATTTTTGTCCGTTCTGCTCATTACGGACTTTAGCTTAAAGTAGTCACGTGGTTCTTGCTTGTTTCTGATGTGGTGTAGCATCCTCCATTAGGTCGCTTTAATTTTTTTTATTTATTTTTATTTTTTATTTTTTTTTTTTTTTTGAGTCATCAGTCTTCTCGCTCGTTTTTTGATGCGACCCTTCCTTCTCATAGTACCTTTTGAAACCTACGTCCGCAATTATTTGCTGGTCATATTTCAATCTCTGTCTTCTTCTACAGTTTTCACCCTCTACAGCTGACTCTAGTACCATGGACGTCTTATCAGTTGACCTACCATATTGTCCCTTCTCCTTGTCTGTGTTTTCCACGTATTGCTTTTGATATGTCTGCATAAGCAGAAGAAACTAACGGTCAAAGACCGAAAACAATTTTTGGACTGTTTAATTAACCAAAAAAATTCTCCAAGTATAACACCAACACAAAACAGTGATCCGTCTTCGAATCACAACTACATACAAGAATAATATAGAAAACAACTGAAATAATTTCCTACTACTCCCCGCCAGAGACTTCTCCGATATACCAAGCCTAATCCAGAGATCAGCGAGAAGATTCAAGCCGGGCTGCTGGGGCGGCAGCTATCCACGTCTGCTGGCGGTCGATGAACTGCCGATGTGCGGCCGAGCGCCGGCTTTTATAGCGCTTCGGCTGATGAGTACCTCGGAACTATTTTCCATCACGTGTTTTGACGTGTGAAAATAGTTCTGGGATCTGCAGCGACCTCTTCCTTATGTTTATATGGGCCGGTAGTGGTCGCTGGTGGCCACTGGTGTCTTTGCTGTGTTGGTGTTGTTGTTGTTGTTGTGGCCGTTCATCAATATTGCCTATTGGTTGTGTAGTGCTTCGATGTGCCTGCGAAACAGGCAACCCGCTGCTGCAGGCTGTCAGTTTGGTTGCTGATACTATAGGCGCCGTGATGTCTGGTGGAGAAGGCCACAGCAGCTTTCCTCTCCGATTCTGTGCAGAACCTCCTCATTTTTTACCTCTTCTGTCCACCTCATTTTCAACATTCTTCTGTAGCACCACATTTCAAATGCTTCGATTCTCTTCTATTCAGATAGTCCCACAGTCCACCTTTAACTACAATATAACACTGTGCTCCGAAAGTACATTATCAGGAATTTCTTCCTCAAATTATGGACTATGTTTAATACCAGTAGACTTCTCTTATCCAGAAACGCTCTTTGTATCAGTGCTAGTCTGCCTTTTATGTCTCTCTTGTTTCGTCCATTCATAGGTTATTTTGCTGCCTAGGTATCAGAATTCCTTCACTTAATCTACTGCGTGACCCCCAATGGTGATGTTAAATTTCTCACTCTTCATATATTATTGCTACTTCTTACTTTCGTCTTTTTCAAATTTAGTCTCAGTTCATATTCTGTATTAATTAAACTGTTCATCGCACTCAACACATCCTGTAATTCTTCTTCACTTTCACTGAGGATACAAATGTGTGAATGATACCTATCTATCAGTTTCGTCACTCATGGCTGTTAACAGAAAAGTGGAAAAACTGGTAGAAGCCGATCACCGGGAAGATCAGTTCGGATTCTGGGGAAACGTAGGAGCAATCGAAACAATACTGACCTTACGACTTCTCTAAGAAGGCAGCATAAATCAAGGCAAACCCACGTACATAACATTTGTACACTTAGCGAAAGCTTTTGACGTTATAGACTGGAATACTATCTTTGAGATTCTGAAGGTAGCAGTGGTTAAATACAGGGCTAGTTGTAACTTGTACATAAACCAGAAAGCAGCTAAAAAAATAGAGGGCCATGAAAATGTAGCGGTATTTGAGAACGGAGTGGGGCACGTTTTTAGCCTATCCCCGCGAATATGAAATCCGTAAGCCCGTGGTCCAGGGGTATCGGTACGTGGTTTCCCTCGATCAAACTTCTTTGGAAGGTGCCAGTAACAGTCGCACTGCCCTCTGCCGGTAACGGGACATAATCGCTCTTGCTCACCCTCGTCGTATGCCTGGGTTTTTGGCAGCTCTTGACTTCAGCCAGACGTTCATCGGGTCGATCACGATTTCTTGAAGGGGTGCTCCGCAATACGAGCTACCCTGACACTACCGTCGACGTCGCAATGCGTCTCCTTCGTGGAGCTACGTCTCGTGTACTCTAGAATAGCCGTCTTTCTCCTCCCATCTCGATCGGTCCATAACTGCGTCAAGGCTACCCGCTCACAGCACTGTAGTATGCTTTCGCTATGGGACCGTTGCTCTGCGGCCTCCGTCAACGCCTCTCTGACATTATTCTTGGTGCAGCTGCACTCCTTACGCAGGCGATCTCGTCATGCGGTGGTGAGGTCAGGGAACCACTGACGTGGGTTACCATCTACGGCGAAGCTTCTGGTAGTTGCCTTAAAGTCCGCAAATCGAGCGCCATGGCTATAAGTGCGGGGCTTCCCACAGACAGTGCTGCTCCTTTGCGTATAGGTGATACTATCCGATGCTTAGGACTCGATTTCGCAAGTGATCTGCGGTGGACAATTTCCCTCAACTGCCGTGCAGGGGTGGTTTAGGTCTATATCATGTGCCTAACAGCGTAGCCATTTTCATTGGCTCTCAAATGTCGTTGTGGCGCCGTACTCCTACGTGCCTTACCAGCCTATTGCTGGAAGCCCTTGAACTACTCTCTCTCCCAGCATCTATCCAGCTGTCGGAAGTTCCGCCGCCCTTCTTTTACTTTCGCTGATTTTTCATTGAACTGAGCTACGTCCGTTGTGTGACACTGCTGGCGCACTTGATATTCACAAAGGCGATCTACAGTTTTCTTCAGCAGCTTAGGTAACTGATTGCGGCTGACCGGAAGCATCCCCACGTCGACTGGCTTGCCGTTTGGCGTTCGGTGTGCGCTCCTCATCTTGACACTCACGTCCAGTCTGCTATAAATGGGGAGCAAGCATGCTGGTCATGTCGCAGACACCCCGTTGTGTGTCGCCTGTGATGTTTTGGACGCAGACCAGCACCGTCTGGTGTGCAGATCAGCAAGAGATGTCTGACTCTTGGTGCTACAGATATTGTCCCTAATTACCCGTACGACTCCTCATCATAGACCTACTCATCTGCACCCATTTCCGGACGTGGAATACTTCCCGAAAGCGAAGACGAATTCTGTGAAATGGATTTGTTGCTTGTTTGCTGATGGTGAAAAAAGTATCGTTGGTTTTTGGCAGTTTCTTACTGAACGTCATTGTGCAGTTCTCCGCAATCCAAAATACAGAAAAAATTCTTTCCAATTTCCTCGGCAGTGTCTTCGTTAACCCACCACAGAGCTGGGGTGTTCCTGTCATGAAGAGGTGATCCTCCCCTTTTCCACTCTTAGAACCGATGTATTCTCTGCTCATCGGAATGTTCTTCTCCGAAAAATGGAAAGAGGACAAGTATTTCTGGTCAGACGACTAAAGGATAACATCAACACCAGCAGAAAATGTTATAAACTCAGTAGTACTCGGTATGTATAGGAAGATTTTAGTGATAGGGCTTTTCTCATCAGACTCGACAGAAAAATTACACTGACAACAATAGATCAGGTATAAAGGCCGATGTCGCAAGCGGAAGGTGAAGCGATAGAGAAAGTACATAAGGATATTGGACGGGTAACTGAATATGTAAAGAGAGATGAAAATCTAAGAGTAATTGGGACCTGGAATGCGGTTATAGGGAAAGGATAGAAGAATGGGTTATATCAAAATTTGAGCTTGGGAGGAGAAATGAGAGAGCAGAGAGACTAACTGATTTCTGAAATGAATTCCAGCAAAGCAATAGTGAACGCTCTGTTCAAGAATCAAAAGGTTAGTAGGTGTACTTGGAAAAGGTCAGGAGATAGGGGAAGATTTCAATTAAATTACATCACGGTCAGGCAGCGATTCCGAAGTCAGATACCGGATTGGAAGGCGTACCCAGGTGCACATGTAGACGCATCACGATTTATTAGTGATGAAGAATAGGCTGAAGTTGAAGAGACTACTCAAGAAGACTCAATGACCAAATAAGTGGGATGCGGATGTACTAAGGAATGAAGACACACGCTTGAAGTTCTTTGAGACTATAGATATTGCGATAGGGATTAGCTCAGCAAGAAGTTCAGTTGAAGAAGAATGGTCGTCTCTAAAATGAGCGATCACATAAGCTGGAAAGAAAAACGTAGGTACTTGGCCAAGAAGGTATCTGCGAAGAAACCATGGGTAACAGAAGAAATACTTCAGTTGGTCGATCAGGGAATGAAGTACAAAAACGTTCAGGGAAATTCACGAATACAGAGATACGAGCCACTTAGGAATGAATTGAACAGGAAGTGCAGGGAAGCTAAGGCAAAATCGCTGCATGAAGGATGTGAAAAAACCGAAAAAGAGACGATTGTCGGAAGAAATTAATCAGCATATACAAAAGTTAAAACAGCCTTCGAGGAATTAAAGGTAAGAGCGATAACATAAAGCCTGCAATGGGAGTTCCACCGGTAAATGCAGAGGAGAGAGCTAATGAGGAAGTCTTGTCTGATGACGTGATAGAAGAAGAGACAGGAATCGATATAGAAGAGACAGGGGATACAGTATTACAATCAGTATTCAAAAGAGCTTTTTAAGATTTAAGATCAAAGAAGGTAGAAAGAATGGGTAACAGTCCATCGGAATTTCTAAAATCATTGGCGGAAGTGGTCACAAAATGACTGTTCACGTTGGTGTGTACAATGTATGAGTCATACCATCAGACTTTCGGAAAAACATCATTCACACAGTTCGCAAGATTGGAACAACCGACAAGAGCGAGAAGTATCGCACAATCATCTCATCATCTCATTCATCAAAGATACTGACAAGAATAATATATAGAAGAATGGAAAGAAAACTGAGGGTGTGTTAAATGACGATCAGTTTGACTTCAGGAAAGGTAAAGGTACCAGAGGGGCAGTTCTGACTTTGCAGTTGACAATGGAAGCAAGACTAAAGAAAAGTCAAGATACGTTCACAGGATTTGTCGACCTGGAAAAATCATTCGACAATGTCAAACGGCGCAAGATGTTCGAAATTCTGAAAAAAAAATAGCGGCGAGCTATAGGGAAAGACGGGTAATATATAATATATACAAGTGCCACAAGGGAACAATAAGAGTGGAAGACCACATACGAAGTGCTCAGTTTAAAAAGGATGTAAGACGGGGATATTGTCTTTTGCCGCTTACGTTCAATCCGTACATGCAAGAAGCGATGATGGAAATAAAAGAAAGATTCAAGAATTGCATTAAAATTCAAGGTGAAAGGATATTAATTATAAGATTCCGTGATGTTACTGGTATCCTGAATGAAAGTGAAGAAGAAATACAGGATGTGCTGAATGGAATGAATGATGAGTACAGAATACTGATGGAGAGTGAATCGAATAAAGACGAAAATAATGAGAAGTAGCAGAAATGAGGACAACCTTATGCAGCAAAATAATCAATGACGGACGAAGCAAGAAGGGCATCAAAAGCAGACTTGCATTGGCAAAAGGGGAATTCCTGACCAAAAGAAGTGTACTGGTATGAAACCTAGGCTTCAATTTGAGGAAGAAATTTCTGAAAATGAACGTTTGGAGCACAGCATTGTGTGGTAATAAAACATAGACTGTGGAAAAACGAAACAGAAGAGAATCGAAACATTTGAGATATGGTAATATAGAAATACGTTGAAAATTAGGTGGACTGATAAGGCAAGAAACGAGGAAATTTACTGGAGAATCGACGAAGAAAGTAATATATCGAAAAAATTGACAAGAAGAAGGGACGGGATTGTAGAACATCAGTTAATATGTGAGGGAGTAACTTCTGTGGTACTGGAGAGAGCAGCGGAGGGCAAGAATAGTAGAGCAAAACAGAGGTTAGAGTACATCCAGCAAATAAGTGATAATATGGGTTCCAAGTACTGTTCTGAGATGAAGAGGTTGGCACAGGAGAGGAATTCGTGGCAGGCTGGGCTGCATCAAATCGGTCAGAAGGATGATGAGTCTCAATGAGAGAGAGAGAGAGAGAGAGACAGAGAGAGAGCAAGTGGCAAAGGGAACCAGTGAAAAAATTTGGGGTATATTGAGCAGGAAGAAGAAATGCAAACTCTGAAGTTTGCTGATGACGCTGCATTTCTGTCAGAGACTACAAAGGAGTTGGGAGAGCAATCGAACGGAATGGACAGCGTCTTGAAGGGAGGTTATAAGATGAACATAAACAACAGCAAAACATAGTAGAATCTAATCGAATTAAGTCAGGTGAAGCTGAGGGAGTCAGATTAAGAAACAAAACTTACAGTAGTAGATGAGTTTTGTTATTAGGGTAGCAAAATGGCCGAAGTAGGTAGGATATAAAATGTACACTAAGCATGACGAGAAAAACGTTTCTCAAGAAGAAAAAATTGTTAAATAGAGTTAAGTGTTATGAAGCTTTTCTTAAAGCATTTGTACTAAGTGTAGCCATGTATAGAAGTTAAACATGGACGATGAAAAGTTTAGATAAGAAGAACACAGAAGATTTTGAAATGTAGTGATCGATGGATCACGTAACTAATGAGTAGGCATTGAACAGAATTGAAGAGAAAAGAAATTTGTGGCTCAACCTGACTAGAAGAACAGATTGGTCCACAGGACACATTCTGAGACACCAAGGAATCACCAATTTAGTATTGGGGGGGGGGGAGAGAGTTTGGGGGGTAAAAATCATAGAAGAGATATAGAAGAGATGATGTTCAAATATTCAAATGTGTGTGAAATCTTATGGGACTTAACTGCTAAGGTCATCAGTCCCTAAGCTTACACACTACTTAACCTAAATTATCCTAAGGACAAACACACACACCCATGCCCGAGGGAGGACTCGAACCTCCGCCAGAACCAGCCGCACAGTCCATGACTGCAGCGCCTTAGTAGAAGAGATGAATTCGGCAAGCAGATTCGTTAGGATGTAGGTTGCAGTAGTAACTCGGAGATAAATAGGGTTGCGCAAGATAGAGCAGCTTGGAGAGCTGCATCAAAGCAGTCTTCGGACTGAAGACCATTACAACAGAAATGTTTTCAGCGAATCTAAACACTGATATCCGTTAATCTTGGATTTTAATCCCACCCTTGAACATTTCTTTTATTTTCGTAAGTGCTTCTTCGATGTACAGATTGAACAGTATGGGCGAACTATTACGTCCCTGTGTTACACCGTTTTCACCCAAGCACTTTCTCCTTGGTCTTCTACTGTTCCCTCTTGGTTGATGTTGTTGTTCTTTCCCTATAGCTTACTCATATTTTCCTCAGAATTTCGAATGTCTTGCCCCATTTGACATTGTCAAACGCTTTTCCTAGGTCGGCAAATCGTATGAACATGTCTCAATTTTTCTTGTGCCTTGCTTCCACTGTCAGTCGAGACGAAAATTCTGTCTCTCTGGTGCCATTAATTTTTCCTTAAGACAAAATGATCGTCGTCTGTCACATCCTCAATTTTCTTTTCCATTCTTCTATATGTTATTCTTGTTAGCAGCTTTGATGCATGTGTACGTTCTACACACCAACGTGAATAGTCGTTTTGTTTCCACTCTCCCAGTGATTTATGTATCCCTTCTGCCTTATTTGATTTTAAATTCTTCAAAGCTCTTTTGACTTTTGGCTCTAACACTTGATCCTCTACATGTTCCCTGTCGACTCCTGTTTCTTCTCGCATCACGTCATCCGACAAGTTCTCCCCTGCATAGAGGCTTCAATATACTCCTTCCACCTATTCGCCCTCTCCTCTGCATTTAACAGTGGAATTCCCATTCCACTCACAATGTTACCGCCCTTGCTTTTATGTTCAACGAAGGTTGCTTTGACGTTTTGCATGCTGAGTCAGTCCTTCCGATAATCATTTCTTTATCGATTTCTTCACATTTTTCGTGTTGCCATTTCGCCTTAGCTTCCCTACACTTCCTATTTATTTCACTCCGACTTCTGTGATTGCCTGTTTTAAAGATGACAATTCCTCTTCAACTGAACGCCTACTGAGCTATTCTTTATTGCAGTAGCTATAGCCTCAGAAAATTTCAAGCATATTCGTTAATATTTCCGTATTCCACCTCTTTGTAGATTTATTCCTCCTGATTAGTCTCTTGAATTTCAGCTTACTCTTCATCATTACTAAATTGTGATCTGAGTCTATATCTGCTCCTGGGTACGCCCTGAACTAACAGGAGTCCTCCAGTATAGCCCAGCCTACTCCAGGTATACCACCTCATCATCTGATTCTTCAACAAAGTATTCGGTATCACTAGCTGAAATTTATTGCAGAACTCAGTCTTTTTCCTCTCTCATTTCTACTAACAAGCCCGAATGTTGCCGCAAACGATTCGTCTACTCCTTCTCCTATAACCGCATTACAGGTCCCAATTACTATTTACTGTGTCTAGACTAAGCGCCTGCAACTGTCGCTTCCCGCGAAGCAGACCGGTACAGCGGGCCCCGGACCGAGGAGGGGTCAGCCTGGCCGGTCGTTCGGGAACACAGTCGCTTCCCAGAGTCCACCAGGAGGCGTCCACGGCGCCGCAAGGGGTCGCTACAGCCGCGGACCTCTTTCCTTCCGCTTGACGCGTGACTGCAAATAGAGCCAGCCATATACATGCGCCAAGCAGTATTCAGGCAGGCGCAAGGGCCTGGAGAGGCAGTTCACGCCGAGCGAGCCCACAGGGGTCATCGTAGCCGCCGCGTCATCGTCCACCGCCGCCAGCGTACCGGAGCCATCCTCGCAGGACCTCTACTCGTCCTCGGACTCGGGTTACGGCAACGTGGGCTCCGCTCCGCTCTTCACGAGACGCCCGGGGCTTGGTTTGGTGAAATTGTATCGGTACTACAGACAGTTTATGTTCGGAAGAATCTCTGATTTAGTTATTGGTAGGCTTGGAGGATCAGTCCTACCTCACGAATATTGTTTTGAAAATGTTGAAGAAAGACTTTAATTTAAATAAAAACGCTATAACTCACACTCTGAGATTTTCCTATCCGCGGACGGCGGATACATTACTATTAAATTTTCATCTCCCGTTACGTATTCAGTTACCCGTTCAATATCCTTGTATGCTCTCTCTGTCTCTTCATCTTCCGCTTGCGACATCAGCATGTATACCTGATCTATTGTTGTCAGCGTTGGTTTTGTCTATTCTGATGAGAACAGCTCTGTCACTGAATTCTTCACAGTAGCTCACTCCTTGCTCAACCTTCCTGTTCATAACGGATCCTACTCCCCTTATACCTGCTGCTGCTCCTGCTGATATTATCCTTTACTTGTCTGACCAGAAATCCTTGTCCTCTTTCCATTTAATTTCACTGACTCCCATTTTATCTAGGCTGAACCTTACAAGTTACTTCAGATTTTTTTGGCTTCCCTACCACATTAAAACTTCTGACATTCCACGCCACAACTCAACGTTATCCGTCCACTGGTTATTCAGTGGTTTTCTCATGGTCACTCCGCCTTTGCAGATCCGGAGGGGAGGGGGGACTGTTCAGTAATCTTTTTTCCAACGGAGGGATTATCACGACACTTTTCAGTTATAGCCTACATGTCCTGTTGATACATATTGTCTTTCATGCAGTGGTTTCCACTGCCTTCTGCGTCCTCATGCTGTTGATAGGGCAAGAGAGTGACCCGAACCTCTGTCACCTCCTCCACCATCTGTCAAAAGGCCACTGGCAGAATGAGGATGACTTCTTATTTTGGAGTCTGCTGATAATTTCTATTCAAAACTGGAGGAGAGGAGCGGTTCGAACCCGGCACCTATGACGTTTTTATTACTAGGCAAATATACTTCCCTTATACCTCTAATGCACATAGTTCTTTTCTTATCTCCGGTACATATTTTACAAATACACATATAAAAGCTCGTGGTACTTGTTTTAATTTGTGTTCCCAAATATTCAATGTGCTGGCAATTTGCTAATGGAGCAAACGTAAACTTGTAGTTTCAATAAATTAGTCAGAATGTACATCAAGTTTCTATCTTCATTCTTAGAGACGGTATAGCCTTGTAAATCGGATGACTATTTGAAACGTACTGCGTGTAGGAATAAACGTTCAACGCGAGAGGTTTGGGTCGTTTAAGTATCATGCATGTATTCTGGCGGTTTGCAAAAATGTCTTCATTTTTGTGTTCTTTATTATGATGCTGTTTGTGCATAGAAATAAGTCATTACATTTTCTTTTCGCTATTCCATCTCTTTTTAGCATTGGAAGCCTATTACTCAACAACTGATATTTTAAGAAATGATTTCTGCTATGGTGTAAGTAGCCTGGGAGTCAGTGCCCTCTACGAAAAAGAGTATCCATGTCGGAGGGGACCATTTGATGTGCTATTCGGACGATTTTTCGACCGTCTTTAGGTTCTCTGTCACGCCACAAGAAAGAACACTGGAAGTCCTTGCTCCGTCCAAGGGTCTGGGGTAGAGGAGCGTATCCTATATTGAAACTACAGCTGCACACAGCTCGATCTAATACGCAGACTAGCATGTACCTAGAGTACTATGCTACAAAAAAACATCAAAACACTTGTTGACCGAGTTCCAATTCAATGACTGTGCTCGTATCCGAAACCAGAACTATTTCAGGCGTTTCCTTCGAAGCTGTCACTGGTTTTTATGCAACCTACGGCACCTTCAAATACCATGTGCAAGATTTTCGTAATCTCTCTCTTGCTACGCACCAACTATTTGTCCTACAGGAAAAATGAACAGAATCCTTCCGTAGGAAATTTAATGTAGTTAAATCTTGTAGTTTCGCTAGAGGCCGTAGTTTTCGAATTATTTAAGAAAAACGTAAAAAAGTACTTCAAACGCTTTTTTCTCTAATAATTCGAAAAACTGTGGTTTCCAGTGAAAATGTATTCCAGTACAAAATGTAACTACGTTAAATTTCCTACAAAACAGTCCTATTCATTTTTTCTGTAGAACTAACAGTTTGCGAAGAACGAGTGAGGTAATATTAAAATCTTGCACGTGGTAATTGAGGGTGTCGCGGTCCCAGAGGTAGGGGCAGCTAAATCACCCAATTTATATCTCAGAATGTCTGCGATTCCGAATCCATCCTTGACATATTTCTTGTAACGGTGAGTGCTGCCGCTTCTCAAAGTATTTGACACTTGCATGCCGTGTAACTCCACGACGGCACCGTCACATACCTGGCAGAAGTGTTATTCCCGATGAATGCTTTTTGCTTTTCATGTATTTAACTGAGGTGTGAAAATTCTAAAAGCAAATTTCTGATGAAGGTGGCATGCAGTGGAGTTACTTCAGTCTTGTTACTCCCCTTGCGGCGGCGCGGTTCCTTCTGTCCCTTTTACGACGGACCTGCACCTACCTGTGAACACTGTCTCAGCAGATCATCAGTAGGGAAGCCGAGTGAAACCTACTGTACTTCGACGTGAATCAGGCTGCAATTAAAGTCAGTAATCTACGTCTCGGGAGAAAGTTTTCACACGAAATGAAAGGTTAGAAATTTTATCCTTAATTAATATATTCTGAAACTTAGGTGAACAAGTATCACTGCCAAGCCCGTGCTAGTCTTAACACATTCACTCACAATCCCTTTCACTCACGTTAGCAAGTTTATGGTGTTGCATTTCCCGAAAACGTAATGGCTACAAAAAATACTGATTGTCTTTGATTGAGAACGCTCACCAAATGTTAAGTCTGTCGGTACCTAATGCAGTCACAGTTTTTAGCCACCGACCTGCTCAATATGTTACGCGGAATTTAGGTCTTTTCTCGTCACAAAATTCACTTAAAAATTCCGAAATTCTACACACCCATCGGAATAATTATGCCGTCATTTACCACACTTTTGGTGTATGAAACACTGCTAGATCCGGCAGCTTATCATTTCCATCGGAACTACGACTACACACGTTCGAACTGTTTCATGGCTAGGCTCCCACTCTTCTCTAGAATACTCTAAGTCTTCTCTACCAGAAGAGAAAGGCGCGCGAAAAATATTGCTTTACCATTGGTCAGTTCACTCAAAAGCCAATAGCAAAACAACATTCTCCCGCGTCAATCCGCGCTTTTCATCAATAACCACTCGCAAAATAGTGAAGCTAACGACTTCACTTTTTACAGACGTAATTATCTAATACGCTGAAGTTTTGCTTATGCATAAAGTTATTTGCTGTTGTTATTTATACCTGAATTAACTTTCCCTTTACCATAAACTTACTTTACAAATCTATTCTACAAAAATCCTCTTTGTCCATATCCATACTTCTTCGAAATGTCCCCACACTAAATTCTACTACATAACTCGTTAAACAATTATCTTCATATTAATCTTAAACCACAGTGACGCATCATTCATACTGCTAAAACACATTTATAACATTTTACATACACAAAAAGACGTAATAACACTTTATGAAATTACTAAAACAGTTTATGAAAAACATTCTATCACTTTAGTGCACTCTAGTGGGCACAATCGAAATTACAATCACAGTCCCCCTATCCAATATTGTCCTCTATCGGCTGATACATAAACTACGTGCGCGTCTAGTCTCGCGTCACCATGTGTCACTATCCAGCTCTGAGACACATCTCCTAGTTAACCGCCTCCAAGGCAGGATCGTTATACGGAGCTGCGGCTCACCCTGTTTCAGGAATCGGTAGTACTTGTTCTCTGTGTAGTAGTACTGCTGACGTGTGGATGACCCTTCGAGTTCACCAAGGCAGTACGTACCACCGCCCCTCCCCCCTGCATTGTGAATGGAATAACAATGCACGTGATTGTGACGGTGCCGCAGAACAACAGGCGGCGACCGCAGCCCACAAAACACAGTGGCCGGCCGCCGACACGCCACGCCTCGCCGGTCGCCACCAATCGCGGGAATCCCACGCTGCGGCCGCGCCTCTGTACTGCACAGTACAGCACGCGTGTACTCGCGCTGCGGTATTCCATCCCTCTGCGGCGAGTCCCACACCTTCCTCACGTTTCCCTGTTAGGTATTAGTGTCGTAAATACCGTTCGCTGCTCAAATAACACCTCTTCTGCTCTGCAGTCAAACAGCAGTGTACTGGTCACTGATTTTCCGCTCCATTTGCCTACGGTATGCATATACCGTCTCAAGAGGGCACAATTGTTTTAAGAACTCAGTCTCAGGTTGATGTGTCGCTTAACTCCACATCTTCCTGTTTGCTAATCTTTTCATCTCTATGTACACTCGACAGCACATAAAAAGGTTGTGGCTGAAATTTGAATTACTCACCCTGTTACGCAGGAGCCAATCGCATTATCGCATGTACAGATCTGCTGATAACACTTGCAATTCTACGTATGCATTTAGCGTAAGTGAAGCAGATGTACTAATACCGGCCGGCCGAAGTGCCAGAGCGGTTCTAGGCGCTTCAATTTGGAACCGCGCGACCGCTACGGTCGCAGGTTAGAATCCTGCCTCGGGCGTGGATGTGTGTGATGTCCTTAGGCTAGTTAAGTTTACGTAGTTCTAAGTTCTAGAGAACTGATGACCTCAGATGTTAAATCCCCCAGTGCTGAGAGCCATTTCTGAGTACTAATACCTTTTCGAAACTTAACCTCAAGACGTATCCTCCAAAAAAAAAAAAAAAAAGAAAAACACGGAAGGAAACTGGGCCGCATCGTTCGCAACTTTCAAGCGAGTAACGGCATTTCATTTCGTGACGTGGAATCAAGAGCGGTAAGAAGCATCTAAGTGTCGGAAGCTGTAGCACAATTCATTTGTAGGTCAGTGGCGACAAAATTTGGTTGATACCTGACGTTGAATAATTTAATTAATTTATTTGTTTTATTGCAAGCATTCGTTAATTTCTTTAATCAGTAGAAACCACGGAACTGACAGAAGTAACAGTTCAAGATTCTTACTATGTTATTTTTGGCCCACAAAGGCATAGAATGTGGAGTCATTGCCACTTAATGTTCCATCCAAAGGACTTCAACTTCACTGACTGTCTGCAATCTGCGAGGAATGCATTCTACGAGGTAGATAATACGTGTCTCATTTTGTGAAATCTCTTCCCAGGCAGCTTGGATGACGTTTGAAAGGCCATCACGAGAACTTGGCGCGGGGTCCGACCAGTCTGTAGCATGTCAAATCAAACACTTTTCAGTTGCCAAAATTTCCAAATTTTTATTTTATTGGGTCTCCAGTTTCGGCGATATATTACAGCATCTTCAGGCCCCCGACCGAAGTTGAGAAAGATTCCAACCTCGTTTCCGGTCGAAACAGTGGCCAGAATTTAAAGACCGGTATCTGTAGATTTTCAAACATCACCTGCCGAAGTGATGGTTGTCTCAAAAATCTACAGATACCAGTCTTTGAATGCTGGCTCCTTTTTTTTTTTTTTTTTTTTTTTTTTTTTTTTTTTTTTTTACTGGAACCGAGGCTGGAATCTTCCTACACGTCGGGCAGGGGGCTTGAAGAAGGCGTAATACATCGCCGAAACTGGTAGCCGAATAAAATAGCCGGCCGAAGTGGCCGTGCGGTTAAAGGCGCTGCAGTCTGGAACCGCAAGACCGCTACAGTCGCAGGTTCGAATCCTGCCTCGGGCATGGATGTTTGTGATGTCCTTAGGTTAGTTAGGTTTAACTAGTTCTAAGTTCTAGGGGACTAATGACCTCAGCAGTTGGGTCCCATAGTGCTCAGAGCCATTTGAACCATTTTGAATAAAATAACAATCTGGGAATTTAGACGGCTGAAAGGTGTTTCATGTAACGTTATGTATTGAACACCTGAGGTCCCGCAACCATATCTAAGAAGATGGACATACTGTGAGTTTGTAGCGTGATCTGTTTCGTCTCTGCCGGCCAGAGTGGCCGAGCCGTTCTAGGCTCTTCAGTCGGTAACCGCGCGACCGTTACGGTCGCAGGTTCGAATCCTGCCTCGGGCATGGACGTGTGTGATGTCATTAGGATAATTAGGTTTAAGTAGTTCTAAGTTGTAGGGGACAGACACCATATCCATATCAGTATATCGTTCTGGATATACCGGCCATGACCTTCTTCTTCCGTGCGGATGCACATATATTCCCCAAACTCTTAAGGGACTTAGTAAGAATGTCTTCCACGAGTAATGAGAGTGTTATGGTGGGACACTGCGAATGTAGTGTGTGGACATACAAGGTGAGAATGTGGGTCTCGCGGGAAGCGTGCGCGAGATAGTTCCTGCAGTCGCACTATCCTCTGTGCCCTCGGTTGCTCAGGTGGATAGAGCGTCTGCCATGTAAGTAGGATATCCCGGGTTCGAGTCACGGTCGGGGCACACATTTTTACCTGTCCCCGTTGATATATATCAACGCCCGTCAGCAGCTGAAGGTATTAATATAATTCTAATTTTGGGTTTATGTTAGGTGCGGAAGGAGGTCAACCGAGAAGAGAAATTTCATTCTATTCTCCAAGCTGTCATTTGTATTCGAGACTGGTGCTGCCGGAAACACATTGCTCCCACAGGATATAGTTGTCACGCTTATGGGACCACAGTGTTATATTAAGGGTATACTGGACAGGATCAAGTCGACCATCCATCCTGCGAAGCACTGCAGGTCCACGGAAAGACATCCAGCAGGTAGCTGCGACAGACACGCGGCCACTGAAAGATGAATGGTGGAATATATTTGTGGCACCTTGCAGTCTCCCGAAGCTGGCGCCGAAAGGTATCCACCGACCCCGGGAAAATCAGTAGTATGTTTCAGCTACACCGATTTGCATGACCTGTTGACAGTTTGATTATCCTGGGTAAGTGTTATTACATTTCAACGTTCAGATTCTGGAATGCCAATAATGCACTCCAATATCTCGATAACATTTTACGCATCCTCGCGCACTGCACTCAGACACACTATACGTGCGCCGGCATCCGACGCCATCAAACTCCCTTCGTTCACAAGAGCAATGACGCCTGTTGACAATGAGGCGTTGTGCAACGAATAATGTCAGGCGACTGAAGCCGATGCGGTGCAGGTACATCACCTTGCGTGTACTGTCATTCGCTGCTATAGAACGAATTGCGTGCTTGCCGATGTAACGCGCTGTTGCAGACTGTCAGTTTATTACCGCGTAATGTTAAAGAAACTGTGTGAATAATTCTCGTGTGGTCTGCTATGTCAAACAGAGATAGCAAATTTAATTTTTAAACTCCAGAGAGATCATTCTGCAACAGAAGTGGCTCTCAATGATTTCTACCCAAAATGTCATCGCATCTTCTTTCGGGAATTAACTACACACCATTGAAACTTGTTTCTTGTAATGCAATGATGCCATTTTCGAATCAGAAGGATGAGTCTCTTATGGCAAAGAAAAAAGAAGAAGAAGCAGCAATTCACACGGATTTGAAACTGTGACACTTAACATATAAAGCCTGTACGTTGTTTATTCAGCTACCATGAGAAATTACTGTTAATGTCCAATAAATCTATAAGTAATACCAGCGTGCTCTGTTTGTAGAATATGTCTTGTGTGTTCTTGGAACAGATCTGGAGTATTAATAAGTTTCCTATAATTTTTGAAGTAATATTTTCTCATCTGCATGTTCTCAAGGAGGAAATTATGACAAGTTGCGTTTGTTGCAAGTTAGCGCTGTACCAGATTATCTCTGGCTGCTATTTCCGCCGGCCAGTTTTTCTGCTATCAAATGTACCAGCTACAGCCAACATTCCCTATAATCTGTTCCGCATACAAACAAAGAAACTGAAACACCCAGAAGATGTGGCTGGATGCCAGCGTAATTTGTCACAGGTACCCTCCATTGGCGGGTACGTAAATGATTAGAGTTACAGTTCTCTGCGGCGGGTAGAAACGTCACCAGGCTGTATTAGTGTTGCTCGTGGTTAGTGCCGTTACCATACTTGGTAGCGTATATACAGGGCGCGAGCAGGACGTGCAGACGACGCTAGTTCCTGTGAGACAGTGTTAACAGCTCGTGACAAAGTTTGTAAGGGAATCATTATCGGTGTCTATTAGGCCGGCTGGTCGAACAGTGTAGTATTCAGATCAGTGGGGCAGTCAGATGTTACAGTGGTCCCTTTGTTTGCCTGTGTGGGAACATGAAGGCAGATATACTCATTGTAAAGGTTCTGGCCGACCACGTAGGCGTACTGTGCACCAAGCACATCGTAACCTCTGACATCTGGGCCTGCCACCCGAGACATATGCCAAGACAATGCCTATGACTGTACGACAGCTACAACAATGTATCAGGGATCTGTCTGTGCCTGTTGGAAAACAAAATATGAAGTAGCCACATTAAAATCTTCTACCTATGAAACTATTTAGATTATCGGACATCACACAGAATCTTAAAACACGACCCACATTCGAGCATTCGTCTGCTAAAATAGACGGTATGTCAGCCGGTAAGCCGTTTGTAGCCTCGACGTCTTGGCATAAAACAGCATACAGGTGGAACCTCCTGCGGAAAAGGAATCCGTTAGCACAGGATGATGTCCTTTCTAGAGAGGCGTTAACAGTAGGGAAGATGCGGGTAAGGTGGTCATTGTGGTCGCTAGAGCATGAGGTGACTCAACTTACTCTACCTGGAGAGCCCAGTCATCTCTCCACTCGCATTTGTAGTAATTCTTGTGGACTTTAGTTATCCTGATGTAAGGTAAGTGGTCACTTTGTGTCTTTATTACTGGGAAGGAATGTCACTTTCATCTTTTTTTATGAAATTATGTTAAAAGTGTCATTCTTGACTCCATAATGCTATTTTAGTTACGTCACCTACGGCAATATCGTTGTGCTGTTTTTCAACAGGAGAGTTCCAGCTTCGTTGTTCTATGATGTTACCTAGATACTTGAAGTGTCTCACCCTTCTGATTCTCCCGTACTTCGTACATAATTAATTTCTAATGTTAAATATAGTTCAGATGAATTCACATTATTTTTCTCCGAAAGAGATATGTAGGTCAACTTATTCTTCGAATTCTTAGAGGATTTCTGTTTGATTGTCGTGAGTTCACTCTCTGCTACCGTCGATGCTAAATCGTACGCTAAGCAGTGGGGAACGAGCGTCTTAGAAGCACCATGGGTTCGCTTGCTACAAACGTGAGCGTCAATGGAAAGTGGTTGAAGGGCGGTGTAACCATGAGCGGGCGACAAGGTCTGGACGTCCGCGGCTCTTCACAGATGGCGCCGCCCGGTCTGTAAAGCAGGAAAGCGCACTATCAGTGGCAGGTCAGAGGACAGAGCACAATGCTGCTGCAGGTGGTAGAGCACTTGCCAGCGAAAGGCAAAGGTCCCGAGGTCGAGTCTCGGTCCGCCACACAGTTTTAATTTGCCAGGAATTTTCATATCAGCGCACACTCCGCTGCAGAGTGAAAATCTCATACTCAAAAAGCTGTTCGAAAAATGGACCATGTCACGTAGATAGCAGTATGCGGCAGTAATGTAAGGTACCTGGAGAGTTGTGGACCATGTAAACGTTACTGCGGAACACCTGTTTTTCACTCATGCTTGATGGCTTACCCGACGGCGATGGTATCTGCCACCAGGGTAACTGCCCGTGTTGCAAGACCGTAATCGTCCTACAGTGGTTTGAAGATCATGATGGCGAACTCAGGTTGACGTCAATGACCACCAATGTGCCTGGTGTGAATCCACTGAAGTCGTCTGGGACTCTACTGGACGTCAGCTCCGCGTGGCCCATAATCTACGTGACCTAGGTGACCTGTGCGTTGGCACCTGGTGACTGACACCTGCGGAAACGTATCAAGGACGTGCCGAGGGGTACACTGAAGTGCGTTCCGAAGCTGAACCAACGCGCCAACAAACAGCTGGCCATCAGTGTACAGTATCATGAATGGTGACGGTGCTATAACAATCCGTTGGTATATTTCCATACTTTCTACAGCATCAGACAATTTCACCGCTGGAGATGATGATCTACCGTTGAGAGTTGGCAATACTCTCTTAGGATTTAAAGGTTGGCTACAGCGCGCATACACAAGCTCTGGAATCTAAGATATTGTTGTCGCGCTTCGCAGCGCACGGTTTAATGAGTGACAGTTTGGAAGCCGGTGTAGGAGCCCGCCTGCTGTGGTGCGCACGTGTGTTGGGCGAGGGGCCGTCGCCGAGCTGCCGTACTGCCGTGTCCGCCGGCAGCGACACAGGATTTGTTATTGAGTTGATATTTTTTATAATTTGCAGCGCGCTTATTAATTCAAAGAAAAGGGTTTGTGTATGTTGTGATCCCACAAGCATAGATGGTAGTATCCGTCACCCAGGTCGATAGCAGACAGGAGTCGATTGTCGAGCGCTGCAGGAGGCAGTGAGACGAGTGTTGAGTACGAGTAGCACTGGAGTGTGTCGAGTGACAAGTGGTGCTGGAGAGACAGGCAAGAATGGTGGTCGAGTGAGTTCTAAACGGTAAAATTCACCGGAGTATGACGAGTGAGCGCGTCTCCCTGATCGTCGTGGGGTTGACCCTCACTAATACCGATTCGCGAGTGATATGAAGCAGAAAGTGACAAGTGCCGGATTACGTGATTCGCGTCAACCGCGTCGGCCAGCAACAACCAAGGATTGCAGTGAGGAATGTTGTGAATGTTAACCATCAGCATTGCGTGTGACCACAAGTACTGAAAATCAACAACCAATGAAAAGGTATAACTGTAATTAGACGTGTAAGGCGAAGGTAGCAACTGCCTCAGAATTTGTGTGTTACTATAGAAAATACATATTAGTTGTACATCGCAACCTTTGTGGTCCTTAATAATAGACGAACTTTCAATCATTCCACTATTCAGTCTCAGAACAGCCGCATTCGGTTGAAATACCCCCGAAACCACAGCAGAAAAGCCGATAGCCTTTCATCCATGAAGTACACGGGCATATAATCATAATAATTAACTGTTTGGCGGCTTCGATAAATTACGCAAAATCCAGTAAAGGAGTTAAACGGGGGTGTTTCAATGTACGTAGCGACAGACAGTAATTTTGATAATGATAGGAGTTTAATTCTTAAGGGAAACCATTGTTAGGCGAATAGATTAAATATTGATTTTTGTCATTGATTTCTTTTGTAATTGTCAGGGAATTGTTTCACTTTTTATTTAATCGAGAAGTATTTCAGTCTGTCTCAAGAGTTTGATTAAGTTGTAATATTGCTCTAATGCCACTGGAGGCAGATTTACATACGAAGCGATTGTTCAAAGAGCTTCTAGCGTTTTGTTAATTGAATGAGAAAGAATCGCTTTCAGAATATAGTTTTTGAAAAAAGGAATTACTTGTTTGCGTTATCATTTATCGAGTTTTAGATTTGACCAGACCCTTTCTCTTGAACTATATGTAGTTGTAGTAAGCAGCAGCAGCCGCAGCAACAGCAGGAGCCGCCATACAGAACATGCATTGCGCTCAGCATGAATAATAGGTTTTTTTTATGTTTTTGTTAAATAACGGAATGCAGCAGATCAAGCAGTGGCAGCAGAAAGACCAAGTAAGTTATTTGTTGCGCACAGGACCAAAAAAAATAAAGTTTAGGCGATCTCTGTAATAGCAAAGTTAACTACAGCACGAGATTTTCAGTAGAAAACACGAGATAAGAAGAAAGAGCTCGCGACCTTCCCCGTGCGTCCGTTCCGTGGACCTGCAGTGGTAGGGTAGACGTAGCGATGTGTTGAGTGTGCGTTGCAGCTGTTAGTTGTCTTATTGTCTAGTTCTTATGTAACCTTGTGTTGTGAGAGTGATTAATACTTCGGGGAGATCGTTTTTAGTGGGAGAGGTTTTCCGTGCAGGAGGAAACTTTACGGACCATGAGAGGCGGTAATTTAGATTGGGTTTCCTTGTTTCGAGGTGTCCAGATCATGACACTGTATGTGATTTAATTCACAATTTGCAAACAACGAATTCAGTTCATGATGTACCACGAACTGGTAGGCCCACAATTTCAACAGTACGGAAGCTTGACGACATTGCGGATATCACGTCGCGGTGTCCAACAAAATGGCAAGAGGCTAAAGTTTCTTGTACGGCAGCACATAAGACCGTAATCAAAGAACTGGGGATGTATCCGAATAAAACTATAGCTGTCCATCAGATACATTGTATAGACCATGCGAAAGGAATAGCGTGTTGTGAATGGTTTCAGCGATTTGTTAACCGACATGGAGTTGGTGTTTTATATCAAACCTTGTAAACCTGATAAGGCTAGGTTTCACCTATCTAGCTACATTCTCATAATTCACAGATTTGATGATCATAAAATTCACAAGCCTTAAAAGAAACGCCATTGCACGAAAAGAAAATCAGAGTGTGGGTTGCCTTAACACTCCCATAAATCGAGCGCAATTTATAGGGCCGATCTTCTTCGATCCCACCGGCAATTCCGATTCTTTTGTTTCCACATACATTATCCATTTATTGCCGTAGTGAATGTATACATTCTTTGGAGACGTATTAATTACGACTGGTCTTTGGTCCACGCACTCACCGGATCTGTCTCCGTCCGACCTTTCCCTTTGCGGTGTGACAAAAACATTTGTGTATCAAAATAATAGAAAGACAACAGATGAACTGAAGACAGC
Source organism: Schistocerca nitens (assembly GCF_023898315.1). NCBI lineage: Eukaryota > Metazoa > Arthropoda > Insecta > Orthoptera > Acrididae > Schistocerca > Schistocerca nitens. The sequence goes on from NC_064614.1 coordinate 5,533,768, forward strand.
GATAATTGATTATCTGCATCAGATTACACGTGAAATATTGGTAAAGGTGTTCGCAAATAAATGTAAACGTGTTGAGCTATGCCGTCAAAAAAATATATATATATATCATTTCCAGTACCTACTGTAATATTGGTGAGTACAATGTATTTAATTATAATTAATATAAGTAATTAATTTCATTATATTAATTATAACAGTGCTGAATGCCGTCTCCCAACATAGCTGTAGCCACGAGCAGTGAATCCTGGGCCCTAGCTTATCCAGCAACATAAACGTGCTCTTTGTGCGTCCCGCAACGCGAGACACGCAGAGATCACAGCTGCGAGGAGACTTCGTGAACGTACTGTATCTTGTATATAAGAAGTAAATGAAGAGAGTAGTGGTATGTTTATCGTTATTTAAATTATGTCGTTGAACTACATCTAACACTTCTATTGACCCTATAATTTTTTGAGAAAATATAATGTTGTAGTTTTGGAGTATTGATTTGGATATATGAAATGCATTAAACAGTATCTGAAATATTCTGTAATAAAAAACAGGGTACTCTTTTTTTAAGCATGACATTGTTCCTAAAATTTGTTTTATATTTTGATGTACTATTTAAATATATATAATCTTCTCTATAATTTCTAAGTACGAGCCAACATCATTTTAGTGTTTATATGAGACAGATCCAGGCGACTGTTGTTCAAGCTGCGTCTGCACTGATTAAAGCACATATCGGCAGACGTATGCGATGTAGACCAACATCTTATTACTTTCGTTAAAATCATATTATATAAGTTTTTTACTGTTTTTTGAAGTTAATCTTCATAGGATATTGTGTGTATCGCACTTTTTTTTAAATACGAAAACAAATAGATTAGCTAGATATTATGATGAGAACATCGGAACACAACTATCGGCATCCAGATGTAAATTACAAACGTGACACAGATTATACCATGATACTGATATTCCTTTTAAGTTCTTCTCTATATATAACATACTGGGAGCCTAATATTTTTTTCGCTCAATTATAATGTCAGAAATATTTTTATCTTGCAAAATTTATCGAAGTTATGTAGGTTAATTTTACATAAAATTTCTATACTTCTCTCATTTGGACTATATGTTAATGTAAATAAAATGGCCCTTAATAACGTATTAACAATAACACGGAAGTGTTCTATGAGATTTCGGTATTGCAGCCGGATCACTTTGACTTCTTGCCACGATATTTCGACTGGCAGTCGTCGAGCCATCTGCAGGTGAGTGTCCATCACTGGTGACTGCAAGTTCCCGGAGTCACCTTTGAAGCAAAACATTGGCGCGAAAACGAATGCGCATTGGCCTCCGTCGCAGGAGCGTCCTCTATCGAAATCCGCGCCCTCTGCAGCTACTGTTCATTCCGTGGAGTGAAGGCGCGTGCGTAAAGGTGAAGACGACATGTCCGCCCTCTGTCGGAATGCGCGCCCACGTCACTAAAAACAGACGTCAGATGTCGTCAGACGTGTCATTACCAATAAACTGTCTTCTCTCAGAGGAAATTAGAGAGATCACCGGGTCCCAGGCCTTGTGCAGTTGAAAACCGCCATCACGATTTATAAGATTTTGCGCTGGGCGTATCTTCGCAGATTCTTTAATTACTGAATCCAAAAAATTCTTCTCTGGGGCCAAGATTTTCGTGGCAGAAAAATCCATAGCGTGTCCCGTGGTAATAAAGTGCTCAGCTACGGTCGACTTACTGGGCTGCGAAAGGCGAGTGTGGCGTTTGTATTCAACGCACCTTTCACGCACTGTGCGTGTCGTCTGACCGATGTAGGCTTTGCCACACTGGCAAGGAATTTTATAGATCCCGGCCTTCCGCAGACTCAGATCGTCCTTTACTGAACCGAGAAGGGCACTAATCTTCGCCGGAGGCTGGAAGATTACTTTAACTTGATGTTTCCTTAGGATCCTGCCTATTTCAGATGAAAGGTCGTCGGGGTATGGAAGGAAAGCCCTGGACTTGAATAGCCCTTTATCTTCTTGAGGTTGTGGGTGGCCACGTCTCTTCCTTCTTAGCGCTGTTCTAATCTGATATGGAGAGTAGCCACCACCTCTGAACACCGACTCTAAATGTTCCAGCTCCTTTGTAAGGCGGCCTCCATCAGAAACAACATGAGCCCGGTGCACCAACGTTCTAAGGACGCCAGTAGTTTGTGCAGGATGATGACAACTCGAAGCTTGCAGGTAAAGGTCCGTATGTGTTGGCTTACGGTAGACAGAATGCCCTAATGACCCATCCACTCTCTCAGTAACTAAGACGTGCTTTAAAGTAGACTCCGGGAACTTGCAGTCTCCAGTGATGGACACTCACCTGAAGATGGCTGGACGATTGCCAGCCGAAATATCGTGGCAAGAAGTCAACGTGATCCGGCTGCAATCCCTAAATCTCATAGAACATTCAGTACGCCGGAAAAACCTCAGGAATAAACAATACGGAATTATGTATCTATGTTTTATGCTGCATGTTGTTGTTGTTGTGGTCTTCAGTCCTGAGACTGATTTGATGCAGCTCTCCATGCTACTCTATCCTGTGCAAGCTTCTTCACCTCCCAGTACCTACTGCAACCTACATCCTTCTGAATCTGCTTAGTGTATTCATCTCTTGGTCTTCCTCTACGATTTTTACCCTCCACGCTGCCCTCCAATGCTAAATTTGTGATATCTTGATGCCTCAAAACATGTCCTACCAACCGATCCCTTCTTCTAGTCAAGTTGTGCCACAAACTTCTCTTCTCCCCAATCCTATTCAATACCTCCTCATTAGTTACGTGATCTACCCACCTTATCTTCAGCATTCTTCTGTAGCACCACATTTCGAAAGCTTCTATTCTCTTCTTGTCCAAACTAGTTATCGTCCATGTTTCACTTCCATACATGGCTACACTCCATACAAATACTTTCAGAAACGACTTCCTGACACTTAAATCTATACTCGATGTTAACAAATTTCTCTTCTTCAGAAACGATTTCCTTGCCATTGCCAGTCTACATTTTATATCCTCTCTACTTCGACCATCATCAGTTATTTACTCCCTAAATAGCACAACTCCTTTACTACTTTAAGTGTCTCATTTCCTAATCTAATTCCCTCAGCATCACCCTATTTAATTTGACTACATTCCATTATCCTCGTTTTGTTTTTGTTGGTGTTCATCTTATATCCTCCTTTCAAGACACTGTCCATTCCATTCAACTGCTCTTCCAAGTCCTTTGCTGTCTCTGACAGAATTACAATGTCATCGGTGAACCTCAAAGTGTTTACTTCTTCTCCATGAATTTTAATACTTACTCCAAATTTTTCTTTTGTTTCCTTTACTGCTTGCTCAATACACAGATTGAATAACATCGGGGAGAGGCTACAACCCTGTCTCACTCCTTTCCCAACCACTGCTTCCCTTTCATGCCCCTCGACTCTTATAACTGCCATCTGGTTTCTGTACTAATTGTAAATAGCCTTTCGCTCCCTGTATTTTACCCCTGCCACCTTCAGAATTTGAAAGAGAGTATTCCAGTTAACGTTGTCAAAAGCTTTCTCTAAGTCTACAAATGCTAGAAACGTAGGTTTGCCTTTTCTTAATCTTTCTTCTAAGATAAGTCGTAAGGTTAGTATTGCCTCACGTGTTCCAACATTTCTACGGAATCCAAACTGATCTTCCCCGAGGTCCGCTTCTACCAGTTTTTCCATTCATCTGTAAAGAATTCGCGTTAGTATTTTGCAGCCATGGCTTATTAAACTGATAGTTCGGTAATTTTCACATCTGTCAACACCTGCTTCCTTTGGGATTGGAATTATTATATTCTTCTTGAAGTCTAAGGGTATTTCGCCTGTCTCGTACATCTTGCTTACCAGATGGTAGAGTTTTGTCAGGACTGGCTCTCCCAAGGCCGTCAGTAGTTCTAATGGAATGTTGTGTACTCCCGGGGCCTTGTTTCGACTCAGGTCTTTCAGTGCTCTGTCAAACTCTTCATGCAGTATCTTATCTCCCATTTCGTCTTCATCTACATCCTCTTCCATTTCCATAATATTGTCCTCAAGTACATCGCCCTTGTATAAACCCTCTATATACTCCTTCCATCTTTCTGCCTTCCCTTCTTTGCTTAGAACTGGGTTGCCATCTGAGCTCTTGATATTCATACAAGTGGTTCTCTTCTCTCCAAAGGTCTCTTTACTTTTCCTGTAGGCAGTATCTATCTTACCCCTAGTGAGACAAGCCTCTACATCCTTACATTTGTCCTCTAGCCATCCCTGCTTAGCCATTTTGCACTTCCAGTCAATCTCATTTTTGAGACGTTTGTATTCCTTTTTGCCTGCTTCATTTACTGCATTTTTATTTTTTTCCTTTCATCAATTAAATTCAGTATTTCTTCTGTTACCCAAGGATTTCTGTTAGCCCTCGTCTTTTTACCTACTTGATCGTCTGCTGCCTTCACTACTTCATCCCTCAGAGCTACCCATTCTTCTTCTACTGTATTTCTTTCCCCCATTCCTGTCAATTGTTCCCTTATGCTCTCCCTGAAACTCTCTACAACCTCTGGTTCTTTCAGTTTATCCAGGTCCCATCTCCTTAAATTCCCACCTTTTTGCAGTTTCTTCAGTTTCAATCTGCAGTTCATAACCAATAGATTGTGGTCAGAGTCCACATCTGCCCCTGGAAATGTCTTACAATTTAAAACTTGGTTCCTAAATCTCTGTCTTACCATTATATAATCTATCTGATACCTTTTAGTATCTCCAGGATTCTTCCAGGTATACAACCTTCTTTTATGATTCTTGAACCAAGTGTTAGCTATGATTAAGTCATGCTCTGTGCAAAATTCTACAAGGCGGCTTCCTCTTTCATTTCTTCCCCCCAATCCATATTCACCTACTATGTTTCCTTCTCTCCCTTTTCCTACTGACGAATTCCAGTCACCCATGACTATTAAATTTTCGTCTCCCTTCATTAGCTGAATAATTTCTTTTATCTCGTCATACATTTCATCAATTTCTTCATCATCTGCAGAGCTAGATGGCATATAAACTTGTACTACTGTAGTAGGCATGGGCTTTGTGTCTATCTTGGCCACAATAATGCGTTCATTATGCTGTTTGTAGTAGCTAACCCGCACTCCTATTTTTTTATTCATTATTAAACCTACTCCTGCATTACCCCTATTTGATTTTGTATTTATAACCCTGTATTCACCTGACCAAAGAGTCTTGTTCCTCCTGCCACCGAACTTCACTAATTCCCACTATATCTAACTTTAACCTATCCATTTCCCTTTTTAAATTTTCTAACCTACCTGCCCGATTAATGGATCTGACATTCCACGCTCCGATCCGTAGAACGCCAGTTTTCTTTCTCCTGATAACGACGTCCTCTTGAGTAGTCCCCGCCCGGAGATCCGAATGGGGGACTATTTTACCTCCGGAATATTTTACCCAAGACGACGCCATCATCATTTAATCATACAGTAAAGCTGCATGTCCTCGGGAAAAATTACGGCTGTAGTTTCCCCTTGCTTTCAGCCGTTCGCAGTACCAGCACAGCAAGGCCGTTTTGGTTAATGTTACAAGGCCAGATCAGTCAATCATCCAGAGTGTTGCCCCTGCAACTACTGAAAAGGCTGCTGCCCCTCTTCAGGAACCACATGTTTGTCTGGCCTCTCAACAGATACCCCTCCGTTGTGGTTGCCCCTACGGTACGGCCATCTGTATCGCTGAGGCACGCAAGCCTCCCCACCAACAGCAAGGTCCATGGTTCATGGAGGGAGGGTTATGCTGCATACAAGGTTATAAACCAGCTAACCGCCACAGTGCCACCTGGTGGGCGTACGTGTTTACACCACTTCTGTCAGTCGCCAGCAGGTGGTGAACATAAACACTTATAGCCGACTCGATACAGTTATGTCTATACCTGAACAGTTCTATTTGTCCATAGTAATTTTACATCTGAGATGCCGATTTGTAGTGATCATCATGATAGTGGGAAGTATATATATATACAGAGTAAAACGTCTTTCAACTCTGGAGGATACTATGCTGTAATATTTTAATGCATAAGGTATGTCATAATTCCATAGGTTGTGTTTCAAGATTGTTTATGGGGTTATGGTATCAGGACTGGAAAATATTTTCCTAACAATCTCAGTTCATCCTCTTACAGATCTGATGATGAGAGCATAGCTCTGACGAAACCGGTCATCAAATAAAATGCTTTTTTTAGCGATCTTGGCTTCTGAAGTACTTTTCATTTACCACACATTTCAGATTTCTCCCACTGACCATGACACGAATATATAAAAAATTGAACTCGTCCTTGACGAGTTGAGAAACTCCTCAGTTTAGCATATTAGCTGGTACTATATTTCGTATTTTGTTCACTGCTCCAAAGTGAATAAGTGTTTCGAGTGCCTTCCGGCAGTCAAAGAGCGTGGTATCTGAGTCGTGGCAGCTTAAAATTTGGCGGCATTGCACTCCGCTGGCGCCACTAATCACTTGGGTTGCCGATGTCGATCTGATCATGTGTCGGGTGGTAGTTGAGTGTTGTTGGCTTGGCGCACCCAGATAGTGACAGTTAGCTGCAGGGCACGTGGCTGGCAAGTTGTTGCCTTTGGGGGACTCCGGCTGTCAGGTACCCGGCTTGAGAAGCCGCGACTGGTTAAGTTGTCCGGAGGCAAGCCTTGCTGGCTCCCGTGGTGTCTGGGTTGCCCCGCTGTGTGGTGTATCTACCAGCCGCATCGTGTTGGCTCAAGTAAAGTAAACTTGATCGTTTGATACGTGCCAGGGGGGAGTGTCGCCAATTAATCAGGAATTATTAATCTATCCTATTAGGTGAATTCAATAAGCTCACGGGGTTTAAAGCATGTTCTGCCAGACCAAAGTTGCTCCTCACTACAACTGCTTTTTAACTATTGGTTTTAAGCCTTGCTACTTCCGGAGGGAGTTAAATTTTAAAGCCTTTTACTTATGAATACGAACTGCTGAGCCTTTCCTTTTATCCACAGTCATTATCTAACTCCAGTCATTATGAAACTCGTCTGCTTGTTCCCTGTTGGCTGTGCCGTGCCAGCCGCCTGCTGTATTCCCAGCTTATCTTGTTATTTTGGGCAGCTGTATATTTATTTAAGGGTCATGGACATTGTTTCTGCTGGTGTGTACCAGCTGGGAGTCTCACATTTAAATTGCATGCCTTCCCAGCTTTCAAAAAATGGTTCAAATGGCTCTGAGCACTATGGGACTTAACTTCTAAGGTCATCAGTCCCCTAGAACTACTTAAACCTAACTAACCTAAGGACATCACACACATCCATGCCCAAGGCAGGATTTGAACCTGCGACCGCAGCGGTCGCGCGGTTCCAGACTGTCGCGCCTAGAACCGCTCGGCCATTCCGGCCGGCCTCCCAGCTTTGTTTATATTTTGCGGATTGTGTATTTTATTACTTAAGGGATTTTATTAAGGCTTATACATTGTTAAGTGAGTTCCAATAGCCACAGTCTGTGGCGTGATTTATTATCCTTTCTGTATTTTGGATGGACGTTATCTCCTTGTTTAACATTTTATCCATGCTCTGGATTTGTTAGTATATTCAGTGTCACTCATTTGTAATTCATTTACTGATAACACTCAGTTTTTTTTAGCCCGCCTGCAGCTACGATTAGTTGGTGTGACTCTTTATTTGTATTTGGGGACTGTATAAACCTGGTTTCATGCCCTTTTCTAAATGGTATAAATTGTTAATATTTGCTATTAATGAATTGAACCTGTTCCAGTTCTTTAAATTATTGTGAGCGTTAATATTTTTAACAAGTTTTTAAAATTGAAATTATAATACTGCTGTTAAGCAATAAAATTTATTCCATTGAACAACAAATGACGAGCTACATGCGTCCGGTTTCCAGGTGTTTTTCCCTAAAATCATCCCAATCCTTGTTGTGAGGTATTAGTATGAACCTAAGTACTTTTGTCTACATCCTTCTGGATCTCAGGGACGAACGGATCGAACTGAGTTCCACAAGATCTCTGTTTATGGACTTCGTATTAACTGCTATTGAGGAGATTTTTCGTTTTCCAAATATGTCATAATATGCGAGCTTAAACCCTTAACACAAATGTGCAATAGACTAACGTCAGCAATTATTTTCAGCTGTTGGTGATGTTGCGTATCCCTATGCAGTTTGATTTTATATACAGTTTGTGTTGGATAGCACTTTAAGTAAACTATATGTTGATTATTGTTCGGGACAAACAGGATAAAATGCGGTCCTCGCTACGGATTTCTGTAGCTGAAAATTTTAACTTTGTGCCCTCTGATCTATTATGTGGGGATACGAACAACACGAAACGATTTCCTGCTGTGAATGCATAATCTTTAATTTGCAAGACTATGTTCTCATAATTCTGATCTGGCTTGTTAGAAATGGAACACTGTATCATTACTGTAACTGATTACGAAGTTAAACATGTCTTTCTCTACTTTCTTCTCTGAAATGCACTTAAAATTACTCTTACTGTACGCACAGAAGTTGCAGTATTCAGTGTTTGCCAAACATAAAAGCTGCAGTGGATTTTTTAATATTTGGACACTATTAATTGCTACGGCTAACACGAGAGCAGTAAACTAAAAATGAAAATTGATTTTAATATTCTTAGCGATACCAGATTTCAACACAGCAGTCTTTGACATCACACAAATAAAGTTTTAACACTCTGATGAAATATTGGACAAGCTAGCTACAAATTATTAAAGCATTTTTGACAATTTTTATATTCAAAATCAACATAAAATTCAAAGTACACACCTTTTTTATAGATCAGTATCCAATGGCGTCTTTCTCGATAAAAGAACAAAAGAAAGATAAGTAAGCATTCGAGAGAGCGTCACAGGGTCTTACAACATTCACGGCTACGAGAAGACAGAGAGAGTAATGTCTAAACCTCCACTATTTATAAGCAATTTACTACGCTAATGTATACCTTTGTTACATTTTTAATTATCATTGTCTGCCTAGGTTTCCACACTCGCCGACCACAGACGTTATTTACGAAATGGGCATACATAACGTTACACAAACATAAGAATGAAAAATAATTATTTCCTTTTTTTACAGCATCCACATAATCAATAACTATTCATACAGAAATGAAATATAATAACACAGATAAATGTTTTTTTTCACATATATTACACCGATTTTACAAATGTCTTGTCAGGAGACATCACAGTGACCAGACAACAATGGACTGTGTAACAGCTATTCATTTTCACAAATTTCTGGTAAGCTCAGAGGGATAGATCAGATGTCGTTTCCTGGTTTGGGGTAAGAGACTAGTAGCAACGCAATTTACATAACATTTTCGTGTAATGGGAGACGGGACTCGTAATACCAGTATTGATGTATGCGGGCTGCCGCATTATTAACGCACATTAACTAGCATTAAAGCCTCAAACACACATCCGTCAAACTAACTGGGTTCTGACGCGGGGCATCACGTGACGGGAATCGTAGAGCGCACAGAGGCGAATTAGCTCTGCTGTCCACGCGGCTTTTAATTTTGTGTCGCCGCTCCAGCCGGCTGTGGTGGGATTGTTTTAATTACTTCCATGTGTCAAAATAATTTAGAGCAACTGGCTGGTAGACCGCAATGAGATATGTGAGAACATTACATGCCATTTAGTTGTTAACAATGTAGTTGTAAAATTACCTTGCTATAAAATAGGCTCCAGAAACGGTAATGTTCAGATGAACCTCGTACATACGTTATTGTTCTTAACGTTCCTGAAAATGACTGTCCGTCTCACAAACCGTACACAGACTAACTATGCAGTCACGACAAAGATTGCCCAATTTACTTGTAGGAATTTTTATGGAAGACCTGAAGTGGTGATGTATATCGAATATATGAAATTTTTACTTTTAAACCTTACTTTCTATACTCTCATTTTGAATTTGGAGAAGTGATAGTGATCATCTCGAATACTTGTTATAAGTTACTGCCCTGAATTCTATTGACATTACTTTGGCTCTTCCAGAAAAATCATTTAAATGCATATAATTTAGAGCCTAACAGGACTTGAACTCTGCATTATGCACTGAATTATTCGTTGAAAACATTTGACTTTATGATACATTTAGTGATGGAATTATGCCCTGAAACTGAAAAAAAACCTTGTTGTGGGACCTGAGATTATGCGCAACAAGCGTTGTTTGATCTCCCTCTGTCTGTTCTGCATCGCGTACACTCGAACGGCTGGTACGCTGAAAACAAACATATTCCAGTCCGCAGCATTCGTAGCGTTAGCTGTCGAAAACATGAGCAGTTACAAGTTTGGGGAACCATAGGAGAAAATGAAAATTATTGATTGGGGTTAACGATACCAATAAGCGATCAGGTAAAAATAAATATATTTCAAAAAGGAATGGGGGTTCCAATTACAGACAGTATAGATATACACGTGGACATGTTCGGAAGGCACATTACGAGTGACCACGAGTTTTAAAAGTACAGGCATTACGAACTCGGACAATAATCATGATTACAAAAGGCACTGAGAATGTAAGGCGCTATTAAGAAAGAATACGGGAAGCAAGAACACCCACGTGGTGCTAAACGCACGTCGTATTGCCAACCGGTCGTCATACAGGTTTATATGTGAATGCGTGACCCATGGGAATCAACGAATCGAAATTCCATGTATAGAATACGCCTAGAATGCGATTTTAATTTTGAGTGATACTTAACACCTGGAGCATGTGTTCTCTCAGACAAAGTTTTCTACCTACGTTTCCTGTAATGTAAGTAGAGGTCACATTCCCTGACCAACTTCACCAAAGAAAAACAAATGTGCCACTGGATCCTAAAGATTTTCCTGCTTCAAGTACATCGAAATTGTCGGGTATCTTTGCTTCAACAAATACTTCGTCTGCTGGTAGCTGAAGTTTTACTAGCAGACTGATGAAAGTTAGTGTGATAAAAGTATTTTTATAGTATATACAGCCAAGTCAGCCAACTTTCGTACAGACAAGATATACACTGCTCTAAACCCTAACACTTCAACACCTCAGTCACATCTGTACAACAGATACCACCCTACAAACCATGGTGGTGAGTAGACAGTGTACCAGTATCAATCTCTCCACTCTCCGCCCTTTCCCAGTGCCACTCGCGGAATGAACAGGAAAAAGGCTGCAGATAATGCTCTGGACGGGTCATAATTTCACCAACTCTAACATTGTGGTCCTGACGTGAGATATATGTTGATGGAAGTATAACGTTTGTTGACTCGTGTTAGCACGTGGGCTATCGGAAGTTCGTGGTTCTTCCCGAGATGCACATCGTCTTTCTTGTTACGTATCCTACCTGAATTCGTTTAGCACCTCTGTGATACACGGTGACTGTATGCAACTGTGGCGAATCGTGAGCTCCTTTTTGACTCTTTGCTGTGTTTTCCAATAAAACAACGTAGTAAGGGCACCAAACCGACGAACAGTACTCTGAACAATTGGTCTAATGAGGTTTTTTCGAGCGACCTCTTTTTTTCCTAAGGACTCAACACAATAAATCTCTGTCCAGCACCTGCCTGTCCCACGGTTGCACCGGACAAACAGTTATCTTGAACATTTGATTGTTGCTGACTTCTTCCAGGGACTGCTCACTCATTAATGTAATGGAGAAATATCGTCTATATTCGTCTACTTTACTTAGTTTTAGAGTCAGCTGGCCATCTTTGCATCTCATCATTTCGTAACTAATTTCTAACGATATCACCACGCTGAACATGAGACTCAAAGGGCCACAAATATTGCTCGCCAGGCTATTTTCACACAATGTATGATGAACAGCTTGCGTTATCACACTGCACAGACGTACACTGCACGCTTCAGTTCTAACGATACCTTTTGTTACCAACGACACACTGAGTCCTATTCTCCTGTTTGCGAACAAGTCTTCAGTCCACTCGAGTACGGACGATGTTTCTTTGCTAGCTGTCCCTGAAGAACTGTATCGAAGGTTTCCTGCAATATAACAAAAGCGCCGGCCGCTGTGGCCTAGCGGTTCTGGGCGCTTCAGTCCGGAACCACGCGGCTGCTACGGTCGCAGGTTCGAATCCTGCCTCGGGCATGAATGTGTGTGATGTCCTTAGGTTTGTTAGTTTTACGTAGTTCTAAGTATAGGGGACTGATGACCTCAGATGTTAAGTCCCATAGTGCTCAGAGCCATTTAAACCATTTTTTTCCTACACGTACTGCCATCTCAGAAGTCGTGAAGCCAGTACCGTGGACATAGGGGAAGGTCATTCCGAAATAGCAATGAAACTATCGCATCATGATGTTCTGGCTCATCGATGTATCTTTCTTAGTTCTCCAAAACACCGACGTCATTAAGTCAGGTCAGTACATAAATACATAAATATTTAATCAGATGGTGGTTTTGCAGTGTGTAACGAAAGTATGTAAGTGGAGCACAGACGAATGGGGAATGATTCTACTGGCAATACGTACTCCAAAGGGGAAATCCACAGACAGACATAAGCAACTTACACACAGGGAACATTGTAATGTCTTCTTGGGTATTCATCCTGGGAATTTATAAACCGCTTCAACTGTATGTAGTCCTATATTATTGGATCACTAACGTTTCGTGGCACCAAAAGCCACCATTTCACGTGAATATCTGTATAACAATAAATTCAGACGGAGTAACAACCCCGAGATATACACTGCTATGGTATATTATTTTAAGATTTTAAACAATCTTTTTTTAAAAAAATATTAAAAACATTACATGAGAATATCAGAATGTTAGTACTAACGTAATTAAAACATTAGAGCGAAACAGCTCGGAACGTTTTTACCTACATTTGTTGTCCGTCAGAATAAAACACCGCTAAAAGACGATATGTCATGGAATAAAACAGCCGCATTCCAGTACAGTGCATGGATCCTAAACAAATCATACCATAGTGATCCATTGATAAGGAGAAACATAAATGAAAACTATTAAGACCTAATTTTCGGCCAGAGTGAAAAACAAAGAAGTTGTTGCCACAAAATTGAGGGATGTTCCACCTGGACCAAATCTGTCCGGTAGGTAATCTTACGGTTTCTCCAATCTGAAGATTTGACCTGTAGCGCCATGACACCGGTAGTGATCCAATAATTAAGTACTAAATACAGCTGAAGGGGTTTTTTAAAACCCAAGATGACCACTCATAGCTGCGGTTGCCCGACTACAAGGCCGTGTGCACATTGTAATGGTCTGGTAACTGGGAACGGACGTCTCGGCACGGTGAAGTTGGTCTGCTGCTGGCGCGCTGATGTCGTGTGCGTGCATCGAAAGTGGTTGGAGATTTTGTGAAACCACGACTAGGCGACGAAGTGTTGGACTCCCTGCCTCACTGCAGCTGGACTTTGAATTTCGCCGCGCTACACTCGTTCCCTCAGATATAAATTATACCGTCACAGCGGTATGAGCGCTCGACGGCAGAGAAAATACTAAAATTGTAACTCTTTTTTTTCTATCCCTTTTTTGTCTCTTGAGAGCCGAAGCTTAATGCAGACGTAAAAAATTATTAGCTAGTCTTGGTCTGATTAAGACGAAAAAACTTATTAATGTGTAGACATATTGTGAAAGATGTTATGAAATTCGGAGGATGGAAGAAGCAACGTAAAATAAATTGCATTCAGTATCAAGATGATTTTTATTTGTGTAAATTAGTGATTCCTGGACGATTGCAAGATTTCGGAGCAGCTACTACTTTTCATGCAGAAAGGAAGTAGGAGATTTTTGAAGACCTGGACGCCGCACGAAAGAAGACATGTTAACATGGTAGGGATGAACTCTTACCCACGCCATTTCCCCCTGTTAATCACATTTTGTTATTCTCTGTTCTCCTTCAAATAATTTTTGTAGTGGAAATTGGTTTGACTTTTGCTCAGAAACGCCACAAGGACCACCCCAACAATAGCTTTTCCGAATCACGAAGTCCGATAACTTTTCTGTAATACGAAATCCGATTTGCATTTCATTCTTTCACTTTTTTCACGGTCATTAACGATTTTAAAACCCCCTTTTTATTCACATTTTTTCCCATATTTTCAACCTTTTCTTTTCTTTTCCTCTGCTTTTTCTTTTTTATTAAGCACTACATCACTGCGGAACGTGGATGACACAGGTTCACACACGCTGTAAAAAAGGATAGGCGTCGGTCGGTGGTAGATTTGACGACAGTTTACGATGCCGATGCTAGCTCAAGTGTTATGGTTGAAATGGCTCTAACCACTATGAGACTTAGTTCTGAGGTCATCAGTCCCCTAGACTTAGAACTACGTAAACCTTACTAACCTAAGGACATCACACACATCCATGCCCGAGGCAGGATTCGCACCTGCGACCGTAGCATCCGCGTGGTTCCAGACTCAGGCGCGTAGAACCACTCGGCCACAGCGGGCGTCCATGTGTTATAGATCACACCGTTAGCGTACACTGTCAAACGTGGGACTCTGCAGGTGGTGATCCGTACATATGCCCATCCTAACCCAACGACATCGGCAATTACAATTCAGATGGGCACGGAGTCATGGAGATTGGACTATGGTTCAGTAGAAATGTGTTGCCTCGACGGATGAACCATCTTTCTGGTTACATAAGGCCGACGATCGTGTCTGGATTCCCCCTCATGTTGGAAAACGGCTGCTAGAAACATTCACCCCGCCATGGATGGAGGCCGACTGGGGGCTTCCGTGGGACCTGTCTTAGTGATAGAAGGCACTACGGCAGCTGTGTACCACGTGATCGTTATTGTGAGTGTGAGATGCCGGTTGAGCTGTTTAGCATAGTCCTAAGATGCTGTAAGTCCGATGTTTGGTGATGTAGAGAGAAGGGAAGCTTCCCATAAGATCATGCAAATTTAAGAAAGAAAACAACGTCTGGAAACAGAGACATCTTAGCGAAGGAAAACTAGTTGGGGTAGCCCAAGAAATCATGAGACTATGGATGCCTCACCACATGTGGATATATTGAAAATTAGGCTCATCTATCTACCACTGAGCACCAGCAGAATCGCCAAAGTCCATGATTGAAGCGTCGACTGGCTGGGAACGTTGAAACTCTGGTGAAAGTTACTTAGCCTCGCGTGCCCTTCAGTTCAGCGATTGCATCGCCGACACATTGTTATCACTCTTGTGAGTGTGTAGCTGGAAGACAGCGGCAGTAACAGCTGGAAATTCTGAGTTCAGCTCTCCCTCTGTATTAAAATGGGAATCCTTTCCTACCAAAACAGGTATCGTCTCCTTGGTCATTTGGTTGCAGGTTTTTACTCTTCCGTCTACAGACGGCAAGCGTTTATTCTGATGATACTCATGTCGGGCCTCCAGCCGGAACATATCGTCATCTTGACATAATATTTCGGCGGTCCACCTGGCAGCCATCTTTAGGTGATTAAGCCGCCGCAATATCTCGACGGAACTACAAGCCGAGCCACAAGCGTTTATTCTTCTCTCGTTTGTCTACAAGTTCTCTCCAACTTAAACTTTCTAAATTGTGGCTGTTTCTGCCAATGTAGGAACCTCTCTGGACAACTGCAACAGGTATTGCGAGTTCTGACTAATAACAATTTCGTAAATAAGTTAAACTCCTATCACTGATTTTGTCACGATTAACCAATAATGACCCGGTGGGGAACGAATTAAGGAAATCTCTGCTACTCCATAACAGGCTTCTAACCCAGGCGTACTGAACGGCGTTCACGTACTCACATGTAGAAGAGCACGCGTTCTACGGAAATAGCTAATGTGAGGCCATAAGACAGCTCACTGCAAGGATTTTAAACTGTCTAAATTATTTTGTGCTGAGGCCACAGACGAATGGCAGATTTCACGATTCTTCCATTCTGCCATTTCCACGTGGCTACACACATAGAAGTAGTAATTAGTTGAAATGTCTCGGATAGTATTGAAAATTGTTTGCAGTTAGGTTGCAACGTCAAAGGGTTCCTCTACACTGATCATGAGATAGTGTATACAACAATATGTAATGTGTTGCGTGTCAATTTGGGGATAAGCTGAAACATAACACCACCTCCTTGTTGTGTATAAAATGGATGCCGATGAAACTGTGCTAAGATTTATCTGTAGCACAAGTTAATCAAGGACATTTTAACTGGTGTAGAGTACTATTTTAGTTTTTGTGTCTCTTTGCCTGACGTGTATCATGACGTGGTTGAAAAGGGTTAACCTGATGCCAAGTTAAATATGAAAATACACAATCATACTTGTGGGTAGGCTTCCTCACACTCAATCACACGCCGGCCGGGGTGGCCGAGCGGTTCTAGGCGCTTCAGTCTGGAACCGTGCGACCGCTGCGGTCGTAGGTTCGAATCCTGCCTTGGGCATGGATGTGTGTGATGTTTTTAGATTTGTTAGGTTTAAGTAGTTCTAACTTCTAGGGGACTGATGACCTCAGATGTTAAGTCTCATAGTGCTCAGAGCCATTTGAACCATTTGAACTCACTCATACGTACTGATGAAAGAGTGTATTTATTTGGAATATAATAAAACTCTGTTTTGGCTGTGAATAGAATTCCTCTCTTGCCAGCAGCCAGTGAAGTCAACCATTGCCGAACTAGGCCTTTCGAATTAAAACCTTGCCATCTTCCAGTAAAGATACATTTCATGTCTAGTGTCTGCAAGCGATACGGATCAGTCAGATATTACAAAAAAAATTTATCTCATGTGGTATGGTCGGCTTAGCAGCAGTATAAACTCTGCAGTGGCAGTGGCTGGTGGTAATGGGGGTACAGAAATGTTCTAGTAGTCACACACTTTCGGTAATAAAACATTTTCTGTTGGGTCACAATATAGAAATGTGAAGTAAGACAAGACCAAAAACTTGAAAATCAAAATCAGCACCTCTAGAAAACCTATCAAGAAATCATAAAATACTCATGAAAATAACCATCAAAACATTAACTGCTTCCGTTTTCATTAAACTTTCAATCAAGTAGGCAAGGTCTTCTGTGACTAAAAAAACAGTATGTCTACCTACTATCTAATCATCTGTAGAATTACATCACACTTCAAACATTCATCACAAAAACATTCATAGAAAGACTGAGCTCTAGTTTTGTCTTCTCGAAACCTTCAGAAACAAAGGCAAAAATCCAACGATGGTGGCATGTTCGGTGACTTGAACATGATATCACACTCATGAATTTCCAGGTGGCACAATCAGACAGTTCACTGTGGAAACACACAAATACAGGGTTTCACTTTGGGACTACAGCATGCAGGGAATATAGCAGAACGCCTAGTTACTGCCTGTGCACTCCAAGAGTGGACTTCCAGGGCATCAGGGCAACATTGGCCAGACAATCTCCCATGTAGTCGGTACTACTATCTGCTAACCAACTTCCTCCTCAACCACCAGCCGCCAAAGCGTTTTCGGCTGTTGCCTCCAAATCTCCACATATTCAGTTCCTCCCAGCCAGGCTGGCCACAGCTGCTGCGGTCGCCCAGTTTGCTGACATCGCAGGCGCTATAGTGGTGTTCAAACATGAAGGCGACGGCGTGATGTGTTTTGAGCAGAGAGAGACAGAGAATACTCTGTGGCGGCGCCGATGTCCTCAGTCTCTGTCCGATGCGTTACACTGCAGCTGTTGCCTACCCTGGTGACTGGCAATGCAGGGGTGACAACTACATCTGGCCATTGCTTATGCTTCTGACTCTGCCTAGCAGAATTTATATGCTGGGAAAACTATCGCATCCGCATCTTAACAAAATACTTGTCGTGCTTGCCTCATGCCAACCCTAATGAACAACATAGGGGCTACGTTACCGCATCATGCCTGAACTAACATGAAAATCAACGCTAACCGCGCTGCACACACCGCAGTGCACGAGCTACAACGAGACGCGGCAGAATGACGCTATTGGTACTCCGCTCCTTGCTATTGAGCATTAATCCACTCACCGCCACCTTCTTGAGTGCACAACAGCACAGCAGCAGCTGACTCTTACGAACCCCGCCCTCTCTCTTGCAGCAGCGAGAAAACGCCTCCAGCGTTGGCGCCACCTGCTGTGTGGGGTGGAACTTCAACTGTGTCACAAAAGCACGCCACACTTGTTAATCAGAGTATGAAAAGCTTACAGATTACATGTGTGAATTATGTTGCATGTGGGTTTGTCGAGATTTCTTACTGATGTGAGCACGCGACTTTGTGGCGACTATGATTTTGTTACTTCACCAATCAAAGCCAAACAAAATAACTAGCATCACATTTGAAACTTAGACTAGGTCAGTTAACAGTCTGTCTGAGCCTGGCGATCCAAATCACGTATCGTAGTGATCAGTGTCAGCCAGCAGCACCTGATCAGGATCCGACACTTCGCATTTCACTGCACTCGGACGAACTACTTGCCGTAAAGAAGGTGATGATGATTCGTGTTTCAGGGGGTAAACAGCGAGTTCATCAGGGCCCTTGACGTGAAGACGGTAGGTCAGTACTATTTACAGAACTCTGCGAATGTTTTCGCTGCGTTAAGATCAAACGGCTACCTCCGTATGGTTTGCAATCACAGTACAAATGAGGCCAGCACCATTATGCAACGGTAAGATTAGCAGTGCAGAATTTACGCCTAAACAACAATAAAACTGTCGCTGTCAGATCGCTTCTTTCTTAACTCTCCAAGCAATCACCGTTATTAAGTCTGGTCAATACACAGATATGCAAATATTTAATTAGGTGGTGGTTTTGTTTCATGCATTAATAGAGAAATTAGAGAACTGTTGCAAATCGTGTTCCTTGTTAAAACTGCCAAAACAAACAATTCTGAAGCATTCGCTACGTGAATGCTTAACCGTCTGGAAGTCTTAAGAGCAATTAGCTTTAGAAAACACAGAGCAAAATAACGTGATTTAGTGCTTTGTACTGTACGAGAGGCGCTCACTAAGAAATGCAACACCCTTTCTGAAAGCAGGATGGTTTTATTCGGGATTCCCACACACCATATTACTCCCTACTCTTTTAGCTGCAAAGTCCTATTTTCAACATAATCTCCGTTCAAAGAGTCGGCCTTACTCCACTGTACTGCAGGGCCGCATGGTACCAGCCTACTGGTCGACGTCGGAGGCAACGTCTTGCTCCACCAATAACTTACCCATCATCCGCGTACTGGTTCCCTTCATTGGGCCAAACAAGTGGAAGTCAGGAGATGCAAGGTCAAGGCTGTAGGGTGGATGAGAAATAACAGCCCAATGAAGTTTCGTAAGCCCCTCTCGGGTGTGTAGACTTGTGTAAGAGCTTCCGTTCCATGGAGACGTTCCACAAGCTGCGACATTGTCGTGAATAAAAAAGTGACCCGTATATACAATATCCTTCAATTTACGTCTATGGTCACAAACTTTTTGTTAACAGATTACCGGTTTCGGTCTATAATGAACATCATCAGATCTGCAGCAAAAAATGGGAAAAAACATAAAAACACTCGCAGTTTGTCTACAGCTTAAAAACAATAAATAGACCATAATGAAAAGTACTACTGACAAATATATGCATTTCTGCGCTTTAATTATGAAGAGACATACCTGTTTTATAAAAACAAAGTCCTAATGTACTGCAGCCATAGTGTCATCGTCAAATGTTAAATGCAGACTCAGCATTCGCATCGCGAAATACACATAAATAACGTTACATGCACGAGTAATGTTGTCAGTAGCGCTATTTTTCAAAACAAGCTGCCGTGCAGTAGCCACCAGATGTCGCTAATGTCGGCATACACTACTTTTCAATAATTAATTGAACAGCGTAAAATAAAGGGGGATACATTACTTAAAGTCTGTAATGAGCTTATAACGTGTAAAAGGCATTACCGTAATAAATAATCGATGAAATAGAACACGACAAAACTTAGATTGTTCATTTCATAGACTGAATTAACTAGATAATGTGGGTCATCCACAGTTACGGAATTTTATAATTCTTTTCTTGCAGCGGAGTGCCGCAGGGTACGAGGTGCCCTCTGGTGGTCACGTTCCTTCAACCACTTCTGGCAGAGGGGACTGATTATGTGCAGCACTGTGTTTTCTTTCACTGTGACTTCTTTAGGGATTTGTTTCATGGTTTTTAATAGTATCCTGTGTACTGTCAATAGTGTTTATTACTTATGTCATTATTGGCACTAGAGCATATGTCAACTACTGTCTCTTAACTCTTCCTCTTTTTAACAATCTGACTTTTGTCGTGTTCTATTTCGTTGCTTTTTATTACGGTAATGCGTTTTACACGTTATAAGCTCATTACAGACTTTAAGTAATGTATCCCCCTTTATTTTACGCTGTTCAATTAATTATTGAAAAGTAGTCGACATTAGCGACATCTGGTGAACTTACAACACAAACACCTTATGGCTACTGTACGGCAGCTTGTTCTGAACAGTAGTGCTACTGACAACATGACTCGTGCATATGATGTTGTTTATATATATTTGACGATGCTGGTGCTGATTTTGCATTTAACATATGACGATGCCACTATGGCTGCAGTACATTGCGACTTTGTTTTTATAAAACTGGTATGCCTCTTCATACTTAAAGCGCATAAATGCATATATTTGTCAGTAGTACTTTTCATTATGGTCTATTTATTGTTTATAATCTGTAGACAATCTGCGAGTGTATTTGTTTTTTCCCATTGTTTGCTGCAGATCTGATGATGGTCATTATAGACCGAAACCGGTAATCTGTTAACAAAACGTTTGTGACCATAGACGTAAATTAAAGGAAACTTAAGGAGTTCGTTTCCATTTTTGTGGTGACGAACACGCAGAGTCTTTTCTTTTGTTTCCTGAAGGCAGCACAGCACACTTCCGAGTCGATCGTTGCACCGTGAGGGAAGACACCTCACAGAATGACCACTTCAGAGCTCATGAAGGCCGTCACCGTGACTTTGCCGGCTGAGATGTCTGTAGACATTGTGCAAGCGCCTATGAATATCTGCGATGCTCTGGTTTTGTGCCAAAAGAAACCCGATGACAGCTCTCTTCTTCGAACGGATCTCCGTTACAGATGCCATATTGAGTACTACATATAGCATCGCCACCTATAGGAACTTAATGAAGCAACAGCGGCTGATGTGGGAATATTCCACGACGTACCGAAACAAATTCGACATCTTTTCAAACGAAAGTGGCCGAGAAAAAAGTGTGTTGCATTACTTGTTGAACGCCCTCCATAGTTAATACCTTTCGCAAGTTTATCCCTTTAGAAAACACAAGAGACACATCATTGGATGTTACTGAAAAATTTTCAAAGGCAATTCTATAAAGAAGGGTTACGTTACCCTCATGGTTAGTTCGCACCAACTTGTTAATAACCTTGCAAAAAACAATTAGTTTTCTTATGCGTATGATTTAATTACCGTTTGACTGCTAATGCACAGTAGAAATCATTAAAGGTCTTATTATCACTAATTTGAGCTACTGGGTCGTAACATATCATTAGCAACTGAGATAATTACTGTTTGGTTCGTTCTGGGATAGTTAATCATTTAATGTACACCAGGGTGCAGAAATGAGGAGTAATGTTTTGAATTTTCAAATCTCTAATGTAATCAACTGACTTGCAGTAAATCAGAGAGAGTTTCCATTACATTTAGAAAAAGTTAACATTAATTATCTGCAGTTGGTCTACGTCTGTTATCGTACATAAGAATAATCACGTGTACAACACACCAACGAAACTAAAAAATCTGCTGCCTGCTACAGGTGTTTGTCTATACATTGTCCAACGTTCGTCCATTGCAGACATTAAATGAAAGTAGATAAGAAAACAGGTAACAAGTTCTGTTTCAGGATACTGAGGTGGAGCGGTTTAATTCGGTACGGAAGGCCTGAGGTCTTTCAGAGTCTCGTTATTTCATACAACGGTCGCAGCTGCAGTAAGAATCGACACTTGGCAGGGATTACGGACAACGTCTCCCCTCTCCACTGTAAGAGGGCAGAGGGGAGGCGACGCTCTTTAACGAGTCTGTGTTGCCTTCTCGCAGCCAGCGGTTTAACGAGCGCGGCACGGAAGAACCGCCGTGGAAGCTTTCGTTGCTCAGGGCTGCCTCCAGGCGATGTTCAAACGAGGAGCAAATCCCTCGCACAACCGGCGATCACCTCATTTATTGGCGGACAATGGATGTACAGCAAAAAGTGGGCAGGTTCTGAAAGGTCTAGCAGCGGCTGACAGGCAAAAGTATCGCGTCCTCCACTTCCTTTTACATGAACACCACGGATTATTTACAATATCCATCAATTGACTGCTCAACAAATAGTAGACGATATCTTATGTAAGAATCTTTTTTATTTCAAACAAAGTGAAGTACATTTCTCCAAACAGTTTTGCTACTGAACTTCGTGGGTGATTAAAACAGTATGCTGGAAGGAGAATAAAAACTGGAACTTCTGCATTTCGCGGGCAAAAGTTCTATCGACTGACCTGTCCAAGCACGACTCACGATCTACTCTCACAACTTTGCTTCCGCCAGAACCTCTTCTTCCACTTTTGAAACTTCACGGAAGTCCTTTTACATACCTTGGAAACAAGCATTTCTGGAAGAAAGCAATTCCGAGAGGTAGGATATAGATACTGGCGCAATTGTAGCTGTGAGAATGGGGCGTGAGTCGTGCATGGTCGATTAGTATTTGGAACTGAGGGGAGAAAAGAACTATTACGAAGAAAACCGCCTTAAATGTGATAAGCTTCGGCCACGTTTGGGGCCAGATAACCGTTTTCGTGACGCTAAAAGCAAAACCTTTGCCTGATTTGTCGGTATTTTCTTTTGCTTCTCGTCAATCTCAAGCGCACTGACACACATGAATTTATCGTCTTTTTGCCATAGCAACATTAGAGTGTCCCATCTTATCTAGGAGTCAGATAAAGACTGTCAGTGCACAGTTTGAGTGTGATTCTGAAAAGGGTTAAGAGCTCGAAATGTCGATGAAGAGTTGGCAGTCAACCAGCAACAGTCACCTGATGGAATAAGACAGTTGGTAAAATCAGTTAACATTACAAAAAAAAAAAAGATTAAAATGTAACTGTTGGATATTGGATGTATACGAACAAATTATTTTTAATTACACATGTCTGTCTTAAGGAGCGCTACTAAATGTAAGTTTCTTCAGTCGGTACACTAGTCAAGCCATAGTCGCAAGTAAATTACAGAAAATTCAGAAGACTAGTTTCGGTGAAGTTCAGTCACCATTATCGGACGTAACAAGTATGAAATAGGGCTGTTATTAATTATGAGAATATGAAATATAATCAACACCTAACAACAACACCTTGTATTTCAGGTTCTCATAATTAATGGCGACTCATTTCATACTCGATACATTTGATAATGGTGACTGAGATTCACCGAAACCAGTCACGTAAACTTTCCGTAATTTTTTGGGTACTAATAATCGCTCCAGCTGTATTTCGGTCCTTTATTACTGTACCAGTACCGGTTTCATGGCAGAGCATACGCGGCCCCGTCCCCTGTATCATGATGAATACAGGGATTAGCGACCACAAGGCAGTTGCTGCTAGGCTGAATACCGTAACACCCACAACCATCAAAAAGAAACGCATAGTACACCTCTTAACGCCTTTTTAAGAGACAGCCTCCACTCCTTCCGATCTGATAACGTAACCGTAGAAAAGATGTGGAATGATTTCAGAAAGATAGTATCGACGGCAATTGAGAGATATATACCACATAAATTAACAAGTGATGGTACTGTTCCCGCATGGTACACAAAAAGCGTCAGATCGCTTTTGCAGAAGCAACGAAAAAAGCATGCCAAATTTAAAAGAACGCAAAATCCCCAAGATTGGCAAAGTTATACAGAAGTTCGAAATACATCGCGTGCTTCAATGCGAGACGCTTTTAATGATTTCCACAACGAAACTTTGTCTCGGAATCTGGTAGAAAACCCAAAGAGATTCTTCTCATATATAAACCACACTAGCTCAAAATACAATTAAATAAATTTTGACTTGCTGTAAATAGACAAAAGAGAGTGTTACACAAGACCGCACACTGCCAATTAGAAAAACGCGTTACTGTCTGCTTTTGCCAACACAATAAAACATACACTCAGAACGCAAATAATGTAGCAAGTGAAAGACAGCACGGACCACTCCCAAAACACCACGGAAATAAATCACATATGGCAAACTCGATTGGACCTGTTTAACTTCAGAAATAGAAAATAGTTAAATTTACAAATGCACGCACCCATAGTGCACAGTGAGAGTGGGTGTCAAACAAGCGCTAGGTGTATTGACAGTCAGGATGCTAATTCACCTTTACTTCATCGGCTAAACTGTGGTCAGTAGAACGAGCGCACAAGTGACGCTCAGTGGTCACACAGTGGAAATCTGTCTTGTGAATCGCCACTGACGCATTATCGCCCGCCATGATTCCTGCGTTAGGCCGAAGTCAATCATGGACGATGCAGGCTGCCACGTCCACCAATCGAGGCAGCAGGGAATTCGCCAAAACCAACAGAAACGTCAGGCCTCGGCATCCCGCAGACTAAATATGGCCTAACTTCCAGGTAAGTCGTCCGTGAAGAAAACACCAGCTACCCATACACAGGGAGCAGTCCACCATGACACCTCTGCTCAAGCCACGATTCCAAGCACGATCTCGTCCAACGGTCAGATCCTCGCTGAACTCCAACCAATGACCCCTGGAGCAGACAGCCTCTCTATGAGCTGTGCGCTTTTAACTTGTCCTCGCGTTGCTACAAAAGTTACAGCACGAGGATACACGATAAGCCGTAACTTAGCAAAGCAACCAAAAAGGTTCAATGAGTATCAGACTCGACATCGGGGCGTAGGAACTGTTCAATTGTCCCCATCCCCTCCTAAAAGTGAAACAGTAGGATGGGAGCTGTACTAGAGATGGGCAAAACTAATCATTTAGAAAAATGTTCAAATGTGCGTGAAATCTTATGGGACTTAACTGCTAAGGTCATCAGCCCCAAGCTTACACATTACTTAACCTAACTTATCCTAAGGACAAACACACACACCCATGCCCGAGAAAGGACTTGAACCTCCGCCGGGACCAGCCGCACTATTCATTTAGAGATCGGATCACAACTGGTCACTCACTAATATGAACTTCTTTTTCATGGCTCACCAGTTACCATTCACTGACAAAGATAAGTAAAAGGAAACAAATTGCCTTAAAGTGAAAAAAGATATACACCCAGCATATTCTATAAACAGGAGTTATAGAATGCGAGTAAAACGGTGTGCTCTAAAATGGTCTGAAACGTTCTTAGTAAAGAAGAAACTCGCGAAGAGGATTCTGACAATAAGCGAGGACTTCAGTGCTGAAAGACAAAAAATTTTGAATGACATGATATCCGAATTTGGGCTACATAACGTACGAACAAGAGATGGCAGGGTAATAGTGCGGATAGTGGCTTGAAAAAAAAAATAAAAATAAAAAACAGTGCAAATGAACTCTAAAGCCTGTGCTTTATGAGCTAAAAACGTGTCTACTCATGCAGCCACTAGCTCTACTATTGCGTCTGTATTGTTACTAAACAGACTGCTTACGCTACGCTTGTTCGTTTTCTTTTTTTGAAGTACCGCTGCGCGGTGTGGGATCCTTGCCCGAGAGGATTAAAGGAGCACATCGAGGAAGTTCAAAGAAGGGCACCAAGTTATGTTTGAAATAAGGGAGAGAGTGTCACAGACGTGATATAGGATTCCAGATGGACATAATTAAAATAAAGACGTTTTTCACTGCGGCGGAATCTTCGATCGCCAGCTTTCTCCTCCGAATGGGAAAATATTTCGTTGATGCCGACCTACATAGGGAGTAACGATCATCATAATGAAATACGGAAAAACGCGACTCGCCCAGAAAGATTTAAATGTTCGTTTTTTCCGCCCGCTGTCCGTGAGAGGAATAAGAGAGAATTTTATGAAGGTTGTTCGATGAACCCTATGCCAGGGAATTAAGTGTGATTTGCTAAGATGTGGATGTAGATGAGCGACGTGTTCAGTTCTGTCTGCAAGTACTGAATCCAGTAGCAAATCTGGTTCGGTACATGATAAGCTCGTATTTTTTTCGCTAAACAGAAGTTCAGGACGGTCCGAGTCCTGGCGATTGCAGGGAGTGACACCGTTGACCGCTGGGCTTCGGGGGCCCAGTTTTCCTGTAGCGTCGACCGTTGCTACTGCGAGTTTAGTGGGGAAGGAGCGGCTCTCGTCGCGTGCTACGTGGTTACGACGAGCGTCGGTCGATTGTCGTGTGCTAAATACAGCGACATGTGATGTGAACGAGTTGTTTGCAGCCACAAGCAAGAGGGCAGTGTTATCCGGTGCCTACCTGAAGTGCTGCAACTATTGGCCTCCTTGGCATTTGTTTGAAATTATCTATGAACGCTGTTTAATAAGTACAGTGCTTAAAGATAGTTAATTCTGCCCGATGGAAGGGGGGCAGGAACCCAGTTTCTTATGCCTTTAGGTGACCGTTTTGGAGATGTGCGTCTCAATCTCGAGGTTTCTGTATGCGCCATGTTAGTATTTTGCAATATTAATCTTGTACCCGAAATCATGGTTTGTTATTATTGAGTATTTGATACTACTGACTGTAATTTCTTTTTCTTGTACACCTCATGGCCCTTCCCAGGACGAGTTATTGGATTTGACCTGTAACTAAAGTTGCGTGCACTCAGCCTAAGAGTACGCACTGTGAGGGGTCCACTTGTACGAGAAGCCCGATTTTGTAATATATTCCATGAAAAATGACATGAAGTGGTTGTCACACGTATCATTGTCACATTGTATCTTTGACACCACTGAACTAAAAATGTTGCCTGAATGGCAGATTCGATTGTATGTAGGGGAGCGCAGTAGCTGTTGCCGTTGTACTCTGTTAAAGGCAGGCTGTAAGACTTTAAGGTAATGGCTAGCTGTGAGAATTTAGCTGTTGGCCTATGGAGGCAGCATAATAGAATTTTGTAAGGTAATGAAATTTTGTATATTTAGTTGTAAGTATGCAGCAACGCAATGTGGCTTTTGCTAATTTTACAGTACTGACCCTTGAATTTAGGAATCAAGTATTTGCCATCAGATTTAATGTATAGGTTTATTTGGTATGCCCGACTTCTTATATTTTGTGTGTTTTGTAATCCTGATACAAGAAAGTTAAATATTGGAATCTGTTTTGTCAAACGGTGTCAGACTTTTTGCCATGTAATAATCCAAGTATTGTTAACTACGTCAGTAAGTGAGAATTGCAGAACAGTTAAGAAATTCACTGATCTTGAAGTTAATGTAAAACGTTTCATATGAGATTTCGTGAAGGAGAAACTTTATCTTCAATACAATTTACGAATTGAAAAATTCCGTCTTAGCATATCCTGTTATCAGTGCCTCATCCTCTACCATTTCGTGTGACATTCTTTCTATGAAGCTATTTATGGCCGCCATTGAACTTCGCTGAGCCAAGATTGAATATTTTGTATGCCTACTATGAAGAGAATAGAATACCAAGATAACATCCGTTGCGACTCAAAAGCTAAGGAAAATGCATTTCATTGTTTATTTACACATGGAATTTTATCAGTTTATTGGTCAGGGCGATAGAACTCTGTGCTCACGAGACTGAGTAAATTTCAGAGGGATTGATTTCTTATAGGCATTGCATACTGGTTTTCCAGATTAAGTTGTTTAATTTTTCTTTGGATCAGTAAAAGTGATTAAGCACACCATTTGCTCAACAACACATCACACTGAAAATTTGGATAACACAAAGATACAATTAAAGAATGTTACAGCTCGTATATGTGCATGTGCGTGCTTGTGTTACTCCGTGTTGAACAGCCTTTCGGGTTATAGGTGTACAGTTAACCGGCCATCTGCCATTTGGTGCGTACCCCAATTACAGTGCTTATTAGCCCCAGTATAGCTTGTTTCTTTTAAATCTTGATCGAATTGTCATGTAATTATTGTTTTAAATGGCCCTGTAGATTGCTTCTTGTTATCGCTGGGAAGGTTAACTTGCAAGGTCACGAGTGGTCCGCTCCCTTGCTGATGTTACCGATGTTTAAACGTTGAAATACTAACTGCCCGTTGAAGTATTGCTCTGTATGCTAATTTTTATCAAACTAGTTTTGCTGTTCGTTGTTTGTATATGTTGACGGCCTTGTATCGGTAGCGGCTGAGGAGTTGCTGTTCTGCCCGTCCGGGGCGGGAACTCGTTCTCCTTCTGCTTCGGCGGCTTTGGCGGCTTTCCCGTCATCGCAACAGGCCTAAGAGTTGGCAGTCACAAGCGATTCCGTCAATCTCTCGTTCCATCTTCAAGTTGAGTAGTTTGCTGTTATTCTTTTGGCATCTTGCCACGGTTGGGGTGTCTCAGCATTAGGAAGTACTTCACTTAGTATTTCTGTTATTACAAGGCCCTTATGGGCGTGTGATGATAGTTTTTGGGCAAACTGAGCACTGAATTTCTTGATTTCTTTAAAAAAAGTAATGGTTCACTCGTCGTTACTTTAATTGTGTTTTATTGCCCGGTAGTTTATTCAAGTACTTAACATGATCTATGTGGAACAGGCTCGTGTTTAATCAGTGAAATACTAGTATTGCTTCGGTCTTATACTGTAGGTGGGTAGCCTTTGGGCAGCTTGGCTATATCTTGTCTATATAGAGCAGAATAGCCAATGGAGATGTATGTAGTTTAATGTCTTTTATTTAATGTTTGTTGAACGTGTATTGAAGTCCTGTTATGGGATCAGCTCACAGTTGTGGTCTAGTTGCTGGGACAGAGTGCAGCTGTAGGTTTATTTAATTAAGTAACTGTTTGTTGTCGGGGCACCATGGTGTTTCAAAGTTGACATTTTTTGAGTACTATTCGCAATTTTTGTGTATAAAAATCTTATTTATTTCTATACATTTCGCAAGATTCATGATAACAGCCAGCTAGCTCATGATAATATTGTTATTAAATAAAAATATTTGATTGGGACTGATAAATGGGGCATCATGTTGGACCACCATTCCACGTGTGTTTCATAAATTAATTCTGATCCTTGTTCTTGATATCAGCATCAGTCTGGGCACCATTGTCTACACTGCTATGGATCTGATGGAGGAACAGAGCAAGATTAGCTTCGCAAGATCTCTGTTTGCGCAAACCATGTTGATTTTTATACAGGAGAATTTCGTTCTTCAAAAATATCATAATATTTGGGCATTAAACATGTTTCAGAATTCTATAACGGATTGACGTCAACGATGTAGGTTTATAATTGTGTGTATCTGTCCTACGCCTCTTCTCGAAAACGGGGATGACCTGCGGTTTTTTTCCAGTCGATAGACACCCATAGTTGCTTCAGCGATTTACGATAAATTGCTTCTAGAAGGGGAACAAATTCCTTTGCATAATGTTTGTAGAATCTTACAGGTATCTAATCTGCTCCTGATGCCTTTCCACTATTAAGCGATTGTAGTTGCTTTTATGTTCCGTGATCAGTTACCTCAATATTTGCCCTTAAGAGGCTCGTACTGTGATTGAGAGGAGGAACTGTGTTACAGTCTTCCGCGGTGAAAGAATTTGGGAAGACCAAATTCAGTATTTCGGCCTTCTCTCTGCTATCTTCCGTTTCGGTACCAGTAGGGTCTCTGAGTGAATAAACGGATGTTTTTGAACAGCTAACTGATTTTACGTAAGGCCATTGCGACTGGTTGGGTCAGGAAGAGAACCCACAGCTTTACCTCGCCCAGAAGTGTCTCGGCAACTTAGAAAACTTGCACGCCCTGTAACCGAATGATTTTACACCGCACCTCTTCAATAATAGGGGCGTGTTTCACATCCGTGTTCTCAGACTTAGATCTTAAATGCGTTTACCCAGATGGCTCAGACGTGCCTGAATCCTAAAGACCTATGACTGCGGTGCCCCACCACTTTCCAATTCGTAGTTCGTATTGCAGCTGATCATTCATTAGGTACGAATCACCAGGACGGATCGCTGGTCCATGGTCGATTCCACCATTTACAACCAACACAATGTAGAAAGACATTTGGGACGACCTGTAAAATTTATAGAAATGATCGGGACACACCTGTATGTTCAATTCTTTCGTTACGTCGAATATGCCATACTTCTTCCCTCTTTTCAACCGTTGTGGATGTACCATTCTTTCTTCGTCTGGTGAAGACAACGTACTCTGATCTATTCGCAGCTTGACGTCGTGCGTGTTCAGTGTACACTGCCCACGTCCCATTCGCTCCATGCTCCTGCCTCTAGCATCGGGATGCCGTTCCTGCCTGTATTCGGCCTATGGGCAAGCCGCGTCCGGAGGCCAGCACAATTACATGACTTTATTTTAACTACATTGTATGATTCAGTCGATGCAGTGCATAAGCACCAGACTGATGTCGTGATACAAGTTGCGCCAGGCCAGTTTATTTGACTGATCTTATTGCTAATGTTGACCAACTTATTGAACAGATAGCCAGGGATTACACGGTACAGTACTTGATGTTTGACACCACGGATATACGTTATAGAGTGTTATCCTGGTGTTTAGGTTTTTTCTTTGGGGGGGGGGGGGCATTTTGGAGAACGTCTGAGTCACTGCGTGGATTTTCAGTTTATGATATGTACTGCAATGTTTTTTATATTGACTTCAAGAATATTACGTTAACTGAGGATTATTTACTCTATGGAATTGATACAGTTTCTTTGGATTTTTAAGTTTTACGTAGGGGTGACTTATTTAATACGCAAAAAAATATACAGTTAAATGAATAACTCATTGCGCATTTTCAGAGATTTTGTGTATCAGGTCCCTATTTACGGACATTTCACCTGAGCCAGAAATACATTTTTACTTAACTGCTCAGGAACGGGAGGTCAACAGTCAGGGCAATGTTTCCAGCGACAACCCAACTAAATGAATCTCCACAATAGAAAGAAAAACGACGCCAACGGTCCTCTCGAACCCCAAACAATCGTGATTTACGGACTGACCAATTAAATGATGTGTTCATTTCAGAAATGTTGTAGTAGTGATTTATAATCACTTATTCATCCAACAATTTCTTCACTGTGAGTTCTGCTGTCTCCGAGATCTTTTCCATTCTCTTCCAGCACCGCATTTCGAATGCGTCAAGACGCCTCCTGTTGCATACATAAACAGCCCACATTTCCGAGCCACAGAAGACCATTCTCGTCTACGTATGGCGGAGACAAAATCATGTACGCTGAGTTTCGCATGACAGATATTTTCAGAACACAAGGCGATTACTATTTGAGGTACGTCATACTGGGATCATCGTGGGCGTGAGGTGAGATACCAAGAACTGGAGTGTCAGTAGCAGCGTAACAGCAAGCGTTCACCGGTTCCCCTCTCTGCCATTTGCGGTTGCCGCCTAACCGCAAATCAACTCGACGAGGAATGTCTCGGGGCGAGAACGGGCTGCGACTTGACTCGGCAATCGGGAGAGGTGGATCTGTCCTGGGTTGGTACGTTACTGCTTTCTAAGGAAACCACGGGGATCGTCTTCGACGTTGTGTACCGTATTGCGTCGTTATGGCAACGTTTTTCTCATTTCTCATTCACCTCTCCTGTCTTATTTCTCAGAACTTTCCGGTCAACGACACGTATTACATAAAGACAGCTGCGAATGAATTTGCAACCGCACAGCACACAAGCGCCCACTGCAACTAACCACACTGCCGGACAAAAAACTTTAAATACCCTGAAGGACAAGAGAAAACGAGATGAAATTTCACTGATTGAGGGGATGCATTATGCTATTTCCCTGATTACAAAACCGAATGAAGTTTACAAATAACTTGGCATTACGAGCTCATTTATCAGTATGATACTCCACCCCTTCTGTCCTGGTGTCATGTACTGATCTGATTGGGAGTGTGTCATAAAGCCCTTGTAACCTCCCCTGAGCCCACAAATTCAGTAACTGGTTATTGATGTTCTGGATACTGACACTGCGGCGGAGTTGACGACCGAGCAGGTCCCACACAAGTATTTTCTCGGACAGGCATGGGGTCTTACCGGCTACGAGAGTACCTTAACATCACGCAGACAGTATGCTAGCTCCCCCTTACTAACTGGCCCACTGGACTGCGATATAATTGACCGTAATGGCTTACGCCTAGAGAAATTTTACAGTGAGTAATGCTATCGTTATCGGAGGAAAATAATACCAGTTAGTACGACGAAGAATCTATTCTAAACCTAATCTAAATACTCATAATGGTGGAATTCAGTGCAAACGCTAACAAACCACACATGGGGAAAAAGAGTACCACGTAATATTTAATACAAAAAGTACTGATTAGGTAAACAAGAATAATTAAACGATCGCCTGCCCACTAGGGCAATGAATATCCAGAACCTTAAGAAGGGCAATGACAAAGAAAATTAAGAAAACATTAACTGGCGTGCAAACAGAAGGTTGTCACACTTTTCGACAACAATTCACGAGAAAATAAATGAATCAGAAAGCACTGAGTTTGCAGTTACTTAATCCGAAATACTAATTATTGCAAGAAAAGTTAAATGACGTTGCTGGGTGAGCAAATGACTGACTGTAAATGAAACTTTGTTGTGTAAAAAAATGACCTCGACGTAACTTAACACAAAATTTGGAAAAAGGCTAGCAATTTGCTTTTATTATTATTATTTTCGATTATTCCCATTTAAAGAGAGCGTTTCAACTTGAATTCCTTTATGATGATTGTTTCTGTTTTTTCTGAGCCCAAATTTTCTTCATGTGTTCATTGTGTTGTTTCTTTCGCTCCGCTGTCCATTTGCATCCTGGTCTCTCCTGTGTTGTGGTGTCAAATTTATGTTTTTTGATGATGTTCCTGAATTCAGTTCTATTTTCTGCATCGTTTACTGTTATGTGTGCTTCTCTGAGGTCCTCTTCAACTTCTTTTATCCATTTTGTTTTTCCTCTGCCTGAGTAGATGACTTTAAGAATTCGCTTTGAAATTCTGTTTTCATTCATCCTGTGGATATGTCCGTAGAACTGCATTCTTCTTTTCCTTATTGTATCTGTAATCATGTCTGTGTATTTATATAATTCTGATGTTGGTCTCCTCTTCCAGATTCCTTGCTCTTGTATCGGACCAAAAATTTTCCTGAGAATTTTCCTTTCTTGTTTCTCTATTTCTTTGATTTCAGTTTGCCCACCTATTTGTGTTGTTTCAGATGAATGCAGTGCCTCTGGAAGTACGACAGTGTTGTAGTGCCTCAATTTTGCGTTAATGGATATGGACTTTTTGTTATAATAGTTCCATGTGCGTTTATATGCTTTTAATTATTGGAAGATTGAATTGAATTTACTGTAAGCAAATGAACAATGATTTTACTTTTTACTTAAGAACAATAAAACACATACCAAGCCAGAAGAAGTCACTAACTAAGGTAAATACAGAATAAATGAAACTGCGCACTCTTATTTAACAGTCTTACGATGTTGTAGCTGTGCGAACGAAGAATAATGTAGCCGACGACAATGCTGAGCTGTGGGTGCTGCTGGTGCTAGCTGAGAACCACGAGTCGTCTCCAGAGCCACGGATAATGATGGCACTGGCAATAGTAAGAATTGAAGCTTTCCCCGCCTGTCCACTCCTACCGTGCTCCCAATACTCGAAGGTTAACGCAGTAGGTGCGCCTACACTGGCAACTGTGGGAGCGCCCCACAAACACGTCCGCACTCTTACAAGACTCAGGTTGCTCTGCCGCCTCTCTGCACGCAGCGCGACAGAGACTCTCCACACGCGAAGATAAACAATGGCACTGCTAGTGCCATTTCGTCATTGGAAATGGAAATTTGTGATAAGATCTTATGAGATAAAACTGCTCAGGTCATCGGTCCCTAAGCTTAACCACTACTTAATTTAACTTAAACTAACTTACGCTAAGAACAACACACACACACACACACACACACACATGCCCGAGGGATGACTCGAAACTGTTCAAAGAAGTCACTAAGCCCGCCCAAAGATGTAAACAACCATGCATGAGCAGCGCCCATTAGACAGAGGGGATCCGACAGCCGATCAGTTGTAGTCTTTCCTACAGGAAGGAGGTACACGGCTCGTGTTGTCTGTTGTTCAACCATGCCTAGACGGTCAATACCACGGTTCGATGGCGTCCGTATTGTTACTTTGTGCCAGGAAGGTCTCTCAACAAGTGTCCTTGCGTCTCGGAGTGAACCAAAGCGATGTTGTTCGGACATGGAGGAGATGCAGAGAGACAGGAACTGCCGATGACATGCGCCTCGCTCAGGCCACCCAAGGGCTACTACTGCAGTGGATGGCCGCTACCTACGGATTATGGCTCGGAGGAATCCAGACAGCCACGCCACCATGTTGAATAATGCTTTTCGTGCAGCTACAGACCGTCGTGTTACGACTAAAAGTGGGTGCAATAGGCTTCATGATGCACAACTTCACTCCCAACGTCCATGGCGAGGTCCATCTTTGCAAACATGACACCATGCCCCACGGTACAGATGGGCCCAACAACATGCCGAATGGGCCACTCAGGATCGGCATCACGTACTCTTCACCGATACGTGTCGCATATGCCTTCAACCAGAAAATCGGCGGAGACATGTTTGGAGGCAACCCGCTCACGCTGAACGCCTTAGACACACTGTCCAGCGAGTGCAGCAAGGTGGAGGTTCCCTACTGTTTTGGGGTGGCATTATGTGGGGCCGACGTACGCCGCTGGTGGTCATGGAAGGCGCCCTAACGGCTGTACGATACGTGAATGCAATCCACCGACCGACAGTGCAACCATATCGGTAGCATATTGGCGAGGCACTCGTCTTCATGGGTTAGAATTCGCGCCCCCATCGTGCACATCTTGTGAATGACTTCCTCCAGGATCACGACATCGCTCGACTAGAGTGGCCAGCATGTTCTCCAGACACGAACCCTCTCTAACGTGCCTGTTACAGACTGATAAGGGTTGTTTATGGACGACGTGACCCACCAACCACTCTGAGGGATCTACACATGAATCGCCGTTGAGGAGTGGGACAATCTGGACCAAAAGTGCCATGATGAACTTGTGGATAGTACGCCACGACGAATACCGTGTGCGCTGGTAAAATGATTAGGGTGCGTTTCGAAGGATATTTGGGATTTCTGGAATGAAGGGTAGAGGGCGAGGAAAGCAGTGTCTTCAGCATACTGAAGGAAGTGGGCTGATGGAGATGGTTTGGGGATATAAAAAATCTTGACATGTGTGTGAAACCTTATGGGACTTAACTGCTAAGGTCATCAGTCCCTAAGCTTACACACTACTTAACCTAAATTATCGTAAGGACAAACACACACACCCATGCCGGAGGGAGGACTCGAATCTCCGCCGGTACCAGCCACACAGTCCATGACTGCAGCGCTCTAGACCGCTCGGCTAATCCAGCGTGCTTGGGAATATCGATAGTGCACAGGAGATAGAGGAGACGAGAGAGGACAGAGCCTTGGGTCATGCTTCCTGTAGGATGAAAGGTACAGGAATTAGTATTGTAAACAGTAAGAAAAAATGGGCGATTAGATAGAAAGGATGCAATAAGGCAGATGTAGTTAACTGGAAGTGCATATCCCTGGAGTCTGAAAAAGAGACTGGAATGCCCTACATGGTTGTAGGCTTTTTCTGAGTCGAGGCAGATAAAAATAGCGGATTTATGGGTGTTCAGTTGGTGGGATAGGAGATGAGTGAGGTGCAGCAGCAGGTCATCAGAGGAGAAATTTGGACGGGAGCCACACTGATTAATAGAAAGAAGGTGGTGTTGGTTCAAGTGCTGATGGGCCCTTTGGAGAGGATAAATTTGAAGACCCTGCAGATGGTGCGGTAGGAGGAGATATCAGTAGGAAGTTCGTGAATTTGAGGAAAAATAGGATTATGGATCTTTTCTGTTATTGATAATTGAAACCTCAGAACATAGAGGTTGAAAAGGTTGCAAGAGTGATGAGAAAGTAAGGGGGACATTCCTTTAGATGTTGATAACTAATGCAGTTGTGACTAGGGAAAGTGTTGGTCTTTTTGTGGTATACTTTTTTATGCAGCTTGCCATAATTTGTGCGTTTAATTATGTGTGTGGTAAGTTGTTCCAATAGCAGAAGCTGTGAGCTAGGGGTTGGACAGCGCTGTTTGTACGTTCATGGCTGGTAGGGAAAAGAGTTATCAAAATGTGGGTCATCAGGGATGGAGAACAGCCAGACAGATAGGATGCAAAGTAGTTAGCTTTTCTCAGGTTGTAATGAATGAAGAAGCAGGTAGTAAGGTGCAGCATTATTGCCAGTGCTTCGATGGAATGCTTTCCAGTACTTGGGTGTGTTAATGGGGAGTGTATTGTTGAGTTTGGTGCATGTCTGGCATGAGTCCTGGCATTTTTTTTTTGTTTTTTTGCATTTAGTAAATTCCTGATATGTCAGTATTTTTTGGTGGCTTATGAGTGTATCCTGGTCATGAGTCTACAAAAAGGATTGGTACATGTAATGGGATTCTTGGAGTAGTAGTAGGGCTTGTGGGGGCGGAGGATATTTGATCTTGGTAGGAATGTGAGTGGTTATAGCACCTGGAAAGCTCTGCTGCAGAAAGGAAACGTCATGAAAGATATCGTCAGGTTGCTGGAATAACAGGGGGTGGCTTCCAATTTGGGTTTCTGTGGATTTCTACCAGGCATTCCAGTTGGCACAGGATAACTCTTGGGTGGAGGTGGCGATGGGGTGCATGCAGATGAGGTTGCGTGGAGGAGATGGTGAGGAATACAGGTAGGTGATCACTTCCAATTGGATTGAGGACTTCAGCAGTAAGGTGTCCAAAGAATTTGGGAGATGCTAGGATGATATCGGAGGTGATGTCGCTTTTAGGGTCGGTATTTTGGGGGATGGGAACAACATCACCCTGCAGGGAATCAGTAAACCGATGCCAGCGTGACTCAAGTTCTGCGGGGATCCACTAGACTGGTCAGTCTTTTCGTCCTGAGTTGCCATGTTCAAGTAAGATAATGAGCACTACACTCGTAAAAAACTCATATGATGTATTTCCCATGTTTCTGTTGTCTAGGATACAACTGGCGATGCGTAAGTAGGTATAAGTGTGTTTCATTACCCAATGCTGTAGGTAAAGGACTGTTTTATATAGAGGCAAGGATTAATGGCTGCACTGGAACTCATCCCTGTGACTAACACAATAAAGTGTTTACTACTTGCTTTTGGCAGAATGCTAACATGAAACGCACATCTCCATAGCATCTAACACAAAGCGCAAAATCTACTAAAATTGTACAACTAAAACTACACTACAGGCCATTAAAATTTCTACACCACGAAGATGACGTGCTACAGACGCGAAATGTAACCGACAGGAAGAAGATGCTGTGATATGCAAATGATTAGCATTTCAGAGCATTCACACAAGGTTCGCGCCGTTGGCGAGACCTACAACGTGCTGACATGAGGAAACTTCCAACCGATTTCTCATACACAAACAGTAGTTGACCGGCGTTGCCTGGTGAAACGTTGTTGTGATGCCTCGCGTAAGCAGGAGAAATGCGTACCATCCCGTTTCCGACTTTGATAAAGATCGGATTGTAGCCTATCGCGATTGCGGTTTATCGTATCGCGACATTGCTGCTCTCGTTGGTCGAGATCCAATGACTGTTAGCAGAATATGGAATCGATGGGTTCAGGAGGGTAATACGGAACGCCTTGATCGATCCCAGCGGTCTTGTATCATTAGCAGTCGAGATGACAGGCATCTTATCCGCATGGCTGTAACGGATCGTGCAGCCAGGTCTCGATCCCTGAGTCAACAGATGGGGACGTTTGCAAGACAACAACCATCTGCACGAACAGTCCGACGACGTTTTCGGCAGGATGGACTTGCCCTTGACGCTTCATCACAGACAGGAGCGCCTACGATGATGTACTCAACGACGAACCTGGGTGCACGAATGGCAAAACGTCGTTTTTTGGATGAATCCAGGTTCTGTTTACAGCATCATGATGGTCGCATCCGCGTTTGGAGACATCGCGGTGAACGCACATTGGAAGCGTGTATTCGTCATCGCCATACTGGCGTATCACCCGGCGTGATGGTATGGCACGCCATTGCTTACACGTCTGGGTCGCTTCTTCTTCGCATTGACGGCACTTTCAACAGTGGACATTTCAGATGTGTTACGACGCGTGGCTCTACCCTTGATTCGATCCCTGCGAAACGCTACATTTCAGGAGGATAATGCACGGCCGCATGTTGCAGGTCCTGTACGGGCCTTTCTGGATAAAGAAAATGTTCGACTGATGCCCTGGCCAGCACATTCTACAGATCTCTCACCAAGCGATAACGTCTGGTCAATGGTGGCCGAGCAACTGGCTCGTCACAATACGCCAGTCACTACTCTTGATGAACTGTGGTATCGTGTTGAAGCTGCTTGGGCAGCTGTACCTGTACACGCCATCCAAGCTCTGACTCAATGCCCAGGCGTATCAAGGCCGTTATTACAGCCAGAGATGGTTGTTGTGGGTACTGATTTCTCAGGATCTATGCCCCCAAATTAGATGAAAATGTAATCACATGTCAGTTCTAGTATCATATATTTGTCCAATGAATATCCGTTTATCATCTGCATTTCTTCATGGTGTAGCAATTTTAATGGCCAGTGGTGTACTAACAGGCTGCGTCTAGGGTCTACATGCTTCTATCATTATTCTCACCTACAAATCGCTCCTCAACTCCATCCTAAGCTATGTTGATGTTGCCTGGGTATCTGCGTCGCCCTAATTCTGTAAGACCCTTGAAAGCCTGGAAAGACTTGTACTCCGCCTCGCCTTATGAGGCTGCCTATCTTCCCAACTCTCATCCTGTACCAACTCTCCACTTCCCACACCCTCTTGTCTTCCTAGAGCACTTCGGATCCGATACATTAATCCCAAAACATAGACGCAGCATCCAGTTTTCGACCCAGAATCACTAATCCATGTACCGTGCAACGTCACTACATCAAGATTCCATCTTCCATACGCCCCCACGCCTTATCGATCCCCTCCCGCCAGAATTTCATCCAACTCTCAACTCAAACGATGATATCTGGCTTGAAATATACCCCTCTTTCGTACCCTAATCGCTCCGCCTCACACCATCCTCCAATTTTCTCCATTCCTCTTCATCCACCTGCACCTCTACAGGGCCCCACTCATCATCATGCCATTATCATGACAATTTTTTCAGTGTCACCTAGCATCACCATTACACCATGGCATCGTTCACGTTCATCAGATAATATTTTAACTGTAATATAAAATCGTCAAATGATTTTTAAAAAGTCATTCTTATTTTGCATCTATGTGTATTTTACTAAATCCTCATTTATTGTCACCTGTTTCCGTGTAAAAATCGCCAGCATCGCCCATCTATGCATTTTTTACAGAATCATCTGTTTTTCATCTTTTCTATTCTTTAACCATCTTGGAATATTGTTTTGTAACCTTCGGTTGAAGAGTGGGATTATCTGCTGCCTGCCTGCCCCTGTAGTGGGGAACTGAAATAACAATAAAGAAAAATATAGCGATATTGGGACTGTGGGTTGCTGTCCTAATATTATTACCATCGTTATGTCCCTCCTAGCAGCTGTTCACTTGTAGATCCCCAGGAAGCTACTCCCTGCGCTACAGTGTTAGTTTGCTGTCCTGTTAGTATTACCAAATTTTCCCACTTAGGGCAATTGGATACACTGGCTGGAGCATCTCTCTACTGCTAAACTAATAGCTAAAATATCCTCTCTGCACCCCACAGTTATTGACGAGACTGTCTAGAACTACTCTCTAGCGCTGTGTTGATGCCAACTACCCCTCTGACAAGAAGAGAATAGAAGCTTTCGAAATGTGGTGCTACAGAAGAATGCTGAAGATAAGGTGGGTAGATCACGTAACTAATGAGGAGGTATTGAATAGGATTGGGGAGAAGAGAAGTTTGTGGCACAACTTGACTAGAAGAAGGGATCGGTTGGTAGGACATGTTTTGAGGCATCAAGGGATCACAAATTTAGCATTGGAGGGCAGCGTGGAGGGTAAAAATCGTAGAGGGAGACCAAGAGATGAATACACTAAGCAGATTCAGAAGGATGTAGGTTGCAGTAGGTACTGGGAGATGAAGAAGCTTGCACAAGATAGAATAGCATGGAGAGCTGCATCAAACCAGTCTGAGGACTGAAGACCACAACAACAACAAAAACCCCTCCCCAACTCCCTTGCTTCGAAGCCAGAGGAACAAAATTTGAATTTTCCTGCGAATTTTGAATTTCCTATCAATTTTTGAATTCCCAGACAATGGGTGGTTCAGAGCAGAGGGCTCTGGGTTTCCCAGAGGGGTTGGGAGAGGGTGGTGGGTGGTTTCTCAGAAGGACAGGTTTCCCAGGGACTCACACACCAATTACCATAACAATAGGTTAAGGGATTATGTTCTCAATTTAATTAATTCATATCAACCTGATACCAATTTAATTGATTAGCATATCAATTTGGTATAAAGTGTGCCCGAGCACCCCCATTAACCAACTACTGTCATGACACTACGTTTTATATCTTTATAGAGAGGATTGTGAGCGGTAATGGTGCTATAACATTCCATTAGGATATGTCAGAAGTTACTTTTTCACCTGAATGTTTCTCTCCGTTAAGAATGACACACTGTGTTCTCTTTGCTATGAACACTACTGTGCAATCACACTGCTGGTTTCACATACCATGTTTTGCTCACAAGTTGTCAGTGCGGAATAGTAGCAGGCGCCCTCTGGAAGTCAA
This sequence comes from Schistocerca nitens, assembly GCF_023898315.1. Lineage (NCBI taxonomy): Eukaryota > Metazoa > Arthropoda > Insecta > Orthoptera > Acrididae > Schistocerca > Schistocerca nitens. Next base: position 5,574,638 of record NC_064614.1, read on the forward strand.
GGAACACCGCATCAACCTGGCAGCTGCTATCAGCTGCTTTCTGAGTCTCATGAGCGAACAGGGGGAGCAGAGCTTCAGACGATCGTGGGTTTCGGAACCCATGGTGATTCCTACATAGGAGATTTTCGTTACGCGATGTGAGGTAATGAGCATTGCATTCTCATTTAAATATATGGCCGAAAGAGTTAGCCTACAGGAATTGTGAAACGAACCCTGCCGTCCAAGACCGCATGCCACAAAGGGCGCAGACTCACCACGAGGCATCTATTGTCTATTGAATCGTAAGCGCTGCAGTGTGCGAGTGAGACAGACGAGAACCTACGTCATAGGGAAACCCAAAAATAAAAAAAGGTTCAAATGGCTCTGAGCACTATGGGACTTAACTTCTGAGGTCATCAGTCCCCTAGAACTTAGAACTGGTTAAACCTAACTAAACTATGGAAATCACACACATCCATGCCCGAGGCAGGATTCGAACCTGCGACCGTAGCGGTCGCATGGTTCCCAACTGTAGCGCATAGAACCGCTCGGCCACTCCGGCCGGCAGGGAAACCCAGTAGAAGCCACTTGTGGCCAAGGAGACGTAGCAGTGTTAAATATGGCGGACCTAAGATCGGCCATAAAGGGAAACATTAATGAAAACTATTTAATTCTGTAGTAATGCATGGAATCAAGCCACAGTAATTTTAATCTGCTATCCTTGATAAATTTTCATGGTGATCCCAATAAAACTTAAATATTGGTCGCATCTATCACAGTTTAGGATTTACTGTTAAAGTGAAATTAATAAGTTCTGTAACAAAGATCTGAATGCTAAAATCTGAACGCTTTGGTCGATCTTAACGATCGACATTTCATATAGAAGCGCATCATTAAAATGACAAACGTGGTAAATTTCAACTCTGTAACTTTATTTGTTTAAAAGATATAGTAAATTTAAATTATCAGTATATTCAGACAAGCATCAGATCATCATTTCCTCCACGCAAAACGAATTGAACGATAACAGCATGGCACCTTATTGAATCATTAGGTGACAGAATATTTGTTGTAATGTTTAGTGCAAAATAGTTACTTTTGTTGGTTGGTTGGTTTTGGGGAAGGAGACCAGACAGCGTGGTCATCGGTCTCATCGGATTAGGGAAGGATGGGGAAGGAAGTCGGCCGTGCCCTTTCAGGGAAACCATCCCGGCATTTGCCTGGAGTGATTTAGGGAAATCACGGAAAACCTAAATCAGGATGGCCGGACGCGGGATTGAACCGTCGTCCTCCCGAATGCGAGTCCAGTGTCTTACCACTGCGCCACCTCGCTCGGTAGTTACTTTTGTCCTTTATTTATTTATCAGTAAGCACATTGGTGCAAGGCTACTGGCTGTGGCATTCAAAGTTAAGAAGAAAATTGTATTGGTTTCATGTACAAAAATTTAACGTTTATTATGTAATGGATATTATTCTTACTTTATTTAGAAGTTGAAAGTGGTCAAGCTGTGATTACTCAAATATGTTAAAACGTAAAATAATGCAGAATAAGCTGTAGCCAATCAAATAGACGGCTTCAGGGAAGGAAGCCGGCCGCTGTGGCCGAGCAGTTCTAGGCGCTTCAGTCCGGAACCGCGCTGCTGCTGCGATCGCAGGTTCGAATCCTGCCTCGGGCATGGATGTGTGTGATGTCCTTAGGTTAGTTAGGTTTAAGTTGTTCCAAGTTCTGGGGGACTGATGACCTCAGATATTAAGTCCCGTAGTGCTTAGAGTCATTTGAACCCTTTGAACCAGGGTAGTGAACTGCCCTAGTCAGTTGAGTGACTATTCCCCGCGCGCGGGAAACGCGGCATGGCACAGGCAGAGGGACAGTGCTGGTGCAGACGCGAAAGCGGACAGTTCGGCTGGAGACACAAAAGGGTACAGTTCGTTTGCAGACACGAAAGCGGACGATCGGTCTTTCGGCAGTTAGGAAGCGAAACGACTTAGAAAGTTTCGCGTTGTGTGGCATCGCGGGACTTAGTCTCTGAGCGGTGAGCAGCCTCGCGCCTGGTGTGAACTCTAACGTTTCGGGTAGATAACTTGTATTTCGCGATGAGATTAATGATCGAACTGTGTCAAATGGATATGCGCTCGAGTATAACAGTAACTCTAAATACGACCACTTTTGCTATTAGTTTGCTTTCTGAATAAACATTATTCTGACCAAATTGCAACTGTGTGGCCTGCTTCATTTATGGGTCTTTAATTTAGTTCCCGATATTATTATTACTATTATTGTATGTTGTATTAACTTTGTATATCGCAAACTTGCCATCACCCAGACAATTTCACCAAAGGGTCACAAGTGTCTACTTTACGGCGTGTAATCCGACACGTGCAGTTCAACCCCTAGATGAGTTTGGGCCAAGACATTTCGATGCAGGGGAACCGCTAGTGAGCCCGAACATCTTCGGGATGTTAGCTCGCAGCGAGCGTGAAACGTCTTCGGAAACTCTACAACAGACCGACGTCAGAGATTTACAAGCCTATAGTTTTGTGCGTCCGTTCGACGAAACTTCTTGAAAACGGGAATGGCCTGCACTTTTTTCAATTACTACGGACGATTCGCTCCTCCAACGATCCACAGTTTCACGAGTTCTAGACAGAGATTCCTCGAAAAATAACTTAAGTTTCGGTCCTCACGGTTTTAATCATTGTACAGTGTCGTTATCTATCAGACAGACTGCCAAATGAGTGTTGGGCAAGGATAGGTAGAGGCTTACACTGATTTGCTGGCAAGAGGGAGCCATTTTGCAGGAAATAACAGTACGTACGATGTGGAAGCGAGGAAGAATTTTCAGAAAGCGTACGTCAACTGTATGGAAGTGAGACCTGAAACATTCGGAGAAAAATAAATTGAAAGTATTTAAAATGCGGTTCTAACGAATAATGGTAAAGAGTAGGTGGACGTATAAAGGACGAACTGAAGAAGTATTAAAGCTAAGAGGTGAGGAAAGAAGTCTTTGGAAGACCCTTACAAGAAGGAGGAAGACAGTTTGGTCGCATGCCTGGTCCACCATCTGGGAATAGTTGACTTGCCGCTGGAGAAGCAGTAAAGAGAAGAACAATGGCACGAGGGACAAAGACGATAATATGCAAATCATATAACTGATAACGTTGGACGAATATTAACAAAGAGTTGGAAAGGTTAACGCAAGACAGAAAAAGGTTTAGGATACCGTCACACAACCAGTCAAAACACGCATTTAAAAAAGTGGTGAATCAACACACGCAACGATATAAAGAATCAACGCCTAGTCACAAGCAGAAAGGCGTGAAAAATTTCACCAGTGCGACCGTCGTTGTTTTCCACGTGTACGTGGATGGAAGCCGCTTTAAAAACATGCAGTCTAAATGAAAAAGAAGATTGGCGGCTACATGACACAGAAATTTCTGTTCGCTGCTTACTCTCTTCTCTCTCTGCAAAATTCCGCTTTTCAGTCTATATTTGTGTCAATCACGATTTCCATAAGCAGCACTGTGCTAGTTCTTTACAAATTAAATTTATAATTGTGGCTATGTATGCAATGGGATAACATAGCGCTTGGTGCGATGAAAGCCCTGCGTTAAAAAATCGGTTTCAATAATACAATGAGTCGAAAAAGGTTCTCCCGCAGTACATATAACAGAATGCTGTGTAATAATGTGAATAATTAAGCAAAATATAGCAAACGCTTTAATAAACGCGTTGAAACTGAGAACGTGTTTAAATAACTCGAATCACGCTGCCTCCGGCAGTCCAGAATATTTCGTATATTATTTCTACTTTCATTTCAATATATTCGTTGCCGTGCATCACAAGTTATTCAAATATACGTACTCATTATAGTGATGTCTCTGAGGTACCTATTGTACACACACGTGCAAAAGAACTAAAAGGTCACTTTTTCGAAACACGTAATTATCTCATGTTGCGACACAAAAGATTTAAATTTGGCTCAAAGATGCCTACTACGTTCCCCTGTGATGGTCCAAAAGCGTGGAGCCTTGCCACGTCACGGTCGGGCTCGGCGATGCTTTAAACAGCGAGGTGTTGCCACACACGAAAAAATGGCCAGAAGTTTATATGAGGTCTAAGGTCAGCTAATGTCACATTGGCACCAAATTCCACCAAAATTCTGTCCAAAGCCAGCACGGTTGTGTAACACGATGGGGCAGGCGTCACATCCACACCTTACCCGAATTTCACCCTTTCTCTTGACGCTTCTGCGATAGAAGTCGAAACCTAAACGCCTAGCGTTCAAATTACGCAGCTTTCTTATCAGTGGCCGAGAAGAATATTTCAGACAGCCGCGCGGGGTAGCCGATCGGTCCAGGGCGCCTTGCCAAGGTTCGCGCGGCTTCCCCTGTCAGACTCGTCGCTCCTGCATGGGTGTGTGTTTTGTCCTTAGCGTAAGTTAGTTTAATTTAGATTAAGTATTGTGTAAGCTTAGGGAGCGATGACCTCAACAGTTTGGTCCCGTAAGATCTTACCACAAATTTCCAAATTTTCCTGTTTCAGATACATCAGCGTTCAGAATCCTCACGAAAAGGCTTCAGGGGTGGCATAAAGCGTCTTTCTGAATCTACCTCTTCCCTTGGGGAGTAGATTCCCATACATTTCGCAGCTGAAAACGACGATTCGCAATGCGACGAGTAACAGAACGACGTTCTCTACAGCCTTTGATGCAGCTGACACCCCCCTCCCACTCAGACGATTCGGTTCTTCTCCCTGAGGACGTCATGGGACTGAAACTTGTGATATTACCCTCCCACAAGTCACTATTAAAATTTTCTTAGTCTCTTCATTATTGTCAAAACCTTCAAGAGGGGTGAGATATACAAAAGAATAACTTTTTACTTATCTTCGCTTTCTCTTGTTGTTGGTTCCAAGTGTTGCGTCTAGGGTTACATTCTCGCAGCTGAAATTCTGATGACCAAATAACTGATGAAGATTTGCTTTTATATTTCTTGAATTTTGTTCCTTGTCACATTATTGAATATCACATCGTTCTCACAATTTCCATTTAATGTTCCAATTTACATTGTTAGTGTCGCTCATAAAATGCACGCCAAGACCGTAGGATCCTACGCAGTGCCGTAGGGGACCGCACCGCCACTTCCCATCACAGGCACACCCACTACTCCTTTTCTGCGCTACTCACAGTATTCCAAAGAGTTTACAAAGCAAAAGGGTCTATATACTTTCTTGACAAAAGAGGAATCATCACCAAGTTATATCATTATTTTATAAATGAATCCAGAAATAAATTTAATAACCAGCCTTAGATTGTGCATTTAATAATGTGAATTTTAAGTATGCCAGATATTTCTAAAAGAAAAATAATTTTAGCTGTATCGATTTTGCCAACTTAATTTCTTTTTATAAATTTTAGTCTGAAATATAATACATCGTATACAAAATCAAATGAAATTCTTTCAGTGAAACAGCCGGGAATGTTCACTTTTACAAGAATCGATAGCGTACGTCGTATCGGTTATTTCTATAAAAACTATAGTGTTAGAGGAGGGTGTCACATTACAGACTACACTGCAGCACGACCTTAATTTTTGGTTTGGTGTACAGGGTGGCATCGTTGGGGACCATCCAAAACCATTCGTCGGAAATGTAATTTCATCGGAAGCAGCAAACGGTGTACACTCCTGGAAATGGAAAAAAGAACACATTGACACCGGTGTGTCAGACCCACCATACTTGCTCCGGACACTGCGAGAGGGCTGTACAAGCAATGATCACACGCACGGCACAGCGGACACACCAGGAACCGCGGTGTTGGCCGTCGAATGGCGCTAGCTGCGCAGCATTTGTGCACCGCCGCCATCAGTGTCAGCCAGTTTGCCGTGGCATACGGAGCTCCATCGCAGTCTTTAACACTGGTAGCATGCCGCGACAGCGTGGACGTGAACCGTATGTGCAGTTGACGGACTTTGAGCGAGGGCGTATAGTGGGCATGCGGGAGGCCGGGTGGACGTACCGCCGAATTGCTCGACACGTGGGGCGTGAGGTCTCCACAGTACATCGATGTTGTCGCCAGTGGTCGGCGGAAGGTGCACGTGCCCGTCGACCTGGGACCGGACCGCAGCGACGCACGGATGCACGCCAAGACCGTAGGATCCTACGCAGTGCCGTAGGGGACCGCACCGCCACTTCCCAGCAAATTAGGGACACTGTTGCTCCTGGGGTATCGGCGAGGACCATTCGCAACCGTCTCCATGAAGCTGGGCTACGGTCCCGCACACCGTTAGGCCGTCTTCCGCTCACGCCCCAACATCGTGCAGCCCGCCTCCAGTGGTGTCGCGACAGGCGTGAATGGAGGGACGAATGGAGACGTGTCGTCTTCAGCGATGAGAGTCGCTTCTGCCTTGGTGGCAATGATGGTCGTATGCGTGTTTGGCGCCGTGCAGGTGAGCGCCACAATCAGGACTGCATACGACCGAGGCACACAGGGCCAACACCCGGCATCATGGTGTGGGGAGCGATCTCCTACATTGGCCGTACACCACTGGTGATCGTCGAGGGGACACTGAATAGTGCACGGTACATCGAAACCGTCATCGAACCCATCGTTCTACCATTCCTAGACCGGCAAGGGAACTTGCTGTTCCAACAGGACAATGCACGTCCGCATGTATCCCGTGCCACCCAACGTGCTCTAGAAGGTGTAAGTCAACTACCCTGGCCAGCAAGATCTCCGGATCTGTCCCCCATTGAGCATGTTTGGGACTGGATGAAGCGTCGTCTCACGCGGTCTGCACGTCCAGCACGAACGCTGGTCCAACTGAGGCGCCAGGTGGAAATGGCATGGCAAGCCGTTCCACAGGACTACATCCAGCATCTCTACGATCGCCTCCATGGGAGAATAGCAGCCTGCATTGCTGCGAAAGGTGGATATACACTGTACTAGTGCCGACATTGTGCATGCTCTGTTGCCTGTGTCTATGTGCCTGTGGTTCTGTCAGTGTGATCATGTGATGTATCTGACCCCAGGAATGTGTCAATAAAGTTTCCCCTTCCTGGGACAATGAATTCACGGTGTTCTTATTTCAATTTCCAGGAGTGTAGTATGAACACACTTCGCTGCTTTGGACCTACGTTCAAATTTCGTTGAATGGTTTTGAATACTAAAAGGCTTTTGTTCTCAAACCAATGTTATATTTAATTACTAACTATGTAGGAAAGTTAATCCAACAGCAATAGAGTGTTTTTTAAAACCTGTCAGGGGACAAGAGTGGCAGAATGTTTACAGTGCTGATAACATAGATGATAAATACAATGCTTTCCTTAACACATTTCTCATGCTCTTTGAGAGTTGCTTTCCATTAGAACATTGTAAACGGAGTACTATCAGTAATGGGCAGCCTGGGTGGCTGACTAGTGCGATGAGGATATCATGTAGAACAAAGCGGGAATTATATCAAAATGTTAGAAGTAATCACAGGCTGCAGTAGCCCATTACAAACAGTACTGTAAGGTGCTTAAAAATGTTATTAGGAAGGCAAAGAGTATGTGATATGCAAATAGAATAGCTAATTCACAGGATAAAATTAAAACCATTTGGTCAATAGGGAATGAAGTGTCTGGTCAGCAGGACAAGGTCGATGATATAAAGTCAGTTCGCAGTAAAAATGCTTCTGTTACTGATAAATCAGATATATTTACTGTATTTAACAATCATTTTCTGAGCATTGCTGATGAATTAAATAAAATTTTAGTTTCTACAGGAAATCATACAACTTTGTTGGCAAATGCGTTTCCGAGATTGATGTCTGAAATACTCCTCTGTGATACAGACAAGAGGGAGATTGAGTCAATAATTAAATCACTGAAGACTAAAGACTCTCATGGTTATGATGGAGTGTCTAGCAGAATATTAAATTACTGTGCTGCACATGATAGCCCTGTACTTAGCCATATTTCTAATTTTTCCTTTAGGAATGGTCAGTTTCCTGAGCGATTAAAGTACTCAGTAGTAAAACCACTTTATAAAAAGGGAGTACCTCGAAGAGAGCGGTCTATTGGCATATAGTGAACACGGGCTTAGAAAACTTCGGTCTTCTGAAACAGAACTAGCTCTTTACTCACACGAAATGTTGAGTGCTACCTACAAAGGATTCCAAATTGATTCCGTATTCTAGATTTCCAGAAGGCTTTTCACAACGGACCTCACAAGCAGCTTGTCATCAAATTACAGAATGTGGTCTCAGTTATGCGACTGGATTACTGATTTCCTATCATAGAGGTAACAGTTCGTAGAAACTAACGGAACGTCATCGAGTAAAACGGAAGTAATTTCTGGCGTTCCCCAAGGTAATTTTACAGGGCCTTTATTGCTTCTCATCTATATAAACGATTAAGGAGACAGTCTGAGCAGCCGTCATAGGTTGTTTACAGATGATGCTGTCTTTTTTCGCCTAGTAAAGTCATCAGAAGAGCAAAACCATATGCAAAACGATTTACATAAGGTATCTGAATGGCGCGAAAATGGGCAACTGATCCCAAATAATGAAAAGTGTGAGGTCATCCACGTGAGAACTAAATGGAATCCGTTTAACTTCGATTATACGATAAATCCATCAAATCTAAAGACTGCAAATTCAGCTAAATACCCAGGAATTACAATTAAGAACAAGTAAAATTGGAAATAACGCATAGAAAATGTTGTGGGGAAGGCGAACCAAAGACTGCGCTTTACTGGCAGAAACTTAGAAGATGCAACAGATCTACTAAAAGATTGCCTACACTACGCATGTCCGTTCTCTTTTGGAGTTCTGTTCCACGGTGTGGGATCCTTACCAGATAGGAGTAACGGAATTCATCGAGAAAGTTCAGAGAAGGGCAGCACGTTTTGTATTACCAAGAAATTAGAGAGTGTCACGGACATGATACGGGATTTTGGGTGGACATCATGAAAACAAAGGGATTTCACGTTGCAATTGGACTTTCTCACGAAATGTCAGTAACGAATTTTCTCCTTCGAATGCGAAAGTATTTTGCTGACGCCGACCTACATAGGGAGAAATGATCATCATAATAAAATAAGGGATATCAGAGCTCGCATAGAAAGGTATAGGTTTTCGTTTTTTCCTCGCACTGTTCGAGAATGGAATAACAGTGTTTGTGAAGGAGGTTCGATGAATCCTCCGCCAGGCACTTAAGTGTGGTTTACGGAGTAGCTATGCAGATGTAGATGTTGAGATGAACCCGGTCCTCCAAATCTGCTGTACACACAGTCCACAGCCTCCCTGGATCTTAGTCTTTATGAAAAGACCTATGATCACACAAACGCCTAAAGAGGGCTTGAAGTGTCCTACCGCGTGGATGGTATCTGTGAGGATACTTGTTCTGGTACAGCCGTACTGCCTGCAGACCTTTTCCGTGTGCTTGGTCGTACAAAATCAATATCTCAGCTTGTTTCCAACGTGAATACCGGACTATGCTACTCCTTATAGTAGGACGCGTCAGTCACACAGAATGCAACACACAAGTGTGACGGCACAGGGTCAGAGGAACTGTCATTCGTCAGCGTCAACTACCGTAGCAACAATTCATTTCTGGACATACGTTCGTAGGACCTTTTTTCCCCCATTTTCAGCCAGGAATCCGTCCCAGCAGTTTGTTTTATTAATGTTTACCTTTACACCTTGTTTTCCAAAAAGAGATGTCGAAAATTTATTACAAAAATATTATTACTGTATCGGCTTTATCGTGATTTTTGCTAGATACCAAAATTGGTAACCTATTAACGTTCCAACAATAAATTCTTTGCATATAGACGTCAAATGTATGAAAACGTTGCTGTATGACTTTTCTACACATGTGTGTAGAGTCTCGTATAACAACGTGTCTTCAGTGATCAGCTGATGAGTCTTGAGCAGCTCGAGATCTGGATTGTGGTCCAATGTATTAAGTCTGTATCTGAGTCATAGTCTGGGTTACGATAAGACGGCATGAAACCGGTTGTCATACAGTGAAAACACAATAAACAGCTATTGCGGATTTGGACTTTCACTCAACTTTAATATAGAGTATTTTACCATCTGTAATTTTAAATTTTTTTATTGTCCTTCACATTATGTATAATTTTTTTAGCTGTGGTTGCCCGACCTATACGTTATTGGTGTTACATATTGACTCATTATACAAAAGTTGTGGGCCAAACTCCATCTTTAAACTTAAAAAGAGAGAGAAGGGGTGTAAGGTGGAACCATAAAAACACCAGAGATGGCATACCTTTGTATGGAGAGCTTTGTATGGAGCTTTGTATGGAGAACTCTATTCTAATATATTTTTAATATATTATATATACGCCACGGTCGCAGGTTCGAATCCTGCCTCGGGCATGGATGTGTGTGTTGTCCTTAGGTTAGTTAGGTTTAAGTAGTTCTAAGTTCTAGGGGACTTATGACCTCAGCAGTTGAGTCCCATAGTGCTCAGAGCCATTTGAACCATTTATTATATATATAAATTATATTATACATTATGTATTATACATATTTTAATATATTACAGTGCAGTCCACCATAATATCCCGTATGTACCAGATAAAAATATGAAGAAAACTATAAGTGCAGTACATAAAAAAGCACTAAAAACCATACAATAGCAGATATCAGATCTATCACAATAAGACCCTGATTAGGTTAGTGAAAAGGTTCTAGTGTGGCTGTATGTAACAAATCTTAATGTAAACACAATTACTACTAATAGCTTAACCGCTAATGGCTTAACTTGCCCTGTGATAGACAACAATTGTATTATCACCTCTTAACATTATAAAGCTTAGCAGAAGTAGCTTGTAGATATAACTACTGATTACGTCATTACAGAGGCTTCTAAACTGCAAGCCACAAATTTCTTAAGTTAATTCTGGGTCTTTGTACATTATACCATGTTATAATATGTTCTGAACAATGGCTTAGTTGAAGTTGTTGGAACCATAACGTTTACCAAAAACTCTTTTCTTACTGAAGGAATGTAACTAAAGAATATATGAATAGTAAAAACTCTTACGTAATGTGTTAGTATTAGTATAGTATGCTAGGATAATGTGATACATAGCCTGAGGCTTATATTGTACATATCAAAAGCTAAAATATACTGGAATTATACATAGTAAGTGTTGGAATCTATGCACGAAATTTCAGTACAGTCTGGGATCTAATAAAATCCGTTAGGAAGTACTGGCACATAATCTTGTAAAATAATGAAAATGCTAAAATACTAAACTAGAAGAAGTTTCAGTTGCGTTCCAGTGGTCTTCCTCCAAGTATCAACTCATTTAGCCAGGGAATAGGCTCTTCAATATATTGCTTTTCTAACGATGTCACAATATCAATGATGTCAAATATCTTGGTATTGTGCTCGAACTGAAAACTCATTAGTTGATGTTGGGAGACAGGGAAGCAATAAACATGTGTCAGACCAGTTTTGGGTTACCTCAGTCCCATACCTAGGATCTGGAGACTTCTCCCCCCCCCCCAAGCTAAAACTCTGGTTGTTGTTGTTGTGGTCTTCAGTCCTGAGACTGGTTTGATGCAGCTCTCCATGCTACTCTATCCTGTGCAAGCTTCTTCATCTCCCAGTACCTACTGCAACCTACATCCTTCTGAATCTGCTTAGTGTATTCATCTCTTGGTCTGCCCCTACGATTTTTACCCTCCACGCTGCCCTCCAATACTAAATTGGTGATCCCTTGATGCCTCAGAACATGTCCTACCAACCGATCCCTTCTTCTGGTCAAGTTGTGCCACAAACTCCTCTTCTCCCCAATCCTATTCAGTACCTCCTCATTAGTTATGTGATCTACCAATCTAATCTTCAGCATTCTTCTGCAGCATCACATTTCGAAAGCTTCAATTCTCTTCTTGTCCAAACTATTTACCGTCCATGTTTCACTTCCATACATGGCTACACTCCATACAAATACTTTCAGAAATGAATTCCTGACACTTAAACCTATACTCGATGTTAACAAATTTCTCTTCTTCAGAAACGCTTTCCTTGCCATCGCCAGTCTGCATTTTATATCCTCTCTACTTCGACCATCATCAGTTATTTTGCTCCCCAAATAGCAAAACTCCTTTACTACTTTAAGTGTCTCATTTCCTAATCTAATACCCTCAACATCACCCGACTTAATTCGACTACATTCCATTATCCTCGTTTTGCTTTTGTTGATGTTCATCTTATATCCTCCCTTCAAGACACCGTCCATTCCGTTCAACTGCTCTTCCAAGTCCTTTGCTGTCTCTGACAGAATTACAATGTCATCGGCGAACCTCAAAGTTTTTATTTCTTTTCCATGGATTTTAATACCTACTCCGAATTTTTCTTTTGTTTCCTTTACTGCTTGCTCAATATACAGATTGAATAACATCGGGGAGAGGCTACAACCCTGTCTTACTCCCTTCCGAACCACTGCTTCCCTCTCATGTCCCTCGACTGTTCTAACTGCCATTTGGTTTCTGTACAAATTGTAAATAGCCTTTCGCTCCCTGTATTTTACCCCTGCCACCTTTAGAATTTGAAAGAGAGTATTCCACTCAACATTGTCAAAAGCTTTCTCTAAGTCTACAATTGCTAGAAACGTAGGTTTGCCTTTCCTTAATCTTTCTTCTAAGATAAGTCGTAAGGTCAGTATTGCCTCACGTGTTCCAGTATTTCTACGGAATCCAAACTGATCTTCCCCGAGGTCGGCTTCTACTAGTTTTTCCATTCGTCTGTAAAGAATTCGTGTTAGTATTTTGCAGCTGTGGCTTATGAAACTGATTGTTCGGTAATTCTCATATCTGTCAACACCAGCTTTCTTTGGGATTGGAATTATTATATTCTTCTTGAAGTCTGAGGGTATTTCGCCTGTTTCATACATCTTGCTCACCAGATGGTAGAGTTTTGTCAGGACTGGTTCTCCAAAGGCCGTCAGTAGTTCCAATGGAATGTTAGCTACTCCGGGGGCCTTGTTTCGACTCAGGTCTTTCAGTGCTCTGTCAAACTCTTCACGCAGTATCGTATCTCCCATTTCATCTTCATCTACATCCTCTTCCATTTCCATAATATTGTCCTCAGGTACATCGCCCTTGTATAAACCCTCTATATACTCCTTCCACCTTTCTGCTTTCCCTTCTTTGCTTAGAAATGGGTTTCCATCTGAGCTCTTGATGTTCATGCAAGTGGTTCTCTTATCTCCAAAGGTCTCTCTAATTTTTCTGTAGGCAGTATCTATCTTACCCCTAGTGATACTCGCTTCTACATCCATACATTTGTCCTCTAGCCATCCCTGCTTAGCAATTTTGCACTCCCTGTCGATCTCATTTTTGAGACGTTTGTATTCCTTTTTGCCTGCTTCATTTACTGCATTTTTATATTTTCTCCTTTCATCAATTAAATTCAATATTTCTTCTGTTACCCAAGGATTTCTACTAGCCCTCGTCTTTTTACCTACTTGATCCTCTGCTGCCTTCACTACTTCATCCCTCAAAGCTACCCATTCTTCTTCTACTGTATTTCTTTCCCCCATTCCTGCCAATTGTTCCCTTATGCTCTCCCTGAAACTCTGTACAACCTCTGGTTCTTTCAGTTTATCCAGGTCCCATCTCCTTAAATTCCCACCTTTTTGCAGTTTCTTCAGTTTTAATCTACAGGTCATAACCAATAGATTGTGGTCAGAGTCCACATCTGCCCCTGGAAATGCCTTACAATTTAAAACCTGGTTCCTAAATCTCTGTCTTACCATTATATAATCTATCTGATACCTTTTAGTATCTCCAGGGTTCTTCCATGTATACAACCTTCTATCATGATTCTTAAACCAAGTGCTTAACCAAGTGATTAAGTTGTGCTCTGTGCAAAATTCTACCAGGCGGCTTCCTCTTTCATTTCTTCCCCCCAATCCATATTCACCTACTACGTTTCCTTCTCTCCCTTTTCCTACACTCGAATTCCAGTCACACATGACTATTAAATTTTCGTCTCCCTTCACTATCTGAATAATTTCTTTTATTTCATCATACATTTCTTCAATTTCTTCGTCATCTGCAGAGCTAGTTGGCATATAAACTTGTACTACTGTAGTAGGTGTGGGCTTCGTATCTATCTTGGCCACAATAATGCGTTCACTAAGCTGTTTGTAGTAGCTTACCCCTGGTGAAGAGCCGAATAGGAGAAATTTTGTAATAATAACAAGAAAAACGAGTTGTAGAGCTATTTTCGAATTAAAGGCCTATAGCGCAGCATTTATGATTTTTCGTCTAGTATCAAATTTTGTAGTCCAACTACAGTTTATTGAATCAATGATATTAAACAAAACTGAAAGGTATGAAATCATTAACATAATCAATACCATTTAAAGGTGTTTGGACATAACCAAGCAAAAATATATACGATTTAAAAATAACGAATTGTATCCATACACTAACATGTTCGTTAGGTAAATACTAGATAACAAGAGCAATTTATCAGCCAAGATAATTTTACCTCTAATTTCGAAAGCGAACTTTTTCCAATGCTGTTTATGAATATAAGTGACACATATATCCTTAGAGCAACCTTGGTATTAGGAAAACAATATTTGTCGTCTGATGGGTCGTAGCTTGTATGAAATGAGATGTGGGAGAAATTTGTTTTCTGCAAAATCGACCTCGTTTGCAGTTGAAGAATTTCTGTTAACAGTTGAACATCTTGTTTGTTATTCCAGTGAGGTGTCACACTTTTGATTGTCACCTGGAATCTGATGCGAATATGGACGACGTTTGCCAGGTGAATGCTGACGTAGTTCATATCAGCTGCTTACTCAGAAATTAACCTGAACTACCTCATAAAAAATAACTACATCTATGTCTTTGTGGTTATGATGAAGCCTGCAACAGAATATAAAGGCAAAAACTTTTAATTTATGTTTTCTTGTATTATAGTATAATACACAGATGTATTGTTTAGACTGCTAATTATGCTCAATTTTCTACCACCTTTTTGTCATCCATATCGAACAAGAAAGAACTGCACATAAAGTGCATACAATGATGCACCTAGTGGCTCATGTAGCATTATGCAGACATTATGTGCAATGTGTCACATAATTATACCAATAACATACCTTCAAAATCAGTCCAAATGTGCATTCCACAATTGCAGTGAATTAGCACTGTCATCATACGAGTAACTGTTAGATAATTTGTGTGATAACTTTATACTGAAGGCATTGTAGCAGTGTTGAATGCTAACAGATACCTTTATCAGTAAAATATAGTTGGATGACAATGGCTATATACTTAGATTAAATTATAACTTTTAAGGAATTATGATTATGTATAATAGACGAATGGAGGAAGGCAATGACAACCTAGTGTTACATGAGCAATCATTTGAATCTATAACTCTCCAGGATAATTTCTTTACTCAGTCTTGGTACTCACTTTGAAATAAACTTCCTAGTTGGGTGCATCCATATTCAATTAGCTTTTAGTAATTGGACTCTGTCTTTATTACAAAAATTGGAACTTGTTTTGACTGTTACTTAAGATCCACTGATATGATCCAGTCATCCTATTCCAATACATAGAGAACTTGTTATACC
Organism: Schistocerca nitens; assembly: GCF_023898315.1. NCBI lineage: Eukaryota > Metazoa > Arthropoda > Insecta > Orthoptera > Acrididae > Schistocerca > Schistocerca nitens. The sequence continues at coordinate 5,590,231 of NC_064614.1, forward strand.
CTCATAACTTAATTTGTAGCGAATTTTATAGCTGCATATAGTCCCATCTTTAACAGTAATTAAATTTTAAATATGTAGAATAACTTTGCCTGTAACTTAAGATCTTTGCCCAATAACACCAATAGACTATGTAAAAGGGCAGTGTAGGTGTGTACTTTCTGGTGCAGCTACAATCCTTGAAAACACACTACCTGACGTTGAACTTGGTGACTGACCCTTTTCTCAAGATTCTGCATGATGCCATCTATGTACTTGAATTCATGACTTCATCGAACAATAAGCTCTATGAATCAATAAAATCAATTAATCAATAACTTAAAAAGTAAAAATGGAGTCTTATTACGTTGCTTATGTACAGACCAATTTTCTGCATTATAATCCCGTTCCCTGATCTTTACAACATGCTATTAACAATTGAAGATATGGAAATTAGACAATTTGTGTGCTTTATACACTAAATAGTAAGAGCTGGATGGTAAACCCTAAATACTAAACGCATAATGGTAAATATTAAAAGCCTAACAGTAACTGCTAAACTACAAACACTAAATGTTGAACAGTAAATGCTAGAAAGAAAACGTTATATGATAAACACTTGATGGTAGACGCTAAATCTCTAACAGGAATCGCTAAACGGTAAATCCAAAATGAGGGAAAGGCCAAAAACCTATTTATAAATAGTAAATGGTAAATCAGGTTGAGAAGTGCATAATGAAATGTATCAATGATCTCTGACCATCAGTGATCACTGACCATCAGTGATACTGACTATGAATGATCGGTGACTGTTGTTGACTATCAGTGATCATTGCCCATAAGTGATCATTGACCATCGCTAATCGCTGCAAGTATAAAGACAGATTACTAAGAAAATTTACAATGGTATCAAGTTAAATTGTTTCTGTGAGAGTCTAAGACGACTGTGAACATAAGCATACCACTGGCATAATATTAAAAAATGAATCCAAGTTCAAATAGTTATGCATCATTTATGTTAACAGATATCTTTGTATTTTTTACACCAGGAATACTGTACAAAACTGCTTTTCCTGGTAATAGTTTCTCATATGACACACAAGTGTATCAAATTTAACTTCCCATTTTAATTTATTAATGAGAAATGTACTGAAAAACAAATAATACACAACCATTTCAGCATATAAAACCTTTGACACTCGGCAATTACCTTTTATTATGTCACACACAGTGGAAATATACGAATTTAGTGCACATTCTACATCATCGCCTATACCTTCTACTTCACCGTCAGTTACAAACAGTAGTTTATTTGCAGTTTAAGGAGATATCTAAAACAATTTCAGTATACAACAAAGATTTAACTGCTGTACCTGGAATAATGCGATCGAAACGGCACTGAATAGAATTTTGGGGAAACTGTGTACATTATGAATAATCTATCTTTAATGTAGCTGTCTACCAGCTTGCTATAATAGAACAGAAACAGTTCTATGTAGTGAATGCATCCAAACCTTTCATATACTTCAAGAATAACATAGTGTTCAGAATCAGTAATGCAATGTCTCTGAAGCGACTGTATTATTTGCTCATACTTCTGTAAACTTGTTTAGGTAAGTAATGACTTCATATGTGAGAGCTAAACACTGCTCCGAATAAAACAACAGTCTTCTGTCAGAGATCTAATATTGTCATGTATTACAGCAAGTAGTTGATCTGAAAAATATATGGTACGTTTATATTCTTCTTAGAAAGGGCACCTTTGACATAAGGCTCGAAACGGCATGAAACCATGCTTAGAATAACACTAGATCACAAAAATAACAGCAGTCTTTGACATTTCCATGCAAAACTCTGCACTTGACCGTAAGCTATCAGATGGAGACACTGACAAGTGCTCAAGTTGTACCATAACTGAAGTACGAAGTACGAATGTGTCTCTTGGGATCTTTGCATGTGGGTTATTGTTTACAGTGATATCATGAAGAGAATAAATCCTACAAATGTGGTCCAAACATTAGGGACAAAGTAGCGAAATGCTGAATATGAAAATGAAATAGAGGTCGACGAGAGACAGTCCGCGGGATATATATATATATATATATATATATATATATATATATATATATATATATATATATATATATATATATATATATCCGCATTCAGCATTTCGCAACTTTGTCCCTAATGTTTGGACCACATTTGTAGGATTTATTCTCGATTCAGTATGAACATTAGCCGTAATTATATACGAATTCTCTTTCGCGTAAACAACGACTTAGAGCATGTAGAAATCGGGAACACTAGGTATTTTGTATTCAGTGAAGTATTTTTTGCAAGAAGTTGTGTTTCGTAGACCAAGAATACATCTTATTACTTTCTTCTGCCAGAGGAAGACGTTTATAGCTCCAGCAGAGTTTCCACAGAGTCTTAGCCCGTAGTTGAGTGCTTATCGAATAATGCATAACAGGCCATCAGCGGAAGGTCTTGATTGACACAGCTTTCTAATTTTCTTATCATGTACACTGCTCTAAATAGACTGTTAACATTGGAAAGAGAGAGCTGTCCATCCGATATTAAGCTAAAAATGCGTCACACCCAAACTGGAGCACTGATGCTGGTTCATTTGAAGGATTGCAAGATATATCCACTGCCAAGATCTCGACCATCGGTCCCGCCGGTCTCGACTTCCTCACCAGTCGAAAAGGGTGCGTAACACATCATGATGGCACAATACCACAGACATGGTCAATTATGAAATTACTGATACGTAATTGTTTGCGTATATAAAATGCCATTTCGATAACATTAACGCAGATACAACAGTGAAATCTTGGTTGTCTAATGGAGTTCTTTTAAATATCTACTCACTTTTCAACAAACTAATATTTGGAATAGATGATGCTGTAAAAGGTGTGGATGATGACGTTGAATGTGCATCAAATTCCTGTATTTCCGCTGCATATAACACTATAAAATCTATTAGTTACCTGTGAAAATTTTTATGTAGTAGATTTATTATATATAGTTTGTTTCTCATTTTATTCCTCAGTACCAGTTTAAAATAATAAGGTAATTTTGATACAGTTTTGTGTGAGACAAGAAAAGATTACTAGACAACACAGCTGTGTACAGTATTTTTGGTGTAAAAAATACAGGATATGTTTGTACATAAATGAGGCATAACGTCTTTAACCTTGGATTCATTCTTTGATATTATGCGTGAAGTATGGTAATGTACACAGCCATCTTTGACTTTCACAGAAATAATTTAGCTTCACACCATTTTAAATTTTTGTAGAGATTGTAATTATACTTGCAGCGATCAACGATCTTTAGTAATCAATGAGAGTCAGTAATCAACGATGGTCGGTAATCACCAGGCATTATACATTAGGCATTTATCATTTAGCTTTTACCTTTTATTATTTGCCGTTTAGCATTTACCTTTTAGCGTTTACTGTTTAGTAGCATTTACCAGAAGGCGTTTACCATTAAGTGTTAAGGGGATAGTCTGATAAGAAAATACAGATTTTCTGTTTTAAAAATTTGCTTAAATATCTTCAATCGTATCTGCACTGTTATAACATAAAAGAATTTTGTGGAATTCGAAAAATAAATGTAGAAAAAAATTTAATTAGTTCAACTGAATGTCTATGAGAATGCAAAAATTGTGAAGGAAGAGTGTGTGAATCACATTGCAAACAACTCCAGAGAGAATTGGGAAAGTTGCTGAAGGAAAGTCAGACACAAAACGTGACTCTCAGAGGGAAAGCACATGGAAGTGTGAAAGAAGAAACAGTTGTAAAGCTGACTCATTATTATAGAAGAGCCATCGTTGTCAATGCTCCAGGTACTACAGTAATGAACAATTCAATCTATGGTAAACTGGACCACTGCATGGACGCTGATGAGAAACCTCAACACATGAAGTGTGCTAAAGGTGAGAATTCTTCGTGTTTCTTTAATAGTGACCTTGCCAAAGAGAACAAGTAGAATTACATAAAACTGCTATCCATACTGCTATGAATCCATGTGTTGTTGGAATAATATCTATTTACCAGAGGCTGGCAACTGATACATCTCTCTCCAGATGTGCTGCTGGAAAGACTCAAAATGCAAATGGGTGTCTACGAAGTATAACCTGATCAAAGTGCTAAGGGATGTGTTTTTATCGAAAAGAAAAGTAGAACTAGCTGTGACAGAAGCTGTTTCACAGTTCATCAAGGGTGTTTTCTGACAGAAGCAAGAATAACACAGACCACACCATTGTCAATAATAAGGAACAAAGAAGCAAAGCTAGAGACGAGTGAAGAAGGAAGCATAAGGCCAGTGCCTACAGTTTGAAAAAAGAAAACGGTATGCATCCACATTGACTGCAATACAAGCTGAGGAAGCTCAGAAGAGAGCAGAAAGAATAACTTATAGCCCAGGTGGATTTTAGGGCAAAAACCGGGGAAGGATTGCATTGTTTAACTTCGCTTGCATTTATCTCTAATTTGTGAAATTAAACAGTCGAATCTAACATTTTTGCAGTAAATTTATACTAAATTGCATGAAATTTTTATAGAAAACTGCTAACAGTCTTGTGCATAATTTTGAAAAAAAAATTTGAAAGAAAATGTTGAAATGGGAATGTTTTTTTTTATTTCATTAAAATAATTCAGGACTTCGAAAATTAATTTTAAGATCAGCGTAAAAAGTATCCAAGAAGCTTACGCAAAACTGCTTGTCTATATTATCAAATGCAGTCTTAAATCTGTCAAGCATATTAAAGTAAATTTACTATATGAAAGAAGACTTTCAAAAAAACATTCAAAATAAAATAGAATAAAATAATAATTTCTCAAAAACTGTAGGATAAATCGAGTTGTAACAGTGTAGTTGTATTTAACAATATGCAGAAATTGTGTGTTTAAAATTTGAGACCGACTACTTAACTATCGAAAAAGTTTCAGTTTTAACCAGACTATTTAAGGGTTTATTTTTACCGTTTACCATTCAGTGCTCAGCATTAAATGTTGAGCGTTTATAATCAAGTGTTCCCCGTTCACCATTTACCGTTCAATGTTTGCCATTTAGCGTTTATCGTTCAATGTTTACCGTTTAGAGTTTACCATTTAGCATTTACTGTTAAGCGTTTGCTGTTAGGCATATAGCATGTACTGTTAAGCGTTTGGCATTTATCACGCAGTGTTTGGCGTATACAGTGCGCAAGTGGTGTGTTTCCATCCTCTTGATTTTTTAATGCTGTGCTGGAAAGAGGAGAGGGTTGGGATTATTATGCACAAAATAGTTTTGAACATAAATAAAGAAATTTAACGCCATGTTATGTATAAATAATGAATATCATAGATTTCAAGGAAATAATGAAATTTTCAAATTGAACTGTTTTAACTTTCAAGGAAATAATGAATATCTTTAACTGTCAAGTGTAAGTTAACGTAATTGTTTACTACATATCAGGCGCCTTTTTTACACATTGTTTAAAGAGTATGCCCTGATTATTTGAAAAGAGGAGGTAGCACAAAATTAGTCTGTTTCCATCATCTCTTGCATTATCTTAGTAATGCGCTTCTGTTTAGTGAAGATGAAGTAATTTGACACCGTTTTAATACTACACTTTGAGTGGTTGCAAGTAGAGGGGAGCGTAGGGTATAAAGAACACAGTCGGTCTGTTTCTGAAATTCTGGGATGCTTATTTATTTGCTGTGAGTGGATGGTGATAACGAGGTTTTGGGAGATGCATCAGGGAGTGCTTTCTTTAATTTCTCAGGCTATTTTCTAATAGCACACTCTGAATAGAAGAGGGAGGGTGAGTACAAATCGTGTAGCTGGTCTCTGGGGCCATATTATGAGCGAAGGTCTTCCGTAACTGCGTGAGGACATGGCTTTTAATTTGCCATTACTGCAATTTTGCATTTTTGCAATCTTCATTTTTTTTTTTTTTTTTTTTTTTTTTTTTTTTTTTTGCAGTTGGCTGGTTGGGTGGAGGGAACCAGACAGCGAGGTTATCGATTCAATCGCGTTAGGGGAGGGTAAGGAAGGAAGTCGACCATGCCCTTTCAAAGGAACCATCCCGGCATTTGCCTGAAGCGATTTAGGGGAATCGCGGAAAGCCTAACTCAGGGTGACTGGACGGGAGTTTGGCCAGTCGTCCACCCGACTGCGAGACCAGTATGCTAACCACTGCGCCACCTCGCTCGGTCTGAATTTTTTTTTCCAGTGCTGCATTATGAATTAGATGGAGGAGGGTTGGTGGGGAGGGCTGGGTAAGGGAGTGAGAGGGTTTTTCATTTCCAATCATTGAATCAAACAGTCGATAAAATAAACCAATCAATAAAATCAGATTGCCTTATTTTATTGATTGACTTTTTGATTGATGTCATGATTTCAAAGCCATCAATGATGACATGCATGACCTTGAAAGATAGGTCAATGACCGAGTTCAAGGTCAGTTCATGTGTTTGTGAGGAATCTAGCTGCCCCAGTAACTACATACCTATGGGACTACTTAGGTAGTTAAAGGCGCGTTATTCCTTGCATTGGGAAACGGAGGACAAGTTTGTTATAACACATGCTATACTTAAACAGAAAATATCACAGTCATTCTGCCGAAAACAGTGAAGACTGAGGAGGGAGGAGGAATCTGAACTGAAATTTCACTGTGTGAGATGGTATATAATTTGATTTCAGTTATTGCAATGTCGAGTTTAATGTATAAAGTATTCCACAGTATGTGCCCACCTACCACTCTGATTATACACGCGCTCTGTCCCGGATGCATAAACTGATTCGATTGGTAAGAGTGACATAAGACCAATGTCCTAAGGTAAGCTGGCCTGGAAATGTTGTAACTGCGATGCTGCCACTGAGACAGAGTTCATCACCAAGCTGGTCCCATTCGCATACTATTAGTAATCGTTCTGGGGAAGTTGCTGGTTACAGGAATATCTGAACATCTTCAAGCAGATACTGCCATATATATAGACCTGTTGAAAGATGGCACCTCAAACAGTTGAATGAGGGGTGACACACGGCGATGCAAGACCTCAGTGACATCTCGTTGTGCCATTAGAGTTCTCTCTGTCACTACCAACTGTACCATTAAGTCATACCCGATGGATCAAAAAATGGTTCAAATGGCTCTAAGCAATATGGGACTTAACATCTGAGGTTATCAGTCCCCTAGAACTTAGAACTACTTAAACCTAACTAACCTAAGGACCTCACACACATCGATGCCCGAGGTAGGATTCGAACCTGCGACCATAGCAGCAGTGCGGTTCCAGACTGAAGCGCCTAGAACCGCTCGGCCACAGTGGCTGGTCTTGGTGGATCCCCACACCTTGACACCATGAGTATACACCACCTCAGCTCTGAAAGTCACGTGCTGGCGACTGGGGCAGTCAGCCTGGCTGTACATGTGATGGCTATATTTGGTTGTGCACAGCATCCGGGCTCTACAGCCACCTTACATCTTCTAAAGCTGAATATCCGTCTTGCTAGAATAGGTTACGCACAATTGTGGTTTTGTTTATGAAGCAGTACTGCAGCTATTGTGAATGTAGGATAAGGGTTTGCTTTGCGATAAAGAGCATGTAAATTTGTTTTAACGGAAGCATATCGTTTATTTACTGCAGCAATTCTTGCCACCATACTGTTAACATTACACATGAAATATTATACCACATTCCACCTGTATAAATCACTATTTGTCACTTTTGAGTTATGGTATTGATCACATGCTGTAATCAGGGAACCAGTACCAACGATCAGTATAACTGTTCTTTGCGTGTAACACACTTCAGCTCAAAATATTAATAATCATCATCTGTTACTTCAGCATACGTGATCGCTCCCATCTGAAGCCTTCACCAAGCTCTTAATGTGGCCTCATAATGCAATTAATACTTCTATGAATAAATCTATGTGTGATTAACACGCTTCACAGGCATCCTGTTTTGTGGCCGCTCACTTCGGCCACCACCACCGAAGACCTTCTGTCTCTGATTGAGAAGAAAGGTTTTGGCTCAACTGACTTGATGAGTCGGTATCAAGGAAAAGAAACGTTACCGGATATGGAAGTGCTCCGAACATCCAATCAGACGGTCGAGACGCTGTCTTCAATTGGTTTATGTCACCTTGACCTGCAACCATGACGCCACGACATCACGATATTCTAAATGGCGTTGAACACTATAGGACTTAACATCTGAGGTCATCAGTCTTCTAGAACGTAGAACTACTTAAACCTAACTAACCTAAGGACATCACACATCCATGCCCGAGGCAGGATTCGAATCCGCGACCGTAGCAGTCGCTCATGATATTCTACCCACGCAATAGTATTTATGGCATATTGCACAACATTATGATTTGCTTGGTATCAATTTGCTTCAACTGTTACAAGTGATACCACTATGCCTCTCCAAAACATTGGAAGAATGTAACCTATCCCCAGGCAGCCAACATACTCACCAACGATGGTCATTAATCACTGAAGACAATGCAACATGGTGCATGCTCCCCAGTCACGGCACCACTCCAAATGCAGTCATTTCTTTTGTGGTTTTAACGGCAACCCACGCTTGGAACGGTAATTCCCCAGTCTGGCTGCTCTGACCAATGGTGCAGGATGACACAGAGTGTTACAGGGAGACAGTTACGTATTCTGAGATGACAGGCGCAGGTGCAGAGCGCCAGCTGCACAATACAGCTATCCTATGTTCTGGTGGTCAGATATGGTCAACCAGAACCATTACGAGTATGCCTGCCCTCACATTCCCATGCAGTCCACCGTCGGTCGTCTGTGATATCTAAATTCCCCACTAATCTGGATGCTGCATGATTCGACCAGACGGACAAACGGAGACCCACAATGAGGTCTTTCGAATGTTGATGACGCTGCCTGCAACGATTATGGAACAACTCCTTGTCCTTGACAGCAATCACTCAACATATGACCCTGTTCACGAATCTTACATGCCCTTTCGGGCCAGGTAACAACACTAAGCATGATCAACACTAAAGCATTTCGGAGACTGTGACAGAGAATTGTGACTCCAGTCTTTTACATACCCCCCGATTGTGTATTTTCTTTATTTTTATTTTACACGTCTAGTGCTATAGGATCAAATTGAGGAACAAATCTCCATGGTCATGGAACGTGTCAATGCACGAAACTGCAATATAAAAGCAATGACAGATAAAATAAAATATTATGTACCCTAAAAAGACGTCAAGCTATAGGTTTATGTAAACACAATCCACAATGTGTTACAGGAGTCAGCTTAAATTTTCAAGAGACTCCTAGACAGAATAGAATGAGTGACTCATGAGGAAAGTCATCAGTTTATATTTGAAAGTGCATGGGTTACTGGCAAGATTTTTCAATTCTTGGGGTAGCTTATTGAAAATGGGTGCAGCAGATACTGCATGCCTTTCAGCACAAGAGTAAAGAAATTAAAATCTAAATGCAGATTGGTTTTCTGCCTAGTATTAACTGAGTGAAAGCTGCTAATTCTTGGGAATAAGCTAATACAGTTAATGAGAAACAGTAAATAATATTTATATTGAGAGGCCAATGTCAGAACGATCAGAATAATGAACATGGATCGACAGGAGTTTCACGAACTTACATCACTTACTGACCATACCGCCTGTTTCTGAGCAGAAAGTACCGTTTGAGAATGGGAAGAGTTACCTCAAAATATGATACCACACGTCATAAGCGAATGAAGATAAGCAAAGTAGACTACTTTCCGTGTCGAACTATCACTTACTTCAGATCTTGTTCTAGTAGTAAACACAGCAACATTAAGTCTTTGTACAGGATCCGGAAAATGGTTTTTCCACGACAGCTTTCTATCTATCTAAACACCTAGTAATCTGAGCTGTTCAGTGTCACTAATCACATTCCCATTCTGAGTAATTAAAATGTCAGGTTTTGTGTTTTAGAAATTGTAAAAAATGAGTCTTCCTGTGATTTGGCGTTAGTTTATTTTCCGCAAGCCATGAACTTACGTCTTGAAATGCACCATTTGAAACAGTTTTGTCGTTGGACACAACATGCTTTAGCACCAAGCTCGTGTCATTAGCAAACATATTTTAGAATCATCTGTAGTACTAGAAGCTTATCATTTATGTAAATAACGAACAGGAGTGGCTCCAAGACTGACCCCTGCGTTACCTCCTTTTTTAGCTCTGCCCCACTGGGACCCCACATCACAGCCATTCGCCATTCTCAGTACTGTGGCGAACGACATTTTGCTGTCTGTTATTAAAGTAAGAGATGAACTAGTTGTGAGATATTCCCCATATTTCATAATGGTTCAATTTCTGGGGCAATATCTGGTGATCAACACAATCAAATGCCTCAGTTAAATCATAAAAGACGCCTAGCGTTCGAAACCTTTTGTTTAATCCATGCAATACGTCACAGAGAAAACAGAACATAGCATTTCCAGTTGCTAAAACACATCTAAAACCAAACTGTAATTTGACAGCAAATTATTTGAAATGAAGTCCTTACAAATACAACCTTTTCAATAACTTTAGCAAACACTGATGGCATAGAAAAGGGTCTAAAATTATGCACATCATCCCTTTCTCGCTTTTTATAAAGCGGCTTTACTACTGAGTTCTTTAAGGGTTCAGGAAACTGACGATCCTAAAAGAAAAATTATAACTTTGGATTAGTACGGGACTACCATGTGCAGCACAACACTTTACTTTTCTGCTAGATACTCCATCATATCAATTACACTCTTTAGTCTTCAGAGATTTAATTATTGACTCAGCACCACGGAGGAGTATCACAGAGTAGTATTTCAGTCTCTGAAAGGCATTTTCCAAGAGAGCTGTGTGATTGCCTGTAGAAACTAAGTTTTTATTTTATAAGCTGTGTTCTCGAAAGTGACTGTTAAATACTGTACATATATCTGACTTATCAGTAACAGAAACATTTCTTTTGTGTGCTGACATTATATCCTCAACCTCATACTGCTGACCAAACACTTCCTTCGCGACTGACCATACGGTTTTAACTTTATCCTGTGAGTTAACTATTCTATTTGCATACCACATACTCTTTGCCTGCCTAATAAGCCCTTTGCATTACTGTTTGTAATGGACTACTGTACCTCGATTGTGCATACCTCTAACAGACAGGATTCCCATTTTCTTCTACATAATATCCTTATTCCACTGGTGAGCCAGCCAAGCGGTCGTTTACTGCTGTTACCCTATGTAGAACATTCTACTGGAAACCAACTTTAAAAGAGAATGAGAAATGAGTTAAGGGAAGACTTATATTTATCATCTAAGTTATCAGCACTATAAACATCCTGCTACTCTTGTTTCTTGACGAGTTTTAAAAAACTCTCTATTGCTGTTGGATTAGCTTTTCTAAACAGTTTGTAATTATATGTAACATACGTTTGAGTACAGAAATCTTTTAGTGTTAAAATTTGTGTCTCATGGTCTAAGAGGCCATTCATCCTTTTACTAACAGAATGCCCATCTAGTAATGGAGAATGAACAAAAATATGGTCTACAGTTATGCTACTGTTTCTCTGCACCCTGGTTGGAAAAAATACAATCTGCATCAGATCATATGAATTTAGGAGATTTTACAACACCCTTTTCCTTGCACAATCAAATACAAAATTAATATTGACATCAAAACATACAACAAATTTTGGTACTTCCTATAAAGTTAAACAAGAACCCTCTCTAGCTTGAGCAGAAATGTTCTGAAGTCAGAGATTAGTAACCCATAAATAACAACGGTTAGAAGTTTAGTTTCATTAAAGTCGACTGCCCCTGCACAGCATTCAAATATCTGTTTTTCAGTGCAGTGTTTTGATACATCTACAGACTCGAATGGAATACTGTTTTTTATGCACATAGTCACTCCCCCATAGTGCAAAGAACAGCTAGCTAGTCTGTATCCTGGTAAAGGAATCCTCTGGATTACATTATTTAAGTGGTGATCTGATATACCAGTAATGTCAAAGTCAACATCTACAAGCAGTTCACTAAGTTTATCTCTAATCCCTCTTATATTTTGATGAAATACGATAATTCCTTCAATGATTGGATACCTGACTTTCTTGAAGGTGGTTCCTTTTTTAGAGAGACTCCCTTTAACTTCAGTCTAAAAAAGGCGCAGCTTTAACACCAACTACTATACTAATTTTCCCATGGGTTAATCCACCACTACCCACTACTCTGTCAGGATGCAGGCCATGCCTAGTGAAATTCTATCTATTGATAGACTCAACTGGCACCACTGCAATGTGTACAAAGCTACATTGAAATCAAACCGTGTATTCTGGGTGATTCATTTTTTCCTACTTTTTATTTTATTTATTTGTTTGTCAAGCAGTGTACATTATATTGATCAAGGTACCTGCTGATATTTAAAACGACTGCACTGACGTTAATGTAAAGCCATCAGAAAAATTACTTACCAGTTACTGGTGTGGGTAGAATGATTAGTCCTTACAACTGAGGTACACAGCTATAAAAGCTTTGTAAACGACTTCTTCCTATAAGTTCGAGGCACTATGTGCATAATTCTTGTATGATGTACCTATAAAAATGTTCTATAGGGCACTATACATAATTGTATGCACTTTACGTGTAGTTTCTCCTCCTTTGATGCAGAAGAGCCTAAGATGGTCTGATTTTGACCGAAATTGACAGTCTAAATGAAAAATAGTAAGTACAGCTGTGTATTATACAATTCAGTTCCTAACACTCGTGAAAGCTATTCAACGTCTTGAATGAGATCATTGTGAATATTAGCTCACGTTACTATGAAGCTATGAAACATTTGAAATGCTGACATTTAGTCCAACTTTGCAGTTAGTTGTCCTGAAGAGGAGCACAGCAAAGTCGGTCGAAACGTCGGCGTTTTAGTCGTTTTAGTGTTTAATGACGCAGCCTAATACCCAAAATGAATTTATTCAAATTGATATTGCCTGTGGAAGCTCATGAACTTTTGTCCATCACTGTCTGCAGAAGATATTTGAAATGGCTCTGAGCACTATGGGACTTAACTTCTGAGATCAGCAGTCCCCTAGAACGTAGAACTACTTAAACCTAACTAACCTAAGGACATCACACACATCAACGCCCGTGGCAGGGTTCGAACCTTCGCACGGTTCCAGACTGCAGCGCCTAGAACCGCTCGGCCACCGCGGCCGGCGAAGATATTTCTTTTTTTAATTTAGTTGTGTGGGCCCCATTGTGGTTCAGCCTAGACAGCCTGCTGAGTAAATGCGGCCATGGGTGAGATTACCGTCTTGCTAGCAGTTGGTGGTCCACAGCCAATATGCTACAAACTTGTGGGAGTGTGTTTTCCTGCTGAGATGGTATTAGTGGGATGGTTATACCGGTTGGCATGGAATTACCATTGTAGTATCTTTAGCATGGATTCACTTGTGATATACCACATAATAATATTTTGTCTACTACTAGGTTCGAAGTGTCTCCAAAGCCTCGTTGCCGTCTTCGGTTTGGCTGTATCGCCATATTCACCGTCAGAGAGACAGTAGAGGTGCGTGCCGGATTCGAGTCCTTCCCCTTTGCAGCAGGTGGTAGGTCGGCGCGCGTCCCTCGGCAGTGTCGGCGACAAGCGCGGCAGCTCCTCGCTTCCCCCGTCACCGCCGGAACCAGATGTGTGCCCCGGCCCGGCCTTCTCCCACCTCATCTCCCAGGAAGTGACGACAAAGCGCGGCCACTGGCAGGTGCCCTTTGTCCGCGGCCGCCCCCGCAGATGGGGCAGAAAGCTTACGTGCGTGACGGGGAACTCCCGCCGCTGCACAAAAGACCGCCACCTGCTGAGTCTGCAGTGGAAATGGGAGCGAGGAACGTCTGCAGAGGGCCAACTATTCGTGACCAAAACACTCATCCCCTGTACTACAATGAAAAGGCTCTGGCCAGTCTATTGTCCGGGATTCCAACATTCAGTGCATACCACCTGAGAGTAACTGCTTCCTAGAAAGCGCAACAGCAAAACCACAAATGGCTTAAGTTCAAATGGTTCAAATGGCTCTGAGCACTATGGGACTCAACATCTTAGGTCATAAGTCCCCTAGAACTTAGAACTACTTAAACCTAACTAACCTAAGGACATCACACACACCCATGCCCGAGGCAGGATTCGAACCTGCGACCGTAGCAGTCCCGCGGTTCCGGACTGCAGCGCCAGAACCGCTAGACCACTGCGGCTGGCTGGCTTAAGTCAAATAAGCACAGTTGCCTACTTCGGTGATTGCGTTGTAGCCAATCCGCTGACTGACTTAGGATTCTTAGTTAGTTTCATGTTCCATGGATCATTTTGCACGATAAAACGTAGTGATGTAGAACGAGTCATTTTACACCACAAATTAATTTCTTAATATGGTTACATGCTGAACGTTTCTAAGGTTTTTTGTTTTCAATATGCAGCCGGCTGTTACTAACTACTACCTACCACCTCTTACATATTACAATAATAGAATTCCTTCTATGTAACCGCAGGAGTTATCAAGGAGAAACTTTTTCAGTTCGTTTTCAAAATTTACTTTGCTCCCTGTTATATCACTGGGTAAGTGACCAAAGATTTGTGTTGTAACATTGTGCAGAATTTTTTGTGCCAAAGATATCCTTAATGTGGAGAAATAAATATGTTTCCCTCCTGGTATCGTAATTATGTACATCGCTGTCCCATTTGGGCTGCAGTGGATTATTTACAACGATCTCCATGTAGTAATAAATATACTATGAAGCGGCAGTCACAATACCCAACGCCTTCAACAGACGCCTACAAGGTGATCGTGTGTGAACACCATCTATTAACCTTACAGAACTTTTTTGAGCAATGACGACTTCCTTTCTTTATGGTGGGTTACCCCAAAAATATTATTAATTTTGAAGTTCCCGCCCTTTTTATTATTTTCTCACACTTAACATTGGTGTACAAACAGATGTGCAAAACTGTCTTCTTAAAATTGAGGGTGAGAGCATTTTGCAGAAAATAACTCAATGATACTTGTAAGAATATTGTTTATCATTTCTTCTGTTTTCGTATATATGCTTGGACGTTAATACTAGAGTCACTTTCTAAAAGGACTAAATCTGATGTTGTATACTAGATGGTAGATCGATTACTTGTATGAACAATAGTGTACCGATGATTGAGCCACTGGGAAACCCATGTGTGAATCCTCCTCATTCAGAATTACGGCCCCGGATTAAATACTACTTTCTGCATCAGTTTGGTTAGGTATGATATTATCCATTGGTTTTGTACATCGCCAATCCCATAAAACTTCAATTTATCAAGGAGACTACTGTGAGTCACACAGCCAAATGTCTTAGCTGGATCGTAGAAAACACCAGTGCTACCTTATCATTTAATGCTTCCACAATTTGGCGAATGAACATGTAAACGGTGCTCGCAGTAGAGCAACTCTTCTGAAACCCAAACTGTGGTCTAATGAGGATAGTATTGTTGCTAAGGTGAGATAGTCTTCTAGAGTACATCACTTCCTCAAAAATTTTTGAAAATAATGTCAGCAGCGAAACAGATCTGTAGTTACTGAAAACCGAGCGAGGTGGCGCAGTGCTTAGACACTGGACTCGCATTCGGGAGGACGACGGTTCAATCCCGCGTCCGACCATCCTGATTTAGGTTTTCCGTGATTTCCCTAAATCGCTCCAGGCAAATTCCGGGATGGTTCCTTTCAAAGGGCACGGCCGACTTTATTCCCCATCCTTCCCTAATCCGATGAGACCGATCACATCGCTGTCTGGTCTCCTTCCCCAAACAACCCAACCCACAACTCCAGTTACTGAAATCTCTCTTATTGTCTTTCTTGAAAAGTTGTTTAACGGCGCATATTTCAGTCTCTTTGGAAAATTCCCTTGAGTTACTGACGCATTACATATTTCAGGTAAGACTGTGGCTATAACATGGGAACAAAACTTTAGTATTCTATTGAAAGCACCATCAAAACCAGATGAGAATGTATAATTTTCGTAATATCAGAACGAGAAGTTGACGATACATGCGTATCACTGGAATGTATGCGAGTTATTTTTAAACTGTACTACTGTGATTTCTTTCTTGAACTGTTTGTCCCTATGCTTTATGCTATATTTAAGAAATGAGAATTAAATATATTTTCTGTATATGACTTGTGAATTATACGCTCTTCCAATCAGTTCAGTTGTGATGTTATAGTTACGTTTCCAGCTCAAAGTGAAGCGCCCAGGTTTCGACACATGTAACGATATCAGACAGAATGGCTGCTCTACTGGCCTCAAACTGCCTCAACAGTTGAGGTGAAACGGCTTTTCTTTGAATCTTACGGTCTGCTTTGAGAATTCGGGGAACCCATCTTGAGAATACCTGAATACCCAAGAGTCTCAATCACTGCACATGCATCCGCACGTTTCAGCACATCGGGAGCAGTGGCTGTGACAGGACTTCCCGAACGTGGTCGATCATGGAGTTCAGTTTCTGCACTTGCTGACGCCTGAACCCATCGCCCAGCGGTACCACTACTAATTCCCTAACTACTAAACACAGCACACAAACGTTTACGGTGGTACACCACTATTTTTTTCCCGCAATTATAACATGTTGACGATAACGCCTGCTCTGCGTAGATTCCTTTTTGACGGTTCACCAAGACTCTGCCATCCATCGGAGTTCTTCGAAACGTCGCACATCAAGTGGCACATCAGATGTGAAACTCCTAAAAGGACGTTTTCCTGTGTATATTAACGACTCTAAATAAGAAAGAAAATGGTGAAGGCCTATTTTTTATTGAACGGCCGTGAAATTGATATTAGTATCACCAGTAGTAGTAGTACTAAAAGCATTAACGTTAGTAGTCCTTATTGCTGTTACTGTCGTCATTAGATACATTCGGTTGCTTCAGTAGATGTAAATAAGATGTCAAGAGTATAGTGTGTGTGAAACCCTCATCCTATGTAAGGGACGGCGTGAAAGTCCTAATCTGGTCCGGTTAAATATTTATTTAGTTACCGTAAATTGCGAAAGTAAGCGTAGGAAATTTGAAACTCAAGGTATCGGGGAAGAAACGCTCACCTTACACTTGGCAATTGATTGCAAAGTAAAGAAAAACTGAAAAGCTTTTCTAGAATTTTGTGACAAGTAACAAACTTTCGACAGTGTAAGATGACAGACGTTTCGTAACCTTGCTGGCGTGGTAAAATCTAAAGGACAAGAAGTAAGAAAAGTGAGGAATGAGCATAATGCACAACGTAAGATAGAGTTTTCGTTCTCGTTTGAATTCCACATCTATTTCTACACCCAACAGCCACTACAAAATGATCCAAATGGCTCTGAGCACTATGGGACTTCTAAGGTCATCAGTCCCCTAGAACTTAGAACTACTTAAACCTAACTAACCTAAGGACATCACACACATCCATGCCCGAGGCAGGATTCGAACCTGCGACCGTAGCAGCCTCGTGGTTCCGGACTGAAGCGCCTAGAACCGCACGACCACCGCGGCCGGCTACAGCCACTACAGTGGACGCTTAAGACCTTGTTGTCCTGCGTCCACACCAAAATATCACCACCACCATCGCTTGACTGTGTGTGGAGGATGGTAGTTCCGGTGCCATGACCGTTCCTCGTCATTCAGTTTCCATTGGTGCCATGTAACGAAGTATCAGCCGTATTAACTCTAAATTTTTCCGACTATTCAGTCATGGTCAGTTCGGGAGCTACATCCGGCAGAAATCAATGCGTTACTAGTCAATATTGGAAGTTCCGCTCTCGGACTATCAGTAGTCAATCTGCCCTTGATGAACAATGCCTCTCTTGTAGCGCCTCCCACTGCAGCTTGACGAGCATCATCTCAGTGACGATCTCGCTTTTACCAAACAGAACGGTGGCGAAAGTAGCCGGTCGTTCTTGAATGTCCGAGACTCAACTAAAATTGTCAAGAACTGATCGAACGAGGGCTTGGTAAGCACCTCTTTCGTGGATGAATTAAATTTCCACACAATTATTCCACTGAATCTGCGTAGCATCTAGTTTTCCAGTAATCGGTTTAAGTAGAAATTCACTGTAAATTGCTTCGGCCACATACTCCTGGTTACAGAACAGTTGTTACTGTTTCCAGTTGTTCATCTCCAGTTCTGAAATAGAACAATAATTTGTCTTTCTCTTCATGTGCAATGGATTACATTTATCTATTTTGTATGCTAAACGACAAGCCCTGCAGGAAGTGGTGATTCTCTGCAGATGTTCCTGAATTTCGTGCCAGTTCTCTGACTTTATAACTTTCGTCTACACACCCATATCAACCGCGATTAGCGTCATGGAATTTCCTGCGTTATGCACCGGATTTCTTATTTAAAACAGCAGATGGTCGTGAAACAAACTTCAATACGTTCTCGCAACTTCAGTACTAATAAAGGGAGAGCTATAAGCTTTCTTTTTTTAAAACTGAAAGTTTTTTTCCCGCCGAAACGGCAGGACTCTGAGGCAAAGTCAGTAAGATAACTGTTTTGTAGAGCTAACGAGAACTCACGGAGTGAAAGTACACTGAATATACAGATTTTCATGTGTTTGTTGTAGCGGTTGAATGGCTCACCAAACAGAAGTTTATGCCACTCCCCAAGGAAACGCGCCGCTGGAAAAAACGGTTCAAATGGCACTAAGCACTACGGGACTTAACATCTCAGGTCATCAGTCCCCTAGACTTAGAACTACTTAAATCTAACTTAGCTAAGGACATCCCATACATCCATGCCCGAGGCAGGATTCGAACCTGCGACCGTAGCAGCAGCGCGGTTCCGGACTGAAGGGCCTAGAACCGCTCGGCCACAGCGGCCGGCGCACCGATGAATTAAGACGCAATGTTATGCTTGTGCGTTAAAATTTTACACTGGTTTAAACATGTTGTGAAACGGCAGTGGCAGTGTGAGATATACTAAACATTTACTTCTCGATCGGAATTTCCACTTGGTGCAGACCCACCCATAGGAAATACAACCATAATCTGTACATAACGGATTCCTACAATGCTAATTAATTAGATTTTGGCTCTGTACTGGATCTTACCTTGGCACTTAGACATGAATAAATACACCATGTGATATTTACAGTATCAGGGCACCTGGCTGAAAATGACTTGGCGCCCTCCATCGGTAATTCTGGAATTCAGCGTTATGTTGGCCCGCCCTTAGCCTTGATGACAGCTTCCACTCTCGCAGACATACGCGCAACCAGGTGCTGGAAGGTTTCTTGGTGAATGGCAGCCCATTCTTCACGGAGTGCTGCACTGAGGAGAGGTATCGATGTCGGTCGGTGAGGCCTGTCACGAAGTCGATATTTCCATAACATCCCAAAGGTGTTCTATAGGATTCAAGTCAGGAGTCTGTGCAGGCCAGTCCATTACAGGGATGATATTGTCGTGTAACCACTCCACCACAGACCAGGCATTACGAATAGGTGCTCGATCGTGTTGAAAGACGCAACCGCTAACCCCGAATTGCTCTTCAACAGTGGGAAGCAAGAAGGTACTTCAAACGTGAATGTAGGCCTCCAGTGCTGTATTAGTACCACGCAAAACAACAAGGGGTGCAACTCCCCTCCATGAGAAACAAGACCACACCATAACACCATCGCCTCTGAATTTTACTGTTGGCACTACACACGCTGGCAAATGACGTTCACCAGGCATTCGCAACCCACAGCCTGCCATCGGATCGCCACATTGTGTACCGTGATTCGTCATTCCACACAATGTTTTTCCACTGTTCAATCGTCCAATGTTTAAGCTCCTTAGACCAAGCGAGGCGTCGTTTGGGATTTACCGATATGACGTGTGGCTTATGAGCAGCCGCTCGACCAAGAAATCAAAGTTTTCTCACCTTCCGCCAGAGTGTCACAGTACTTGCAGTGGATCCCGATACAGTTTGGAATTCCTGTGTGATGGTCTGGCTAGATGTCTGCCTATTTATTACACATTACGACCCTCTTCAGCTGTCGGCGGTCTCTGTCAGTCAACAGACGAGGTCGACCAGTACGCTATTGCGCTGCACGTGTGCCTTCGCGTTTCCGCTTCACTATCACATCGGAAGCGGTGGACTTACGCATGTTTAGGAATGTGGAAATCTAGCGTACAGATGTATGACACAAGTGACACCCAACCACTTGACCACTTTCGAAGTCCGTGAGTTCCACAGAGCGCCCCATTCTGCCCTCTCGTAATATCTAATGACTACTGAGGTCACTGATTTGGAGTATCTGGCAGTAGGTGGCAACACAATGCACTTCATAATGAAAAACGTATGTTTTTGTATGTGACCGGAAACTTTTGACCAGGTAGTGTATGTATCATGTGAAGCATCTCACAAATGAAATTAGAATTGCAAAATTACGTGACTTAAGGCGTTGTTAATGTTAAAATGAGAGTATTTTTCACTATAACGAAAAGCTTTATTTACATAAAAACACGTGAATAATGTAGTTTTGTAATAACCAAAATAAAACAGTCAGTTCAGATCAATGATCACATTTATGAGCACTGGAGTGTTCAGTTGCCAATACTGATAAGAAAAGGGCTCCTTTTCGGATAGTCCACACAGTCACCTACTGTGAATACTACTGGTAACGCTATCTGACTGATTTCACTTCGCAAGACAGGGACTGAGCAATGCAAAAGTTAGCAGCTGCAGTACATGCAACAACTAATCGGTTGCTGCCACGAAACCGGTAACACGCTACGGTGAGCGTTAATAGCAAAACTGCCAACTTCCCTCAGTGCTGGAGCTGCGGGTATATTTGCCACACACGACTGCCATTGAGTGGATTGGTTGCTCAGCACTCCGTCACGAACACAGTACTCTGTCGTCGCCAAAGACTGTCCACTTCAGCTTCTCGCCATCGACACCTCTCCTCGCCTTCATGCCACTAACTACACTCTTCCGCTTCGTGCCACCGACTCTGTTCTAACCCTCTTCATTGTGCATTTTTCTTTTTTCTTGGCGTCATCGGTCTTCCGACTGATTTGATGTGGCCCGCCAGGAATTCCGCTCGTGTGCCAATCTCTTCATCTCAGACTAGCACTTGCAAAATACCTCAAATATTTGCTAGATGTGTTCCAATCTCTGTCTTCCTCTGCAGTTTTTGCCCTCTACGGCTCCTTCTAGAACCATGCAAGTCTTTCCCTCATATCTTAACACATTTCCTCTCATATTGTCCCTTCTACTTGTCAGTGTTTTCCGTACATTCATGTCCTCTCCGATTCTGCTCAGAACATCATTCCCTACATTATCAGTCCACCTAATTTTCAACATACGTCTGTAGCACCACATCTCAAATGCTACGATTCTCTTCTATTCCGGTATTCCAACAGTCCATCTTTCACTACCGTACAATGCTGTTCTCCAAACGTACATTCTCAGGAATTTCTTCCTCAACTTAAGGCCTATGTTTGATGCTAGTAGACTTCTCTTGGCCGGGAATGCCCTTTTTGCCAGAGCTAGTCTGCTTTTGATATCTTCCTTGCTCCGTCCGCCATTGAATATTTTACTGCCTAGGTAGCAGAATTCCATAACTTCATCCACTTCTTGACAAATAATCATGAAGTTAAGTTTCTCGCTGTTCTCATTTCTATTACTTCTCATAACTCATTAGACGGTTCATGCCATTCAGCAGTTACTGTAATTCATCTTCACTTTAGGTTACCTTCCATTCGGAAAATGGATGCACTCAGCGACTGTATGTGATTTATAAATTATAGAGTGCAGCAATCAGTCGTCCTATTAAGATCTGATTATGCAAATCCAGATTTCGGCTGATAGCTCAATGAGCTATTTTTTATTGGTTCAAATGGCTCTGAGCACTATGGGACTCAACTGCTGAGGCCATTAGTCCCCTAGAACTTAGAACTAGTTAAACCTAACTAACCTAAGGACATCACAAACATCCATGCCCGAGGCAGGATTCGAACCTGCGACCGTAGCCGTCTTGCGGTTCCAGACTGCAGCGCCTTTAACCGCACGGCCACTTCGGCCGGCTATTTTTTATTCTCAGTGCATGTAAGTCCCTGTTGTTCAGGCGTCAGTCACAGTTCTTTGAATAGTAGTATTCAAAGCTCTGTGACTGACGCCCGAACAACAGGGACTTACATGCGCTGAGACTAAAAATAGCGAATTGAGAATGGCTAGCTACCAGCCGAAATCTGGATTTGCATAATCAAATCTAAAAACGACGACAGATTGCTGCACTCTATAATTTATAAATCTTCTTCACTTTCACTCCGGATAGCAATGTCATCAGGGAATCGTATCATTGATATCTTCTCACATTGAATTTTAATCCCACTCCTGAATGTTTATCTTATTTCCATCATTGCTTCTTCGATGTACACATTGAACAGAAGGGGCGAAACACTGTATCCCTGTCTTACACTCTTTTCAATTCGAGCACTTCATTCTTCGTCGTCCACTCTCATTATTACCTCGTGTTATTTTACTTATTGTATATTACCGGTCTCTCCATGTAGCGTACCCTTGTTTCTCTCAGAAATTCGAATACCTTGCACTACTTTACATTGTCGAACGCTTTTTTCATGTCTACAAATCCTATGAACGTGACTTGATTTTTGTTTAGTCTCGCTTCCGATTATCAACCGCAACGTCAGAATTGCCTCTCTGGTGCCTTTGCCTTTCCTAAAGCCAAACTGATAATTATCTAACACATCCTCAGTTATGTTTTCCGTTCTTCTATATATTATTCGTGTCAGCAACTTGGATGCATGTGCTCCCAAATTTCTCCACGTGGACTCCACCAAAAACGTACATCAACCAACACCAGGGGGCGGTATATTTCCACACCAGTCGCATCTAAAAACACCCCAGGTCGCTCTCTCTCGTGCAGAAGGGCAGAAGTCTCTCTCCCAACAGAGTTACCTGCCGCTGTGCGGTCGGCCGGTCCTTCCCGAATACTTGCCTGGACTTTGTAATCTCCCCACGGAAAATTACCCTCTACCACGCAATAATTAATAATTATCAATCAAATCATCCACATTTATTCACTTTTGGAAAGTATCTGATCGGATTTTCTAGTAATATATGCGCCGACAGCTCGTCGACGCCAAGGTATTTTTCTAGTACGTTTATTCTTTGGAAGAACAGATACATATATGTATTCTCCATGGTTGTTAGGGACGGATAACGAGGACAGCTTCAGAAGTATCGGTTGGAAGATTGTCGGGTTGCTAAAAGAGACATATTTGCTCTTCTTCTCGCTAAAGCGAGCTATTAACGTTTGTGCCACTAGCGGGTTATTTGAAGAGAGAGAAAAACTGTAAACGCAAATTAAGTAAGACTTGGAATCAACAGAAAACGGAACATGTAATGGAGATGGATTGAATATACAATTTTCCTCAGAAATAAGGTTTGTGACCCTTTTATTCTAGAGTGAATGACGAATGAGTTCTCTGTCTGAATCATTGATGATTGTCTTGGCCCTGTAATTAGTGGGGAAGTTTCAGTTGTGACGAAGAGAGCCTGCAATCACCGAGATTTTATAAAATCGTCCAAAAAGGCTTCGGACACATCTGAAATTCTAAATCTGTCGTAAAATGAACGAATTGTTCAAACGATCGATTTTCCCAACTGAATGCAGCGCTTAACAATAATAATAGATATAAAGATCTTTTACAGCAAGCCAGCCGCTGAATATTAAGACGAAGGGCTCCACCAGAGATTCTATTGGGCTGAGTTCACGTAATTAAATATCATATTTAAAACTGTATATAGATAAAGGACAGAGAGAGAGAGAGAGAGAGAGAGAGAGCGAATGAAATTAGAGAAAATACGCAGAATCCTCCATTGGTATAATTGTTTGCCGGTCTTATCACGGATCAGCCTAAAGATAACACAGGAGGCCCTTACTTTATTGTACAGGTTGATGTGTGAGAGACATTACACCAAGTTAGCGGCAAGCTGCATTCACATACTTTCATCATTTACAGTATAATCCATTATAACTTCGCCCTCCGGAACCATCTCACGGTTATGCACCTCCCTCTCTGTATAGCAGCAGTGAAGCAGACCAAGGAAATAAAAGTCAAATGAAGGATGGCTCTGTAACCCACTGATTAACCAGAGAATTGCCAATGCTCTAAGTGCACAGTCGCTGTTAGATCAAACACACTACATCACAATATTCATAAGCAGCCCCATAATGATCATAATTATTAAAGCGAGGCATACGAAATGGGCCTGCCATCTTTCGGTGTTTCATATAAAAGAAAATGTTAACGCTTGAAATAATTTAGAGGGCGAGGCAATTAACGCTTCTATCTCCTAGAATGTTCAAAATATGATATTCATGAAAGAATGTTTGTTTGTGCCAAACCTATTAGAATTTTCAGGATAAAATTCGTTATTCAAAATAAAAATCAAATCATTTCTTCAACTTATTTTAGATATGATTTGTCGTCTGCACAGTGGTAAAAAAATCGTACATTATTATAAAACATGAACTAAACGAAATCAAAATCTGTGAACAAAAAGCCATGAAAGCATTATTGTCATCACATTTATTCTGGAGAATTTTGAAAGCGTATGTTCAAAGTGAAACCATTTGCATCACCACACTTTCGGACACGCTGCATCACAGATGAACTCACTGGTGTCAATATAATTCAAATAATCACTTTCCACGCAACAGCGTTCTCTCTAGTATCCTCCACAGTTGTTGTTACCTCCTTGCAACTCACATGATTTCATGCCCTCAGAGAAGTAGTGTAACGGCTTAAGGACAGACTATCGTGCTAGCTATATCTGAATAGGACTGCCTCTTTCCGCGCAGCGTATTCGAAATAAGCGGTTTGTTGCATGTCTTGCTACTGAAGAATCATTGGCGAGACATCCATCATGTTAGAACCACATCAGTTCACGATCAGCGGCAAATTTCTAATGACAAGAGCAGAATATGTTAGACGCAACATCGTCGAAATAAGGACCGATTACATACTGTCCTCTTACGTCACACACACTCACACACTGACGCTCTGCTTTCTTTGGTTAAAAACCTAATGGCACCAACGTCGATTTTTCATTAACAGCAGTTCTGTTGTTCTTCAAGCATTTCGGCGACATTCGCCATAAACGAAGAGCATATAGACCTATTATTCATTACTAAACGGTACTGTATTCTTGAGAACGCTTTTAAACGATTCGACTATGTGAATATTTTACAAGCAACGCATTGTAAATGAACTGCAACATTCCTCATTAGAGACCTAATCCTACGTAGACAGTGGTTCCTCTGCACTTGAGTTCACTCCTCCAAAGGGCGCGGCACGGTTGACAACGCATCGCTTGTGTTGGCGACAGAGGCTTCCATTGAAAGAAGCGTAAACATGGCGTAACATCAGCCACGGTGGCGTTAGGTTCTTTGGAGAGTTTCGCAATATAATGGGTGTCGTATTAGTCAATTCCGCGAAACTGCACAAAATTTCCTACGTTCAGTGTATTGTACTCCGTTAGATAGACAATATGGGGTTACATCACTGACTTTGCCTCGTCGAGATCTGCTTTTCTGGCGGCAAGACTGCTTTGTTCCAATTAATTTCAAAGGCTGTTAATAAGGTTGGGAGAACGTATTTCCCTTTCTTTTCATGAGCCACGCATTGCTATTTTTTTCGTAAGTCAATGGAGTAACTTCCCCTTTTTATATTGATTGTTTGTTAATGAATGAAGCCCATGCTCTGGCTAGCTCGCGGTAGAATGTTTGCAAGGAAAGTAACAAAAAGAATTGTGTTGCTGCACTGTATTTAAGCCGAGTGCGTGTTAGTTGTACCGGCTAACTCAGAAGAATATTTGCTCCATGACGTGTACGAGCCTAACTACACGTAATACATACAAACTGAGATTACTGACCTAGTCATGATTACAGTCTAATACATCCCGAGTTTATCTATGAAAGGTTACAATTCGCGTGACATGAAAGTCTGAATGAGTACAATAACTCTCTAGAGAGCCAAAGAATATCTATGAATGCTGCGCTCTGTTGATAAGCTACGGTGTCGTACAGATAAATGTTTCATGAGCACGTAATATTAAATGGGTTGAAAGAAATGTCAAACACTGTATGTTCACTTTATGTTGGTTTATTCTAGTCTATGCACATCCTATCATTGTCTTAAGGAAGTAACCTTTCTTTCAGAGGGTGGAATTAGTTATGTAAATTCAGCCAAAGAGTTTACAGCCAGATCCAGATTACGCTATATACTTTAACGCAGTCTAGGTATATTCCTCATAGTTTACACTATTCATCATTTCCTGTCAGTTGAACTATTAATTGTCTATCGCACTGGGTCTAAGTTCAGTCTTTCGTTGATATAAAATTAAGATAATATATCCGGTTATTTTCCTAGCCTGAATTACTTCGAAGATATTTTCAAAGTTGCTCATTTACCTCTTTCAATTTTTAATCATTTTTAGCAGATCGTAAATCTTCAAATTTCACAAACCATCTCGTTTCGCCTACCAATATTAAGTACGAGCGCACAAGTTCAGTTAAGGCAGAAGGCAAGCGCCAGAAGCACATTATCAATGTACAAAAATGGTTCAAATGGCTCTGAGCACTATGGAACTCAACTTCTGAGGTCATTAGTCCCCTAGAACTTAGAACTACTTAAACCTAACTAACCTAAGGACATCACACACATCCATGCCCGAGGCAGGATTCGAACCTGCGACCGTAGCGGTCTCGCGGTTCCAGACTGCAGCGCCAAGAACCGCACGGCCACTTCGGCCGGCAACGATGTACAACTTCAGCTTCTGTATTTCGCAGTGTCCTCAAAGAGTACTCACGAGGAGTCTTCTTTGAGGTCACTTGATATACTCCGTGATCTACAAGTCTCCTACTTTGTGATCTGCTATTATTTTATCTTGGAACTAATGGATTCTATCTCTTTCTTTATTCTTTTTCAAAACATTAAGTTACTTTGCTACCAAGATTCGTTTCTATTTCTTTTTATATTACCTTCTTTTCAGTCTACTTGCTACTAGGCATGCAATGTTAGTACAGAGGGCCTTTGTTTTTCTTTTTATCAGATTTGGATCTTGGGCTTGGGGCTTGTATTGGGGTGTGAGGACTAGATTTATATTTTTCATTTTTGCGTCCAAAGGGTAGCGGCGTTACACTGGCCACTGTTCAGGCCTGGCCTGGAGCACCCCTGCGCTCCTCGACCGCAGCCCAACCTGCTCAGGGCTGGAGCTTTGCACACCATTGCGCTGTTCCCAGCTAGCTATATGGCAAAGAGTTAATACGCTGTAAACTTAGGGAGAAGTGTTTGCAACACTGTGCGACTATTTCTAAGAGGCGAATATTGCAGCACACATTATAGAAAGGATTTTATCACTACTGTTTATCTTCAACTTTTTATTTTCCTATCAAAGCTTACTACTTAACTTGATAAGTACTGTTCTGGCGTAACCACAAGCGCTGGAACGAAGATGAAGAACGCCAGAAAAGAGAAGGCGGTGAAAAGATGTCGGCTAATAGTGAGATGATTAGGACCGCACCACGACAGGACTGGCCTCTACAAGAGGAGAACATAAGCGCCGCACCTGCCAGCCTCGATCGCTCAGTATCGGCTCAGTATCGGCTCAGTATTCGGACAGTATTCGCAGAGTTGTAGACTGGCACTCGCAGAACAGTTATTAGTGATCCCTATCCTGTGCTTCTTTGGACATTGTCTATACCGAAGAACATTACTGCTTGCATGTCACCCATCGCTTGCGACACTTATTGTACATTCAAGTTAAGTATTGTCAAATCCCCTTTACTGAAATAAAAATATTAATGTTATTTGCTTGAATTGTCGTACAGCATTCCGAGGAGGCAGCATCCCTTAGGCACCCTATAAGCGACGAGTGGGCAAGATCCCACAAGTACATTAGACAGTGTTAATACAGGGAGTCGAATGACAAAAAGCCTTACATTCAGGCATTTAACATAAAGACATGATGTCCACAAATTTATAAACATTTTGGTTTAAGAATATGTAACATATCAGGAATTGTGTTTACTATACAGTCAAACATATGGAGTTACGAAGATTAAAAATCTATTAGACCTGAACGTTGGTGGGACTTCGCCAATTTAATAATAGGAAAAAAACCCTTGCACACATACGTTGAAGCGCCTTGTCTGTGAAGTAGTCAGGTTACATTTTATAGAAGGTTTGTAAATTCCTGGATTGGACAAACAGGTCTATAGGCTCAAGCTGGAAGAACCCCCCCCCCCCGGGGGGACCACGACTCTTTTGTGGATACGTGCTTAGCGAGCACGGGACCCCGAGCTAATGTGGCCCTCCTTTCTTTCCGGGCTGCATGCCTTCCTTTTCCGCATCCTTCCCTATCCCCCATCTTCGCCCCCCCCCCTCGCCACTGGCTATTTCCTTCCCTTTCTCCCCCTCTGGGAGTATGGTTTGTGCCTACGTCCGGAGACGGACGCTCGTAAATGTAACGCATTCTTCGCCTTCTCTGCTTGTATGTCTTCATCCTTCCTTTGTCCTTCTCTTTTCCTTACCTCTTCTCTTTACCCTTTTCTCCGCTGCGGCGTTTGAGACCTCTCTTCTTTCCTTTCCCTTTCTTTGTTTTTCCCCTTTCTCTTTCTTCCTCCCTGTGCGTGTCTGAAGGCCGACCCGCGCATTTTCGTGCGTAGCCGGTGACGGGGTAACGCGTAATTCCCCGCCCCGGGTAGACAGGTAGGACACGTACGTACCCCCTGGTAATGGCCAGGCCCAGGGAGGGGTGATTACCCGAGCTGATACCTTCCGAAAGTGCCGATTGGTCCCTCCGTCCGTTTGTCGGGAGGTGTGACCTGAGATGTGAACGATCACCTAAGGCGGGAGTGCCCTCAGAGAGGGCCCCCACAAGGGAGGAGCGCGCCATCGGAGACGCCGGTAATCATGGGGGATTCTTCCGCAATGGTTTCCTCACCTTCCACTATGTCTGCTCACAAGCGTAAGTTCACTGAGTCTCAGCCACAGACAGTTCTTCCATCGTTGCCACAGTTCCTTGTTGTTTCTCGGTCTGACGAAGGTCACGACTTCTCCACGGTCAACCCTTTCATTATTCAGAAAGGTGTCGACTCAATTGCAGGTCCTATAAAGTCTTGTTCCAGATTACGGAATGGCACCTTGTTGTTAGAAACAGTCAGTGCCCTCCAGGCACAAAAATTGCTGCGTACTTCACTGCTCCACACCTTCCCTGTCCGGGTTGAAGCGCACCGCACTTTAAATTCCTCACGTGGAGTCGTTTATACACGCTCCCTCGACGGATTGTCTGACGAAGAAATTCAGCACTACCTGTCTGACCAGGGCGTAACGGCTGTTCATAGAGTTATGAAAAGGGTTGACACGAACATCATTCCAAACCACACTGTCTTCTTGACATTTGACAAAGTTCAACTCCCATCGAAAATCAAAGCAGGCTATGAGATAATTTCCGTTCGCCCCTACGTCACAAACCCTACGCGTTGCTATCGGTGTCAGCGGTTCAATCACACCAGCCAGTCCTGTTCCAATCCGGCCAAATTGTTAAGTGTGGCAAGGATGCCCATGAGGGTGCCTGTCCACCTCCATCCCCTCGTTGCACCAACTGTATGGGTGACCACGCTGCTTCCTCTCGGGATTGCCCCATTTTTAAAGACGAAAATCTCATTCAGGAAATCAGAGTGAAGGAAAAGGTGTCGACCTTTGCTGCTCGAAAATTATTCGCCAGTCGACAGCCCACCGTGCCTCAGACACGAAAATACAGCACTGTCCTTGCTTCTCTTCGGCCAACAAATGAGGCAGCCACGCAGACTTGAGACCTCACCTTTAGTGCCACGGTCGTCAGATCGGCCAGCGCAAAGATCGCCCGTTCAACCTCACCACTTTCGCCTGCCCACTCTATGGCTCACCCTTCATCGGGTTCTGCTAAATCTCGAGCCCAAAAGTCAGACACCAAGACTTCGAAAAAAGGACATACTCGTGAAGATTTTTTACGTACCCCAACTTCACAACCATCGGTTCCTCCTTCATTTAAACATCATGTTTCCAAGAAGGCTAATAAGAAACCCAGTTGATCTCCTTCTCCGCCAAGGCGTGTCTCATCTACAGCACCATCTGGCGGAAATCGCCCTCGGCAGTCTTCTGTGTCGCCGAGGTGCACTGCTGGCGGCCGATCAACCGGCCGATCGCTGGTGACAGGAGCTGCTCCTGAACAACCTATGGATCAGGATCTTCTGCCTTCGGCTGAATGCCACTCCATGCTGTCGGTCGCAAGCTCTGAGCAGTCGTTGAGTTGACGGCAACCTTGGTCACATTCCTCCATTTTCTGTCCACCCTATGTCCATTATCCACTGGAATATCCGCGGCATTCGAGCCAATGGGGATGAGTTGTCGATCTTATTACGATCCTACTCGCCGGTCATCTTCTGTCATCAGGAAACAAAGCTGCGTCCCCATGACCGCTTTGTTCTCCCCCATTTTCAGTCCGTCCGATATGATCTCCCCTCTGTTGAAAGCACTCCAGCCCATGGAGGACTCATGATTTTTCTCCATGATACTCTCCATTGTCACCTAATCCCCTTAAACACTTCCTTCCAAGCTGTCGCTGTCCGTCCATCCCTTTCTGGATATACCTTTTCTCTTTGTACTGTATACATTCCATCGTCCACACCAATGGCACGAGCTGATCTCCTTTATCTTCTTGGTTAGCTTCCACCCCCCTATTTGCTTTGCTGGTTGAGGACTTCAATGCCCACCACCCGCTTTGGGGATCTCCACATCCTTGTCCACGTGGCTCACTATTGCTAGACGTCTTCCACCAAGCGGATCTAGTTTGCCTCAACACTGGGGTCACTACATTTTTGTCTGCCTCCACGACAACTTTCTCTCATCTGGACCTTTCGGTCGGTACTGTTCCGCTAGCTCGGCGCTTCGAATGGTTCGCCCTTGATGATACACACTCGAGTGACCACTTTCCATGTGTCCTTAGACTGCAGCCTCAACTGCCATATATGCGCCCGCGAAGCTGGAAGTTTGCCCAAGCCGATTGGACACTTTTTTCGTCTCTAGCGACATTCGACGACCGTCACTTTCCTAGCGTCGACGATGAGGTCACACATATTACAGACGTTATTCTTACAGCTGCGGAACGTTCAATAGCACGCACCTCCGAATTGCCCCGGTGCCCCCAGTTCCTTGGTGGAACGAGGCATGCCGTGACGCAATCCGTGAGCGGCGACGTGCTCCTCCCGTTTTCCGCCACCATCCTACTTTGGCCAACTGTATCCGTTATAATTAGTTCCGTGCGCGATGCCGTCGCGTCATCCGCGATAGCAAGAAGGCAAGCTGGAAATTCTTTATTAGCTCATTTAACACCTTCACTACCTCCTCGGAAGTTTGGAGTCGGATTCGACGGTTATCAGGTGCGCCTAGTTTCTCCCCGGTCTCTGGGCTCACTGTCGCGCCTGATACGTTAGTGGACCCCGTCGCAATTTCTAACTCATTGGGTCAACACTTTGCTGGGATTTCGAGCTCTTCAAATTACCCGCCAGCGTTTCTCCCGAAGAAACGTGCAGCGAAAGTGCAACCTCTTGCTTTCTTCTCTCAAAATCGCGGAAGCTATAATACTGTTTTCTCCATGCGGGAACTCCAACATGCACTCTCTTCTTCTCGCTCCTCCGCCCCAGGACCGGATGGTATCCACATCCAAATGTTGCTGCATTTATCAACCCATAGTCTGCGTTACCTCCTTCGCCTTTATAATCGAATTTGGACCGACAGTACTTTTCCCAGACGATGACGGGAAGCTATCGTCGTTCCTGTTCCGAAACCTGGAAAGGACAAACATCTCCCCTCTAGCTATCGCCCCATTTCTCTCACGAGTAGTGTAGGTAAGATTTTGGAGCGTATGGTGAATTGCCGTTTAGAGCTTGGTGGCTGGAGTCCCGCAGTCTTTTAACACCTGCCCAATGGGGTTTCCGAAAGCATCGTTCTGCAGTTGACCATCTTGGTGCTCTCTCTACTTATATCATGAACAATTTTCTCCGGAAACGCCAAACGGTAGCAATATTTTTTGATCTGCAGAGAGCATACGATACCTGTTGGAGGACAGGCATCCTCCGCACACTGTTCTCTTGGGGCTTTCGAGGTCGGCTGCCCCTTTTTCTTCGCGAATTTATGGCAGAGTGCACATTTAGAGTGCGGGTGAACACTACTCTCTCCCGTACTTTCTCCCAAGACAACGGGGTACCCCAGGGCTCCGTGCTAAGTGTTGTACTGTTTGCCATTGCCATAAATCCAATTATGGATTGTCTCCTTCCTGATGTCTCGGGCTCCCTCTTTGTGGACGATTTTGCGATCTACTACAGCTCTCAACGGACCAGCCTTCTTGAACGACGTCTTCTAGGATGTCTCGATCGCCTCCACTCTTGGGGCATCGAAACCGGCTTCCGTTTTTCTCCCAGTAAGACCGTTTGTGTTAATTTTTGGCGACGTAAGGAGTTTCTTCCGCCCTCCTTACATCTAGGACCTGTCAACCTTCCGTTTTCGGACGTCGCTAAATTCTTGGGTCTTATGTTTGACAGAAAACTGTGCTGGTCCTCCCACGTTTCCTATCTTTCGGCTCGCTGTCTGCGATCCCTTAACACCCTCCGTGTCCTGAATTGTACCTCCTGGGGAGCGGACCGAGTGGTCCTTCTCCGCCTCGATCGCGCCTTAGTGCGCTCGAAATTGGACTATGGAAGCATAGTCTAATCCCCTGCTCGGCCGTCTATTCTTCGGCGTCTCGACTCTATCCACCACCGTGGATTACGTTTAGTGTCTGGAGCTGCCCTGTGGAAAGCCTTTATGCTGAGACTGCTGTACCTCCGCTGTCCAATCGGCGAGCAGTCCTTCTGAGTCGTTATGCTAGCCATCTGTCTTCCATGCCTGCTAATCGAGCCCATGACATTTTTTTTCGACGCCTCCTTGGATGTAGGGTATGCAGGCCGCCCTTCCTCCCTACTACCACCTGGAGTCCGCTTCCGTCAACTGCTCCATTCTCTTTCCTTCCGCTTTCCTAAAACCTTCTTGACAACTTGGGGTACAGCACCGCCTTGGCTCCGTCCCCGGATCTGCCTGCTCCGTGACCTTTGTCAGTTTCCCAAGGATGGTACCCCTTCACTTGTTTATCGTCGGGCATTTGCTGCTCTATGTGCACAAATGAAGGAAGCCACATTTATTTACCTGATGGCTCGAAAACATCGTTAGGTGTAGGGAGTGCCTATATTGTTGGCGACACCCCAAATCGATTTCGGCTTCCTGACCAGTGTTCGGTTTATACTGCGGAGCTTTACGCTGTTCTCCAGGCTGTCCACTACATCCGCCGCCATCAGCGAATACAGTATTTTATCTGTTCAGATTCTCTCAGCTCTCTCCTCAGTCTCAAAGCTCTCTACCCTGTCCACCCTCTGGTCCACCGGATTCAGGACTGTCTGCGCTTGCTCCACCTGGGGGGCGTCTCGGTGGCGTTCCTCTGGCTCCCAGGACACGTTGGTATCTGTGGAAATGAGGCGGCCGATATAGTGGCCAAGGCTGCAGTCTTTCTTCGGTCAGCTATTTGATCGATTCCCTTCGCCGATCTACGGAGCGTTTTATGTCGTCATGTTGTTCTTTTATGGCACGCACATTGGTCGACACTTCCCCATAATAAATTGCGGGACGTGAAAGCTCTTCCCTGTGCTTGGACCTCTTCCTCCCGAACGCGTCGTCGGGAGGAGGTAATTTTAACTAGACTCCGGATAGGGCACTGTCTTTTTAGCCATCGACATCTTTTAAGCGTCGATCCTCCCCCACTCTGTCCCCACTGCTGTCAGCTGTGGACGGTAAGACACCTTTTAATTGAGTGCCCCTATTTTACTCCGTTACGCGCCCGTCTACAGCTGTCGCCTGATATATCGTCCATTTTAGCAGATGACACGCGGTCGGCCGATCGCGTTCTCGAGTTTATTAGTGCCAGTGAGATGACGTCAGTCATTTGAAGCTTTTTTTGGGGACAACCAACCCCTTTCTGTAGTGGATTTTTAAGCCTTCCTTCTGCTTTTAGTTTCTCCAATTTTTTGAGTTTCGTTCCCATTGCTGCTGGTTTCCATTTTCGTTTTTTACTGTTTCCTAAGTCACGGACCGGGCGCTAATGACCATAGCAGTTTTGCGCCCTAAAGCCAAATAAAAAAAAAGAAGCTGGAAGTAATGACGAGGTACATCAACAGCGAAAAAGGAAAGTAGATATGTAATCACGTAAACTTGGAGGGAAGCCCCTCCGCAACGAAAACGGCTTGGCGGGAATAGAAGAGTTGGAATTGACGTGCTAACTGCGAGACCCCTTTGTGGCAATAGTTAGTCGTCGGCTAGCAGGCCAAATGTTTACCTCTTGTGAACTGGAAGAGGCAAGAAGAACAGCAAGATTATGTACTATGGCCTCAGATGTCGAATCAGTTTGGCTTATTATTCATGGCACTCTTTGGTTAGCTCTGTACTACGACAATCCAACGGTAAGATGAGAATTTTGAGAGCTTGTTACACAGGAAGAGCCACGGATACTTTTGCCGCCTTTTTTTAATAGCCACAGGAGATAGACACTGCCAGCACCTTCATTTCTAATTATCACGTGAGGACTGTATAACTGCATGGACCAGTCATGTGATTTGTTTTCCAATAATAATATTATGTTCCTTAAACTTTGTGCAGAGCACCATAAATTTTACGTTAGTCATTTACTTAAACACGGTCCTATCCGAAGGGCTACGATATTTCCGAGTATCCTATTTTATTGAAATGGAAAGTCATTTTAGTAAACTTTCGCTGTAGTTATTAAGTTTTGTGCAACGAAACTTCCTGGCATATTAAAACTGTGTGCCGGACCGAGACTCGAACTCGTGACCTCCGCCTTTTACAGGCAAGTGCTCTGAGCTACCCAAGCACGTCTCACGTCCCGTCCTCACAGCTCTACTTCTGCCAGTACCTCGTGTCCTACCTTGCAAACTTTACAGAAGCTCTCCCGCGAACCTTGCAAAACTAGCACACAGTTTTAATCTGCCAGAAAGTTTCATATCAGCACACACTCCGCTTCAGAGTAAAAATCTCATTCTGGAAACATCCCCCAGGCTGTGGCTAAGCCATGTCTCTGCAATATCCTTTCTTTCAGGAATGCTAGTTCTGCGAGGTTCGCAGGAGAGCTTCTGTAAAGTTTGGAAGGTAGGAGACGAGGTACTGGCAGAAGTAGAGTTGTGAGGTTGTGGCGTGAATCGTGCTTGGGTAGCTTAGATGGTAGAGCATTTGTCCGCTAAAGGCAAAGATCACGAGTTCGAGTCTCGGTCTGGCACATAGTTTCGATCTGCCAGGAAGTTTCATATCAGCGCACACTCCGCTGCAGAGTGAAAATATTCTGGAAGCATTGTGCAGTTGTACAGATCATAATTATTCAGTGAGCCTAAGTATCACACATATCTTTCATAAAAGTATATTAAAGTTCCGTCAAAGGGCAGTTGTCAAGAAAAGATTTAAAGTGTTCAGCTTAAAGAATGTTCTTACTGAAATCTCAGTACAGTTACCTGCAAAAGCCGTAATGATTCATAATAGTTGCTGACGAGCAGACCTTGAAAGGCCGGAATAAGGACAGATTATTGCATAGGTCCGGAAGTAAAAGTGTTTATAATTTCATGTTTATATAGTTAACAGTGTTTCTCATATTGTGTTGTGACTAAAATATTCAGCCTTGA
Source organism: Schistocerca nitens (assembly GCF_023898315.1). Lineage (NCBI taxonomy): Eukaryota > Metazoa > Arthropoda > Insecta > Orthoptera > Acrididae > Schistocerca > Schistocerca nitens. The sequence goes on from NC_064614.1 coordinate 5,626,028, forward strand.
TCTGACTATACTGATAGCTTAGTTTCTGGGTCCCCGTCACTTCTGTTGAGCCAGTTTTAAGTTTCATATTACAACTGCAGCATTAATGTACTGCACTTGCCAGTTCTCTAGCATGTGTCTGCTATAATAAGCAACTGGCTACAACTGTTCAAACTATACTAGATACAGGCAGCACATGCTCCATTTGAGATAAATAGCATAAGGCAGTGAGCGCTCCTTGAGAATACAAATAATAACCGTAACAGAGACGTAATTACCTGCAAACCATTTCAGTGACGGTATTTCCCAATAATTACAATGATAAAAGAACCTCTTGTCCAAGTTAATATAGTGCCACCTTTAGTAATTATTTACCTATAATAATCATTAACTTTCCGCTTTAATTACAGATAGCAAGCGTTACTTAGAGGCAGCTGTTGCCACAAATGATCACTATTTCTTCAGTGCTGTTCATGCCAAACTATTGGCGTATTCAGAATGAGATTTTCACTCTGCAGCGGAGTGTGCGCTGATATGAAACTTCCTGGCAGATTAAAACTGTGTGCCCGACCGAGACGAGATACTGGCAGAAGTAAAGCTGTGAGGGCCGGGCGTGAGTCGTGCTTCGGTAGCTCATTTGGTAGAGCACTTGCCCGCGAAAGGCAAAGGTCCCGAGTTCGAGTCTCGGTCGGGCACACAGTTTTAATCTGCCAGGAAGTTTCTTATTGGCGTATTAATTGCTAAAGTGCGTGGTCTCCCGTAAGCAAAACAGGGAGTTCAGTACCAAGTAAAGTAAATACCAACACTTAACTATGTTTTATAAAACGTGCTAATACTTAGTACAACTACGTATAATTACGTTGGTGACCTTCCCTTTTGCGTAATTGCAGTTTGCTTTGTTACTGATAGAGCCTTGGCTCGATTCCCGTTTGTTCTGCTACAGTTTGTGTTCGGCTTCTCTGTTAGAGAATAAAGCATACGAATGTTACTGGTTTTGGAAATTCAACCCCTATCACAGTAAAATAGGGCTGAAACTATTTCTGAAAATATTTAATTGCGAAAGCATTTTAAAGCTAAATCCATTGCCTATTTCACCCATCTTTTTACCCTCTTAGATGAAGATGAAATGGGAGATAAGATACTGCGTGAAGAGTTTGACAGAGCACTGAAAGACCTGAGTCGAAACAAGGCCCCGGGAGTAGACAACATTCCATTAGAACTACTGATGGCCTTGGGAGAGCCAGTCATGACAAAACTGTACCATCTGGTGAGCAAGATGTATGAGACAGGCGAAATACCCACAGACTTCAAGAAGAATATAATAATTCCAATCCCAAAGAAAGCAGGTGTTGACAGATGTGAAAATTACCGAACTATCAGTTTAATAAGTCACAGCTGCAAAATACTAACCCGAATTCTTTACAGACGAATGGAAAAACTGGTAGAAGCGGACCTCGGGGAAGATCAGTTTGGATTCCGTAGAAATGTTGGAACACGTGAGGCAATACTAACCTTACGACTTATCTTAGAAGAAAGATTAAGAAAAGACAAACCTACGTTTGTAGACTTAGAGAAAGCTTTTGACAACATTAACTGGAATACTCTCTTTCAAATTCTGAAGGTGGCAGGGGTAAAATACAGGGAGCGAAAGGCTATTTACAATTTGTACAGAAACCAGATGGCAGTTATAAGAGTCGAGGGGCATGAAAGGGAAGCAGTGGTTGGGAAAGGAGTGAGACAGGGTTGTAGCCTCTCCCCGATGTTATTCAATCTGTATATTGAGCAAGCAGTAAAGGAAACTAAAGAAAAATTCGGAGTAGGTATTAAAATTCATGGAGAAGAAGTAAAAACTTTGAGGTTCGCCGATGACATTGTAATTCTGTCAGAGACAGCAAAGAACTTGGAAGAGCAGTTGAACGGAATGGACAGTGTCTTGAAAGGAGGATATAAGATGAACATCAACAAAAGCAAAACGATGATAATGGAATGTAGTCAAATTAAATCGGGTGATGCTGAGGGGATTAGATTAGGAAATGAGACACTTAAAGTAGTAAAGGAGTTTTGCTATTTAGGGAGTAAAATAACTGACGATGGTCGAAGTAGAGAGGATATAAAATGTAGACTGGCAATGGCAAGGAAATCGTTTCTGAAGAAGAGAAATTTGTTAACATCGAGTATAGATTTAAGTGTCAGAAAGTCGTTTCTGAAAGTATTTGTATGGAGTGTAGCCATGTATGGAAGTGAAACATGGACAATAACCAGTTTGGACAAGAAGAGAATAGAAGCTTTCGAAATGTGGTGCTACAGAAGAATGTTGAAGATAAGGTGGGTAGATCACGTAACTAATGAGGTTTTGAATAGGATTGGGGAGAAGAGAAGTTTGTGGCACAACTTGACTAGAAGAAGGGATCGGTTGGTAGGACATGTTTTGAGGCATCAAGGGATCACAAATTTAGCATTGGAGGGCAGCGTGGAGGGTAAAAATCGTAGAGGGAGACCAAGAGATCAATACACTAAGCAGATTCAGAAGGATGTAGGTTGCAGTAGGTACTGGGAGATGAAGAAGCTTGCACAGGATAGAGTAGCATGGAGAGCTGCATCAAACCAGTCTCAGGACTGAAGACCACAACAACAACAGTGGTTGAACTTCCAAAAATACTGAAAAACGTATTTTTTTTACTGACTGAGGAACAAAGTACCAGTTTTCGTAGTTCTAGCTTCAAAATTGCCTTAATAGCGACAAGTTTCAAAAAAAATTCCACCTTCTTTTTCACATCTTTAGGAATGGAATTTCGGACAATCCCTTCTTAAACGATGCTCACAGCATAAGATCCACATCCTCCCCAAACTTCAGAATCCTGTCCTTAGCGGTTTGGGCCAGCTGATGAATCGGTGAATCAGTCTGACCCTCTTTCACCACCTGGGGGTTGATTTCTCAATAACAGTGGAACACGTATTATTTCATCTCTAACCGAGAAGCTATACACAAATTCCCAAAGATTTAGCTTTAAAATGCTTTCGCAATAAAATATGTTCATAAACCCCCTAGGGGTTGAATATCAAAAACACTGAAACACGTGTTTTTTTTATTTGCAACCGATAACTCAAATATCAGTATTCATAGATGTAGCTTCAAAAACACTTAAGTAGTTATTTAATAATGATATATTTTCAAAAAGAGGTTTCATCCACCATTTCACCGTCGTAGGGATAAATTTCCAAAAATGCTGAAACGCATTTCTTTCTCTCTGACCGAGAACTCGAACACTAATTTTCGTACGTCTAGCTTCAAAATTGCCTTAATAGCGACATGTTTCAAAAACAACTCTTCATCCCCTAATTCACTCAGCTTATGGTTGTAATTTCGAAGAACCCCTTCTTAAACGACGCCTAAAGTATAAGATCCGCACCACCTCAAAAATTTCAAGTTACTGTTGATAGGTAAGTCAGTCAGTCTTTCAGTCAGGACCTTTCTTTTATATGTGGAGATCAATAGCCGGTAGTTTTATGAAACGGATTACACAAAGTTAAGTAAATATTCATATACATATTGTAATAAAGTGAACTAATATTTTACATGTTCTAGTTTTCACTCATTCTCCTCTCGGAGCAAGTAAAGAAACTACCTTTGTACTAATTCTATTTTCTTCAGGTACAACAGCCGCAGTCAGATTCAGGAGAGGACTTCATACCCGTCGGTACTCCACACCTGCTGTGGTCAGTTCTCATAAAATTCGGTATGGACCTTTGTTGTCGGGGCAGATGAAAACCTGTTGGTCACTCCCAGGGAGTTCTGATAAGTAGTTCCAGGGGAGGTTGTTCCTGCCGTTGATAGTTCCAGGCTTCTTGCATGTTAAAGTAACTGTCATGCAGGCTGGTAGCTGTGCGCCACGATGGTTTTGTAGACCTCAATGCTTGGGGACCTGATGGTGTAATTTCTGAATGCACTGGAGATTTTGAGGTGTTTTTTATTATTCTGTACACCTTCAGGTGTAGCGTCTTTGGTTAGTAATCAAAAAGTCCTCGATTCGAAAATTATCAGCAATGGCGGCCGAAAACTTCCGAAATAGGAAGTCGCTATCATTCTGCCAATGGTCTTGTCAAAGAGGATGTAGGAGAGGACAGAATTTCAGGGCACTCTCTTGAATTTGGGGTGGGAAACTGCCCCTAAAGTCGGGAGAATCAGCAATGATTAAAGCCATGAGGATGCTGAAGGCAATGGAAACCGTTGCAATAAACACACTTTATGTGTATTCACAGGGCATACGGGCTGTAAATGAGAAAGTGTCATGACGACCTCTCCATAGGCAAAAGATTTTGGACTTGTCTCCCCATCCACATTTCCGGCAAGGGACTGCCAAGGAGGAGGTGAACATGAGAAAAAGAGTGAATAACCAACGAAAGGATAACGTTTTACGAGTTAGGTTCAAAAAAATGGCTCTGAGCACTATGGGACTTAACATCTATGGTCATCAGTCCCCTAGAACTTAGAACTACTTAAACCTAACTAGCCTAAGGACGTCACACAACACCCAGTCATCACGAGGCAGAGAAACTTTACGAGTTAGGGCGTAGAAGTCAGCATTTCCCTTCTCACATTTTCTAGCTTCCGTACCAACTTCTAAGGTTCACTCTAGATATAGTGGGGGATTACTGAAGTCCGCCTGCTTAGCTGACTGATGACGTGCTTGCCTCTCATGCAAAAGGCCAGGGTTCCATTCCCGGCGGGTTGGAGATTTTCTCCACTCGTGGACAGGGTGTTGTGTTGTCCTTATCATCATTTCATCCTTATTACCAGCACGCAGGTCGCCCATTGTGGCGTTGACTGAAATAAGATTTGCACTCGGCGGCCACCTTACCCGGTTGGGGTCTCTCGGACAACAATGCCATACGATCTTTTCATTTCATTGAAGTGAAATGGACAGAAGACAAGGATGAGGGTAGGTTAATATCAAAAGTACCATAAAATGGTATAAAGGGAGTACACTTCGTAATGAGTAGGAAGTAAGGGGAGAGAGTGCGTTACTGTGAACAGTTCAGTGGTACGGCTGTTTTCATTAGAATCTTCTCGAAACCAACACCAGCAACGGTAGCAGAAGCGTACATGCCGAAGATGAAGAGATAGGGAAATCATATGAGGAATTTGAACGGGTAGTTCAGCACGTAAAGGGAGATGAAAATCTAGTAGCCATGGGGGCCTGGAATGCGGTTTCAGGGGAAGAAGTAGAAGAAAGGCTTACGGGTGAGTGTGGAATAAGAGAAGAGAAATATTGATTGAATTATGCAATAAATTTCAGCTAGTAATAGCAAATACTCTGTTGTAGAATGACAAGCTATGTAGGTACACTTGGAAAAGGGCAGAAGATACAGGAAGATTTCAGTTAGACTGCATTGTGGTCAGACAGAGATTACGAAATCAGATACTGGATTGTAAGGCATACCCGGGAGCAGACTGAGAAAAAATTTAGTAATGATGAAGACTAGTCAGGAAGAAACACTGCGCAAAGAAGTGAGATACAGAAGTACTAAGAAATGAAGAAATATCTTGAAGTTCTCTAAGGCTATAGATACGGCAGTAAGAAATACACTCCTGGAAATTGAAATAAGAACACCGTGAATTCATTGTCCCAGGAAGGGGAAACTTTATTGACACATTCCTGGGGTCAGATACATCACATGATCACACTGACAGAACCACAGGCACATAGACACAGGCAACAGAGCATGCACAATGTCGGCACTAGTACAGTGTATATCCACCTTTCGCAGCAATGCAGGCTGCTATTCTCCCATGGAGACGATCGTAGAGATGCTGGATGTAGTCCTGTGGAACGGCTTGCCATGCCATTTCCACCTGGCGCCTCAGTTGGACCAGCGTTCGTGCTGGACGTGCAGACCACGTGAGACGACGCTTCATCCAGTCCCAAACATGATCAATGGGGGACAGATCCGGAGATCTTGCTGGCCAGGTTAGTTGACTTACACCTTCTAAAGCACGTTGGGTGGCACGGGATACATGCGGACGTGCATTGTCCTGTTGGAACAGCAAGTTCCCTTGCCGGTCTAGGAATGGTAGAACGATGGGTTCCATGACGGTTTGGATCTACCGTGCACTATTCAGTGTCCCCTCGACGATCACCAGTGGTGTACGGCCAGTGTACGAGATCGCTCCCCACACCATGATGCTGGGTGTTGGTCCTGTGTGCCTCGGTCGTATGCAGTCCTGATTGTGGCGCTCACCTGCACGGCACCAAACACGCATACGACCATCATTGGCACCAAGGCAGAAGCGACTCTCATCGCTGAAGACGACACGTCTCCATTCGTCCCTCCATTCACGCCTGTCGCGACACCACTGGAGGCGGGCTGCACGATGTTGGGGCGTGAGCGGAAGACAGCCTAACGGTGTGCGGGACCGTAGCCCAGCTTCATGGAGACGGTTGCGAATGGTCCTCGCCGATACCCCAGGAGCAACAGTGTCCCTAATTTGCTGGGAAGTGGCGGTGCGATCCCCTACGGCACTGCGTAGGATCCTACGGTCTTGGCGTGCATCCGTGCGTCGCTGCGGTCCGGTCCCAGGTCGACGGGCACGTGCACCTTCCGCCGACCACTGGCGACAACATCGATGTACTGTGGAGACCTCACGCCCCACGTGTTGAGCAATTCGGCGGTACGTCCACCCGGCCTCCCGCATGCCCACTATACGCCCTCGCTCAAAGTCCGTCAACTGCACATACGGTTCACGTCCACGCTGTCACGGCATGCTACCAGTGTTAAAGACTGCGATGGAGCTCCGTATGCCACGGCAAACTGGCTGACACTGACGGCGGCGGTGCACAAATGCTGCGCAGCTAGCGCCATTCGACGGCCAACACCGCGGTTCCTGGTGTGTCCGCTGTGCCGTGCGTGTGATCATTGCTTGTACAGGCCTCTCGCAGTGTCCGGAGCAAGTATGGTGGGTCTAACACACCGGTGTCAATGTGTTCTTTTTTCCATTTCCAGGAGTGTAGTTTAGGAGGCAGTTCAGTTGAAGAGGAATTGACATTTGTAAAGAGGGTAACCACAGATGCTGGAAAGAAAAGCAAGTTACAAAGACAGTACTTCGAAGAAACTATGAGTAACAGAAAAAATATTTCATTTGATTTATGAAATGTTCAGGGAAATTTAGGAATACAGGAATACAAGTCGCTGTGCAATGAAATAAATAGGAAGCGCAAGGAAGATAAGATGAAATAGCGCATGAAAAATTTGAAGGAATCGATTTAGAAATGTTTGTTGGAAGGAAACATCAAAACAACTTTCGATGAAATTAAAAGTAATGGTGAAAACATTGAGAGTGCAACCGTAATCCCACTGTTGAACGCAGAGTATAGAGCAGATAGGTGGAAAGACTTGTCAGATGAGGTAGAAGAAAACAGGAGTTGATATATAAGAGATACGGGATGATACATTATCGGAATTTAAAAGAGCTCTGGAAGGCTTAAGATCAAATATGACGGAAGGGACGGATAACATTCGCTCAGAATTTCTAAAATCACTTCGGAGATGTGGCAAGAAAACAACCTTTCACACTGGTGTGTAGATTGTAAGAGTCTGGAGATATACCATCTGACTTTCGGAAAAATATCATCCACACAATTCCGAAGACTGCAAGAATTGACAAGTGCGAGAATTATCGCACACTCAGAAGGTCATGCATCCAAATTGCCGACAAGAATAGAATAGTATACAGGAGAATGAGAAGAAAATTTAGGATGTACTATATGAGGATAAGTCTGACTTTAGGAAAGGTAAAGGAACCACAGCGGAAATTCAAATGTTGCCGTTAATAAAGGGAACAAGACTGAAGAAAAATCAAGAAACTTTCATAGGATTTGTCGACCTGAAAAAAGCGTTCGACAATGTAAAATGGTGCAAGATGTTAAAAATTCTGAGGAAAATGGGGGTAAGCCACACAACATATACAAGAGCCAAGGTGGAGTAATAAGAGTGAAAGACCAAATAACGGTACACCATAAGATTGGAAATCATGAAATACGGACGCAACTATCAATACACAGTACCTGTAGGAACATACACTCACGACACCCATTCCTATGCGTCAGGGTTATTCACATTCCAGGTGTACACAGTGTGTGCGTGCCAAGTACATACGATGACAGTCCTCCGTGCGACAGACGACGGTCCCTTCCGAGTAAACACACCGTCTATCCACGTCGCGCGTCCCTCAACAGTCAGCGACAACTGTCTGTTTTCTCGTAGTACTGACTCCAGGTAGTCGTAGCTGTGACACTCCGCTTTCCGCTCTGCGCTCGCGCAAGTAAACAACTCCATCCGGCAGAGGGGTAAAGAAAAGGAAAAAAACAGCACCGATAGGGAGTATGGCCGACCTAGAAAAACAGTTAGGGCTTTGCCACAGTACAGAACACGACGTAATACTAACAAGATAATTTGCACGTATAAAAGTAGTCTGGCACATGTGGCAACAGCTTTGTTTGACTCGTGGGAAGACGCCACGGAAGTGTTTAGAAACTTCAATTGGCAGGGTCCTGGTGAAAGACTCATATTTTGCCGCGAAAATCTGCTTAAAAAAACTCACCAAGGAGCTTTAAATGAAAAATCTAGAGATATTCTTCACCCTCCTCCTCCTCCTTCCTGCTCCTTTCCCCTCGCAGTACCGTCCCCTAAGGAAATGTGAAGACACAGTTAGAGTAATTACAGCACGGAGAGAGCCACAATAAGCCATTCTGTCCGATGGTGGAAGGAGAGGAGTTTGTATAGGGGGTCGGAGAGTGGAGTGTATAAGATTTGCAGACGACATGGTTGTGATGACAGAGAGTGCAAGAGAGATGGAACAAATGTTAGATGATCTAAACACAAAATTAGAAGAATATGGAATGAAGAGTAACAAGAACAAAACGAAAAGCATGGTAATAGGAAGAAAGGGGAGAAAATGCCGTATGAAAATAGGGGGAGAGGAAATAGAGCAAGTGAAAACTTCAGTTACTTGGAAAGTGTAATAATGGATGATAATGTATTGCTCAACAGAATTTCAATGGAAAAAGAAGGGTTCAAGAGGAAACAGAAATTACTCTGTGGACCACTAAACAAAGATCTGAGGGAAAGACTTGCCAAATGTTACATCTGGAGCGTTGCACTATATGGTGCGGAGACTTGGACATTGAGGAAGGAAGATGAAAGGCACTAGGGATGTGGATATTGAGAAGAATGGAAAAAGTGAAATGGGAAGACCGAGTAAGGAATGAAGAAGTATTAAGAAGAATTGGAGAAGAAAGAAACATGCTGAAAGTCATCAGAAAGAGAAAGCGGAACTGGATTGGACATTGTTTGAGGAGGGACTGTTTATTGAAGGATGAAATAGAAGGAATGATGGAGGAAAAAAGGGAAAGGGGTAAAAGAAGATATCAAATGATGGACAATATCAAAGGAGTCAAATATTCAGAAATGAAAAGAGTGGCTGTGGACAGACAAAAGTAGTTGTTGTGGTCTTCAGCCCTGAGACTGGTTTGATGCAGCTCTCCATGCTACACTATTCTGTGCAAGCTTCTTCGTCTCCCAGTACCTACTGCAGCCTACATCATTCAGAATCTGTTTAGTGTATTCATCTCTTGGTCTCCCTCTACGATTTTTACCCTCCACGCTGGCCTCCAGTACTAAATTGGTGATCCCTTGCTGCCTCAGAACATGTACTACCAACCGATCCCTTCTTCTAGTCAAGTTGTGCCATAAACTCCTGTTCTCCCCAATTCTATTCAATACCTCCTAATTAGCTATGTGATCTACCCATCTAATCTTCAGCATTCTTCTGCAGCACCACATTTCGAAAGCTTCTATTCTCTTTTTGTCTAAACTATTTATCGTCCATGTTTCACTTCCATACATGGCTACACCCCATACATATAATTTCAGAAACGACTTCATGACACTTAAATCTATACTCGATGTTAATAAATTTCTCTTCTTCAGAAATGCTTTCCTTGCCATTGCCAGTCTACATTTTATATCCTCTCTACTTCGCCCATCATCAGTTATTTTGCTTCCCAAATAGCAAAACTCCTTTACTACTTTGTCTCATTTGCTGGGAGAGGCTTAATCCATGACAAGACCTGCCGTGAGGCAGAACACACTACTACTACTACTACTACTACTACTCTGTCCGAGCTCATTTGCGACTGGAACTGGAAGAAACCCCAACACTCGCAGTGGTTTGCAGAGTATGTTTGTTGTAGCCGGCCGTGGTGGCCGAGCGGTTCTAGGCGCTTCAGTCTGGAACCGCGCTGCTGCTACGGTCGCAGGGTCGAATCCTGCCTCGGGTACGGATGTGTGTGATGTACTTAGGTTAGTTTTTAAGTAGTTCTAAGTTCTAGGGGACTGATGACCTCAAATGTTAAGTCCCATAGTGCTCAGAGCCCTTTGACCCACTTGTTTGTTGTATAAGAGGGTGAGTGTGCACTGACAGACGTGCTTGTATAGCTGATGACGTCACGATGTTGACGATGGTGGTGGCACGGGCGGACAGAGGGATGGACGCAGCGTGCATTATGAAACTCTTCTGAACAATGGAGAGGCGTACAGCGGAGAGGCGGCGCGAGCTCCGGGCAGCTCGGGCACTAATTTCGCGGAGTAGCGAGAAGAGCGACCGTGTGTTGTCGGGAGGTTAAGACTGCCGCCGCAGGCGGTCGCCGTGCCGGGCTGTGCCGGCGCGTGCAGCGCTTAAGGGCGGTGCGTGGCCGACCAGCGCAGGGTCAGGCCGCACTCCGCCGTAATTATGCCCGCACACTGCGTGAGTGCGTGCGTGCGTGCGTAGGCCCGAGCCTGCCTTTGTTGGCGCCGCGGCGCTACACACACCGCTTTCACCGCCGCCGCCGCCGCCGCCGCCATGTTTGCCGCGGCCAGAGGCCGCCTTGCGTGATTTCATCGGAAATCTCCCCTCTCCTCTCATGCCCTCTGCTATCCACTACGGCCAGTGCGCCCGCAATGGAGCGCGAGTGGCCTGGCTGGCCGGCCGCGTGCTGCCTCGCCAATCAGCCGGACTCTGCTCTTTGCCGTTCCTACTCTGAGCGCGAGCTGCGGCGCACGCAGAGGAGACCAGCAGACGCTGTTTAACACGTCGAGTGCCGCGACGCCTCCGGTGGACGCCGTACAGCCGCCGGCAGTGATACTGCCAGGCCATCCCACTCGATTTGACAATATAAAAAATGGAAACCATATAAAATATTTTACCTGGTCCTTATCTATAAATGAGCCTTATAGATCAAAACTGAAGACCACACGGAACGAAGAGACTAAGTCCATTTTATAGATTTTTCAGGAGAGCAATTTTAAAGCTTGAAACGTTACAGCTTGTAATTGTTCTTTATTTACGTGACCATTACGGCTCTCCAGCCCCAGTTCTCGATACCAGTAATATCGTACTACTTTTCTGCGAAGTAACAGACATATTTTTGTGACAATATTCACATTTGGTTTTATTAATATATAGGTACTCCGATGTATCGATATATTACAGTGATATGGTTCTTGTGTGTATTCATTTCTGTGAGACTGTCATAATCTTTGACTTACTTGTAACCGTTTTGGTGCGAATGCGCACAGAGCAATCTTTGTTTCACTGTGCAGAAGTTGTTATATCGCTTTGTAAAAGAACAGTCAAGTCTTGTGTTTGGTTAAAGTGGAAATTAAATACATGAAGATTGATACAAAACTGTTTTCTTGATGATGTGACAATTAAGAAGTATATGTGAATTTACAAGAAGTTTAATAAAAATATGGATCGTGAATACCAAGTCAAAAATTATTTCTACCATACCATTGTCCTGATCTGGGATTGTTTGATCATTAAGAATATCCTGAAAAACACATTTGTTAGGTCTTCAAATATTGCTAAAATACAAATATGGACCTTCTAGCAGTCAAAGTGGAATCACCCTAGAATCAACAACACGAACCATAACAACTTCGACGAAATCTACGTGGGAATCCATTCAAAATAAGTGCCAAAATTAATAACTTTTCTACAGTGACTTCATTATTTCCATTCTGACGATACCATCCACAGTCAATAACTTTGTTGTTGCCCGATAAAGCGAACATATGCTGCGTGAGCAACATTATTAATCTGATTTCTAACCTACTTTGCAAGTGGCGGTATTGTTAGAATTTTCATTGGTTATTAAAATATGCTTTTGCAATTTATACAAGTACATTCAACGACCTTTTCTTTAGGATTTCTTAAAAGTGAAAAAAATATTACTAAACATTGGACCATGTGCCTCTTTTTATCTGATTGTCTATTTTTTAAATTTCTTTGTATAATGCACTAATTAGATTGTAAAAAGTCGGAATGTAATGTGATACTGGGATGATACTTCAGTGTAAGACTTCCCTGCAACTCCCACGACAAAGATCTACTCATCTTTGAGTCTAGTCATTATTGTACAGGATGTTCATGAGTAATCAAGTTTTAGGAACAATACTGTTTATCAATATTCTGTTTTTATTTTCATTGAACTCATCTAAATTATAATGATTAATAAGTCCATACCTCAACTTTTGTATTTTTAAATCACCTGGTATACAACTACCAACAATTATTCAATAAATGGTTACAGCACATACATTAAAAATATAGTTAATAGGACGTAATTTCAGTTATCAGCATAAATAAAAGTTTTTACAACCCACAGTCTTCTTTTCTCACTTTTTACTTATTACAAACAAATAACACAAAACTTGTTTGTAAATGCACTGCCGGAAAGGAATATTTGTATAGTACTCTTGGGCCCCTGTGTCACAGAACACCTTCAGTTCTTGCAGATCACGATACTTTTCCTTGCTGATAGGTAGCAGCCCTGAAAGACTGGACATGCGACTTCTTATTACCATGGTATCTCAACAGGTTTTTTATAACAAAGCAGGACCTTCTATTTCACACACTGATGTCCTCTAATTTCATTTAATTACTGTGGCTAAAGTCTTCACCAGCCTACCTTCGTAACAGAGTGAAGGGATGAAAAATTATATTTCTGCAAGTTTTAGTTTCTCTTCCATTTGTCCAGCAGGAGCAATAACAACTGATGTGATCCAATATCTGTTGTAAGTGTCACGATGTATGATAAACCTTGAATGATTATGTTCGATATAAGGTGAACTCCTTAATAATTCGCGATGGCAATTGACATTTTTGTCGGTATCTTGGTTGCAAGAAATCAGTCCTGTGATGTATCACTGAGCCATCAACTTCAACGACCTGAAAAAAGTGGGTTTCGCACGCGCATCTTCAATTATGTCTGCCCAGTCCTTTGGGAGCTTACCCTTTGTTTTACGTCTGGGCATGCCCATGTCTTCGTCACTTTCCAGATATGAAGGTCCTCTTACTGGGAATGTCACACGAATTGATTCAAATCACTTTGCATGATGGACAAGATAATGGATGAACCTAGAAAGGGTGTAGTTTTTCTTTTGACCACCACATGAGTAACAGAAGATTTCCAAATTTTTAACCTCAGCATCCAGAAACGAAGTAACATAATGATACAGGAAAGAAACTATTTCATTTGAACCTTTCTTCCCTATAGTTTCAGCATAAACATAAAACAACGCATTACTGTCTGAGAGTCGATGTATGTTAAATAGATATAGAGAAAGCTGTCGCTTATAATAGACAATGTTGGTACTGATATTTAGACATGGAAGATTTCGTTGGAAATCCGTACACATCGATTCTATGTTTGTAAACATTCTGCTTCTCGGTCGAGATTGTCTTTTGCGCTGATTGAATGCATCAGCTTTACGGTGGTGCAGTTCATACTGAATCTGTCTTTGAACGTCTGATCTTTCCTTTCCATCTGTTGCATGTCTGAGTTGTCCTCTAGAGCACTGAAAGTTACAGAAAACTCATCACAAGTACCGCATGTATCACATCGAGGGAAACCGAATGAGATATTAAATTTTGTATTAAATATTTCATACTACTGATGTGCAGATTAGCCGCGACAGCAGCTAAAACACCTACTTGGACATCATCATTTGTTGCAGGTCGTGGTTAACGTTTCAAATGTGGCTGAAGACTTTCTGTTTCCTTAAGTAAAGTAACTATCCGGCGAACGGTCCGGACACTTCGATGATGTCGTCCAGGATACCGAGCAGCATACATAGCATACGCCCGTTGGGCATTTTGGTCACAATAGCCATACACCAACACGACATCGACCTTTTTCGCAATTGATAAACGGTCCATTTTAACACGTGTCGAAACAAATACCGTCCGCACTGGCGGAATGTTACGTGATACCACGCACGTATACGTTTGTGACTATTACAGCGCCATCTGTCACAAAGAGAAAAAAGTGGTCCAACTAAAACATGCATATTTCTTTACGTACTACACGAATATGAAATGGGGGTTCATATTTAAAAAAAACGCAGTTGATATCCAGTTGACCTATGGCAGCGGCATCTAACGGGCCAACCATAGCGCCATCTGGTTTCCCCCTTCAAGCTAGACAAGTTTCGTTCTTTGTAGTTTTTCGTTTGACGCTTATTTCGTGAGATATTTGGCCCGGTCACGGTCAATGGACCACCCTGTATATATATATATATATATATATATATATATATATATATATATATATATATATATATGCACACACTTATACATAAATACATTTTTATAATTTGTGTGTATATAATTACAATAAATGGAAAATAAGAATAATTGTTGGAACCTCTGATCCGCTCCTACCGATATTTTTGGGCAGCTGGTGGCCGTACTTTGACGTGGAGCTGCCTTGGCACCCCGTGAGAGGACAAGTCTTCCACATGGGCTGCCATACAAGGGAAGGGGTCACGGGCAGTACATGCCACACAGAGAGTCTGCCGACAGCCACGAGCACGTGATGGTCTCCGAGATCAGTAGCGACTCTTAACGTGGAAGGGGGGCAGGTTGCCGCGTCTGGAGGTGGCTCCGTGATGGGTGGCCACATATAAAGTTATTGGTTCCATCGTGGCATTTTCGTAGCTGGTATCGAGAGTTTCCATGCGGCATTCCACTACCACAGTACCTCACTGAGGCGCACCTGCTCTGCTGCGGGACCATTTCGGCAGTTATCATCGTATAGCGGAAGTTAGTGGTGATGTCCGGACTGTTGTACAACAGTCACATTAACACTGGAAATTTTATACTACAGTTCGTTTTGACAATTTAAAGTATATATTTGTTTAAGTAGTACCATGCTAGGAAATTACATAGGCTTAACAAAAGACAGATTCCGACATAAAACAAATTTTGCATGCATAGTATAGCGAAAGCAGTAAACAAGGCAAAATTGAAAAACCAGCTTCACAGAGGTATTTCGCTATAAAAATTCTTATGGGAACACAGTAAGAAACGATCAATCGCCGTACACATTTGGGATATTCGCAGTTTAGTCCGTATTAAAGATTATGTACCTTAATTACCAATAAAGGGTTCTTTCGCATTGTCTACAAGAAATGTTTCATAAACTGGGGCAATGTTGTACTACTTAATTGGCCCAAAGCCAAGTGAACGTGATACTGGAGGCACTAATCTCAAAATTTCTCGCCGGAACTGTGCTGCACGAACATTTATATGGTCTTTCAAGTAACTTCCAAACGGAGAGGCAGCAGTAACTTGTGTGTGTTTTTGTTACTTAAATTTATCTGCAACTATTGCAGCGCCTGAGCGTCATAGGGCCGTATACGGTTTTTGTGTTAAGCTTCATGTTCTGACATCTAGTTTACAAGTCAATAGGCCGTGCACTCAAACACGTATCGTAACACTGATTTTGAGAAACATATTTTTCTTCTCAAAGTTTGATGGAGGTACAAAATTGACAGCTTCTCTTAAATTTTATGTAATCATTTTAAGAAGTTATTGTATGGTGCTAAATTTGATTTTTTTTCTGTTTTAGAGCTCTAAAACATAAATGTCCTATTGTACCTTTCTATCTGCTGGGGCGGTCTGTTGGGACCTGTGGAAGAATGTAAATATTTAAACATCTTGTTAAGGTAGTTATCTGCTTGTAAATATTTTATAAAATGCATGACGCACAAATGCATCTGACCCCATTAATATTTTATTCCGACTGGATTCAGTCATAAACCATGTTCACAATCCTTTGGAATAAATAAAAATATTAAGTACATCACTTCTGAAAGATTGTGATTCTGATTATGCCGTGGGGAAGCCCACTAATGTGTCATATCTTTTCTTGCAATTTCACATGATTTTGACTGTGACAATCTCTGATTATCTTTATTGAAGATGTTTAACGTAACGGATTTAATAGTTATTGTGTTACTGGACAGTACTTTTTTCCTAAAAAAATCTGCAAAATGAGCTAATACGTTTTACCTTTGTATGTTAGCATGAACTGGATATTTTCAGAGTGGTATTTCCCCTATTCTAGTGATTTAATTATATTTCATTATAAAGAGTTTAGTCTTCAACTTTTGTGACAGTAAAGAATGTTATTATCACAAGGCAATTAAATATGTAAAATAAAAAGATAAAAAAAATAAAAAGTAAGAGGAAAACCGCCTTGCATAATGTCATTTTAAATGTTATTTACCTTGTCTTCTTGAAAATTATCAGAATACAGTTTTGTCATGAGATGTATGATTAGTGTTACCTTCATCCTGGGTATGAATGTAATAGCCTTTCATCTTTGAATTGTTTACTATGAGATCTGGTCTTGTATTTCCAGTACATGTCTCGTGTTGGTTCTCTTCAGCTACTTGCTCTTCACACAGATATCGTACTTGTAATGTTCTAAATAAATGATACTTTTAGATTTGAGATATAATGCTGGCTAGCATTAAGCAATATGAAATATAATGATAATATGGTACTTCAAACTGAGAAAGGGTTGGGAAAGAAATCAGAGCACTGTACTGACCAAGAATCCATTCCGAATAAATTAGGGGTTTACAGTGTTAAATGCATACACAGTGATGAAGTTTATATCGGCCATACAGGCAGAAAATTATTAACAAGATTTAAGGAACCTAAATACCCGAACAACTCATGTGCGTTAGGTACCCACATAAAAAGACACCACCACTCCTTGGAAAATATTTCTAAAAAATGCAGTTATGACACAGGATAGACAAAGAGATTATGATGGACTTGTTAGAGGAGACTAAAATATTTGCAGGAATAAATTTACATCCAGAAAAGGTACTCAATGAACGAACATATAAGAGACAAAAAATATCTTCGTAACTTTATTGACATCTCAAAAAGTTAGAGTACCAGATTTCAATGTAGAATGTTTTCAGGTTATTTTTCCCTACTTTGGTTCTTGTTCTTGACATTAGATGATACTGTACAATACCAAACCCATTGCCCAATCTACCTTTGGTGTTATATCTTAAATATGATTTGACGATTCTTATAATTGCATTATTTATGTATTGTTGGCAAGGACGGAAAAAAGAAAGGTTAAAAAATAAAAATAAAAATAAAAAAGAAAGGGGAAAAATTCCTTACATAACGTAATTTTAAATGTTTATTACTTTGTCTTCTTGAAAATGTTACTAAAAGCATGATTAGTGTCATCTTCATCCTGGCTACGAATGTAATATCTTTGTATTTGATCTTTGAATTGTTTACTGTGAGATCTGGCTTACCGACTTCACATAAGACCAAAACTTCTTCAGATTATTAGTCAGGTCGGATGTCAAAGTTTCACTTTCTGATTCACTGAAGTTTCTCGTATTGCTCTTCATGTGCTCATTTTGGTTCCGTTCAGCTTTGTCTTGCGAACTAGACTTTCACGTCAGATAAATCTGTGATGAAGCTCTCTTTGACTTCGTAGCAACTTTCTATGATGGCTATTGTAGCGTACACATGAGTCATTACCACCTGTCTGCGACATGACGTGCTATTGAATCACTTTGTCGAGTGTCGCATGGGCTATGTTTGGTGTTGACTTGAAACAGAACTCTTTTGGGCTCTATACACATGCAGTCTGTTTTAAATACGAGGGGCGTTCAGAAAGTAAGCTCCGATCGGTCGCGAAATGGAAACGACTATGAAAATCCGATAAAGCTTTGCACAGATGTGTTGGGTAGTGTCTCTAGTATAACCCCAGTTAGCATCACGTCGCTCTTCTCATTTCTGAGCTCGCAGTGAGTGCGTAAAGATGTCTAGAAAATAGTGTCTGCCGCCAAGTACGAGGGCCTGGTGAGAAATTTCGCCTGAAGCTATGCAGCTAACATTACATAACTGTCGTGCTGTTTCTTCTTCAAGACAATTCTCAGCCGCATTCTGCAGGGGCAATGAAGATGCTCCTGCATCGTTTTCAAATGGAAATGTGAGATTACCAACAATACAGTCCGCAATTGTCTCCCCCTGAGTTTCATCTCTGGTCACATGAACCGCTGTCTTTGAAGACAACATTTTGACACAGACAACGAGGTGTAGGCTAGCGTGGAGAATTGGCGGAAAGCACTGGCGGCTGGCTTCTATGATGAGGCTATTGAAAAGTTGGTACAACGCTATGACAAAAGTCTAAGTCAGAACGGCGACTACGTAGATAAGTAGCTGAAAGGTGTAGCTAATTGTTACAAGTAAAACATTTCTGATGTTCACTGTGGTTTCAATTTGGCAATCAATCGGAGCTTACTTTCTGAACAGGCCTCGTATATAGCGATTTTCCAGACCACTACTTTGGAGGCCGTTGCGTCTTCTGGCGCTCGCCAGATGACAACCCGTGGTACACCTCGGTGTCACTGGTTGCATAAAAAGCTGGTGAGGCCGTTCGACAAGGTGGATAGTCACGGCTACTTTCAAGAGGGCACCACAGCTGACGGAACTACATTGCCAGGTGTTCCACAGACTCCCGCCAATTGCCGGAGGACATGTTCCGCGGAAATCCACTGAGCAAGCAGCCTCTTATCAAGACTGGCAGCTCCCAATCACAAGCAACGAGTGTACTCGACCAGGTGATAACGTTATCAGGGGTGCCGGGCCTCTACGATCAAAACGGCAAGTGCAGCGAGTTCTCTGAAGTCCACGACTGGAGTCCACGTCAAGAAGCCAGCGAGCTACCTGCTGCGGCAGTCACCTGTGAGCGGAACCATCGCCAGTAGAACGGACCTCCAGGAAGTCTTCTCGAAAGGCAACTTGGTAGATACGGACCTGACACAGGGCTCATTTATTCGAAGTTTTCTCTTCCAGGAAGATATTTGTTTTAAGTTACACCAGAGGTCCAATTCGCGTGTTCCAATAAGTAAAGCTATGGTACTTGGGTTATTTATTTAGTAATTGTCTTGAGGTGACGTGCTACTGAGCGGATAGCCACGTCAGAGCGGTGGCTCTAGTTATTTTACATTAAAATAGGAATAATGAAGAGACTAATCACTAGTCTGCTATTAAGTTTGTGAGGAAGTTGAATAAACTGTTAGTTTTGACTTTTGAAAGTTGTAGCTGGCAAACATTATTCTGCTTGCTGCACCTGTCTACAGCCCAATGTTTATTTATTCTGAATTATACATTAAGGACAATCAATTAATTTTGTTTTTTAAAAAATTTCAGGTACGGTGAAAGCTTCCCCTGTGACAACGGTGATAGATCCACTTTTTAGTAAACAAAATTGTGAAACCTGACAAACTTGATCCGACGTTACTTCATATCTTCGTTCTTAGGTTTGAATATTTGGTGTTAACTATTCAGATACTTCGCGATTTTTTTCCGATCACACGACGTAAACAAAATATTTTCCTACATTTCTTGACATTTTTAGCAACACCTGGAGTAAATTATGCTATGATATCCATATAATCACTAACGCCCTCCTCTGCATTAAACGATTCGAAGGGCTCCGGTCTGTTGGTTACTACGGAGTCTAAGACATCACTCTCACTAGTCGTTTCTCCATCTGATGGAAGAAATTTTCCGACAGGACGTTCAAAACAATCTCATAGGAGTTCCTGTTTCTGGAAGCAGTTTTAATGGAAAGACTCTTTCATTCTATAGCTAGCAAATAAGTCACCTTGTAATAAAATGGCATGATCTGGAAACTTATTCTCGATGTTCTCCACTTTTCTCAGAAGCGCTCTGTCTCTACAGCTCCTGAGGCAGATGGTCCATAAATGCATCAGATTACCATGTGCAAGGTGTTTAAGAATGTCGGTTTAAAAATTTGAGAAAATACGTCTTACTCCAGAACAAGAAAAAAAGTTCGGTAAACATGGCCTCTGAAAAGCATGCCTTAAGTGCTATGAGCACTTTTTCATCCTCGGTACTGTAAACCACAACCTCTTCTTCTGTAAACCCTATACATTCCGTATTTTGAGAGGAGGTAGTATGGGCCAAAACAAGAAAAAGATGTCCAGTAAATATGGGCTCTAAAACGCATAAATTAACAGTTACGATTACTTGTTGATCTTCGATATGTCTTCATTTTCGGATTCTGTTATAACCTCTTTAGAGATGATAGTGTTCTTTACTGCAGTAAGCATGGCACCACTGTTGGTCTAGTCAATATAAATTTAGAATTTCATTGTTATTCTCTTCTGGTTTCTGCCAGCTTTCTGCTGCTAATACCACATGATCATTATTACCTTCAATAAGCGATACTAATCCTGTGACTTCACCATGAATACCCCTGTAGTTTACTACTAACGTATTAACATTTTATCTTCCCTTCTACAACGACTAAAACTCTGCTCTGAGACTCTTCGTTTCCGGCAGGCAACTCATTATTGCGCATTAGTATGGCTCTGCAACCAGAAAAACACCTACGTGAACAGCATAGGTACTCCGCTACCCTAGTAGCCGCTTCCTGCATGTGTCTGACTTATTGAAGGGAACGCTAGAAGTTTCCACTAGATAGCGGAGCTAACGTAAAATAATTCCGGAAACACTGGGAAAAATATAATTCAGACCATTGCTATAAACGTACAAATGGACTTACATATCAAAGACGTCAGTTCGTGTACAAAACAATACGATAAAACTGCTCGGTGCTTAAATGTATGTAATTTATTTGAAAAAATTTAAACTGTTAACGAATGTGCTGAATGATAATTTTCGTTCTACACTCACTAATTTTTCATCAGTTTTCCAAATGGTCGTCTGGGTGTAGAGGATGGCTGTTAAATAGAAACATCGATATAAAGTGAAACTAGCACGAGTATATGTGCCGTAATACTTAACAGTTAAATATTCTTTCTAAGTTTATATCTTTAAATATAATGAACAATTTTACTGTAGCATCTATGTACACAAACTGTCGTTAGCATGTATTTTTTATATTGGCTAGAGTCCTGAAGTATTCTTTTACTACGACAATATCATTTTGTCTGTTCCTAGAATTATTTTATATACTCACGCTAGTAACAGAAACCAATTTTCATTGTAAAATTCTTACTCTGTGATCTATATTATATCGCTTTTGTTGGCATAGCATTGTAGAAACCACATGAAAAGAGCAGACACTGTATGAGTAAGAAACAGCTGAAGATGCATCAACATGGTCTGAAATGTGATAGTCCATAATTTACATAAAGTTGTTTTGTGACTGAAAATGAGAATTGACCTCATTGCTCCTAGGCGATCATTTGCAGGTTCAAAAAACATTTTTAACTGCATTAAGGACCTACATACACAAATCAAAATCGTTTTTCAAAATAAATTATGATAACGTAATTCTTTTGGTGTATGCCGCTCAGCGGATTAATGCGATATTTCAGCCACGGTTACGGGTGTCGTCGTCAGGGTCCATTGCAACCGTGGCCGTAATGTAATTCTTGGCACTACAACCAAAAACATTTTATGTTACGTGACTGGCTGCGAGAGCCGATGCACATAAAAATCCGTCCTCTTCATTGGCGATTTGTAAAGAGATAGATACGGCTTGAAAATGAAATAAGCGTCGAATTTTTGGTATTACACTTTTGAGCTAACTAGTTCATAACATACGCCCTCCTCTTTAGTCGGAGGGGTCTCGTTATTCCTGCACTGAGTGGTCAGCACGGCTGCGGTGATGCAGAGAACCCGGGTACAATTTCTGGTACTGCGAGAGATTTTTCCTTGGTGGGAGAAGTGGAACTGGTTGCACTGAGCCTCGAGAAGCCGTCCGATGCGTTAGTTGATTGAGAAGTGGCGTCTCCCGTTTCTGAGAAGTCGCCAACGGCCGAGAGAGCAGTGTGCTACCCAACGCCGCTCCTTACTGCGTGCAGATGACATCATTGGCCAGGGAATGACACGGCGATCGCCCGTCTGTTGCCAGAGCGGTGGAGATCTGCTTTGCTTTCTTGGTTATTCTTGTTAATGTGTGTGAAATCTTATAGGACTTAACTGCTAAGATCATCAGTCCCTAAGCTTACACACTACTTAACCTAAATTATCCTAAGGACAAACACAGACACCCATGCCCGAGGGAGGACTCGAACCTCCGCCGGGACCAGCCACACAGTCCATGACTGGAGCGCCTTTAGACCGCTCGGATAATCCCGCACGGCGGTTATTCTTGTTAACAGGTTGGGATTGCGCTATACATATTTTGCACTGCCAACTGGAATAGCAGACAACGTGTGGCGCGTAGGCTGCTACATCGAGGAGACAGAGATGTTATAAATGAAAATGAGCATCGCTATAGGTCAGAAAAAGACCTAATATTAGGTGATACTATAAAGAAAGACAGACATCGACTGTGTCACATTTTATGTTTAGTCGGATACGAGTTTCGACTCTTGCCAGACGTCGTCTTCAGATTAAAGTTCGTCAACAGTGCGAAACTTCAATCTTGACTAAGATAAAAGTTTTCTGTGAATCTTCACTTGGACTCGCAGTAATTAGATCTGCATCTCCAAATGTACTATGGCAAGAGTCGAAACCAGCAATCTGAATCAACACAAAAGGTGACGCAAGAGATATCTGCCTTTCCTTTTTATGTTAAAAGTGATCACGGAGTCTTCAGACGGTACGACTTGAACTGTCCAATATTAGTTAACTAGAGAAGCGTTCACCGTGCGGTTAGAGTTCACTCGTTAGCGATAAGCGTATTCGTCAAATAGTCAAAACCGAAAGTGGCTGAATTCAGAAACAAATAACAGTAAAATATTAAACTAAGTATGGACTATATACTGAAAGATAGCCTCGAGCCGGCCGGAGTGGCCGTGCGGTTCTAGGCGCTACAGTCTGGAGCCGGGCGACCGCTACGGTCGCAGGTTCGAATCCTGCCTCGGGCATGGATGTGTGTGATGTCCTTAGGTTAGTTAGGTTTAAATAGTTCTAAGCTCTAGGCGACTGATGACCTGAGAAGTTAAGTCGCATAGTGCTCAGAGCCATTTGAACCATAGCCTCGACGTCAGTGGTGGCGACAAACAACTCCGTAATGTCTAATGTGAAAAATACAGAAGCATAATGCGAGATAAACTTGGTGAAGATAAGTTCTTCAGGCGGGTCTTAAATAATTGTCGTATGTAACTGGCGCACACCCACATAAAGTGTCGAAGTAGCGGAGGCTTCTTCTTACCAAGTGTGGCAGGAAAACAACTAGAGACTACGTCGGTAAAGAGTAGGAAACGTTAGACTCTGAGTCGTGTGTAAGAGTGCAGTGTCTTCTGAATTCGTACTCTTTGGTTAACATGAGGTAGCCGGCGAGCCTGATGTTCTGGAGCCTTCGGTACGCTGCGGGCCGTCTTTCGGTGGCGAGAGTCGTCGGCTCGCACTGGCGTCGTCCTTAGCAAACGGGCAGGTATTCTAGTGATGCCGTGTCTAGAGCTACGAGTATCTAGCGGATCGCTTACGATGGCAATCGGTGGCAGTAAAAGCTAAATGCGTTGTTGAGAGGAAGAATGACATTAAGCAGACGAGCGGTTATTAAAAAATAATCATGTATGTCAAAGTTAAGCGCAAGAAGCGATTGTTAGGTTTCCTGGTGCGAGTAGAGCTGAAGTTAGTACCTCGAATATACGTGAATTAACGGCTTGTAAGAGACTGTAGTATAAGTAGGAATTGATGTTGGTGAAAGAATCAGGATAAATTGAACAGTGATTTCTCCGGAATGGCAAATTATCAGTGTGGGTTTTGGTGTGGCAGGCATAGTTAGAAACTTTCATCGCTGAGCACCAATAAACTACGTTTACGCATTTAATGTTGTCTTCCATAACAGACCCTGGTAATGTGTAATCACCAAGTTGACAGCCATCAATTACAGACACGCGAATAACAAGTAGGTACATGGTTTATTTCCGTGTCAGATGAGATCTGATGTATGTCGCCTCATCAGTTTGATGATACGAACGTCCACGAAGCACTCGCTACGTTAAGTGATTAATATTGAAAAAATGGCTAATTTAGTTAATATTACATTTTGCAGGTTTCACTTTTATCGGCGTAATTAGATCGAAAAGAAAGTATTTCGTAAAGGCCGGTAGTCGTTAGTTTTGTTTACATTTCAGGTGTTAATTTCGAGCGAGTTAGATCTTTATTTTCGACTAGACACAGTGGTTCAAAGTTAAATTAATTCGTGTCTGTCATATAGAGTGAGGGTAGTTAATTAAAGCTTTCAAAAGTAAATTTAAAAGTTTGTCTACATTAGCGTTTAGTTACGTATTAGTACAGGTTACGAAACTTCAGTGCCCTTGTGTCAAGTTATTCTCTGCTTTTGCGTGAAATTTACTATCAAACCATGTGTGACAAATGTGGCGATTGCCGTAGAAATCTGAAGGAGGGGGTGTTCTGTGAAGACTGTAGGTTATGGTTTCATTGGGGCGAATGTAACGGCGAGAAAACAGTGGTAGATAATGAGGCTCTTCCATAGCAGTGTAGGTTAAGTGAAAAGAACGGAAAAATCGCTGAACAGGAAGGCAAAAATTTGTGCCGTTAAGGCTGAATTAGAAAACGCGAATTTGAAACTGTATACGTTAAGGGAGGAAAAAGAGACGAGGTCGTGGAAAAAGGTAGCAAGCGAAGGACGAAAAAGGGAATCTGTTGAAAAAAATTTCTAAATTCAGTTTAGCGTGCTAGCTGAAGTAGTGGAGGAGGGGCCTCATCCACATGTAGTTGAATATAGGTTGAAGCAGAATATCAGCTGAAAGAAAATCGCCGCTCGGAGTGGCCGCGCGATTTGAGGCGCCATGTCACAGATTGCGCCGCAACTCCAGCCGGAGGTCCGAGTCCTCCCTTGGGCCTGGATGTGTGTCTTGTTTTTAGCATAAGTTAGGTAAATAGTGTGTAAGTCTAGGGATCGATCTCCTCAGCAGTTTGGTCCATTAGGAACTCACACACATTTGAACATTTGAAAGAAAAACGACATGTCGGTATCAAATCAGAATAGGAAAAGAAGAATTCTGCTTCTAGGTAGCACTCTTGTGATGGTGCTGGCCACTAGCTTCAGGAGACATTAGGTGCAGGGTACTAGATCACAATTGTTGTAAAACCAAGTGCCAGTCTTAGCCAGGTGACAGGAAACTTACGTCAGCTATGCAGGGACTTTGAGAAGGATGATCAGATAATTATAGTTGGGGGAGCAGGCCACAGACGGGCTATGACTCCAAGATACAGTATTAGGAGTGACCGGGTCGAAACAGGAGCAGGAACTGGGCAAACAAATGTGGGGTTTTGTGGAGCTCTTTCAGCGCCATGATCAGCCCTGGGTAAACGCTGCTGTAGGGTATGTTAACACCGATTAGATTATCTCAAAAATAAGAATGAGATTGATATACTTTGCCTGCCTGAACACCATATAACTGTGGGGATGGATAGGTCAGTATAAATGGGTATAATTTAGAATCTCATACATGCAGATCTAGCATGGATAAAGGAGGTGCCATTTACACAAAACAAGAGTATAAATACAAAACTGTAGAAATAAGCAAATTTTGTATCTATCAGCACTTTGAAGTTTATGAATGTGAACTACAGCTAGATAATGTAGTATTGACATTAGCAACGGTGTACAGGTCCCCATTAGGAGTTCTGGAGTCATTCATAAAAATTTTTGATTCCCTATTATGCTGTCTGTCAGACGAATGGAAGAAGTTATTAATCTGTGGTGATTTCAGTGTAAACTTTCTAAGCAATTCAGATAGTAAAAGTGAACTAGAAGTGTTCCTAATGACATTTAACTTAGAATCAGTGATCAGTTTTCCTACATGTCTAGCTCGAGACAATATCACTCAAATAATGTATTTATACAGCAAGAGGATGTAAAACTAGTGCATGCTTTCCCTGTGAGAAATGGATTAGCAGACTGTGATGCAAAATCGATTAACTTACAAAACCTAGCAGGATGTACAGTTCACAAACCATTAAGTAAAAGTGTGATGTTGCTGAACCTGGTATCCATAAATACTAGAAAGAAAAGAAACTCCAATATAAAATGATACAAATAATGTCTTTGGAAAAGTTATTAATTGGTTTTCTGCGAATCGGCTTGCTCTGAACCTTGAAACAAACACAGTACATCGAATTTTTTGCTGGAAGGAGTTCTGTTCCTTCGATAAATATAACACATCAACAGAAGTCAGTAGCCAGGGTAGAGCATACTAAGTTTTTGGGTGTACATACAGACGAAAATCTTAATTAAAAAATCCGTATTTTGGATCTCCTAAAGCGACTAGGTTCAGCAACTTTTGCAATCATAATAATAGCAAATTTTGAATGTACAAAATTAGTAAGCTAACATACTTTGCATACTTTCACTCTCTAATGTTATACAGAATAATATTTTGGGGTAGCTCAACACTTAGACAAAAAGCACTCACTGCCGCAGTTCGCCGCTTTACCTCCGAGGATGTCTCCCGCAGTCGGAGACGAAACGTCAGGAGACAGTTTTATACGTCGACCACGGCCTATCAGCCCGGAAGTTTTAAGTGAAGACAATACCGGCCGTGAAAGTGTACATTGTATGATCAAAGACCTACATTATCCTCTACTTAACCTGTCTTTGGGACAGAAAGGGGTGAAATATGCTGCTGTAAAACTTTTCGATAAATTATCAGGTGAAATTAAGTGTTTGACAGACAGCAGTAATAGTTTCAAAAATAAATTGAAATCATATGTCCTTGGCAACTTCTTCTATACCATAGATGAATTCCTGAATAGGAATAAATAAATCTGTAGGTATAATACATGCATTTTGTGCCATGTAAAGGAATGGGGTAGGTAATAAAAATTTTAAGCTTAAAAAAGAAGAGCCGTGATTCATGCGTGCATTTCTTATACACTTGACACTTTCCACATCGTAACGGTTGCCGTGAGATTGATTAATGGAACACGTAACTAAAGTCTGAACGCCAATCAACTATAGTATCAGTAATCTAAGTAAAATTGGAAAATAGAAAGCTTACGGCGGGAATATTGAAGTCTACGTGCCAGAAAAGTGGGTGCCTTGGAAGACAGTGAGGCATTTGAGAGACCCATCGTGATTTAGTACAAGTATTAGGAAGTTACTCGCAATGCATAGGGAGCAGATTCAGTCGAAGCCTAACTCTTCCTGACAAATAAAGCTGAACGAAATCAAAACAAGCATAACAACAACTACGAGAGAAGCGTTCAGTGCGTTCGAAAGCGGGATTTTATCTACTGAGTTGTCGGAAAACCTTGTTCTCTTTTGTTTAACAAAATTATTATTTCCTGCTAGTTTTGTTTGCGGCCTCATTGAATGAGTTTTAATTCTTTACAGTATTTTTTTTTTTAATTTCGTAATTTCATAACAGTAGTTCCCCCCTGCGGGTCCGGGGATTAGAATAGGCCCGAGGTATTCCTGCCTGTCGTAAGAGGCGACTAAAAGGAGTCCATCCCCCTCACGGGGGTAGTTAGCGCCTGCGTCCGGAGACGGACGGTTTCACGACCTATAATCGTGGTCTTTTTGGTTTTCCTTCTCGTTTCTTCCTTCCTTTTGTTGGTTCCTTTCTTTGCTCTTCTCCACTTCACTGTCTTCCTTACTTTTTCCCTTGACTTTCCCTTGACTTCTCCTTGCCTTCTCCTTGCCTTCTTTCCTTGCCTTCTCCTTGCTTTCTCATTGCCTTCTTCTCCTTGCCTTCTCTGGTCTCCGCCTCGGCGTTTGAGACAGTCTGTCCTCTTTCTCCCTCTCTCTTCTTTTTCCTCTCCTTCCTTCCTCCCTGTGCGTGTCTGAAGGCCGACCCACGCGTTCGCACGCGTAGCCGGTGACGGGGTAACGCGTAAGTCCCCGCCCTGGGTAGACATGTAAGGCACGCGCGTACCCCCTGGTAAAGGCCAGGCCCGGGGAGGGGTGATTGCCTGAGCTGATACCTTCTGACCATGCCGATTGGTCCCTCCGTCTGTTTCTCGGGAGGTGTGACCTGAGGTGTAAACATTCACCTAAGGCGGGAGTGCCCTCTGAGAGGGTCCCCACAAGGAAGGAGCGCGCCATCGGAGACGCTGGCAATCATGGGGGATTCCTCCGCAATGGATTCTACTCCATCGCTTTCGACTTCGACCCACAAACGGAAACGTGACCAGCCAACTGTGACAAAAATACTACCGCCTGCCCCACAGTTCCTCGTAGTTTCTCGATCTGAGGACGGAAAGGATTTTTCGTCTGTCAACCCTTTCGTTATCCAGAAGGGCGTAGATGCCATAGCCGGATCTGTCAAATCTTGTACCAGGTTGCGTAACGGTACCTTATTACTAGAAACTGAGAGCGCCTTTCAGGCACAAAAACTGCTTCGGGCCACACTCCTGTACACATTCCCTGTCCGGGTGGAGGCTCACAGAACTTTGAATTCGTCTCGTGGTGTGGTCTACACTAGATCCCTCGACGGTTTGACTGACGAGGAGATTCAATCTTTCCTCGCTGAGCAGGGCGTGACGGCTGTCCATCGGGTCATGAAAAAGGTCAACAATGACCTTGTACCGACCCGGACACTTTTCTTAACCTTCGATAGTGTTAAGCTGCCATCGCGCATCAAGGCGGGCTACGAGGTTATTTCTGTTCGCCCCTATGTCCCGACACCTACGCGCTGCTACCAGTGTCAGCGTTTCAATCACACTCGACAGTCTTGTTCCAATGCGGCTAAATGTGTCACTTGTGGCAGGGATGCCCATGAGGGTGACTGTCCACCTCCGTCTCCTCATTGTGTGAACTGTCAGGGTGACCATGCCGCATCCTCCCGCGACTCTCCTGTCTATAAGGAAGAACGCTGTATCCAGGAAATTCGAGTCAAAGAGAAAGTGTCCACCTCGGCTGCTCGCAAGCTATTAGCTAGTAGGAAGCCCACGCTGCTCCCAGCGGGGAAATACAGCACTGTCCTCGCCTCTCCTCGGACTACCCGGGAGGTAGCAACCCAGACATGCGATCTGACCTTCAGCACCACGGTCGTCCGTTCGGCCAGTGCTAAGATCGCGCGGTCGACGTCTCCTCTTCGTCCCATCACCCCACAGACACCAGCCCCTTCATCAGCTTCTGCTAAGACGAAGACCCAGAAGTCAGATGCACGGGCCTTCAAGAAGGAACCGTCCCGTGCAGACTTCCTCCGTACCTCGACCTCCCAGCCTTCGTCCGGTACTTCCACCAAACGACCATCCAAGAAGGCTAATAGGAAGCACAGTTCTCCTTCTCCGCCACGGCGCATTTCTTCTCCTGCGCCACCCAGCGGTTGCCGCCCCAGGCCGTCATCCCTTTCGCCTGGCCGCACCGCTGGTAGCCGAACATCTGGCCGTTCACCGGCGGAGGAAGCTCCCCCTCCCGGCCATCTTCCCAAGATGGCCGATGAACCTATAGAACCAATGGACGATGACTGTCCGCCTACTGATAGCGGCGGCAGTGCTCGCTCGAAGCCAGGCCCTCAGCGGCCTTCGAGGTGACCCCTTCTCTCATCTTCCTTTTCTTCCGATGGCACTTATTAACTGGAATATTCGCAGCGTTCGCTCCAACCGAGAGGACTTGAAGTTGCTGCTCCGCTCGCATCGTCCGCTCGTCGTAGCCCTCCAGGAAACGAAGCTACGCCCATGCGATCAAATTGCCTTGGCACACTACACCTCTGTGCGTTTTGACCTACCCCCTGTGGTAGGTATCCCAGCTCATGGAGGGGTTATGTTGCTGGTCCGGGATGATATTTACTACGATCCCATCACGTTGCACACCGGCCTGCAGGCAGTTGCCATCCGCATTACTCTCCCCACTTTTACGTTTTCCTTTTGTACCGTTTACGCTCCATCGTCATCTGCCGTTACCAGGGCAGACATGACGCAACTTGTTGCTCAGCTACCTGCACCATTTTTGTTAACTGGAGACTTCAATGCCCACCATCCTCTTTGGGGCTCTCCAGCATCCTGCCCAAGGGGCTCCTTGTTAGCAGACCTTTTCAACCAGCTCAATCTTGTCTGCCTCAATACTGGCGCCCCTACTTTTCTTTCGGACACATCTCATACCTATTCCCATTTAGACCTCTCTATATGTACTCCCCAACTTGCACGCCGGTTTGAGTGGTATGCCCTTGCTGATACATATTCGAGCGACCACTTCCCGTGTATTATCCATCTCCTGCAGCATACTCCCTCTCCGTGCTCCTCTCGTTGGACCATCTCCAAGGCAGACTGGGGGCTCTTCTCTTCCAGGGCGACCTTTCAGGATCAAACCTTCACAAGCTGCGATCGTCAGGTCGCACACCTCACGGAAGTCATTCTCGCTGCTGCTGAATATTCCATCCCTCACCCTACCTCTTCTCCACGTCGCGTACCGGTCCCCTGGTGGACCGCAGCATGTAGGGACGCTATACGTGCTCGTCGACGTGCTTTACGCACCTTTCAACGCCACCCTACAGTGGCGAATTGTATTAATTATAAACGATTACGTGCTCAGTGTCGTCGTATTATTAAAGAAAGCAAGAAAGCCAGCTGGGCTGCTTTCACCAGCACCTTCAACAGTTCTACTCCTTCTTCTGTTGTCTGGGGTAGCCTGCGCCGGCTATCTGGCACTAAGGTCCACTCCCCAATTTCTGGCTTGAAGGTCGCGAATGAAGTCCTTGTGGCCCCTGAGGCTGTCTCCAATGCCTTCGGCCGCTTTTTCGCCGAGGTTTCGAGCTCCGCTCATTACCACCCTGCCTTCCTCCCCCGCAAACAGGCCGAGGAGACTAGGCCACGTGACTTCCGCTCCTCGAATCGTGAAAGTTATAATGCCCCATTCACCATGCGGGAACTCGAAACCGCACTTGGCCGATCACGGTCCTCCGCTCCAGGGCCTGATTCTATTCATATTCAGATGCTGAAGAACCTTTCTCCTGCGGGTAAAGGTTTTCTTCTTCGTACATACAATCGCATCTGGATTGAGGGACATGTTCCCGCATGCTGGCGCGAGTCTATTGTTGTCCCGATTCCTAAGCCGGGGAAGGACAAGCACTTGCCTTCCAGTTATCGACCTATCTCGCTTACCAGCTGTGTCTGTAAAGTGATGGAGCGAATGGTTAACTCTCGATTGGTTTGGCTGCTCGAGTCTCGACGCCTACTTACCAATGTACAATGTGGATTTCGAAGGCGCCGCTCTGCTGTCGACCATCTGGTTACCTTGTCGACCTTCATCATGAATAACTTCTTGCGGAAGCGCCCGACCGCGGCTGTGTTCTTTGATTTGGAGAAGGCTTACGACACCTGTTGGAGGGCGGGCATTCTCCGCACCATGCATACGTGGGGCTTTCGCGGTCGCCTCCCTCTTTTTATTCGTTCCTTTTTAATGGATCGACAGTTTCGGGTACGTGTGGGTTCTGTCCTGTCCGACACCTTTCGCCAGGAGAATGGGGTGCCACAGGGCTCAGTTTTGAGCGTCGCTCTCTTCGCCATCGCGATCAATCCAATAATGGATTGCCTCCCAGCTGATGTATCAGGCTCCCTTTTCGTGGACGATTTTACCATCTATTGCAGCGCGCAGTGTCCACGTGTCTTGGAGCGCTGTCTTCAGCGTTCTCTTGACCGTCTTTACTCCTGGAGTGTCGCCAATGGCTTCCGTTTTTCTGCCGAGAAGACGGTCTGTATTAACTTCTGGCGCTACAAAGAGTTTCTCCCACCGTCCTTACGACTCGGTCCCGTTGCTCTCCCACTCGTGGAGACAATCAAATTTTTAGGCCTTACCTTTGACAGGAAACTTAGCTGGTCTCCACATGTGTCATATTTGGCCGCCCGTTGTACCCGTTCTTTAAATGTCCTCCGTGTTCTCAGTGGTATGTCGTGGGGAGCGGATCGAACCGTCCTACTTCGTCTATATCGGTCGATCGTCCGCTCCAAGCTGGATTATGGGAGCTTCGTATACTCCTCTGCACGGCCATCCATCTTACGCCGCCTCAACTCCATACAACATCGGGGTTTACGACTTGCGATCGGAGCATTTTATACCAGTCCCGTAGAGAGTCTTCATGCTGACGCTGGCGAATTGCCACTCACCTACCGGCGCGATATACTGCTTTGTCGGTATGCCTGTCGGCTACTGTCAATGCCCGACCATCCTTCTTATCGTTCCTTTTTTGACGACTCTCTTGACCTTCAATACGGGTTGTATGTCTCTGCCTTGCTACCCCCTGGAGTTCGCTTTCGTCGCCTCCTTCAACACCTTCATTTTTCACTCCCTGCAACCTTTCGAGTGGGCGAGAGCCGCACGCCACCTTGGCTCCAGGCTCAGGTCCGCGTTCACCTCGACCTCAGCTCGCTCCCAAAAGAGGTCACCCCCGGTTCGGTCTACCACTCCCGTTTTTTGGAACTTCGTTCGAAGTTCAACAACATGACTTTCATTTATACAGATGGCTCTAAGACCAATGACGGGGTCGGGTGTTCCTTTATTGTCAGGGCACAAAGTTTCCAATACCGGCTCCATGGCCATTGTTCGGTCTTCACAGCTGAGCTCTTTGCCCTCTACCAGGCTGTTCTGTACATCTGCCGCCACCGACATTCTGCTTATGTCATCTGCTCAGATTCCCTGAGCGCCATCCAGAGCCTCAGTGATCCGTACCCGGTTCACCCTTTCGTACACCGGATCCAACGCTCTCTTCAGCAGCTGGTGGACGTCGGTACGCCGGTTAGCTTTATGTGGGTTCCTGGCCATGTCGGTATCCCTGGGAACGAAGCTGCAGATGCCGCGGCCAAGGCTGCTGTCCTCCAGCCTCTGACAGCTTCTTGTTGTGTCCCTTCGTCCGATTTTAGCAGGGTCATTTGTCGGCGCGTTGTGTCGCTGTGGCATGCCGATTGGGCTGCACTTACCGACAACAAGCTTCGGGCCTTAAAACCTCTTCCCGTGGCTTGGACGTCCTCCTCACGCCCTTCTCGGCGGGAGGAGGTCGTTTTAGCAAGGTTAAGAATTGGACACTGCCGGTTCAGCCATCGCCATCTGCTGACGGCTGCGCCGGCGCCGTTCTGCCCATGTGGGCACTTGCTGACAGTTCGTCACATTTTAATGTCCTGTCCCGATCTTAAAACACTGCGCCTCGATCTTAACCTGCCTACTACTTTAGATGCCATTTTAGCGGATGACCCACGAGCAGCTGCTCGTGGTCTTTGTTTTATCAATTTGACAAACCTCGTTAAGGACATTTGATGATGTTTTTTAATCCTATGCCTGTCAGTCTGTCTTTTATTGTGTTTTCCCTTTTAGTTGTTGTTGTCAACTTGTGCCTCGCGGTGTATTCTTAGAGTAGTCAGGGCGCTAATGACCATTGAAGTTGTGCGCCCGAAAACCACAAAAAACAAAAAAAAAAAAAAAATAACAGTAGTTGTTAATGGGAAGGCCTACAAGAGCTGCTGCCCATATGAAAAAATTGTTTCTAACAAAAGCAAAAAATTGAAATATTGTGACTTGAGAAATCTAAGAAAAGACAAGCAGTGAAACGTAGTGCAGGTAGTAATTCTGTATTTCAACAAAGGCTCTATAAAATGTACGAATGTGTAAATTCTAGGTCACGTCGACAAACTTTTCGTTAGTAAAATTTACTGTAATAAAATTCTGGCTAATTACAATTCCAAAGTTAATAGAAGCAGTCAACGCAATCGTAAGACCACCGCGCTACAAGCCCGGGGGGCTCTGGTCCGTTAACCGGTCACAGTCGCTCCCTCTGGACGTCACTGTACGTCAGGACGGAGGTATACGTGTGGTTACCATGTGGCCTATCGAACATATAGATTTCTCACAATCAGACTCCGCAACTTCTCATTCAGTTGACACCAGGTGGCCCCTGTTCAGAAAACGTCTGCCAAGGAAACATTTTTGCCAATACTGGCAGTCGAAGATGGGACTCTTAAGTATTGCTGAGCCCTACTGACTGTTCACCTGCGGAAACAATACTCCACATACAAGAAGAGGGTAATTTTGTGATACTTGCCCTTTGTTGTAGACAAGCAGTATAAGAAACATCGATGTCATTTGTTTGTTCTACACATACGAGCGAAAACTGTAGCTGCTGCAGTTGCACCTACTCACTCAAATTCACGAGTAACACTTCTGCATGGCCTATATCTCGGGCTACGCTACCAACGGTAATAAAAATTGCAGTTAGCAAATATGTGCACTCTTTACTCTACGGCTTCCGAAATCGTCTTCCGTGGGCCACGACGACACTCAAGTCCCTCATTTTCTTCTGGGTCCGTGGATACAGTAAATACACACACACACACACACACACACACACACACACACACACACACACGCTGAAAATCTGACAAAACATTGAAATGATTATCATTTTAGAAACTCTCAGAAGGCATTCAGTATCGCAAGTATGCATCAAGCAAAGTAGCTGTGCTTGCTATTTCCGCTATAGAAGGCGGTTAATATACTATCGGGAAATTAAAAAAATTCTCTGTGCTGGTCCGGCACTAATCTGGTATCAGTTCACAATTATAGGTCATCCTGGATGCACCCCCAATCGGACGTTTCCAGAATCTTTGGTGCATCTTAGACATGTTTTTAGGTTAAGGAAATACATATAACAACAGTAACAGTGGTGTCAGCATCGATGCCTGTGGACGTCCCCGGGAGACATCGTGTTACAACCATGTAGCGCCGCCCCTAGACGTGACAGTGATCGTTATTCAGCCAGGAAGGGACTCCACAAGTTCCTTCATGTACGTCATATCCAGCTGAAACCATTAATTTACACTGCTTAACAGCTTCTAAGGAACAACTGCCATTTGCTACGGAACAACCGACAATTGCTACGAAACACATGAGCATTCATAGTAAAATGAAAAGTAGAGAGTGCGACGTTAACTGCAGCGAAGCCTGTGCATGAACACTTTGTCGACAGTTTATGGTGGACGGTGGTTGACGAACGTTGTTGTTGAACCGGTCAGTACGACATTCCGAGTGCTCGAAGAAAGTAAAGTGTCAGTACGGTAGCCACAGTAAGGGGTGCGTCCAAAACTGTCATCTGGCGATTAAAAAAGGCCACTCGTGGTGGAAACGGCATGCGAAAGCACGTCGGTGGTCGTAGGCATACTGCCACACGGCAAGAGGTTCGATACGTAACCCTTGTTGCGAAAAGGAACTGATGTCATCACACTTATACGCAGATCGCTGCAGACCTTGTAGCCGCTACCGGTACACATGTATCTGCCAGAACCATTTCGCGGCCATTAGATCAGGCTGGTTTGTATGCTCGGAAGCCTGTTAAATGCATCCCACTTCAGTCACGTCATCGATGGTTCGTGGTTTAGGAAACATGTTGGTTGCGGCCACAACAGTGATGTTCTCTGACGAATGCCATTTCATTGTGGCAAGTGATTCCGGCCCCCTCTTAGTGTGCAGCGAGATGGGAATACGTTACATACCACAGGATGTTCATGTACGTAATCGCTATTGTCTAGTGTTACAGTGTGGGCAGACATTAAAGACAATTACCGAACACTGTTGCAAGTCATTACAACACAGAGCTAATAAAACTCCTCTTTCCGACCGAACAGGCCTTGGGAGACCCAACGGTACCGACCGGCCGCCGTGTCATCCTAGGCCAACAGGCGTCACTGGATGCGGATACGGAGGGGCATGTGGTCAGCACACCGCTCTCCCGGCCGTACGTTAGTTTACGAGACCGGAGCCGCTACTTCTCACCCAAGTAGCTCCTCAGTTTGCCTCACAAGGGCTGAGTGCACACTGCTTGCCAACAGCGCTCGGCATACCGGATGGTCACCCATTCAAGTGCTAGCCCAGACCGACTTCGGTGATCTGTTACCACTGTGGCAAGACCGTTGGCGCACAGAGCTATTGTAGAGAGAGATTATTCTGCATCATGTTCGGTTGTATAGGGGTACACAGGATTCAGACTTTCTTTTGTGTGGACGAGAATGCCAGCTGAAGTGTCGGATACACTGCACAATAAAGATATGGAACGCATGGGATGGCCTGCATGCCCCCTGACCTAGACCCTTGCCTGGGATGCTCTTGGCAGACGTATTTCTCAACGAACACACATTCCCCAAAAAGTGCCAGAACTGAAAACCTGCTTGAGAAAATTAGAGTGTAAAAAATACACAGGAGAGACACATGTAAACAGTTGCGCCTTCGTACCGAAGGGTAACCCACCAACAGAAGTGAGGGAAGTGTCTAGAATAAATTTCAATGTTTTGACCCAGAACACAGTTCGTTTTTAGTGGACTGCACTATCTCTTAATCATCAGTAAATTGCGATCAAAGTAACGCTTCGCGAGATCGAGAACAGGGGCCGCAGTGAACAGCAGTTTCAGTAAGAGCCCTGCTCTCTGTGTCTCCTGGGCGCCCTCTTGGCTGTGTTCCTCCTGCACTGTGCACTCGGGTGTTCCAGTGTTCTCGCAGCCAGCGCGCCACTGCACAAGTTAGCGAATCGGACGCCCTTCAGCAAGTCTCCGTTTAGTACTCCACTGTACCGGACGACTTACACGCTGCCTGGTGCATAACGGGTGAACAACAGAATAACAGAGCGCCCCCCCCCCTCCACCCCCCCCCCACCCAAATGGAAACGAGCCTGTCCTCGCCAGTGGTGCGTTTAGTTCTCCGGTGTTCAGCCAGCATTAAGGAACGCAAGCTGCAGAAATTGAAATGTTTGTAGCACTTGCAATCTACGTCCTCAATTATTTGCTGGATGTATTGCAGTCTCTGTCTTCCTCTACAGCCTTTACCCTTTACAAGCTCCCTCTAGTACCACAGAAGTTATTCCGTGATGTATTACCAGATGTCCTATCATTTTGTCCTTTTTTCTTGTCAGTGTTTTCCACATATTTCTTTTCTCTCCAATTCTGTACAGAACCTCCTCATTCCTTATCTTATCATTCCACCTAATTTTCAACATTAGTCTGTAGCACCACATCTCAAATGCTTCGTTCCTCTTCCGCTCCGGTTTTCCCACAGTCCATGTTTCACTACCATACAATGCTGTTTTCAGTTGTTTCTCCCTAAAATTAAGGTCTATGTTTGACACTAGTAGACGTTTTTTTGGCCAGGAATGCCCTATCTGCCAGGGTTAGTCCACTTTTGATATCCTCCTCGCATCGTCCTTCATTGGTTATTTTGTTGCCTAGATAGCAGAATGCCTTAACTTCATCTTCTTTGTGACCATCAGTCCGGGCGTTAAATTTCCCGCTGTTCTCATTTCTAATACTTCTCATTACTTTTATCTTTCTTCGTCTTTGTTTCTAAATTCACATTCTGTATTTATTAGACTGTTCATTGCATTCAGTAGATCATGTAATTCGTCTTCACTTTCACACACGATAGCAATGTCATCAGCGAATTACGTCATTGATGTCCTTTAATCTTGCGCTATAATTCCACTCCTGAACTCTTCTGTTATTTCCATCGCTGCTTCTTCGCTGTGTAGATTGAACAGTTGGGGCGAAACACTACATCTCTGTCTTACGCCCCTTTTAATTCCAGCACCTCGTTATTGGTCTTCCACTCTTGTTATTCCCTCTTGGTTCTTGTAAATGTTATATATTACTCGCCTCTCCCTATAGCTTATCCCTAGTTTTCTCAGAATTTCGAACATCTTTCACATTTTGACATTGTCGAACGCTTTTTCCAGGTCGACAAACCTTATGAACGTCTCTTCATTTTTCTTTAGTCTTGCTTATCTCATCAACCGCCACGACAGACTGGCCTCTCTGGTGCCTTTACCTTTCCTACAGCCAAACTGATCATCATCTAAAACATCCTCCATTTTTCTTTTACAATCTTCTATATATTATTCCTGTCAGCAGTTTGGATGCATGATCTGTTAATCTGATTATGCGATAGTTCTCGCGCTTGCCAATGTCGATTTTTATTCAAAATCTCTTCACTTCTTAGTACTTCTGTATCCCACTTCTTTGCTTAGTGATTCTTCTTGACTAATCTCTTAAACATCAGCCTGCCCTTCGTCACTACTAAATTGTGATGTCATTCTACATCTGATCCTGTGTGTGCCTTACAATCCAGTACCAGATTTCGGAATCTCTCTCTGACCATGATGTAATCTAACGAAATCTTGTCGTATCTCCCGATCTTTTTCTAAGCATATCTCCTCCTCTTGTGATTCGCAAACAGATTATTCGCTATGAGCAGTTAAAATTTATTACAGAACTCAAATAGTCTATCTTCTCTCTCATTCGTGGTATGAAGACCATATTCTCCTGTCACCTTTTCTTCTACTACCGAGTTCCAATCCTCCATCACTATTAGACCTTTCTCTCTCTTTGTTTACTGATATCCTCGTATACTTTATCTCTTCATCTTCAGCTCTCCAAGCTTTCGACGTCGGCATTTATACCCGAACTATAGTTGTCGGTGTGGTTTGTTGCCGATTGTGATGAGAACAACCTGTCACTGAACTGTTCCTACTCAGAACCAATCGTAGCCCCCCTCCCCCCCCCCCCCTTGACACAATTTTTTACTGCTGCTGATATTACCCTACTATACACATTGACCAGAAATCCATATATTCTTCACAATTCACCTCACTGACACCTACCATATCTAGATTGAAGCTTTGCATTTCTCTTTTCATATTTTCTAGCTTTCCTACCAAGTGTAAGGTTTTGTCATTTGCAAGCCGACTCGTAGAATATAAACCTTTCGTTGGTTATTCAGTCTTTTTCTCATGGTAACCTCCTCCTTGGCAGTTCCATACCAAAGACCCGAATGGGGGCTATTACAAAATCTTTTGCCAGTGGTGAGATCATCATGGTATTTCTTCAATTAAAGGCCACATGTTTTCTGGATACACGTTATGTGTCTTTAATGCAGTGGTTTACTTTGCCTTCTTCATCGTCAACTCACTGATCATGGTCCACTTTGACAAGGCCGTTGGCAGAAAGAGGGCTACTTCTAATGTCGGGGGTCTTCGGCCAGCAATGCTGATTTTTATTGAGAATTTACGCAGCTGGTGGTGGAGGGGGGGGGGGGAGCCTCGAACCTAGCACCAAGAATATTTTGAGTAAATTAATTAAGGGCTCTAGACCACAGATGTATGTTTCGCCCTATCTAACCAATAAAACGCAGACGATCACATTATGAATCTGATGGCACAGAAAGAAATGAAATGTTTAGAGTGCGAAATAACAACTGAGGTGTACCAGACTGGTCGGTATTTCGTCTGCCCTTATTTTTATTAGATGTAAGCAGAATAATCTATGGGTGTTAAGTATACAGATTCCGCCGCTAGTTGTGGTTGAAAACACCGAAAACTCCAAGGTAGCGCTGGCGGGAAATCTAAAAATGGAAAATGGCTGTGGCAGGAAGTTTAAAAAAGTACTATATGGCGGTGGCGGGAAATTTAAAAAATGCAAAATGGCTGAAAGCCCCAGTTGTGATTTGAACCCCCTGCTCTACCCTTCCCCTTTACCCCACCCCAGTCAAAGCGTATTATTAAAATGAGGATTCATTTACTTGAATTGCTTAGTTAGGCCACCAGATCGAAAATATGCAATTACTTAGAACGCCGTAAGCGACTACTAGAATGCACGACTACATTCGTAGGCATACGTCAGTGTTCCACTAGAAGTCCCTGTCTTGCAACAGTATTGGTTGCTTCACATGAAAGGCCCTGTTACTTCAAAAAAGAATAGAATTTCAGGCAGATAGTAGTGGCATTCAAAGGTAGAACGCATCTGTAAATTTTCTATCTCTCTTTTACCACATCTGCTCCGTCATTAAATTTCGTCTCACATGTGTATGCACACATGATGAAAATATTTCTACATGTCTTCATAACCATCATAATGCTTACTTTAATGAGGCAACAACATTGTGGATGGAATGAAAGGAAAAAGACGCCGAACAAAAAGGTGATAAAGGTATCAATTTTATCGTAAAGTTTGTCACAGAATAAATCACAGTGAATTTTGACATGGAGCACAAATCGTCTGATATTTTATGCTGTCACACAGAGTGGAAACATATTAATTTAATATGAATTCTGCTTTGCGTTCAACACTTTCAGAACATCATGTATTGCAAACAGTATGTTGTTGCGATCTGAGTAAATATTTGAGACATCTCCATTAGCTACACAATATTTGACTGCTGTATTTGCGTTAATAAAATCGAAATGTCACTGAACTGCAGTTTGCGAGCCAACTGTACACAGTATGAATAATATATCCTTAAACACTCTCACTTAAATGAGTACATTATCTTCGCATTCACTTCCAAAAAGCATTTACAACGAAAACCAGTAGCTTTATATGAGAGAACTAAACACTCTCGTGAATTAAACAACGAACCACAACAGCTTTCTTTTAGAGATCTTGTATTAATATCTTTTACACTTTCGTGTGTAATACTTTCTGAATAGAAACTGAGATTTTTCATGGAGACAGTTCCTTTGCCACTACTAGGCACATACGCAAAAAGTTTTATGCACCAGTATTTTCGAAATGAAGTGGTGTCCATTTTGTTCACTTCTATGCGATGAATGTGCACATGGCACCGCTGTTCAGCAAGGCACGTTCACCACCACTGAAGCTGGAGAATCTTGGTGGCACATATATTTCGCATTCTTTCTGATGAACCGACACTGATACTTAAAGTTTGTAGTTGACGCATCTCGCACTAAACATTGGATGACCCTCCCCCTCCTACAATGCCAATAGTATTTCACTGTGTTGTGCGGTTCCTCCAACACCCTTGGTTAAACTTTAGTAGCATGTAAGCAGAAGAATCCCTGCTTTCTTATATCACAAAAAGCAATTGATAAAAAATATATATAAAACTTCCTGCCGGATTAAATCTGTGTGCCGGACCGCGACTCGAACTCGGGACCTTTGCCTTTCGCGGGCAAGTGCTCTACCAGCTGAGCTACCCAAGCACGACTCACGCCCCGTCCTCACAGCTTTACTTCTGCCAGTACCTCGTCTCATACCTTCCAAACTTTACAGAAGCTCTCCTGCGAACCTTGCAGAACTATATAGATTCTATTACTAACAATAGTAATAGAAGTGCATATCGTACTTACATTTTGTATGCTAAAAGTAGTGAGCGATGCATGTCGATAGTGACTATGATGATGATGGCGTCTGACAGTGCAGCAACAATGACAAGATACTCCAGCTGGTCTTCCAGCCTTTATAACTCACAATCACGCTGAGTGGTAAGTAAGGATTAGCAAGTTCTATTTTGTTGACACAGCATTATACTGCAGGTTTCCAATGTTCTCAAGGAACATGATCCTTTAGGAAGGTTTGAGATATCACATACTTGTGAAACTCAACCTTGGATATGTTTGCTGAATCTCTGCAACAGATATGGGTACTCAAGAAACTCTGCATTTCAGGCTGTGGCTTATCTTTACTTTCAATTGTTCACTGTACATTCACAGATATGGTGTTATGGGCAGTCTTTAATGTTTTTGATAACATTTTTAGCAGTTATATCATTACTTCCATTTGTCATTACACAGTTTTAATAGTTTATTCTATGAGAGAATGGATATCTCTCACTCATTTCTCAAGTAATTGTTTGTTTGCATTTTGTTTTTATGGTCTTACTCATTTTTTGTTTCAAACTCCATAATTTCAGATTTGTACATGTATAGCTGGACACTGTAGTATACTGTTAATATATGTTGCACTTCATATGTATCTCTTACGTAATTTGTTGATTGCGTTTATCAATTTGTAATTTTCGGTTCACATACGCCATGATTTACAGCTTATACTTGCGCATTTGTTGACTCTGATTTACTGTTTACAAGTCTCACACTTAACCTGTCACACACATATTCATTCCTTTCCGTCGTTCTTTAATATATTTAGAATTGTATTTAAAAAATTTCTACTCTGTCCTCAGTAAATGAGGTAGGTGTTGTCAAATGTTCGATGCGTTCCATTTACTTTAATTGTTTAACTGTGTTCCTTGGTGCTTCTAGAGACCATTCGATCCCTTATATGAAAAGGGTGTGGCCAACATCCGATATGGCTTTCAGCGTGTAATCAGCAATCAAGTAC
Source organism: Schistocerca nitens (assembly GCF_023898315.1). Classification (NCBI taxonomy): domain Eukaryota; kingdom Metazoa; phylum Arthropoda; class Insecta; order Orthoptera; family Acrididae; genus Schistocerca; species Schistocerca nitens. Next base: position 5,668,398 of record NC_064614.1, read on the forward strand.
ATAAAACAACATTTATTGCTATCTCTGTGGATATTTGTGTGTTGTTTGTTGGTCCATGGTTCGTGTTGTTACATTTTCATCTTGAGATTGGCAAAGCTGACCTCTTTCTCTTCTAGTCTTTATTGACATTAATTTATGTAATGATAAAGATGATGCTCATATATTTTGGTTGTCCATCTCCCACTACCATTAGTGAAGTGCGACATTCCCCATGCAAACATTTACTGTGACTGGAGGCTGTGAAAGGTGGCAAATCCTTGGACTCCCTTTTATTTCAATTAAGTTATTCAGATCATAAAGACATTTGCAATTAGGATGCTTATATCGAGTTTTGATGGCACTGTGATTGATATAATATTTATTATAAAGAGCTGATTTCGTGCCAGGTTCATTAGCAACTTATTGCACGGAGTAGTTTGAGATGGCAGGGCTGTCTTTGTTTTGGTGGACAGCTACAGCTGCAGCTGGGCAAATCACACCTTGCTGCCTAAAGATGGCGAAGAAGGCCGCTTTACTGCCGTCACTTCGTGCAACAGGTACGTCTGGTGGCTTGGGAGCCCGTGCTGCCACTTTCAGGCAGTGAAACTCACGCCGACGGACAGAGGCCGAGCAGTGGAGAGGGTGACCCAGTCTCAGGGGACCCTCCCCTCAGGAATTCTGAGTGGGCCACAGTGTTCGTCCCAGAGGCTCTAGATGGCGCGGCGCCTTGGTAATTAATTGTTCCTTGAACGTCCCCTTCTGGAGAGAGGTTGTAAGGAGACCGGAAAATTTTGCGATTGGCGTATATGGAGTGCTGAAGCATTTTTACTGGAGGACGAGATGGAGGTCCACCATTCGAGTCGACGCAGAGTTGTGCTGGTCACCTCAAGCTGACTCCAGCTGGAACGTCCCCTTAGAAAAATTAATGAATTACTGTGCTGATAAACATCTTATGTTATTTGATTTTCAAACAGCTGAGCAAAACTGAACGTACTCAGACATTCACTAAAGTGACACACAATATTTTTAGCGCAACGCAATCTGACGTTCAGTAATCCCTACGAAAGAATGGCCCTGACTAACAATAACCTATACTTTTCATGAATTCTTACCTCACAAAAATCTTCGTTACTCGAACTACTGCAATACAGCGAGCGCCAATACTGCCAGCTAAATAACAGATTCTAACTACTGGTAGGCATAGTTAGCAAATGAAAGATTTTGATAGAGAATAAACAGTGTATTTACCTTAATAGTGTTCAAAAGTCATAATATATATATATACACTCCTGGAAATGGAAAAAAGAACACATTGACACCGGTGTGTCAGACCCACCATACTTGCTCCGGACACTGCGAGAGGGCTGTACAAGCAATGATCACACGCACGGCACAGCGGACACACCAGGAAACGCGGTGTTGGCCGTCGAATGGCGCTAGCTGCGCAGCATTTGTGCACCGCCGCCGTCAGCCAGTTTGCCGTGGCATACGGAGCTCCATCGCAGTCTTTAACACTGGTAGCATGCCGCGACAGCGTGGACGTGAACCGTATGTGCAGTTGACGGACTTTGAGCGAGGGCGTATAGTGGGCATGCGGGAGGCCGGGTGGACGTACCGCCGAATTGCTCAACACGTGGGGCGTGAGGTCTCCACAGTACATCGATGTTGTCGCCAGTGGTCGGCGGAAGGTGCACGTGCCCGTCGACCTGGGACCGGACCGCAGCGACGCACGGATGCACGCCAAGACCGTAGGATCCTACGCAGTGCCGTAGGGGACCGCACCGCCACTTCCCAGCAAATTAGGGACGAATGGAGACGTGTCGTCTTCAGCGATGAGAGTCGCTTCTGCCTTGGTGCCAATGATGGTCGTTTGCGTGTTTGGCGCCGTGCAGGTGAGCGCCACAATCAGGACTGCATACGACCGAGGCACACAGGGCCAACACCCGGCATCATGGTGTGGGGAGCGATCTCCTACACTGGCCGTACACCACTGGTGATCGTCGAGGGGACACTGAATAGTGCACGGTACATCCAAACCGTCATCGAACCCATCGTTCTACCATTCCTAGACCGGCAAGGGAACTTGCTGTTCCAACAGGACAATGCACGTCCGCATGTATCCCGTGCCACCCAACGTGTTCTAGAAGGTGTAAGTCAACTACCCTGGCCAGCAAGATCTCCGGATCTGTCCCCCATTGAGCATGTTTGGGACTGGATGAAGCGTCGTCTCACGCGGTCTGCACGTCCAGCACGAACGCTGGTCCAACTGAGGCGCCAGGTGGAAATGGCATGGCAAGCCGTTCCACAAGACTACATCCAGCATCTCTACGATCGTCTCCATGGGAGAATAGCAGCCTACATTGCTGCGAAAGGTGGATATACACTGTACTAGTGCCGACATTGTGCATGCTCTGTTGCCTGTGTCTATGTGCCTGTGGTTCTTTCAGTGTGATCATGTGATGTATCTGACCCCAGGAATGTGTCAATAAAGTTTCCCCTTCCTGGGACAATGAATTCACGGTGTTCTTATTTCAATTTCCAGGAGTGTTTTTTCCCTAGGTTCTAGACTGGATAGTTAACTTTAAAACATAGTTGCATGTTAACAGTTTCTAAGTCTCCCCCCTGCGGGTCCGGGGTAAGAATAGGCCCGAGGTATTCCTGCCTGTTGTAAGAGGCGACTAAAAGGAGTCCCTCCCCCTCAAGGGGGTAGTTAGCGCCTGCGTCCGGAGACGGACGGTTCCACGACCTCTATTTGCGGTTATTTTGCTTTTTCACTTCTCGTTTCTTCCTTCCTTTGGTTGGTTCCTTTCTTTGCTCTTCTCCACCTCACTGTCTTCCTTACTCTTTCCCCTGCATAGTCTCCTTGCCTTCTCATTGCCTTCTTCTCCTTGCCTTCTCATTGCCTTCTTCTCCTTGCCTTCTCATTGCCTTCTTCTCCTTGCCTTCTCTGGTCTCCGCCTCGGCGTTTGAGACTCTGTCCTCTCTCTCTCTCTCTCTCTCTCTCCCCTCTCTCTCTCCTTTTTCCTCTTCTTCTTTCCTCCTCTTCTTCCTTCCTCCCTGTGCGCGCCTGAAGGCCGACCCACGCGTTCGCACACGTAGCCGGTGACGGGGTAACGCGTAATTCCCCGCCCTGGGTAGACATGTAAGGCACGCGCGTACCCCCTGGTAAAGGCCAGGCCCGGGGAGGGGTGATTGCCTGAGCTGATACCTTCTGACCATGCCGATTGGTCCCTCCGTCTGTTTCTCGGGAGGTGTGACCTGAGGTGTAAACATTCACCTAAGGCGGGAGTGCCCTCTGAGAGGGTCCCCACAAGGAAGGAGCGCGCCATCGGAGACGCTGGCAATCATGGGGGATTCCTCCGCAATGTATTTCACTCCATCTCTCTCGACTTCTGCCCAAAAGCGGAAACGTGACCAGCTACCAGTGACAAAAGTACTACCGCCTGCCCCACAGTTCCTCGTCGTTTCTCGATCTGAGGACGGAAAGGATTTTTCCTCTGTCAACCCTTTAGTTATCCAGAAGGGCGTCGATGCCATAGCCGGATCTGTCAAATCATGTACCAAGTTGCGTAACGGTACCTTATTACTCGAAACTGAGAGCGCCTTTCAGGCACAAAAACTGCTTCGGGCCACACTCCTGTACACATTCCCTGTCCGGGTGGAGGCTCACCGAACTTTGAATTCGTCTCGTGGTGTGGTCTATACTAGATCCCTCGACGGCTTGACTGACGAGGAGATTCAATCTTTCCTCGCAAGCAGGGCGTGACGGCTGTCCATAGGGTCATGAAAAAGGTCAACAATGACCTTGTACCGACCCGGACACTTTTCTTGACCTTCGATAGTGTTCAGCTGCCATCGCGCATCAAAGCGGGCTACGAGGTTATTTCTGTTCGCCCCTATGTCCCGACACCTACGCGCTGCTACCAGTGTCAGCGTTTCAATCACACTCGACAGTCTTGTTCCAATGCGGCTAAATGTGTCACTTGTGGCAGGGATGCCCATGAGAGTGACTGTCCACCTCCGTCTCCTCGTTGTGTGAACTGTCAGGGTGACCATGCCGCATCCTCCCGCGACTGTCCTGTCTATAAGGAAGAACGCTGTATCCAAGAAATTCGGGTCAAAGAGAAAGTGTCCACCTCGGCTGCTCGCAAGCTATTGGCTAGTAGGAAGCCCACGCTGCTCCCAGCGGGGAAATACAGTACTGTCCTCGCCTCTCCTCGGACTACCAGGGAGGTGGCAACCCAGACATGCGATCTGACCTTCAGCACCACGGTCGTCCGTTCGGCCAGTGCTAAGATCGCGCGGTCGACGTCTCCTCTTCGTCCCATCACCCCACAGACACAAGCCCCTTCATCAGCTTCTGCTAAGACGAAGACCCAGAAGTCAGATGCACGGGCCTTCAAGAAGGAACCGTCCCGTGCAGACTTCCTACGTACCTCGACCTCCCAGCCTTCGACCGGTACTTCCACCAAACGACCTTCCAAGAAGGCTAATAGGAAGCACAGTTCTCCTTCTCCGCCACGGCGCATTTCTTCTCCTGCGCCACCCAGCGGTTGCCGCCCCAGGCCGTCATCCCTTTCGCCTGGCCGCACCGCTGGTAGCCGAACATCTGGCCGTTCACCGGCGGAGGAAGCTCCCCCTCCCGGCCATCTTCCCAAGATGGCCGATGAACCTATAGACCCAATGGACGCTGACTGTCCGCCTACTGATAGCGGCGGCAGTGCTCGCTCGAAGCCAGGCCCTCAGCGGCCTTCGAGGTGACCCCTTCTTTCATCTTCCTTTTCTTCTTACGATGGCACTTATTCACTGGAATATTCGCAGCATTCGCTCCAACCGAGAGGACTTGAAGTTGCTGCTCCGCTTGCACCGTCCGCTCGTCGTAGCCCTCCAGGAAACGAAGCTACGCCCATGCGATCAAATTGCCTTGGCACACTACACCTCTGTGCGTTTTGACCTACCCCCTGTGGTAGGTATCCCAGCTCATGGAGGGGTTCTGTTGCTGGTCCGTGATGATATTTACTACGATCCCATCACGTTGCACACCGGCCTGCAGGCAGTTGCCATCCGCATTACTCTCCCCACTTTTACATTTTCCATTTGTACCGTTTACACTCCATCGTCGTCTGCCGTTACCAGGGCAGACATGATGCAACTTATTGCTCAGCTACCTGCACCATTTTTGTTAACTGGAGACTTCAATGCCCACCATCCCCTTTGGGGCTCTCCAGCGTCATGCCCGAGGGGCTCCCTGTTAGCAGACCTTTTCAACCAGCTCAATCTTGTCTGCCTCAATACTGGCGCCCCTACTTTTCTTTCGGACACATCTCACACCTATTCCCATTTAGATCTCTCTATATGTACTCCCCAACTTGCACGCCGGTTCGAGTGGTATGCACTTTCTGATACATATTCGAGCGACCACTTCCCGTGTGTTATCCATCTCCTGCAGCATACCCCCTCTCCGTGCTCCTCTAGCTGGAACATCTCCAAAGCAGACTGGGGGCTCTTCTCTTCCAGGACGACCTTTCAGGATCAAACATTCCCAAGCTGCGATAGTCAGGTCGCCCACCTCACGGAAGTCATTCTCACTGCTGTTGAATATTCCATCCCTCACCCTACTTCTTCTCCACGTCGCGTACCGGTCCTCTGGTGGACCGCAGCATGTAGAGACGCTTTACGTGCTCGTCGACGTGCTTTACGCACCTTTAAACACCACCCTACAGTGGCGAATTGTATCAATTATAAACGATTACGTGCACAGTGTCGTCGTATTATTAAAGAAAGCAAGAAAGCCAGCTGGGCTGCTTTCACAAGCACCTTCAACAGTTTTACTCCTTCTGTTGTCTGGGGTAGCCTGCGCCGGCTATCTGGCACTAAGGTCCACTCACCAGTTTCTGGCTTGACGGTCGCGAATGAAGTCCTTGTGGCCCCTGAGGCTGTCTCCAATGCCTTCGGCCGCTTTTTCGCAGAGGTTTCGAGCTCCGCTCATTACCACCCTGCCTTCCTCCCCCGCAAACAGGCAGAGGAGGCTAGGCCACCTAACTTCCGCTCCTCGAATCGTGAAAGTTATAATGCCCCATTCACCATGCGGGAACTCGAAAACGCACTTGGCCGATCACGGTCCTCCGCTCCAGGGCCTGATTCTATTCATATTCAGATGCTGAAGAACCTTTCTCCTGCGGGTAAAGGTTTTCTTCTTCGTACTTACAATCGCATCTGGATTGAGGGACATGTTCCCGCATGCTGGCGCGAGTCTATTGTTGTCCCGATTCCTAAGCCGGGGAAGGACAAGCACTTGCCTTCCAGTTATCGGCCCATCTCGCTTACCAGCTGTGTCTGTAAAGTGATGGAGCGAATGGTTAACTCTCGATTGGTTTGGCTGCTCGAGTCTCGACGCCTCCTTACCAATGTACAATGTGGATTTCGTAGGCGCCGGTCTGCTGTTGACCATCTGGTTACCTTGTTGACCTTCATTATGAATAACTTCTTGCGGAAGCGCCCGACCGCGGCTGTGTTCTTTGATTTGGAAAAGGCTTACGACACCTGTTGGAGGGCGGGCATTCTCCGCACCATGCATACATGGGGCCTTCGCGGTCGCCTCCCTCTTTTTATTCGTTCCTTTTTAATGGATCGACAGTTCAGGGTACGTGTGGGTTCTGTCTTGTCAGACACCTTTCGCCAGGAGAATGGGGTGCCACAGGGCTCAGTTTTGAGCGTCGCTCTCTTCGCCATAGCGATCAATCCAATAATGGATTGCCTCCCAGCTGATGTCTCAGGCTCCCTTTTCGTGGACGATTTTACCATCTATTGCAGCGCGCAGTGTCCACGTGTCTTGGAGCGCTGTCTTCAGCGTTCTCTTGACCGTCTTTACTCCTGGAGTGTCGCCAATGGCTTCCGTTTTTCTGCCGAGAAGACGGTCTGTATTAACTTCTGGCGCTACAAAGAGTTTCTCCCACCGTCCTTACGACTCGGTCCCGTTGCTCTCCCACTCGTGGAGACAATCAAATTTTTAGGCCTTACCTTTGACAGGAAACTTAGCTGGTCTCCACATGTGTCATATTTGGCCGCCCGTTGTACCCGTTCTTTAAATGTCCTCCGTGTTCTCAGTGGTATGTCGTGGGGAGCGGATCGAACCGTCCTACTTCGTCTATATCGGTCGATCGTCCGCTCCAAGCTGGATTATGGGAGCTTCGTATACTCCTCTGCACGGCCATCCATCTTACGCCGCCTCAACTCCATACAACATCGGGGTTTACGACTTGCGATCGGAGCGTTTTATACTAGTCCCGTCGAGAGTCTTCATGCTGACGCTGGTGAGTTGCCACTCACCTACCGGCGCGATATACTGCTTTGTCGGTATGCCTGTCGGCTACTGGCAATGCCCGACCACCCGTCTTATCGTTCCTTTTTTGATGACTCTCTCGACAGTCAATACGGGTTGTATGTCTCCGCCCTGCTACCCCCTGGAATTCGCTTTCGTCGCCTCCTTCAACACCTTAATTTTTCACTCCCTGCCACCTTTCGAGTGGGCGAGAGCCACACGCCACCTTGGCTCCAGGCTCAGGTTCGCGTCCACCTTGACCTCTGCTCGCTCCCGAAGGAGGTTACCCCCGGTTCAGTCTACCACTCCCGTTTTGTCGAACTTCGTTCGAAGTTCATTAATATGACCTTCATTTATACAGATGGCTCTAAGACCAATGACGGGGTCGGGTGTTCTTTTATTGTCGGGGCACAAAGTTTCCAATATCGGCTCCATGGCCGTTGTTCGGTCTTCACAGCTGAGCTCTTTGCCCTCTACCAGGCTGTCCTTTACATCTGCCGCCACCGACATTCTGCATATGTCATCTGCTCCGATTCCCTGAGCGCTATCCAGAGCCTCGGTGATCCGTACCCGGTTCACCCTTTCGTGCACCGGATCCAACGCTCTCTTCAGCAGCTGGTGGACGTCGGTTCTCCGGTTAGCTTTATGTGGGTTCCTGGCCATGTCGGTATCCCTGGGAACGAAGCTGCAGATGCCGCGGCCAAGGCTGCGGTCCTCCAGCCTCGGACAGCTTCTTGTTGTGTCCCTTCGTCAGATTGTAGCAGGGTAATTTGTCGGCGCATTGTATCGCTGTGGCATGCCGATTGGGCTGCACTTCCAGACAACAAGCTTCGGGCCTTGAAAGCTCTTCCCGTGGCTTGGACGTCCTCCTCACGCCCTTCTCGGCGGGAGGAGGTAGTTTTGGCCCGGTTGCGAATTGGCCACTGCCGGTTCAGCCATCGCCATCTGCTGACGGCTGCGCCGGCGCCGTTCTGCCCATGTCGGCAATTGCTGACGGTCCGCCACATTTTAACGTCGCGTCCGGATTTTAACACCCTGCGTCTCGATCTTGGCCTGCCATGTACTGTAGAAGCCATTTTAGCGGATGACCCACGAGCAGCTGCTCGCGTTCTTCGTTTTATCAATTTGACAAACCTCTCTAAGGACATTTGATGATGCTGTTTTTTAATCCTTTGCCTGTCAGTCTGTCTTTTATCGTGTTTTCCCTTTTAGTTGTTTTAAACTTGTGCCTCGCGGTGCATTCTTAACGTAGTCAGGGCGCTAATGACCATTGAAGTTGTGCGCCCTAAAACCACAAAAAAAAAAGTTTCTAAGTCTGACAAAGCATACTAGTAACGTGAAGCGAAAAGTTTTATGGCAAAGACTAAGTTAAAAAGCAGATTATCTCTCAATAATTGGTTTTCCATGTGAAATGTGGTGCATTTCCTAGTGTGCAGAGTTTCAACTTCAAAGCAATTGTCATGTTGTATACATCGGTAAGGAATGCTAAAATTTTTCTCAAGGTTAGTGTCTTTGTTATTTTTCTCTGAGCCAGCCGGCGCACGTGGCTGACTGCGGTGTGAGTCATTGTCTGTCTCTTTGTTGGCCCGCATCATTATTAGGATTAGGAGGTCTAACTTCTACAAATTCACCTTGTCGAGAGGGCCCTGCCCTGTCTGAATCCCGCCAGTTCTGATGAAATTCAGGTCTGCCGTTTTGTCGGTGTTTACATAGATTACTTTTTGTCGGTCATGTGGTGGAGAACTTCTCCCGGAATCGTAACTGCGCGGTGGACCGCTGCGTCTGACGTTATTCTGTCTCCCTTGATAATAATTGTTTTGGTTCCCATATTGTCTGTTTCTATGGTTATCTCTGTCATATTCATTACTACGGAAATGCGATCTTTCTCTGTAACTATTAATCTGCCAGTGGTTGTCATATGGGTGGTGTCTGTTTTGTTCACGATTTGCGTTGTAAGAATAGCCTTGTCGTGTCCAGTTATTATTTCTTTCATCGCAGAATTGTGACGGATGTGACCTCTAATTGTTTTGTTCCTGTTTTCGCGTCCCGCGTTTGTCAGTGTCGATTTCCAATTCTTGTAAGAGTCCCTGAAAAGCTTTAATGTCGCCTTTGCAACGTCCTGCCAAAATAATATGTCGTAAATGTTCAGGCAATTTGATTAAGCAAATGCGGATGAGTTCTGAGGGGCTGATCTAACTTTGTGGATAAGTTGGTGAAGTTATCCGAAAGTTCGGCTACTTTCTCCGATAGAGAACTTATTTCTTCAGTGTTTTTTCTTAATCAAGTTTCAGAGTGTCCATTTGTGTTGAAATCGTATCTACTGTGTTCTTTAAGTTTTCCTGAGTTTTTGCAAGTTGCGTAACAGAATCGATAGATGCAACTGAATCAATTTTAGCTTGCAAGGTGTCGTGATTTTTATGAACAATAGTTTGCAGTTCTTTTATGGCTGCATCGTGATTCTGTAACGCATTTTCAAGACGCGAAAAAATAGGTTGGAAATGCTCACAAATTTGTGTTTTTACGTCATTACAGAGTTTTTGACATTTCGATTCGATTTTAAGTAACTCAGCAGTTAAACCTTCACGTGTTTGTTCAAGCGTGGTGTCTAACTTTTGAAGCTGTTGCTGTGACTGTTTTTGATTTTGTTGCATTGCGTCTAACTGTTGCTGTGTTTGTCTCTGGTGTTGTTCCATTCTGTCTAACTGTTGCTGTGTTTGTCTCTGATTTTGTTTCCTTTGTTGCATTAATTGCAATAATAATGTATTAGTGTCTGGAATCTGTTCCTCTATGTTTTTCGGCAGTGCATTAGCACCGGCAACATTCACATTTTGACGAGCAGAAAATGTGTCATGACTTATTTGATAAAACGGTGAGGACGCAAAACCTGAATCTACAGTATTAGGAAGATTGTGTCCTGTCATTTCGGATTCCTGAGGCGAACTGTTGCCGGCCGATCGTTCGATAATGCTTCCCTGTTCACTAATTGTTTCACTGTCTACACCATTATTTCCTGTCCGCTCCATTTCCCTATGCACAATTACCAAATTACTATGTTGAACATTAGTTAATTCATTAGACTGTGGTGCTGATACACTGTTATCGTCTTCACTGTCATTTCTCAGTTTACTTTGGAGCCTAATTGTCACAATGTTTTACACGATAACACATAAAATCACAATTGGAAGAAATTCTACTACAAGTTGGATGTAATCGATATTGTTCATAACAGTTCATGTCCAACGTCATGTTAGTGTAATTAATTTAGAGTTACTCAATTACTCATCTGTTAAGCCAGAAGATATTCTTACCATACTTATTTATTAACTGTATTCATTGATGTTGGACTTGATAGGAATTGTTTCGCAATATTATACATCATGTCAACTTTAGCTTCACTGCTAAGTGGCACAACCAGTCATTTGCATCTAAACTTTCCTTTATGTAAAATTCTACAGAAGTGTTACTAAAGGGTGGTTCTGTGCCGTATAATGATCCAGGGTAGAAGTGCGATAGAGGTACCCCACATACCCACCAAACCATATGCGTTGTAAAATGTCAGACATTTCCAGTAGCAAGTATCTTGGTAATGCTTCCGTGAAATTCCTCGCTCATGTTATCTTTGTGAACAGCCTCCCAGTGAGATTAGGTCGTGCTGGAGCTCGGCATTTGAGTATGCTACCCGCTTAGCACACCTACGACTTCAACATATAAGTTCTGTATAAGCGAGTTCAATACTTGGTATACATAAATTAAGCAACTTTACAATAGTCTTCGATATGTGGGTATCACCATTGCCTTGGAAACACCTGTCACAGTGAGGTAAACTAGATATGCAAATAATTGATTGCAATTCTTACTTCAGGGTCGCCTAGTCAGGATTAGTTGCAGGACAATCTGGGTTACAACTGCAAAGCAACTGTGCACTTGACAAAGTCCCACATGAATCAAAGAAAATCAGTTAAGTCGTTTCTATCTTATGAATATAAGATCTACGAATATTAACAGCGAACAGTGGCTCACTAGAAGCTTAATTGCATCTGAATGTACTGCTGACACGTTGGAGGATACCTCAAATTTAACTGGAAGGCTGCTTGGGAAGTTCTACAATCTATTGTAAACTGTACAGCTCGCTAATGCAAAGTAAACGAGTGAAGACTCACGAATTAATACAAGTAAACAAGCAACCGAAGTTGCACAGCGATTCCTGCAAATTATGAACTGCTAAGAAAGCATGGTCTTTGATACGACTAGTATGATTCAATAACAATATTTAGGAGCGAAGGCAGCTAATATTCCCATAGTGGTCTAGCAGAACCATTCCAGCCTCTTCTGAGATTTTCCCCATCTGAAACCTAATCTCAGGCAAATAAACGGCTTTTGTTGCTGTTGTTTTGCAGTTGCAACTCTTCATTAATTTACTCAGTTGTTTGTGCCATCTCTGAGCATACACGTGCAGCAATTCTCTTCAACAATGTGTGCAATATGGCGGCATGGCAGCATATAGTGGATTTAAGTAAAGGTAGCAAATCACGTGACTTTCATTATTTAATTGTACTAAAAGCTAATAAAAACGGAAAGGTTAAAATGCTGGCACTATCCCAATCCCAATGATAGTGGTAAGTAAAAGTCTTACAGAGTCAAACGTAAAAACTGTTTAACGTACTACTGCCTGTTATGACACACCTGAAGTCGCTACTAAATTAAAGCCATAGAGATGTATTACGTTATGAGTGCAACATTAATAAAATATTGCAGATGTGTTTACTCATGTAAGTTACTTTACAGTATATACGGTGCAAATGCAAACACAGTTTACATAATAGGCTCAGTACTGGACCAGTGCACCATGAATACAGAATGGCAAACAAACTATCTTTTTCTCTTTTTCCCTTTACAATCCACCCGTTACAAAAGCGATTGGAAAATTGCACCAATGCCAAGTACAACCAAAAAATCGTATCGCTAATACAACACACGCACTACCTCATAATAAAACCAAAGGGTTAAAACGATATCTACACAACAATTGAAAGAACACAGGAAATTGTTACACGAAAATGCACTTCAGATTACATTGGTGGAGTCGGGCTTACGCTCAAGGCTATAAGCAATAACTTGAAACTAAAGTCAATAAACAAATAAGTAAAAGTAATTAGTATCAAACGTAAAATATGACAGAACTGACATAAAACTAAAAAGTGAGATAATAAGAGAGTGACAAAATCCAAACATGTACAGGGTGAGTCAGCTGCCACTGTCGCTGTTGTTTTATGCGACCCACAGTGTTACAGCTGGCCTTCACAAACCATGCGCGATGTTCATATTATCTCGCTCTACCCGCAAGCTGCAGCTCCTACTGGGAAAAAAGAGCAACACTTTTTGTGGGAAATTTAATGTAGGTAAATTTTGTACTGGGATACGTCTAGCTGGAGGCCGTGGTTTACGAGTTGTTCAAGAGGAAATAACAAACGTGTCCTTCAAACAGCATCTCCACCCCACACACATTCCTCACTTGTCAGAATATTTAGTACGCTGTTCTTGACGCTCCCGCCTACTACTGTTCGAAAAATTTCCAACCACATGAATTATTCCCAATATTCGACCTTTTATGGTTCTACTGATCGGGCTATAACATCATCAGCGTAGTCGGCTGCTTCGTTAACATTATTAATTTAAACCTGCTCGTGAGGGTAATGAGTGAAAAAAAAAACTATTTTCATCAATGGTACGCTAAAAGTAATTACGTTGACAATTTGATCCACACTTAACCCTTACAAGCATAGTAGTTACGCAGTTAGAAGGCCTGACGCATACAACGAAGTAATTGGTTATGCAACACTGTTAAAATTCACAAAATTGTTAGGTAAAATTTACTCAAACATCAATTTTACTATTTTTAAGTGATGTACTAAGCCCGTGACTTTATAAGGGCAGTGACTGGAGAGCAAGAAAAATCGAATGTGGGAAATAATTTGCGCTGTAGAAAATATTTTTACAGTGATCGAAGGGAGCGGCATGAACAATATACAAGGAATCTTGACCGATGGGGGCTGACTGTAGCACCCGGGATGCATTTAAAGATGACTCTGCATGTTTTCCTCGAATAATTCTAAAACTGCAGTCTCTAGCGAAAATGTATACCAGTACAAAATCTAATTACATTGAATTTCCAAGAAAAAGATCCTGTTCATTTTTTTCTGTAGGACTAGTTGTTTGCGCATAGCGAGCGAGAGAATATGATAATCCGGCTCGTAGCTGATGAAGGCCAGCTATAACATTGCAGCCTACTCACGCCGTATAAAATTCACATCACTCTTTCCATTGTGTGCCAGCCAGTCTGCTGTAATTGGCTCTGACGTCATAAATGTTGCGAAATATTTTAAAAACCAAGTAAATAACCTGAAACGTTTCTAGCAACTAAGGAGTAATACTAAATCAATATGTGTTGAATATCAGTTCAATAACTTTAACCATTTTCGAAATTTGGATGTTTTTCTGAAATAATTATTGGCACAACAGAAAAGAGCTAGAAACTTAAAAATTTAGATTCCTTTTTCATAATAATTTAGTAGAAACAGTATTCTGGATCTCACAAATTAAAATTTTAGTTGAAATTCATGATTTTCTGGTTTTTGTCTTAGAAATTAAGGAAGCAAGATAGATTAAGTGGGCTAATAAATAAGGCTAGGATGTTTAAATTTAAGTAGAAGGGAGATTCGCTATAATCATAAAGATGTGAGAAGTTTCAACAGAACAACTATGAAACTATAGCTATAGCGTATCTCCAAAGAGCAAGTTCAGAGCTCGTCTACTGCGTGTAGTGTAATTAAATTAATTCTCTCGCCCAAAATATTTGACTTAGCCACGTCAGACTTTTATTATGATTACTTACATGTGCGCTGATTGCACATTTAAATTGAGAGCTTCATCGGCTATCAGCAAAGGAAGCGATGATTTATTCGATAACTTAAAGTGGTGCATTACTAGCCCAGCGCCTAGTCGGAAGAGCAATTTTGATCAGGCGTTCCCTTAGCCGTCCGCACCACGGTTTTATATATAAGAACGCTGCGCGAGAAAGAAAGGCCCCAGTTCTCTCCAGACACTGAATAGCACACCATCTGTGCCGGGAGTCGCGTCACATCGGTATCATTGCTATAAAGAGCCTCGGATGCCGTAATAAGTTACTCGGGATACGCGTAACCATGAAATGGTTTTTCAAGTGAAGTGTTAATTCTGGGATGACTTTGATGATCTATCTTCAGTTTGCGTATGTCGTATTTTCACGTGCCGCCGCGTGACAGACATTCTTCCATTATTTAGCATGGCGTTTGATGAACATTATCATCAAATCATGGCGAACATTCACTTAAACATTTAGTTTGAACAGTTATTGTTGCATCAGCGCATTAGACTCTGAACTGCTCTGGTAATTGGTTTGTGTGGATACTTTTTGGTCTGTGGCTTTCGGAATATAGTGAACATTTTTAGAGAATCGTTTTTGATTATGAATCCCAGACAATCTCCTAATTCCTCAGAGCTATAAGCTGTAGCTATAAGTGTATTTCACAGATGAAGTGGGCACTAGGAATTCTAATTACAGGCTTCACGTTTTGCTAATCACTTTCTGGTTGCCAATATTGTAGTTAGTGAGCCAGTGTTGAGAACGGCAAAAGACAGCATAAATAATAGGAACATTTAACAACAATAATTCCACCTGCCACCCCACATATGGCTAATCGGCCGGGAAAAACACTCTACATTTAAATAACAACAATATATTCCACCTGCCACCCCACACATCCTATATACTCGTAATCTTGGCGTATCATTCGTAGATGATTAACGAGAAATAATACAAAATTTATTTCTTGGTTTGGACGAAATAATACACAAAAGAATATTACGTATACACATATTGTTTGTAAATGAAAGTTTTTAGAAGGCCACATGGGTTCTTACAGTAGCAAATGCAAGTAAGATCATCGCAAAGCGTAATCGAAGTGATACACTCTCAATATAGAATTTTTAACAAGGAAACAACCTTTTTATAATTCGGGAGAGGATGGTAATTATGAATCGGTCCTATAATGAGCTTCCATTTAACAACAGAATGAGCAGCCTATTACCTTCCATTTCACCACCTGTAAAAATATCATCGCAGTTCTGGACGTGGAGTGATTGCAAGTTAATGGCGTGGAAATTTAAAACTCACATGTGGGACCACCAATGCACTTGTCTAATATTCACCAGGCCAGATAATTTAAAAGATTTCCCCCTATTTCTTCATTGTTGTAGAAACTTCGAACCGGCTCAGATCCACACCAGACGTAGCCAGACTTCCTCCCAAATCATACAGAACAGAATAGAAGTGCAAGAAGGACAGAACCAGGAAACGGAATGGCGAATGCTCATTGGAACAAAGAGCACTTCGTGGTTTCAAAAGAGATTGCTCAAAGAGCTTATTTCGACTAATCGAAGCTCACTATAGCACAAATGCGCAAAGCATTATGAAGATAATGTAGAAATGCGCGAAACATTACCAAGATAATGTAGCAATTAAGAAAAGTAAAAAATATCGTGAGAGACAAGTGAAATTGTAAATGAACCAGGAAACTATTAGAGTTGCAAATTTCGCTCTATTTCCCTTAGCATCATAGTTTTGATAATGAATATAATTGTGATACTGAGTCAAATGCTTTTCTAAAAATCGAGAAATGTAGCACCTACCTGACTGCCATGATTTCATGATGTCATGTGAGAAAATTGCGAGTTGGGTTTCACATGATCGGTGTTTCTGGAGTCCATGCCTTTTGGCACAGAGGTCATTCTTTTCCAGATACATCATTTCTTTTGAGGCGGAGCCCACAAGGAATATGGACCCTGCAACAAGCTTGACAGATCACACTAGTCGGCATTGTCCGACCTACATCATGATTACTCAGCTACGTCGGGGGCAGCCAGCTAATCGGTATGCCGATGAAAAGACGCCCAATAAAGTCCTTAACTTTGTCACAGACGCGAAATTTAACAGACAGGAAGAAGATGCTGTGATATGCAAATGATTAGCTTTTCAGAGCATTCACACAAGGTTGGCGCCGGTGACGACACTTACAACATGCTGACATAAGGAACGACTCCAACCGATTTCTCATACACAAACAACAGTGGACCAGCGTTGCCTGGTGAAACGTCGTTGTGATGCCTCGTGTAAGGAGGAGAAATGCGGACGTCACGTTTCCGAGTTTGATAAAGGTCGGATTGTAGCCTATCGCGATTGCGGTTTATCGTATCGCGACATTGCTGCTCGCGTTGGTCGAGATCCAATGACTGTTAGCAGAATAGGGAATCGATGGTTTCAGGAGGGTAATATGGAACGCCGTGCTGGATCCCAACGGCCTCGTATGACTAGCAGTCGAGACGACAGGCATCTTATCCTCATGACTGTAACGGATCGTGCAGCCACGTCTCGATCCCTGAGTCAACAGATGGGGACGTTTGCAAGACAACAACCATCTGCACGAACAGTTCGACGACGTTTGCAGCAGCATGGACTATCAGCTCGGAGACCGTGGCTGCGATTACCCTTGACGCTGCATCACAGACAGGAGCGCCTGTAATGGTGTACTCAACGACGAACCTGGATGCACGAATGGCAAAACGTCATTTTTCAGATGAATCCAGGTTCTGTTTACAGCATCATGATGGTCGCATCCGTGTTTGGCGACATCGCGGTGAACGCATATTGGAAGCCTGCATTTGTCATTGCCATACTGGCGTATCACCCGGCGTGATGGTATGGGGTGCCATTGGTTACACGTCTCGCTCATCTCTTGTTTGCACTGACGGCACTCTGAACAGTGGACGGTACATTTAAGATGTGTTACGACCCGTGGCTCTATCCTTCATACGATCCCTGCGAAACCCTACATTGCAGCAGGATAATGCACGACCGTATGTTGCAGGTCCTGTACGGGCCTTTCTGGATACAGAAAATGTTCGACTGCTGCCCTGGCCAGCACATTCTCCACCAACTGAAAACGTCTGGTCAATGGTGGCGGAGCAACAGGCTCGTCACAATACGCCAAACACTACTCTTGATAAACTATGGTATCGTGTTGAAGATGCATGGGCAGTTGTACCTGTACACGCCACCCAAGCTCTGTTTGACTCAATGCCCAGGAGTATCAAGGCCGTTATTATGGCCACAGGTGGTTGTTCTGGGTACTGATTTCCCAGGATCTATGCACCCAAATAGCGTAAAAATGTAATCACATGTCAGTTCTAGTATAATATATCTGTCCAATGAATACCCGATTATTATCTGCGTTTCTTCTTGATGTAGCAATTTTAATGGCCAGTAGTGTATTAACCCCTTCACGCCGGCGCCGTGCGCCTCGGACGACAACCAGTCCCGGCCGGTCGAGCCCGCTGTACAGCGCACTTATTGCGCTCCACGAGGCGCTAGTCTGTCCTGCTTCCACACTCGTAGCGTTATCGCAATTATTGGACTTTATACTGTGTATTTATTCTGGAAAATATTTATACAAATCACAGATGTTATTGATGTTGTGTGTCGTTCAAAAATGGTTCAAATGGCTCTGAGCACTATGGGACTTAACTTCTTTGGTCATCAGTCCCCTAGAACTTAGAACTACTTAAACCTAACTAACCTAAGGACATCACACACATCCATGCCCGAGGCAGGATTCGAGCCTGCTACCGTAACGGTCGCGCGGTTCCAACTGTAGCGCCTAGAACCGCTGTGCCACTCCGGCCGGCGAGTTGTGTGTCGTGCCTGTGCTCAAATCCAAGTCTGGGGATGTCAATGGAACACCTGGAATAACACGTGTACCTGAAGTAGAAGCAGCTACAATAGGTGTTTTTTGTTCATCGTCAGATTCGAACGAGGATTCGGTTTCATCCTCAGAGTCACTACCCAGTATGGGAGAAAGAGCTTCCTCCACAGTATATCGCTTGTCTGCCATATCACTTCCCGCGGAAACTTACTGAGGTTAACAACAGGTCACTTCAGATCAGAAACATGGCCGGAAATGAGCAGTGCAACTCAAGCGAGACGAACGCTTTGAAACTGGATGCAGCTGACACCTACAGACTTTGAACAAAGCCCGTAGATGGCACAGTTGTCAAACTTCCATACGAGTCGGGCGTAGTGAAGCGAAGAAATATGACCCGAGGCGGAACTGCTACGACAGTGCACCGACTGGGCGCACGGGTCCACTCGACTGCTGCAGCAGTCTACCATCTGAGCGGCACATTCGCTCCCGATGTCTACAGAAGTTCACCGTAGCGAAAGGGTTAAAGTGGTCTGCTGCTGGAGACAGTCACTGTAGCTCGTAAGACGTGTAGTGCAACATGCTGTACATACACGCCAAAGCCTTTCTCGTGGGCTTCGTTTTGAGGTCAGAATATGTTCGAAGATTCTAAAACACATGTATTTCATGGAAAATGAAAGGTACTTTTGAGGATCATTCGTCCTACCAGTGCCCATCTTGTAGACAGGAGTAACCGGTACTTTTTTTTCACCTCCTGGAAGTTCAAGGGTCTACGAGGTGCGACAAAAAGCAATGAGATTGATTTTCTTTGCAAGATGTGTCAACCCTGTGGGCTTCAGTAGGCACAACATCTTTGATCTTGGTCTATAAGCTGCTTCTAGTCCAAGCAGCACATCAATGCAGCTGCTCAGTCATAAGTTGTGCTGTAATAGGTTAACACGTGTTTGAGTCTCTTGTCACGGGAATGGAACAGCTAATATTGCGCAACTAAGCCATTTCTTTGCGTTAAATTGGGTACAACCGCGACGACAACTTACTGTAAGCTTCAGAAGGCTTTTGGAAAGGAGGTTATGTCAAGAGCTCAAGTTTTTCGTTGGTATAAAATGTTTAGTGAAGGCAGAACGAAGACCGCAGTGGACGACGATCAACCTCACGGACGGATGTCAACTTGGGCAGGGTGCCTGAACTCGTACGATCTGATCTAAGATTATTTCTAAAAATGATTGCAGAAGAACTGAACATCAATCGAGAAATGGTTCCTCTAATAATAGCTGAAGATCTTGGTATGAGAAAGATTTGTGCAAAAATGGTCCTCAAAAATCTCACACCACAACAGCGAGAAACATGGAAAAATGTGGCAGCCCATCTGTTACAGTAAACGGGAATCAATCCAGAATTGTTGAGCCGTGTTATCACTGGTGATGAAAGTTGTATTTTTTTTTCAGTACGATCGAGAGACAAAACGCCAAAGTTTGCAACTGTGCTCAATGGGATCACGCAGACCAAGAAAATCTCGCATGTCAAAGTCTAAATTGAAATGCATGCTTGTGTGCATCTTTGATTCCAAGGGAATTCTTCATAAAGAGTGGGTGCCTCCTGGACAAACAGTTAACCAATATTACTACAAAGGAATTTTAGAAAGACTTCATAAAAGAGTTCTTCGTGTCTGTGGCAACATTGTTGATTATTGGATTCTGCATCACGATAATGCACCATCCCATACTGCTGTGTCAGTACACCAATTTTTAACCTCAAAACAAATTTCAGTACTACCAGAGCCTCCTTATTCACCAGATATCGCTCCGTGCGACTTTTTTCTATTTCCGAGAGTCAAAACGGTGGTCAAGGGACACCATTTTCAAACAACACAAGATGTCCAAAAAACTGTGACGAGGGTCTTGTAGCATATTACAGAAGATGAGTTCCAGAAATGTTACCATCAATGGCAGAAGAGCTGGAAGAAGTTTGTGCAATCAGAAGGGAACTACTTTGAAGGAGACAACACTGAACTTGACTAAAACGGTAAGCAACATTTTTTTTTGACACCAGTCTCATTATTGTCGCACCTTGTATAGTAGATTACGGTTAAAAGATCGGCTTACTCAGTCCCAAATGCTGTGTACATTATGACAGACATTGTTCAGTGTTAGCGATTTCACCTGTTTTCCTATCAGTGCGATACCACTTGCTACGGAGACCAGATGGTAAGGTACAGAGCGCCCAGCAGGAAGGAGGCTTCGCCTGCCACGGAGGTCTTCTGCAGGCGCCGCGGAGTGCTGCGTCGCGCGCAGGAAGCGGGCAGCTCCGGAAACGGCAAGCGCCTCCGCCTGGCTGCTCCACAGCGCGGCAAGTGCGCCGCTTCCGCTATCAGACAGACGGCTGTTAGCACAGTGTTGGTGCACCGCTACCGCCCAGCTCCGGACACCGTCTCAAGACTGCTTACGGTGTCCGCAACGAATGTGACGAAAAGAGTGTAAGAAAATCTTAACGACTAACTTTATTGATATTTACGCCCGGCAAAAGCGTGAATAAAGCTCTTATTTGGCGGAGCGGACACAAGAAAGACGGATGGTAATATGGGGGACCGGAATCTATACTTCCGTAAAATAGTTCTATCAGCTTTGATTATTTAACAGGGCGCGATTCAGTGCCTTGTTAGTATAGACTGCGTGAGGAGCTTTTAGAATCCGATGAAATTAATGTCTACATGGAGCGTTCATAGATACAACAACGTAAACGTTGTCTCAGGGATTATATTTCGTGTTATCACATTAAAACATTGCTGCGGGATATCTTTACCGTAGCGAAATTCAATTGAAGCCGGCCGGAGTGGCTGAGCGGTTCTAGGCGCTACAGTCTCGAACCGCGCGACCGCTACGGTCGCAGGTTCGAATCCTGCCTCGGGCATGGATGTGTGTGATGTCCTTAGGTTAGTTAGGTTTAAGTAGTTTTGAGTTCTACGCGACTGATGACCTCAGCAGTTTAAGTCCCATAGTCCTCAGAGCCAATTGAACCATTTTTGGATCATTGAATTAAATAAAGTATTTTCTTTTTTAAACGGAATAATCTTTGTTTTGCCGAGAAGCGGCCAATGTGTGTACTGAACTGAAAGTTTTGGGAAATTTGGAAATTGTGGTAAGGTCTAATGGGACCAGACTGCTGAGGTCATCGGTCCCTAAGCCTACACGCTACTTAATCTATCTTAAACTAACTTACGCTAAGGACAACACACACGCCCATGCCCGAGGGAGTACTCGAACCTCCGTCGGGGGGAGAAGCAAGGCGCCTCAGACCACGCGGCTGAAAGTTTTCAGTTTTTACTTCAATACGAAATAAATTAATTTATGCACTTTCTTTTCTTTACTAATTATGATGCGAGTCTTTTAAAACGTCCGTTGATGACGGAACGCAATGTAATTGTAATGAAATTATTCCTACGCAAGATGTCTGCCAAAAACAGTCGATTGTTCGCCCCGTCTTGTTGTTTATCCAGCGTACTGAAAACCTTGAACATAAACCTTATTTTTACTTCTGCATGAAGGTCACTGTATACCTGAAATAAAAATGCACAATTAGCATAAATTACAATATATTATTTAAAATTCACAACTTACAATGCGAAATGGCCTCCGTAGCGTGCGTTTTCTTCAAGTAATAACGCTGGTTTCATGCATCAGCTAGTCAAAGAAGAATTACATTGCTACAAAGATTCTATACAGTTATCTTATAGAAAGTGTTTGTACCGTTATTATTTCGTTTCATTACAATTACAATTCTGACAGTTAATTACAGGCACATTTTCAGAGTCCCCGCGTCATATTTTCAATAATTTAAAGTTTTACAATCTTTATTTTACTTAGTTTTGTGTCTGACCTGTCGTCGCAAGATTTAATATTTTGTACGGCGTATCGGTACATTGGGCGGGCAGCGGTGAGGCGTCACCACAAGGGCTTTCCTTAGGGTCACCTGCGCGGCGGTAGGAGGTGTGCGCTAAAAAATTAATATTTAGACGAACAAAAACAGGTGGTATATTACTTGATTTATATTAGACGGCCAGAACGGTCATCTTGCCACTCGATCCTAGTTGCAGGTTGCCTATTCAACGAACTTACTTTCATATTTCATATAATTATTGAGCGAATTTAAACATTTAACACTCTGTCATAATCTACTCATTAAGAGGTGTTACCTTGCATTGAAGGCTTAGCACAATAAGTCAAGTATTTAAGTTAGAACTTGTGTTAAATCTCGAGGCAATATACGAGGGGCGTTCAGAAAGTGAGCTCCGATCGGTCGCGAAATGGAAACGACTATGAAAATCCGATAAAGCTTTGCACAGATGTGTTGGGTAGTGTCTCTAGTATAACCCCAGTTAGCATCACGTCGCTCTTCTCATTTCTGAGCTCGCAGTGAGTGCGTAAAGATGTCTAGAAAATAGTGTCTGCCGCCAAGTACGAGGGCCTGGTGAGAAATTTCGCCTGAAGCTATGCAGCTAACATTACATAACTGTCGTGCTGTTTCGTCTTCAAGACAATTCTCGGCCGCATTCTGCAGGGGCAATGAAGATGCTCCTGCATCGTTTTCAAATGGAAATGTGAGATTACCCACAATACAGTCCGCAATTGTCTCCCCCTGAGTTTCATCTCTGGTCACATGAACCGCTGTCTTTGAAGACAACATTTTGACACAGACAACGAGGTGTAGGCCAGCGTGGAGAATTGGCGGAAAGCACTGGCGGCTGCCTTCTATGATGAGGCTATTGAAAAGTTGGTACAACGCTATGACAAAAGTCTAAGTCAGAACGGCGACTACGTAGAGAAGTAGCTGAAAGATGTAGCTAATCGTTACAAGTAAAACATTTCTGATGTTCACTGTGGTTTCAATTTGGCAATCAATCGGAGCTTACTTTCTGAACAGGCCTCGTAACTCAACGCACACAAATCACCCAGTTCATATTTATCCAGTATTTGAGAATACTTGTACTTAGCAGCTTCCAACAAACTTTGTACATAATGTGAAAAATTTTCGAAACTTATTCTCGGTTAGACCCCACAATATAACAAAATTGAAATTGTTAGTCCTTTAGCACATTTTATGTTCACGTAGAAATACTTCAGGATCAGGAATGGCATTTTAATGTATTACTTCTTTACTGGTGACTCTATTCGCAACAGATTTTCCAAACAGTATTTACATAGACCACTGAATTGACCTGCAAAATTATATCACAAACTAACTTTTCTTACAACGTAACCGAAATCACACTGTTCGATAATAAGAACACTTAGCTACTTATAATAAATTTTCAACTTAATTTAAAACTTCTCTGGATTTTTTCGCTCACTAGCCCACAAAATAATGACATTGTTTACTAAATGTTCTTTCTGCATGTGGTAAAACATCAGCATTAAGAATTTTTTTCTTTACTATTACCTCTATACACATATATACATATTTTAGGAGAAAATCTAGCTTTTCACAGAAATGTGAATAATTCTTAGTATTAGTTGTATAAATGCTTTATGAGCTGTGCGTTTGTCATCTCTGATCGGGAGGGCAGTATGTCCCTGACCTGCATTGTACGCTGTCGCTATAAAAATATTGCTGCTTATTACATCTGAATACTGCAAGGTATTCAAATTACAATGACACAATACATAGCAAAGTTATGTTCCTAGGGAAAATCGATTCAACTGTCTCTCATCAATAAAAAAATCTGTAACATATAGGGCGAGCATGTGCAACGCCCATTAACTTCTCTGAATAATACGTAACTGATTGTTGAGCTTGGCCACTCCATACAACGATAATGTGGTGTCACCGCCAGACACCACACTTGATAGGTGGTAGCCTTTAAATCGGCCGCGGTCCGTTAGTATACGTCGGACCCGCGTGTCTCCACTATCAGTGATTGTAGACCGAGCGCCGCCACACGGCAGGTCTAGAGAGACTTACTAGCACTCGCCCCAGTTGTACAACCGACTTTGCTAGCGATGGTTCACTGACAAAATACGCTCTCATTTGCCGAGACGATAGTTAGCATAGCCTTCAGCTACGTCATTTGCTACGACCTAGCAAGGCGCCAGTACCAGTTACTATTGATACTGTAATCATGTACCGTCAAGAGCGACGCTCATCATTAATGGATTAAAGTTAAGTATTCCACCAGCTACGTCCGTTTTTCTAAAGTCTAAATTCCTTGTCCTGTTCCAGACCTCACGCCAGCCAGCGTGAGCCAAAACGCGTGCCTTTCGGCTTCCTCTAGTACCCGGTGTTGGCTCTCCTGCCAACCCACAAGAGATAACATGGTCAAAGCGACGATGACCTCTGGGTGTAAACACAGGATATACTTATCTGTGGGTCGCCTGAGCATGGAAAAGTTGTGGGACAATTAAAGGATCTTGAAATTTGAGTGAAATCTAATTATAGCAGTCTTTTATTTGCTCTAATTGGTCGACACAATTCACTAGAAGTTGACAGAGAGCAAAGTTCTCTAAAATGTCGATTTATTTTACACAAAATGACACTAACACTGTGGGGGAATACCAAATTATAAGGAAAACTGCTTGGAGAAAACACAACATGATATCCTTAACTAATCATCTCGCAAATTCAGAGTTAATGAGACAAAACACCAAACAAGAATCAAATAGGTTGCACACCAGAACAATCAGAGAGCTGCTCAGAAATATGGATCACGCTATCGCCGATTCTGATGCTTAAATTTTGCTGCCAGATGGCAGACATACCATGAATAGTCACCAACAGTACTTCTCAGCTTCAAAAAAACTCTGCATGGAAGGGGTAACTCAATGTTGTTGTCAATGTGACGGACGAGAATATCGCTTACTTCACGAAAAAACTAGCAGAATGCAGCAGAAATTCACCGCTCTTGGCACACAAAATACACATTAACAAACATGGAGTTGGAAGTCCATTTAAGGTGAACATTTAGCTCTGAGAAAATGCTGTTTCCGTTGGATTCCACATAGTTTGACCGAAGTTCAGAAACATCTAGTATCACTTCGTCTGAGAAAACTGACTCAGGAAATGCAAAATCGTAACAAGAGACGGAAGTTAGATATGTTCTCACCAGCCGGATACTGAGCACGAAGCAACTAATTGGTTTTCCATGATGAACAGAAACCAATAAAAATGTTTGGTTCGCGAAGTGCTTCCACAAAAATGATGCTTGTGTCTTTGGTTACACTGTACGTATCGCGATCATTGCTTACATGGGAACAGCGCCTATCCGCTAGCGTCGATTTCGTCCAAATCTTCAAAAAAAATAGTATTTTTAGCCCCGGTCGTAAGCAGCATAAGCCATTTACGAGTAGTACCTTAGTTTCCATTCACCGGTTGGCTCAGGGGAATGAGTACAGAAAGACAAGGCGGGGTCATGAGGTCGAGCCCATATGCGAGAACTTTTTACTGTCAATTTTTGCTTTCCTTACACTGAAATGTACAGAAATAATTCTAAGTATATTGTATTCATTAATATTTTCAAAGAAGGCCTGAAAATGGAACGAAAAGGAAAATTTGGGATTGCAAAATAATTTTTAACAAGCGATTGTGATTAAAAAGATGTACACGAGAACTTCGTATATATAGTTAAATATTTTTATTCTTTTGCGGTTGATGATTTACACGTCATCCGGTGATGTTCGTAAAAACGATGGCAGCATTAATTTTCTCAGCATCTTTCACACGTCACAAACGTCCCGTTTTTATAGTTACTTGATTGTTTCAAAGTTTTTATAGAAAAACAAATTTGGTTTACATTCATGAAGTTCCTTTTTCATCACGCTGTTTCTCAGCAAATCATGCGTCGCGAATAATTACTCAAATATTGGCGAAGGTAGCTGGTAACGTACAATAGAATGTTTTGTGGAGAAGCATTATTTCGGGCTATTTGCAGTGTACGTAGCGCGAAATTTGAAAATTAAAAACAGTTTTCATACGGACTCGCTCTCACCACCCTCGCATTACCGTTCTGTACTCATTCCTCTACGCCAAACGGTAGCTCAAACCTACGCTAACATAAATTACTTATGCCTCTCACGACTCATGCGGAAAATGCTGTTTCTTTCCCAACGGCTTGCCAACTTGAGTTCTCACATCTGTCACTTTCATTTATGGGCTATACCTGCAAATACCACAACTTTGGACGAAATCGATGACGAAAAATTTGCGCGGTTCTCTTGTTAGATTAGCGAAGAAATGTTCATGCTGAAAAGTATTTTGCCACAAGTGATCGATGAAAGAAAAACAAAGGAAAACGTCGCATCACTCATCATCACGGGAATGGCTCCCACTACACGTTGTTGTGGTCTTCAGTCCTGAGACTGGTTTGATGCAGCTCTCCCTGCTACTCTGTCCTGTGCAAGCTTCTTCATCTCCCAGTACTTACTGCAACCTACATCCAGTGGTTTGGAAAACTTGGTCACTCTGAAGAAGAAAGATTTCTCATTGCCCGTTTTCACCGCTTTCTTTACATTTCCTGCAGTCAACTTCTTTCTGTTCCCTTACGCAAAGCAGAATGACGTAGACAGTGATTTTCATCACCTCAGGAATCTGTAGATTCCTTTCAAAAGCAAGTTTTTGTGGTGTGCACGTCAGGTGTAAGACATAGCTTCTAAATTATAAAACGGAAGTGTGAGCACGCACTTGAATGTACCAAAATCCAGCCAACAATTTTCTAGAATATTAAAATATTTCATATACTAACTAGGTTTTCATGTGAAAATATATATTTTCGGAAGCAGAAAAACTAGGGCTACAAGAACGTGTCATCGGATTTTCGAAAAGATTACATTTCAGGGTTCGAAAATTCTGGAATACTTACAGCAACTTTCATTAGCGAAACTTGTGAAATACAGTTTTCAGGAGAGACAAAATGTTCTTTCCAAAGAAAGGAATGAGTGCTTTCAAATGAGTCATGTCATTACAAAAACTCACTTATTAGCAGGATCGAATTCTGCCACCGAAAGTTTCAAAAATAGTAAATTTTCAATATTTGTTTAAATAAAATGTTTCTACATTAACTAATTACACGTACATACATATTACATGCATTGCGTATGTAAAAGACAGGAGAAAAGAAAGAAATGTTATTTGTTTTTAGAGTTGGATTATAGCAAGCGGCCGTATACCACGTTGCTGTGTTCAGCACGTGACTGCAATGGATTTGTGCCTAGTGTGACATGTTTCTGTTGTATGACGAAGAGAAAGGGGAAAGGTAGAATCCCATTACGCAATGAAGGTGAACATTCAGATAAGATGAGTTGTAGATAACGCTAATATCGCGCTACGCTTCATTTGTAGGGCACGAGGGAAAGTGCGGTCTGTTTACAAAACAGCTTGAACAGAAAAGACTTGTAGAGTTCATGCTTGAATACTGACGTTAGTATGGGACTTATATAACGTTGGAGTAACATGGGACATTGTGTGTATACAAAGAAGGGTGATGCGAATGATCAAAGCCGTGTTTGACTGAAGATAAAGTATAACTGAAATGATGAAAATCTTAACCGGCAGGTCACTGAAAAAAAAATGAACCTTGTAACGCCGGAAATGCATATCCTCCTATTTCCATCCATTGTACTACAATTTTTTTTCCTTATTTTGTTACCTGAATATATGAAATTTCTGTGCCTTTATATATTGTAATTGTTTTACTATTTATATATATATATATATATATATATATATATATATATATATATATATATATATATATATATATATATATATATATGCATTTATGTCGATGTATAATTGGTTTGTTTTGCGAATATTATTTGTATTTTACGCTGGGTCTTGCCTAGGGAAAACTATGTTATCGAACGAATACATCGATAGGTCGTGTGAAGAACGGAAGTGTTTAGGATCTTTGGTAGTGTTAACTCTGCCGCGTGGAGCGCGGGCAGAGCAGAGGGGGTCTGGCTCGAGCAGTGCGGTTGAGCAGGTGTGTTGTGTGACGCTCCCGCGAGTTGCCGCGCTTTCGGAGTTTGGCAGCATGTAATTGCGCTCGACTTGCTATGGTAGTTTCTAGCACGGTGTCGCGGACGGGAAGCATTAGCTGGCACACATCAAGAGCCCGTTTCGCCTGGTCGCCGTGTCGAGAAGAAGGCGCGCCAGCATCCAGCTTCTGCAACAGCGACGGCCGACAATGAGTGACTGTCGCCACCTCCTCGATCGACGACTTCAAACCTTCAATCAACCAACAAGGAAGACTAAAAGCACGTAAAGTTTCAGAACTGTATGGCAGACGTCAGCTTTTCAAACTGTTCAAATCACAAAATTACAGCAACGTAGCTTGAACCTTTGTTGTTCATTGTCCCAATTGCATTGCCAAGCAGGGTCCCTTCCTTTTCCGAAATGAACCCGAGTGTCGTTGAAATTCAAACGCCAGCATAATTCCATTTCACTGCTTTAATTTCAAAGTTCACTTTAAGTATTCATAGCTGGCTACAATATTTACATTACACAAGCAAAAATTAAGAGTGCGAGTTTTGTTACCGTATTTTAGCTTACCTGTGACTGCAGCTCAGCTTGGTACGTACTAAATTTTACTATTGTTAATTGTTCAGAATCATTTAATTCAATTGCGTAGATTCAAGTAGCTTTTGAAATGATTGTTGAGGTAATCCAAGACTAACCGTATTTTACTGAATTTCGATGTGCTTCAGAAAGAAAGCTCACTATTAACTTCAGTCACTAAATTAACTTTCGATTTTCCGGTTTTATTAATTCTTTTGCTAAATTAAGTCAGAGTGTAGCGAAATTTATTACTTCTGACAAACTTTCAGTTTTCACACTACACGTGTCAACCTTCAGTTGCCACGCTTCTAGTGCTAATTATATGTGTAATAACCTTTCTTTTTCAGTTATTATAGTAATTGTCCATAGGACTGGCGACCGTAATTTTCCCCAAATCTCAAATATCTAATTACCGCTAGTTAATTGTTAACGTAACGGCCGTACATTTACTTTCTTTATTAACTTTACCCCTTTTCAAAATTAATTTCCACCAGTTTCATTTGCATTTTTCCTTTCATTTAGATGTAACCCTTTCCTCCCTCTTTACCGACAGATTAACTTCGGTGACGATTGCTTTTCCCAAATTTCCATTAGGTACACGCGGTTTAATTTTTTCACTGTCATTAAGGTCGATAAGTGAGGGGGAGGTTACAACCTCACATTCGTCTTACGTAAGCTTTGAACATTATTCGACCCCCAACGTATCGATGTTGCAGAGATTCGAGGAGATAAAATCAGACAAAAATAGCTCTGTGCAGAGGCGAGCTTTAAGTCATTTTCCCACGGTTCGTTCATGAATATAATGAGAAGAAATCTTTACAATAAGAAGTACTCTCTGCCACGAACTTCCCAATAATTCACAGCGTGTATTCGTAGATACAGAGCTCATGCGTGTCACCTTTTGTGGCATTTTCCGGACTGACTGCAGTTACACCGTGCGTGTTTTTACTTTTGTACTTCTGTTTATTCATTTTATTGAAATAAGGGTACGGAGCAATTTGTTTGAATGAAGTTCAAGGGAGTTGCACCGCTATCCATTATTGTTCGATTGTGTTTGAGGGCACGTTCTGAGGACATTTGTGCAAGATTGTCCTTTACATTCCATGCGTTTCGTTAATTCAGACATTCCCTCGCCGAAGTTATTCGTCGTTATGCACCATACTGGATTGGCGCAAAAGGATCGCCCGTACTATTCGTGTCGCTGTCGCCGTAATGTGTTTGCATTTTTGCCCTGTCCTGGTCGTTACATTGCTTTTACTGTTTGAAATAAATACGGGAGATGGGAACAAAGTGCCCGTTTTATGTCCATCTTGTTTTATTAATGTCTCCTTTTATGACTCTCGTGGTGTCGGCTATGCTGTGTTAAAATTTTACTGTTCACAGTTTGCCAAACTCGGCAGTTTTATTATTCTACTTGTAGCTGTACTATGACTGACATTTTTGCTTTCATATGAAGAATAACAATACTAGGCAAAATTGAGAATGTTAGGCAGGGATGCAGTATCTTTCTATCAGTATGTAATATCTACGTTGGTGGTTTGATATGAAGCATGTATTATCTCCACAGTGCTCTACGCTTATGATCAAGCAATTACATAAAAAAGTGAAGACAAACTGCTGAGGACGGTATACAAGCTATATCACAGAGATCTGTATATAATTTAAAGATTTCAGTAAATAAATCTAAGGTAATGGCTTACCTGAAAAGGGAATCTGAGAGATGAAAAATCTGTTTTGATAATAACATTTTGTAGCAAGTGTCTCATTTCCAGATAACTTTCCTATAACGTTGCCTATAGAAATAGCCTTTAATACGTTTTTTGTAGGTTACAGCAAAAAATGTTCCAACGAACTGCACTATCATTTCAAATACGATGTTTGGAACTTTATAGTGGCAACCATTTATTTACAGCTCGTTCAAAATAGATACGTGTTTTACTGGCCTTTAAAAGTAGGCAGCAGCGTTGTGTATAACCCGTTGCCAGCGATGTGGAAGTCGTAGGACACTCTTAGCAGTGCCAGTTGTGTTGACAGTTCGAGCGGAGATGTCTGTTGCCAGACAAATTTGTAGCAGTTCTGAAGCGAATACCGTGAAGTGTTTCCTTCAGTTTAGAAATCGAGTTGAACTCACGAGGTCTTAAGTCAGGGCAGTCCAGTAGGTGGTGTAGCACTTAACAGCCCCATCAGTGAAACAAATCTGTAACACAAATAGTTCAAATGGCTCTGAGCACTATGGGACTCAACATCTTAGGTCATAAGTCCCCTAGAACTTAGAACTACTTAAACCTAACTAACCTAAGGACATCACACACACCCATGCCCGAGGCAGGATTCGAACCTGCGACCGTAGCAGTCCCGCGGCTCCGGACTGCAGCGCCAGAGCCGCACGGCCACCGCGGCCGGCAATCAGTAACACAGATTGTGTCTGGAAACATCCCATAGACTGTGGCTAAGCCATGTCTCCACAATATCTTTTCTTTCTGGAGTGCTAGTTCTGCAAGGTTTGCAGGAGAGCTTCTGTAAAGTTTGGAAGGCAGGAGGCAAGGTACTGGCAGAAGTAAAGCTGTGAGGACGGGGCGTGAGTTATGCTCGGGTACCTCAGATGGTAGAGCACTTGCCCGCGAAAGACAAATGTCCCAAGTTCGAGTCTCGGTCCTTCACACAGTTTTAATCTGCCAGGAAGTTTCAAATCAGTAACAGCTTGCACTGTACGTGCTTGAGCATTGTCCCACAAAATCATGGTCAGGTCCTGCAGAAAGTGTCATCACTTCTGTCTCTACACTGTTCGGTTTTGGAACACAACCTATGACCATCTGGTGAGTACTTTGAAACACGTATCTGTTTTGTACGAGATGCAAATAAATAGTTGCCACTATTAAAGTTCCAACACTCGTAGTTGTAATTGCTCCCTAAAAGTAACGAGACTTACTAGACAATCCACTTGGACAAACAACAGGTAAACATGCTACGAAAGAAGAGAGCTATAATCAGTCTTGACATAAAATGTTTCTGATTATCGTACCGCGTCATAACATAAAAAAGCTACAGTGGAGAAGCCAAACTTTCGGTCGCACGTCAGTGACCTTCTGCTGGTTCTACTGCAGATCAGTCAACCCAGAAGAAGGCCAATTTAACCATGGCCAAAACGCTGCTTCCTACAGTGTAGTTTTTTTTATGAAGGGTACGATGCTCAGAATGCTTTTGTGTCAACTGACTCTAGCTCCGAAAGCCTACGCAGTTATATAATAAGGCTCGTGAAAAAAGAATTTTTCTTATGAATCTGCTGCTTTCAACATTCAGAGATTGGTACTGATCGCCTGCTTTTGACTGAAAGCTCGTTCGTTTCCGAACCTAGATTGCCAGTTTTCAACTGCAATATATGCGATATTCCTTGATATTTTCTGTATCAAATCATGTCATTCATTTTAAGCACGTTTTCTCTCTTAGATTTCCTCACACGAGTAACGTTTCTGCTTTTGGTTTCCTTTTAAAACATTTTGCCTAACGTTGCCGACATTTACTCACTGAACCAACTTTTATTTGGAATGAGGTATCAGCGTTAGCAGAGCTGCCCGGCTAGCCGTGTTTTAAAGCGCCACTTCGGAATCGAATACGTCCGGCGGTTTAACGGCGAGGGTCAGTTTGCCGGCCAGCCTCGATGTAGATGTTTAGGCGGCTTCCCACGTACAAGTACGTGAATACCGCGCTGGCAACCAAGAACCACCTCAGTTACACTATTCACAAACACTTAGGAAATTTTTGCACACTTTAACATGAATCAGCCTAGACAGACAGTTGGGGTAACGTATTCCATTCTGAGTGCTAACGGCGGGGCGTCAGCAACGAAATCCGGCCACCCCTTAAATTACCCATGCCAAATCCGTTAATAGTCGTGATCCTCGGTACACCGTTGCCTTCCTCCTGTAACGACACTCGCTCAAATGAGATTAAACTTCAAGTCTTGTTACCCGATAGCCTCACATAAAGACACGGATTTTTTTTATTTTTTTTATTTTTCATGACAAACGATAATCCTAGTAGGATCCAGCCAGCATAAAGTTGAACTATCGAATTTTGGCCGTCAATGTGCCTGAATATTTATATCAGAACCGTAACAAAGTATCATTTATTTATGTGAGAGCTGTGTCGGCAAGCAAGGTAGCAGTGACGAAGTTGTATCTTTTGGACAGTAAAGTCAATAAACCAATCAAGAAGCCTATGATAATATTTATGCTAGAAAGAGCAGACAGACAGTAGTTACCACCTCACCTGGACAATGAAGTGTGATCATTTACTTCCACTATGATAGACAAAGTTTAAGTGGATTCTAAATCGTCCTCTGGAGAAGTATGTGCCGAGTAAGTGTATTAAGGACGGGAAAGATCCACCGTAGTTTAACAGAGAAATTCAGAAAATGTTGAAAAAGCGGAGGCTGTTGCAAATATCGGTTGAAAAGGGAACGCACAAATGACGACAAGCAAAAGTTAATACAAATTCGTGCGACTGTAAAAAGATCGATGGGTGATGTTTACATCAACTACCACCATCATACCTTAGTAGTAGATCTTGCTGAGAACCCTACAAAATTCTGGTCCTACGTAAAATCGTCCAGGCTTCTAGCCAGTCACCTGTTGACCAGTGTGGTGTGGCAGCGGAAGGTAGCAAAACGAAAGCCGAAAATTTAAATTCCGCATTCAAGAAATCGTTGACGCAGGAGAATCGTACAAACGTACTGTCGGTTGACCGTCGCACAGACTTCCGTATGGACGACAGTGATAAGTATCATTGGTGTACAGAAACAACTGAAAGAGTTGAAAGCAAATAAGTCGTCAGGTATTGGTGGAATCCCAGTTTGGTATTACATAGAATACCATACAGCATTGGCCCCTTACTTAGCTTGCATTTACTGCGAGTCTCTCGCCAAGCGCAAAGTTTCAAGCGAATGGAAAGAAACAAGGTGAGTCCATAATATAAGAAGGAAAAAGATCGAAAAAAACTGGAAATTTGTGGTAAGGTCTTATGGGACCAAACTGCTAAGGTCATCGGTTCCTCAACTTACACACTACTTAACCTAACTTAAACTAATTTACGCTAAGGACGACACAGACACCCAAGCCTTCGACGGGGGAAGCCGGAAAAAGAACGGACTCGCAAAGTTACTGACCAATAATCCAAGACATCGCTCTCCTGCGGAAATACTGAATATATTATTAGCTCAATATAACAAATTTTCCTGAGAAAGAAAAGCTTCTGTTCACATATTAGTACGATTTCAGAAAACATCGCACGTGTGAAACTCAGCTAGCCCTTTTCTCACGTGATGTCGTATGAACTACGTATGAAGGGGAACAGGTGGATTCCATATTTCTAGATTTCTGCAAAGCATTTGACACAGTGCCATACTGAAAACTGTTAATAAGGGTACAAACATACGGAATACGTTTCCAGATATGCGAATGGGTACAACACTCCCTAAGTAACAGAACCCAGTAAACTGCCCATGACGGCGAGTGTTCATCAGAGACGTAGGTGTGGTCGTGGGTGCCCCAGGAAGGTCTGCTAGGATCGATGTTATTTTCTGTATAAGTAAATGCTCTGGTGGACAGAGTAAGAAGCAGTCCACGGCTGTTTGCTGATGGTGGTGTGGTGTACGGGGATGTGTCGTCTTTGAGTGACTGTAAGACGATACAAGGTGACTTAGACAAAATTTGTAGTTGGTGTGATGAATAGCAGCTAACTCCAGAGGCAGAAAAACGTAAGTTAGTGCGGGTGAGCAGCAGACATTAAGTCGTAGTGTTCGGATACAGCATTGGCAGCATTCTTCTTGGCGTCACGTCCATTAAATATCTAGGCGTAACGCTACAAAGCAACATGAAATGGCATGGGCCTTTCAAGACTGTAGTAGGAAAGGCGAATGGCCTGCTTTGGTTTGCTGGAAGAATTTTAGGAAAATATGGTTCATCCGTAAAGGAGACTGGATATAGAAGACTAGTGCGAGCCATTGTTGAGTATGCACCAAATCGGATTAATGAAGCAGTTCGAACAACCCGAGGAGGTGATGTTCTGTTCGAGGAGCAGTGTTGAGAAAACTTAGAGACCTGGAATTTGAGGCTGACTGCAGAACGATTCTACTGCCGGCAACACCCATTTCACGTAAGGACATTGAAGATAAGGTTACGGAGATTAGAGCTTCTACCTTCGCCACGTACCATATGGTGGCTTGCAGTGTATGTATGCAGCTGTAGATTTATTAATTTAATGTTGAAGCCCAGCTGTTCATCCTGTTGACATGTGCAAAAAAATTTCCTCGACTCTGTGAAGATGGTATCTGTTCTTTGGGACAGATACCATATTTATATAGTTAAGGCTAACCGGCCATTGACCTTCTTCTATGCGGATGCACACGTATTGGCCGAACTCTTGTGGGACTCGGTAAGATTGTCTGCCTCTACTAATGAGTGTAATGGGCAGGGGCACTGTGAATGTAGTGTGTGGCCATTAAGTTGGGAATGTGGGTCCCACGGGGAGCGTTCTAGGGATAAATCCCTGCAGTCGCACTATCCTCTGTGCCCTCGGTGGCTCAGGTGGATAGAGTGTCTGCAATGTAAGCAGGAGATCCCGGCTTCGAGTCCCGGTCGGGGCATACATCTTCAATTGTCCCCGCGAAGGTACAGGGCGAGTCAAAAGTCCTTGGACACCTTCATAAGTTGTAAGATTAAAGGGAAAATTGAAATGTGATGATGGGAACATAGGTTTGATGTGGGGCCACAACTTTTGGAGTGAATGTCATTCATGTCCGCCATTTTTGGATTCAAGTCTTTTTTTTTTTTTTAATGGGAAGGGGGGGGGGGTGTATGACACATCAAATAACACTCGCTTGAGCTCTGGAATGTAGTGGTATAATATTTGTCTATCTTGTACAGTTTACAGGTTATTAATGTTCAAAGTTGGGAAATTACCTTCATACTGACTGCTACAACTCATGTTCTACGTGTTGTCCATCCCGTGCAATGCACAACCGTAGTCACCGCAACCACTCTGTCTACACACGCAGGAGAGTGTCTCCTACAATTTGGTCACAGGCGTGTTGTATGCGTTCCTCCAGGTGTCTCAAATCACGGATGCTCTCAGCATACACTATCTGCTTAAGATGTCCACATAGATAAAAATGAAGGGGCGTTAAGTCAGGGGGAGACTTGAGTCGGTATCAACGTAAATTTAAACATTAATAACTTCTAAACTGTACAAGATAGACAAAAACAAATTACACCACTCAATTCCAGAGCTCAAGCGAGTGTTATTTGATGTGTCATACGCCCCCTTCCCATTTAAAAAAATGACTTGAATCCAAAATGGGGGATTTCAAGATGGCGGCCATGTATAACAATCACTCCAGAAGTTGCGGCCCCACGTCAAACCTATGTTCCCATCATCACATTTCAATTTTCTCTTTAATCTTACAACTTATGTGAGGTGTTCAAGGACTTTTGACTCGGCCTGTATGTCAACACCTGTCTACAGCTTAGGGCCTTGATTTATCATTTCATAAGAGTACATGGACCTTGCCGTTGGTGGGGAGGCTTGCGTGCCTCAGCGATACAGATGGCCGTACCGTAGGTGCAACCACAACGGAGGGGTATCTGTTGAGAGGCCAGACAAACGTGTGGTTCCTGAAGAGGGGCAGCAGCCTTTTCAGTAGTTGCAAGGGCAGCAGTCTGGATGATTGACTGATCTGGCCTTGTAACAATAACCAAAACGGCCTTGCTGTGCTGGTACTGCGAACGGCTGAAAGCAAGGGGAAACTACGGCCGTAATTTTTCCCGAGGGCATGCAGCTTTACTGTATGATTAAATGATGATGGCGTCCTCTTGGGTAAAATATTCCGGAGGTAAAATAGTCCCCCATTCGGATCTCCGGGCGGGGACTACTCAAGAGGACGTCGTTATCAGGAGAAAGAAAACTGGCGTTCTACGGATCGGAGCGTGGAATGTCAGCTCCCTTAATCGGGCAGGTAGGTTAGAAAATTTAAAAAGGGAAATGGATAGGTTAAAGTTAGATATAGTGGGAATTAGTGAATTTCGGTGGCAGGAGGAACAAGACTTCTGGTCAGGTGACTACAGGGTTATAAACACAAAGTCAAATAGGGGTAATGCAGGAGTAGGTTTAATAATGAATAGGAAAATAGGAATGCGGGTAAGCTAGTACAAACATCATAGTGAACGCATTATTGTGGCCAAGATAGATACGAAGCCCACACCTACTACAGTAGTACAAGTTTATATGCCAACTAGCTCTGCAGATGACGAAGAAATTGAAGAAATGTACGATGAAATAAAAGAAATTATTCAGATAGTGAAGGGAGACGAAAATTTAATAGTCATGGGTGACTGGAATTCGAGTGTAGGAAAAGGGAGAGAAGGAAACGTAGTAGGTGAATATGGATTGGCGCTAAGAAATGAAAGAGGAAGCCGCCTGGTAGAATTTTGCACAGAGCACAACTTAATCATAGCTAACACTTGGTTTAAGAATCATGATAGAAGGTTGTATACATGGAAGAACCCTGGAGATACTAAAAGGTATCAGATAGATTATATAATGGTAAGACAAAGATTTAGGAACCAGGTTTTAAATTGTAAGACATTTCCAGGGGCAGATGTGGACTCTGACCATAATCTATTGGTTATGACCCGTAGATTAAAACTGAAGAAACTGCAAAAAGATGGGAATTTAAGGAGATGGGACCTGGATAAACTGAAAGAACCAGAGGTTGTACAGAGTTTCAGTGAGAGCATAAGGGAACAAGTGACAGGAATGGGGGAAAGAAATACAGTAGACGAAGAATGGGTAGCTTTGAGGGATGAAGTAGTGAAGGCAGCAGAGGATCAAATAGGTAAAAAGACAAGGGCTAGTAAAAACCCTTGGGTAACAGAAGAAATATTGAATTTAATTGATGAAAGGAGAAAATATAAAAATGCAGTAAATGAAGCAGGCAAAAAGGAATACAAACGTCTCAAAAATGAGATCGACAGGAAGTGCAAAATGGCTAAGCGGGGATGGCTAGAGGACAAATCTAAGGATGTAGAGGATTATCTCACTAGGGGTAAGATAGATACTGGCTACAGGAAAATTAAAGAGACCTTTGGAGATAAGAGAACCAATTGTATGAACATCAAGAGCTCAGATGGAAACCCAGTTCTAAGCAAACAAGGGAAAGCAGAAAGGTGGAAGGAGTATATAGAGGGTCTATACAAGGGCGATGTACTTGAGGACAATATTATGGAAATGGAAGAGGATGTAGATGAAGATGAAATGGGAGATACGATACTGCGTGAAGAGTTTGACAGAGCAGTGAAAGACCTGAGTCGAAACAAGGCCCCCGGAGTAGACAACATTCCATCGGAACTACTGACGGCCTTGGGAGAGCCAGTCATGACAAAACTCTACCATCTGGTGAGCAAGATGTATGAAACAGGCGAACTACCCTCAGACTTCAAGAAGAACCAATCCCAAAGAAAGTAGGTGTTGACAGATGTGAGAATTACCGAACTATCAGTTTAATAAGCCACAGCTGCAAAATACTAATACGAATTCTTTACAGACGAATGGAAAAACTAGTAGAAGCCGACCTTGGGGAAGATCAGTTTGGATTCCGTAGAAATACTGGAACACGTGAGGCAATACTGACCTTACGACTTATCTTAGAAGAAAGATTAAGAAAAGGCAAAGCTACGTTTCTAGCATTTGTAGACTTAGAGAAAGCTTTTGACAATGTTGACTGGAATACTCTCTTTCAAATTCTAAAGGTGGCAGGGGTAAAATACAGGGAGCGAAAGGCTATTTACTATTTGTACAGAAACCAGATGGCAGTTATAAGAGTCGAGGGACATGAAAGGAAAGCAGTGGTTGGGAAGGGAGTAAGACAGGGTTGTAGCCTCTCCCCGATGTTATTCAATCTGTATATTGAGCAAGCAGTAAAGGAAACAAAAGAAAAATTCGGGGTAGGTATTAAAATCCATGGAGAAGAAATAAAAACTTTGAGGTTCGCCGATGACATTGTAATTCTGTCAGAGACAGCAAAGGACTTGGAAGAGCAGTTGAACGGAATGGATGGTGTCTTAAAGGGAGGATATAAGATGAACATCAACAAAAGCAAAACGAGGATAATGGAATGTAGTCGAATTAAGTCGGGTGATGTTGAGGGTATTAGATTAGGAAAGGAGACACTTAAAGTAGTAAAGGAGTTTTGCTATTTGGGGAGCAAAATAACTGATGATGGTCGAAGTAGAGAGGATATAAAATGTAGACTGGCAATGGCAAGGAAAGCGTTTCTGAAGAAGAGAAATTTGTTAACATCGAGTATAGATTTAAGTGTCAGGAAGTCATTTCTGAAAGTATTTGTATGGAGTGTAGCCATGTATGGAAGTGAATCATGGACGGTAAATAGTTTGGACAAGAAGAGAATAGAAGCTTTTGAAATGTGGTGCTACAGAAGAATGCTGAAGATTAGATGGGTAGATCACATAACTAATGAGGAGGTACTGAATAGGATTGGGGAGAAGAGGAGTTTGTGGCACAACTTGACCAGAAGAAGGGATCAGTTGGTAGGACATGTTCTGAGGCATCAAGGGATCACCAATTTAGTATTGGAGGGCAGCGTGGAGGGTAAAAATCGTAGGGGGAGACCAAGAGATGAGTACACTAAGCAGATTGAGAAGGATGTAGGTTGCAGTAGGTACTGGGAGATGAAGAAGCTTGCACAGGATAGAGTAGCATGGAGAGCTGCATCAAACCAGTCTCAGGACTGAAGACCACAACAACAACAACAACAAGAGTACACTGTCAATACCCGCTGGATATGAGATAGTCAGTAGTGTCGTTCATTAACGTTCGTGTTTCAGAGGTCTGGCCCGCTAAGACCGTTACTTCTGGTTATCAACGTGGGCGTTCTGGGGAGTTGTGGCTGCCGTGGGATGGCAAAGACTACAGGAATCTGTCGGCAGATTAGCAGTCGGAATTCGGGAAACTATTACTGGTTTAGCTATATTAGATACGGGTGCGCAACGTCGTCCAGTGGGGCGCAGCCTGGGATCGACCCACGGTGTCTTCGTATCGGTGTGGTGGCGGCGGGTGTGTGTGGAGGACAGACCTGCTGAGTGGTGCAGGCGGCCAGCTGGGGCTGGTAGCGCAGCATTCCTGCAGGCCGCGGCGATGGCCCTTAGCACAGCTGGCAGCGGCTGGGTAAAGGCGTCAGCGGGATTCCCTGCGCGGCCCAATGGCGTCGGTCACCCGACCCCGAGCAGCGGGGTCTGTGGTGACCCAATGGAGGCAGCAGCCAGAAGGAGGGGCGGCACGGTGCTGCGAACCCTGGATCTCGGCGTACGAGTGTGGGATGATGACAATAACGGCTGTCGAATGGACGCTGAAGGGTCGAGCACCGCGGTAGCAGTCCGGTTGTGGTTTACATCTCGAACTGCCTTGATTGCTGGGTCAGTCCATATAAATAAGCACCTGGTGAATGAAATTAATAAAGCTTCTAAGTTCTTACACTCACTTCACACCAACTAATTCAATCCAGGCAGCCACAATGATGGCTTCCCCACGTACGTATACATTGTCAAGGTAGTCTGTTGCATTTAGCGAGGCTCACACAATTTCAATCAGTCTCATGCTTTCTTCGCACAAGTTTAATGGTAGTATTAACAAAGCATTCGAAAGTGAGTTCAACAAAACTCGTTATACTTTTCATTTCGACACGACACAGGCATGCTACTATTTTTGCATTCATGTGACCTCCCACACCGATATGCACTGTTTGTCTCCCCGACTATCGCTTTATCACTATCTTTCTCCTCGTCGTCTTTCCGAAGTAAGAGTGATTTCAGGTGTGCCGCAGGGGAGTGTCGTAGGAACGTTGCTATTCACAATATACATAAATGACCATGTGGATAACATCCGAAGTTCACTGAGACATTTTGCGGACGATGCTGTAGTATACCGAGAGGTTGTAACAATGGAAAATTGTACTGAAATGCAGGAGGATCTGCAGCGAATTGACGCATGGTGCAGGGAATGGCAATTGGATCTCAATGTATACAAGTGTAATATGCTACGAATACATAGAAAGAAAGATCCTTTATCATTTAGCTACAATATAGCAGGTCAGCAACTGGAAGCAGTTAATTCCATAAATTATCTAGGAGTAGGCATTAGGAGTGATTTAAAACGAAATGATCATATAAAGTTGATCGTCGGTAAAGCAGATGCCAGACTGACATTCATTGGAAGAATCCTTAGGAAATGTAGTCCGAAAACAAAGGAAGTAGGTTACAGTACACTTATTCGCCCACTGCTCCAATACAGCTCACCGGTGTGGTATCCATACCAGATAGTGTTGATAGAAGAGATAGAGAAGATCCAACGGAGAGCAGCGCGCTTCATGACAGGATCATTTAGTAATTGCGATA
The DNA here is from genome assembly GCF_023898315.1 of Schistocerca nitens. NCBI lineage: Eukaryota > Metazoa > Arthropoda > Insecta > Orthoptera > Acrididae > Schistocerca > Schistocerca nitens. The sequence goes on from NC_064614.1 coordinate 5,709,497, forward strand.
GCGTTACGGAGATGATAGATAAACTCCAGTTGAAGGCTCTGCTGGAGAGACGCTCAGTAGCTCGGTACGGGTATTTGTTAAAGTTTCGAGAACATACCTTCACCGAGGAGTCAAATGGTTCAAATGGCTCTGAGCACTATGGGACTCAACTGCTGTGGTCATTAGTCCCCTAGAACTTAGAACTACTTAAACTTAACTAACCTAAGGACATCACACACATCCATGCCCGAGGCAGGATTCGAACCTGCGAGCGTAGCGGTCGCGTGGTTCCAACTGAAGCGCCTAGAACCGCTCGGCCACTCCGGCCGGCACCAAATTAAAAAAAAAAAACACGTAATTCTCATACGGTTCGTGTGTTCGTGTGTTGTTATTGTGACTGTGATATCACGTGTGGTCGTTGTTGTATAATATAATAATAATAATAATATAATAATAATGAAATGTATAATATATAATAAATATGCTGCCTCGGTTGAAAGTGGGCTGTGCGTATAAACTACATGCAGGGACTGCTGTATATAATACGTATGATGCAGTCAACAGCTTCGTGTTTCAAAGATTTTATTGTGGTAAAACTGACATTCGTTGTGTTGAAATTATATCAGTCGTGTAGATTCTTCACATCTGAACGGACAAAGTAGAGTAGCGAAGTATATTCTTTAATTTATTCAGTGGCCGCATGTGAAACAAACTACTCAAAATCTGAGAAGAAGCCGTGTACATACTGCTGTAGAAGGAGCGAAAAGCCTTGAAAGATACATCCACGGAAGTCGTCAGTTTCTCTGCTTAACAGTTTTTACATTGGTCTCGCCCTCAAAAACAATTGTATGGCTGTGTTGGCTGGTTGACACCAAGGGCTGTTTAGTCGACTGTAACGGATGTGAGTAGTGTGCTGTCATCTTTGTGTTGCACGGTGATGAGAGAAGGCAGAGGTGGTGAAAGCAGCTGCCGGCACATAACATAATCGCTGCTGCTCTCGAAGAGCACCAAGGGGGACACCAGTGAAGCTAACAGAACCACAGCAGAAAAATGGGGGTTTTGGGTGCGTACAGACAAAAATCTAAAATTACGACCACAAAATCACGAAAATAGTAAAATATGATAAACAACTGGACAAGCAGGATATTACGCTTGGTCTGAAAGACGAAAAAAGCACTAAATTAGGGTGAACCAACTGTAATTGGTTTCGAAACCACTACTTGACCTAGATAGCTGAAACGGAAAGGTCGATACCAATACGACAGGTCGAAAGCCGATAAAAATGCATGAAGTCAATGAGCGATACCAATTCAAACACCTAAAAATCGCGGTAATTAACCAAACACGGTATCCAATACATAGGTTCACCTCAATTAAACTGGAAAGATCGATACCAAGAATCAGCACTACAATCTCGGAAGTTAATTGCACTCGATATCACTGAAGAAAGTAGTTAAACTTAATAGTTAAACAATGCACAAATTCGAAAATAATAACCAACACTAACACCTGTAGTTACCAACAGTAAAAAGCATAACGCACACAACAATCCAGCCGGCCGGGGTGGCCGTGCGGTTCTAGGCGCTACAGTCTGGAACCACGTAACCGCTACGGTCGCGGGTTCGAATCCTGCCACGGGCCTGGATGTGTGTGATGTCCTTAGGTTAGTTAGGTTTAAGTAGTTCTAAGTTCTAGGGGACTGATGACCTCAGATGTTAAGTCCCATAGTGCTCAAAGCCACAACAATCCTGAGTTTAAAAATAAAACAAAACTCACTTACCAGACACAAATTAAGCCATGAGAAAGAGACCAAAGGTAGTAACAAACATAAAACCGAACGATAAAACAGAGAACAACATACTAAACTAACTCAGTTTACTAGTAAACTGATAAAACCGAAAGAATAATATAAACAAACCTGTTGTTGTTGTGGTCTTCAGTCCAGAGACTGGTTTGATGGAGCTCTCCATGCTACTCTATCCTGTGCAAGCATCTTCATCTCCGAATAACTACTGCAACCTACATCCTTCTGAATGTGCTTAGTGTATTCATCTCTTGGTTTTCCTCTACTATTTTTACTCTCCACGTTTCCCTCTAATACTAAATTGCTCTTCCCTTCATGCCTCAGAATGTGTCCTATCAACCGATCCAGTCCTCTATTCAAGTTGTGCCACAAAAACCTCCTCTCCCCAATTCCGTTCAGTACCTCCTCATCAATTACCTGATCTACCGATGTAATCTTCAGCATTCTTCTGTAGCACCACATTTCGAAAACTTCTATTCTCTTATTGTCTACACAGTTTATTGTCCATGTTTCACATCCATACATGGCTACACTCCATAGAAATACTTTCAAAAACGACTTCCTAACACTTAAATCTATACTCGATGTTAACAAATTTCTCTTCTTAAGAAACGCTTTCCTTCCCATAGCCAGTTTACATTTTATATCCTCTCTACTTCGAACATTCGTTAAAAAAAAGAAAATCCCATGCCACGTATGAAACAAACACCACTGATTCCTCCACCTCCAGCCCCCGAATCTAAGTTCTACATCCACATCTATACTCCGCAAGCCACCTGAGGGTGTGCGGCGGAGGGTACCTTGAGTACCTCCATCGGTTCTCCCTTCTATTCCAGTCTCGTATTGTTCGTGGAAAGAAAGATTGTCGGTATGCCTCTGTGTGGGCTCTAATCTCTCTGATTTTATCCTCATGGTCTCTTCGCGAGATATACGTAGGACGGAGTAATACACTGCTTGACTCCTCGGTGAAGGTATGTTCTCGAAAATTCAACAAAAGCCCTTACTGAACTATTGAGCGTCTCTCTTGCAGAGTCTTCCACTGGAGTTTATCTATCATCTCCGTAACCCTTTCGCGATTACCAAATGATTCTGTAACGAAGTGCGCTGCTGTCCGTTGTATCTCCACCGTCGGAGGTTCGAATCCTCCCTCGGGCGTGGGTGTATGTGTCGTCCTTAGCGTAAGTTAGTTTAAGTTAGATTAAGTAGTGTGAAAGCTTAGGGATTGATGACCTAAGCAGTTTGGTCCCATAAGACCCTACTACAAATTTCCAAAATTTTCCGTTGGATCAAGTTTCTGCTGGTAATTATAATGACCAAAGATAATGTTTAATACCTGACTTAATGGGAGCGTTAGCTCGTTAACAAATGACGTCACTCACCACAGTACTACGTCACGGCTCAAAGTCGATGGGTGTTATCGAAGGCTCAGATTGGCGCCACCACCCCTCCCCCCTTCTCCTTTAGTCACGTCACCTGCTCATTCTCCAGCACTATAGTTCAATTCTTTTATCTTGGCGGTTTGCGCATGCCCGCCCAGACGCGGTAGATTGCTGCGTCGCCAGTTGTACGCGCCAAAAGCAGCGCCATAGTATAGTTCCTAAACTTACGTTTAGGGGGGAAAAAATGGTTCAAATGGCTCTGAGCACTATGGGACTCAACATCTTAGGTCATAAGTCCCCTAGAACTTAGAACTACTTAAACCTAACTAACCTAAGGACACCACACACACCCATGCCCGATGCAGGATTCGAACCTGCGACCGTAGCAGTCCCGCGGTTTAGGGGGGAGCGCGCAGTTTATGAAGTAAAGCCACCACGGCCGTATTAACCCTTTCGGTGCTACAGAGACGTGCTCCCCGCATTCCGCGCTGTGCGCGATTTTGTCATCACTGCACTGCTCGCCTGTGCAAACACATGGTGTTCCGACTGCTTTGACACACTTTATCATTCGATTTCACAAAAACTGTTTGGCCCAAAAATTTGATTTTTACACATCTTCTTGACTGATACCTTCCCCCCATAAATGCCTTAATTTCGTTTCGATGTTCAACGCAGTTATTGTGCAGCATTAGATGTAGTAAACCATTGCACGAAATTTTGAAGAGTTTGCAGAGGTAAAAGTCCATAACGTATACTTTCTGTATGGTCGATCTTAGTTGCCACTAGAAATTTCAAAAAATTACATTCAAACGAATAAAAGTAAGACACTTCGATAGCACTGACCAAGGTTTGAACTCAGAGCCTTTCGCTTAGCAGCCATACCCTTTCTTTCTTTTCCTTTTTTTTTTTTTTTTTTTTTTTTTTAGATCTCATATTGTTCGTTGAATTTGTTCGTGGCGGACGTCCGATGACACTCGTTCAGTTGTTCGTTAATCTGTTCACTCAGATTTTTTGTTACAGAGGGTAGCCAAACCCTCTCACCAAACACGCTGAGCAACCGTGCCGGCTACCCTTAAAACATTACGCTATCGCAGCTCGTCATTCAATGTATCTCGCGGAGGACTTTAAAATACCACGCAAAATACCGCAAACACTGTTGGTATGACTATGAATCACTCCCGTTTCGTCGAACTACAATAGGAAATAAACAATTACCGCTGTTCTTTATTGCGAAAAAGCGTTTTGTGATAATGATAGAAACATCTTTCCTTGCTATCGCCTGAATTAGGAGGCTTATTGATTGTTTGGTTTAATTAATTAACAGAATATGAAGCAACTGGTATAAAGAATGCTTTTTCCAAACTTTTTATAAAAGAAATGCTTTTGTTCAATTACTTTATTTATGACGGAATGTTTCTAAAACTGAAGACACTCGTCCGTGCTCTGCACTGCAGTCGAGTCCCGGCAACGTCGTTCTCTGTTCATTGGCTGACTGTGTTTTGTGACGTCAGATGCGCAGAACGAACCTAAACTCGGCCGCCGTCATAAATGACGCGCACTTTAGACGTAGCTGAGAGGTCTGGAACTTAATCGAGGACTTTATCGTGACATATGCTGAGCAGAAATTTCTCGACACCACGTCTGCTCGTCTTACCACCCACACACTTCCAGGCTTCGAATCGAGTACCTCCGAGTCGAGCGCCACAGAGACCGGGGCCTGGCCCGGAGTGCTGGCGGCAGACGGCAGTCGTCAGGGCAGGCCAGGCAGAACGGCGGACTGCCGGCCCACCAGGCTCGCACAGTGCCCGGAAGCGCTCCTCCAGCAGCACAATGCGGGCGCGCCGGCTTCCGGCACCAGACGTACGGCCGCTCGCAAAGTGCGGGAGCTGGCCGCGGCCCTCCCGCTGGACAAAGGGCCTCTCCAGCTGTGCAGTCTCCAGCACGGCGGACACTGGAACGTCCGTGCCAGCTGCCAACAGCATAAGCTCTGGCTGTTTGTAATCTTTAATGGCTGATTACTTGTCTTAGCTTACTAACTTATTCGCCCCAATATTACTTTAAACAGACATTTTTTTCTTTATTGTTATTTTTGAACCTGCACAACAGGCAGGCTGTCAGCAGCATTCTACGCTGCTCTTCAGCCATATAATAAACAATGAGAAAAAACAGAAAGAATACACATAAGTTACATAACGGCGGGTAATAAAACAGTAAACACATAAATACAAACACGGAGCCGTTCACACTCGACGATAATGCACACTACAAACTGTTGACACGACGCACAAACACTGAAGATGTCGATGGCACTGGTGAACGATGGAGTGTGACGGTGAACACTGAACACTAAACACGACGCCACACACGAAACACTGATGGCGGTGATCTCCGGCGCCCAAATGTCCACTTAGCGTCTGCGAGTCCGGGGACCTGCCAAGAGGGGAAGAAGGGTGAGGGGGGGGGAGAGGGGAGAACAAAGATGTCACTGGATGAGGAGATGGGGGGAGGAGGAGAGGGATAGGGGAGGGGAAACCCGGGGGAGGAGTGGGGAGAAATGGAGGAGGGGGGGAAGGGGGAGAGATGGGAGGGAGGGTGCCCAAAGGAGCAAACACAGGAAGAGGGACGATCAAAGTTGGTAGGAGGGGTAGATGGAGGGGAGGAGGACATCATCAGGGAGGGGGAGCTGGCGGAAGCCACCTTGGGAGAGGGTAAGGAGGGTGGAGAGATGGAGACCGGGTGGGACGTGGGAATACAGGCGCGGCAGCTGGCGGGGGTGGGAGAGGATGGGTGAGACAAGCGGGTGAGGAGAACCGAGTTTACGGGAGGTGTACAGGATCCGTATCCTTTCAAGGAAGAGGAGGAGGTGGGGGAAGGGGATGAGATCATACAGGATCCGCGTGGGGGAGGGGAGACGGATGCGATAGGCGAGGTGGAGAGCATGGCGTTCAAGGATCTGAAGGGATTTATAAAAGGTAGGGGGTTAGATAAAATGAATGAAGTCTTTCTACAAAGTATAAACACTGCTAGTCTACTGACATGTTCTTAAAAGTAAGAGCTGTGCACCAAACCATCGTCCCACCTCTCTCCATCACACTAACACGTTCTACACTAATCGCCATTAAAAATGCTACACCGAGAAGATCACGCGAAATTTAACCGACAGGAAGAAGATGCTCGATATATGTAAATGATTAGCTTTTCAGAGCATTGACACAAGATTGGCGCCGGTGGCGACACGTACAACGTGATGACGTGAGGAAAGTTTCCAACCGATTTCTCATACACAAACAGCAGTTGACCGACGTTGCCTGGTGAAACGTTATTGTGATGCCTTGTGTAAGGAGGAGAAATGCGTACCATCAGGTTGCCGACTTTCATAAAGGTCGGATTGTAGCCTGTCGCGATTGCGGTTTATCGTATCGTAACATTGCTTCTCGCGTTGGTCGAGATCCAACGAATGTTAGCAGAATATGGAATCGGTGGGTTCAGGAGGGAACGCCGTGCTGGATCCCAACGGCCTCGTATCACTAGCAGTCGAGGTGACAGGCATCTTATCAGCATGGCTGTAACGGATCGTGCAGCCACGTCTCGGTCCCTGAATCAACAGATCGGGACGTTTGCAAGACAACAACCATCTGCACGAACAGTTGGACGACGTTTGCAGCAGCATGGACTATCAGCTCGGAGACCGTGCCTGCGGTTACCTTTGACGCTGCATCACAGACAGGAGTGCTTGCGATGGTGTACTCGACAACGAACCTGGGTGCACGAATGGCAAAACGTCATTTTTTCGGATGAATCCAGCTTCTGTTTACAGCATCATGATGGTCGCATCCGTGTTTGGTGACATCGCGGTGAACGCACATTGGAAGCTTGTATTCATCATCGCCATACTGGCGTATCTCCCGGCATGATGGTATGGTGTGCCATTGGTTACACATCTCGGTCACCTCTTGTTCGCATTGACGGCACTTTGAACAGTGGACGTTACATTTCAGATGTGTTACGACCCGTGGCTCTACCCTCCATTCGATCCCTGCGAAACCCCACATTTCAGAAGGATAATGCACGACCGCATGTTGCAGGTCCTGTACGGGCCTTTCTGGATACAGAAAATGTTCGACACCTGCCCTGGCCAGCACATTCTGCAGATCTCTGACCCATTGGAAACGTCAGGTCAATGGTGGCCGAGCAACTGGCTCTTCACAATACGCCAGTCACTACTCTTAATGAACTGTGGTATCGTGCTGAAGCTGCATGGGCAGCTGTACCTGTACACGCCATCCAAGCTCTGTTTGACTCAATGCCCAGGCGTATCAAGGCCGTTATTACGGCCAGAGGTGATTGTTCTGGGTAATGATTTCTCAGGATCTATGCACCCAAATTGCGTGAAAATGTAATCACATGTCAGATCTAGTATAATATATTTGTCCAGTGAGTACCCGATTATCATCTGCATTTCTTCTTATTGTAGCAGTTTTAATGGCCAGTAGTGTAATACCATCTGTGGCGTTGATGATGGTCTCAATTCGGTGCGGAAGAAACTCCATTGGTATTCAGTATCGTCATGAAAACGTTTTCAGCGATTTAGGAAAATATTTTCTTTTTCTTTATTATCAGGGCTGCTCGGAAAGTAAGATCCGTTCGGACACGAAATGGAAACCACTGTGAAAATCCGATGGAGCTCTGCACAGATGTGTCGGGCAGTGTCTGTAATATGCCCGTCGATCGCGTCACTTCGCTCTTTTCTGTTACGAACGCACAGTGAGCAGGTAACAATGCCTAGAAAATAGTGTCTGCCTCCAAGTGTGAGTGCCTGGTGAAAGATTTCACCTTGTGTTATGCTGCCCATATAACATAATTGTCTGCGTTCCCTTCTAAATCACAATACGAATGCACAGTGTCTGTTATTTTGGACATGTCCGAAAGAACGGACACCACGCATTCATATAACTGATTCGCCTAGACGGACGATGGATCCACCTTCTTCAGTACGGATGCACGAAGGCGTCTGACCTCCTGCAGGAATCTCACTGGAGTGAACTTGGAGGAAGTGGACAGGGACCGCGGATAGGCGGCGCGACATCTACATCTACATTTGTACTCCGCAAGCAACCCAACGGCGTGTGGCGGAGGGCTCTTTACGTGCCACTGTCATAACCTCCCTTTCCTGTTCCAGTCGCGTATGGTTCGCGGGAGGAACGACTGCCGGAAAGCCTCCGTGCGCGCTCGAATCTCTCTAATTTTACATTCGTGATCTCCTCAGGAGGTATAAGTAGGGGGAAGCAATACATTCGATACCTCATCCAGAAACGCACCCTTTCTAAACCTGGACAGCAAACTACACCGCGATGCAGAGCGCCTCTCTTGCAGAGTCTGCCACGTGAGTTTGCTTAAAATCTCCGTAACACTATCACGCTTACCAAATACCCCTGTGACGAAACGCACCGCTCTTCTTTGGATCTTTTCTATTTCCTCCGTCAACCCGACCTGGTACGGATCCCACACTGATGAGCAGTACTCAAGTATAGGTCGAACGAGTGTTTTGTAAGCCACCTCCTTTGTTGATGGACTACATTTTCTAAGGACTCTCCCAATAAAAACCTGGTACCCGCCTTACCAACAATTGATTTTATATGATCATTCCACTTCAAATGGTTCATGGTGTGGGTTCCTGTAGTCATGTCCTAGTTCATGAACCACGGGCAACGTATGAGTGGCCAAGTAAGTGGTCCCGACAGTCGGGATACCAGTTACTTTGGAATAAGGCAGGGCATCTCGGACATATTCTGAGGCGTGGTCACCTTTGTGCCCATACGGCAAAGACTACCAAATCCACCGGTTAGTCCCTCAAACGTTAGGGGTAAAATCAATGGGACTTGGGGCAAGTAAGGCTAGTAACCTGCTTCCCTGGTACTTTAAATATGATGCTGGCAACAATCAGAGCAAAATGCCTCAGACCTTTGGAGGTGACGGAGTCCCACCTCTAGCTGACAAACCAGGGACTCCTAAGATACAACTTGGCAAACAAATGGTAATGAGATGGGGAGCTATTAATATCAATGGGGGCTACTCTGGGAAGAAGGTAGAGCTGGCAGAGGCTGCAAGTAAGATGGGGCTGGACGTTTTAGCTGTTAGTGACATTCGGGTAAGGGGTGAGAAAGAAGAGGAAGTGGGAGAATACAAGGTCTACCTGTCAGGAGGCAAAGCAGGAATAGCACAATGGGGTGTAGGGCTTTACATCAGGAAAGAAATGGAACTCAGCGTAGTTGCAATAAGGTATGTAAACGAACGACTGATGTGGATAGATTTGACAGTGTCTAGCAAGAAAATTAGGATTGTGTCAGCATATTCGCACTGGGAAGGGACAGATCAAGATAAGATGGATAGTTTTTATGAGGCACTCAGTGATGTAGTTGTTAGAGTAAAGGACAAAGACAGTGTTCTGCTCATGGGTGATTTTAATGCCAGGATTGGAAATCGAAGGCTATGAAAAGGTTATGGGTAAATTTGGAGAGGATATGGAGGCCAACAGGAACTGGAAACAACTCTTGGATTTCTGTGCCAGTATGGCCTTAGTAATCACAAACGACTTTTTTAAACATAAGAACATTCACCGGTATACTTGGGAAGGCAGGGGAACCAGATCTGTCATTGACTATATAATAACAGATCAGGAATTCAGGAAGGCTGTGAGGGACACACGTGTATTCAGGGGATTCTTTGATGACACTGATCATTATTTAATCTGCAGTGAAATAGGGATTGTGAGGCCGAAAGTGCAGGAGGTCAGGTCCATATGTAGGAGGATAAGAGTGGAGAAACTTCAGGATAAGGAAATCAGGCACAAGTACATAACAATGATCTCAGAAAGGTACCAGTTAGTTGAATGTAGTCAATTACAGTCATTGGAAAATGAATGGACAAGGTACAGGGACACAGTACTAGAAGTGGCTAAAGAATGTCTTGGAACAGTAGTGTGTAAAGGTAGGATGAAGCAAACAGCTTGGTGGAATGACACAGTCAAGGCAGCCTGTAAAATGAAAAAGAAGGCGTATCAAAAATGGCTACACACTAGGACTCAGGTAGACAGAGAAAGTTATTTTGAAGAAAGAAACAAAGCCAAACAGGTAATTGCAGCATCCAAGAAGAAATCTTGGGAAGACTTTGGAAACAGGTTGGAGACTATGGGTCAAGCTGCTGGAAAACCATTCTGGAGTGTAATTAGCAGTCTTCGAAAGGAAGGTAAGAAGGAAATGACAAGTATTTTGGACAGGTCAGGAAAACTGATAGTGAATCCTGTGGATTGCTTGGCCAGATGCAGGGAATATTTTGAAGAGTTGCTCAATGTAGATGAAAATACGATCAGTAATGTTTCAGATTTCGAGGTACAGTGGGATAGGAATGATGATGGAAATAGGATAACATTTGAGGAAGTGGAGAAAATGGTCAATAGATTGCAGTGCAATAAAGCAGCTGGGGTGGATGAAATTAAGTCGGAACTCATCAAATACAGTGGAATGTCAGGTCTTAAATGGCTACACAGGATAATTGAAATGGCCTGGGAGTCGGGACAGGTTCCATCAGACTGGACAAAAGCAGTAATAACCCGAATCTTTAAACATGGAAACAGAAAAGATTGTAACAACTACAGAGGTATTTCTTTAATCAGCGTTGAGGGTAAAATCTTCTCAGGTATTGTTGAAAGGAAAGTGCGAGTATTAGTTGAGGACAAATTGGATGAAAATCAGTGTGGGTTTAGGCCTCTTAGAGGTTGTCAGGACCAGATCTTTAGCTTACGGCAAATAATGGAGAAGTGCTATGAGTGGAACAGGGAACTGTATCTATGCTTTATAGATCTAGAAAAGGCATATGACCGGCTTCCTAGGAGGAAGTTATTGTCTGTTCTACGAGATTATGGAATAGGAGGCAAACTTTTGCAAGCAATTAAAGGTCTTTACATGGATAGTCAGGCAGCAGTTAGAGTTGACGGTAAATTGAGTTCATGGTTCAGAGTAGTTTCAGGGGTAAGACAAGGCTGCAACCTGTCTCCACTGTTGTTCATATTATTTATGGATCATATGTTGAAAACAATAAACTGGCTGGGTGAGATTAAGATATGTGAACACAAAATAAGCAGTGTTGCATATGCTGATGACTTAGTTGTGATGGCAGATTCGATTGGAAGTTTGCAAAATAATATTTCAGAGATAGATCAGAAATGTAAGGACTATGGTATGAAGATTAGCATCTCCGAAACAAGTAATGTCAGTGGGAAAGAGATATAAACGGATTGAGTGCCAAATAGGAGGAACAAAGCTAGAACAGGTGGATGGTTTCAAGTACTTAGGATGCATATTCTCACAGGATGGCAACATAGTGAAAGAACTGGAAGCGAGGTGTAGCGAAGCTAATGCAGTGAGCGCTCAGCTACGGGTTTTGTTAGAACGAAAATACACAAACGTTCAAAAAATGACCGGCAGATGGCCCTTCATCTGATCAGAATAGCAATAATCAGCATAACAAAGGAAGACAAAGCAAAGATGATGTTCTTTACAGGAAATGCTCAATATGTCCACCATCATTCCTCAAAAATAGCTGTAGTCGAGGAATAATCTTGTGAACAGCACTTTAAAGCATGTCCGGAGTTATGGTGAGGCATTGGCGTCAGATGTTGTCTTTCAGCATCCCTAGAGATGTTGGTCGATCACGATACACTTGCGACTTCAGGTAACCCCAAAGCCAATAATTGCAAGGACTTAGGTCTGGGGACCTGGGAGGCCAAGCATGACGAAAGTGGTGGCTGAGCACACGATCATCTCAAACGACGGGCACAAGAGATCTTTCACGCGTCCAGCAATTTTTTTTTAATAATGAGACCACATGTCATTCCAAGCATGTGCGTCAATTTTTACCTCTGTATCTACATTATTTCGTGTTTTTTTTTATTTTTTTTAATAAAGAGCACTATGGGACTCAACTGCTGAGGTCATAAGTCCCCTAGAACTTAGAACTACTTAAACCTAACTAACCTAAGGACAACACACACATCCATGCCCGAGGCAGGATTCGAACCTGCGACCGTAGCGCTCGCGTGGTTCCAGAATGAAGCGCCTAGAACCGCTCGGCCACTTCGGCCACTAGTGCCAGAACCGCTCGGACTATTTCGTGGTTTATTAAGTTTTCAAATTTATACTGACTTTTTGATCACCCGGTATATTGTGAAAAGCAATGGTCCCATAACAGTCCCCTGTGGCACGCCAGAGGTTACTTTAACGTCTGTAGACGTCTCTCCATTGTCTCTCGGTGGGACCGTGAGGCGTACCGTGAGGCGTACCGAAGGAGTCCGCACAGTTGCCATAAACACTGCGTGCGGGGTGGCGCAGTGGTACTCGCACCTTCCTAGAAAGCAAGAGATCTGGAGTTCGAACCTCCGTCCGGCATAAATTTTCATTCGTCGCCGCCGATGCCACACAAAGCTCTGATACAGCTGGTATCACGAATCCCTAAACTTTCCGTTCCTTTCTCCTGCTTCCATTAAATCAAACAATACTCGGCCACATTCTGCAACGTCAATGAAGACGTCCCTGCAGCGTTTCGATCGGGAGTGATTGATCACCCACCATACAGCCAGACGTGACTCCCTCTGATGTTCATCTCTGTTATTATGAACCGCTGATTATAAGACAACATAGTGGCACACACAACGAACTGCAGACCAGCGTAAAGAAGTGTCAAAACCGCTGGCGGTTGCCTTCTATGACAGGGGTATTAGAAATCTGCTGCAGCGCTACCACAAATATCGAAGTTGGCGCAGCGATTATGTAGAGAAGTAGCTGGAAAGTGTAGCAAACTGTTTTTCACTGTGGTTTCCATCTCCCCTCCAATAGGAACTTAATTTCCGAATAGCCCTCGTACAAACGGACTCTTAACTATACGAATGTAAAACAGAAAACACAATGAAACAACTGCACAATATATCCATACCTGAGCAAAAACATGCATTACACGTTTCACGCCGTTAGATGTGATGGTACAGTCAAAATCATTAGCAATTTCGGCTTCGTCAAACTTTTTAATTTAGTTATTTATTTATTTCCAGTCAGTCTTCCAGCTACTGCTTTGAGGCAGCCTGCCTCGAATTCCTCTCCAGTGCGAACCTTTTCATCTCAGAGTAGCACTTGCGTACTACGTCCCCAATTATTTCCTGGGTGTATTCCAATCTCTGTCTTCCTCTACAGTTTTTACTCTATATATCGAAATACGCAGCAACCAGTCGCAAAAAAGAAATTTAATTTCGCGCACTTACTGCCCTTCGTCGGAAGGTTTGGTCCTTCGAGTCAGCGCCGTCTTATTTCTCCTAAAGCAGTCAGTAGCTGTCACGATCTCCCACAGCGGTCGTTCTCTGCTTCTCGGAGGGGACCATCACTTCACTCTGCCTTTCCGCATTATATCACTGTAATGATGATTTGTAATCAATAACATTGCACACGGTACCACATTGTCATTACAGATAACAGTTAAGTATTTGTTGCATATAATGGCAATGTGGTAACGCGTGCGATTTTACTTATGACGAGTCATCATTACTTGGATATAATTGGAAGAGCCAGACTGAGGACAATCCGAAGGCTTCTCAAAGCAAAACGTAGGAGATAGTCCCCAATGGTAAGAGGAAAACGACCGTTGTGGAAGACCATGACGCTTGCGACTGCTTTAAGGAGAAACGAGATAACGTTGACTTCATGGATCAAACCAAGTTAAAGCCTTCTGAAGAAAGACTATAACACTACCACGTAAGCCGGTCGCTGTGGCCGAGCGGATCTAGGCCCATCAGTCCGGAATCGCGATGCTGCTGCGGTCGCAGGTTCGAATCCTGCCTCGAGCATGGATGTGTGTGATGTCCTCAGGTTAGTCGGGTTTAACTAGTTCTAAGTCTAGTGGACTGATGACCTGAGAAGTTAAGTCCCAGTGCTCAGAGCCATTTGAGTCTCGTCGATTTTTAGATCGTGTAATACTTGCTGCAAGCTGAAATAGTCTACAATACGATGTACCACTAACCAGCGAAATCACGTACTGTTTTAGACACGAAATCAACATAAGTAGAAAAAGTAAACCAGTGATCATCAGCAAGAAAGACACACCAAACTGTCATCTAAACATTAACGGTAAACTTGTTGAACAGCTGGAAAATGCAGTTATCTAGTAATTAGCATTTACAACCAGAGGGATACTCGAAAAAAATTAAAACCAGAGTTGAAGATAATGTGACACGAAACTCAGTTCTTCTGCAACTTCGCTACAGCAGCGCCGCCAAGCGACTGGTATGTATAAACACATCGCGAAACCAATGTGTACATGCGTGATGTTAGGAAGAATTATAATAACAGGTGATAAAATTGTTGTTTATTGAAACATAACCGGGTTCGCGGCCTAAAGCCGAATCATCAGGTGCAACCAAAGTATAGTATCACCACACTTTGTGGATATTAAAATTAATAATGGAATATATAAAATATACTCACAACATTAAAAGCTTGCAGGCATACACATCGCCCCTAATCGGAGTTAACTGTTCAGTGAATATTGCCAATACTATGGCGAGCGAAAGATAACGAAGACGTGCTCCATTCATTTAGGACAAATCGCTTAACTCCGGGACGCTCTACCGTCACACCAGTAAGACGCTCTCACCTGATCTGTTCCAGTTTGCATAGTGCCGCGACCAGTCGGCTTAGAAGTGACAGTTTGTATTGCCAAACTGGCCCTTTTAAAAATTTTTTGCGTCCTATCACTATAAAACATATTCTTTTTCTTTTTAGATGCAGGAAAGTTTTAAAACATGGCTCTGTACTGGCTAGTTTCACCTATCAGCAACTTGTCCTAATGAATGGAACATGTCTTCGTTACCTTTCGCTCGCCATAGTATTGACAATATTCGCTGAATAGTATATTTTGACCAGAAGCGTTGCCTATGCATATTACCTTTTAACGTTGTGAGTAGATATTAGACATTCCTTTATTAATTTTAATATCCACAAAATATGGTGACATTGTATTTCGCTCTCCACGATATACGAGGGGCGTTCAGAAAGTAAGCTCCGATCGGTCGCGAAATGGAAACGACTATGAAAATCCGATAAAGCTTTGCACATATGTGTTGGGTAGTGTCTCTAGTATAACCCCAGTTAGCATCACGTCGCTCTTCTCATTTCTGAGCTCGCAGTGAGTGCGTAAAGATGTCTAGAAAGTAGTGTCTGCCGCCAAGTACGAGGGCCTGGTGAGAAATTTCGCCTGAAGCTATGCAGCTAACATTACATAACTGTCGTGCTGTTTCTTCTTCAAGACAATTCTCAGCCGCATTCTGCAGGGGCAATGAAGATGCTCCTGCATCGTTTTCAAATGGAAATGTGAGATTACCCACAATACAGTCCGCAATTGTCTCCCCCTGAGTTTCATCTCTGGTCACATGAACCGCTGTCTTTGAAGACAACATTTTGACACAGACAACGAGGTGTAGGCCAGCGTGGAGAATTGGCGGAAAGCACTGGCGGCTGCCTTCTATGATGAGGCTATTGAAAAGTTGGTACAACGCTATGACAAAAGTCTAAGTCAGAACGGCGACTACGTAGAGAAGTAGCTGAAAGGTGTAGCTAATTGTTACAAGTAAAACATTTCTAATGTTCACTGTGGTTTCAATTTGGCAATCAATCGGAGCTTACTTTCTGAACAGGCCTCGTAGGTTGCACCTGATGATCCGGTTTTGGCCCGTCAAACCGGCTGTTTCAATAAACAACAATTTTACCGGCTATGAGCTGAATTCTTCTTAACATCATGCCTTTCGACAGCTGCGGATGCTCAGAATATGAAATAGATTGTGTACATTGAGTGGAGAAAGTACTTTCGGAATCCAAATGAGGTCGTATTGCGGAGTTTAGTCCGGCGCTGTAGACTGTAGTGGCTTCAGCTGCATTTTACGTATGTGTGGAGGAGTGTTATTGTTCATTAGGGACAGAAAACTAGCATGATATCAGTAATTTACGATACAGTAGTGGTAGCCAAAAGGGAACAGCATTTGTTGTGCTAAATGTAATGGAACATGGGCTAGCTGTAATTTAACATTTGCACATAAATAAGAAGAAAGCGTCACAGGTGGACATGCTGAAAGAGTAAATGTTACAGCTGGGAAAGAGAATACTCAGTACATAAATATACATTTTGATACCCGGGAAGCGGAATAGATAAACATACAAGCAAGACATAGAAGCAAGAACAAGGCCAAATGGGCGTTTATAACAAGAAGTGGCGGCTAATCTCCAAGGATGTAAAACCCGTACCTAACTTTGAATGTATTAAAATGAGTCTAAAGTCCGCAAAGAAACACGTAAACGTTGTACAATCGGTGCAAAACATTGGCAAGTACGTGGAAGCAAGCGGGCTTACTCATAATCGGCTCCTTTTTAACTTAAACCCATAAGGTGACAACGCCTACCTCGTCGTCAAGGATTTTAGATGATATATTGAAAAATTATCGCCTAGTTTAATCAATGGAAAATATGGAAGTAATGACAGTACAAATAACAACTTCTCAGTTTGTATCATTCCATTCTCCGTCACTACACACCAGCCGCTTGGAGCGCCTGCACCGCTTCAGCTGTTTAAAGTCCGTATTGAAAAAATCACATAATCTTTTTGTAAAATGACTGATGTGTTCAAGAACCGTCGCATCTGAAATCAGAATTAAGATATCTGTACCTTTTTAGGGAGCTCACACATGGACTTTAATCCAGACGACTAACATTCCCCACAAAATGCAGAAAGAAAAACAAGTCCCAAATACAGTAAAATGCAGAAACCACAAGATGAGTCACAGTACATCCTATTATGTCAAAAACACTGCGGGAATGGGGAAACCTGAATATTCCAGTAAGGTATGTGTGAGGTAGTCTATCTTCTATGGTACCTACCGAACATGGACGCCATCTTGAAATCGGTCATCTTGAATCTAAGTCAACTTTCTTAATTGGAAAGGGGATCGTGCGATATATCCAATAACATCAGCATTTTCTCGCAAGTACATTTCTCTAAAAAGATTCGAAGTAGAAGCTATGGTGCAAAAGTTACAACAGCTATTTTTTGTTGCAGGTAAGTGAATGTGACTTTGACCAAGGAGGAGAGAACTGAGATCATTTTGATGTCTGGAGAACGGAGTTTCCGTGTCATAACGGCAGATTTTTAATACCCAGCAGCCAGAAAGGCTCAAATTTCACACAACACTGTCGGGTGCTTAATTTAATCTCGAAATACCGAGAGACTGTGACTGTGACTGACAAAGCACGGTGTGGTCGTCCAAGAAGTGCTACTGACGAGACAACCTCGATAATGGTTTTGGCATCCTTCGTGAAGAGTCTACACCGGAGCACACGACGTTTGTCAACAGAATGTGGAATCAGACAGTCATCGGCCATTCGAATGCTTCATGCTTATCGGTGGTATCCATTCAAGATTCAAATATTCCAGCACCTAGCAGATGATGTCTGCAGTTTTGCACCTGGGCTGCAGAGCAAGTTCAAAAAGGTCACTCTTTTTCACAAGGTGTCTTGTTCAGTGATGAGGCAAACATTTTTGTTGGTTGGTTGATTTTGGGTGAGGGGACCAAAAAGCGAGGTCAACGGTCCCATGGGATTAGGAAAGGGTAGGGAAGGAGGTCGACTGTGCCCTTTAAAAGGAACCACCCAGCGTTTGCCTGAAGCGATTCAGGGAAATCACGGAAAAGCTAAATCAGGATTACCGGACGCAGGTTTGAACCGTCGTCCTCACAAATGCGGGTCCAGTGGGCTAATGACTGCGCCAGTTCGCTCGGTAAACTTTTTTGTCAGTTCTGAAGTCAACCGTAACAACAACAAGTACTGGAGTGAGCAGGATCCACACTGGATGGAAGCTAACATGGTAGTTGGTGCCATAAAGGTTATGGTGTGGTGTGGAATCTGTGGTACCCGTATAGCTGGGTCCATTTACGTTGACCAGAAATTAAATGTTCAACTGCACCTGTGAGTTCTACAAGAAGTGGCGTTTCCGTTAGTTCTGAATGAAGGCTGCAGCTATCCCCTTGCCTTCAACAGGACGCAGGTCTCCATGACACTACGGAGTAGCTGCTCGTCAGTGGTTAGAAGGTGTAAAGAAACTGGTTCTCTACTTCTGAAAACAACCCTTTTAAATAATAAAACATGACCTATACAAGGAATCTGACTACCCCTGTTAGTCATGGACGAAAAGAAAATTGGCATAGTCTTTGTCAGAACGTGCAGAATCTTATCTGGGGCCAATAAGACGTCAATTTTAATCTAAATATGGTATGCTAATGTTTACGTAACAAAAAAAAATTAGGTAATTCAGTACAATTATTATATAGATGCTATAAATCACTTTAGCGGGGTCCAAATGAACAATTACAGTCAATATAATTCCAGTAAACCTGCAAAAGTAAAAGAGAAATTATTGTAGGGGCCTACATAGACATCGCGCATCTGCTAGATGCCCACGAAATACGTAATTTTGTTTTGAAGCCGACAGCCAACGAGAAAATAGGTGCAAAATTACTATTGGTCAGTTTTCAAGCAGTAATGGCGGACAGCATCAGCTGGTTATGTACGTAATTTTATGGTAGCTAATTTCACTGCACAAAAAAGAGAATATGTACTCCCTCCAAAAGACGTTACACAGAAACATTAAAATAAAATTATGATGAGCAGCAAAATGTCTGAGAAGAATTTTGAAAGAAAATTATTGATTGAACTTCAATTTGGTGGGTTTTCAGCACTGTCAACAAGACGAAATAATGGAAAGAATATTTGTTGGAACTAAACAAAATTGAACCTTGATATTGTGACAGCATTTTTAAAATAATCAATTTAAATGCAATTGTCTTTAATTTTGAAATGAGAGAGAGCGTAATAATTTTCTTTTAATGTCTTAACTGTTACTGCAGGTAGTGCGATGACGTCAGCGGTGGTCCGCGCGGACGATGTGTGAAGTTAATCCTGGTTCGTGGCGTGAAGATAATGATGGATCCTCCTGTTTCACTAATACTCCAGTTACGGCGGTGGTCCACGTCTCCGCTGTAGTCGAATCAGTTGGCAGCACTGGCGCGATAATAATAGTTCCAGTATGTGCGTTGTCGTTACGTGCGCGACGTTTTATTATTAAAAGTTTATTAATTACGCGGAGCGGTTAGGTCGGAATTATGCAATGTCTTTAGTATTTACAATATATAGCCGGTTAATGCCAATACTTCTCAGTTCTTTCACGGTGTTGCCACAGGAAAACAGTCATATGAGTTTATCGCTATAACAGTCCGTTAAACATCAGTTCAATTTACGTCGCCGTCTTTAAGACAGTTTGGATAATATAATGAATGTTTCTTGATCAAATGTTCTTTTACTTAACATTTTCGTCTGTTCCACTTCCACGCAATTCTAACAGTTAGTGTTTCCACACGACAATGGTGTCTGGTTCACGGCCAATTGTCACAAGTTCACAAAGTACGTAAAATGGTCACCGCAAACACTCGATATGCTTTTCAGGTTTTACTGTTTTGCTGTTCACTTAATAATGCACGATCTCCTATTAACACAGCGGACGCACTGTAATTGATTGTTCCTCCGCGTATCACCGTCTCTCACGCCGAACTTTGCAACGTTTCTCCACCCGCGGACCGGCCACGATACCACAGCAACTCGCACGCTCTCTATCGATAGTCGTTCGCTCTCTCTCTGACGCAGTACTTCTCCTAGCCTAACCAAAGGTTTACAAAGCATATAAAGCCAGAACATTCATATTCGTACATATAAAATATAAAACAGTAGCAAAATGAATGAAGAGACAATGTGACGTATTAAGAAATAGAGAATAGTTGAAATAAATGATAGGTACGTACTATGACAAGGTAACCTACAAAAGAAAAAAAAATATTATCGACTTTCGGGGAAAGCAATGTCTTTACAAAGGTCAACTTCCTGGTCACAGCACTGGCTGACGTGGTTCTGCAGAATGTATTCCTAGATCATCCCATCTCACACCACTTGACTTTTATCTGTGGGGTCATTTAAAGTATCTCGTACATGCAGAGAAAATAAGAAACAGACACCATCTCGAGCAATGCTTTGAAGAAGCATGTGCCAGCATTTTTGTGGAAATACTTCTGCGATAGCATGACGACTGAAGACATTGCCTTCAAATGTGCGTTGACCGAGGGGAGACCATGTTCAACACATTGAATGACTGACCTTAATGAAGAACAGTCCATTCTGTAAGATTTGAACCATAACTGCTGCTTCGAATTTGTTTGCAGGATTCAACTTATCAGAAAATGCTGATGTTATTTGATATAACACACTGTCCCCTTTCAATTTAAAAATATTGACTCAGATTGAAGGTGGCCGATTTGAACATGGCGCCCATGTTCGGTACATACCGTAAAAGATAGACCAGCCCCCCCCCCCCCCCCCTTACTGGAAGATGCAGGTTTCCCCATTCCATTTTTTTTACTTAACAGGGTGTTCTGTGCCTTTTGACTCACCTTGTACAATATCACGATATGAGGCGTAGCGCCTTGTGTCGTGCCTATGTAAGTCGAGCGGTACCGAACAAATTGATACAATGAGTCATGGTTGTATCACGATGGATGTGCACTCTCATACTTTCAAGTTGTTTCGGCTGTGACCGAAAGGTCTCAACGTCTCACAGACTATGAAATTCTTACCCAAAACAGTGTATTTTGGAAACAAAACTGTAACTTCTGTGAATATTACGTCTTCTATTAATTAGCATTGATCTAATACATTCCTTTAGTAGTGTGAATGGAGATATGAATGCGGAGTAATATAATCAATTTTTTTAACTGAGAATACATTAGCATGGGAAGTAGATTGTACAGAGAGTAAGTCATATACTCAGGTGAAATGTGTAAAGTGCAAGAAGCCAGTTTATGGTACTGGGGAAACAGAAAACATCTAACCATAATTCAGCTGTTTAAAGAGGGAGTTATTTCAATGTCTGTGAATTTTCTAAATCTGTTCATTTAATAATTATGCATAAAAGCTATTAGGTTGTGATTGGTCAGATGAAAAGGACGCGATTATGCGGTTTAATGCTAGTATCGGATTGGCTATGATGTGTATCAGAGGACGGTATGTTTAGTAGTAACATCGGCTTGTCTGTGACGTGTATCAGCCAGTGGACAGTACGTTCGCGCGTATTTTTTGGACTAAAAGAAGTGCTTTGTGAAATCTAAATTAATTTCTGAGCTCAGGCTCTATCATGTTCGGCCGCATGTATTAGGAGCTCTGAATAGATGCGACGATTATGCGGAATAATGAGTTAAAACTGATCGTGAAGCGCCGAAAAGTGAACGCGAAAGAGTGTGAAAGACGAGCACTCGAAATTCCCATTTTTTATGAAAACTGTGACTTTTCAAGTAACTGAAATCTGCATAGTGCGTTGTACATATCGGGACCGAGAACGGAACGATCAATGAGATCGACGAGTAATTGTTACTGCATGTGGGACTGTCGAAACTGTAAATCCGAAATTAGCTCAGGCCTGGCGGAGTATTTGCATCAAACAGCTAACAATGAGGTAAAATCTTGACTCATAAAATATCTATCATTTAAAAGCTCACTTAACCTGAAACTAAATATCGTTAATGCAGTCTCTAGGTCCAGTTAGTGCGGCTGGTTCTACTACAGTTTGTGCAATCGAGTAACGTTTATTTGTTTCCTACAGGGAAGGCGTGTGTTCGACGTTCAGAAGACGAGAGATCACAGCAAGGTAAGTAGACAGTTTTCTGTAGATGGAACATATTTAACCGTGCCGTTGCAGGCGTAGTAATGAGCATGGAGGGAGGTGTAAGCTGCTGCAGAACTTTCTTCAAGGAAAGACAACAAGAATGGGGAAGAAGAAGAAGAAGGAGAAGGAGGAGGAGGAGGAGGAGGAGAAGCAGAAGAAGAATATCTTGGCTCAGAAACTTAAAGACATGGACTACGCACACGAGCAAGCAACCCATTAGAACAAGAAAAACTGATATGGTTATGATGTCGCCAATGTCTGGAACATATAGGCATTAGAAGAAATAGTTACCGACGTTGACTGCAGCGTTTCTCCCACTGTATCCTCAAATATCGCGATATATTTTCTTTGGGATTAAGATGGCATGATTTACTGGAACAGTTGAGGTGTGGTAGGTCTTTTACTGTACAGAGAACAAGGAACACATGCGTGTTTTTCCCACTGTATCCTCAAATAGCCACAGATATTTTCTTTATGATTAAGATGGCATGATTTACTGGACCAGTTGAGGCGTGGTAGAGTTTTTTACTGTAGGGAGAACAAGGAACACATGCGTGCAGCTCCGTGGACGCGGTCGTTCTCATCTTGGAAGACGACAGCGTCTACTGCAGGCTTGTGATGGAGATTCAGAAGAAAGGACAGCACCTGCTCATCGAGAACGCTGAAATAAACAGCCTGATTGCATTTCATTGTAACCTAAATTACTTAATTTAGTTCACCATATCAGACGTTTCAAGAAAGCCTGCAACTGTTATTGATGAGTTAAATAATGCAATCTGAACTTATTTTTTAATGATTCGCAAAACGCGTCTCGAAAATTTATTCTCATTTTCAAGTGCATTTGTAAATTTCTTTGCATGAATATGTTTGCAGATGTTTGGATGTGTGATTTTCTGCGTCTCTTGCGTCTTTTTGACGTTAGACTGCAGTAGGAAAATCGAACAGAATGAATCTTTGAGTGTTTTAAATGCTACTGTGAGACACTGTATTTTTGTTTGTCTATCTACAGGTAATATGGCTCTTCTATTATAAAGGTTATCACACACACACGCAAATAATCACTTATACAGTTTATTTACAAATCATGCTACAAAGATCTTACGGTACTGTGGCTTCACAAAGACTTTCTACACATACTTGTAGTATATATATATATATACTACTGTGTGTTATCCACTATGGACGACTAAATTATCGATTACCTTTTTTTTTCCACGTTGACAAGCCATCAAATCAGATAGTTCAGTTCACTGCGTGGACATAGGTACGTCCTTTCTGACTTTCTACCACGTTTCCACATCGAGCCACCTTAAGGCGTTCATTTCGTGCATCCAACCGACACATAGACACCACTAGGGCTGATGAAATGTTTGCAAAGAATTCGATATACCGATATTTTAAAAATATTATCAGCCCACGAGATATTTTACTATGGTTCCTTAACTGTTTCCATTAAACAATTGCACTCTGTGTCTATAGAAACGGCGGCATTTTCGCTTCAGCACAGGGGGCTTGCCGAAGGGGACTTTTACTGGAGACTGTCAGGAGGGGGCTTGCTGGGTACATTACGGGGGAAGGTCAGACAAAGATGTCTGATGGGGTAGATCACATAACTAATGAGGAGGTATGGAATAGAATTGGGGAGAAGAGGAGTTTGTGGCACAACGTGACAAGAAGAAGGGACCGGTTGGTAGGACATGTTCTGAGGCATCAAGGGATCACAAATTTAGCATTGGAGGGCAGCGTGGGGGGTAAAAATCGTAGAGGGAGACCAAGAGATGAATACACTAAGCAGATTCAGAAGGATGTAGGTTGCAGTAGGTACTGGGAGATGAAGAGGCTTGCACAGGATAGAGTAGCATGGAGAGCTGCACCAAGTCAGTCTCTGGACTGAGGACCGCAACAACAACAATTCTCAATTGCTTACATGGTGCAGTGTCGTGTAGTATTTCATTCCAGTAAACCTCTGACACCTTACTTTCTCAATTTGTCATTGGCTACAGGTCGAAATAAACCTTCCTTCAAGCTGATGTAAGAAAATTGCTTGATGAAGCTAAACGTTGCCATTTCTGTTGGTAGCGCCGAGCGGCGATTGCACACGACTCCACCAGCCTCAAACAACAATCATGTATTTCAGATTTTTGTTCATTATTTTCAGTCTTTTCAGGAATTTGAAGAAATAGCGCACTAGTTGCATTAGAAATTGATTTCTAACGCAAGTGGCGTGTGTTTCTGGTCATCGGCAGTCTTGTTATTCCATTCACACTGCCACGCCACAGTGCAATTCGACTTCTCTTATGCCACCCGTGCCTCTTCATACAGACAAAGAGAAAGACTAGAAAGGATGAAAGCCGAAAACGTAGTAAGACTCCTTCATGCGGTGAAAGTGACGTTATGTTCTACCACAATTTAAAGAGAACAATATCAAATATTTACCGAAAATTGACAAAAAATGTAATATAAAGCAAAAGTGTCGGCATGCGATATAGTCATCTTGATAGCGCCATGTCGATGTATCGGGGGAGAAAATACCTACGATATATATCGCTATTTTCTGGTGGAAGCTTCGATATATGGATGTATCGATATTTTATCGCCCGCATCTCGTGGTCGTGCGGTAGCGTTCTCGCTTCCCACGCACGGGTTCCCGGGTTCGATTCCCGGCGGGGTCAGGGATTTTCTCTGCCTCGTGATGGCTGGGTGTTGTGTGCTGTCCTTAGGTTAGTTAGGTTTCAGTAGTTCTAAGTTCTAGGGGACTGATGACCATAGCTGTTAAGTCCCATAGTGCTCAGAGCCATTTTTGATATTTTATCATCAGCCCTAAACACAACGGTGAGCTTATGAAACAGTGCAGAATGCAGGAAATACACGGTGGCACACGGAGAACCGGCTCCTAGAGTTAGACTGCTCATTGTCGCCCACCAGTTGTTCATCTGTTGTTTGGAAGGTGTTTCGACTATGTTTTTTTTATTGTGAATACAAAGGAGTTGCGACTTCTTTAAGACATGTGAAGTAAATACCCCAGCGAAATGTACTCTCTTCAAGAAAAAATTGCGCGTCTACCAGTTCATTCATAGAAACGCGGGACATTTTCGCAAAGAAGTTCCCTGACGTTTCCATACCAGCAAAGGGCCATATACTGGAACTGGTAACAAACTGGTATACTACAAGGTCAGTTTCAAACGCAAGAAAGAACCGAAGTTGGTTCGTTCACGCACCTGCTGTGGTAGCGGAAATCCGAGCACGAAGATCCAGAGTCCAAAGAAGTCAGCATTGGTCTCAACATTGTGTTTTACATCATACACACATGAAACCCAACAAAATGACATCCGTTCGTGAACAGAAAGAAGAAGTTAAGGCAAAACTTTTCAATTACTATACATGGCTACGTCAAACAGTTGGGAGTGCAATGTTGGATCCGCTGCTGTATTTCGTAAGTGATGAAACCTGATTCTCTCTGACAGAACATGTGAGCGCCCCGAACGCCAAATACTGCTCAACAAACAATCCCTATACGGTTAACGAGGAATCTCGTTACGGTGAAAAAATCGGAGTGTGGTGTGCTGTCTGAGCAAATCGGATTATGGCTCCCACATTTTTTGAAACAACGGCAAACACTGCTGCATATATAGGAATTTCTGAATAATTTAAAGCACGGGTGACCCCACATGAACGTATGTTTGCTGCCTTTCAGGAGGATGGGACGACCTGTTATACTTCGCACGAATCAATATCACGAATTCAAGAAAGATTCACAGAAGAAAGGACTGTGAGCATAAGGTGTGGCTGCCGCGTTGGCCGAACCTAACCATTTGTGACTTTCATCAGTGGTGCAGTCCAGAGGGAAAAGTGTACGCAAATAATCCAAAACTATTAGTAGACTAGAAGGAGAATATTCGTAATGAAATTGTGGCAGAGATGCACAAAGTGTGTGTGAACACGATAGGTCGGGCACGAAAGTGCACTGAAGCACAAGGAGGTCATTTTCAGCACCTAATGTAATGTAATGTAAAAGACAAGATCAGTTCAATAAATATAGACTTTTGCGTCAGCTTGTTACCTATTTCTTTATTATCTGTTTGTTACGATTTTTATGTACAATGACGGTAAAAAATTGCAACACAAATTAAGAGTCGAGCGACAACGGAAGTTGGTAGGCGTGTGTCTACATATGAAAGATAAAGGCTATTCAAATTTTATCATCAGCCCTAAACACAACGGTGAGCTTATGAAACAGTGCAGAATGCAGGAAATACACGGTGGCACACGGAGAACCGGCTCCTAGAGTTAGACTGCTCATTGTCGCCCACCAGTTGTTTATCTGTTGTTTGGAAGGTGTTTCGACTATGTTTTTTGTATTGTCAATATATTGAAATTTCGCGGCAGTTGCATAAGAGTGGCGCCAGTAACGCCTCTATGAGGATGCAAATCGGGTTTGCCTTAAATACGCTCCGTAACGGTCGTGAGCGTTAGGCACTTTCGAGATTTGACGCGCTGAGCTGATGTAGGTCAAAAATGCCTTTAAGGCAACAAAGACGCCATTACCAACGCCTCACTGACTTTGAACAAGGGTGTGTAATAGGACGTTCCTTCTGAGATACTGCAGAGAGATTTGGCAGGAATGCAGCTATTCCACATGATTGCTGGCAGCGATGGTCACTTGCGCGTGCGGTAGCAACAACTCCGTGTTTCGGACGATCACGTGACACTACCCAGAGGGAAGGCCAACGTCTTCGGCGTACGGCTCTGGCGCATCGAACTGCATCTGCAGCAGCAATCTGAGCAACAGTTGGAATCACAGTGACTCAAAGAACTGTTCCAAATCGGCGACTTCAGAGACAGCTCCGAACCACACACGCTAAAGCGTGCATTGCACTGACCACAAACCACCATCATTTGCGTTATCACTCGTGTCAAGTCAGAGCTCACTGGAGCGCAGAGTAGATGTCTGTTGTGTTTTCTCAAGAAATCTGATTCTACCTCGATGCAAATGTTGCCCGTGTGTTGTTTAGAAGGAGGTCAGTTGAGGACATCCACCCAAGCTGTGTGGCTGTGTGGTTGGATTGAAGAGTTTTTAGCAAACAGAACACAGCATGTTGTTATCAATGGAGAGACGTCTACAGACGTTAAGGTAACCTCTGGCGTGCCACAGGGGAGTGTTATGGGACCATTGCTTTTCACAATATATATATAAATGACCTAATAGATAGTGTCGGAAGTTCCATGCGGCTTTCCGCGGATGATGCTGTAGTATACAGAGAAGTTGCAGCATTAGAAAATTGTAGTGAAATGCAGGAACATCTGCAGCGGATAGGCACTTGGTGCAGGGAGTGGCAACTGACCCTTAACATAGACAAATGTAATGTATTGGGAATACATAGAAAGAAGGATCCTTTATTGTATGATTATATGATAGCGGAACCAACACTGGTAGCAGTTACTTCTGTAAAATATCTGGGAGTATGCGTGCGGAACGATTTGAAGTGGAATGATCATATAAAATTAATTGTTGGTAAGGCGGGCACCAGGTTGAGATTCATTGGGAGAGTGCTTAGAAAATGTAGTCCATCAACAAAGGAGGTGGCTTACAAAACACTCGTTCGACCTATACTTGAGTATTGCTCATCAGTGTGGGATCCGTACCAGATCGGGTTGACGGAGGAGATAGAGAAGATCCAAAAAAGAGCGGCGCGTTTCGTCACAGGGTTATTTGGTAACCGTGATAGTGTTACGGAGATGTTTAGCAAACTCAAGTGGCAGACTCTGCAAGAGAGGCGCTCTGCATCGCGGTGTAGCTTGTTGTCCAGGTTTCGAGAGAGTGCGTTTTCTGGATCAGGTATCGAATATATTGCTTCCCCCTACTTATAGCTCCCGAGGAGGTCACGAATGTAGAATTAGAGAGATTCGAGCGCGCACGGAGGCTATCAGACAGTCGTTCTTCCCGCGAACCATACGCGACTGGAACAGGAAAGGGAGGTAATGACAGTGGCACGTAAAGTGCCCTCCGCCACACACCGTTGGGTGGCTTGCGGAGTGTAAATGTAGATGTAGATGTAGGACCTGTTCGTGCCGCACGGTAGCCGCGCGGTCTTCGGCACCTTGCCACGGTTCGGGCTGCTCCACTCGTCAGAGGTTCGAGTCCTCCCTGGGGCGTGGATGTGCGTGTGTGTATGTGTGTGTGTGTGTGTGTGTGTGTGTGTGTGTGTTGTCTTAGCGTAAGTTAGTTTAAGTTAGATTAAGTAGTGTGTAAGCCTAGGGGCCGATGACCTGAGCAGTTTGGTCCCATAGGAAGTTACAGCAAATTTCCAAAATTTTCCCAATCTGTTTGCGTGCTACACACACTGGACCTACTCTTCGAGTTGTGGTCTGGGGTGCGATTTCGAATGACAGCACGAGGACTCTTGTATCCTGCCTGCAAAATTGTTCGTCGACTAGGTGATTTGATCGGTTGTGCTGTCGTTCATTAACAGCAATACAGCGAGTGGTTTCAACAGGATAAAGCTCGCCCACATAACGGTATTGTAATCAAACAGCTCTACAGAGTGTCGACATGCTGCCTTGGTCAACTCGATCACCAGATCTGTCCTCAATCGAGAATGTAATGGACATCATTGTACGACAACTCCAGCGTCATCCACAAAAAGCATTAACCGTACCTGTATTGATGGACCAAGGGCAACGGGTAGGGAACTCCATCCCACAAACTGGCATCCGGCACCTGTGCGATACAATGCGTGCTCGTTTACATGCTTCCGATCAATATTCTCACGATTACTAATATACCACCATTTCACATTTGCAAAGCCATATACTGCGTTTACATTAACCTGTGATCTTGGAATGTTAATCATTTAAAAATGTTACCTAAACAAATGTATTCCAGAAATGCCGTTATTCTATATTGTTTTTTGGTGATGCGTTTTGGTTTTCCGTCAGTGTAATTGTTGCTTTTCTTCTTGGACGGCAACAAAATTCGTGCATAGCTGGTGAATTGTTCGTGCGTCACCCTGTGGAAGAAACTGACATAAATGACCAAGAAACTGAAGGTAGATCAAAATACAGACACAAAATTAAGAGGTGGAAAGGTTTCCACGGCAGTTCCAAACTGGCAGGAGAGATGATAGACAGCAGAACAAAGAGAATAGTTAATGAACAGGGAAATACAGGGGAAAACGTGAATCTAATTTAATAACATGATCGCAATTTTTATCTAACTTGTAACTAAACAGATGGAAGAAGAATGAATCAACTGTGAGGTACTACTGAAGGCCACATTTCTGGACGCTGAAAATTGGTACCATAACAGTATGAGAAGCAACTTTAGAATGGTGCTGTGTTTGTCACGAAGAACGTACAAGTGACCGCTAGATGATAATTAATCTGCTGTAAAGGCAGCCTCACAGTTCCCTTCTGATGAATGATAAATTGAAGAACTTGTTCAAGACGAATTGTTTTTCTCCCATTGTCAATGCACATGCTACAGAAGATATTTGCATTTGCAGTGGTCAGATATTGGCGCCCACTTAATTTCTAATGCTCACTATAGAATCGAACGAAATTTATATGGTTCGATATAGTGAAGATAAAAAGGATTAACGTTTCAAATAGTCCCCACTCAGACGGCGAACTATATCCAGCTGCGTGTACGGCTGCCGCTGTCAGAGCAGATGGTAGGTCAGCGAGTAATTGTCGCAGACCGCAGCGGCCGCAGCGTATCTATTAGGCAAATCTAGTGCGTCAGATAAGCCGCAAATGGCGCCCGCCAATTGGCCGCGAGTGCTCTGGCGATGGGTCGACACGGGCTGTGGCTGATGGCCACCACGTGTGTGACCGAGTTTTCTTGCAGAATTATTTCCCTGCGGGCTGAAATGGGTGAACGTGGATCGCAATAGGCAGTATTTTTACTTCACTGCCGACTATGATGGTCCATCATGCTAACCAGTTTGTGTTCCGGAAACATCAGATAAGCGAAACAGAACTCGCGCTATCGTCACATGATATCCTGAAAGCCATCTCCAATATCTCTGCTGTCACGGGATAGCATTAGTATAGGGAAAAAAATATACAGGATGTCCGTTATTGAAGTTCTAATTTCAAAACGCTGCAGAAAAAGAACTACTTCTGAGCAAGAGGTCAAATTCGAAAAGCTTATTATAGACGCAAGGGGGGAGCGATCACAGAGAAAAAACTAACTAAAAGTTGACCAATAGATGGTGCTGTAAGCTTCGGAATGTACACACCAAAAGACGCACCGCACACGACTGCTCCTCATTTTGAGTCCGAGACACTGTCTCCATGAAGGACCGCGCGCTGCTGGTAAAGTTCTTTTACGACAACGTTGACTGTGCGCCAGTAGCTCTGCAGAAGTTCCGGACAGTCAAGGGAATGAAAAAAAAAACAACTATCTGGCGCAGTTGTCAGATTGGTTACTGCTGCTACAACGGTAGGTTATGACGATTTAAGTGAGTTTGAACGTGGTGTTACAGTCGGCGCACGAGCGATGGGACACAGCATCTCCGAGGTAGCGATGAAGTGGGCATTTCCCCGTGCGACCATTTCACGAGTGTACCGCGAATATCAGGAATCTGGTAAATCATCGAATCTCCAACATCGCTGCGGCCGGGAAAAAGGCCTGCAAGAATGGGACCATCGACAGCTGAAGAGAATCGTAGGGAAATGGTCTGAAGATGTTTCTAAGAACCGCCTATTAAGTGCGAACTGCCGAGTACTCATACAGATGTCGATGTACACGAAGCTTTTCGTTTGTCTTTGTGGATTACGTACTCGATTATACTGGTATGCATCATTCGCCTACTCAGACACATGAGAGCGATATGTGGATAAACAGCTTCTCGGTGTAATGTGTAGACGGCAGTCTACACCGCCAAGCATACTGCATTTCTCCGATTCTACACCGCAGAGCTTGTGTGTTTCGCAACCAAGACACTAAGGCCAGTATCGGCAGTGTTCCTCTACTTGTTAAATGTGACTCGCGGGGCGGTCTATACGGCCGAGGCAAAGGGGCGGCCGTGCCGCGGGAAAGCAGCGCGGAAATGGAGCCTCTTCCGGCTGCACGCCTGCTCCCTCTCAGCACACGGACTCAGGTTTCGGCCTCTCCCAGTGCTGCAATAATTCTTGTCCCTTCAGTAAAAAAGCTGAAAAGAACTCACCTTTCTCGACAGTGGTGCTAAGGGTTGACGTTCAGCCAAATATGTTTCGTCACTGTTGTGGATCATCAGTGAGTTCACTGTTTATTCGGTAAGTAATATTATTTACATCCATTACACCAGTCTTTCTTTGTTAGTTTCGCACTACCAAAATTTTCAAGCTTGTTAAGTTATTTTGTGGTATATTAGGCACATTAAGGAAGATCACCGCAACTAGAAGAATACCGTAACTGTATACCATCTCCAACGCAGAATAATTGTTTTGTCAAAAGCACTTAAAAAATCGACCTTCGCCACAGACACTCTTAGTAGAAAAACGTAAAAATAGTATTGTCAGCTACAATTAGCGAGAACCTTTCTGTCTCTCACATTTCATGATTTCATGATTTATCACATTGGGGATGAAACATGTGCGTAAACACATGTATGATGTATTTAAATTCTGATTTGAATTAAAACGCAAAAAAGCGCAAAAATCTCTATGTAAACGAAAAAAGTTTCCAACTCTGCAGCTTTACCGCAGTTCTCTTGAAACGGTTAAAGGTCGAAACAGTAATAGCTGATTTTGAAAAACTAATTATTTTAAAAGCTGCAGGAGACAGTGATGTATTTTAGAAGGGTTCTGCTAATATTATAAGTTTAGATACAAAGTGAACTGAATACTGTGAAGAATCGTGTGAAAGTATTTCTACGCAAATTTGATATGCTAATACATGAATTATACTGTCGCCTTCGATGAGATGGATTATTGAGCAATTTCGGTAATGTTACTAGACTGAGTATTTGTGGCTCTGGCTTAGAAAAGCGTTGTTTTTTTTTTAACTCCCTTCATTGTTTGTATGATACATTCCAGTCCTTGGCTTCCACTATAGTTTCTAACTTCTGTAGCTCGCTCTAATACCATGGAATTTATTCCCTGATATATTAACACATCTCCTATCGTCCTATCCCTTCGTCTTGGCAGTGTTTCCACATAGCACCACATCTCAAAGTCTTCTCTTCTCTTAATTTCCAATTTTACCACTGTCCATGATTCACTTCCATACAGTGCTGGGGAGCGAACGAACATTCTCAAACATTTCTTTCTCGAATTAAGGCCGGCTTTTGATTATAATAGACTTCTTTTAGCGAGGAATGCCCTTTTAATTTTGTATCCTCATTGCTTCGTGTCTCGTGCATAATTTTGCTTCAAACGTAGCAGACTTCTTTCGCTTCGCGTATTGCATGGTTCGGATTTTTACGTTGATAATCCGTTCCTTAGGCTGTTCATTACATTTAACGGGTCCTGTAATTCTTGTAATTCATCACTTTCACTGACAACCTTTCATCCTGAATTTTTATCCCACTCCTGAACCTTAATTTTATTTTCGTTTTTACTTCTAAGATTTATAAATTGATCAGTAGGACTGAAACACTGAATTACTCTCTTACGTCGTTAAGAGTGCAACGGGAATTCCACTGCTAAATGCAGAGGAGAAAGCGATGGGGTGGAAACATTGGGCTACATTGAACGCCTTTTTGAGGGAGAGGACTTGACTTATAACGTGATAGAAGAAACAGGACTCAACATGGAAGATATAGGCGGCCCAGTATCACAACCAGAATTTTAAAAACGCTTTGGAAAAAATCAAATACGGCAGAAAGGATACATAAAATTCCATCGGAATTTCTAAAATCATTGAGGGAAGTGGCACCAAAACTACTATTCACGCTCGTGTGTAGACTGTGTGACGCTGGCGATATACAGTACGTTCAGATTTTCGGTGAAACATCACCCACACATATACGAAGATGGGAAGAACCGACGAATGCGAGAATTATCGCACAATCAGCTTAACAGGTCATCCATCCAAGTTGATGACGAGAATTATATACAGAACAATGGAGAAGAAAATTGAGGATGTGTTAGATGACGGTCAGTTTGGCTTTAGGAAAGGTAAAAGCACCAGAGAAGCAGTTCTGACATTGCGGTTGGTAAAGGAAGCAAGGTGGAACAAAAATAAAGGAACTTTCATAGTATCTGTCGATCTGGAAAACGCAACGTCAAATGGCGAAAACTGTTCGAAATTCTCAGAAAAATAGGGGTAAGCTATAGGAAAAGACGGGTATCGTACAATATATACCACAACCAAGAGCGAATAATAAGAATCGGAGACCAAGAACAAAGTGCTCGGATTAAATAGGGTGTAAGACAGGGACTTAATCTTTCAGCCGTTCTGTTCTGTTTACATATACATCAAAGAAGCAACGATGGAAGTAAGTGAAAGGTACAAGGGTGCGATTAAAATTCAAGGTGAAGGGATGTCAACGATAAGGGCCGTTGATGATACTGACGTCCCAAGTGAAAGTCAAGAAGGATTACGGGGTGTGCTGAATGGAACGAACAGTCTAATGAGCACAGAATATGGACTAAGAGTAAATCGAAGAAAGACGAAAGTAATGAGAAATAGCGTAAATGAGAGCAGAGAGAGACTTATCGGAATCGGGGATCACTGGATCAAGAATTATACGAATTTAAGGCATTCTGCCACCTAGACAGCAAAATAACCCTTGATGTATGGAGCAATGCGGAAATAAAAAGTAGACTAGCACTAGGAAAGAAGGCATTCCTGGCCAAAGGTAGCCTACTAGTATCAAACGTAGGCCTTAATTTGAGGATAAAATTTCTGAGAATTTACGTTTGCAGCACGGAATTGTATGGTAGTGAAACATAGACGTGGGAAAGCCGAAACAGAAACTAATCGAAGAATTTAAGTTGTGGCGCTACAGGAGGAGGTTTAAATTAGGTTGACTGACAAGGGAAGAAATGAGGAGGTACTTCGCAGAATCGAAGGGGAAAGGAAGATATGGTAAATATTGACAAGAAAAAGGGCCAGGATAATAGGACATCTGTTAAAAGGTCAGGGAATAACTTCCATGATACAGGAGGGAGCAGTAGATGGTAAAAACTGTAGCTGAACATAGAAGTTGGAATACATCCAGCAAATAATTGGGGATATGTGTTGCAGTTGCTGCTCTTAGATGAAAAGGTTGGCACAGGAGAGGAATTCGCGGTGGTCCACGAGGAGACTGCTGGCTCAAAAGAAAAATCGTTTTTACTCCGAGTGCTACTTCCTTCGTCTTTTATTACTATTGTTCCCCCTTAGTTCTTCAACATCGTGTATTTTACCCGCCTCTCCCTATAGCTTTATTGTCTTGAAAATTCTTAGCAAAATTGGTGCAAACTATAGAGAACTACTTTGCATCGTCCAATGCTTTTTCTAGGACGACAAATACAACGTAAATGTTGCTTCCATTATTTAGTGCAATGTGAAAAATGATCGACAATTTTGATACTAGATCGCACAAATATTCAGTTCACTTGATCAATAATCAATGAACAATAAAATACTATGGGCACAGACGATTGACTAATGGAACCGTAATCATTTTTCCACGTATAATGCAAATGGCTAATTTCATTGATGCTTTGTCGGAATACACTCGAGCGTGTTTCTGAACCCGAGGGACGTTATTCGCAACTTCTCAACCATCTATCTTGTTAGCACTTTCAGCTATTATCAGTCACAGTGTGGAGAGTAACTGAAGTCCGTGTACGATAGAAAGTTGTGTGGCTGGCAGTAAGTGGGTTGCACTGCAGTTAGACGTGAGCGAACGTACACCACTGGCCATTAAAATTGCTACACCATGAAGATGACGTGCTACAGACGCAAAATTTAACCGACAGGAAGAAGATGCTGTGATATGCAAATGATTAGCTTTTAAGAGCATTCACACAACGTTGGCGCCGGTGGCGACACCTACAACGTGCTGATATGAGGAAAGTTTCCAACCGATTTCTCATACACAAACAGCAGTTGACTGGCGTTGCCAGGTGAAACGTTGTTGTGATGCCTCGTGTAAGGAGGAGAAATGCGTACCATCACGTTTCCGACTTTGATAAAGGTCGTATTGTAGCCTATCGTGATTGCGGTTAATCGTACCGCTGCTCAAGATCTAATGACTGTTAGCAGACTATGGAATCGATAGGTTTAGGAGGGTAATACGGAACGCCGTGCTGGATCCCAAAGGCCACGTATCACTAGCAGTCCAGATGACAGGCATCTTATCCGCATGGCTGTAACAGATCGTGCAGTCACTTCTCGATCCCTGAATCAACAGATGGGGACGTTTGCAACACAACAATCATCTGCACGAACAGTTCGACGACGTTTGCAGCAGCATGGACTATCTGCTCGGAGACCATGGCTGCGGTTACCCTTGACGGTGCATCACAGACAGGAGCGCCTGCGATGGTGTACTCAACGGTGAACCTGGGTACACGAATGGCAAAACGTCGGGTTTTCGGATGAATGCAGGTTCTGTGTACAGCATCATGATGGTCGCATCCGTGTTTGGCGACATCGCGGTGAACGCACGTTCGATGCGTGTATTCGTCATCGCCATACTGGCGTATCACCCGGCGTGGTGGTATGGGGTGCCATTGGTTACACGTCTCGGTCACCTCTTGTTCGCACTGACGGCACATTGAACAGTGGACGTTCATTTCAGATGTGTTACGACCCGTGGCTCTACCCTTCATTCGATACCTGCGAGGCCCTACATTTCAGCAGGATAATACACGCCCTATTGTTGCAGGCCCTGTACGGGCCCTTCTGGATACAGAAAATGTTCGACTCCTTCCCTGGCCAGCACATTCTCCAGATCTCTCACCAATTGAAAACGTCTGGTCAATGGTGGCCGAGCAACTGGCTAGTCACAATACGCCAGTCACTATTCTTGATGAACTGTGGTATCGTGTTGAAGCTGCATGGGCAGCGGTGCCTGTACACGCCATCCAAGCTCTGTTTGATTCAATACCCAGGCGTATCAAGGCCGTTATTACGGCCAGAGGTGGTTGTTCTGGGTACTGATTTCTCAGGATCTATGCAACCATTTGCGTGAAAATGTAATCACATGTCAGTTCTAGTATAATATAGTTGTCCAATGAATACCCGTTTATCATCTGCATTTCTTCTTGGTGTAGCAATTTTAATGGCCAGTAGTGTATAACTATGCCAGGGAACATTCAATTTTGTCCCGTTCCATACATGAGTATAGGCATGACGGTTGAATATTCAGAGTAGCATCCATAATAATCTTTTCAGCCGCCGCACCCCCTTTTCCCTCAAATTCGCATACAACACTACAATACAGTTAACGGTTGTTGAATCTTCACCGAAGAATTATATTAATATCTCCGTTCCTTTGGGTATCCCACCGTTTTTGTGATCTTCCATCCAAAGACTGGTCTGATGCAGCTCTGCAAGCTAATCTATTCTGCGCAATTGGCTTCATGTTTGAAAAACTACTGCATCGTACAACCAACTGTACGTACCCACTGTACAATTTTTACTCATCCTTCCTCCTCTCTGAACTTCCCTTCATTTCCGAGGTGAGATTCGTTGATGCTTCCGGTCATGCCCTGTCGACCAACGTCTGCGTTTAGTCAAGTTGTGCCCCGTTTCTTTCCTCAATATGATTCGTTACCTTCTCATTAGTTATGCGACCTAATCATCCAGTCTTCACTATTCTGTTCTATTACCATATTTCAAAAGCTTCTATTCTCTTCTTGACTGAGTGGTGCGTCATCGACGTTTCAGGCCATATTCCACTGCCTCATTCTTCTTTTGTTGATCATCTTGTAACCCCTTTTCGAGACATTATCCATTCCCTTCGAGTGTTCTTGCAAGTTGTTTGATGTCTCTGACAGAATTACAACGTCATCCTCTAATCTCAAAGTTTGCATTTCTTCTCGTTTAATTTAAATTCCCTTTCCAAAGTTCTCTCTGGTATCCTTTACAACTAGCACTATGTGCAGACTGAAGAATATCGGGGATAAGCTACAATCCTGTCTCAGTCTCCTTTAAATATTGTTTCTCTTACTTGTCGTTTGAACCATATTTATTTACTTAATGGTTATTAAACGGTAGAGGTAATTATGTTAATATCGCCACACGTCATGGTGTAAACCCGAAGAGACTGGAACTGGCAGACGAGATTCCTGCTTCCATTGCGTTTGTAACTACTACTCGAAATGTACTGCAGGGCGACTGACAAGCGATGAATTTCTGGCAGGGCTGCGGCGTCTCTCGCGCTCTGGTCGCACTGCGCCACTCTGGTTGTGGGGGCGGCTGAGTGTTCGCCAAATATTATGGCCGCTCCCCTGGGCTCTCGCCGCCCACCTCTGCAGGCCGGCGAACGTATCGAGAGGGGCTGACGTCCGCCGGGAAACATATACACCCAGGGGATACACGTCCCAGTGCCGCGCCTGGCGCCTTGTAGACGTGAAGGTGCACGGGGATGACCTGTTGTGGAGGTCGTCAAGTGAGCTTTATTACTCGTTACAACTGGCAAATATTTTGATAGCGCCGGCCGTGGTGGCCGAGCGGTTCTAGGCGCTTCAGTCCGGAACCGCGCGACTGCTACGGTCGCAGGTTCGAATCCTGCCTCGGGCATGGATGTGTGTGGTGTCCTTAGGTTAGTTAGGTTTAAGTAGTTCTAAGTTCTAGGGGACTGATGACCTCAGAAGTTAAGTCCCATAGTGCTCAGGGCCATTTTTTTTATTTTGATAGCGTTGGAATGTAAATGAAGGAGTAAGCAAGGGTAGTGGTTCCATTCGAATCATACACTGCCGGAAAAAAAAACAGAACACCTCTTTATAGGTTTCCATTTCACTCAAGAATTATTGTTGCCACATAAAATGAGCACAAGCGGTTCTGAGGTACCAGGTATCGACCTATGCTGAAACACCCATCCTCCACAGGCACTGTGTCTGTCGTCCAGTCTGTCGTTCATATGGCGAATACTGTCCTGGGATACATTGTGGCATGCCTGCTCGACCTGTTGACGTAGTTCTGTAAGAGTTTTTGGGTAACGAGTCGCACGAGTCATTTCTTGTCCCATCATATCCCGCACGTGCTCGATTTGAGACAAGTCCGGAGATGTTGCTGGGCGGGAAAGTTGGAGCATGTTTTCAGAGCACGTTGAGTTTCACAGGCAGCGCGTGGGCAAGCATTATACTGTTAGAAGAACACATCGCCTTCTTGTTGCAAGAACGATAAAAGAATCTAGCAACATTCTGCGCGTGGGTGTCCCAGTGTGCAGGTAAGTGGAGAATCGCCGAAATGTATGGCAGATAGGTGGCAAACATGTTTCCAGTGATAAAACAATTGAGCCACTGAATGAACACCAATACAGTAGGTAGATGGGCAGTGAGAACAGCATTAGACAGGTAGCAAAGCGAATATTAAATCTACCCTAAAATCATTTTTCCTGGTCATCTTCTTCTAATCAATGGACGAATTTCAGTTTAAAAACTGATCGCCCTTAAAAATAAGAAATGTGCTTGAGTGAGTAGGACTAAAAAATATCGTGTTGATTAATCTTAACATTAATCACATAAAGGTATTCCGTAAAGCGCTCGTTCCTCAGCATTTCGATAAACGAATCGTACAAGTGGTGTGTGGTAAACGTAACTATTATATTCATTTTTGTTTACATTAATTTTTTATAACTAATGTAAGGAACAATAAACTTAATATGAACTTGAACTCCTATCTGAAGATGAACCTGTCGGTTTGCAACCGTCAAAGGCGCTATTTGTGTAAATAAATAGGATTACTAAGTATATCTGATTGTTGTTTTCTTCTTTACAAGAATTAACTTGTATTTTATACACAGCCACGGTCTCAAAAACCCAGTTTCCGAAAAAATAGTTGTTATTCCAAGTCCTATTAATACTAAGACACTACGTTTAATTTGTGACAATACAAGTATATAAACAAAGCAATAAGTTTTTATCTAGTTGAACTGTAGTCAACAAAAACTTTTTGGAACTGAATAGGGAAATACAGCTTGGCAGAAGGACTATGCACCTTCTACCCACACATGTTTGAAAGACTTTCTCCACATTAGCACCTGGATCAACTCTATGTAATTGCAACGGACTACCGAGAATGTAATAACCCTGACAAAGCGTTTTGTGAAAAAATAACACTTACAGTATGAGATTTTTCACTCTGCAGTGGAGTGTGCGCTGACATGAACTTCCTGGAAGATTAAGGCAGTAAGCCTTCCTGTGTGCCGGCACACAGTTTTAATCTTCCAGGAAGTTTCAACACTTACAGTGTTTTCCATATCCACTCTTCATTTGCTTATCGGATGCTGAGAGCCTGCATGCCGCCACTCGTCGTCTACTAAGACTGAAGAAGTCTGACTGAAGCAACATGAAATGATGTACACATATTTGTTACACAATCCCAGTTGTAGTCGATGCCTAGGCGGGTTAGAGGCACTGTTACTCCCAGAGACGGTAGCTCTGAGTACTAAATTACGTACTTTGCATAACCCGAGCCACCTGTAAATTCGATCATGTATTCTCCCTGCTACGCCGTATACGAACAATAAGTATCTTCGTTACTGTCGTATTTTTAATCACCGACAGCGTACCTGTCGTGGAGTGCGACCGCACTGAAGCCCTGGATCCAACATTACATTACTGAAAGCGCGTCATCAAGGAATCTGTGGAGAGACACTCCACCATAGTTCAATTAAGACCAAAAGCGAGGCCTCTAGCAAACATAGGTAACTTTAACTGTGTTGGTATAATTTTAATTTATTTCATTACTAATGTTGCGCGCTATGAGCCGTGCTGCGGCTTGGGTTGGTGCTGTTTTCAGGTTTCCACCTTCTGTTGCAGACCAGACCGTTTAGTTGTCACGGTTGCGGTTGTTCGTCTTCTTCTCGTGCTGACTGGCGCCACTCGGTTTCGCAAGCGTTGCCTGTCCGCTAGTGGCAGCAGCGGCGGTTATTCATATGTAGTAGCTGTTGCCCTATCTTTGGGGCGACGTCGTTGTTTTTCCTGCTCGTGTGAGTGGGTCAATTCGGTTGGGAACTGAGGAGAAGCCAGATCCACCGGGGCCGCTGGCGGCACACATGGACTGCCGGATGGAAGGACTGTGGTCACGAGGGTGCACGAACACGTCGTA
Source organism: Schistocerca nitens (assembly GCF_023898315.1). Taxonomy (NCBI): domain Eukaryota; kingdom Metazoa; phylum Arthropoda; class Insecta; order Orthoptera; family Acrididae; genus Schistocerca; species Schistocerca nitens. Next base: position 5,749,701 of record NC_064614.1, read on the forward strand.
AACCGGACGCAGCAAGCCTTAAGATGAGTGCCAAGTAGAGAAACCTCCACCATTGTGATATATCGCGATTCTCCAGTAACTTGGGTTCGTTCTGCTCGTAGAGTCGCCGAGGCGAAGAGCAGCGAGTGGAGAGCTTTCTACTCTGGTGGCAGTGGTTCCTTTCTCGTTCCGGGTGCTCTAAACACAGTATTCTGGGGACGTGGCGCAGACCACCGGCTCTGGCTTTGTATTTGGTTTGTCGGGTGTCAGGTAGCTTCGGTATATCATTAGTCATTCGTTAGACTGCCACTAGTCTGAGTTACCAACCTGTGAAGCGAATGCAACTCTTGGCTACCTATCTCATCGCTCACGAAAGCGTTTGTTGCCGAACCTTCTCAGCGGTCGATTCCTGGAGCACCGTCCGTGGCCCCTTGTGTTACAAAATTGACCATCATCTTATTTCACTCATTTTGTGATCAGTTGCTTGTTTTTTTTTTAGTTAACCTTTGCTACTGTATTTGCTCTTTTACAGCAGGTTACTAAAGTTTTTATATTGTTGCCGTTCCTGATGTGTAAGGCCTTCAGCCCTGATTGTGGTCATTTGCCTTGAAATTCTAATTTGGTATTTATATTTTAGCAGTAAGCCTTAGAACCTTATTTAATGCCATTCCTGGTGTCTGATGCCTTCAGCTGTGTTTGTGGCGACTTGCCTTTAATATTTTAATTATTTATTTTTATTTTTATTTATAACTTTATTTATAATATTTTTATTTATAACTGTAATTTGTAAGTTTCAGCGAGTTTTAAACAATTCTTAATTTATTGCCATTCCTGGCGTGTAAGGCCCAGATCACAGTGGCTTGTTTTTAAAACATTATCCGTTGTATCTGTATTTAATGGTTATTTGCTAACTTGTGGCACACTGAAAACATATTTTCACTGTTGTTTGTTCCTTCATTAATAACGTGTGATATTTTATTTATTGTTGAGTCTGGAATTATTAGTTTAAAATAAATTGTGTGTAACTGTAAGAGGCCACCAATAGTAACCGATTACGGCCCCGTCCACAGTCGTAACCGAATGCTGCCTTCCCTTGACTGTCAGCTCTCACGCTACTTTGGTGGCTAAAATGTGTTCACAATGCACATACGACATTCACGCATGTACACACCATTGATTACCTGTTAGCACTGCAAAACATGATTGTGTCTGCTGTTTATGGCAATAAAATTGCAGGCCGTTAACCATTTTCTCAAAGATTGTTGTTCTACCATACCAAATAAATATATGTACTCTCCAGTTAATTTCCACTGCGAGTTTACTTTTAATGAAATACTTTTGTTTTTTCACTACATCTTTAAGGATACTGGTTCGGAAAACAAGGGGAAATATTGAACAACTTGTCAGTTTTCTAAATAGTGTAGCTCAAAGACTTATAAGCCCATGTAATTATTGCTATTTTTTAACAGATCTTTTGGGAAGATTTTGATGAACCACAGCTGTTGGTCTCACTTTTCTGATTTGGATTTTGTGTTGCAAGTGAAATAAAGCATGTTAGTTATTTATATCCAGCATAGGTACAGATATTTGGAAATAAGAACAAAGTAGAAGCTTTATTTTTTATCTGGAAGTGCTTTACACTATTAATTTTTAAAGCAAAATTTGAAAATATGTCGCTGCCATAATATCCGTCGAACAATTTTGTAATAATGATTATCAGAAATTCCAATAATTAACTTATAGTTTCTTTCTATAAAATGTCTATAATTTTCAAATTTAAGTCATAAAAATAGTCCACTTTTCAGTTATGTTTTAAGACAGTATACAAAATTTCAGCCCTCTATTTTTAATAGCTTTTAAGCAGGGTGTACCACAATATCAAAAGAGTGAAATTCAGGGAAAATTCAGGTCAAAGTTAAAGATTGTTCCTCTACCCAGCCTGCATAGTACTAATTCGTCCCAGGTCTATATTCATCTTGTTGCTGGTGTTGTTCCCCAATCCTTGTCTTCTTCAGACTACTCCTTATTCTTGCTTCTTTGGTGGCTTCTAACACTGATTTCCGTGCTTTGCATGTTTAGTCCACCAGGCACTCCCATCAGTTCCATAATCATAAACCTTGACTGTTTTGTCATTGAAAGATAGGAAAGCATCCAGCTCACCTATTTACAAACAACAGTCTTTTGTATCCGTTCCCATACACAGTTGTTAAATTATCATGTTTATTTTGAGTCCTACCATGTAATTACTTCTCTAATAGTTTTGTGTCACTAAGACATTAAAGACCATAAGGTTATAAGAAACAAACAAGTGAAAACAAAATTCTGTTTTTAACAGTTGCCTGTGTGACATGGCGACGTCGTCATGTGTGTAAGCACTTTCAAATTCCTCTAATTTTATCGCTTACTTCGGTACAATTTCCTCGAAGTAAACTTTCTTATGTTCAGAAAACTACAGAGAATTTTTAAAGAAAAAATTTAAAAATCAATTTACAACACTTATTTACCTGCTAGTCTCCTTAAACAGCACGACTGTTCTGGTTACGTACTCGCTCCCTTCTCTGATTTTCCTAAGGTGGCGTGGCGCTGTACTTGATGTTATGCGTGTGTACGTCAGCTATTGTCAAAAGCACAAATAAATTCGAGGCAGATTTTTCACATATACTTGATCGCAAGCCAGCTGTGTAACTGAAGAGGCGAAATGTTTTATTAAGTAGAAAAGACGCGCAGATCAATTAGGTATGCTACGGCTTTGGAAAAGTATATCATTTAGCAATTAATCACTCATCATGGTAATTCAGCACAAAGCAACATTATTCCGTCTTTTGGAGCTCGCACATCAACTCTTCTATGCTAACAAATACCTTCGTAAATCTTCAAGTAAGTGGATCACACGTGCTTCGCACCACTTGACACACCTTAACTAACCATTCGGTATCCAGAATTTCTCATGAAAATGCCTTATCCCTCTCCTTTCACCTCCCTTCACCTATCCGTTCCTCTGATGCCGTTCCTCTGATGCCGTACTCCTTCCACATGTGCGTCTGTTCAGGGGTTCATTCGGCCCCGACGTCAATTTTATGGAAGACAATGCGCTATCGCATCGAACTGCACAGGTGGAGGGGCCCTTGCAACAAGAGGATATTTCGCGAATGGACTGACCTGGTTGTTTCCGCCGGCCAGTGTGGCCGAGCGGTACTGGGCGCTTAGGGTCTAGAACCGCGCGACTGCAACGGTCGCAGGTTCGAATCCTGCCTCTGGCATGGGTGTGTGTGACGTCCTTAGGTTGGTTACGTTTAAGTAGTTCTAAGTTCTAGGGGACTAATGACCTCAGCTGTTAAGTCCCATAGTGCTCAGAGCCATTTTTTTTTTGGCCGTTTCCCCGACTTATATCCTATCGAAAACATGTGGGATGCGTCAGAAAGATATACTGCTGCACGTTTATGTACGCCACAGACCATCTGGCTGCTATCAGTAACGGCGGTGGAGGAACGGAAAGTCCTAACACAAGGACTCCTTACTAAACTTGCGGCCACCATGGGAACAAGTGGCAAATCATGCACTGCCGTTCGTGCCGACCACATAACATATTATGAAACAAGTTCCACCTTCTGAAATGTTCAGGGCACCATCATAAACCGCAATGATTCCAGTGTAATTACTGTCGTAGAATAAAAGTGTCATTTCAGTTCGTCTTACTGCGTGTTTCTTTCTACACTGAAGCGCCAAAGAAACTGGTATAGGCATGCCTACTCAAATACAGAGATATGTAAACAGGCAGAATACGGCGCTGCAGTTGGCAACGCCTATACAAGATAGCAAGTGTCTGGCGGAGTTCTTAGATCGGTTACTGCTGCTACAATGGCAGGTTATCAAGATTTAAGTGAGTTTGAACGTCGTGAAATAGACGGCGCAAGAGTGATGGGTCACAGCATCTCCAAGAAAGGGGATGAAGTGGGGATTTTCCAGTACGGGTTTTTCACGAGTGTACTTTGAATATCAGGAATCCGGCAAAACATCAAATTTCCGACATCGCTGTGGCCGGAAAAAGATTCTTCGAGAACTGGACCAACGAGAACTGAACAGAATCGTTCAACTGACAAAAGTGTAACCCTTCCGCAAATTGCTACTGATTTCAATGCCGGGCCATCAACAAGTGTCAGAGTGCGAACCGTTCAAACATCATCGATATGGGCACTCGGAGCCGGAGGCCGACTCGTGTACCCTTGAAGACTACACGACACCAAAACTTTTCGCCTCGCCTGAGCCCGTAAGCACCGACATGGGACTGTTGAACACTCGAAACATATTGCCTGATCGCAAGAGTCTCGTTTCATATTGTATCGAAAGGATGTACGTGTACCGATATAGAGACAACCTCATCAATCCATGGACCCTACATGTCAGCAGGGGCTGTTCAAGCTGGTGGAGGCTCTGCAGTGGTGTGGGGCCTAAGCAGTTCGAGTGATAAAGGACCCCTGATACGTCTAGATTCGACTCTGACAGATGACACGTACGTAACAATCCTGTCTGATCACCTGCATTCATTCATGTCCATAGCGCATTCCGACGGACTTGGGCAATTCCAGCAGGACAATGCGACACCCCACACGTCCAGAACTGCTGCAGAGTTTCTCCGGGAACACTCTTCTGAGTATAAACACTTCCGCTGAGCACCAAACTGCCCAGTCACGCACATTATTGAGCATATCTGAGATGCCTAGCAGCGTGCTGTTCAGAAGAGATCTCCACCCTCTCGTACTCTTAGGGATCTATGGACAGCCCTGCTGCTTTCATGGTGTCAGTTCCCTCCACCACTACTTAAGACATTAGTGGAGACCATGCCACGTCGTGTTGTGGCACTTCTGCGTGCTCGCAGGGGTGCTGCACGATATTACGCAGGTGTACCAGTTTCTTTGCCTCTTCAGTGTTACTTATGGTCCAAGTTCCAGCGAGCTAAGTTACTTAGCAGTGACACATCATGCGAAAGTTACTTTCATCCTAAATTTTTGCACGCTAGTCTTTGAGAAGATATACAGGCACGTAAATTGGTTAGAAGCCGTTTGTAAGGACTGGTGTCAGAAACATGGAATCATTTTGAGATCCTGTATCAGCAGCATTCATTATTTCGTGGAAATAATATTTTCTGAATCCATGCTAGTTTTTTATTTTCCTTCGAAGCATTTTATATGATTGAGATTTTACATTTTAGTATTCTACTACAAATATGTCGGAGATAGTAACATATCGTTCTTAAGAGAGGGAAATCGTTGCATGTAAAAGTAACTGCAAGGCGACAGGAAAATAGGTTGATTGTGTTGACGGGAGTACCATTCGCCATACATTGTAATAAGTCTTGAGAAGTGCAGATGCAAACGCTGGTAATGCTAGAAGTAAGATGGTCACAAGTAGCATTCATTAGAAAACTTGATTCTGTTATGCAAACGTTTTAAGTCATTCGTTGCGGCTGTCACCAACGTTCGTAAACAGCCAATATTTCATCACTTTCTCATCAATGGCAAACGTAATCCTTTTTTGGTACGTAGAATATAATAAAAAAACGTACGGCCTGCGAACTGCTGTTGACATCTTCATACTCACATCTCAGCTGCTATACAGGGAGATGACTTTTTTTAAAGTGAAGAGTCGAAGTCAGCTTTATAGCATATAAAGCGCCACATTTGACTTAAAAGCATCTCTTTGAGGGATAAATAACTCCGTAAAATTTTAATTAATTTCATGAGGCAGACAAGAACTTTACAAAGTTCGTCTAATGGTTTCTTTTTTTACAAAAACATCGAGCTAACAGCACGTTGTACCTCTTTTAAATGAACGGGTATAATAGTTCCCTTGCACTGAACAACTAATCTAAATTTATTGGCAGCTCGTTTCAGTAGAAGTTTGCTTTCCATACAACGGATAGTTTGCCCAGTGAAGTTTCACTTGCCACGCGCTATGTAAACGTAGACCGAACACAGTAAACGCGGGAAATTCTCAACGACTGAAAAGCCAGCTTGTACAATTACACCTCAGTTTCATGACTGTTAGATATACGAAATGTCTAATAACATGTTCTTTGTGAAATGAGAAAAAAGTTATCCACGCGATAAGGTTATGCATCAATGAACATTACTAATTTTATCCATCTTTTGCAGCTATGAATGTGACTGTATTCAGTAAGGAGGAAGTTTGGATGAAAAAACACCTTCAGTCACAAATTTTCGTTTTTTATTACATAACACGATGCATTTTGGACGCTGTAGGTCCATTTTCAGCTGCATATCTCTGATACATAATTTACCTTTGCTCTTGAGTGAGGTGCAATTCATTTTCCTGTAATGAGAAAGTTAGATGCTAGGTTTCGTATTTGTGAATCGAGTGCGGAAATATGAGAAAAACAGTGGCAAAGAGCAATGAAAAACTTAACGGAAAAACAAGGCGGAACATTGTAACATTTTGACGTCAGGATATGTTGGTTTACTCATTGTGTTATCGTGATATAATGTACAACGACATTATGAATCAACCATCGTATGTGACCTCAAAAGGTTAAAAGTGTTCCTCCTTGTTTTTTGGGTAAGTTTTTCATTGTTGTTTCCACTGATTCTCACATCTAATACAAATTTTCAGAAGTTCTTGTCGTCTACATTTTATGAGGGGCAGTCAAATGAAAACGAGACAGATGAAAAAACACTGTTCACTATTTCAAAAGTAATCACCATCATCGTTAATACATTTATCCAACAGTAACACAAGACAGCCAATGCCTTCATGGAAAAACATTTTCAGTTGCCTGTGGAACCATGATTGTACCCATTTCTTCGTCCGAACCACATCGACGGCCACGGATGTTTTCCTTTAGGGCTCCAAAAATAGGAAAATCACATGGGAAAACATCGAGAGAGTGTGAAGGACGTGTAATGGCTTCCCAGGGAAACTTCTTATGGGTAGTCTAAACCACCTTGGCTTTGTGCTGGTCCATTGTAGAAGTTTCGGTGGGAGTCCCTTACACATCTTCCATGCAGTCCCAATCCCTCCCCATGCAATTCACATATTTATGGAGCCTGTGGGACGACAGATAAATTAATCTTCGCTGTGCACAAGAGCTTGAAAACTCTTTTTGCGGTCAGCCAGAAAGCGATGGAGAACACACTGACCATAATTTCTAGTCTGCAAGTCCACATTACTCATAGTGCTCGCTGAAAGGAAATATTCTTACTTGCTGCTTACTCAGTGGGACCAGGAACAATGACTATAAATATAAGTTCTGAATTTTAACAGATAGTTACAGTCAATAAAAGTTAACACACAAAAAATGAAATAATATTTCTAATAATAATAATAATAATAACAATGTGCCTATCGGGAACAGCACTATTAACAGTTTGGAGGTGACATATACGGAAAGTTCTAAGTAAAGTGGTCCATCGCTCAGACTTATAATAGTCAGAAATTAATTGCTCGCCCTAGAAGTGGAAAATTATCTCGCCACTTGTCAGGGGGTTTGATTTCAGCCCATGCGAGTTCGCTTCCTACTATTATCAAAAACAATTTTTGTAACTACCCGGTTGCGTTGTCATCCGAGGCACAGCATACGCAGCTGTTTGGTTGACACGGACTGATTAATATCTCGATGCAAAGTTTCTCTTCCCACTGCCTCTCAGGCAGTATTTATATACTGGCGCAGCGAAGCACCGAATGGAACATCTGCTGTCAACAGCTTTAGGCACAAGTAGCAGCATCTAAATGGCCCCTTTCTCGGATATATATTAATTAATATCTCTGTCCTATAATAATTTATAAGTTTATTAATTTTTTAGGAACAGAGTTATGTTTACTTTATTTACTGAAAGTTTTATCTCGACTGCAATTAATCTTTGCCTCCTAGTATCTTAAGAATGGAACCGACAGTAGAACATGACCTCTGAACTGCCTCTTTAAGATTCCTTGTAGTTATTTGCAGCATACAAGGTAAGTCTTGATACCTGGTACAGCTGCTTTTGTTCACTAGTGTAATCGAGTGCTGCAATTAAAACTTTCTATTACAAATACAAATGATGCTTAATCTATTATGAATAAGGGCGTTTCTGTTCGATATTTGTTTTTTAGTAAATAACTTGAAAACTATGAGGCGGCTTAATGGAGTCAAATAGCTAATGTTTTTATATCAAACAGAGGCTACATACGAATTTTCATCTTTTGGAGGCTAACATCTAGCACCTTCAGCTTTTGGTAGAAAAGCCGATTTTGATCAAAATATTGCCCCGGTTAAGTAGAGACTTGTATGTTTTGCACATTCTGAACAATTCTTAGCTTTTTAGCTTCATTATTTAGCGCCACTTTTTTTAGTGTATATTTAGCGGAACATGTTCGTTTGATCACTCTGAGGCTTCTTAAGGTTAATGTTAATATACTGAGGGATATACTGACAAAGTTTGGAAAAGTAGTCGTAAGTTTTAATTTCACTCTTAGATTGTGGTGGAATCCTTTCTATGTTACACACAGGCGCGTTATGATTACGTGGCACTGGTAGTAGTGAACTGGGGTAAATCCCAGCACACTTGCGTGCCTCTGTATCTCAGCACATCTTTTGCGTCACCCCCTAATCACCCCCTATCTATTTTTGTGAAAAAATTAAATATTAGAATCTAGTGATACTACTATAGCTGACCTCTTTAAAATTAAATTTTCCTTAAAAATTTAAGTATATTAAGGAAAATTTCATTTTATAGAGGTCAGCTACAGAAATATATATATATATATATATATATATATATATATATATATATAAAATGGGGACATAAAATTTTCGATTGTTGTAAAATTAATCCTGTGAGTTAGAGAATTTTCAGTCTTTACCTGAAAGAGAATAAAAAAAATTGCTTTTCAGTGCTCACTCATTTAATCACAACCGTAGGGACTGTGATGTGCATCTTTACAGATCACTTTCACTAAAATATTTAAGGTAGAGGGTGGGTAGTCACTATGTACGGTGTTCTTCACGATACTCTATTAGAAAAGGGAAAGGGAAGAAGGCACTGTGGTTATTGTCCTTCTCGCTTTCTTCTCCAATACAGATTTTAGGCTGCCTTTCATGATGCCTCCATGCCTATGGGAAATACATAACATAGCCTAAGCTTTTGATCTCAACTTACACCTAAGGGAGGACAAAACACATTCTATATTCTATTTTAATTCTACATTTTAAATAAACAATTGAGAAGTTATCAGAAATTTTTTTCTGAAATTTATTATTTGAAAAACTGTTATGAAGTTTTTCAAAATGATTTTCTCCCTTCTATTCCAGTCTCGTATTGTTCGTGGAAAGAAGGATTGTCGGTATGCCTCTGTGTGGGCTCTAATCTCTCTGATTTTATCCTCATGGTCTCTTCGCGAGATATACGTAGGAGGGAGCAATATACTGCTTGACTCCTCGGTGAAGGTATGGTCTCGAAACTTCAATCTACAGACAATCTTACTTCCAACTCAAAATTATTAATTTATCCATTGATTATTTTTTCACATTTCACGAACCTTCAGCTTCAATTACTTCTTTTAACACAAAATATCCGTATTTCCTTGTTACCAATCCTTTTTGTGGATCTTATCTATTACGTGTTTATTTTAGCCAGTACTTTTATGTGATTGGTGCTCGTAAGTTATCCATTTACTACTGCAAACTACCTCTCATATTCTCATATAAGTCATCATTCAAGTATAGTCGTTTTTGGGAATAATTCTCACTTACTACAAAGATTTTATAAACTAATAACATACGTACAACATGAAGGCATATAATCCTTACTGATTACAGATAGAACAGAAGAATAAAATACAACATGAAGCGGATATAAAGTTTCATCCAGCTGGGTGCGCACGGGAAGCCAAACCGCAATTCTGCGCGCGACCGTATCAAACGTAGTTGTTGCACCGCTTTCGTGTTGTAGAGATATACCGATTACAGCGCTTCTGCGCTGTAACGATACGCTGACGATCTAACACCTCATGACCACCTGCTGAGTAATAGAGTGTTGGTCTGTCTTTAGAATGAAGTGGAGCTCTGAATCTGTGTGGTGTGTATTTGACAATTCCATGGTTCGTTTCCGGAGCTATGTGTCATTACGTATCTCCAAATGTCTTCGCACTCGTCGCGGAATCCCGAAAATTAATGGCCGGTGGTTCATGGATACGGAGGTGGCACTCGATGCGGTTTGTTCAGATCAGGTCACTGGTGGCCAAGACAGCATCACGAATTCACTTTGAATCCACTACAAAGCCAATCAAATGACAGTAGCACCATTCTGGCCTTGTGACATGGACAGTTACCTCGCTGGATGGTGCAGGTGACTGCAATAATGTTTACCTAGTCGGCAGCTGTCATGTGCCATTTCTACCGCCCATGTAAATGTCCCCCACACCATAATCCCGTCCCCACTGGTCAGTGTCGATCGTCAGTGGCGCTGTCCAAGATTCGAACAGTTTCCGCCTGGATGATGGCGTATCGAGAATCAATAAAAGGCAACTGCTGTACTATGAATGCCTTTCATAAATCACTTCCCAACGCACCACACGCAAATCACTTGTCAACATACACACGATGGGTCACTAGCCGGCTCTCTCTGCAGGAGCGGTACACTCCACACCAGCAGAAACAAGGAGACGCTAAGGCTATGAAAATTGCCTTTCCATTCAAAAACAATGATAGAATGAATATTATCCTGCAATTATCTACATGTGCAGAAATGATGTACGGCACACTGCTCTTCAGGTCTGCTTGAGATTTCATTACATCAGTCTATTCTCCAGGGAATCAAATGTAACTTAAACTTGCATACTATTGACAGGAACTATCTACTAATTATTTTAAACAACTATAGTAGTCAGAGACAGCAAAGGACTTGGAAGAGCAGTTGAACGGAATGGACGGTGTCTTGAAAGGAGGATATAAGATGAACATCAACAAAAGCAAAACGAGGATAATGGAATGTAGTCAAATTAAATCGGGTGATGCTGAGGGAATTAGATTAGGAAATGAGACACTTAAAGTAGTAAAGGAGTTTTGCTATTTAGGGAGTAAAATAACTGATGATGGTCGAAGTAGAGAGGATATAAAATGTAGACTGGCAATGGCAAGGAAATGGTTTCTGAAGAAGAGAAATTTGTTAACATCGAGTATAGATTTAAGTGTCAGGAAGTCGTTTCTGAAAGTATTTGTATGGAGTGTAGCCAGGTATGGAAGTGAAACATGGACGATAAATAGTTTAGACAAGAAGAGAATAGATGCTTTCGAAATGTGGTGCTACAGAAGAATGCTGAAGATTAGATGGGCAGATCACATAAATAATGAGGAGGTGTTGAATAGGATTGGGGAGAAGAGAAGTTTGTGGCACAACTTGACTAGAAGAAGGGATCGGTTGGTAGGACATGTTCTGAGGCATCAAGGGATCACCAATTTAGTATTGGAGGGCAGCGTGGAGGGTAGAAATCGTAGAGGGATACCAAGAGATGAATACACCAAGCAGATTCAGAAGGATGTAGGTTGCAGTAGGTTCTGGGAGATGAAGAAGCTTGCACAGGATAGAGTAGCATGGAGAGCTGCATCAAACCAGTCTCAGGACTGTGAGCGGCGAGTCCACTAAGCATTGTATAAAGTATAAAAGCAGAGTATTTGGTTGGGTGGTGTGTGTCTGACAAGTTGCAAATTGCCGTGAAATGGCAAGGTCAGTAAAGTAAGGAAATTTTGCAATTTGGTAGTAAGGTCCTATGGGACTAAACTGCTGAGGTCATCGGTCCCTAAGCTTACCCACTACTTAATCTAACTTAAACTAACTTACGCTAAGGACAACACACACACCCATGCCCGAGGGAGGACTCGAACCTCCGAAGGGAGGAGCCGCGCGAACCGTGACCATCAGTTGACTTCGTAGCAGCTGAGGAGAGCTCCGCCTACCATCCTCCAAGGAAGCCATAGGTCTGAAGATGATTATATAAATATAACCGAAACCGGTCACCTACGCTATTGAGACATAAGTGTTGTGATCAAGACTGAACTTCAGTTAAAATATAATAATCTATTGATCACTGTATTCCAAAAATGTTTACCAAAATTGCATAAATTATTTCTTCAAAAATCTTTTAAAAAATGCCGAAACAAATATTTCTTTGCATGTAACTAAACGATTACCGCCAGCATGACAGGGTTGGTCCATTATCCTACTGATCCATATGTTTATTTAGTGAAGTTTGGTAACTTAACATGTGAAGATTGTCATTGGAGTAGCATAGAACAACAGGGCCAAGGTGAATAAAGTAATCAAGATTGCTAGGTCTTCTGATTTCTGTTTGTGTCTCACAAAATTTAATAACGAGAGTTATTTTACCGTGTTTAAAACTGAATATCGTGATATGAGGTTGTGAATCAACGGAGAGTGTATGTTGTATATGTTTAAAGTGTAGTAATGTTATAATATGTGTAATATCACGAGTGGTGGTTAAGTTGTAAACTGGTTTATTGAGAACAGCGGTGGGTCACATGACCAACTTTTTGGAAAGGTAGACAGAGAAGAGCAATGGGGACTTAGAAATATTTTGGAAATGAGTGATAGTAGACATATTCATCATCAGGCTAATAGTGACAGAATACTTTTTTGGTAACGTCACCGGTTTTTCTCGTTGGTAGTTGATAGATTAGTATTGATTGGCCCTGACTAAACTCGACGACGTCGGTAGAGCGATGATACTACCATTAGATAAAGACGACGTTACAAATAACATGGCTGAACTGAACTCTCGACGTGTGCGTGATATTTACTTCATCAATTGTGACCAATATTACGCTACTCGTCATAATTAACTTGTTTAGCCTGCCGGAGTGGCGGAGCAGTTGTAGGCGCTTCAGTCCGGAACCGCGCTCCTGCTACGGTCGTAGGTTCGAAGCCTGCCTCGGGCATGGATGTCTATGATGCCCTTAATTTAGTTAGGTTTAAGTAGTTCTAAGTTCTAGGGGACTGATGACCTCAGAAGTTAAGTTCTATAGTGCTCAGAGCCAATTAACTCGTTTATATTCGATGGTTTAACAGTTGCTATTAAAATATTAATGATAAATTCAATTCAATTCGACCAACACCAACTGCCCCATAATTTAGTTGTAATTTCAAATCTCTAATAAGTCGTAATAATGCGATTACTTCCTAAGGTCAAAGAGTTTCTATATATGCGCCAAGCGCTTCAGTCAAATATTATCGCAGCACGCAAAAGATCACAGTTATGTCTCTAAACAGTTTTGTAATTTGGAATCACAAATGCGTAAATTGGCACGAAAGGGTGGTTTATTTCACAATAACAATCAGTTCCTAACAGAGCCGTGAGGAAGAAGCTTCCCCAGGTGGTCGTGGGGAATTTATAAATTATACGCTTCAAAACTATTGCCAATTTCCATCACCGTTCAATGCCTAACTAGAGTTGAGTTCGAGTTATCTAATTAAAAAGTTCACTTCAGACTAATATAAGGTAGTCCTCTATCTGAATTCTAAACGGTGTTGTAGTTGAAGTCAATGCTTCGTTTCACTGCGTCAAAGTAGATCGCAATTATCAATCCTCGAAAAACTAACCGCACCTACATATACGGGTATTGAAACAAGTCTGTCCAGATTCGGCTAACTCTCGTAACGTAGTGACAATGGATCAAATTTTCATTAGCTATTACCCACGATTCTCAAAGAGTACTCACACGATGTATTCTTTGAGATCGTTGGTTCTACTTTGCTAATTTGAATTATAATGATTTTGCGATTTAATATGATTTTCAGTTTGAGCTTACTGAGATTCTATCTATCTTTTGTAAATTGATAAATTACTAAGCATAAGGTTCTTGTTTCAATTTCTGGTTATTATCCAAATAATAGTATTAAATGGAACTTTGGTTACTTGTTCACTTTTCATGGAATTTGGAACTTGTTTTGGGGAAATTTTTGGGGTATTGGTTGCTATTTTTTCTTTTTTCATTTTTCGTCCGAGGAAGTGGCATTACATACTTCACCTGTGGTGAATTTCTTGTTGTATGAAGACTTGTATACAAGGTTGAAGTTTAAGATTTCTTTTCTGTTTAAGTCATTTGATGCCTTTAGTTCACATTCTGTTACTGCACATGGACGCTCTGCTTGCACTCCTAAATTAAACCCGTCTCTTTCTTGTGTCTGTATTACGTTCAGTAACTATCTATGTGAGGCCACCATTCGGAACAAATTTGCATGAGATTTGAATAAATGAATTATTTCCCTACGTTATCTATTTCATATTGTTGTTCTCTCTTCTTAATAATCGCAATCCATTTAATGATTTGTTTAATTACTTTGTCAATGCTAAATTAAGGTGCTCATGAAAGATCCATGTTTCTACAAGGGCTTGTGAGCAGCGCATGGCCATATCCCTTATGATCACATGAACCCCACTCAGATATATGGTTGTGTATTTGCACTGTCGTGGTTACATAGCAATTCATTGATGCTGACTAGCGTTTAATTTTTAATTATTGGTACTGTATCATAATGAAATTGCAAGCGCTAACAGTATTGTTCTCCCACTGAGGAGGTGTGATATGTTGAGCAACAACAGTCTTCCTTGATACACCTTTAACAACTGTGTAGTTTGACTTTTGTTCTTAGAACCTTCTATTCTCCCGGTCTAATGCAACTTTTAACTTGATTAATGATATTCTTCAGCAATTTGCAATTCTGACTGTTTTAACATTCTGTTATTAAGTATTCTCTTCCACACGATATTGTAACGCCGTAACGAATCCAAGCTGGTTAATTATTAGTACATACTGCTTCTCATCGTCGAAGACGTTCGTCAGACCACTGCTGCAGTTTCCGCATTTCCGCTATAGTAGATGGTGGGCGAAACAATGGCGTAGGTTTGAGAAGAGAAAATCACAATTCTAAAAACACTTGAGCAGTATGATTTAAAAGCCAGCCTGCTGTTGTAATTCTTTCACCTCCACGATGTTTTCTTTCCTTTTCTGTGTGCACTGGCCGTCATTCCACTGCTTACAATTTTCTCGAAAGCACGCGCAAAAAGCCTCTGCTAAACTAATTAGCCGTTCCGCCCACAGAGAACCACACTGCCCGTGCGGCATTTGTAAGCCACTGTGCGTCTAGAGAAGCGGCGCAGGAGTATACGTTTTAATTTCTGAGCGTTCCTTAACCAAATTACAGCGCAAATAAACGGAGACAGTTCATATTTCTCTTGCCCGAGTAATTAATAAACATAAATCTTAACTCCCCATTTTTTAACGGCTTAATCTCGTTTAGGTTACGGAGACTGCAGTTTATTTATTTTACTTGTAGCGTGGCACTGGATTCAGATCCACTCACCATTTCCTCTCGTTACGTTTTTATCTAATTTTTTTGCATAATGACTTTATAAGAGCACAGATATCAGTACCGCTACGATGTCTCGAATCTCACATTTACCCGTCTCTGCAGGACGCAGGTAGAGAACGGACGCGCTGGTGCACCGTCAGCTAGGGAATGGGGCGAGCGTCTGTCGCCTGCAGGAAGAGTGCGTAGGCAATTGGCTTGAGGGGTCAGATCGTGGAATGAACGAGTGCGAAACCGATCACGCACCTCTTTGGTGCGAAAAAGCGGCGGCGGGTATTTATTATATAATTAGCTTTGTGCAATATGAAACAGTATATTTTTCTTTATGACGACTGAATGGACTCTACAAGGGCAATGGATTGAAGAGATTGAAGAAATCTATGATGAGATAAAAGAAATTATTCAAATACTTAAGGAAGACGAAAATTTAATGGTCATGGGGAAGTCGACAGTAGGAAAAGGAAGAGAAGGGAAAACAGTAGGTGAATATGGAACGGGCGAAAGTAATGAATGACAAAGCTACCTTGTATAATTTTGCACAGAGCCTAATTTAATCACAGCTAACACATGGTTTAAAAATCATGAAAAAGCTTCTCTATATGGAGGAGACCTGGAGACATCGAAACGTTTCAGATTGACTGTATTATGGTAAGACAGACATTTCGGAACCACATTTCAAATTCTAAGATATTTCCCGGAGGAGATGTGGACTCTAACCACAATTTATTGGTTATGAACTGTAGATTAAAACTGAAGAAACTGCAAAAGGCTAGGAATGTAAGGAGAAGGGGCCTGCATAAACTGAAAGTACCAGAGACTGTAGAGGGAGCGTTAGAGAATGATTGAAAAGAACAGGGGAAAAGAATGCAGTAGAAGAAGAAGGCGTAGGAGATGAAATAGCGCAGGCAGCAGAGGATCAAGCAGGAAAAAGACGAGGGCTAGTAGAAATCATTGCGTAACGCAAGAGATACTGAATGTAACTGATGAAACGAGAAAACATAAAAATTGTAGCAAATGAAGCAGGCGAAAGGGTTATACAAGTGTCTAAAAAATTAGAGAGGCAGGAACTGCAAAATGCTAAGCAGGAATGGCTAGAGAACAAATGTAAGGATTTAGAATCATACAACAGTAGGGGAAAGATAGATGCCGCCTACAGGAAAATGGAAGAGACATTTGGAGAAAAGACAACCATCTGCGTGGAAATGAATAGCACAGATTGAAAACCAATTCTAAGCAAAGAAGTGAAAGCAGAAAGATCGAAGGAGTATATAGAGGGTCTATACAAGGTGATGTACTTGAGTGCAATACTATGGTTATGGAAGAGTGTGTAGGTGAAGATGAAATGGGAGATACCATACTGCATTAAGAATTTGACAGAGCACTGAAAGTCGAAACAAGGCCCCAGGAGTAGAGAACATTTGATTATAATTACTGATAGCCTTGGGAAAGCCAGCCATGACAAAACTCTTCCATCTGGTGTGCAAGATGTATGAGACAGGTGAAATACCTTCAGACTTCAAGAAGAATATAATAATTACAATTCCAAAGAAAGAAGCTGCTGACACGTGTGGAAATTACCGAAGTATCAGCTTAATAAGCCACGGTTGTTAAATTCTAACACAAATTCCTTATAGAAGAATGTAAGAACTCGTAGAAACAGACCTTGGGGAAGGTCAGTTAGAATTTTGGAGAAATGTAAGAGCACATGAGGCAATACTGAACCTACGACTTCTCACAGAAGATAGATTAAGTAAAGGCAAAGCTATTTTTTGTAGCATTCGCAGACTTAGAGAAAACTTTTGACAATGTTGACTGGAACACTTTTTCAAATTCTAAAAGTGGTAGGGGCAAAATACAGGGAGAGAAAGACTATATACAATTTGTACAGAAGCCAAATGGCAGCTATAAGAGCAGAGGGGAATGAAAGGAAAGCAGTGGTTGAGAAGGGAGTGAAGCAGGATTGCAGCCTATCCCCGATGTTATTCAACCTGTATATTGAGGAAACAGTAAAGGAAACCAAAGAAAAATTTGGAGTAGGAACTTAAGTCCAGTGGGAAGAAATAAAACTTTGAGGTCTGTCAATGAAATCGTAATTTTGTCAGAGTCAGTGGGGGACTTGGAGGAGCAGTTGATTGGAATGGACAGTGTCTTAAAAGGAGAATATAAGGTGAACATCAAGAAAAGTAAAACGACGGGAATAGAGCGTAGTCGATTTAAATTAGGTGATGCTGAGGGAATTAGATTAGGAAGTAGTAGATGAGTTTTGCAATATGGGCAGAAAATAACTGATGGTGGTTGAAATAGAGAGGATATAACATGTAGATTGCCAATGGCAAAAAAAGCTTTCCTGAAGATGAGAAATTTGCTAGCACTGAGTATAGATTTAACTGTTAGGAAGTCTTTTCTGAAAGTATTTGTATGGAGTGTAGCCATGTGTGGAAGAGAGACATGGACGACAAACAGTTTAGACGAGAAGAGAATGGAAGCTTTGGAAATGTGGTGCTATAGAAGAATGCTGTACGTTAGATGGGCAGATGACGAAACTAATGAAGAGGCACTGAACAGAACTGGGGAGTAATGAAATCTGTGGCACAAACTGTCTAGAAGAAGGGATCTGTTGGTAGGACACATTTTGAGACATGAAGGGATCATTAAGCTGGAGTACTGGAGGGAACTGAGAGGGTAAAAATCGTGGAGGGAGACCAAGAGATAAATACAGTACGTAGATTCAAAAGGATGAAGGTTGCAGTGGTTACTCGAAGAGGCTTGCAGAGGATAGAGTAGCATGGAGAGGTGCATCAAACGAGTCTTCGAACTGTAGACAACAAGAACAACAGCAACAAAGGCAATGGCTAATCCGAGTAAAACTGTGAATAGTGAACATGCGTAAGTATCGCGAATGGATTTCAGATCGATGTAGGAACATTTCCATGAACTCAAAGCACAGTTGTACCCGTGGTAGTGGGAGTGGCTGGAATGGGCTGAGCTGTGAGTGAACATGTGTATTTGACCATTTATTCACTAACCACATAAAACATGTTTAAAAAACTGGGTATCCAAAATAACAACAAAGATTTATTAATAAGGTAATAATCATTCAATAGAAGGCAAATGCAAGAAACAATAGCACGTAATTTAAGGCCGTGGTGATTGCACAACCCCAAAGAATGAAAACAGTAATAATCAAAAATATTACAAATACATAATGACCTTACACTGTTAAGAACAGAATGTCAAATAAAACCGAGCTCTGCAAATTTCCATTTCACGAAAAAATAATCAAAAATGTTAAAAACAGAGAATAATGTACATATTGCACTGTTTGTAAATGAAAGCAGAGAAGCAAATAAAACCTACACAAACAGTGAAACAGACAGGAAGTTCAGCCTTATTTAATAGAACCCATGGCCCTGCTGAATTACTCACTGCAAATTAATTAGAATTACCATCACGCTTGCCATATGAAGAAATGTAGAGCAATGCACTGCGGTGACAAACGTCGTATATAATTTGTATTCAAAACCCTACACCTGTGTCACAGAACAAATTCTACGTCGAGAATACTTTACACAAGTTTAAGGGAAGAAATGCTTCCGATAATTATTACAGTATTTAAAGAACATCAAAATATGAACAGGCTGAAATGAACAAACAGTACATGAGACTATGTTAATCAATTCAACTGTAAAAAGCTAAGGAGCAAATTATTAGCAAAATGAGAAATATGCAAAAGTGAAATGCCAAAATGAGCACTTCTCAATTGGGACTAAATCAAAACAATCAGAATGGTTGAAAGAGAGCACAATAACATGAGCCATAAACGAATAAGAGCTAAGCAACTAAGCAAATAAGAGAATAGGCAAAAATGAGATGCCAACAAAATGAGAGCTGGCCGAACTCAGTCGGCACTTATATACGGTTGTGCTCGTGGCGGCATCTCGCGGCCCGTACGCAACACGCGCGCCTGCGACCGCAATGCACGCTTAGCGCTCGCGGCGGCGTCTAGCGGCCCGTACGCAAGTTGTGCGTTTGCTGTCGCAGGTCGACCCTTAATCAATGATGTTACATGGCCCCCTATGTGGAAGGCGGTTAATTTATTAAATGTGTGACACATTTTGTCAGTTTACTCGGATCGCAAAATTTTACTTTAAATTTTCAAATTACTATCCTTTTTTCTACCACCTTTACATTCAGTGGTTCGCAGAATAATCATTGATTATCACATAGCCGCGCGGGATTAGCCGAGCGATCTCAGGCGCTGCAGTCACGGACTGTGCGGCTGGTCCCAGCGGAGGTTCTAGTCCTCGCTCGCGCATGGGTGTATTTTGTGTTTGTCCTTAGAATAATTTACGTTAAGTACTGTGTAAGCTTAGGGACTGACGACCTTAGCAGTTAAGTCCCATAAGAATTCACACACATTTGAACATTATCACATATAATGATATAAATACAAATCATATGACGACAGTAATACAAAATATTTTATTATATATTCTTCTACATCTATTGAATAGAAGGTATTGTACAATATTTCAGTTGATGCTTTGGTGTAAATATTTAATTATTTTACAGGTTTTATTTAACTACAAAAGCTGTAATGATCAACAGGCATTTATACTGTTTGTAAATTCATTGTATATACATTGTGAGATCTACTGTACATGGAAACGTCTGGAAATCATTTATGTAGATGAAATTTTTCTGTAGTGTACTTTGTTAACTTCGAAGGTACTACTTTAAAAATGTGTATGGAAATATAGAGCACACACACACATGTATCTATCCAACCTCTTGCAACGAGAAGTTATTTTTCAAAAAGAATACGTGCCAGGTTGGCTCGAAAGACCCCAAATTATCCGAGTCCTTCGAGTAATGATGTTCAACATCGTTCTTGTCGTCATGTTTATATTCACACGACTCCTTTTTCTTTTTTCATCTCAGATCTAGTCTGAAACGATATATATACGAAATAGTACATATTCATATCTATTAGAAGAAAAAAAAGGAGAGAAAAGTATTCCTGAATGAGTGGAAGTAACTTATCTTTCGTGAATTACAAGTTGAAAGGACTTGACTCTTCCGAGTCTTTTCTTGTATTGATGTGCATATAGAGAACCATAACTCTCGTAAGATTTTGTCTCATGCTATGTTTCCACAATTTATGACCTAATTGTCCTGTTATATTAGGAACAATTTTACAGTTGGTTTATATTTTTTAGTATTTATTTTAAAGGAAAAAAAACATTTTATGTTGTTCTTACACTACATTATCCTCATTCCTTTGCATTAGAAATATTTGTTTTATCAACATTTTACCAGAAGCATCTTTACAAAATTCTACTGGACACACTTAAATTTTATATAGAAAATGCGCTACCTCGATACTGCACTATTTCGTTATAACTTCCTGTACTTTCACATATCACATAATATAATCAATTTTTAGGTGTTGTTTTTCCAAAAAATATTTTTCTCTTACGAGTGTAGGAAACATCTTTAAACAGTTAAAGTGTTGAGCTGAAAATTTTGAATAAAACACTGAAAAAGCAAATTTAATAGTAGCAACATACGATGTTCAGTCCAAGATGGTTATCTGTACAGTCATTCTGTTTTTTTTTAATCTATATACTTTTTAATGTCTTGATGAGGATATAGTCCCTTTTGTTTAAGGGCACCGGGATACACTAATAGATACTCGCCAGGATGGGGTATATTCTCTATTAAAAAAGGTCCAGTATATAATAGCTGCCACTTTTTATTCCTTTTTGACAATACTGACGATTTCACATGACTTCTAATCAGGACTTTATCATCGACTAAGAATGTTCTTTTCCCAGTTAGTCTATTATCAAAATATTTCTTGCTCAATTGTGCTTGGTGATGTAGATAAATGGTCGTCTGCTTGATCTTTTCGTCGAAAGAGATGCTTTGTCGACCAAATTTCTGTCCACTCATTTTGTTCGAGCTTGATTATTTACAATTTCCTGAAATGGTTTTACATAACTGACCCAAGCAGTATGTTTGTTATGGCAATACGTCCTTAAAAATCTTATAACTCACGAAATACCCTTCTACGGGGTTCGCTTCCGGATGATATTTGGACACAAGTATTTGCCTAATTTGTAGAGCGGCCAAACATCTTTTCCACGTGGATGAGGTAAATGTGGTCACATTGTCTGACAATATCGCTTGCGGTTTTCCCACGTGCGGTATAAAATCAGCAATTAATTTTCAAAGTGTGGAAGAGCTTTTGGGCGACTTAAGGACATAAATTCTGAAGAACTTCGTAAAAACATCAAAAAATGCCACAAAGAATTTTGCACCACCCCTGGCTACTGGGAATGGCCCGGAAACATCGACCGCTAAAATCTGCAATGGAGAGTCTGGTAACATTGGGTGTAGTTCACCTTTTCTACATATATTTATGGCTTTCACCTTTTGACAGATTACACAATTGCGAATCAAGTTCTTGACTTTCTTTCAAAGATTGGGGAAATAACAACATGTCCCAATTTTATTAGCACACTTAATAACCCCAAAGTGTCCCCAGGTGTTACGGGTATACCATACTAATCGGTCTAGACAATCAACCAGAATACATGCTCACCACTTTTCAGATGCAGGATTCTTCCTATAAAATAGCACCTGTTTTTCAAGTCTATAATGGCTGCTGAGTTTTGGATTACGACCTCTCAATAGCTCCTGTTTAACCGAGTCCACCGAGGGTCGGCATCTTGCAATGGTGCTATATTTTTACCTACGTCAACAAAATACTGTCTATTTGCCTCATCTTTCATTAGAAACACGCTAAATTCCAATGTTAGATCTGAGGATGGGGAACATTCGTTTAGTCCTTGGGCATGGGCGTACCCAGCGAGTGGAGGAGCAAAGGGGGGGGGGGGGCAGCTGCCCCCCCCCTAGAAGATATTCGCGGTTTTTCACTAGTTTACTGTTTTATTTAATAAGAAATGCTGCATGTTTTCTCGGATTGTACAAGTGCATTCTTGTACCTAAAATGTTAATTAAAAGCAGTTTTTTACTGGTTTACTGTTTTATTTAATAAGAAGTGCTGTATGTTGTCTCGAGTCCTTGTTCCCTGAGACTAGTATGACCTGCCCCCCATCCCCCCCCCCCCCCCCCCCCCCAGTTGAGATCCTGGGTACGCCCTTGTCCTTGGGGGCATCTGAGACAGGGCGTCAGCAACAATGTTGTCCTTACCAATGATATACACTATCTCGTAACTGTATTCTTGCAAAGCAAGAGAACACCTGGCAAGAAGTCGTGCATGTAGGAGTTTGCAACTATGCAAAAAGCTTAAGCCTTATGATCGCAATAGACTTTGGTATGTGCACCAGCTAAATAATAATGGAATTTTCGGAACGACCACAGAATGGCAAGTAGTTCCAATTCTGTAGTATAGTAAGATCGTTCACATGAGGTTAAAGTCCTACTCGCGAATGCAATTGTGCAAAAGGTGGGTTGTCCAATATTTTGAACTTGGAACAGACATGATCCTAATCCCACATTGGATGCGTCTGCAAACAAACAAAATTCAATACTCATATCAGGATCATAGAGTAATTTTGCATTTAATAAAGGCTCTTTCATTTTTTCAAAATCCGACTGGCATTCCGGAGACCAATTCCAGTACGTATTCTTTTTGAGGAGACGTAACAACGGCTCCGCATTTATTATTTGATTTGGAACATATCGGCGATAGAATGACGCCAGTCCCAGAAAAGCTTTTAATTGCCGTTTTGTTCTGGGCACTGGAAATTTCGCTATGGCATTCAATTTTTCACTATCTGGGAAGATACCATACGAACCAATCATATGGCCCAAAATTTTAATTTTCTCTAGTTCAAACTTCAATTTACACAGATTAGCTGCAATACCAGCATTCTCCAGTATTTCCATATGTTCCTCCCAACTATTTGTGGCGATCAAAATGTCGTCTACAAACAGTGATACCTTACTCACAAGTTCGGGACCCAACGCTTCAGCAAGTGCCGCAATAAAGACACCTGAGCTTATATTTAAACTGAATGGTAAAACTTCGAATTGATAACTTCTTCCTGTGTGAATGAAGGCTGTAGATATCCTAGATTGTGCCGCAATAGGAATTTGCCAGTAGGAAGTCTGAGATCGAGGATAGAAAAATATTTTACGCCATGATATCTCTGTATCAATTCGTCTATACTCTCGGGCCTTGTTCTCACCGGTATTATAATTTTATTAATTTCTCTTGCGTCGAGAACTAGTCGTACTTGTCCATTTGGTTTGTCTACAGCAAGTGAGGGGCTCGAATAAAGACTGTCAGATGGTGCTATGATGTTCCATGCAAGCATCTTTTGAATTTCATTACTAACTGCGTTTCTTTTTCTCCATGGTACCTGGTACGAACTATGACAGAAGGTTTTATGTGGCATGACATTCATCCTATATTCATATCCCCTAATCGCACCAGGTTTTTCTTCGAATACTCGTTCGTATTTCACGAGAACCTTAAACAATTTAGAACACTGCTCTGAGGACAGCTGAGCAGATTCAGAGACTATTTTTAACATTAGTTCATGTCGGTCAGATTTTATTTCTTGAACCTGATTCCCTGAGCCTGTAGTTTTATTTGTTGAAATGAACTTCATTTGTATACCCGGGCAAAACCTTCCATGTGTGTCGGTTATCCTCAGTAATTTTAGAGAGACGATTTTCTGTTTGACCTTCAACTCACATATACCGTTAGAAAAGTCGATCTTTGCATCCTTTTCTTGCAAAAAATAAAACCCTAAAATATAGTCCACTGTCAGCGCATCAAATATGAGGAACGTACATTCAATCGCTACATATACAAATTCTATCTCTAATTGGGCTTGTATTTTCACGCTTCTACTTCTCCCTCCAATGGCTCCCAAAACCTTACAATTGCTAACCGGCAATATTGGCACCCGTTTTGCTTTAGTAATCTGTCTAAATAAGTCCATAGAAATCACATTAATATCAGACCCAGTATCAAATATTGCGTTCACTGAAATACCTTCGATTAATATTTTAACGGCAGATTTTATAACTGCCGGATGATTGGTGCTGTATTTAGTGTCCTCGTTATACAATTTATTTCTCATGTCAGTGCCATCATTGTACCTTAACAGTTTTAATCTTAAATCAGAATCGTCCCTATCTCGCCCACCCGCCTGCTCCTCGGGACTTAATGCGGCGGTAATTTGTTTTCCACTGCCTGAGAAATCGGCCGCATTTCGGTATCATTTACTTCATCGATTACTATTGGTGGCGAATGCTGTCGCCAGTTTTGATTTATCGGGTTTTGTGTCTGGGTATTCTGTCCCCCCTGATTTCTGTTTTGTGTCGTTTCGTTATTATTGTAGTATCCTGGAGTGGACCTACGTTCCTGCCTACTATCCGCAGTACCTCGTTCCCACCGGCCTGTTCTACCGTAGCCGTACGCGTTGTTATTGTCTTGGCTTTGGTACACCGAGCTGGGTTCTCTGCCAGTCGGCTCGCGATGCTGAATATTTCCATTCCTCCACGACTGACTTGATTTAGAGATCTTGCCCGCACATCCTCCTGCATCAAATCAATTGCATCTAGGATGGACATAAACTCATCAATGTTTGCGTCTGGGGCGTGAATTAATAGTCATTTTACTCTTAAGAATGCACAACAAATCTTTATGCGAAATTGGCTCGTCCCAGTATTTCGTTTTATTCACGTACTTCTTGAAATACTTTCGGAGCGTTCCTTTGCTATAACTAAACTATTCGGGGTTCAATACAGCCTCACGAAGTCGTTGCTGTACCCCTAAAGACCAATATTTCGCGAGAAACCTTTTTTCAAACTCGTCATATGTGGAAAATTTTTCAATGACTTCAGTCGCCCACAAGGCCGCATCATTTAATATGAATCCACTTACGTAACACATGTTTTGTAATTCCGTCCATTTTGTGGGTAACATGCCATGGAAAGAACGAATAAATACTACTGGATGCACCCCACTCATGTCAGGTGAGAATGACTGACCCCTCCTGTGTTTGATAATGTTTTCCTCCATAATGACATTTACATAAGGTGTCGTAGCCCCCGGTAATGAATATGATTCGTGATCCCGAGTTACCTCACAATTTACTTCGGTGGCTTGCCCCTGCTTTTGTGTACTAGCATCTATTACGTTCTCTCCACGTGTCGGCGTGGAAACATCACTCTTGACAACCTCTTTAATATCGGCAAGCTCATTACTAAATTTGTTTACTTGCCCATTTACTCCCCTTCGCCATTGAGATAATTCCTGAGTAATTTGCATTTTTACTTCAGAAATCTGAGCAGTTGGATCTATCGATTGTCTTTCTTGTTCTTTTGAAATGGAATTTACGGCTTCCTTTACCCGAGAATCTATTTTTACAGATATTTCCATATGCTTGAATGACAATTCGTCGAGTGTCGTAGACAATTGATTTACTATGACCTCGAGAGCGCCTTGATTTCCTTTTAACTGTTTTACATCCGAATTTAAGTTTCCTGTTTTTTATTCATCTCACCTACTTGAAAAAATATAGCGGAGATGGTACTCGTCATGATTCGTAATTGCTTTTGTATACTGGAAAGATTTTCAGCAACTTCTAATTCCTCAGTCTCACTAGTCTCCAATTGTACTTCACCTACTTCCTTTAAATCCATGATTACACACGTCAATTTCCAATCTTAGGGTATTCGTCACACGAAATACGGATAAATATTCAGGGACGCATGTCCCTCACGCTTGCGCGGCGGCCTGTTTTGATTCCACTTGGCCGTGGCTCGACTTATCTACAGCTCTACCCGCTACGATACGTACCGTAGGAAAGGAACATTGTTCACCGAGTATCGGTTGGAAATTATTCACTACACTTGGGTGTTCTACAGTTAGACAAACCACTAGGACAAAATAAAGTATGTTGCTCACCAAATACCTCGTTTAAACAGCTGAACCGTCGATTTTGAAGAATCCATTTATAATTACAATTGCTCATACATATATATATTTGGTGCCTACAGTGTCACGTCTTTCAGTGTCACACAAAATTTTATTTTTAAAGGGGATCACTTAAGACTATCCCTATGGGTTTGCCCCTCAAATTTCTCCCTCATATCACAAAATTGTCGTCTGATGTAGTACAAAGTGAAAAAATAAATTCTTTTTAAAGCACAGTTTCGTATATAATTTATATTCAAAACCTTACACCTGTGTCACAGAACAAATTCTACATCGAGAATACTTTACACAAGTTTAAGGGAAGAAATCTTCCGATAATTTTTACAGTATTTAAAGAACATCGAAATATGAACAGGCTGAAATGAACAAACAGTACACGAGACTATGTTATTAAATTCAACTGTAAAAAGCTAAGGAGCAAATTATTGGCAAAATGAGAAATATGCAAAAGTGAAATGCCAAAATGAGCACTTCTCAATTGGGACTAAATCAAAACAATCAGAATGGCTGAAAGAGAGCACAATAACATGAGCCATAAACGAATAAGAGCTAAGCAACTAAGCAAATAAGAGAATAGGCAAAAATGAGATGCCAACAAAATGAGAGCTGGCCGAACTCCGACGGCACTTATATACGGTTGCACTCGTGGCGGCATCTCGCGGCCCGTGCGCAAGTTGTGCGATTGCTGTCGCAGGTCGACCCTTAATCTATGATGTTACACAGTTCACGTAAACCTTCAGCTCAAAGTCCGGTATAATATAATCATTTGACAACAGTGCAGTTAAAGTAGTCAAGCTCACACCTAGCGATTGGATAAACACGCCGTAAGGTAGTACCATCCTGTGTATAGGATACCGCTCGTGTAACGGGCATACTTACAAAAAGCGCCGGAGCCTGCACAGGACTACATGCTAACCGGAACACACACAGGACAAAGGCTAATTCCCGTTCACACACTTCAGTAAGATGGTAAAAAAGGCTAATTTACTCAAAATCCGCCTGGCATGCCGTACTTATGTACACCAAACAGGACGCCCAGCACGGCCTTATAGCCAAATGTCCGCCAGCGTATGGCTACCCAAACGTGTGTTCCAAAATTCCTTCTTGACCATTACACAACACTCTGCTTTCTCGACGTCAGCATTCTTCTCGGTCGTACACACAGCTCTTGTCGGTGATTCAGTTCGTTCTTATCGGTAGCACACCGCGTTCTGTTCTTCCATCACAGCTGGCTCCGCGCGTTTGCTCGGGCCTGCACTGATGTAAAGGCGCCACCACTGGCAGCGCCCTCTGTATGGCAGAAATTGCCGCGAACGTCTAGTGACGGCAAGACAAGAAAACCCTGCGTATATCGTAAACTAATGTTAAGATTCAGTTTTTTTCACAGTACAAACACGGGCTCCCTCAAGGATCAGTACTGGCTCCATTCCTTTTTAATGTTATATCAGTGGTACGCTAGACGCTAGGTCACGTAAGTTTTTCTACGTTGACGATGTGACTATAGGCACTTAAAACAAGTGGTTAGAAGAAGGAGACACAACCCTAACAGTTAACCTAGAAGCATTAAATCAGTGCTACAAAAAATGGCTACTGTGCCCAAAACCTAATAAACAGAGACTTGCGTCTTCCATTTAAACAACCGACTAGCAAATACAGAACTAAACCTAATCTTCTCCGCACAGAAAGTCAAACACAACAAATATCCCAAATATCTGGATACAACTCTTGGGAGGTTACTTACCTCCAAAAAAACACCTTGAACTAACTACCGAGAAGTTCAAAACCCGAAATAACATCATCCAGAAATTAGTAGGTACCACATGGGGAGCACTTCTCTGCTCAGTGGCGGAGTACTGTACCCATGTGTTGAGTAGGAGTACCAATGTGAGGAAAAATGACGTCCAGCTCAATGAATCTATATGACAGGAAATGGAAATGAGCGTATGGTATCGTTGGCTGGGACGTCCCATCCGGGGGAGTTTGGCCGCCAACTACAAGTCTTATTTCAGTCTACGCCACATTGGGCAACTTGCACTCCGGTGATGAAAGGGTGATGACGACAACACTACACCCAGTCCCCGAGCGGAGAAAACCTCCAACCCGGCCGGGAATCGAATACGGGCCCGCTTGCATGGAAGGCGACCACGTTACCACCCAGCTAAGCAGGCGGACATAACAGGAAATTTAATTCTACTAGCATGGCTTCATGTACTGTCAGATATTGCTCCACCAGAAATCCGAACACAACAGCAACAATCCACGAATGAAAACAAAAATAAAACACCCAAATGTACCAAGATTGCTTCCCATACACCAAGTATAAAAAAACGCCTGAAATCAAGAGCGCCAATATGGGAAGATAGATTACTTGCCGTAGGAACTACCTATGACAGCCCGGAACACTGGAAAATAGGAAAACACATTCGCGGTGAATGAAGTTCTTCCAGAAAACTTCTCACCGTGCGCAGGCTCGTGGATCTACAAAATTCCACCCGTCCGAATGTCTATTCTGATGAAAAACGCCTAGGGAGTCTTATGTCCAGTATCTCTTGGAATGGAAAACACATTATCCTTTTCACAACTAAGAAATACTGTATTTTCATATGTTCTTCTTGCACAGTACATTAACAATACTGCTTGTATCTAGTAGATCGTTCAACTTGCTGAATTCAAAATTTATCAAGATGGCTAACTGTAATAATGCAGGAAAATAGTTTCAGACAATAACTCAGTAACACGTTCACTCTATAGAAGTACCCGCACAAGAGTCCTCTTACACATCTTTCACCGTTCTTAGCAAAAATCCAGAGGGAAACTCTGTACGCCATAGAGTGCATGGCTTCTCTCTCGCAGTCTCTCATTTTTTGAAAATCACTACAATGGAATATAATTTGTCAGTTTATTAATGCGGGAATATATTATAACTACCTACGCATCGTCCATTTAGGGATCGTCAGACTAAGATTAGAATAACTGTTGCGTGCACAGAGGCAGTCAGACACTCATTCTTCCCGCTCTCCATACGTGAATGGAGCGGAAAGACACCCTAATTATTGGTACAATGGGACGTATCCTTGGCCATGCAATCCACGGTGGTTTCCTGAGTATAAATGTAGAGTAGATGCAGATGCAACCACATACATAATGAGCCCCTTGGAGCCGAAATGTAATTCATGTTATTTTTGTGTTAATATATTTAATGGTTTACTAGGAGTGCTACACAAAATTCAACAGTGCTTTTCGTGTTATTTTTATCGTATATGTTATCAAAATAGTTTTTCCTCATATTAACAACGTCAATAAACTTACTCCAGTTATAGATCTGACATAAGGACCCAAATGAAGCTACACCTCTTATGGTATGAGGAGGTAAAGGATTTTATTTACTACGAAAATGTAGATGGCAATCAAGAACACCGTATTCACGTAATGGCAGAGCGCGTCTGGTAACTGGTGAATAGTAACTAACCTGGTCTGGCATCTCACAGCAACAATTCTGACGCAAAAATGTACTACGAATCGGAAAACAAGCTGAATACATCGAAGATTAGTCTTTGGGAAGGTATCTCGGAATCGCAAGTTGGTCAAGTTACTCGTAAGGGCCAGTAGACAAAGCAACAGAGAGGCAGAAGGAGAAGCTCTACTTCAGATGCCAGAGCGCGTTTGGAAACTGGTTAATAGTAACTAACATAGAGGTGTGGCGTACCCCAGGCAAGTATGTTGGATCCTTTCCTGCTCATGCTGTGTATTAGCGATATTGCGGACAATATTAATACTAACCTCAGACTTCTCGCAGATGGTGCAGTTATCTACGACGAAGTACAATCTGAATCGAAGTTGTGCAAATATTAAGTCAGACCCTGATAAGCTCTCGAAGTGATGCAATGAATGACAACTTCTTTTAACTGTTGAAAAATGTGGAGTTGTGCACTTCACAAAACGAAGAAATATAGTATCCTATTAATATAATATTAATGAGTCACTCTTGGAATCTGTAAACTCGTATAAATACTAGAGTGTAACATTTAGTAGGGACATGATTTGGAACGATCACATAGGCTCAAACGGGGATAAGGCAGGTAGCAGATTTCGGTTTATTGGTAGAATACTATGGTAATGCAATCAGTCTACAGAGGAGATGGCTTGCAAACTACTCGTGTGACCCATCTCAGAATATTGTTCAAGTGTATGGGACCTGTACCAAATAGGACCGGCGGGATACTTTCAATGTGTACGGAGAAGGGAAGAATGAATTGTCAGGGTGAGTGTCACTGAGTTGATGAAAAAACGGTACTGCCAGACTGCCAGATTCCCGAAGATAGGCGAAAGCCATGCCGAGGAGGTCTACTAACAAAGTTTCAATAACCGACTTTAAATGATGCCTCCAGGAATATAATAGAACTCCCTATTTATAGCTCATATAAGGATAGCGAGGATAAGATTAGAATAACTACTACATGCACAGCGGCATTCAAATAATCCAAAATGTAGAAACCATTTGGAATCAAGTAGCGATCAGTATAAAACGCTAAAAATCAAACAAAACCATACTTTTAGGACCTCGCTCCATCTGCTGCCACAAGCAGCCATAATGACGGGGAAAAGCTTGAAGATGGTCTGAGGAATGGGCCGAAACAGATTGCTAATGAATAAAAATTTGAAAACGCGATCTTGACTGTTTTTATTTCATTTTTAGCATTCAAACTATCATTTTTCCGCGCTCCATACGTCAATGGAACGGGTAAAATTCCTATTACTGATGCGGTGATATGTTCTCTCTGTCACGCACTTTACGGTGGGTCGCAGAGTATATATGTAGATGTAGATGCAACACGGAGATGTGTCTCTTCGATACCTCACATCACCTTTTCTTGCTGCTCACCATACGTAAACCACTACCATGGCAACCTGAGTCGGCCAGTGTTTGAACTGAAGACCACAACAACGACAGCCACCGGCTCACAGCGCATGGCCGCTCCAGTTGCCTCAACTCGCGTTTGGTAAGCCGAAGTGGCGTGACGTCACGGCCAGAGGGCGGCAAAGCCGTGCGGAAGTTGGCACCGGCGTGGCCTCCGCAGGCGATTAACTGGCTGGAGCTGGGGCTGGAGCTCAACTCAGCTCAACTCCAGCCGCTTTGAGGCGCGGCTCCGCTCCGCCTAATGAAATCCCCAGCGGCTGGCGCCTCCTGGGGCCGACGCGTTGCCCCCATCGTTAGCTGCTCACTTCACTGACCTACTTCACAGCATTTTTCTCTTCCTTGTGGCTACTATGTATAGTCTGTTGAACAGTGCTTAAGGACTGACAGCTATGAGGGAAGTTATGGCGTAAGGTTCATTAGGAAGGCACGACACGGTTTCAGCCAATGTCATCAGAGCTTAAGGGCTAAGGCTACTACGGAGTTCCTTAAATAACTGTTGCGCGAGAAATAACGCAAGAAAAGAGGACTATGAGTTGTGGTAACTGACGTGCCTACGGCATAGGAGCATTTCCAGAGTTCGTAGCGCGAACGGATGAACCTGTCCCGTTTTCTAAGTGGTAGCGGTTACACGTCAATTAAATAACGCAATGTTTTGGTCAGCGGCCACGATTGACGTCGAATGCTGTTCTACATTCACGATAGTATGTATGGGTATTAGAGTAGGAAATGAGACACTTAAGTAGTAAAGGAGTTTTGCTATTTGGGGAGCAAAATAACTGATGATGGTCGAGGTAGAGAGGATATAAAATGTAGAAAGCGTTTCTGAAGAAGAAAAATTTGTTAACATCGAGTATAGATTTAAGTGTCAGGAAGTCGTTTCTGAAAGTATTTGTATGGAGTGTAGCCATGGAAATGAAACATGGACGATAAATAGTTTGGACAAGAAAAGAATAGAAGCTTTCGGAATGTGGTGCTACAGAAGAATGCTGAAGATTAGATGGGTAGATCACATAACTAATGATGAAGTATTGAATAGAACTGGGGAGAGGAGGAGTTTGTGGGACAACTTGACAAAAAGAAGGGACCGGTTAGTAGGACATGTTCTGAGGCATCAAGGGATCACAAATTTAGCATTGGAGGGCAGCGTGGAGGGTAAAAATCGTAGAGGGAGACCAAGAGATGAATACACTAAGCAGATTCAGAAGGATGTAGGTTGCAGTAAGTACTGGGAGATGAAGAAGCTTGCACAGGATAGGGTAGCATGGAGAGCAGCATTAAACCACTCTCAGGACTGAAAACCACAACAACAACAACATGCATGGGTAGCCCCAAACTCACTGTGGCGTTTATTGACATTAAAGTACTTGTAATGGAGGAAGAAAAGTACAAAGTTTTATATCATGTTGGCGAAAATGATGATAAAAATTCTTGTAAGAAGATTCAGCTCATACACACTGAACAGCCAGAAATGGTACACTTACTTAACATCATGTAGGGCCCCCGCGAGCACGCAGAAGTTCCGCAACACGACGTGGCTTGGACTCGACTGATGCCTAAAGTAGTGCAGGAGGGAACTGACAGTAGGAACCCTGCAGGGTTGAATCCGTAAGAGTACGAGGGCATGGAAATCTCTTCTGAACAGCACGTTGCAAGGCATCCTAGGTATGCCCAATAATGCTCATGTCTGTGGAGTTTGGTGGCCAGCGGAAGTGTTTGAACTCAGCAGAGAGGTTCTGAAGTCACACTGTAGCATTGTCCTCCTGGAATTTACCAAGTCTATCGGAATGCAAAATGGACATGAATGGATACAGGTGACAAGATTGAATGCTTACGTGTGTGTCACCTCTCAGAATCGTATCTAGACGTATCAGGGGTCCTATATCAATCCAACTGCGCACACCATTACGGAGACCGAACAGTCCCCTGCCCTGCTGATACGTAGGGTTCGTGGATTCATGAGGTTTTCTCCATAACCGTACACGTCCAACCGCTCGATACAATTTGAAACGAGACTCGTCCGACGAGGTAACATGTTTCCAGTCACAACAGTGCAATGTCGATGTCCACACACCCAGGCTACGCGTAAAACTTCCTGTCGTGCAGTCGTCAAGGGTACACGAGTGGTGCTTCGGCTCCGAAAGATCATATCAATGATGTTTCGTTCAATGGTTTGCAGGCTGACACTTGTTAATGCCCCAGAACTGAAATGTGCAGCAATTTGCAGAATGGTTGCACTTCTGTCATGTTGAATGATTCTCTTTAGTCGTCGTTGGTCCCGTTCTCGGAGGAACCTTTTCCGGCCACAGCGATGTCAGAGATTTGATGTTTGACCGGATTCCTGATATTCAGGGTACACCCGTGAAATGGTCGTACGGGAAAATCCCCACAGGATCGCTACGTCAGAAATGTTGTGTCCCATCGCTCGTACGCCGAATAAATCACCACGTTCGAACTCACTTAAATCTTGATATTGTGGCGTTCGCTGTGTTATTCGGTGGTTTGGTATTTTATTAATTTGTAAATGAAAATGATAACCTTATTTTATTACATTGAGTAATTACTAAATAATCTTTCTCCCGGTTAAAGATTTGGTCAAGTTGCTAAAGAACTCCAAGTTAACGTCGTGTTAAAGTGTTGTCTGTAAGTTGTGTAAGTGTCACTAAATCACAGTTCATACCACAGATTCTATACAACTATTGATTATGATGGAAACAGTTATCTTCAGCAAAATTGTCATTAAAACCACCGAATATCAGCCGCGCACAACACTGACGTATGTTACCTGAAACAATATTCTTCGCAACTCGTGCGTAATTAATTTCGGCTCCATACATCAGCTAGAAAAGTTTCTTATAACGATCGTGCTATGAACACTGTTTTTAAAGAACCAATCAGATTCGAATTATTTTCATTAAAATGAGTTCGGGACCACCAGTGCACATTTATTTTTACACATTTGTATTACGTTCGACATTTATGTCTGCAGAGTTGCGTAATTTGAATTTGCCGATGAGATAATTATTAAGATGGCGGCAGACAATTGATAGAGACTTTCTATTGTTAGAGCAAATAGGATAAGTATTTGAAATACTTAATAAACTTTACTTTCATATTGTGCACTATTTACACTTCATCAAGCAAACCTTTGATTTTTTTCTAAGGAAAACAGACAAAAAACGCAATGCAAATCGCTATCATCAATGGCTGCGCTCCTTGCAGCGGAAAGCCGGCCGGTGTGGCCGAGTGCTTCTAGGCGCTTCAGTCTGGAACCGCGCGACCGCTACGGTCGCAGGTTCGAATCCTGCCTCGGGCATGGATGTGTGTGATGTCCTTAGATTAGTTAGGTTTAAGTAGTTCTAAGTTTTAGGGGACTGATGACCTCAGATGTTGAGTCCCATAGTGCTCAGAGCCATTTGAACCTTGCAGCGGAAAGAAATAATTAACACAGATAATGCTTACTGAGAGAGGAATTAAAGTTACAAATAATTGTTCACTCATATTTATGATAATAATGAACTCTATTCTCAAGTAATAATTAACAAATAATTACAATTTCTTAACAGACCGCAGTTTGATATGCGTCTTGCGTCCTGAACCTACAAAAGCTAACCAACAAAAGGTAAAAAACAAAGGAAGACAAACGCAGATCATTAAAGGAATTTTCAATTATCATTGTCTTTCTATGATTCACATCGATATCTCTCATTACATCATAAAATATTATATAAATAATTATTATTTATTTCACTGATTTTTTCATATGTCGGATGGATAATGTTTGTAACTGTTAGAGGCATTATTTCCTCTGGTCCCTATGTTTAAATAACCTGCCATTATAGCAGCAGTAACCGATGTAACGACTGCGCGAGGCAGTTTTCTTATATAGGCGTTGCCTACCGCACCGCCGTATTCTGCCTGTTTACATATCTCTGTATTTGAACACGCATGCCTATGTCAGTTTTTTTGGCGCTTCAGTGTACTGTCTCTCATATTTCTATCTTTGCCTGCAGGTTTTTCACGTTCTTTAGAACGGAGGCACTCAGATGACAGTACTGACATACGATAACACTCAAAGAAGAAAATTGGACAGTTTTTCAGTCTTGCATATCTGGCTTCAAGCACTTTCCTTAGCAAGTTCGATTTAAAATTATCCATTTTCACTGTTTTCTTCTGTTTCAATCGTCAACCAATAACGAAATAATCGCTTCTGTTGTTACGTTTAGTTCTGTCTCAATTCTCGACACGTTTACTTCGCTCCAGTCAGTGCACATTGGGCCTTTTAAAAAGGAAACAATGTCAGCAACACATTATGTACCCGACGTGCTACCAAACCTGCGTTTTTTTCTGCATAAAACTCTGCGTTATTTAACGTATAGTGTAGACAGGTGTAAAAAAAAAAGCGCCATTGTGGCCTTCGGCTACAGCCACGATTCTCCACCCCTCCCGCCAAACAACTCTATCCGCTTGCGCTATGGTCAACTGCGTTTCTAGGCAGAGATCTTTCGGTGTGCCTTGTTTTGTGTCTTGTCATTTTTTTATAGTTTCTGGGTTAATATTCTATGCGTTATTACTATTGTTTGTTGTGTGATACTGAATAGCATCAGAAGCATATTCGTCAAATGCTATTCAGTCAAAATCTTCGAAATCGCTGTCTTCGCGACGGATTTGGCGTACGAGAGAAATCCTTTGTGCGCTATGCGCCTACACCCTCAATAATTGTTCTTAATTATGCTCCCAACCACTACTTTGTTGTTGACAAGACGCTTATCGTGGGAACGCTAAACTAGGAGATGACTGGCTTCAAGCACTCAAAAATCGAATTAAATGACAAATGTACAAAGATGATCTAATGTCTCTCCTTAAACCACGGTTCCCCATATACCAAACTGAAGAGTGAAGTCATTAAGATGCCAACTTGTTATTGTCATTTCAAAGAAGTAGAACTGATATGTACCGAAACTAAAGACTACGTTGCTAGTAATAAAGAAAAACTTAGCTGTCTGGTTGGCTAATGGTTCAAATGACTCTGAGCACTATGCGACTTAACCTCTGAGGTCATCAGTCACCTAAAACTTAGAAGTAATTAATCGTAACTAACCTAAGGACATCACACACATCAATGCCCGAGGCAGGATTCGAACCTGCGACCGTAGCGGTCGCTCGGTTCCAGACTGTAGCGCCTAGAACCGCACGGCCACTCCTGCCAGCTAGTTGTCTGGAGCCGAGGCATTCAGCAACGAAGTTGTAAGGAAGTCACCTCAGAAGACGCAGTTCATCATAAGAAATCGTGGCTGAATGGCGTTTCACTAGAAAGAAATTCTATTAGAGCGATGAGAGTAACGCCAGTAAGTTTTTTTTTTTCCTTTTTTTTCCCTCCACTGTCATTACAAATAAGATGCCCAAGCGGATCCAGCTGAATGTTTGTCGTGTGTAGTCTGTAGTACCTATGTAGCGAAGTTATTCTTATGGTTTGACTAGTAGTAAGACAGGTGTTCCGAATGAAGTTCATCTCAAGAACACGTACTTAATAGCACAAAGGAAATACCACTCACTCTTTGCATTTTCACTGTTGCAGTACTGATGCACTATTATCACTGTTCTTCTTTATTCCAAACCAATAAGATATGTTTCCTCAGATAAGCAGAAAAGTTGATCAGAAAACGCAATAACGCGTTAATCATAAACCTAGCGCTCTGTTTCTCTCAATGAAACCGAATGGGTAACAAATGAGGTTCACTCTCGCGAGCGCAGCACCATGTGTGACATTTAACTCAAGTTATCTCCGACAGATTTCGGCTTTGGAGCAAATGAAAATGTGATGTATCCTTAAAATTTCTTTCGCACAATGTGTTTAACTTAATTCAATAATAAACAAAGTTTCCCGCTTGGCGAAAATTGGGTAACGTCGTCAGGAAATTTCGCAAACCGTCTATCGGATTAAAAATTGTTACCACACATAAAACTAAACGATTCTTACCACAGATAAAACTTAAACCTGATTATGTGACAGGTCTCCCAGGAGATACTGATGCGTTGTACAGTGCACAGTTTTCGATTTTGAGCAATTGAAGGAAATGAGAGCCGTACGGAGAGGGTCCTGCGACCGTGACGGGACAGTCCATTGAGATTTGGTACATGAAAACTTCATGGGTTAAATCTTCACCGCAGTAACAACAAAGATACATAATAGTTGCATTCCTTTAGCAGATATAATAGTTGCAGTGCATATGTTTGTTTACAGGAGTATTCAACTTACTGCATTTTTTATTGGTTTTTCTCTCTGCATCTTCGGTCTACGTTTGTTTAACAACTTTTGTTGCTTTTGTCCATCATGAGTGACTGCCATCCTGCTCTCTCGCCGACATTGCTGATGAACCCCATAGAAATCGTTTCACAATCGTCGACCAAAGATCCAGCTACAAAATCCAACGGGCATTCCTCAAGAAGTTGACACGAGAGCATTAACAATTTCCTTCATATGACTTACGGGAATGCAGTCAGGTGATGTCGTCTACAACCGCTGATATTTCTACAGCAGCACACCCTGCCATTTTCAAGACAGAACTGCAGCAAGTAGGCACTGTGCAAGGGAATTTAAAACCTCGGTTTTCAGAGAAACAGCGGAAAGGTAACACCCACTCCAAACACTAGCGCAATCGCAATCCAAAGGTGACAGACTTCTGAAGTTATCGATAGTGAAATTAACAATAACGGGTGAAGTAGCATACACTTTGTGCCTCTGTTCTTTGACAAGGGAGAGAGCATTTCATACAGTATTTAAACAAAAACCGTCATCTCCAGTTACAAGGTGACTTCCTAATTTAACTCTCTCTGCTCTTATACACACATCAAAACAAGTTTTGCATCATCCCAGTTCCTAGAACTCCTGAAGATAGTCGTTGACTGTAGACATCATATCACAGACACAAACCCTTTGACTGATCAGAGATGTCACTAAATCCTCCCCCCCCCCCCTCCCCAAAGATGTAAATAACCATGCGTGAGCAGCGCCTGCTAGACGGAGGGGGTCCGACAGCCCATCAGTTCCAGTCATTCCACCAGCAAGGAGGTTCAAATGGTTCAAATGGCTCTAAGCACTATGGGACTTAATATCTGAGGTCATCAGTCCCCTAGACTTAGAACTACTTAAACCTAACTAACCAAGGACATCACACACATGCATGCCCGAGGCAGGATTCGAATCTGCGGCCGTAGCAGCCGCGTGGTTCCGGACTGAAGCGCCTAGAACCGCTCGGCCACCGCTGCCGGCTCAGGAAGGAGGTGCACGGCTCGTGTTGTCTGTAGTTCAACCATGCCTAGACGGTCAATACCGCCGTTAGATCACGTCCACATTGTTACTTTGTGCCAGGAAGGGCTCTCAACAAGGGAAGTGTCCAGGCGTTTCAGAGTTAACCAAAGCGATGTTGTTCGGAGATGGAGGAGATACAGAGAGACAGGAATTATCGATGCCATGCCTCGCTCAGGCCACCCAAGGGATACTACTGCAGTGGGTGACCTCTAACTACGGATTATGGCCCGGAGGTACCCTGATAGCAACGCCATCATGTTCGTGCAGCGACAGGACGTCGTGTTACGGGTCAAACTGCACAATAGGCTGCTTGATGCGCAACTTCACTCTCGACGTCCATGGCGAGGTCCGTCTTTGCAACCATGACACCTTGCAGCGCGGTACAGATTGGCCCAACAACATGCCGAATGTCACCGCTCAGGATTGGAATCACGTTCTCTTCACCGAGATCGCATCTGCCTTCAACCACACAATCGTCGGAGACTTGTTTGGAGGCAATCCGGTCAGGCTGAACGGCTTAGACACACTGTTCAGCGAGTGCAGCAAGGTGTAAGTTCCCTGCTGTTTTGGGGTCGCGTTATGTGAGGCCGTGGTCATGTCAATGCCATCCTCCGACCAATAGTGCAACTACATGGCAGCATTTTGAGGAGGCATTCAACTTCATGGACGACAATTCGCGTCCCTATGGTGCACATCTGGGGAATGACTTCCTTCAGGATGACGACATCGCTAGACTAGAGTGGGCAGCATGTTCTCCAGACAGGAACCCTATCGAACATGCCTGGGATAGTTTGAAAAGAGCTGTTTATGGACGACGTGACCTACCAACCACTCTGAGGTATCTACGCCGAATCGCCGTTGAGGAGTGGTACAATCTGGACCAACAGTGCCTTGATGAACTTGTGGATAGTATGCCACTACGAGCACAGACATGGATCAATGAAAGAGGACGTGCTACTGGGCACAGCAATCTGGACCACCACCTCTGAAGGTCTCGCTGTATGGTGGTACAACATGCAATATGTGGTTTTCATGAGCAATAAAAAGGGCGGAAATGATGTTTATGTTTTTATCTATCCCAATTTTCTTTACAGGTTCCGCAACTCCCGGAACCGAGGCGATGCAAAACTTTTTTTGATGTGTGTACAATTACTGTTGATGAGGATGGAGAAAATACAAAACGTTTTGCCCTCTTCTGCTCAGTCTAGTGCCATGAGAGATATTCCCACAGTGTGTGTATTTCATAGGATGACCGGTGCCAAGACAATGTTCTGCAACGGCGGATTTGCTCGGCTGCTGTAAGCGTGTGTGCCGCTTATGTTCAGTACACCGGTCCTCCACACTCCTGATAGTCTGACCAATATATGACATGCCACAACTGCAAGGAATACAATAGACGCCCGACTTACGCAAACCAGTATCACCCCTTTCGGATCCTAAAAGGACCTTGATCGTAGATAGGGATCGCAAGACACTTCACATCATATTTCCACAAAAATACTACCAATCCTGTCCGAATTATTCTCTGCGCAAGGCAAAAGGACTGTAGACTATGGCGCCACCTCGGTATTACCATCAATCACGCGGTGCACAACCGGTCGATAGCGTAATGCACGTCTCGTTTGTCTTTCACCATAACGATTCTGATGAAAGGTGAATTCGAGATGGGCAGAGAGTGTGTTACTGTGCACAGTTCAGTGTCAGGGTTGTTCTTATCAGAATTGGCAGCAAACGAACACCGACGACGATAGGGTGCAGATTAGGCTGGTGCATCGCGCAACTAATGAGGAGGAACTGAATCTCACTGGGGCGGGGAATAGGAATATATGACGCAGCTTGCATAGATGAAGAAACTTGCACAGGCAGAAGTGCGTGGAGAGCTGGATCAAGCCAGTCTTCAGATTGAAGACAATGCCGACAGCAAATAGCTATTCCATCACTGACGCAGTTTGGAGCCCAGACTTTGGGCTGGATCCAGCAGCGTCAGGTACGGAGTCACGTCTGGAAGTGTACCCTCCCACGTTAGATCAGGGGAAGCATCCAGAGGCGGATCCACACACCCACCCACCCACCCACCCACCCCCCCCCCCCACACACACACACACGCTCACAAAAATACGAAGCTGTGATAGCTGTTGTTGAACTATATTCTTGAGTTATTAACATAGCAGAAACTACAGAAGATGTCATCGTTGTTAGAGAATGTTTTTTTTTTTGTTTGTAATGAATCAGCAGGCATAAAACTGTGTTTAAGATACATAAAGTCAGCACTCCACCTCCAAAGCAATCCATGCGTGCGTGTTTTCGCTTATAAAGGTTGGATCCGGTAGTTAGAATTGTCTGTTGACTTTTTTTCTGGGTTGACATTTGGAAGAAGAAGAAGAAGACGAAGACGAAGAAAAGGAACATGTGACCTTTCAGAAACTTCAAAAGAGTTTCTAAATGGATTAAATGCCAAC
Organism: Schistocerca nitens; assembly: GCF_023898315.1. Lineage (NCBI taxonomy): Eukaryota > Metazoa > Arthropoda > Insecta > Orthoptera > Acrididae > Schistocerca > Schistocerca nitens. Next base: position 5,790,727 of record NC_064614.1, read on the forward strand.
AAAAAGCGTTTTTATTTTTAGAACTGTGCTCACTGCAGTCTGTATCAATTCCCCCGCATGTGGTGGTGTAAATTATAATAGAGACTAAAAAAGACGAAGTACGTATTATACGTACATACGAGTCTTGTTCAAGCTGGAGAAATATAAAGTCTATATCTTTTCTCAATCCAGGACATTGTTCTCCACAGTATCATCAAGTACAGATATTATCGATTTATGATTGGTTCCTACAAACAATGTTATTCCACATATGTTAAGAAAATTAGCCATCTTCAGCAATTTGTTGAAGGAAACGTATTTTCCCTCACTCCAGGACCTTGTTAAAGTGATGTTACACGCAACAAAATTCTGCATTAAAACGAATAGTAGGTGAACGGAACAATATGTTGACCAGACTTAATTATCTACAAAGCAGCTTTTAGGGTACGGTACTAAAAAATGGTGGTTGAAGGGTGTAGAGTAAACGTTGAGACATGCTAGATAGCTCACGTATGGACCGAACCAGAAGCAAATCGCCTGCAAAGCTGCATCATATTACTTCCTCCCACATACATCTCGCGAAATGACCACAAAGGGAAAATCCGGTAAATTGTAGGCTATATGTGGGTTTGTCACCAGTCACTATGTACGTCCTCTCCTGAGTTTCTTTAAACATAGTTCTGACGAAACATTTGGTAATGGTGGGAGGTAGTGCCAAGCAAAATACTGACAGGCATAGATTATCTCTTGGAGGAATTCTGTGTTACGCATCCACTCCATTCCTCTGCTGGAGAAAATGCTCTACTATTCTTTGCAAGCAAACTGCATTTCAATATCTGGAAGAGGTGTATATGCTGTAGAAGACTGTACTTTTAACGGAATGCTTTTTGTGGCAGGAGGTAGTACCCCACACTACTAATCTATGTCACGCCTCTGCAATGTGTACTGGGGTCATTTTCAAGCTGCCTTTAGTTTTAATTATATACCTATAAATTAGGTGGTGACTGCTAACAACTAAGACGTGGATATTATACGTAAGTGCTATAATTTAGCTGGGGAGACATTTTTCCCCCTCAATCCAGCATCTTGTTACTATGATGTAACAGACACCAAATTTCTATATCAAAACGGATAACATGTAACTTGTCTCGTGGAGGCAACAGATAAATCCAGAGGACCTAGGGTCTTTATGTAAGGACTTCACAACAGAGGACCATGTAGTGATAGTGGATGGGCGGGACAGGGATGGGGAATACGACATAGGTGGTGACCTGGAGAAGACAACTTCCCCGACTCATGACACCAACGTACACTTTGTTGAGCTGTTCTGGCGTCATGAACGAACACACCTTGATGGAGCTGTGAGGCGAATCAATGTGAGGTTAGGGATGGCTCTGAAGACAGTCAACTTTGGTCATGTTTCTCTGGTGCCGTCAGGAATATCAACAGATAGGGTTTTACTAGACATGACCTAAACCTAAACAGGACTGAGAAGGGAAGATTGGTACACTTGATTCATGAAAGTGGATCTCGGGCCACATATGGTCAAATACCTGTTGTCAAAGGTAGGAAAAGTAGGTCTTTTTAGGATAAATCCAGACCACAGGTGCCCCTGCCTGAAGAGTATCTCCAGCAGTTTAAAAAGTATTGAAGCAACCACTCACAAGACAGATTTTAACACTTCAAATATGACACATACCAGATGTCACAAAGAAAAACAAACCATTGGAAAGAGTAACATGGGGCATTTCACAGACTTAACAATCCTCCATAAAAACATGCAATCAATAAAAAATAAAATGCAACTTTTAAAAGTTGAGCCCCATTCTTTGAATCGCACAGTAGTTTGTATTACTGAGCACTGGTGTAGAGACACAGAAAACCAACATGTAGTATTATCACTGTATGAAAAGGCAAACTCTTACTGTAGAACTACTTCAATGGGTGGAGGATCATGCATTTATATCAGAAAATTATCACAGTTCAAATCAAGACATGACCTCAGTACAGTAAGTGAAGACAAATACTTCGAATTGTCAGCTATTGAATTAACAGGGCTCGATATCACCAAGAAATTATATACATCGTTATATATACTTGTAGGTATTCTTATGTTGCCCACTCTTACTGTTAAATTTTTATAGGTTATTTATTTCGTCGTAGCTGTAAAAGATCTCCGACTATCAGACCATCTCTGTCAAATACCAACAGTAAAATCAGGCATTGAATCATTCCCTAAACTACATGCCTACAAACGACATGTATCAGAAATCAAAATATAAGATTTTTCAAAAGACCTAGAACTGGAATGGAGTGTATAAGGAAACCAATGTGAATATGAAATTCTCTAATTCTTTGCTTTCTTTAAATTGAACTTAAAGGCATTTCCAAAGGTATGCATGTCTGTATCAACTTCTCACAAAAACAGATGGATAACAGCAGGTATTAAGATGACCTCCCAAACACTTACACTCCTCAGTTCCATGAAAAAGATTTGCAATGGTCCAGAATTCTTAAATTTCTAACAGAGATACAAAAAGATGCTGATTGCTGCATAAGAGTCATTTAATGACAGTATAATATATAATGCAGAGATTAAAAGCAAAAAAGTCTAGGATGTCATAAAAAAGGAAATGCGGAGAGGCAAACAAACCCAGAATAACATACTGCTAAGGCGGGGGGAGGGGGGAATAAGGTAATAAATGATCCACAATACTTAGCAAACTATGTAAACGAGCATTTTTGAAGTATTGCAGAGAAATTACAGCAAAAACTGCCCAAAGTAAATATAACACCTGTAAATAATGTTACTTCCAACCAGAGAGAATGAAGTCAATAAAACTGCTCAAAAACTAAAAAGTAAAAAGTCAGTAGGCTTAGATGAAGTACCAATATGTGCACTGAAACAATGCATAGGGATTATAAAAGGACCTTTAACAAATATAATACATGAATCCTTCACCTCAGGGACATTCTCAGTGCAGTTAAAACAGGCAGGAGTTGTACCTTTACTTAAAAAAGGTAAAGAAGAAGACATAGCAAATTACCAGCCCATTTCCCTGCTACCAGCATTCTCAAAAGTAAAAGAAGCATTAATGAAAGATAGATTAATGAATTACCTGAATAAATACAATCTTTTAAGCGAATCACAATTTGTTTTCCGAAGTGGCAAAAATATGGAGTAACCTATAGTAGAATTAAGGCGTTTGATACAGTCGACCACAAGTTTCTATTAAATAAATTAGAAGCATTAGGAATAAGAGGGGTAGTTAATGGCTGGTTTGGATCACACATAGCAGACAGGGTACGAAGAGTAGAGATAACATATACTTCAAATAGATCTAAACATAAAGTAAAACACTTATCAGAACCCAAACACATTAATATAGGGGTTCCACAAGGTAGCATATTAGGACCAATACTATTCCTGATATACATCAATGACTTTCCCAATATTGTTACTCATGGCGAAAAAACTCTCTTGTCTGATGACAGCAATATTATAGTCACTGAGAACACAAGAGGATTCCTTGCCGAGAAAGCAAACGAAACTCTCAGTAAGCAATAAAGAGACATTGAACATTAAGAAGACTAATGCCATGAATTTCAGTTTTAAGAGGAGAAATGACAATGTTAAATTAAATTTAGATGACACCTCTATAGACTATGTAACAAATGCAAAACTTCTAGGCATGAATATTGATTCTCAGTTGAAGTAGTGTGAACATACAAAGGTGCTTACAAACAGAATGTAATCAGCATGTTATGCCCTTAGAATCCTATCATCAGTGTGTAACATGCTGTGTCTTTTAGTAACATATTATTCATATATACACTCAATTCTTAGCTATGGCATTCTTTTTTGGGAAACTAATGCTCAAAGTATGAACACAATTTTCAAACTCCAGAAAAGAGCCATAAGAATAATAGCCAAAAGTATTAGTCGAGCTCATTGTAAAGATCTGTTCAAAAACTGGGGATTTTAACCGCTCCATGTGAATACATTTACCTGTCAGTTGTACACATCAAAAATAACATTGGTAATTACTGCACCAACAGCTCTGGCCATGACCATGCAACAAGAGATAGACTCAACTTACATTTACCAAGAGTAAATAAAAATAAAAGTCAAAACAGCATTTTCTACCAAGGAATAAAACTGTACAATAAATTACCAAAAGAGATTGAAGACATTGCAAAAATACACTTACTTAAAATGGCAGCTTAAAAGTACCTGTTATACAATACATTTGATACATTGAAGGATTACTTAGATAAATCAGAGTAGGGGTTTAATAAAAAAAAAGTTATACAAATAAATAATAATAATAAGAATAATAATGATTATAAAGCATCCAACATTCCACATAACACTTTCACTTTACGTTTTTTTTTTCTTTCTAGAAGTACTTACCCCCGAGCTATGCATAGCACAGTACTAACACCTCTTCCTCTTTCTGAGTTCAACATCTCACTCATTATGGAGGGATGCTGACTCAGTTTTTCAGGATAGCAAATGGGAAATAACGGACAGAAAATGGCCCAGATCACCAGTGTGTCTACATGTGCGCGTGTGTGTGTGTGTGTGTGTGTGTGTGTGTGTGTGTGTGCGTGCGTGTAGTGAGTTAAGTGTTATGAAACAATGTGCGTATAGTGTGTGCAGTGACTGATAGTGAGATATGAGTGGACAGTGTGGCATTACATTATTTAATAAGTTAGTTGTAAAAAAAGTATTTTATACCAGGAGTAAATCTAACGATTGTATCTAACTAGAAGTCTGTAAATATAAGTGTATACGAATTAGCTTATTTTAAATTGGTCTAAACTTGTAATTACTTTGACATGTCATATACCCTTGTAAAAGGAGATCTACAGATGAATAAAGCTACTACTACTACTACTACTCGTACCTGTTTGAATCTAGTGGTACGACCTATCGCAACAGATGTCATTGTAATGCTAGCTTCTAGGCAAAGCTTTTCAAGCAAGGCTTTAGCGTTCTTTATCGGCATAAAATCTCTGGAAGTCTGTTTGTATTTAGTTTAAATCCATGGAACGGTACAGTGTTTGTTCTAAATAAATGACACATAAAATAAATTTTGATATTCCATTGCTTAATTTGGTCTCTGAAGTTTTTAACGCATTTTGGCGTTTTTGTTGGAGCCTATAAAGTATTTTTTTTAATAGCAACTTCGCATCCAATTACTGGAGTTCTTTTAAATAACTTTTATGTTAAATAGTATGCTTAAATCTTTCGGATTTTATATAAATTTTGGTGTTTAATTGGTGATGTAATTAGAGACGCCTTTAAATATTTGTTTTTCTGTTCCACGATCAGATCTTTTCATACGCACCATTAATATTCATGAATTGACACAGTGTAATGCACAGCGTAATATGTTTCAGGTAAGTAGAACGTATGAGACTGGCGATACATCGTCAGATTTTAAGAAAAACATCCTCCAGACGATTTTCAAAACAGCAAGGGATAAATAACATTCCATCATAATTACTAAAATTATTGGGGGCTGTGGCACCAAAACGACTGTTCACGTTGGTGGGCAGAATGTGTGAGTCTGGAGGTCTAACATGTGACTTTCGGAAAAATATCATCCACACAATTACGAAGACTGCGGGAGATGACAAGTGCGAGAATTACCGCACTATCAGCTTGACAGCAAATACATCAAAGTTGCTGACAAGAATTATATATAGAAGAATGGAAAAGAAAATTGAGGAGCTGTAGATGACGATCAGTTTGGCTTTAGACACCAGAGAGGCAGTTTTGACATTGCGGTTGATAATGGAAGCAAGACCGAAGAAGAATGAAGATACAGTCATAGGATTTGTCGACCTTGAAAAAGATTTCGAGAGTGTCAAATAGTGCACATTGTTCGAAATTCTGAGAAAAATAGGGGTTAGCTATAGAGAAAGATGGGTGACGCACAATATGTACAAGAACCAAGAGCGAACGCTCAGAGTGGAAGCCCAAGAAGGAAGTGCGCGGATTAAGAAGAGTGGAAGACTGGGCTTTAGCCTTTCATCCCTACTGTTCAATCTATGAATCGAAGAGGCAATGACGAAAATAAAAGAAATATTGAAGAGTGGAATTAAAATTCAAGGTGAAAGGATATCGATGATAAGTTTCGCTGATGATATTGCTATCGTCATTGAGAGCGGAGAAGAAGTACAGAATGTGCTGATGCAATGAACAATCTGACGAGTACAGAATGTGGACTGGGAATAAACTAAAGGAAGACGAAAGTAATGAGAAGTAGGAGAAATGAGAATAGCAAGGAACTTAACATCACGATTTATGATAACGAAGTAGATGAAGTTAAGGAATTCTGCTACCTAGGCAGCAAAATAACCCAAGACGGACAGAGGAAGGAGAACATAGAAAGCACACTAGCACTGGCAAGAAAGGCATTCCTGGCCAAGAGAAGTCTACAAGTATCAAGTATAGACCTGTTTTGAAGAAGAAAATTCTGAGAATATGCGTTTGGAGCACAGCATTGTATGTTAGTGAAACATGGACTGCGGAGAAACATGAGTCGAAGTATTTTAGATGTGCTGCTAAAAAGGAATGTTGAAAAGTAGGTGGACTTCTAAGGTAAGGGATGAGGAGATTTTCCAGAGAATCTGCAAGGAAAGGAAAATATGGAAAACACTAACAAGAAGGAGGGACAGATGTGTAGGCCGTCAGTTAAGACAACAGGAAATGACTTCCATAGAGTACTAGAGGGTGCTATAGAATGTAAAAAAGGTTAGAGGAAGACAGAGGTTGGAATAAATTCAGCAAATAATTGAGGAAGTAGGTTGCAAGTATCACTTTGAGATGTAAAGTTTGGCACAGGAGAGGAATTTGTGGTGCGCCGCATCGAAGCCGCCAGAGGACTACTGACGAAAAAATGGCAACGAACCCCTCAAGATGACATTCGACTTGTATTGATTTTTATGATGGAGTGAATGTTTAATCTTTCAGTATTCATTATGCGATGAACATCTCCACGAAATTGTGATAAATACCGGCCGAGTTGGTGCTTCATGGTGTAAGACATTCCATTGAAGTTTATGTAACAGTGACTATCTCTCCGTCTCTCTTCTGTCTCTCTTTCTCTCTCTGAAACACGCACACACACACACACACACACACACACACACACACACACACGCTGTCTGCCTCTGCCCTTCAGATAATAGAAATCCCGTGTTTTGCAGACTGTCGTAAACGGATAATGTAAAGTACGGCCGACTTCGACAAAAACGCCGTCTTGCGGTCCCTGACAGTTGTACTTCCTCAAAGAAGGGAAACCGTGTTGAGTCTCCGTCGTTCGGCGGGAGATATTTCCTGCGGCGTTAAGTCCCCTGATAAATTCCACTCCTTCTGTCTCATTATGCCCGACATTTAATTCCGCAGCAGTAAGGACTTTATGTACGATGTAAACTGCGCTGCAAAAATACCGCCCTTAAGCCACTCGCGCGCCTCCGCCCTACATTGCTTTTTATCTCTCGCTGGAAATTAGCGTAATGTTTCTTGATGTTTCCCTGGCCCGCGAAAATCCAGCAGCCGGGATTGCGAATTGTCTGTGCGCCCCCATAACGCTGTTTACGACAAGCAATAGGAGTAACGCCCCACTCAAAGCACCATTCCGTCCCCTTTCCTTCCCTTCAACTCCCTCGCGCTGCCTTCCATTGCGGACGCGTCTAAAGTGTATCGCCCCATTCCCTGCGATGGCCATATTCCCGGAAACGTCGCACTCAGCGCCATCTCAAAACATTTGTATTTCGTAGTGAGCTACTCTGAGGCTTCCACTGCCTTTAAGACGTAAGGACTAGTTCACTGTAAGGAAAGTTATTCTCTGAATGCGCGATGAACTCTTGAGCGAGGTGAAGTGCCCGTTTACCCGGCCATCCTGGTTTACCTCTTTACATATTCTTGTAATTCACTTCAGCCGAGTTTCGCGATGGTACCTGCAAAAAGGGGATAGCTGGAACATACTGTCTAACGTACCTTGAGTTAAAAGCTATTCTGCGTCTGCATTAACCTCCATATCGACTACGATACTGCAGTGCCCGTGTTCTTTGTAATTACGATACAATGTTCCTTCGTATGTAATATATGAAACATCTTCGCAGTTGCGACTATGGACAGTCATCAGCTGTATAATGGAATGTCAATAAAGAAATTTTGAGCCACACCGGAACTCAAATCTGCACTTCCCGCTTATCAGGATCGGTCACCTTACCATTAGGCTGTGCGAGTATGGTTTACCAAATGTGGTTGTTTGTGTCTGGCCCTGAAACGTGCTCGAATAGGTTAACGGTAGGCGACCGCTCGCGCTGAGCAGGAAATCCGGGGTCGAGTCCCACGGCGGCACAAATTTTCCTTCTTGTCGTTCTATTATACAGCTGATGGTTGCCCATATTCGCAGCTGCGAATACATTTCATCTATTCCGTATCGATTGGTCATTTAGCCAAGTGTATAGTTTTCTTGTTGAGACCTTTTCTAGAAGAATAATGTACGCTGTACACGTAAGTCGGCTGATTTCATCAATACCCTCGCAGTGCACCGTACAAGCGACTGAGTTCGCTCTTATAGTTTTTATGTCGCCTTCATTATCACAAATACCCCACTCGAGAAGACTCGGGGTCGACAACATGTTTCATGTGGATATAACTGTTTTATTTCTGAATGCTCTTTCTTATACAAACTTTATGCTTAACCAGGAATTTTGTGAACACATTTGTGCGGTCGCATTGGAAGACAAATTTCTGCTATTTTGTGTAGTACTATGAGAGTCGACCTTCAAATCGACGGCCTTTGAGGCAGCCGTTTTCTCGAGAATTTGTTGGCAGTGCTGATCGTTGCCTTGGTGGCGTTTCACCTCCTTTACCAATCACTGTTGGTGTGCGCCAAGGATCTGCTGCGTTCTCACGCTTCCTGTTAATTCTGAACATCGACACAATGGCTTAGTGCTTCACGGCTGAAACGGTAGCGTCACTGGAGTCCACATATCCGTCATCCTGCCTGTGTCTCTACACGGCTCTGAATGTTGGTCGCCGGCCGATGTGGCCGAGCGGTTCTAGGCGCTACAGTCTGGAACTGCGCGACCGCTACGGTCGCAGGTTCGAATCCCGCCTCGGGCATGGATGTGTGTGATGTCCTTAGGTTAGTTATCTTTAAGTAGTTCTAAGTTCTAGGGGACTGATGACCTTAGAAGTTAAGTCCCATAGTGCTCAGAGACATTTGAACCATTTTTTTTAATGTTGTTCAGTGAGAGAAAAACAAGAACAGGCCTTGCTCGAATGGGAAATGAAAGTGGGTGTGACGGTGATCACCAAAAGAGAAACGCGCTTAGGTGATGTGGACCCCAGAAGCGGCGAAAAGAGAAGCCGCTCTGCCTTACGATCCAGGAAGAAGGAATGGGTAAGGCCAATCTAAAGGCCTCCAACCTGAGGATGTGCTGGAAACTAACTTGGGTGGAAAACAACCAAGCAGGCGAGCCGCTTATCGATACGTGACACACACTGTTGTTGTTGTTGTTGATGATGATGATGTTTTTTTCAGTCCGACAACTGGTTTGATGCAACTGTCCATTCTAGTCTGTACCAACTTCTTCACCTCTGAACCTTCCTACTTATAATCAAGCATTGGTCTCCCTGTACAACATTTTTATCCTCCACACTTCCCTCCATTACAAAACTGATACTGTCTTGATACTTTAGGATGTTTCCTTACAGTCAGTCTCTTTTTTAGTCAACTTGTTCCATAAATTTCTCCAGTTCGAGACCTGCTCATTAGTTATTCACTTTACCTATCAAATATTCAATATTCATCTGCAGCACAACATTTCAAAAGCCGCTGTACTTCTCTTTTCTCAACTGCTTATTGTCGTACAAGGCTACATTCCGGACAAATACCTTCATAAACAACTTCATTTAAATTTATCAAATTTCCTCTTTTCAGAAATGCTTTACTTGCTATTGCCAGTCTGCGCTTTATATCCTCTCTACTTCGGACCAACATCAATTGTTTTCTTTTTTCAGAAATGATTTTCTTGCTGTTACCAATCTGCGCTTTATATCCCGTCGCCGGCCGCGGTGGTCTCGCGGTTCTAGGCGCGCACTCCGGAACCGCGCGACTGCTACGGTCGCATGTTCGAATCCTGCCTCGGGCATGGATGTGTGTGTTGTCCTTAGGTTAGTTAGGTTTAAGTACTTCTAAGTTTGGAAGGTAGGAGACCAGATACTGGCAGAAGTAAAGCTGTGAGTACCGGGCGTGAGTCGTGCTTCGGTAGCTCAGACGGTAGAGCACTTGCCCGCGAAAGGCAAAGGTCCCGAGTTCGAGTCTCGGTCGGGCACACAGTTTTAATCTGCCAGGAAGTTTCATATCAGCGCACACTCCGCTGCAGAGTGAAAATCTCATTCTGGAAACATCCCCCAGGCTGTGGCTAAGCCATGTCTCCGCTATATCCTTTCTTTCAGGAGTGCTAGTTCTGCAAGGTTCGCAGGAGAGCTTCTGTAACGTTTGGAAGGTAGGAGACGAGATACTGGCAGAAGTAAAGCTGTGAGGACCGGGCGTGAGTCGTGCTTCGGTAGCTCAGTTGGTAGAGCACTTGCCCGCGAAAGGCAAAGGTCCCGAGTTCGAGTCTCGGTCGGGCACACAGTTTTAATCTGCCAGGAAGTTTCATATCAGCGCACACTCCGCTGCAGAGTGAAAATCTCTTACTGAGGTTTAATGTTGTTTCAATAAGGACACTCGGTAATCACTTTAGCATGGGAAGGATCCTAAGTGGAAATATGACAGAGGGTAAATCAAGGTAAGTTTTCATAAATAGACTTTTGGTTACCTTATTATGGAAAACAAATAAATCATCCACATGAGCTGATCCTTCACTGTACATTTTTACAATTCCTTGGTTCCTTTTCAGTGATTGCGCAGCGTGGTGACGAGTGCATGTGGGCGGATGGATTTGCAGGTAGAATTGCTGGATTCTGTAATTTCTTGGTGGCGATGATAGATACCAATTTCAGAATAGTTCCAGCTCTTTATCCATCCATCCGAGGCATTGGAAAGCGGCACGAAAAGCCTCTCCCGGCAGCAGCAGCTACTAAGTTCCGTTCCGTAGGGGAACCACACCACCTTTTACATACAAAATAACCCGGAATCCTAAGTGAAGGTTAGCAGTTTACATAACAGCAACCAAACATATTAAATAAAACAGAACATTTGCACATATTGACATTTCTACAAAAAATTATTCACACAGAAATTACAATCCTATACAGTAAGTTTTATTCCATCCAAATGAGACAAAGCATTTAAATGATACATTGCATAGAATCAAACCATGACATCAAAGGTTTTACAAAGAAAGGAGTATACAATTTGTGTTACCGAATCAATCAAACAACATTTACAGGAGCTCAACAATGGAATGTTGAACAAAACAGAAAGTAAAATGAAACAATAAAAGGTATGTAGTGTCTAATACATTTGTCCACATAATATCCTTAAGTGATTGAGATTGCTAGAACACTGGTTAATGTAAGTTCGATATAAGCCATTGCAAATGTGAAATGCTGGTGCCTTAATAAAGGGTGTAATGACCACAATGTTGCATGAAAGCATGAAAACGTCCATGCATTGTAGCGTACAGGTGTTCGAGTGTTGGAGTTCCATGCCAGAACCATAAGCCGAACGAAATGGGCTTCCCTCTCGGCAGTGCCCTGTGGCCTCCGGAACGCGATCTTCCAGCGACTGTATGTCCTCGTGACCATCTCTGCTAGCAGTCATGTACACTGGCTACATTACTGCCAAGTCTTTCTGCACTACTAGGGAAGGAACATCCAGCTTCTCTTAGCCCTACTAAACAACCACGTTCAAACTCAATGAGGTGTTGATAATTCTTTGTCGCCTTAAAGACATTCTTGATTAACATCACCACCTCCAGTCTCAAAGGTAACTAACGCTCAAGACCGTTACAGCTCGTGTTTAAAGCAAACCTGATTTGCACCCTCAAAGTGGTGGTGCTGCTGGCGCCACTCTTATGTGACTGGCGCCAAATTTGAATATATATCAACTTTCAGATACAGAAAACGTGTACCAACTTTCGTTTACGTAGCACAACTCCTCCTTGCCGTTGTGATCTTTCTTCCTTCGGTGTATAAATAGCATTACAGCACATAAATCCGTTAAATTAATAAGAAAATCTTAAAATACTTTAGAAGACGAAGTTGAACAAAAAAGCCACAGACTGGATAACGTCGAACCAGTTACCTTTGATTTCCAACTCCACACCTCTATCCGCAACACTGCAGTGAATTAGTGTTATCAGGGTCTATGTCTTTGACATACGGGACCTGAAGCCTTTAACCGCCGAAGTGTCACTACCTGACATTCAGTCATAACAAACACTAACAAGAGCGACACCTTTTTGTTAAGTTTTCAAGGAGCCGCTCCCTGTAAAACGCAACTTGTGCTGCGAAAAAAAAATACCCAAATCCTTTACCACCAATATGACATTTCCCGTCATTTTGTTACAGCAAAACGTACAGGAAACGACACATTGTCAAGAGATCCTCAATGTGCTGGATCTTTGAAACAGTACATATTCATAGGATGGTAGTTATATTCATAGGATGGAAGTTATAATAAAAAACTCCAACAAATATGAATTTTAACTGCAAGTAGTGTAATCCAGTACGACATCTTGTAAGTTCTGCTTGTTTCGAGGTAGGTGAATTTTCACCTCTTTCTCCGTGTTCGTCTCCACGAAACAAAAATCTGACTTGTCTTATTAGGTCTTTCACGGAATGCTGTGCAGACTGACGACACCCCACTCTGTGACGTCACAAAACTCGACGCTTTACATGTTTACGAACACTTTCACGTCTCCTGTGAGGAATGCTTAAGAGTGTGCGGATTGCATCTGTAGTCGACAGTGTGTTTTCGCACGGCGCCATACTAAAGCTCCGAGGTACGGAAGAAAAGGAAAATTTCAGAGGGCTCACACTCGTTCAGCCGTTATGCAGTAACAAACGGTCAAGTATAATTAAGATCACGTTAAAACTTTTCCGAACACTGACTACCAATTCACCGTTCATCCGCACACTCGCCTCTCGCGGCCCCTGCCGAATGCTCAGTACCCCGCGTTCCAATTTTCCAACTCCTGAACAAGTGTTTCTTCCCTCTCTGCAAGTACCGCCCGTTCCAAGAGCCCAACACTGCACCCGCACTCGCTCAGGGAGGGATTTGAACTGGCACAACTCGGATACCTGCCAATAACACAGTCTGTTCAAAACTGCTTTAGGATTGACAGCTACGAAGTTGTGGGGTGAGGCTCGCGTCAGAGGCACGGTAGGGATTCAGTCAATCCCACGAGACCTGTTGCTGCAGTAACCACGCGCAGTTCCCAGGTCTTCACCCTCACCACCAAAACACCCGCTTGCACGACGCCGCAGTTTCAGCTTGTTGTCCTGTGGGATCGTTCGTTGCTCACTGAGATTTTCATTGCTTTCATGGCTCACAGTTGCGAGGTTAACATTTTATCTGTAACTACGGTTGTTTGTTGTGTGTAATGTGATGTTGAACATCTCAGAAGCAACTTCGTCAAATGCTCTCCAATGAAAATTTTCTAAATTGCTCTCCATGCCAGAGGACTGTTCAGTGAGCGCAGTCAAGGAACACAGTCATTTCGTGACGATATCACAGACTTTCGGAGAAAGGTAACTGAGACGGGTGTTGCGATTAACCTACGAAAGCCCCCAGTTGGGAAACGGGGCCAAAATTAGTTGGTTACTGTCGAGTTGCAATTTACAATTTCTTTATTGATTACTTCACCCATTAAGAGTCATTTCTTTACCACTTGACCAGGAACAGATCCAAAAAAACTAGCAGGCATGAGGGTCTTTTCAAAACAATTTACTTTACAGTTAACGGCCAAGCCATTTTACTTAAAACCGGCTTTGATAAAACATTTGATAACAAATCAAAATTTTCCAAGTAATAAAAATTAAAAACTTTACTTTACAGTTAATAGCCAAACCATTTTAGTTAAAACAGTTTGATAAGGCATTTAATAACAAAATTAAAACTTTCCAAGTAATGAAACAAAACACTAATTTGCATACAATTTCGCTACCGAACATGTAGGGAGCCATTTCTTTAAATTTTGGCACAACAAGATATTAAATTACAAGGGCTCGCTAACAGGGAGACAGAACTAGCAATTTCAAAGGATGCCAAGTAGATAAAAATAATCAAAGTAAAGATACATTCACCTTTCACAATAACTAACAATTTTAAAGCCACGTAGTTTTAAAAAACCCACCAATTAAAGGCAAACTTAACCTTTTTAAACAGTGGCCAAAAACAATCAGAGTAAGATATAACAATTTAACATTTTACAATAACTAACAACTTTAATACCATGTCCTGCCACCAAAATGTCCTGGGATACAAATAATTAGCCAACCAGGTGTAAGGGCGGCCACAATTGTCTCCCGAAGGATGCTCAGGCTAGAAGCGGACTAACAGACCCACAACGTCTCACATTCAGCGACCACATCGACCTCACGCGAGGCCAGGGGAGGAGGAGGAGGAATCAAATCAGGAACCATAATCCCTGCCCAAAATATACTTCCTCCCAAACAGTACTAATAAGAAGTCAAAAGATCACTGTTTATAATTACACCGGCGACAGGGACAGGAAATCCGAACGTAGGAGGCCACAAGGCAGAAAAAAATGTAATCTAAAACAATAATCCCTGCCCAAAAATACACTTCCTACCGGGCAGTACTAATAAGAAGCGGAAAATATCACTGTCTATAAATACACCGGCGACAGGGACAGGAAACCCGAACGCAGGAGGCCACAAGGCAGAAAAGACGCTGGTTGCACAAACCAAAATTCTTCAATTAATATGTAAACCTTTAACCAACTTAACTTGCAGTTTATCAGAGAAACAGCAGGTAAACTCTGATGCAAAGGTTCCTCACACACGACCGTGTCCACGTCGCCAGCGTACACAACTGGGCACAGTCACGCAGCCACGCGCTCTGTCACCCGAGCCCTCGTCTTCTCTGCACCCACGGCGGCGAAATACCACTCGTCAGGTTAGGCGAGTTACTGGTCCACCGTTCCCGCCTCCAGACGGACAATTTAAAGACATCCGTTGCCCCTCCCACCAAGTAGTGACTCGGAACCACAGCCGTGCCCCCCGGGTGGTCACAGCAAGAGCTTACAGCCTTGTCCCGTCAACTCGTCCCACCCGTCTCGCACCGCCAGCATAGACCACGCGGCTTCCAGGAACAACAGCCAACTCTCCACCGCCACGCCACGTCGCGGTGTCATCGTCCGACATGCTCTCATTCCCGATTTTAAAAACCGACCGACCGACTCGTCACCGCTAGGCAACCAACCGGCCATCCCCCCAAAGATCTCCTTCCCTTACACAAGGCAAACAGGAAGCAACGACTTGAAGATCGATAAGACCAGACACGCCACCAGAGGTGAATCTCAACAGAATCGTACGCAGCATAACGATAAATATGAAAGACTCAATTAACGATGGAATGGAAGGACTCAGAACAATCCTAACAGCGCGATATATGTTGAGAGCCGACACACGGCTCAGTAACAATATCAATCTCAGGTAAGTGACCTTGGTCTGGAAAAGACCAAGTCGGAGGTTATAAGCGAAAATCTTACTGATATCTCTGACAGTGGAGTAGTTTTCTAAGATTGCAGGCTACACAACTTCTAAAAGTAAGTAATTAAAACGAACCACAACAGCCGTATGATCAAAAAATATTTACTACGAACGACCAGTTTCGATGCAACACTTACACTATCTTCAGGTCCACTATAAATCAAAAACATGCTTTCATTCCTTGGCCCATGTATCATAGAAGCCGTACCTTACTAGTTGTCGTGGACTGCAGACGCCAGGAGGGCATACTCTACATGTCCGCAGCTCGTGGTCGTGCGGTAGCGTTCTCGCTTCCCGCGCCCGGGTTCCCGGGTTCGGTTCCCGGGTTCGATTCCCGGCGGGGTCAGGGATTTTCTCTGCCTCGGGCATGGATGTGTGTGATGTCCTTAGGTTAGTTAGGTTTAAGTAGTTCTAAGTTCTAGGGGACTGATGACGTCAGATGTTAAGTCCCATAGTGCTCACAGCCATTATACTCTACAACTTGCTGACAGGGGTCTCAACACGTTGTACACACTGAAACACGTATGTATTCATTACCAGCGATGGCGAGGCATGACAGAATCTCTGACCAGAGAGTTATTTATCGTTGCTAGTCTGCGCTTGCCGCGCGAGAGTTCAGTAGTGTGTGGCGAGTGGGCAAAGAGAGTAGTCAGTTGGATAGTAGTAGCAGTCTGGTGCAGTTGTGTGTAGCGAGTCGGCAGAAGTTGCGAGTTGCACTCTGTCTGCAGTTGTAGTAGTCAGTCGGCAGTAGTTGTAGCGAGTGGACGGTTGTACTGAGCGGGCGTCGCCATGCGTCGACGGCGTGCTGTTCTTCCGAATCTGGTCAGGATTGTGGTGGACGATGTGTATTATTGTAGAAGCAGCATTGCGCTCAGCTAATAACGTGTGTTAATTGTAATTAATTTGTTCAAAAAATGATGCCCCAATAATAACCTTTTATAAAGTAACTCATTTAAAGAAAAAGATTCATTTCAAGTTAAATAATATTTCCTATGCATTCCCTCCAAGAATCAAAATTAAATGTAGGCCAGCATTGCACGGAGCTGTGCCGAAAAATAAGAGCAGATATAGATGCAGTTTTACTGAGGTAAGAATTTTGGTTTTGTATTCAGAACACAGGGCCGAAGGTCAGCGTTGCTGCCCTTATAAGATTTATCAGGTTTAATTATTTCTGTTAGGAAGTTACATTTCCTACATGGTTCATTAGTTAATTAATATTATTGTGGGTTTATGGTCAATCTTCATTCCTTAACGTTAATTTTGTGGGAAGACAACATTTGGCACTTTTTTATCGACTTTTTTCTAATTTATTGCGGGGAGGTTACAACACTCACGATCTATGCAGTCCACAGAAATTCGTACTGTATGGACCAAGGAATGAGAGAACGCCATCTTCAGATCTATTTCTTTGATAATACGTGGTGATTCCTTCTCGTCGCTGTCCCAAGTCCGGGGAAACGTCAGACTTCCACAAGTTGAACTTGCATAGATAGTGATATGAGCCAGAACAAGGAGAAAATTTGTAGTAAACATGGGCTCTAAAATGTACATGAAGAGATATGAGCATCGATACTCTGAAACACATCTCTTCTACTGCAAGATCTTTGATACCCATACTTTTGGAGGAGTTAGTATCATGCAAAAACAGAAAAAAAGTCCCGTATATTTTGGCTGTGTAACGCATACCTTAAAAACTATGGGCATTTGTTCAGTGAGGTATTACTTTGTGAAACACCCTGTAGTTGCTTTTTGTCATACAATGCGGTAGAGAGAATGGGGAGTTGCCTGATGGCTCTCCATTTTGCAGGTATACGATGGAGAGAAGTGCATGGTGGCGACCTATCTCTAGAGATAGGTATTGTAATTGTAAACTGTCGAAGCTGCATTGGTAAAGTACCGGAACTTCAAGCGCTGATAGAAAGCACCGAAGCTGAAATCGTTGTCGGTACAGAAAGCTGGCTGAAGCCAGAGATAAATTCTGCCAAAATTTTTACAAAGGCACAGACGGTGTTTAGAAAGGATAGATTGCATGCAACTGGTGGTGGCGTGTTTGTCGCTGTTAGTAGTAGTTTATCCTATAGTGAAGTAGAAGTGGATAGTTCCTGTGAATTATTATGGGTGGAGGTTACACTCAACAACCGAGCTAGGTTAATAGTTGGCTCCTTTTCCGACCTCCCGACTCAGCAGCATTAGTGGCAGAACAACTGAGAGAAAATTTGGAATACATTTCACATAAATTTTCTCAGCATATTATAGTCTTAAATGGAGATTTCAATTTACCAGATATAGACTGGGACTCCCCATCCTCTCTACCGCACAGTATGACCCGTGGTCTAGGGGTAGCGTCTTTGGTTCATAATTAAAATGTCTTCGGTCCCCGGTTCGAACCCTGCCACAGCCTAAATTTTGATAAATAATCAGCATTGGCGCCGAAGACTTCCGGCATAAGAAGTCAGCCTCATTCTGCCAACGGCCTTGTCAAAGAGGGCGGAGGTTCAGTGCACTCTCTTGTCCTAGGGGTCGGAAATTGCCCCTAAAGGCGGAATAATCAGCAATGATCAACGACATGAGGATGCAGAAGGCAATGGAAACCACTGCATTAAAGACACGTAACGTGTATCCACAGGACATGTGGCCTATATTTGAGGAAGTGTCATGATGATCTCTCCATTGGCAAAAGATTCCGGAATAGTCCCCAATTCGGATCTCCGGGAGGGGACTGCCAAGGGGGAGGTTACCATGAGAAAAAGATTGAATAATCAACGAAAGGATAACGTTCTACGAGTAGGGGCGTGGAATGTCAGAAGCTTGAACGTGGTAGGGAAACTAGAAAATCTGAAAATGGAAATGCAAAGGCTCAATCTAGATGTAGTAGGTGTCAGTGAAGGGAAGTGGAAGGAAGACAAGGATTTCTGGTCAGATGAGTATCGGGTAATATCAACAGCAGCAGAAAATGGTATAACAGGTGTAGGATTCGTTATGAATAGGAAGGTAGGGCAGAGGGTGTGTTACTGTGAACAGTTCAGTGACCGTGTTGTTCTAATCAGAATCGACAACAGACCAACACCGACAACGATAGTTCAGGTATACATGCCGACGTCGCAAGCTGAAGATGAGCAGATAGAGAAAGTGTATGAGGATATTGAAAGGGTAGTGCAGTATGTAAAGGGGGACGAAAATCTAATAGTCATGGGCGACTGGAATGCAGTTGTAGGGGAAGGAGTAGAAGAAATGGTTACAGGAGAATATGGGCTTGGGACAAGGAATGAAAGAGGAGAAAGACTAATTGAGTTATGTAACAAGTTTCAGCTAGTAATAGCGAATACCCTGTTCAAGAATCACAAGAGGAGGAGGTATACTTGGAAAAGGCCGGGAGATACGGGAAGATTTCAATTAGATTACATCATGGTCAGACAGAGATTCCGATATCAGATACTGGATTATAAGGCGTACCCAGGAGCAGATATAGACTCAGATCACAATATAGTAGTGATGAAGAGTAGGTTGAAGTTCAAGACATTAGTCAGGAAGAATCAATACGCAAAGAAGTGGGATACGGAAGTACTAAGGAATGACGAGATCTGTTTGAAGTTCTCTAACGCTATAGATACAGCAATAAGGAATAGCGCAGTAGGCAGTACAGTTGAAGAGGAATGGAGATCTCTAAAAAGGGCCATCACAGAAGTTGGGAAGGAAAACATAGGTACAAGGAAGGTAGCTGCGAAGAAACCATGGATAACAGAAGAAATACTTCAGTTGATTGATGAAAGGAGGAAGTACAAACATGTTCCGGGAAAATCAGGAATACAGAAATACAAGTCGCTGAGGAATGAAATAAAAAGGAAGTGCAGGGAAGCTAAGACGAAATGGCTAAGGGAAAAATGTGAAGACATCGAAAAAGATATGATTGTCGGAAGGACAGACTCAGCATACAGGAAAGTCAAAACAACCTTTGGTGACATTAAAAGCAACGGTGGTAACATTAAGAGTGCAACGGGAATTCCACTGTTAAATGCAGAGAAGAGAGCAGATAGGTGGAAAGAATACATTGAAAGCCTCTATGAGGGTGAAGATTTGGCGGATGTGATAGAAGAAGAAACAGGAGTCGATTTAGAAGAGATAGTGGATCCAGTATGTGAATCGGAATTTAAAAGAGCATTGGAGGACTTACGGTCAAATAAGGTAGAAGGGATAGATAACATTCCATCAGAATTTCTAAAATCATTGGGGGAATGGCAACAAAACGACTTTTCACGTTGGTGTGTAGAATATATGAGTCTGGCGATATACCACCTGGCTTTCGGAAAAGCATCATCCACACAATTCCGAAGACGGCAAGAGCTGACAAGTGCGAGAGTTATCGCACAATCAGCTTAACAGCTCATCCATCGAAGCTGCTTACAAGAATAATATACAGAAGAATGGAAAAGAAAATTGAGAATGCGCTAGGTGAGGATCAATTTGGCTTTAGGAAAAATAAAGGGACGAGAGAGGCAATTCTGACGTTACGGCTAATAATGGAAGCAAGGCTAAAGAAAAATCAGGACACTTTCATAGGATTTGTCGACCTGGAAAAAGCGTTCGACAATATAAAATGGTGCAAGCTGTTCGAGATTCTGAAAAAAGTAGGGGTAAGCTATAGGGAGAGACGGGTCATATACAATATGTACAACAACCAAGAGGGAATAATAAGAGTGGACGATCAAGAACGAAGTGCTCGTATTAAGAAGGGTGTAAGACAAGGCTGTAGCCTTTCGCCCCTACTCTTCAATCTGTACATCGAGGAAGCAATGATGGAAATAAAAGAAAGGTTCAGGAGTGGAATTAAAATACAAGGTGAAAGGATATCAGTGATACGATTCGCTGATGACATTGCTATCCTGAGTGAAAATGAAGAAGAATTAAATGATCTGCTGAACGGAATGAACAGTCTAATGAGTACACAGTATTGTTTGAGAGTAAATCGGAGAAAGACGAAGGTAATGAGAAGTAGTAGAAATGAGAACAGCGAGAAACTTAACATCAGGATTGATGGTCACGAAGTCAATGAAGTTAAGGAATTCTGCTACCTAGGCAGTAAAATAACCAATGACGGACGGAGCAAGGAGGACATCAAAAGCAGACTCGCTATGGCAAAAAGGCATTTCTGGCCAAGAGAAGTCTACTAATATGAAATACCGGCCTTAATTTGAGGAAGAATTTTCTGTGGATGTACGTCTGGAGTACAGAATTGTATGGTAGTGAAACATGGACTGTGGGAAAACCGGAACAGAAGAGAATCGAAGCATTTGAGATGTGGTGCTATGGACGAATGTTGAAAATTAGGTGGACTGATAAGGTAAGGAATGAGGAGGTTCTACGCAGAATCGGAGAGGAAAGGAATATGTGGAAAACACTGATAAGGAGAAGGGACAGGATGATGGGACATCTGCTAAGACATGAGGGAATGACTTCCATGGTACTAGAGGGAGCTGTAGAGGGCAAAAACTGTAGAGGAAGACAGAGATTGGAACACGTCAAGCAAATAATTGAGGACGTAGGTTGCAAGTGCTACTCTCAGATGAAGAGATTAGCACAGGAAAGGAATTCGTGACGGGCCGCAATAAACCAGTCAGTAGACTGATGACCAAAAAAAAAAAAATATATATATATATATATATATATATATATATATATATATATATATATATATATATATCAATAAAGTTAGTCGTTAAGATTTTCTTACACTCTTTTCGTCACATTCGTTGCGGACACCGTAAGCAGTCTTGAGACGGTGTCCAGAGCTGGGCGGTAGCGGTGCACCAGCACTCTGCTAACCGCCGTCTGTCTGCTGGCGGAAGCGGCGCACTTGCCGCTCTGTGGAGCAGCCAGGGGGAGGCGCTGTGCCGTTTCCGGAGCTGCCCGCTTCCTGCGCGGGACGCGGCACTCCGCCGCGCCTGCAGAAGACCTCCGTGGCAGGCGAAGCCTCGTTCCTGCTGGGCGCTCTGTACCTTACCATCTGGTCTCCGTAGCAAGTGGTATCGCAATGATAGGCAAACAGGTGAAATCGCTAACACTGAACAATGTCTGTCATAATGTACCCAGCATTTGGGACTGAGTAAGCCGCTCTTTTAACCGTAATCTACTATACAAGGTGCGACAATAATGAGACTGGTGTGAAAAAAATGTTGCTTACCGTTTTAGTCAAGTTCAGTGTTGTCTCCTTCAAAGTAGTTCCCTTCTGATTGCACAAACTTCTTCCAGCTCTTCTGCCATTGATGGTAACATTTCTGGAACTCATCTTCTGTAATATGCTACAAGACCCTCGTCACAGTTTTTTGGACATCTTGTATTGTTTGAAAATGGTGTCCCTTGACCACCGTTTTGACTCTCGGAAAAACAAAAAAGTCGCACGGAGCGATATCTGGTGAATAAGGTGGCTCTGGTAGTACTGAAATTTGTTTTGAGGTTAAAAATTGGTGTACTGACACAGCAGTATGGGATGGTGCATTATCGTGGTGCAGAATCCAATAATCAGCAATGTTGCCACAGACACGAAGAACTCTTTTAGGAAGTCTTTCTAAAATTTCGAGTGACATTATACTGAGAGCACTCTCCGAAAATTACCTCGAGCAATTAAACAGAGCACCGACTCGTGGAGATAACATCTTGTACCTACTGATAACAAACAGACCCGAACTTTTCGACTCTGTAAGTGCAGAACAGGAAATCAGTGATCACAAGGCCGTTGCAGCATCCCTGAATATGGAAGTTAATAGGAATATAAAAAAAGGGAGGAAGGTTTATCTGTTTAGCAAGAGTAATAGAAGGCAGATTTCAGACTACCTAAAAGATCAAAACGAAAATTTCTGTTCCGACTCTGACAATGTTGAGGTTTATGGAAAAAGTTCAAGGCAATCGTAAAATACGTTTTAGACAGGTACGTGCCGAGTAAAACTGTGAGGGACGGGAAAAACCCACCGTGGTTCAACAACAAAGTTAGGAAACTACTGCGAAAGCAAAGAGAGCTTCACTCCAAGTGTAAACGCAGCCAAAACCTCTCAGACAAACAGAAGCTAAACGATGTCAAAGTTAGCGTAAGGAGGGCTATGCGTGAAGCGTTCAGTGAATTCGAAAGTAAAATTCTATGTACCGACTTGACAGAAAATCCTAGGAAGTTCTGGTCTTACGTTAAATCAGTAAGTGGCTCGAAACAGCATATCCAGACACTCCGGGATGATGATGGCATTGAAACAGAGGATGACGCGTAAATCTGAAATACTAAACACCTTTTTCCAAAGCTGTTTCACAGAGGAACACCGCACTGCAGTTGCTTCTCTAAATCCTCGCACAAACGAAAAAATGGCTGATATCGAAATAAGTGTCGAAGGAATAGAAAAGCAACTGGAATCACTCAACAGAGGAAAGTCCACTGGACCTGACGGGATACCAATTCGATTCTACACAAAGTACGCGAAAGAACTTGCCCCCCTTCTAACAGCCGTGTACCGCAAGTCTCTAGAGGAACGTGTAACACTCCCTTTTATATTCTATTATTGCCCGTTCGTTCGGGATCTGAATAGCAGCCCACATAAGTATTAATTAATATGACCATGTACCTAATGGGGCTGGCAATCGGATTGGACTGCTTCGGAGTTGTTACATTCCATTCTGTCCTTCTCAAATGCTGTAATAATGAACTGTCTGTTGGCAAGAAGAACAACAAACGCAGCTTCACTAATCAAGACCTATATTCTTATCAAAAACACAAAGATAAGGAGACAGCCACTGCCTTCGTCATACACTGTTAATAACGGCTAATCTCAGCACAGGTTTCTTCGTTATTCATAATCGTCACACGCAAAATCCCATCACTGTAATCCAACACTGTAATCCAAATAATGCCGGCGCGGTAGACGCGGAATCTCAATAACGGCACACAAATATCACTGAATCACTCTAATAATTATACTGTTTCACTTTTCCGTATTATACTAACACAAAGGGGCTAAACCGCGGCGATGGCCACTCCCTTTGTCGGTAATTTGTATCAACAACTGCTGGCTTCTGCACAGCTCTCTGCCCGCCTCGCGGGAACCTACAACACACACTGTCTGAATTCCACTGACTCTCGCTCACGCGACCCAACACACTATCGATAGTTGCCCTGTCGACCTGTGCTGATGCAAACTTAGTAGTAAGGGCCTGCGGACCCCTTACAAACGGAAGGTTCCAAATGATTGGAAAAGAGCACAGGTAGTCCCAGTCTTCAAGAAGGGTCGTCGAGCAGATGCGCAAAACTGTAGACCTATATCTCTGACGTCGATCTGTTGTAGAAATGTAGAACATGTTTTTTGCTCGCGTATCATGTCGTTTTTGGAAACCCAGAATCTGCTCTGTCGGAATGAACATGGATTCCGGAAACAGCGATCGTGTGAGACCCAACTCGCTTTATTTGTTCATGAGACCCAGAAAATATTAGATACAGGCTCCCAGGTAGATGCTATTTTCCTTGACTTACGGAAGGCGTTCGATACAGTTCCGCACTGTCGCCTGATCAACAAAGTAAGAGCCTACGGAATATCAGACCAGCTGTGTGGCTTGATTGAAGAGTTTTTAGCAAACAGAACACAGCATGTTGTTATCAATGGGGAGACGTCTACAGACGTTAAGGTAACCTCTGGCGTGCCACAGGGGAGTGTTATGGGACCATTGCTTTTCACAATATATATAAATGACCTAGTAGATAGTGTCGGAAGTTCCATGCGGCTTTTCGCGGATGATGCTGTAGTATACAGAGAAGTTGCAGCATTAGAAAATTGTAGCGAAATGCAGGAAAATCTGCAGCGGATAGGCACTTGGTGCAGGGAGTGGCAACTGACTCTTAACGTAGACAAATGTTATGTATTGCGAATACATAGAAAGAAGGATCCTTTATTGTATGATTATATGATAGCGGAACAAACACTGGTAGCAGTTACTTCTGTAAAATATCTGGGAGTATGCGTGCGGAACGATTTGAAGTGGAACGATCATATAAAATTAATTGTTGGTAAGGCAGCGACCAGGTTGAGATTCATTGGGAGAGTCCTTAGAAAATGTAGTCCATCAACAAAGGAGGTAGCTTACAAAACACTCGTTCGACCTATACTTGAGTATTGCTCATCAGTGTGGGATCCGTACCAGAACGGGTTGACGGAGGAGATAGAGAAGATACAAAGAAGAGCGGCGCGTTTCGTCACAGGATTATTTGGTAACCGTGATAGTGTTACGGAGATGTTTAGCAAACTCAAGTGGCAGACTCTGCAAGAGAGGCGCTCTGCATCGCGGTGTAGCTTGCTGTCCAGGTTTTGAGAGGGTGCGTTTCAGGATGAGGTATCGAATATATTGCTTCCCCCTACTTATACCTCCCGAGGAGATCACGAACGTAAAATTAGAGAGATTCGAGCGCGCACGGAGGCTTTCAGACAGTCGTTCTTCCCGCGAACCATACGCGACTGTAACAGAAAAGGGAGGTAATGACCGTGGCACGTAAAGTGCCCTCCGCCACACACCGTTGGGTGGCTTGCGGAGTTAAATGTAGATGTAGATGTAGAGATCAGGACGGGAGAGTATACGAGACAAATTTAGCGGGTTGCGTTCTTTACTAGTTACGGCGCCGCCGTTACGTCAGTGCTACAGCCGTTTCCGTTCTTCAAGCTGTGGTTCCGCGACTGTGACGAATCTGAGAACTGTGACGCTGCTATCGCTTCAACTTTTTTAATTAGCGAATTTATTAAAACAAAATACAATTGAAAATGAAAATTTTTTTACATGTGAGTTGTGGTATCTTTCAAGTGTAACACTTCTTGATGTAATCCCCGTCAGCCGAAATGACCGCCTCCAGTTTTGTTCTGAAGTGATCGCAAACTCTTCAGAGCAGCACTGCTTCGATAGCAGTGACTAGCGATGCGACATTAGGCTTCCTCTTTTTATTGGCAACTCTTTCGACTGCGCTCTAAACACGTTAGCCAACGGGATTCAAATCCGGGCTGTTCGCGGGCCTGAACTCCTTTAACCAGAACATGTCAGTGTTACCCGAGAGCCATTTTTGGACTAAATGGCTCTTATGAGCCGGTGAACCGTCCTTTTGAAAGACATATTGTTTCCCCGAGGTGACAGTTACCATCCGCGGTTTCACGACATACGTCAAAACTTGCAGGTAAACTTCTTTTGTGACAGTTTGCCCCTCTCCAAAGAAATGCGGCGGTATGACATCACGTCACACCTAGAACGTGTACCCCCGTCTTCTCCGAAGCATTATATTTGGCCACAATATTGTAAACAGTTGATCTCGGGTACCCGAAGAATCGAACTATTTCAGTGGGCGAATGCCCAGCGCGAACACTTCGATAATCGCAGCTCGTCGGTTGTACTTCGCACTTGTCCGTAACAGCTCGGCCATTTTGAGATTCTGACTCTTTCCTATGGCTTTCGAGAACGTCAAACGCGCCCTCCGGCGGAACTATGATCGGGCGGGAAATTGAAATTGAAATTTTTCCGAATTTAAGCGCCGCACCCTGTACTCGTCGACACCTTCGCTCTTACAGAATAGTGCAGAAGTGTAAGGTTACTTCTGACCTACAGCAGAGTTTAGCGCATGGTCTTGCTGTCGTAAAGTAGCGCCGATAGGGCGAAATGACCGACCATGAGGATCAGATGATCTCTGACGAAGCTGTGTTTTGTGCGACTGTGGAGGGCGTACAACGAAATTTAAGTTATGCGGTATATACAATTACAAATGTCTTCTCTTACACTAAGCGACATATGTGTAATGACTTCACAATCGGCGCTTCAGACGAAAAACATACAAATTTTGTGTAATGCAAAGAAAATGGTTGTATTCTAATTTATTCCACCTCCACCATGAGAAAACGTATGTACTGAGTCAAACGAAAACTGGGCTCAAAGCAGCGTCCCTGTTATGTCCGTGCAACAAAAAATCGCTCTATTTCTGTATTGTTTTCGTCAAGGTGACTTGCGTTTATGTGCTGACAGCGATCTGTGAAGCTTACCATTCATTTCACTAATACCTTCGCAGATGGTTGCAGATTTATTTTAGTAATCACCATTTAGACACTGCACTTCGTCCTTTTGCAATGTATTCTTGTACTGTCGTCACAGACTCAGCAACGTGTCGAGAGTGTATGGCGTCAACGTAATTGTGGGACATCTCCGAAAAGATACTGAATATCAAAATAAATTTACAGCAATGTTCGAAAAAGCCACACACCCACACACACACACACAAGAACGCATAAATACATGCATATACACTAACCTACATCCAGGTCGGTTTAATGCCATCTGCAAGACACCAAATACCACGAGCAAACTATTAGTCCTAAAAAAAAAAAGTTAAATTCTGTACGGGGATACACTTTTCCGTAGCTGCCGTCGCTTTCCCAGTTCGAAACTGAATTACGTTAAATTTTCCGCAAAAGCGTCCAGTTCATTTTTTCTGTGGGACTAATAGCTTGCACTTAGCGAGCGACAAAATATGAAAATCTGGCGCGTGGTTTTTGAAGGCGTTGTGGGTTCCATGACGCCCAGCTGAATCAACCCGTACATATACATCCATATATACTGTGGAGTCACATAAATCCGATTGCTTCTTATGTTTAACGTCAACGTGCCCCAGCCATTCACAGGTCGTAGGTGGCAGCACTAGCAGTGGAAAGTGTATAAAGCGCGTCCGGGAAGCGGTAGACAGTGCAGTCCTTTCCAAATGGTTCAAATGGCTGTGAGCACTATGGGACTCAACATCTGAGGTCATAAGTCCCCTAGAACTTAGAACTAGTTAAACCTAACTAACCTAAGGACATCACACACACCCATGCCCGAGGTAGGATTCGAACCTGCGACCGTAGCAGTCCCGCGGTTCCGGACTGCAGCGCCAGAACCGCTAGACCACCGCGGCCGGCAGTCCTTTCCAGAATGAAATTTTCACTGTGCAGTGGAGTGTGCGCTGATATGAAACTTCCTGGCAGATTAAAACTGTGTGCCGGACCGTGGACTCGAACTCGGGAGCTTTGCCTTTCGGGAGTTTCGCAGGAGTGATTGTGTGAAGTTTGGAAGGTAGGAGACGAGGTACTGGCGGAAGTGAAGCTGCGGGAACGGGTTGTGAGTCGTGCTTGGGAAACTCAGATGGTAGACCACTTTCCCGCGAAAGGCAAAGGTCCCGAGTTCGAGTCTCGGTCCGGCACACAGTTTTAATCTGCCAGGAAGTTTGTAGCTCCGTTTCTCTCGGTGAGATCAAAAGGGCGACCGCTAAGGGTCTGATACAAGAGCACAGCATTATCCATCACATTTAACTCGAATTATCTCCTGTTAGAGACCTCCAGCACAGTTTTGGTTTCGAGGAGATGTAAACAACAGGCATTATTAAGACTTATTTTGCTTAATTTAATAACACAACAATTTCTCGCATGTCGGTTGTTAGATAACGTCGTCAGTAGATCTATTTTCGTAAATTTTTTGAAGGACATGATCTTTCCACTAGTGACTGTGATAAATTTTTATCACACCATTGCAATTTCGGCCTTAGGCCATTATCAAGTGCTGACATTATGGCTTTAAGTCACGTCAACGTGTTGCAAGCTGAATCCCAGCTACAACAAGTTTATTTTCGTAAACTTCCGAATATAATCTTAAATATTTGTTGCCGCAAATAAAAGTAAAATGAAAAAATTAGAGTAACTCTTTCACAAGACAACGATGTCACTTTGATCTTCACACGTAGAATAATGGTTCAAATGGCTCTGAGCACTATGGGACTCAACATCTTAGGTCATAAGTCCCCTAGAACTTAGAACTACTTAAACCTAACTAACCTAAGGACACCACACACACCCATGCCCGAGGCAGGACTCGAACCTGCGACCGTAGCAGTCCCGCGGTTCCGGACTGCAGCGCCAGAACCGCTAGACCACCGCAGCCGGCGAGTGCTCTATGCTGATCTTGACAGATCAGCGCCTCCATGTATTCCTGACTATTTTCGCTCATACCAGGGGCAATCAATAAGTAATGCTGCACATTTTTTCCATCAATTTCAGTTGAAAAAATATGGGATTTTTTGTGGGACATCATGGAATATTTCCGCTTTCTAGTTTCATTAAGCTACGACACTTGACGGCGCTGTAAGTAGCCTTCAAAATGGTGTCTGAAACGGAGGTGCATTACAGGCAGAGAGATGTCATGGAATTTCTTTTGACGGAAAACCAGAGCGTCGCAGATACTCACAGGCACTTGCTGAATGTCTACGGAGACCTGAGAGTGAAAACAAAAGGACCGTGAGTTGTTGGGCGAGCCGTCTTCCATCGTAGCAACATGGTCGTACATACCTGTTCGATCTCCCGGTTGGCCACGCACAGGTGACTCCTGAAACACTGGAACGTGTGGACACTCTCACCTGAGGTGATCGAGAGGTCACAATCAGACGGCTGACTGTTCAGCTGGACGTCTCTGCCGACACACTTGTCCACCAGTCAGGGTGCTCGAAGGTGTGTGCCCGCTGAATTCCTCGCCGACTAAGAGAAGATCATACACAGCGGCGACGAACCATCTCAGCGGAACTACGATGCTGAGCGCGACACTTATTCATCGAACATCGTCACAGGCGGTGAAACATGGGTTCATCACTTCGCACCGCAAACAAGACAGCAATCCACCTTTTCTATGAAGACAAAGTTTAAGGCTGCACCCTGTAACGGAACATATTAAAGGCTTTACTTTAATGAAGTATGCGATCCCTTCCAAATTCAACCAGTTTAACGAGTAGTTATGATTATAGAAAAGTTATTGTGTATGTTAACAATTATTGCACAACATGTCTCCATAAACAGTCAACCCATTAAATTATACTGAATAACTGACCCACACAAAAGTTTATATCACTTGATCACTGATACAGCAAATGTCATCATGAAAAACACTAAGTTTATCTTAAATAATTAATATGAAGTACGAAAAATAGTGGCCAACTTAAGTATTTTGGATCTCCTTAAATAAAAATCACCCACTGAAACCTATTTGTTCACTAGGAGCGTTTTCACTCAGTATTCACGTAATCAATCCTATTTTAGACGAAAACCAATGTAATTCTTAATAATTCATGTTACTTACTTATTTATGCAAATTAGAGAAGTCAGTTGACAAACTTCTAAAAAACGGCCTTTTTGTAACAAAGAATTATTCTGTCAAGTCAACAAATCTGTCTGTCATTTTAATAACATGTTAAATTATGTCACTCGATGCAAATTAATAACTTTTCTGCACAAATTATGATAACAGATGTACATGTGACTTATAAACTATATCTCTTTTTAGTAGTTCTTTGACAATGTTATAAATACAAGCAGCAAGAAGGGTCGAAGACCAGTCGGAGGCAGTCGGGGGCAGTCGGAATGTCACTTTGGTGAAGTGTGTTTCTGTGTTATTGTTTGGGATGGAAAAACAATGCAAAGAACATGTAAAGGAAGTACTACTTTGTGTTGTGTTATGGTCTTTGGTGGACAGTGGAATTAATATGGCCACTAAAGTAATAAATGTTGGATGTTTACATATGTGTTGGTTTCGCTCGTTCTTTATCATCAAAAGCACATGAAAAACACGGGACCTCATGTGTTTACCCTAGACAACCAGATTTAGAGCCAGCATCAGCATCGAGAAACAGCAGCGATCCAGCAAGCAGCAGTGATTACTACAATACAATACATTGTAATGGCACCAACCTAACATCAAGTGCTAACAAGCTCCGTAAATGGGAGTGAAATAGTGCGATTACAGCAACTAGAGATATCAACGACTTAGGCGGACCATTTACAACCCTCAACCGGTAAAGTCATGGCGAATGTCTTCTGGACTCTGAAGGGAATATTCTAATTTATGTATTGCCTCATGGTGCAACGATCAACTACGTAGTATATTGTGCTACCTTCAAGAAACTGAAGAAACGACTTCTCCGTTTCCGTCGCCACAAAAATATAACGCAAGGCCTCACACGAATCTACGCACCGGAGAGAAGCTCACAAAACGTTACTGACCTGTTTTTCCTCATACACCCTTCAGCCCGGATTTCGTACCTTTCGACTTCTGTTTCTTCGGCCGAATGAAGTATGTACTTCGCGAGAAGCAGTACCCTTTGTACGTGGATGGAGGGGGGGTTACTGATGCAGGAAAACATTGGTTCCGTTGTTGACTAGCAGAGCTAGTAGAGTGGTAACATGCGGGCATAGGGGCCCAGCCCCCCCTTCCTCCCACACCCCCTTAAGTGACGTTAAGGGTGTCGCATTAAACGGACATTATTTAACTATTTATTGGAATCATGGATAATACCAATCTGCTTTCATAAAAAATGTGTCTCGTTATACTCACTGAACGACCCTCGTTTAGAATAATCCAATTAACGATTTATTATATTTCCAATATTTAACGAAGACTACGGACGCATGATTCAGTTGGAACGCGCGAGCCTCAACAGGCCAACAACTGAACGAATGATGTGCGTGCGAGAGGCAGAGCGAGTGCACGAAAACATTTGCGACGCTTCGTCAACGTTGGAAGAGTACCGTTGGCTGTACCTTCACTTCCAATCGCTGTGTTTTCGCGATTCCACTTTTTTGTTTATAAAAACAGTTTAAATGCAGTAATTACTGAATCAGCGGAACGAATAGCGCCTGCCAAAAGTGAAACTCGGCAGTATCCTGATAAACTGGATAAAAGTGAAATGAGATTGTAACCATCCTACTACCGTGAATACAGATTAAAATACAATTTGTGTTTGTGTATTGCTTCAGCTTAAAAGCGAACCGTGTCACAAATTTGAATGCGGCAACAGAATAATACAATGCTATAAAATTTGGCTTATCTCGACTGTTCACTTCTCGCCGAAAATGTATATCAGTATTTGCTTACTGCAGCTTGCAACGCAGTGGACTTTAGTGAAAAGGAAAAATCGTATTCTAATTAAAAAGACATACTCAAAATGTCCAATAATGACTTTGATCTAATAAATGCCATGTTACTTCTGCAAAAAAAATCTAGTAAATTTCATCCGGGTCTAAATATTACTCTCAACAACAATTTGAAAGTAATGTTCGCACTGATTTGACAGACTCAGTCGACGTAGTGTAAATAACGATGTACCAGTGGGATATTTACAGTGGGTTACTAATATAATGGCGTAAATAAACTTACAATTAAAAATTACAAGTTCACGAAAGATACGGTGATATGGTTTCCAAAATTCTGGAACATGTCTGACATAATCACAATTTTTGGTAAGAGTCCACCTTCAAAATTAAGATTAACAAATAACATCTAGGAAACAGTTACATTTGAATTATTTTGAATCACATTTTAATTATATAATTACTTTATGTACAAACATTTTACATAATGTTAAATAAATGCTAAAAAATTTATTATAATTACTTCATAGCTTTATAACACATATGTTAAGCTGATTCGTTGCTATCCAGTGATCTTCTCGAAGTTTCTGAATAGTAATTTTACGCAAAATAATTTGTTGAGAAAACCAAATAACATGCGTTAGAAGGTTAACAGCATTGATGGTATCATAAAGCAGTGAATCACGACAGACAAAATATGGACAGAAATTATATATTATTACAACGACTGCGGTTTTGTATCGGGTGCGATTAAGAATGTAAATCGTGTTCTATGTTACAGGATATTTGAAAAAGGTATGGGCAAACTTTCAGGAAACGTTACTCATACGTAGTGAAGGAAAATCAATACTACTGCATATGGACAAGTTGTTGTTTAACGTTGTTACCAACATCCTCGAAAAGTTCTTTATCATTTTACTTCAGATCTTTTCACAATGTTCTGATAAAGGTTGGGATATAAATAGATTATATACTTTCAATATGCATGGTGTGTGTGTGTATATATATACAGCGTGAATCACCTAAAATTTGAGCCGCAAATATTGCGGAAATGGGAAGTGCTATAGATATGCGGTTTTCTCAGAATGGATTGGTATCAGGGCTCATATTGCTAACTCGTCAACAGATTCTAATAATACTTTTTTTTAGTCATCTATTTTCTGACTCGGTTGATGCAGCCTGCCACTAATTACTCTCTTACGCCAACCCCTTCATCTCAGATTAACACTTGCAAGCTAGATCCTCAATTATTAGCACAGTATCGGTTAGACCGTCAGTGACAGAGCCACTCGAGTTCCTGCTGCTAGTAAGGCGAGTAAGCATTTCGTTTATTATATAGTTTTACGAGTTTCATAAAGGAGCGACTTCAGAAATGCATAGGCTCTGTGATTGCTGTGTACAGATGCGAGCTGAGTTGGCGACCCTTCGCTCACAGCTCCAGGCAGTGTTACCTTCCATCACACAGCTTGAGGCTGCCGCCAAGGGTCATCACTGTGGGGGGGGGGGGGGGGTCGGACGCGGTTGAGCACAACCGACGTGTCCCCAAGAGATTGACCCCTCACCTGTGGTTGAGTGGGAGACGATTCCAAACCAAAGACTGCGATTCATTGGCAGAACACTTTTCCAGTTAAGGCCCCATGTCCTGTGAATACACGTAAAGTGTCTTTAATGCAGTGGTTTCCATTGCCTTCGCCATCCTCATGTTATTGATCATTGCTGATTCTTCCGCCTTTATGGGCAATTACACATGCCAAAGACAAGAGAGTGTCCCGAACCTCTGTGTGCTCCTCCGCCCTCTTTGATGAGGCCGTTGGCAGCATGAGGGTGACTTCCTATGCGAGAAGTCTTTCGGCCGCCAATGGCGATTATTAATCAAACTTTAAGCGGTGGTGGGTTTTGAACCCGGGACCGAAACGTTTTGATTACTAATCAAAGACGCTACCCCTAGACCATAATAATCAGAATGTGTATTTTTTGTACAGTCGTGCACTTATTTAAATGAATCAGTGGCTGTTGATATTAATAAATTAAACGTAGGGCAAATCAGAAAGTAAGTTGTGTTCGTTGCGGAATTCTAGTGCCAGTCGGTTAAGATATAAAGTTTGTTGAAAAGTTTCCACACTGACAATTGTGAAATCCAGTAGTTGCTGGTTACGATTGTGAGTTAACGAGCATTGCACTCTCATTTAAATATATGGCCTAAAGAGTCAGCCTACTCCTTGTGAAACGAACCCTCTCCTCCAGGACCGTGTGCCACAAAGGATTCAGATTCACCACGAGGTTGAGACACTCAAGAGGATGAAGATAGGCCCAAACGACCTAATGGTTAGCCTGGATGTTGTGTCACTTTTTACGAGGGTGCCAATACAAGATACGCTGGATCTTTTGGCCCAACATTTTTCATCTGGAATCATTAAGTTGTTCCGTCACGTCCTAACGACAACGTACTTTTTGTTCTGCCACGGGTATTATGAGACGACTGACGGCACAGCCATGGGATCACCACTGTCTCCAGCAGTCGCAAATTTCTTCGTGGAGCACTTTGAGGAGCAGGCTCTGCAGACTGCGACATTACGGCCATCTTGCTTTCTATGATACGTTGATGACACCTTCCTTATATGGCCTCATGGTGAAGATACACTGCAGCAGTTCGTCGATCATATGAATGGTGTCGATCCCAACATTAAATTTACTGTCGAGATGGAGAAGCACGGCAAGCTACCATTCTTGGATGTTTTGGTTGAGTAGAAGATCATTCAGTGCACCGGAAACCAACTCACACTGATCGGTACTTGAACTCCAATAGTTTCCACCACCCTGTACACAAGAAAGCTGTCCAGAACATGTTGCTTCATAGAGCCAAGATTATCTCTGACGACGACCACCTACACTCTGAATTGCAGAACTTCAAAAGTGTTTTCGGGGAAAATGGATACAGCAGAAGAGACATCGCAAACGCTTTCAAAGGCCGCCGTCGAAAGACACCTGGTGAATCAGAAGAAGAGGCCAAACAGACTGTATTTCTGCCATACTGTGGGGCAACTAGCAGCAAGTTAGGACGTCTGCTGCAGAAACATGGGCTAAGACCAGTGTTCCGGCCCGCCCCCAAAAAACGAGATATGTTGCGCCCTGTTAAGGATGACATTGCTCTCCGAGTGTCCGGTGTGTATGGTGTAACCTGTGAATGTGGCAGCATGTACATTGGACAGACAATTCGCACGGTTGCGGAGCGTTGTACTGAGCACAAGCGTCATATAAAACAAAGGGAACTTGACAAGTCGGCCATAGCGGAGCATTGCCTAAAAACCGGACATAAAATACAGTTCGAAAATACAAAAGTGTTGGCTCATGCGACTACATATTGGGACTCCGTTATAAAGGAAGCGGTTGAGATTCGCTTAAACAACAACAATTTCAACAGAGACCAGGGAAACACATTCAGCAGGGCATGGGGACGGACGTTGGACATCGAAAGAAAGCAGAGACAGATGCGCGACGCGGGAGCGGCAGTTTTAAACGTGGCGCCTGCCCCTGGCGCCACCTCATGCCACGGGCAACAGCTCCGCTAGCTGCCCGGGTCGACTTACGTGCGCGCGCCACATTGAATCGATCTGATTGGCTGCTGATGATGTCATCATGCCTATATAACCGGGAGACCGTAACAGCCCCGGACTCCCTGGCACGTCTGCTCAGCACCCCCCACCCCTCTTACGGATCCTCATCTTCCATTGGCTCCTTTCCCCCCTCCCGCTTCACTTTTCCTCTCCTTCCCCCCTTTTTTTCCTGTCGTCTGACCAGTTCCCCCTCCCCCCGTGCTCTCGGGTGTGGTATATCATATTTGTGCCAACTTTTTAGTGCAGTGTTTAAGTGAGTGTTCAGTGTTGTGCGTCTTTCCACAGTGTTACGAACAGAAATCATGCTGTCGCTGGGTGTGCATTTTATATCTCTTGCGAACAGAACCCAGACTGTCGCTGTGTTTTTTAATTGTCTGTCTCTTATTTTTCTGCTTCCTGTGTATTTTATTAGCATCATCAACCCTGTGTTTTATGTTTTAAGCTCCAGAATTTTCTGCCATTTTACCTTTAAGTCACCGATTTTATCGGCAACTGTTCTTATGTTTTATTATCTTCATCTTTTTTAAAACAAATTCTGTAGGCTGAAGAGCGGCGTAATAAGCTGCTGCCAGCCCGCCCCCTTTAGGGGGAATCGAAACTCAATAAAGGAAAAAAAAAAACAGCCCCGGCAGTCAGTGAAGTCCTGTTGACGGTGGCGGAGATGGCCATTGAAAGCTCGAGCATTTTATTCGAATTGACGCGGCTGGAAATCCGAGAACGTTTTATTCAGGTGGGGAAACTCGCAGGCCTCTATTGTCTATTGAGGCTTAAGCGCTGCAGTGTGCGACTGAGACAGACGAGAATCTATGTCATAGGGTTCAAATGGTTCAAATGCCTCTGAGCACTATGGGACTCAACTGCTGTGGTCATCAGTCCCCTAGAACTTAGAACTACTTAAAGAGAACTAACCTAAGGACATCACACACATCCATGCCCGAGGCAGGATTCGAACCTGCGACCGTAGCGGTCGTGCGGTTCCAGACTGTAGCGCCTTTAACCGCTCGGCCACTCCGGCCGGCTATGTCATAGGGAAACCCAGTAAAGCCATCTGTGGCCAAGCAGACGTAGCAGTGTTAAATATGGGGGACCTAAGATCGGCCATAAAGGGAAACATTTACGAAAATATTTAATTCTGTAGTAGTGCAGGGAATGAAGCCACAGTAATTTTAATCTACGATCCTTCATAAAATTTCATGGTGATCCCAATAAAACTTGAATATTGATGATATCTATAATAGTTCAGGATTTACCGTTAAAGTGAAATTAACGAGTTTTGTAACAGAGACCTGAACACTAAAATCTGAACTCTTTGGTCGACCTTAACGACCGACATTTCGTATACAAGTGCATCATTAAAATGACAAATGTTGTAAATATCAACTCTGTAACTTTATTTGTTTAAAAGATATAGTAAATTTAAGTTATCAGTATTTTCAGTTAAGCATCAGATCATAATTTCCTCCACACAAAACACATTGAACGATGGCAGCATGACACCCTACTGAATCATTAGATAATAGAATATTTGTTGTAAAATTTAGTGCATAATACTTACTTTTGTTCTTTATTTATTTAACAGAAAGTACAGTGGTGCAAGGCAACTGGCCGTGGCATTCAAAGCTAAGAACGAAATTGTATTCGTTTTATGTAAATGTTTATTATGTTTTAGAACGTGAAAGTGGTCACTTTGATTATTTAAATATATTAAAATGTAAAATAATGTAGAATAAGCTGTAGCCAACCAGATGGACGGCTTCAGGAAAGGGAACTGCCCTAGTCAGTTGAGCGAGGATATTCGGCACTAGGGAAAAGCGGCCAGGGACGGGTAGAGGTACAGTTCGGCTGGAGACACCAAAGTGGACAGTTCGGCTGGAGACACCAAATGGTACAGTCCGGATTGAGATGCGAAAGCGGAGAGTCGGTCTTTAGGCCATTAGGAAATGAAGCGACTTAGAAAATTTCACGTTGTGTGGTATCGCGGGACTTGGTCTCTGAGCGGTGAGCAGCCGCGCGCCTGACGATGTGGAGTATCGGACTTGTATTTTGCGATGAGATTGTGAATGATCTCACTGTGTCAATTCAATATGCGCTCGAGTGTAATAATGATTCTAAATACGACCACTTTCGCTATTAGTTTGCTTTCTGGATAAACATTATTCTTACCAAATCGCAACTGTGTGGCCTTCATCATTTATGGCTCGTTAATTTAGTTTATTATTGTTATTATATGTTACATTAACTTTGTTTCATACAATTTCGCAATCTTGCCATCAGCCAGACAAAGGGTCACATGAAGAGGAACCGCATGTGAGACCGAACATCTTCGGGATGTTAGCTCGCATGATGTTGTTTTGTTTGCTTACATTGTGCTTGTGTGTTCCTTAAGAGCACTGCGATATGCTGGTTACTCAGTATGTCGCAATACAAACGGTAGGTCGTGCGTGGACGATGGGATTGACCAACGTAGTAAAAGTCGACACGAACATCGTGTGTAGAGGGCATAGGGAGGATGCAGTTCATTTTTGTACGGTGCAGGCGGCGAAGTATCGACAAATCAAGTTCCATTTTCTTTCTCACAGTCAGTTTTATCCACGATAGCAGGGCATTTAAAAATAACACACATTGTTTTTCCCACATATATCCTTCCTTCTTACATCTAATTTCGAACTATATATATATATATATATATATATATATATATATATATATATAATTTTAGGTATATATACATCTCCTGTCAACACCTAGCCATCTATATATATATATATATATATATATATATATATATATATATATATATAAAATCCTTTTTTTCCTTCTGTTAGATGGCTAGGTGTTGAGGAGATGTATATATACCTAAAATTGGAAAACGTTGTTAGAAAAATCTCTGGGACGTCTTCACTGATTGTCTTTAAAGTATATATATATACTTTTAAGTAAATATATATGCATATATGTACATATACACAAAAAATATAACTTACATGCATCTGAACGCTAATTAAAGAATCGAGTAAATATTGAAAGTAAACCAGTGATCAAATAACCTCGGAATTTCTTCACTGATTTAAATACTCACTCGATTCTTTAATAAACATTTACATGCATGTAAGTTATATTTTTGTGTATATATACATACGTGCATATACTTTGGAAATGTTTTAAGGAATATCTCTAAAAATGATTGATTAAATTAAAGCTTTACACACTACTCTAATAAAAAGTTGGCTGGAACCAGCTAGTTATCTTTTGAATGCATGTGGTATATGTATCACGGTTTGGAAAAATTTCGAGAAGTACTTGACTGATTTACTTCAGATTTCTACACAATATTGTAATAAACATTTCGATAGAGACAGGCCATATATTGGTCAATATACTTAGTATATGAATATTTGCGTATATAATAGAATAGGAAAGAATTGTTAGCATTTCGATAGAGATAGGCCATATATTTCAATATTTTAAACATGGCTGAAACAGCAACTGTTGAAATTCTTCACGGTAAATGATAACAGCCAAACAATTTGGCTGTTATCATTTATCGTGTAGGCCATATATTGCTCAATAGTACTATGTAATAGAATAGGAAAGAATTATTGGCAAAAATCTCGATATGTTCTTGACGATTTACTTCAAATTCTTACATAGTACTGTAATAGACATTCAGGTACACGAAGGCTATATACCGTTTTTAAATAACAGTGTACAGGTTCTAGTAAAATTGCCTATGGGTAAGAAAATGCAGTGATATGTTTTGTTGTGAATATGTGGGGTTTCTCACAGTCAGTTTTAACTGCAATAGCAGGGAATTTAAAAATTACACATTTTTTTCCTCGCATATGTTATTTTTTCTTACACGTAATTTTAAACAGGAACTGTATACACAACTACGTGCTGTTTTTTTTTCTCTCACACAGTAGATTTTAGCAGAAAATGGTATTGTGTTTGTGGCATATCGGCTTATGAATGGAACGTTACTATAGAATCTGAATCGTCTGAAGCTTTGTAATCCTATCCGTTCGCCGAGTAAGACTATGGGAAATACTGTCACTGAATCTGCTACCCACACAAATCCAAGCAAGCAAGATTGTGGTCTAACGTCCCACTGACGTCGACGTCATTAGAGACAGAGCACAAGTTCGGAATGTTTCATGAATGGGGAGGGAAATCGGCCGTTCCCTTTCGAAGAAACGATCTTGGCATTAGCCTGGAGCGATTTAGGGAAATCATGGAAATCCTAAATCAGGATGGCTGGACGTGGATTTGAGCCGTCGTCCCGAATGTGAGTCTTGCGTGCTAACCACTACTCTACCTCGCTCGGTTCGCAGCTCCAGCAACGAGAGAGGTTTTTCTCATACCCTATATAGCAACGATCGCAACGGATTTACCCATTCATTTTAAGCATTCGCCAATGAATGTTTCATTGACAATAACTAAAAACAAGGCTGAAGGATACGGAAAGAGGAGGCGGAGAGAGAAAGGTTTGGGGGAGGGGAGGGGAAGGAAAGAGGGGACAGAAGGAGATGGACAGAGATGTTGAAGAGACGTAGAAATTTAGAAAGAAGGAGGAGAGAGATAGAGGGTGGTGGGAGAAGGAGGTAATGGATAAAGAGAGGGAGTAATAGGATAAATTGGAATAGTGGTCCCACGTTATGTCCACGGACGAGTCCAGATATAGT
This sequence comes from Schistocerca nitens, assembly GCF_023898315.1. Taxonomy (NCBI): domain Eukaryota; kingdom Metazoa; phylum Arthropoda; class Insecta; order Orthoptera; family Acrididae; genus Schistocerca; species Schistocerca nitens. The sequence continues at coordinate 5,830,652 of NC_064614.1, forward strand.
CTGAACAATGATTCTCGCTGGGTTTTTATCTGGCATGAACCAGGAACCAGATACCAAACCCCTCAATGTCTTTGAAAGGGAGCTGTATGGAGGCCGTTGTTTGATGATCTGGCGTGCGATTATGATTGGTGCACGTAAACCACTGCATGTCTTTGACAGAGGAACTGTAACAGGTCAGGTGCATCGGGACGTCATTTTGCACCAACATGTCCGCCTTTTCAGGGCTGCAGTGGGTCCCATCTTCCTCCTGATGGATGATAGCGCATGGCCTCACCGAGCTGCCATCGTGGAGGAGTACCTTGAAACAGAAGATGCCAGGCGAATGGAGAGGCCTGCCTGCTCTCCAGACCTAAACCCCATCGAGCACGTCTGCTCTCGGTCGACGATTGCTGCACGTCTTCAAACCCCTACGACACTTCAGGAGCTCCGCCAGGCACTGGTGCAAGAATGGGAGGCTATAAGCCAGCAGCTGCTCGACCACCTGATCCAGAGTACGCCAAGCCGTTGTGCGGCCTGGGTACGTGTGCATCATGATCATATCCCGTAATGCTGTAGGGCTATATGCGCATGAAACAGTGGCATTTTGTAGCTCATGTGGATTTACAGATCTGTGTCGTGCGTGTTCCCTACATGCCTACATGCTGTTAGCGCCAGTTTTGTGTAGTGCCACGCTGTGTGGCACCAAATTCTGCAATTATCCTTAATTTATGAGCATGAGTGTAGTAATAGGAAATGAAAAAGAACCATTGCCTGTTTTAACGCTTCTATTTCTCTTTTTGAAGCTTTCGTAAATCGACTGTCTCTATTTCTTGTAAATAGGTTTTAAAAATATAGATGGGGAAATTGAAGCCAATTGTAGCTACTCAATTTTTTAACAGAGGTAAATGTAGATACCTCACGTATCGATACTTTTGTTCCGATGTTTTTATAACATGTGTTTCTTACCGGGTATTTTTCATTCGATACCGCGTCTCTAGAAAACAGGGGAAGTGCTAGTGGTAAAAAAGTTCCGTCCGCCAAATAACATAAAGTGGACTCCGGACTGTGGGTGTAGGTGTAGTGGTAGATGCTGGGGCTGCAGTGAGGTGTACGCGGCGACGCCCCCGCGCCACCCTCCCTCACAGTCCCCGAGACGCAGCCCTGCTAGATTGCATCACTGAGCTTTACGGCGCCCGCTGGCCAGCGCGGACACGCTCCGACGCCGCCAGATTGCCGCGCCGAGCCCCGCCCTTCCCTCGAGTTCTTGTACCAGCCAGCCTCCGGGCGGGGGCGTCTTTTTGCGACGCCCCTGACCACCGCTCGCCCCCGCTCGGTTTACAGCCCTGCACACTTCTGCGGGCTCCGTGCTCTAGCCACTGTCCCGCCACGCTGCAAACTTGTGGACACTTCAGCTGTCCAGAAAGCACGTCTCTCGAACATCATAAACCAAAGGGAATAAAAATATCTGTCGGGGGAACTTGTAGGAACTGCTGACCTGCTTCTCAACAATGGTCCATCAAAACTGAAGCACTTGTCATACCGTGTTATCATATTTTGTATGCACGTTTTAAGTACGTACTTCACGCGTTGATTAGCCCTGGTATTCCGTGGCAGGATACCGTATACACAACTCATTTTCTTTTAAATATTTTTAGGACATAGCAGCAATTCGTTATTTGAGATTACACCTTACCTTCGGGAGACAGAGACCTAGCTAGTACAAACCTCCACATACTTGAAGCGTCGTGTTTTTCACTAGCAGCATTGTTGGGACACGACGTACCTATTGTAAATATTTTTTAGTGTTTACAGTTTTTTATTCTAATATAAAACTATGATAGCGTTCCAATAATCATAATATTAACAATAATATCTCCCTTTGTGTGTCTTTAACGGGCTGCTCATCTGATGTCACCACGCGGGATTAACCGAGCGGTCTTGGGCGCTGCAGTCATGCACTGTGCGGCTGGTCCAGGCTGAGGTTCGAGTCCTCCCTCGGGCATGGGTGTGTGTGTATGTCCTTAGGATAATTTAGGTTAAGTAGTGTGTAAGCTTATGGACTGATGACCTTAGCAGTTAACTGCCATACGATTTCACACACATTTGAACAACTAAATCTTGGCAAAAAAACAGTGATTCCCTCGATCGAAGCAATAGCAATGAAACCTGTGACTTCCATGAAAATGGTATGAGCCGGAGCGGCCAATTCATTCACTTTAATAACTCTCAGATGTCTTGATCACAATTTGTATTATTTCCAAAATCTGCTCGTGCGTTTCGACATACTGTCATTTTCAAAGGCTGTAAAATACAATACCAAAGAAAAATAGTGTCAAAAGATCTGAAAACATGTTACATTTTTCGCAGTCACTACATTTAGTCCTGTAAACTCTTGTCCCCTCATAGTTGTCACGCCTGGCCCCAATCGAGTGTCGTAATATTATTCCTTAATGTAGTGCTAGTTTGTAGACCCAAATCGACATTATGCCTACTGAATCCTGTTACTATATGATCAGTGAATGTTCCTTTAAATCTCATACTCATTATTTTTTGTTGCTGTTTTGGCTGTTTGGCGCTTCTGCTATTTGTAAGCTTACTGTATGGAGATCTTTCTTTACTATTATAACCATTCCACTTTGCTATCTGTTCCAAAATATTCAATTCTTTTTCAGTGTCATTCTCATTTAAGGGAAGCTTTTGGGTGCCTTGAGTCCGCTGGTCTAATGGCGTCTGTAAACGTTGGCTTCCTAAAAATGCCAAATGTCAGCTTGTCAGTGGACCTATTTACAGATAAAATAAGAAAATTTATACCTTGTCCAACTTCGTGTTCTGCTGTAAGTTATATGTTCGGATGCTTACTACTAAATTTAAAAGCTACTTCTTTGATCGTTTGCCTTTTACCTTGTGAAGGTGTCATTCTCATAACTACTATTAGTGAGACTGTTTCTCCACAGTTTTGGATATTTTGTAATGACACTATTTTCCAAGTAATCCATGAAAATCCCTGCTACTGTGCTCGATAAACTGTTCCTCGTAGCTAGACCTACTTGTTGATGATTAAGATCAAAGGTGAAATACTTGAAAAGTAAAGCGGACTCTAATATAGAGACCGTCTCTATAATCTTATGTTGGCAATTTTCCTTATGCTTTAATAAAGTACGCTTTATAATGTCAGTGCTTTCAGAAATTGGTATCCTTTTATATAGGCTATTCACCCGCGATCTAGGGCAGCCGGCACGGTAGCTCAGCGTGTTCGGTCAGAGGGCCAGCTGCCCTCTGTAACAAAAAAAACTGAGCTAATGGATCAACAATGAACTGGAACGGGTGTCTCTCGACGTCCGCCCAGAGAAGATACAACGAACGAAAACGAACAAAATGAGATAAAAAAAGGGGTAGCGTCTTTGATTCACAGTCCAAACGTCTTCGGTCCAGGATTCGAATCCCGCCACTGTTTAAATTTTGATTAATAATCAGCATTGGTGGCCGAAGACTTCCGACGTAAGAAGTCACCCTCATTCTGCCAGCGGCCTTGTCAAAGAGGGCGGAGGAGCGGACAGAGGTTCAGGACACACTCTTGAGCTTGGTGTGGGAAACTGCCCCTAAAGGCGAAGAAAGGTTCAAATGTGTGTGAAATCTTATGGGACTTAACTGCTAAGGTCATCAGTCCCTAAGCTTACACACCACTTAACCTAAATTATCCTAAGGACAAACACACACATCCATGCCCGAGGGAGGACTCGAACCTGCTGCCCCAGACCGCTCGGCTAATCCTGCGCGGCCCACTAAAGGCGGAAGAATCATCAATGATCAAAGGCGTGAGAATGCAGAAGGCAATGGAAACGTGTATCCACTGGACATGTGGCCTGTAATGGAATAAGTGTCATGATGATCTCTCCATTGGCAAAAAAGATTCCGAAATAGTCCCCCATTGGGGTCTGCGGAAGGGGACTGCCAAGGGAGAGTTCACCATGAGAAAGAGATTGAATAATCAGTGAAATGATAACGGTGTACGAGTCGTTGCATGGAATGTCAGATGCTTGAACGTGGTAGGGAAACTAGAATATCTGAAAAGGGAAATGAAAAGGCTTAATCTAGATAAAGTAGGGGTCAGTGAAGTGAAGTGGAAATAAGACAAGGATTTCTGGTCAGATGAGTATAGGGTAATACCAACAGCACCAGAAACTGATATAACAGGTGTAGGATTCGTTATGAATAGGAAGGTAGGGCAGAGAGTGTGTTACTGTGAACAGTTCAGCGATACGGTTATTCTTATCAGAATCGACAGCAAACCAACACCGACAACGATAGTTCAGGTATACATGACGACGTCGCAAGCTGAAGATGAACAGATAGGGAAAGTGTAAGAGGATATTTAAAGGGTAATACATTATGCAAAGGGGGATGAAAATCTGTCATTGGGGACTGGAAAGCAGCTGTATGGGAAGGAGTAGAAGAAAAGGTTACAGGAGAATATGGGCTTGGGACAAGGAATGAAAGAGGAGAAAGACTAATTCTGTTCTGTAACAAGTTTAATCTAGTAATAGCGAATACCCTGTTCAAGAATCACAAGAGGAGGAAGTATACTTGGAAAATACCGGTTAGATTACAGCATGGTCAGACAGATATTCCGAAATCGGATTCTGGATTGTAAGGCGAACTCAGGTCACAGCATAGTAGTGACGAAGAGTAGGCTGAAGCTCGAGCGAATAGTCAAGAAGAATCAGTACGCAAAGAAGTGGAATACGGAAGTACTTAGGAATGAAGAGATACGCTTGAAGCTCTCTAAGGCTGTAGATACAGCAATAAGGAATAGTGCAGTAGGCAGTACAGTTAAAGAGGAATGGTCATCTCTAAAAATTGCCACCACAGAAGTTGTGAAGGAAAACGTAGGTACACAGAAGGTAACTGCGAAGAAACCATGGGTAACAGAAGAAATACTTCAGTTGATTGATGAAAGGAAGAAGTACAAACATGTTCCGGGAAAATCAGGAATTCAGAAATACAAGTCGCTGAGGAATGAAATAAATAGGAAGTGCAGGGAAGCTAAGACGAAATGGCTGCAGGAAAAATGTGAAGACATCGAAAAAGATATGATTGTCGGAAGCACAGACTCAGCATACAGGAAAGTCAAAACAACCTTTGGTGACATTAAAAGCAACGGTGGTAACATTAAGAGTGCAACGGGAATTCCACTGCTAAATGCAGAGGAGAGAGCGGGTAAGTGGAAAGAATACATTAAAACCCTCTGTGAGGAGGAAGATTTATATGTGATAGAAGAAGAAACAGTTGTCGATTTAAAAGAGATAGGGTATCCAGTATGAGAATAAGAATTTAAAAGAGTTTGGGAGGACTTACGGTCAAATAAGGCAGAAGGGATAGATAACATTCCATCAGAATTTCTAAAATCGGTTGGGGAAGTGGCAACAAAACAACTATTCACATTGGTGTGTAGAATGTATGAGTCTATAGAAATACCATCTGACTGTCGAAAAAATATCATCCACACAATTCCGAAGACTGCAAGAGCTGACAAGTGCGAGAATTACTACACAGTCAGCTTAACAGCTCATGCGTTCAAGTTGCTTACAAGAATAATATACAGAAGAATGGAAAAGAAATGGATGCGCTAGATAACGATCAGATTGCCTTTAGGAAAAGTAAAGGCACGAGAGAGACAATTGTGACGTTGCGGTTAGTAATGGAATCAAGAGTAAAGAAAAATCAAGACAGGTTCATGGGATTTGTCGACCTGGAAAAAGGGTTCGGCAATGTAAAATGGTGCAAGATGTACGAAATTCTGAGAAAAGTAGGGGTAAGGTATAAGGAGAGACGGGTCATATACAATATGTACATCAGTCGAGAGGGAATGATAAGAGTGGACGACCAAGAAAGCAGTGCTCGTATTAAAAAGGGTGCAAGACAAGGATGTAGCGTTACACCCCTACTGTTCAATCTGTACCTCGAGGAAGCAGTCATGGTAATAAAAGAAAGTTTCAGGGGTGGAATTAAAATTCAAGGTGAAAATGTATCAATGGTACGATTCGCTGATGACAATGCTATCCTGAGTGAAAGTGAAGCAGAATTTCATGACCTACTGAACAGAATGAATTCTAATGAGTACACAGTATGGATTGAGGACAAATCGAAGACAGACGAAGGTAATGAGAAGTAGTAGAAATGAGAAAAACGAGAAAAAAAGTATATAGGTTAACAACATCTAAGGTAATCATTGTCTGGTAGGACAAAATGGTACGAGGTCCACAAAGAAGAGCATCTCTCCAAAGTGTAAGATTCTCGAAGTCTTTTAATGAGATCCATACTTAACTTTTACGTGGGTGCAGCATGACTGTTCACAATTTGTGATTGAAGTTACTTTGTTCCTCTATTCCTATGTCTCTCTGCTGGATATAGAAACAACTCTTACCTTCGTTTTCAGGACTGCAGTTTTTTTATCCGCCAAGTTACATTCAATCCTGGTTATACCACTACTCATAAAAAACTCCATAGCTTTGTTAAAATAATTGCAATCGTTAATTATCACAAACGAATAGCCCTTCTCAGTCTTTGTCACTATAAGTTTGTTATTATACAGATTTTTACTCAATTGCCTTCTGTTTTTAATAGCACTGGGAACTTTCGCATGTCTTGTTTGACTTTTCCTATTGCCCTCTTTAGACTAATGACGATGTCTGCTTATTGACTTCTATTTAATTTGCTACATCGCAAACTGTTTTCACTTCTTCAGTAGGGCTTTTAATTAAATTACTGTCAGTTCTAGGAGGTATGTTGAACTTCAGTCCTTTATGCAACAAGTTTTGTTCCTTACTGTTTAAATAGTCACCCATGGTGTAGGGGTAGCGTCATTGATAAGTAATCGGAACGTTCTCCGTTCCGTGTTCTACCCCCACCACCGTTTGAATGTTGTAAAAAAATCATCAGCAATGTCGGGCTAAGAGTTCCGGCGTAAACAGACATCTTCGTTGCGCCAACGGCGTTGTCAATGAGAGTGGAGGAGCGGACAGAAGTTCAGATTCTCTTGCCCTTGGGAGCGGTAACTGCCTTTAAATTGCCGTTAAAAGGCGGCGAATCAGCAATTATCAACGACATAAGGATGCAGAAGGCAATGGAAACTAATGACATATAAAGTGAGTCCACAGGACTTGTGGTCTGTAACTGAAGAAGCGTCATGATGATCTTTCCAAAGTCAAAAGTTTCCGAACTAGTTCCCCATTCGGATCTCCGGGAGGGAACTTCCAAAAGGGAGATGACCATGAGAAAGACACTGAATAACCAACGAAAGAATGATGAAACAAGTCGGGGCGTGGACTGTCTAAAGTTTGAAAATGGTAGGGAAGCTATAAAATCTGGAAAGGGAGACGCTAAGCCTCAATCTATATACAGTGGGCGTCGGTGAAGTGAACTAGAGAAAAGACAATGTCAGAAGAGTAAAGGGTAATATCAACAGCAGCAGAAAAATGGTATAACTGCAATAGGATTCGTTATGAATTGGAAGGTACCACAGAAAATGAACTATAGTGAACATTTCAGTGACGGGGTTGTTCTCGATACAATCTACAGAAAACCAACAACAACAGTTGTATACATGCCTTCGTCGGAAGCATAAGATGAAAAGATAAAGTAGTATATGAAGATACTGATTGGGTAAACACCACATAAGGAAGAGGGAAATCTAATAGTCACGGAGAGTTGAAATGCGGTTGTAGGGGAAGGAGCAGAAGAAAGGGTCACTGGAGATTAAGGGCTTGGTGGTAGGAATGAGAAGAAAGGCCGTCTGGGGTGGCCGAGCTGTTCTAGGCGCTACAGTCTGGTACCGCGCGACCGCTACGGTTGCAGGTTCGAATCCTGCCTCGGGCGTGGGTGTGTGTATGATGTCCTTAGGTTAGTTAGATTTAAGTAGTTCTAAGTTCTAGGGGACTGATGAGCTCAGAAGTAAAGTCCCTTAGTGCTCAGAGCCATTTGAACGATTTTGAGAAGAAAGACTAATGGATTTCTGCAATAAATTTCAGATACTGTGTTCAAGAATTACAAGAGGAGTAGGTATGCTTGGAAAAGGCCGGGAGATAGAGATACTGGATTATAAGGTGTACCAGGAGCAGATACAGACTCAGACCACAATCCAGTAATGATGAAGAATAGGCCGAATTTTACAAGTGTTACAGGCCAGGCCTCTACAGATCCGTTAGACACTATGTGAGCCATTTTAAGGAACGACAACGATGGAAGCATGTGCCGCAATTACTTTACACCTGCAACAGTGCCATTCTACAGAATTGTGATCAACCTTCAGAGTCCATAAGCGGGACTCGGTGGATAATGGTGTGTGCACTGACTACCTCAGGCGCTTTGTTGTCATCAAAGCTGTGCCAGCTGCTGTAGAAGCAGAAATTACAAATTTCCTGGAAGAAGATATCACTTTCAAACACAGTAATGAGACATGTCTGATCTTGCTATAGTTATGGTTGTTCCTTCACGTTTCCACTTAGGTGTTACATCACCAACGATGTACTTCAGCAGCCTTACATGGGCTGAAATAGCCTTGATGGATTTGTGACTGAGGTGACATACAATAACTTGTCCATTGGTCTCTACTGACCAACCCATTCTACTGTTATTGTTTTTCTAATAACAGTACTCCCACTCCTTTTACAGTGGCGGATCTAATCTGATCGTGGAAAAGTTTTCCAGAGGAGACTATCGTCAGAGGTAACTTCTCGTTGTGACATCACCACAGGCAGACAACTGCGAAGGACCCACAGACGTATTGGTAGATATGCTCTCGATGTACGCTGTTGCGGAACAGAGAGATTAGGATACAGCGCTGCCGCTCGTGACATTCGCTTGCAACTCAGCAAAGCTAAACACTACAGGCTTCACAATGTTCTTTGTGCTCCATGGTCGAATGTCGAAACGACAGTGGATACACTGTTTCCATTTGAACCAGATAATACTGAAGATGACTACATCGAACACCTCATTACTAGGACCGAAGAAGCGAAGCAACTGGCTTGCATAAGGACTCTGAACGTCCACGAGAAAGACCTATAGCGCTATCATGTCAAGCACTGATCGCTGAGATCCAGCTTGGGAGACTTGGTATGGATCTTTATGCCCTTCGGTAAAGTTACTAAAGCGCTACTTTGTGCCGTATTGTATCGCTCGCCACTTTTATGATGTCACATGTGACGTCGAGGATTACCACCCTTCATCAAAAAGTCAGAAGGCAGCGACGTCTTCCATGTCCTCCATATGTGGACTTACTGCCAGATCGACGATGGGTGGTTCAAGAAACTGAAGACGCACTTGACGATCGCGAGCTTTCGACGGAGAAAGCTGCCTTCGATGCTAATCACAGTGAACAGGATGTGACGACACGATCCGAACACAAGGATCCGCTGACGCTACCATAGAACGGACCATCGACAATATCTGGACCCACGATGCTCCACTGAGATCTTCCGAAACCGTGGGTCGCTTTTTCTCCAGAACAGAGAGCAATACCACGTGCTGCAAAATATGGAGCGGCTGCTTTTTTTTAAAATAACAGTAAGTTGCTGCATGTAATAAAATGCTTTCACTGCTACGTGTTGCATTTTATTGGCGACGTTGCTTTCGGATTTGGAGTAATGCGTAGTTACAACGTGACAATATTTCGGAAAAATAACCTCGGTTTATATTTCTACAACCGATGATAACGCTAGAGCTGGACGTTGTAGTGTTTCCCGCGGGAAGTACGACATAAAGACTACGGTTAAGTGTGTAAAATGATCGTATTTATTTGTTGTTGTTGTTGTTGTGGTCTTCAATCCTGAGACTGATTTGATGCACCTCTCCATGCTACTCTATCCTGTGCAAGCTTCTTCATCTCCCAGTAACTACTGCAACCTACATCCTTCTGAATCTGCTTAGTGTATTCATCTCCTGGTCCCCCTCTACGAATTTTACCCTGCACGCTGCCCTCCAATGCTAAATTTGTGATCCCTTGATGCCTCATAACATGTCCTAACAACCGGTCCCTTCTTCTTGTCAAGTTGTGACACAAACTCCTCCTCAATTCTATTCAATACCTACTCATTAGTTATGTGATATACCTATCTAATCTTCAGCATTCTTCTGTAGCACCACATTTCGAAAGCTTCTATTCTCTTCTTGTTCAAACTATTTATCGTCAATGTTTCACTTCCATACATGGCTACACTCCATACAAATACTTTCAGAAACGACTTTCTGACACTTAAATCTATACTCGATGTTAACAAATTTCTCTTCTTGAGAAACGCTTTCCTTGCCATTGCCAGTCTACATTTTATATCCTCTCTACTTCGACCATCATCAGTTATTTTTACTTTAAGTGTCTCATTTCCTAATCTAATTCCCTCAGCATCAGCCGACTTAATTCGACTACATTCCATTATCCTCGTCTTGCTTTTGTGTATTTATTTACCATGTGAAAACTTGTTGTTGATACTTTCACAGCAATAGAACATGACTGTACACCATCTGAATAGATATTTTAATTATTTTGATAATTAATTGAGGAATACATTTCCCCAGAAAAGTTTTCACTGGTAGCGCGCATAGGTATAGTTTTTCTTTTTGCAGGATTAATATGCGTGGTTCTGCCATACGTCGACATGTGCGAAGACCTTATTCCTAACGGAAATAACAAAAATTAAACTAGATAGCTACACTGGTACACGTTCTGTTTGATGATTTCCGTTGGCCGTTGCCTGTGATATGTACCTACCTGGTTTGCCGCGACGCTTTCAGCACCCGCTCCATCAGCAGCGTGCTTTCACTTAATTAATTAACGCTTGCGGCGTCGTGGAAAGGAGAAACTGAAAAATGGCCCGAACAAAACTCTGGTAGAATCATTCGTCTGCTGAGGCCACAAACAACGTAAATGTGGCCTGCACTGTCCACTGTTTACGGTATCACACTACGTGATGATCGACCGAAATTTAATTAATGTAAATGGCCTTTTAATCAAGCAGTGACCTAATGTTGTTATGTTACACTGAATTAACGTAAGTGCGTTAGTCAAGAGTGATTAATTCCACGTGTGAGATTTTGAGCTGAAAAGAAAGAAACTAAATTTACTGTTCAACTGAAGAGCTGTGGTCATATACTCAACTTGTACTTTTATTCAAGCATCCAAAAATTAACATCAAGAATATTAAATAAACTTCATTCATAAAATATGGTTCCAACGAGCGTATGGTATCAATTTAGTGGAATATTATGCATGCACCCAGAAATTTACGAACCGACTCGAAATAAATTAAAATAAAAAAAAAATAAAAAAAGGAAACCGACGCAACATGAAGGTATTATCCGAATGGAACGGAAATCGGTAGTCGCGATGTACATGTACAGACAAACACAAGATTACAATTTCATAGGAGCTAAATGATTTAGCCAAGAGAAAGGGCATCACAAATTGAGCAAAGCAATACTGCATTCGTCCGCATCTGGCCACTATGCAAGTAGCTATTTGCCTTGGCATTGATTCACGGAAGTCCTCTTGATGGATATCGTGCCAAATTCTGTCAAATTTGCACATTAGGTCGCCAAAATCTCGAACTGCTTGGAGGCCCTGCCGATAACGCTCCAGACGTTCTCAGTTGGGTAGATATCCGGTGACCTTCCTTTCCTAGGTAGGGTTTAGCAAGAGTGAAGACATGCGATAGAATCTGTCGCCGTGTGGAGACAAGCGTTATCTTGCTGAAATGTAAGCTCAGGACAGCTCGTCCTGAAAGGCAACAAAAAAGGCGGTACACCATTATCGTCGACATACCTCTGTGCTGTAAGGGTGCTGCACAGATCACAACCAAAGGGGTCCTGCACTGAAGTGAAATGCCACCCCAGACTATTGCTCCTAGTTGTCGTGTCGTACGGCGGGCGACAGTCGGTTTAGTATCCTGCCGCTGTCTGGAATGTGTCGAGGCACGTATTCGGCCTGGAATGCCACTGAGTGGAGTAGAATTGTCTCCAGTGATGAGCCACGTTTGTAACTGAGCTCCCGTGACCAGCCAAGCTATTGTGGGCTTACATTTCAGCAATGTAATGCGCACCCGCACACGGCGAGGCTTTCTACTGCTCGTTTCATGCTTGCCAAACCCTACCTTGGCCAGCGAGGTCACCGGATCTTTCCCCAGTTGATAACGCTTGGAGCACTGCGGGCATGGCCCTCCAACCATCTCAGGATTTTGTCGGCCAGTTGGACAGAATTGGCCACAATAGTCCTCAGGAGGATATCCAACAAGTCTATCAGTTCATTCCAAGCCGAGTAACTGTTTCGTTAAGGACCAGAAGTAAACCAACGCGTTTTTGACTTAATCTGTTTCTGAAGAGCTTTCTTTGAAAGTCATCCAATTTTTTTGAGAGTGTAACCACTTCTACACCACAACTATACCATCTGGATAATTCCTTCGTGGTGCCTCGCTTTTTTTGTGTTAGACCGTAATTTGTAACTAGTAGATAACATGAATTATGACTTCTTTCTAAATAACGTTGTGGTTAGAGGGTATAAAAGAACACATTTTATACTTATTTTGTATCTACACTGTTGTAAATTAGCAGATAATCTGAGCTTAACCCGTAAACTGTGATTTTGTATGTATATAAACAGTGATTTTGTATGTATATAAACTGTGATTTCGTATGTATACCATTCGAAATTAACACTTGCAATTATGACTTTCAACTAAAAAATTTGGCAGTTTTAAAATCTACGATCATTTAATCATTTAATAGCAAATGTGACATTCTCTCTCCCCTTCCCCCCCCCCTCGCTCCCTTTTAGTGCTGTAGGCTTATCGAAATGAAGAAATATGACCAGAAACCGGGCATGTTAAAACATGAAAGAATATGTACTGAAAACATTTCCAGACATGCTACGAAAAGATTTAAGACAGCGCTGAACTCACCACAGTGAGACGAGTTAAGTGAGATAATTATTATGTGCGTAAAGCCATTAGTAACGAAGTTATAAGATTTATATTTAATATTGTTTATAAAACCAGTAACAAGTGATGCAGAAACGCAGCTTATGCTTATGACGTATAGTTGGATAGAGCTAGCAATAGAATCATCATTTTCTACTATTTTCAACAAATACACAAACTGTTATAAATCATTTATTAAATAATTCATAAATAAGTACCAAAACGAATATTTCTTGACATATACACTAATGCCTAGCGTCAGAAAGAGTGATTTGTCTCATTATCAAACTATCCAGTTATTATGAGTTTTGGTAAAACAGTGCTTGTAACATTATAATTTGAGTAACGTATGACAGCAGACCCTAACTGAATAAAGTTCTCCATTTGGTATGGGTTAGTTTGCGATGTATAATATTTAAATATAATCAATTACTTACCTATGTATAAAACTGAATACTGCATGTTGTTGTTGTTGTTGTTGTTGTTGTTGTCTTCAGTCCTGAGACTGGTTTGATGCAGCTCTCCATGCTACTCTATCCTGTGCAAGCTTCTTCATCTCCCAGTAACTACTGCAACCTACATCCTTCTGAATCTGCTTAGTGTATTCATCTCTTGGTCTCCCTCTACGATTTTTACCCTCCACCCTGCCCTCCAATGCTAAATTTGTGATCCCTTGATGCCTCAAAACATGTCCTACCAACCGATCCCTTCTTCTAGTCAAGTTGTGCCACAAACTTCTCTTCTCCCCAATCCTATTCAATACCTCCTCATTACTTACGTGATCTACTCACCTTATCTTCAGCATTCTTCTGTAGCACCACATTCCGAAAGCTTCTATACTCTTCTTGTCCACACTAGTTATCGTCCATGTTTCACTTCCATACATGGCTACACTCCATACAAATACTTTCAGAACCGACTTCCTGACACTTAAATCTATACTCGATGTTAACAAATTTCTCTTCTTCAGAAACGATTTCCTTGCCATTGCCAGTCTACATTTTATATGCTCTCTACTTCGACCATCATCAGTTATTTTACTCCCTAAATAGCAAAACTCCTTTACTACTTTAAGTGTCTCATTTCCTAATCTAATTCCCTCAGCATCACCCGATTTAGTTTGACTACATTCCATTATCCTCGTTTTGCTTTTGTTGATGTTCATCTTATATCCTCCTTTCAAGACACTGTCCATTCCGTTCAACTGCTCTTCCAAGTCTTTTGCTGTCTCTGACAGAATTACAATGTCATCGGCGAACCTCAAAGTTTTTGCTTCTTCTCCATGAATTTTAATACCTACTCCGAATTTTTCTTTTGTTTCCTTCACTGCTTGCTCAATATACAGATTGAATAACATCGGGGAGAGGCTACAACCCTGTCTCACTCCTTTCCCAACCATTGCTTCCATTTCATGCCCCTCGACTTTTACAACTGCCATCTGGTTTCTGTACAAATTGTAAATAGCCTTTCGCTCCCTGTATTTTACCCCTGCCACCTTTAGAATTTGAAAGAGAGTATTCCAGTCAACATTGTCAAAAGCTTACTCTAAGTCTACAAATGCTAGAAACGTAGGTTTGCCTTTTCTTAATCTTTCTTCTAAGATACGTCGTAAGGTTAGTATTGCCTCAAGTGTTCCAACATTTCTACTGAATCCAAACTGATCTTCCCCGAGGTCCGCTTCTACCAGTTTTTCCATTCGTCTGTAAAGAATTCGCGTTAGTATTTTGCAGCTGTGACTTATTAAACTGATAGTTCGGTAATTTTCACATCTGTCAATACCTGCTTTCTTTGGGATTGGAATTATTATATTCTTCTTGAAGTCTGAGGGTATTTCGCCTGTCTCATACATATTGCTCACCAGATGGTAGAGTTTTGTCAGGACTGGCTCTCCCAAGGCCGTCAGTAGTTCTAATGGAATGTTGTCTACTCCCGGGGCCTTGTTTCGACTCAGGTCTTTCAGTGCTCTGTCAAACTCTTCACGCAGTATCTTATCTCCCATTTCGTCTTCATCTACATCATCTTCCATTTCCATAATATTGTCCTCAAGTACTTCGCCCTTGTATAAACCCTCTATATACTCCTTCCACCTTTCTGCCTTCCCTTCTTTGCTTAGAACTGGGTTGCCATCTGAGCTCTTGATATTCATACAAGTGGTTCTGTTCTCTCCAAAGGTCTCTTTAATTTTCCTGTAGGCAGTACCTATCTTACCCCTAGTGAGATAAGCCTCTACATCCTTACATTTGTCCTCTAGCCATCCCTGCTTAGCCATTTTGCACTTCCTGTCGATTTCATTTTTGAGACGTTTGTATTCCTTTTTGCCTGCTTCATTTACTGCATTTTTATATTTTCTCCTTTCATCAATTAAATTCAATATTTCTTCTGTTACCTAAGGATTTCTATTAGCCCTCGTCTTTTAACCTACTTGATCGTCTGCTGCCTTCACTACTTCATCCCTCAGAGCTACCCATTCTTCTTCTACTGTATTTCTTTCCCCATTCCTGTCAATTGTTCCCTTATGCTCTCCCTGAAACTCTCTACAACCTCTGGTTCTTTCAGTTTATCCAGGTCCCATCTCCTTAAATTCCCACGTTTTTGCAGTTTCTTCAGTTTCAATCTGCAGATCATAACCAATACATTGTGGTCAGAATCCACATCTGCCCTGGAAATGTCTTACAATTTAAAACCTGGTTCCTAAATCTCTGTCTTACCATTATATAATCTATCTGATACCTTCTAGTATCTCCAGGATTCTTCCAGGTATACAACCTTCTTTTATGATTCTTGCATGATACTGCATAACAGTATGCAAATCAACTGAAAGTACATGTCATAAGTGAGTGAAATGTATAAATGTCATAATGTGGGTTATCTTATGCATGGCGGTCAGTTTTTGAGTTATTGTCAGGCTGTGGTTCACATTACGATGTTTTTAAATAGGTAAGCAGAGGAGGGTCGGGCATGTTTGATCGTCATCTCCTGGTAGGTGAGTTGCCTTTGGTACAGTTTGCACTGCCAGAGAGCTGGATGGGCTCAAGTATTCTCGGAACTTTGAAATATTTCGATGTGACCAGTTCGGGATAATAAATATAGGGCAGTCTCAGTGCTTGTGAGCATAAAATCGTAGTAGGGCATCCAATGACTGGACTTTTCTGCCCAGGTGAAAATTGTATTATTAGGTAAAGTCTTATACAGTTTAAATGATAGGCTGCACTTTTCCGTGCCTTTGGTTAACGTTAATTGCAGACTTTGGACACATCCCTTGCTCTGCATCGTCAGTCATTTGATTCCTTGTTTCTGTACTGTGCTCAGTAACAACCAGTTGAGATTCCTATTTGGAACAGGTTCGTGCATAATTTTAATAAAATAAGACTCATGGGTTCAGCAGTAGAGGTCAGGAGGAGTCGGGGCAGACCAAGGAGAAGGTACCTGGATTCGGTTAAGAATGATTTTGAAGTAATAGGTTTAACTTCAGAAGACGCACCAATGTTAGCACTGAATAGGGGATCATGGAGGAATTTTATAAGTGGGGCTATGCTCCAGACTGAACGCTGAAAGGCATAATCAGTCTTAAATGATGATGATGATGATGATCAAACTTTTCACTTTAGCCCACAATATTATCCTACGGGATAATATTCTCAAGGTTTTGCTTCAAGTTCACTGTGAATTTTATTAATTAGTTTAACCAGTTCTCTAATGTTTCTGTACCAAATTAATGCATCTCATAAGAGATGGATACGTTTAGATAAGGGCTTAAGGCGACGGTGTATGACCGAAAGCCTCTTGATCCATCCAGATGAGCCACATAAAAGTCTGAGTTCGTGCATTCGCCCTCTGGTGGTTACACACCAACGAACTAGTTCCTAATGACCATTAATTTCTTACAGTTATTTGTTAATAACCCCCCCCCCCCTCCCAGTATAGTTGTGACGTCGACAGTCTTTGTCTCCTTCTCACTGATACTTATCCATTGCTCAGTTTCAGTCGTCAAAAGGGACTCTCTTATAGCAAAGATACACAAAGATGCAATGAAAATCTGTGCTCAGATACTTACATTTGTAATATTTAAATGTAACAATTATTACTAAATATGATAAACAGAAAAAAATGCTAAAAGTAAAAATATACACCAGCTAATCGGAAGTATCCAGACACGTTGTTGTTGTTGTCGTCTTCAGTCTAATGATTTTTTTATACCGTTCTCCACACTAGCTTCTTCGTGCAAGCCTCTTCACATCCGAATAACTACTGCAACCTACATCCATTTTAACCTGCTGACTGTATTTTCTCTGAACAACTTTAACCGCCCGCACTTCCTTCCAGTACTCAATTGATGATTCCTTGTGTGTCAGAATGTGTCCTATCAACCGATTCCTTCTTTCAGTGAAGTTGTCTCACAGATTTATTTTCCATTCATTTCCGTCTGGCACGTCCCTGTCCTCCAACCGGTCCTCACCGGTGGACGGCCCACTTACTGCTCGCACTGAGGTTCACCCCTCACCTGTGGTCGAGTGGGAGGTCGCCCCGGGGCGAAGCAAGCGGCGAAAGATTTCCTAGGCGCCCTCACGTAAGGCTTCCCCGTTTGTCTGACAAACAGGTTCTAGGCACTGTCTGTGGCTGACACCGTCGCTGAGCCAGATGCTGTCGCCTGTCCTGTTTCAGAGGAAACCACTCAGCCTGCAAGATCCGGGCAATCGCACAGGGTGGGATAATTACCAGATAGGGGCTCCAACGTTAGGCGCGTTATGGGGCCCCTTAGAGACTTGGCTGCCAAGAAGGGAAAGAAAACCAATGTGCACTTCGTGCGCATACCGGGTAGTCATTCCATGTGTGAGAAGGGTCCACCGTGATGCCATGAAGAGCACAGGGTGCAGCCATCTGCAGGTGGTGGCTCACGTCGGTACCAATGATGTGTGTCACTTTGGATCAGAAGAGATTCTCTCTTGTTTCGAGGGGCTAACAGAAGTGGTAAAGGCTGCCAGTCTTGCTTGCAAGATGAGGACAGAGCTGACCATTTGCAGCATAGCCGAAAGGACCGATTGCGGTCCTCTGGTACAGAGCCGAGTGGAGGGTCTGAGTAAGACGCTCAGATGGTTCTGCGACCGTGTAGGCTACAGATTACTCTACTTGTGCCAAAGGGTGGTTGGGTTTCGGGTTCCGCTGAATAGGTCAGGTGTCCACTATACGCAGGAGGCGGCTACTCGAGTAGCAGGGGCTGTGTGGCGTGGACTGGGCGGTTTTTTAGGTTAGAGGGTCTCGGGAAAACACAAGATGGGCTTCGGTCACAAAGGGTGCAGGCTGAACATAGGAGGAACGTAGATACAGGAACCATAGGTAATAACACTTGCAAATTGTCGTATCTGTGTTGGGAAAGTACCAGAGCTCATAGAAAGCACTGATGCTCAAATCGTTATAGGCACTGAAAGCTGGCTAAGGCCGGATATAAGCTCAGCCGAAATTTTTGCGAAGAACCTAACCGTGTTCCGAAAAGATGGGCTAAACACGGTTGGCGGTTGCATGTTTATTGCTGTTAGAAGTAGTTTAACTTGTCGCGAAATTGAAGTACATACTTCCTGTGAGTTAGTATGGGCAGAAGTCATTGTCGGCAACCGCAATAAAATAATAGTTGGATCCTTTTACCGAACTCCCAGTTCAGATGATACAGTTGCTGGAAGGTTCAAAGAAAACTTGAGTTTACTTGAAAAAAGAGACAGCATTGGTCGTATATTTTTTACTATTGAGTCTATGTGATCGCCGTAAGCTTAGTGACAACAGTGCATCCCAATTTAAGTTATACAATATAGCACTGAAGATGGTCACTCAGTGACAGAAAATCGATTTTGCAATAGTAAAAAATATACGACCAATGCTGTCTCTTTTTTCAAGTATACCTGTTATCTGGTCGTAGTGCACAAGACAACATGGAGTCGCCAATCAATAAACTTGAGTTTGATTTCAAACACGTACCCCATTCATACGATTATAGTTGGTGCTGACTTTAATTTATCCTCGATATGTTGGCGAAAATACATGTTTAATTCCAGAGGTACGCATAAAATATCATGATCCCACTCAAATATTGAACGTTTGTGAAAACACACTTGACCTCTTAGCAACATATAATCCTGAGTTAATAACCAGCATCAAAACCGATATAGGGATTAGTGTACACAGGGTTATCGTAGCGAGATTCAATATTGTAATCCCAAAATTCTCGAAAAATAATCGAAAAATGTACCTATTCAAAAAACCAGATAAAAATTCACTTGACGCCTTCCTGAGAGACAATCTCCACTCATTCCAAACTAATAATTTAAGTGCAGACCAGATGTGGCTTGAATTCAAAGAAATAGTACCGGCAGCAATTGAGAGATTTATACCAAATAAATTAACAAACGACGGGGCTGATTCGCCTTGGTCCACAAAACGGGTTAGAACACTGTTCCAAAAACAACGTAACAAACATGCCAAATTTAAACAGACGCAAAATCCCCAAGATTGGCGATCTTTTGTAGAAGCTCGAAATTTAGCGCGGATTTCCATGCGAGAGGCATACAACAGTTTCCACAAGGGAACTTTGTCTCGAAACCTGGCAGAAAACCCAAAGGGATTCTGGTCGTATGTGAAGTATGTTAGTGACAAGAAACAATAAATGCCTTCTCTGCGCGATGGCAATGAGGATACTATCGAAGACAGTGCTGCCAAAGCAGAGTTACTAAACACAGCCTTCCGAAAGCTTTCACAAAAGAAGACGAAGTAAATATTTCAGAATTCGAATCAAGAACAGCTGCCAAAATGACTAAGGAAGAAGTAAATATCCTCGGAGTAGTGAAGCACCTTAAATCACAAGCAAGTCTTCCGGTCCAGACTGTACACCAATTACGTTCCTTTCACTCTATGCTGGTGCATTAGCTCGATAATTAACAATCATATACAACCGTTCGCTCGACGGAAGATCCGTAGGCAATGACTGGAAAGTTGCACAGCTCACACCAATATTCAAGAAAGGTAGTGGGCGTAATCCACTTAATTACAGGCCCATATCATTAACGTCTATATGAAGCAGGGTTTTGGAACATATATTGTGTTCTAACATTATGAATTATCTTGAACAAAACGGTCTGTTGACACACAGCGAAGGAATTACAGCATATAATGTGAGGAACTTAATGGAAGATTACTTCTTGAGCTCCATTGGATTTGTAAACAGGCAATTTTCTAAAATATAATTTTTGCAAAGACTGTAATTGCTCCACTCATGTGAAAGCATTTTTGAAAATAGTACAATAAAACATCTTTAAATGATTGGACAACTCACATACCGTATTCATTTTTTCCCTTGTCGTTCGTGTCTTGAAATGATTCACTCAATCCCTTGAATATATTGATCCCGTCGAACACCGTAATTTTCGAGACTTCCGTCTCATAAAACTGGCCACTCTTCCAGAACAGTAATTAATTGCTGAATGTCTATTTTCCATACCATGTGTAGGCCACCAAGAAGAAGTTTGAAAGATATAATCAGTCTTGATCGCAAAAGGATTTTTAAATACTTAATTTTAACGCTAATCTGAGTCTTAACGAACATCATCAGAGAGTTACTTTTCTCCTAAGGTGGTGTGCAGAACACCTAGCGTACCACGAACGAATGTCAAGAGACACGTGCCGGCCGCGGTGGTCTCGCGGTTCTAGGCGCTCAGTCCGGAGCCGCGTGACTGCTACGGTCGCAGGTTCTAATCTTGCCTCGGGCATGGATGTGTGTGATGTCCTTAGGTTCGTTAGGTTTAAGTAGTTCTAAGTTCTAGGAGACTGATAACCACAGATGTTATGTCCCATACTGCTCAGAGCCATTTTAACCATTTTTTTTTCAAGAGACACGTGTTCTGATGATTATCGTCACGACTGAAACCGGTTACCATTAAAATAAATTATTTAAAAATACTTTTGCAATCAGCAAATTATTTCTTCCAACTTACAATATAGATCGAAGTTTTCTCAATAATGTTATTTAAAAATCTCAAACTCAGAGAAGAAATTACGAAAACAAACAGAAGGGCAAACGATAATAGAACGAACGCGCAGTTGTTGCTTTCAAGACTGCCGTGTCGTGTCTCAAAGATCTGAAAACGGTGACGTTTACTAAGCTCCCACTGTACCACACGTCAGCGGGAGAACAGAATGGCAGCCGTCCACCGATGCCCGGCTGTTCCACAGTTACCGTGTGCAACTCTCCAGGCCTTGCTGCGTGGATTTGGAAGCTCCGTATCCCGACAGTGTATACGGTGCTGTATAGAGGGCTGCCAGACAGGTGCGAAATGGGCACAAGGCGCACCAAACACCGTTTACTGATAGTTCGAACCAACGCACACACGCAAATACAAATCCGTTGAGGGCAGCCAGAGCGTCCTGTCAGAATCTGAACACACTCGGCCCATAGCAAGTTGTGGTTTTCAACTGCGGCCACTGTGGGAAACGAACCGACGACGACTGGAATCCCGATGAGTGAGTTGGTGTAGGAGTAACAGATCCCGGCAGTTGGCAGACGGCTATCAGCGACGTACAGCGGGCATTTCAGCCCCTGTGTAGCAAACCGGCGGTCGCACAGAGTGACATGTGACCGCTCTCTAGACGCAGGGGCAGGCGTGTGCACCACACACACAAACACACACAACACACACATACGCGCACGCGCACGCACGCACGCACAGGCACCGGCCACCCGCTGAGATCACGTAGCACTGCCCGCCGATTGGATCGATGAATAGCCGTCTCTGTCCATGCTGCAGGGCCAGCACAGTGCGCACAGCGTTTCGCATCCATGTCCTTAGCAGGTAAGCTCTCCGCGTACAACTAAGGGAAGGAAAGCAGAAAGGTGGAAGGACTATATAGAGGGTCTATACAAGGGTGACGTACTTGAGGACAATATTATGGAAATGGAAGAGGATGTAGATGAAGACGAAATGGGAGATAAGATACTGTGTGAAGAGTTTGACAGAGCACTGAAAGACCTGAGTCGAAACAAGGCCCCGGCAGTAGACAACATTCCATTGGAACTACTGACGGCCTTGGGAGAGCCAGTCCTGACAAAACTCTACCATCTGGTGAGCAAGATGTATAAGACAGGCGAAATTCCCTCCGACTTCAAGAAGAATATAATAATTCCAATCCCAAAGAAAGCAGGTGTTGACAGATGTGAAAATTACCGAACTATCAGTTTAATAAGTCACAGCTGCAAAATACTAACGCGAATTCTTTACAGACGAATGGAAAAACTAGTAGAAGCCAACCTTGGGGAAGATCAGTTTGGATTCCGTAGAAATATTGCAACACGTGAGGCAATACTGACCTTACGACTTATCTTAGAAGAAAGATTAAGAAAAGGCAAACCTACGTTTCTAGCATTTGTAGACTTAGAGTAAGCTTTTGAGAATGTTGACTGGAATACTCTTTCAAATTCTGAAGGTGGCAGGGGTAAAATACAGGGAGCGAAAGGCTATTTACAATTTGTACAGAAAACAGATGGCAGTTATAAGAGTCAAGGGACATGAAAGGGAAGCAGTGGTTTGGAAGGGAGTGAGACAGGGTTGTAGCCTCTCCCCGATGTTATTCAATCTGTATGTTGAGCAAGCAGTAAAGGAAACAAAAGAAAAATACGGAGTAGGTATTAAAATCCATGGAGAAGAAATAAAAACTTTGAGGTTCGCCGATGACATTGTAATTCTGTCAGAGACAGCAAAGAACATGGAAGAGCAACTGAACGGAATGGACAGTGTCTTGAAAGGAGGGTATAAGATGAACAGCAACAGAAGCAAAATGAGGATAATGGAATGTAGTCGAATTAAGACGGATGATGCTGAGGAAATTAGATTAGGAAATGAGACACTTAAAGTAGTAAAGGAGTTTTGCTATTTGGGGAGAAAAATAACTGATGATGGCCGAAGTAGAGAGACTGGAAATGGCAAGGAAAGCGTTTCTGAAGAAGAGAAATTTGTTAACATCGAGTATAGATTTAAGTGTCAGGAAGTTGTTTCTGAAAGTATTTGTATGGAGTGTAGCCATGTATGGACGATAAGTAGTTTGGACCAGAAGAGAATAGAAGCTTTCGAAATGTGGTGCTACAGAAGAATGCTGAACATTGTATGGGTTGATCACGTAACTAATGAGGAGGTATTGAATAGAATAGGGGAGAAGAGGAGTTTGTGGCAAAACTTGACAAGAAGAAGGGACCGGTTGGTAGGACATGTTCTGAGGCATGAATGGATCACAAATTTAGCATTGGAAGGCAGTGTGGAGGGTAAGAATCATAGAGGGAGACCAAGAGACCTATACACTAAGCAGAATCAGAAGGACGTAGGTTGCAGTAAATACTGGGAGATGAAGAAACTTGCACAGGATAGAGTAGCATGGAGAGCTGCATCAAACCACTCTCAGGACTGAAGACCACAACAACAACTAATTCGATACAGCGCGTCGGAATATATTGATAGTAATAGGGGAAGAAGATTAGAACGATTGGTAGAAGCATCCCTACGTCACGGTCAGTTTTGGTTTCGAAGAAATCTAGAAACACAAGAAGCAATTCCGACAGATTCTCTTAGGAGACAATTTAAAGCAACAGAAAGCAACATTTACAGCTGTTTTAGATCCAAAGAAACGTTGACTGGAGCAGTTCTTTGAAATCTGTATGTTGTCAGTGTTAAAATACAAGTTTCGAAAGATTGTGTAGAACTAGCACAGAAACAAAACTGTAGTTGCTAGACCGGAAGAATATGAAAGGAAGACATTAGGTGAGAAGGCATTGAGACAGAGCTCCACCCTACATGTACATATACACACATACTCCGCAATCCACCGTACGCTGCTTGGCGGCGGCTACCTGTACCACTGCTAGACACGTCCTTTCCTCTTCCACTCACAAACAGAGCGAGGGAAAAAGGACTGTCTGTATGCCTCCGTATGAGCCCTAATTTCTTTTCTTCTCTTCGTGGTCCTTACGCGCAATGTATGTTGGCCTCAGTAGAAACCTTCGGGAGTCAGCTTCAGATACTGGCTCTCTAGACTTTCTCAGTAGAGTTTCTCGAAAAGAAAGTCGCCTTCCCGCCAACGATTCCTATTTGAGTTCCCACTTGCATGTTGTCCGAACCTGCCGGTAACAAATCTAGCAGCCCGCCTCTGAAATGCTTCGACGTCTTCCTTCAGTCCGAACTGGTACGGATCCCAAACACTCGAGCAGTACTCAAGAATAGGTCACACCAGCGTCCTACACGCTGTCTCCTTTACAGGTGAATCACTCTCTCCTAAAATTCCCAGCAAACCGAAGTCCACCATTCGCCTCCCATACCGCAGTTCTCTCATGCTAGTTCCGCCTCACATCGCTTTGCATCGTTAGGCCCAGATTTCTAAACGACTTGACTGTGTCAACCAGGACACTAGTAGTACTGTAACCGAACATTTCAGGTTTGTTCTCCTTACTCAACCTCATTAACTTACATTTCTCCACATTTAGAGCTAGCTGCCATTCATCATACAAACTAGAAATTTTATTTGAGTCGTATCTTCCTACAGCCACTCAACTTTGACATCTTATCGTACCGTACACCACAGGATCATCACCAAACAACCACAGATTGATGGACACCCTGTCCGCCAAATCATTTATGTACCGGGTGATCAAAAAGTCAGTATAAATTTGAAAACTAAATAAATCACGGAATAGAGAGGTAAAAATTGACACACATGCTTGGGATGACATGGGGTTTTATTAGAACCAAAAAAAATACAAACTTTTAAAAAATGTCCGACAGATGGCGCTTCATCTGATCAGAATAGCAATAATTAGCATAACAAAGTAAGAAAAAGCAAAGATGATGTTCTTTACAGGAAATGCTCAATATGTCCACCATCATTCATCAACAACAGCTGTAGTCGACGAATAATGTTGTGAACAGCACTGTAAAGCATGTCCGGAGTTATGGTGAGGCATTGGCGTCGGATGTTGCCATTCAGCATCCCTAGAGATGTCGGTCGATCACGATACACTTGCGACTTCAGGTAACCCCAAAGCCAATAATCGCACGGACTGAGGTCTGGGGACCTGGGCGGCCAAGCATGACGAAATTGGCGGCTGAGCACACGATCATCACCAAACGACGCGAGCAAGAGATCTTTCACGCGTCTAGCAATGTGGGGTGGAGCACCATCCTGCATAAACATCGTACGTTCCAGCAGGTGTTTATCAGCCAGGCTGGGGTTGATGCGATTCTGTAACATATCGGCGTACCTCTCACCCGTCACGGTAGCAGTTTTGCTGTCCAGCGTCATCTGTCGGACATTTTCTGAACTATGTTTTATTTTTGGTTCTAATAAAAACCCATGTCATTCCAAGCATGTGTGTCAAGTTTTACCTCTCTATCTACATTATTCCGTGGTTTATTAAGTTTTCAAATTTATACTGACTTGTTGATCACCCTGTATATAGAGAACAACAGAATTCCTGTCACACTTCCTTGGGGCACTCCTGACGATACCCTTGTCTCTGATGAACACTCGCCATCGAGGGCAACATACTGGGTTCTAAAACTTTAGAACTCTTCGAGCCACTCACATACCTGTGAACTACCTTCGTTAACAGCATGCAATGGAGCACCATGCCAAATGCTTTCCGGAAATCGAGAAATATGGAATATGCCTCTTGCCCTTCCTCCGTAGTTCGCAGTATTTCATGTGAGAAAAGGGCAAGCTGAGTTTTGCACGAGGAATGCTTTCTGAAACCAGGGTGATTCGTGGACATAGAAAGTTTATTACATTCGAACTTTCGTGTAGGAGTAACAGATCCCGGCAGTCGGCAGACGGTCATCAGCGACGTATATCGTGGTGGGATTTTTCAACAGGGCAAACATCATGTGAGACCAGAACTCCCTGCCGCTGCTACTATCCAGGATATTTAGGACCAGTTACAAGATCTGTGGCCACTCAGTCTCACGAAAAGATGCAAAGGCTTTATGACGCCCTTCCTAAACGAATCGGTGCTTGCGTCCAGGCACAGAGGGTGGGCTAATGATGCCAAGTCCTTTCTCACCTGAACTCAGTTTTGTGATGTCTTACAGAATATAGCTTACTCTCTGAGCCTATGAAGTTTCAATTTCTTTGGTTTTCCTCTTCTGGGTGCAGTGTAAAACAGTTGAAGAATAATTAATTTTGTAGTGCAAAGAATGTAGTTATGAGCGTTGAATACAGCAACATGTTTCATGGTTGTTTGCATTTGGGTGTCTGTGTGCTTGTATGTGTGAATGTGTGTACTCTTGCTAGAAATCTAGAAACAGAGCAACACCGCGAAAGGTAGTGCGAATAGTGTTTCCTGTTATGTGTTTCTATGCTCCACCTACCAGTCCGTGGTTGCCTTTCACTTATTTCACAAGTCAGAACCTTTTTGCGACGAAAACGGCTATTTTGCACATTACGGTTTCATGTGCAATGCAAACCTTCAAAAATTTGAACGATCAAAATACAAAATATTTTAAAAAGTCAAGGAACATATGCTCTTATGACATCGAATTTTATAATTTAATTAAGTGAAGTGTATTAGTACTGTTGCGTACGAATAATGTTTACATATAACCTTGAGAAGACAGTGTAATTTCAAAAAAGCTTACGTGTTGGATGCTACCAAACCTTCCGCTACACCTAACAACGTTTGGAAATCTACTCTTAAAAGGAGATTTGCTCGAGCTTTTTTAATCTGAATTGTTTCCTACTGCTTTCGAAAATCGACCAGTAACTTATACAACCACTGTGCTTAAGTAAACGAACTCCCGCGTATGAAAAGCTTCAAACGGCTGATTGCAAATGACTTCATGTGTTCTGTATTTGACGTTAAGCATGTAAAACTTCTGTGGTAGAAGGCACGAAACTCCACGTATATTTCTGTTATTAGTGAAACGCCCTGCTGAACCCGCAGGACAGGGCAATCAGTAGGAATTGTGTGAGGGGGCCAGAATGAGCAGCTATCAGTTACACTCCAAACACAACACTTTATTTAGTTGTCCAAACATTACAGCGCAACTGCTAAGCTTGACTATCGACAGAAAACGTCTTTAATTCTAAAACGGCTGAAGACCCATGAATTCAATACAACTGCTATAATTATATTTATTTTATTTTTTTGTGACAGAAGGCTGTAGGCTTTAATCTTAAATAGTATTTAAGGCCAAGCGATGTCAGACTTGACTAGTCAGATAGATTAAGTTTTTAAAAGCGGCTGAAGGCCGCCCATAAATTTAAAACAACATAACTACAATAACCTTTCAATAGGCAGAAGGCTCAAGCTGTATGACCAATAAGAAACCTTACTTCACACGGCCGAAGGCCTTTGTTTTAAAAAAACTACAACCAATTTTCCACGACAGAAGCCCAAAGCTTTTAACCTTAAATAGTATTTAAGTCCAAGTGTTGTAATATCTGATAAGTAAGAATCCAAAATTTTACAGCTGCTGAAGGCCCATAATTTTAAGAACAACACAATTACAATAAATTTTCAACAGGCAGAAGTCCCACAGCTTTATCTTGAAAGAATGTAATACTTGATAAATAAGAACCTTAAAACTTAAAGCGGCTGCAGGCCCATTACTTTTGAAAACAATACAACGACAATAAGTTTTCAACAGGCAGAAAGCCCACAGCTTTATGCTCAAATGTGTAATACTTGATAAGTAGGTTCCTTAAAGCTTAAAGCTTCTGAAGGCCGATGCTTTTAAAAACCAGTACAATAAATTTTCAACAGGCAGAAGGCCCGAGCTTTATCTTCAGACAACGTAAGACTTGCCCAGTTTAGAAAAAAATTAGTTTTAAAACGGTTGAAGGCCTTTGCTTTTAAAAACACAATTACAAGCATACAAATTCCATCCATCGGCTATCAGCCATTAAAAATACACAATTAACGCTAATAAGAAGGCAGTACAGGCAACGGCGCTCAGAAGTTTCCAGGGGGTTCGATCTGCCTTTGAAATCTAAGTGTTCTCTTAGGTGAGACAAGAAGTCGGCCCATCTACACTCGATCCGCCGGCAACACAACCAAAAGACAGTCAGGGACCCACCGAAAAGACGACTTGCTAACCACCGTCCAGTATACGAGAATTCCAAAGCCAAAACGTTACAGACATAGCCACCCTCAACCAAAAATACATTAAGCTGTCAAAAACTATACACCATGTTGGACAGCGACAAAAGGTGAGGAAAGGACACTGCCTGAATTTACGTCAGCGACCAGGCCAGGTAACCGGAACACTATCGGCCACAAGGAAGAAAATTCCGCTGGTGCACTTGAATTTCAAACCGACAAATATAGTTAATTCCACCGCACGGCGGCTAAATCTTCTCCAACTCGAACACTCGCTGTTGCTCCCAGGAACACCACCAACCAACGGGACAACGTGAACAGACGTGGCTTCGGTAGTAAAATCACCACTCAACTTTAATGTCCTGGGTCGGTGACCCATGAACCTCGCAGCGGCCCCCACACGCTCCGACACTGCGTAGAGACCGCCAGTGGACCCAGCCGATTGCGCCGCGTGGAGACGTGCTTGCTCATCAGCTCCAACCGACCGACTGGCTGCACACTGCCAAGCACCACAGCAAAGGTGGTATACGGTGCAGATATCGATACACACCACTGCTGCCACACGTAGAAAGAGGAAGAACTACGGCATAACCGCAATAACCGCGGGAAGCCGAACGCAGAGTAACAGCCAAGTTTTAAAGCAACGCATAAGCCGGGGTGAGCACGGCTCAATTAGTTTCGAATTATTCTCCAGAAACTTATGAGAAGCTAGTTTTTCACGCATATCGATGTTTATGAAGTGATATCCCCTGAAGTACGTGTAGTACAATGGTATAATTTTGCATTTACATGTGAATCCAGTCAGCAAATTGTGTTGCGAGAAAAGTTAATAGTAAAGTAGTAATCAATTAAAACGTCATCCCTGATGACAAAGTTTTACTGTGTGAACAGCGAAAATGTAGCAAGCGATAGCTTTCATCCTTTCATTATTTTATGGGGTAGGAAAGGGGTGGTAGCGGAGAAAAATTCGAAATGATATGAAACTATGTATACAGTTAGTTACAAGCTGCGAAATGCTCTCATTCTCAAATACTGGCTGAGTGTACTACGTGTAATTTGCGTGACGTAAGTTACCCTGCCACAAGACACACAGCGTGTTTGGAAATTCCCGCTAAAACTTGTAGGACTTGTAGAGGGAAGTGAGTACATAATATTTTGCAGTTCCCATTGTACAGCGGTTTCAGTTCACATGTTTAAGTTATCCACGTCTAGTAGAGGAAATGAATAAGGAGTGACGCAGTACAGTTATTAGGTACCAATTCGAAAGGAATCATTCATGTATCACTTAAGCACTTTTGTTTGTATTAACACTTCAAAACAAAAACGAACCCAGTATATTGAACGTAAAGGACAGTACTGACACATTACAACAGCGGCTCAATGCGGCGACCACTGACGTTGTTACAGCCACTGTACATAAGAAATATGTTCTGGTACCCACTGCACAACTGCCTCTGTCTTTACAGGAGTCTCGTAAATTAAACTTTGCAAGGCAGACGTTAAGTGACATCAGGTGGCCGTCTGACGCAGTACACGTCTAGCCTATTGTATACCAGGACAGGCAACTCCGAGACTTTTCTCTTCCCCTCAGCAGATGTGGTCGCGTTACAGATCTGAAACTGAAACAGTTTCTAATTCTAATACTTGACTTATTCTGTAAAACATTTAATGTAAAATTATACCTCTAAAACAGTAGATTGTAATAGCATTTAAAATTGTTAAATTCGGTTAATAATTATATGAAGTACTAAATACAAATATTTGTTTCTATGAAGTATTAAGATCAAATATTTTTTGTCTCTGGGCACCGTTATATTTGCAATCTGCGACTGGAACCGGAAGTCCGAGTGACGATTTTAACTTTTCAGTAACCTGTTGTGCAAAACGTAAGGACGAAAGTAACTTCCACACGGTGACTCACTGCCAAGTAATATAGTTCGATGAATATTGGATCATACATACGAGGGTGAGTCAAATGAAAACCTTAAACTTGTAATAACAATTTGAAAATCGGCGCCGTTATCCTGTAAGTTGGTAAACGTGCTACAAACAGCGTGCAGAATGGCCTATACGTGGCAGCATAGTGCAGATCCACATATACCGTCCCAGTATCAGTATGAAGATGACCGCCCCACTTGCTACTCGCACCACGGAAGAACAGCGTTCTGTTATTCAGTTTTTGCGT
Source organism: Schistocerca nitens (assembly GCF_023898315.1). NCBI lineage: Eukaryota > Metazoa > Arthropoda > Insecta > Orthoptera > Acrididae > Schistocerca > Schistocerca nitens. Next base: position 5,860,896 of record NC_064614.1, read on the forward strand.
AGTGAAGGTGGGAAACCTATTGAAATTCATCGACGAATGAAGGTTCAGTACGGTGATGCATGTCTGTCACAGCAACAAGTCTACGAATGGAGTAGGAAGTTCGCAAATGGTGTGACTTCAGTGGAAGGTGCTCCTCGTCCAGGTCAGGCGCAACGAGGTGTGACTCCACAGAACTTTGCGGTAGTTGAAGCTGTGGTGTCACTGCCAGACACCACACTTGCTAGGTGGTAGCTTAAATCGGCCGCGGTCCATTAGTACATGTCGGACCCGCGTGTCGCCACTGTGTGATCGCAGACCGAGCGCCACCACACGGCAGGTCTCGAGAGACGTACGAGAACTCGTCCCAGTTGTACGACGACGTTGCTAGCGACTACGCGGACGAAGCCTTTGCTCTCATTTGCCGAGAGGCAGTTAGAATAGCCTTCAGCTAAGTTAATGGCTACGACTTAGCAAGGCGCCAATTGTAACAGTGCATGCATCTTACGAGTCTCATTTGTATAGTCCAGAGAGATGTACCACAAGGAGTGATTAAAAGTTAAGTATATTCCAAAGCTACGTATTTTCTTTATAGTATTCAATACGTATCCTGTTCCAGACTTGATGCCAGTCGGCGTGTGTGTACGCGTGCCTTTCGGCTTCCTTCTCAGTGTGGCGTAGCTACCTTGTTACGCCACAACAGAAGCCATAGTGAAGGAAAACCGCTGAGTGACATTGAATGACATTGCAACATGTTTACAGATTAATCATGGGTCAGCACACCACATTGTGCATGATGTGCTCTAGTTTCACAAAGTGTCTGAAAGATGGGTGACGGCAGCTGACCCCTGAAATGAGAGAACTACGTGTTGATGCTTGTGAAGAACTTCTTCGGCGCTTTGGACGAGAAGGTGATGGCTTCCTTGCAAGAATCGTTACTGGGGACGAAACCTGGATTCACTTCCACCAACCAACGAAGAGACAGAGCAAGGAATGGCACATTCCTCATCACCAAAACCAAAGAAGTTTCCAACAGAACGATCAGCGGCGAAGGTTACGCTGACTCTCTTTTGGGACGAAAAACGAGTCATTTGGAGCATTACATGCCTAGAGGGGCCACTGTCACCAGTGCATCATACACAGATATCCAAAAAAATCATCGGCGACCTGCAGTCAAATCAAAGCGACGTGGATTGCTGTCAGCAGGTATCCTTTTGCAACATGACAACGCAAGGCCCCACACTGCCCGTACAACAGTTGCAACAATCACAGACCTGCATTTTGAGTGTCTTCCTCATCCACCATACTCAGCAGACCTTGCCCCAAGTGATTTCCATATGTTTGGACCACTCAAAGATGCAATGGGAGGAAAGAAGTTCCGTTCTGATGAAGAGGTACGCCATGCGGTGCGTGAGTAGTTGCGCGGACTAACAAAAGAATTTTTTTCTAAAGGAATTTATGTACTTTGTAAGCGCTGGATGACTTGCATTGAGCGTGGGGGGGGGGGGAGGTTATCTTCAAAAGTGATACAGATTTGTAGCATTCCTGCTCAATAAATAATACTTAAAAAAATATTTAAGGTTTTCATTTGACTCACCCTCGTAGAAAGAACTCCTGCGGTGTAAAACAGAAGGTAACTGAAAAATATACACAATGAGATGGCGAAAAAGGCATTTTTGTTCAAAGATAATAATTACACTGAAGTACTGCATTTTATGATGGTCCCCTGAACATTGAAGGGTGTGTGTCCATTACGGACAGCTAAGAGATCTGTGCAACGCGATCCCATATTGGCCACAAGGCTGATAAGGAGTCCTTGTGAAAGTGCGTTCCATTTCTTTACCAAAGCGGTTGGCAGGTACTGGCATACCGCAGTGGTGGCGCAGTGGTTAGCACACACTGGACTCGTATCCGGGAAGACGACGGTTCAAACCAGTGTCCGGCCATCCTGATTTAGGTTTTCCGTGATTTCCCTAAATCGCTTCAGGCAAATACAGGGATGGTTTCTCTGAAAAGGCACGGCCGATTTGCTGCCCACTCCTTCCCTAATCCGAGCTTGTGCTCCGTCTCTGATGACCTCGCTGTCGACGGGACGTTAAACACTAATCTTCCACTCGCACTCCAACTACTGTTTAGTCTTCAGTACTTGTTGACGTGCAGGACTATTTCTCCCCAAAGCATCCCCCACGTGCTCGGTAGAAGTTAAGTCGCGAGAACTGGCAGGCCATTTCATTCGCCGAATATCATCTCATTCCAAACGTTCCTCCAATCGCGCTATTCGATGCGGCCGCGCACTGTCATCCGTAAAAATGAGGTCAGAATCGAATTCAGCAGTGAAAAGACGTCCACGGGGAAGGAGCAAAGTGCCACAATAACGTTGGCAGCTGAGGGTACCACGTTCAAAGATTTGGAAGTCAGTACTGCCCTGTAATATTATGCCTCAGCACACCATAAGAGTACAAGAGTCTGGGAAACAAGGCAGAGCATAGGACCATCAGTCTAATTTCTCATGCAGCTAAAGTCTTGCTAAGAGTGTTGAATAGAAGGCTATATGGCAAGCTGGATAGAGGGATTCCAGAGGAGCAGATCGGATTTAGAAGAGGAAAAGGAACAAGAGATGCTATTGTCGTGTTAAGAAATATAGGGGAAAGATATATGGAAAAAGGTAGAGAAATCTTTGCTGTTTCTATAGATTTAGAAAAGGCTTTTGACGCAGTTCAGTGGAGGAAGCTGATGGATATTTTGAGGAGGAAAGGAGTAGATTAGAAAGAGAGACGACTGATATATTTACACCAGAAAGTAAGGATAAGGATTGGAAATGAAATGTCAGAAGAAAGCAGCATTGGACTAGGTGTTAGATGAGGTTGCTACCTTTCCCCACTGTTGCTTAACGCATACGTTGAAGAGATTATTGCGAAAGGCTTAGATGTGAAAAGAGGAATATGTATTGGTGGAAAGAGAATAGAATGTATAAGATTTGCCGATGACATGGTATTAGTGGCAGAAAGTGAGCAGACAGTGAATAACATGCTGAAATATCTGAATGAAGCTTGTGTGAAAAATGGGATGTAAATAAAGGCAGCAAAAACAAAGAGTATGGTCATCAGTACAAGATGTAGACAGTCCAATATTAAAATAGGACAATCTACCATTAGCCAAGTAAGTGCATTTAAATATCTTGGAAGCACAATAACTGAACACTTGAGATATCATCAGGACGTGAAACTCGAATTGCCATAGCGAAGGACGCATTCAACAGAAAGAGGAGACTCTTATGTGGCAAATTAGATAAAGGCCTAAGGAAAAGGCTTGGCAAATGTTTTGTCTGGAGTGTGGCACGATATGGGGCAGAAATATGGATACTGAGACGAGAGAATGAAGAAAAGGTTAGAAGCATTTGAGATGTGGATGTGGAGGAGAATGGAGAGAATAAGCTGGACGGGAAGAGTGAGTAATGAAAAAGTATTGGAAAGGGTTGGTGAGAGAAGATGTGTGCTGAAGGTTGTAAGAGAAAGGAAAAAGTACTGGTTGGGACATCCATTGAGAAGGGAGTGCTCGCTAGCAGATGCTTTGGAAGGACTGGTTTGTGGAAGAAGACTGAGAAGAAGAAGGAGATACAAGATGATAGACGACGTAAAGGAAGGAGGAAACTAAGCAGACCTCAAAAGGATGACGGAAGACCGGACAGCCTGGAGAACTACCGTGTGAAAACCTGCCTTTTGTCAGAACACTCATGATGATGAGCATATTACCTGGACCTCGAAACGATCATGCTCGACAATGTTTCTGGGTGTATTTCGTGTTCCACCACCCGCCAAAATGCCTTATCAGACTGAATGCGCTCTCATTCGAGGACAGCACACTACCGCACTCTTCATTGGTCCATTCCTTATGCTCTTGGCACCATCGTAAACGGCATAGCCGACGTGCGGGTGCTGACAGTTCTCAATGCAGTTTATTAAATTTAAAAAAATTAAATAAAAACCGTTTCAGATCGTATTAATAGTAAAAACGAATAGAATATGCATTGAAATACATCATTAGCTGCAGTCATGCAGCGACATGCACTCCTATTATGGGCGAACAGCATGTAGTTAAAAGCTGCGTAGAGAGCGAGCCATGCTGTAAACTATAATCTCGCAAGATACAGGCAATAAAGAAGGAAAATGGTCAGTTGCATTAGCAAACAGTGCGTCAAATTCCAATTCTAGCTGCAATTTTATATGCTGTACAATTGTAAAACACGGACATTTGTTGCAATTTTTACGAATGCAACTGGCCATTTTCCTTCTTTATTACCTGTATCTCATAATATTATGATTACAATTGTCAATATTTGCAATTGTATCTGAAATTGTATCTGCTGCACAACTGCAAATAATGAGCATTTGATGCGCTTTTTACTAATAAAACGACCATTTTCCTTCTTTAGTAACAACAGCTCGCGAGATTTTTGATTACAACCTATCTCGCTGTCCGTGAAGCTCTTAACTGCAGGCTGTCCTAGTCCTGTTGGCCGATAATACGAAAGCATGTCACTGCAAGACTGTTGCTAATGATGGTGATTTTCAATGCACATTCAATTCGTTTTTACGATCTCAAGATGGTTGTAGAATCGAAACTAGTCATCATGCTTTACAAACTACCCTATAGCTTGCACAGCCACAGCTAAAGTGATACGTGATTGATGGAACGGGAACTTTCGTACAGTAACATTACACAAGATGTTATTATCCAATTAGAATTATTATAGAATTACAATATGGACTTTCATTCATTTTAATTCTAATCTGATAACACCTTTTCTAATATTGTGATATGCAAGTTCCAATTCCATCAGTCATTTTGCTTAAATTTTATAGTGAGAACTACGGTCTAGAAATTAAAAGCTTTTTAAACTAAAAAATTTTATTTAAAAAATTACGTTAAGATTGCCTTTCCTTCCTGACAAAGTCACGTTTCACTAGGAACTCAATGTTCGGGTCTTCGGGCAAAGAGACAGCCCCCAAGCAGTCACCAAGGCACTATGGAGCGAGATACTGCGCCTCTTGCAGGCCTGCTAAATGTGACCGTAGCTGCACGCACTGATTGTTGGGGACGCCTTCCTACCAGATGCACAGTGGAACAGCTGTATCTGACTGCGGTCGACCACGTCCTCTCCTTCGGACAGCAGTGCCTTAGGTTCGCAACGCTCGCCATGCACGCGAAATTCTGCTGTAAGCAATAACAAACTCCTGTGTTACACTCGTCACACATTGATCTCCTACCAAAAAAATGTCCAAATGTGTGTGAAATCTTATGGTACTTAACTGCTGAGGTCATCAGTCCCTAAGCTTACACACTACTGAACACACACACCCATGCCCGAGGGAGGACTCGAACCTCCGCAGGGACTAGCCGCACAGTCCGTGACTGCAGTGCCTTAGACCACTCGGCTAATCACGCGCTGCGATATTCTACCAATTTTCCGATGCATCTTCCCCGTGATAAATCATCCAAATGTCTCCAGACCATGTTGTAGTGAAGAACACCACCTCAAGTAACTTAACTGCTCGCTGATTCACAGGCATTGACTTTTCCCATTCCTTCAACTGTCCCGTGTTGCAGAGCCAGCCCGTTTGACGCCATAGTGACACTGACCTCATGCCGTGTAATGTCCAGCCCTCTGTGTATGAAAGGGAGACCTATGGCAACATCGTTCCGCATTTTCATCCGTAGCACCATGTAGTTAATATGCTATGGTTATGCACTGAAGTGCCAAAGAAAATGGTATAGGTGAGCGTATCCAAATACAGACATACGTAAACCGGCAGAATACGGCGCGGCAGTTGCCAAAGGCTACGAGGGTGAGTCAAACGAAAACCTTAAATTTGTAATAACAAACCGAAATTTCGCGCCGTTATCCTGTAAATTGACAAGCGTGCTACAAACAGCGTGCCGAATGGCCTGTAGGTGGCAGCATAGTGCAGATGCACACATACTGTCGCAGTATCAGTATAAAGATGGCCACCCCACTTGCAACGTACACCAGGGAAGAACAGCGTTCTGTTATTCGGTTTTTGCGTAGTGAAGGTGTGAAACCTATCGAAATTCATTGACGAATGAAGGTTCAGTACGGTGATGCATGTTTGTCACAGCAACAAGTCTACGAATGGTGGAGGGAGTTCGAAAATGGTGTGACTTCAGTGGAAGATGCTCCTCGTTCAGGTCAGTCACAATGAGTTGTGACTCCACAGAACATTGCAGCAATTGAAGCCATAGTGAAGGTAGACCGCCGAGTGACACTGAATGACATTGCATCATGTTTACAGATTAATCATGGGTCAGCACACCACATTGTGCATGATGTGCTCCAGTTTCACAAAGTGTCTGAAAGATGGGTGCCACGGCAGCTGACTCCTGGAATGAGAGAATGACGTGTTGATGCTTGTGAAGAACTTCTTCGTCTCTTTGAATGAGAAGGTGATGGTTTCCTTGCAAGAATCGTCACTGGGTTCACTTCCACCAACCGGAAACGAAGAGAGCGAGCAAGGAATGGCGCCATTCCTCATCACCAAAACCAAAGAAGTTTCGAACAGAACCATCAGCAGGGAAGGTTATGCTGACTCTCTTTTGGGACGGTAAAGGCGTCATTTAGGAGCATTACATGCCTAGAGGGACCACTTTCACCAGTGCATCATACACAGATCTCCTAAAAAATCATCCGCATCCTGCAATCAGATCAAAGCGACGTGGATTGCTGCCAGCAGGTGTCCTTTTGCAACATGACAATGCAAGGTCCCACACTGCCCGTACAACAGTTGCAACAATCACAGACCTGCATTTTGAGTGTCTTCCTCATCCACCATATTCTTCAGACCTTGCCCCAAGTGATTTCGGTATGTTTCGACCACTCAAAGACGTAATGGGGGGGAAAGAAATTCCGTTCTGATGAAACGTTACGCCACATGGTGCCTGAGTGGTTGCGCAGACTACCAAAAAAAATTTTTTGTAAAGGAATTTATGCACTTTGTAATCGCTGGAGGACTTGCATTAAGCGTGGGGCAGATTATATAGAAAAGTATACAGCTTCGTATCACTTCTACACAATAAATAATCTTTAAAAAGATATTTAAGGTTTTCATTTGACTCGCCCTCGTATATAAGACAAAAGTTTCTAGAGCAGTTGTTAGATTGGTTACTGCTGCTACAATGGAAGGCTGTCAAGATGTAAGTGACTTTGAACGCGGTGTTACAATCGGCGCACGAGCGATGGGACACAGCATCTCCGAGGTAGCGATGAAGTTGGAATTTTCCTTCACGATCATTTCACGAATGTACCGTGAATATCACAAATCCGGTAAAAAATCTCCGACGTCGCTGCTGTCGCAAAAAGATCCTGCGAGAACTGGACCAACGACGACTGAAGAGTATCATCGTTTGCGTGACAGAAGTGCAACCCTTCCGCAAATTTCAATGCTGGGCCATCAACAAGTGTCAGGTTGCGAATCATTCAACGTAACATCATCGATATGCGCTTTCGGAGCTGAATGTCCACTCGAGTACCCTCGATGACTGCACGATACAAAACGTTACGCCTCGCCTGGGCCCTTCAACACCGACATTGGACTGTTGATGACTGGAAACACGTTGCCTCGTCGGACGAGTTGTATCGAGCGGTGGACGTGTACGGGTAAGTGGACAACCTCATGAATCCATGGAGCCTGCATGTCAGCAGGGGACTGTTCGAGCTGATGGAGGTTCTGTAATCGTGTGGCGGGTGCACAGTTAGAGTGATATGGGACCCCTGATACGTCTAGCTAGGACTCTGACTGGTGACACGTCACTTGCATCCTTTCCTGTCCACTGTGCATTCCGACGGACTTGGGCGTTTCCATCAGGGCGACACCTCTTACGTTCCTAATTGCTACAGAGTGGCTCCAGGTACAGTCTTCTGAGTTTAAACACCTCCGCTGGCTATCAGACTCCCCAGACATGAACATTATTCAGCATATCTGGGATGTCCTGCAACGTGCTGTTCAGAAGAGATGCCACCCCCTCGTACTCTTACGGGTTTATGGACAGCCCTGCAGGATTCATGGTGTCAATTCCCTCCAGCACTACCTCAGAGGCGCCATGTCACAGTTTGCCCAGCCCCTCCCGCCGAAGATTGGAGTCTCCCCTCGGGCATGGGTGCGTGTGTTTTTCTTAGCATCCGTTAGTTTAAGTTAGTTTAAGTAGTGTGTGAGACTAGGGAGGGATGACCTCAGTACTTTGGTCCCTTAGAAATTCACATAAATTTGATCATTTGAACTACTTCAGACATTAGTCGAGTCCATGCCATGTCGTGTTGCGGCACTTCAGCGTGCTCGCAGGGGCCCCACACGATACAAGGCAGGTGTACCAGATTCTTTGGCTCTCCAGTGTAGTTGCGCTCTACCAAAATTACGGTTCGGCAGTTATAGGACCTACATAAATGACATAGTATATGGTAGGATTGTCAATATTGGTAGAATTGGTAGAGAAAGAAATATAAATGAATATGTAGGATAGAAAATGGGATCCAACGACTTATCTTCGTTTTTTTGTTTGTTTGGTTGTTTGTTTTGCTCGTAATTAGAACTGTGCACACCATTCAGTGTTAGTCCAATGGGTATTATACATCATTACGGAACACAAATTGCATTTTATAAGCAATAATAGTTAGTTACTCGCGTGACTTTTACGTTTTTTTGGAACCAAAGCAATTACTTTTCATGTAAGTGCAGATATACATGTATGGAACCGTCGTTACGTTATATGCAATAGAATGTTCTTCATCGTGATAAAAGGCAAGCTTTTCTGTCGTTACTGATAAACGTGAAAGCTGTTTATGAATAATAGAAACAAATGTTATGTAAGTTCAAGGAAGTGTTGAAGCGATATCTGCTACATCTCTGTTTTTTCGTTCCTTCTATTTTAGCTTCTAGTTGAGGAAATTTCATTTTATAGTGCCATCTGATAAATAGGTACTGTTTTCTTTATTTTCCCGCTAGAACATCCCTCTGTTTCAAGTTACCAATCAACAATTTTCGAGTAAACATTGACAGTTTCAGCTTTGCTATAAATACTGTGTATTCTTATGTAACAAACTAAAGAACAAAAGCATTCTCTAGGTTACCCGGCCCTTTATACATCCACCCTCAGTTTTTAAACTGCTGACCGTTTCCGGTTTTTTGAGGATTCTAGTAAAACACTGATCACTTATGTAAAGAAAGTGTTCATCACGAAGCAACTCCTGATAGGTATGCAACACAATGTACAAGCAATGCGGGTATGATTGTAACTGTGCAATGCTACTAACAAAACTACTGCAATCTACAATTACTTATGGTATTCTACAGAAGCCTACAGTAGTTTTACAAGACTAGCTATGGCACACTCCTCTTATCTATCTCGTCCTTACGTTTTGCAGAGCAGTGTAATATAGCAGTGCGAGCAACAAATGCTACAAGCATGAAAAACATCTAGGGGAGCCAATCCGTAAGATACTTTTGTTAAGCAGAACATATATATATATATATATATATGTGTGTGTGTGTGTGTGTGTGTGTGTGTGTGTGTGCGTGGCCATTTTAACCATGAAGCGACTGCACCCGAGTGGTGCGGGGCGCGGTAGCTCAGCGTGTTCGCTCACAACCCCCCTTAGTGTCGTCGCCACCATACGATGTCTTGGACGTGATTTCGCAGCAGATCTGCGCCGCTCAGCGACTATCAATGGTAGACGCTTGCTACAGACAATCAGAGCAAATCTCGCAGATCACCGGCTACGAGCTCTCGACGTTATCCAACGCGCGCAATACGTGAACATTTATCATGCTTCCCGTATACCACACGTGGCTCAAGTACTACCAGTCCCAAATCTCCTGGCCCGACGACTGTTGATGGCTTTCGGTTCCTTCGTCAGCTCGGGGATGTTATTCAAGGTGCAATATGAATCCCTTGCACTGCCACGAGACCGTGGCGGGGTGGGACTCATCCACATGCCGACTCGTGTCAAGGCACTTTACGTCAGCTCCCAACTAAAACTTTGGCATCGTTGCCCGCAGAGCCTTACTAGCCTCCTGATTCACAACTTTGAGCCGGCCTCCTTGCCCGCCCCAGTACTGGAATCGACCATTCCAACGCCCTTTTATTACAGCCAACGATTTTTCCTGGAGTTCAGCTATGTCTACCGGTCCTTACCACTTACACGTTTGTATCTCACGAAAACAGTCTCAGAATTGTTACAACAGTGCCGGTCGTCCAACCCCATCGAACGCAAGTATCCACAGTACGTGTGGCGACACATATGGAAGGCGATTCATGCGCGTTTTCTCGAATCAGACGTTCAATCAGCGTGGTACATCACCGTGAATGGAAAACAAGTTAACCGAGATCGTCTACACCGCATCCATTTCGCCGATTCATCCCTCTGCATCCACTGCGGAGTGGATGACACGGATGTCCACCGGTTCCACTGTGGCACAGCGTTCGATGTCTGGACACTTGCGCGGCGAATTTTGGCGTTTCTTACTCGACAGACACCGGCTCAGATCGACGTCCACATGCTTTTGTATCCCGATAAGACTTTCAACCCCTCTGCCAAAACTCACTCTGTGAATTGGATCTGTGGCCACACGATCCGCTATCTTTTTACTTCTGGCGACAAGTCTACGCTAGGATATTGGACTTATCTCAACGAACGACACTGCGTCCTGATACGCAACCCACGCTATAAGCAATATTTTTCCAATTTCTTGCGGAGCACCTTCGATGACCCACCTCGTAGCTGGAACGTCCAAGCCCTGAGAAGCTGAAAACTGTATTAACCGATCCGAACTGAATAGATCTGCTACCCAGAACCCACGCCTACGCAATGAGAAGACACGTTCGGACGAGCTGGCCTGCTGTAAGCGGAGACACTTCAGGCGCTCCTGTAAGAACTGGTCTTTAACTACAAGTCGCACGACGACTTCTATAAAAAAAAATAACTAAATAAAATAAACAAAAGAAAACTTTTCCTTATTTATTCTTCATAATTTCTTCTTAAAGGAAAATGAAATTTGATTTTGGCTTTGAGAAACGTTTTTTTTTCTTTGTTCCAAAAGATTGCTTCTTCACCATGAAGACGAAGGAGACTAATTTGTGTTTACTGGAAGGAGAAACCAGTGTAATTGGAGTATTTGTTTTCTTTTAGAAGAAAAAAAAAGTTTGGGCTCGGACTCGGGCTCTTACGCGAGACGTCTCGGGTTCGATTCCTCCTCTGGCACTTTTTTCTGTTAAAAAAAAAAAAAGCTTAATGAGTAACGCCACTGTCTTCTATTGAGTATTGAGTTATATTGTGAGGCAGTGGTTCGCATTGTAACAAGTCCGAATTTTTTTTTCCTAACATTCTCGTTTTTATTACAAAAAAAGCGTGCTGAAAAAAAAAGAAAGAACGTTAGCTATGCTTTGTAATAAAAGAACTGAGCGAACGGATCACCGATCAAACGGAACGGGTGTCATCGGACGTCCGCCCTGAACAAATTCAGCGAACAATATGGAACAAAATGTTTTTTTTTTCTTTTTTTTTTTTAAGTGTTTGGCGTTCAAGCCACTGGATCGCTGGATCAAGTTCCGTTCGTGGTTTTTTCTTTTCAACACAGTTATTTTCTTTATTATTTATATTGCAATTGATATAATGGGAAAAATACGTGTAATCGGATGAAATTTTATTAAATTTACAATGCTATTTGGCAGTCTGCTAATTTTTATTATCACAAATAATGTAACATTCATAACTATCGACTAGTAAACGACCAGATGCATAAAGTCATACTGAAAATGTATCCTTGTCCGTGATTTGAGAAATCCCATATACCTGGAAGCAGCCCAAAACGACTTGTTACCTCCAAGTTTTGACCGGCACAGACGGCTTTCGAAAGATTTACAATTAGTCGTCGCTTTAGACATTACAAGGTGCAGGATGTTATTTTTCGTAAAAACATGGAAAACATAAAGTTAAACGGCACCAGCTCCATTGAATAAATGCAATGTTTCCGCATACGCAAGGTCTTTTGACGTTTTTTGTGGAAAAACAGACCTTGTTAACATTTTCAAAAACCTCTCTTTCAGACGATAGTTTGGAAGCAAACCATGCATAACGCAGTATTTACTTATAATTCGGCGCTGATAATTGGTTAAGCAGCATTGAGTGTATTTTAATAGCGTCTTCCGAGAAGCAATTTCTCGTTCTCTTTCGATTAAATACGCAGTTTTGAGGACACAGACAAGCATAGATTTTCAGCATCACATTATGTGTTTGGTCGTTTACTAGTCGATGTTGTTGTTGTTGTGGTCTTCAGTCCTGAGACTGGTTTGATGCAGCTCTCCATGCTACCCTATCCGGTGCACGCTTCTTCATCTCCCAGTAATTACTGCAACCCACATCCTTCTGAATCTGCTTAGTGTATTCATCTCTTGGTCTCCCTCTACGATTTTTACCTTCCACGCTGCCCTCCAATGCTAAAATTGCGATCCCTTGATGCCTCAGAACATGTCCTACTAACCGGTCCCTTCTTTTTGTCACGTTCTGCCACATACTCCTCTTCTCCCCAATTCAATTCAATACTTCATCATTAGTTATGTGATCTACCCATCCAATCTTCAGCATTCTTCTGTAGCACCACATTTCGAAAGCTTCTGTTCTCTTCTTGTCCAAACTATTTATCGTCCATGTTTCACTTCCATACATGGCTACACTCCATACAAATACTTTCAGAAACGACTTCCTGACACTTAAATCTATACTCAATTTTAACAAATTTCTCTTCTTCAGAAACTCTTTCCTTGCCATTGCCAGTCTACAATTTATATCCTCTCTACTTCGACCATCATCAGTTATTTTGCTCCCCAAATAGCAAAAATCCTTTACTACTTTAAGAGTCTCATTTCCTAATCCAATTCCCTCAGCATCACCCGACTTAATTCGACTACATTCTATTACCCTCGTTTTGCTTTTGTTGATGTTCATCTTATATCCTCCTTTCAAGACACAGTCCATTCCGTTCAACTGCTCTTCCAAGTCCTTTGCCGTCTCTGACAGAATTACAATGTCATCGGCGAACCTCAACGTTTTTATTTCTTCTCCGTGGACTTTAATACCTACTCCGAATTTTTCTTTTGTTTCCTTTACTGCTTGCTCAATATACAGATTGAATAACATCGGGGAGAGGCTACAACCCTGTCTCACTCCTTTCCCAACCACTGCTTCCCTTTCATGCCCCTCGACTCTTATAACTGCCATCTGGTTTCTGTACAAATTGTAAATAGCCTTTCGCTCCCTGTATTTTACCCCTGCTAACATCAGCATTTGAAAGAGAGTATTCCAGTAAACACAGTCAAAAGCTTTCTCTAATTCTACAAATGCTAGAAACGTAGGTTTGCCTTTCCTTAATCTTTCTTCTAAGATATGGCGTAAGGTCAGTATTGCCTCACGTGTTCCAATATTTCTACGGAATCCAAACTGATCGTCTCCGAGGTCGGCTTCTACTAGTTTTTCCATTCGTCTGTAAAGAATTCGCGTTAGTATTTTGCAGCTGTGACTTATTAAACTGATAGTTCGGTAATTTTCACATCTGTCAACACCCGCTTTCTTTGGGATTGGAATTATTATATTCTTCTTGACGTCTGAGGGTATTTCGCCAGTTTCATACATCTTGCTCACCAGACGGTAGAGTTTTGTCAGGACTGGCTCTCCCGAGGCCGTCAGTAGTTCTAATGGAATGTTATCTACTCCCGGGGCCTTGTTTCGACTCAGGTCTTTCAGTGCTCTGTCAAACTCTTCACGCAGTATCGTATCTCCCATTTCATCTTCATCTACATCCTCTTCCATTTCCATAATATTGTCCTCAAGTACATCGCCCTTATATAGACCCTCTATATACCCCTTCCAGCTTTCTGCCTTCCCTTCTTTGCTTAGAACTGGGTTTCCATCTGAGCTCTTGATATTCATACAAGTGGCTCTCTTTTCTCCAAAGCTCTCTTTAATTTTCCTGTAGGCAATATCTATCTTACCCCTATTGAGATAAGCCTCTACATCCTTACATTTACCTACTTGATCCTCTGCTGCCTTCACTACTTCATCCCTCAGAGCTATCCATTCTTCTTCTACTGTACTTCTTTCCCCCATTCCTGTCAATTGTTCACTTATGCTCTCACTGAAACTCTGTACAACCTCTGGTTCTTTCGGTTTATCCAGGTCCCATCTCCTCAAATTCCCACCTTTTTGCAGTTTCTTCAGTTTTACTCTACAGTTCATAACCAATAGATTGTGGTCAGAGTCCACATCTGCCCCTGGAAATGTCTTACAATTTAATACCTGGTTCCCAAATCTCTGTCTTACCATTATATAATCTGTCTGATACCTTCTAGTATCTCCAGGATTCTTCAATGTATACAATCTTCTTTCATGATTCTTGAACCAAGTGGTAGCTAGGATTAAGTTATGCGCTGTGCAAAACTCTACCAGGTGGCTGCCTCTTTCATTTCTTAGCCTCAACCCATATTCACCTACTATGTTTCCTTCTCTCCCTTTTCCTACTCTCGAATTCCAGTCACCCATGACTATTAAATTTTCGTATCCCTTCACTACCTGAATAATTTATTTTATCTCATCATACATTTCTTCAATTTCTTCATCATCTGCAGAGGTAGTTGGCATATAAACCGGTACTACTGTAGTAGGCATGGGCTTTGTGTCTATCTTGGCCACAATAATGCGTTCACTATGCTGTTTGTAGTAGCTAACCCGCAATCCTATTTCTTTATTCATTACTAAACATACTCCTGCATTACCCCTATTTTATTTTGTGTGTATAACCCTGTATTCACCTGACCAAAAGTCTTGTTCCTCCTGCCAACGAACTTCACTAATTCCCACTATATCTAACTTTAACCTATCCATTTCCCTTTTTAAATTTTCTAATCTACCTGCCCGGTTAAGGGATCTGACATTCCACGCTCCGATCCGTAGAACGCCTGATAACGACGTTCTCTTGAGTAGTCCCCGCCCGGAGATCCAAATGGGGGACTATTTTACCTCCGGAATATTTTACCCAAGAGGACGCCATCATCATTTATCCATACAGTAAAGCTGGATGCCCTCGGGAAAAATTACGGCCGTAGTTTCCCCTTGCTTTCAGCCGTTCGCAGTACCAGCACAGCAAGGCCGTTTTGGTTAATGTTGCATGGCCAGGTCAGTCAATCATCCAGACTGTTGCCCCTGCAACTACCGAAAAGGCTGCTGCCCCTCTTCAGGAACCACACGTTTGCCTGGCCTCTCAACAGATACCCCTCCATTGTGGTTGCACCTACGGTACGGCCATCTGTATCGCTGAGGCACGCAAGCCTCCCCACCAACGGCAAGGTCCATGGTTCATGGGGAAGTACTAGGCGATAGTTATGAATATTATACTAATTGTGATAATAAAAATTAGTAGAGTGCCAAATAACATTGTAAATTTAATAAAAGTTCATCCGATTACACGTATTTTTCGCATTATATCAATTGTAATATAAATAGTAAAGAAAATGACTGTCTTGAAAATAAAAAAAAAAGAAACTGACGAATGGAAAGCGATCCAGCGATCCAGCGGCTTGAATGCCAAACACTTTTTAAAAAATAAAAACATTTTGACTATATTGTTCGCTGTATTTGTTCAGGGCGGACGTCCGATGACAGCCGTTCAGTTTGATCGTTCATTCGTTCGCTCAGTTTTTTTTTTTTTTATCAGAAAGGAAAGCGAACGCTTTGAGCGAACACGCAAAGCTACCGTGCCGTCGCCACTGGGCTGTAGTCGCTTCATGGTTACAATGGCCACGCACAGATATACGGCCAAACTTTCAGGAAACATTCCTCACACACAAATAAAGAAAATATGTTATGTGGAAATGTGTCCGGAAACGGTTACTTTCCATGTTAGAGCTCATTTTATTACTTCTCTTCAAATCACATTAATCATGGAATGGAAACACACAGCAACACAACGTACCAGCGTGACTTCAAACACTTTGTTACAGG
Organism: Schistocerca nitens; assembly: GCF_023898315.1. NCBI lineage: Eukaryota > Metazoa > Arthropoda > Insecta > Orthoptera > Acrididae > Schistocerca > Schistocerca nitens. The sequence goes on from NC_064614.1 coordinate 5,876,932, forward strand.
AAATGTTCAAAATGTCCTCCGTTAGTGAGGATACATGCATCCACCCTCCGTCGCATGGAATCCCTAATGCACTGATGCAGCCCTGGAGAATGGCGTATTGTATCACAGCCGTCCACAATACGTGCACGAAGAGTCTCTACATTTGGTACCAGGGTTGCGTAGACAAGAGCTTTCAAATGCCCTCATAAATGAAAGTCGAGAGGGTTGAGGTCAGGAGAGCATGGAGGACATGGAATTGGTCCGCCTCTACCAATCCATCGGTCACCGAATCTGTTGTTGAGAAGTGTACGAACACTTCGACTGAAATGTGCAGGAGCTCCATCGTGCATAAACCACATGTTGTGTCATACTTGTAAAGGCACATGTTCTAGGAGCACAGGTGGAGTATCCCGTACGAAATCATGATAACGTGCACCATTGAGCGTACGTGGAAGAAACTAAAATGAGCTCTAACATGGAAATTAAGCGTTTCCGGAAACATGTCCACATAACATCTTTTCTTTATTTGTGTGTGAGGAATGTTTCCTGAAAGTTTGGCCGTACCTTTTTGTAACAACCTGATGGTAATGTACATGTGCATCAGTGAAGAAGACCAATAAAAAGGTGTTAGCATGTGGACGTAATGTGCTGTTCCAGTCTCTTCTGTACCTAAGGTCCATCACCGTTCCCTTTGGATTCCTACGTAATTCGGTGCTCTCCGATACACACGATCGAACAGCGGAGGAGTGGTACTCAAGCGTCAACTTTAGGTTACAATATCTCCGGGTGTAATTAACATTTTACAATGCAACAAACGGCACTGATTACGTATTTGTTTATAGGTTCAGATGTGCTAACAAAACTAACGGGTTTCCATTTAAAAAACCGTAGGTTTGTGTTAAAAAACATACTTCCGTGCATTTTTTATGGTTTGTATTAACCAATTACACTAGCCCCTCTCCTCACGTTCGGTCTGTGGAATCGATTCGTCAGTATTTGATGTGGTTTACGAAATATATCCAGCAGCAATGTTAGGTGACTCAGCCTGTATATTCGACGACCGAAATTATTTTGCGATTTTCTCAGTAACGCTTGAAAAGTACGCGCTACTACTCACACATTTTGTTGTCCTCGTGGAGTACTACGAGTGTACGAAGTTTACAGTAAATCCGCGTTCCAAACGTCACGGCCTCCCCTTGTGAGATCAGACGTCGTGATGGACACCAGTAAATATCACGAGGGGCCCAGTCGGGACGTATCCAGTCGGCGGCCCTAGGAGCCTGGCAGGTGGAAGCCTCCGACGCAGGACGTCGGCGCCTCTGATCTCAGACGGCTGCTGCCGGCTTGCTACCTGTGGGGCTCTCTGCGCGATTTCCCAGAGGGCTCGCTCCCAGTAGCACCACGCGTCGATCCCGGCCAATAGACACCTTGTCATCTCGCACTGCTCTCCTTGCTGCACATCTGTGCGATCTACAGATTCCGCTCCCCGCGGCGGGATGAATAATTCACGAGTCCGCCGGCAGGCTTGTCGGCGGATCGGCTGATTCGGTCCACTGACTGCGTAACATTGACTGGGGCTGTACGTAAGGCGCGCTGAAGGCCAGGGGGTGCGGATGAATAAAACACGATCGGGCCGCGCCGCTCCAAACAAGCAGCGGGCGTCTCGCGAGGTGAGCTGGGACAGTATGTGATACAGACACCACGTGACGTCATTATATTGACACAAACGTCTCGAGCAGTTTGTAACCTCCCCCTAACTTACCGACCTTAATGACAGTGAAAAATTAAACCGCGTGCACCTAATGGAAATTTGGGAAAAGCAATCGTCACCGAAGTTAATTTGTCGGTAAAGAGGGAGGAAAGGGTTACATCTAAATGAAAGGAAAAATGCAAATGAAATTGGTGGAAATTAATTTGAAGAAAAGGGTAAAATTAATAAAGAAAGTAAATGTGCGGTCGTTACGTTAACGATTAATTGGCGTTAATTAGATATTTGAGATTTGGGGAAAATTACGGTCGCCAGTCCTATGGACAACTACTATAAAAACAAAAATGAAAGATTAATGCACATATAATTAGCACTAAAAGTGTGGCAACTGAAGGTTGACACGTGTTGAGTGAAAACTGAATGTTAGAAGTAATAAATTTCGCTACACTCTGACTTAATTTAGCAAAAGAATTAATAAAACCGGAAAATTGAAAGTTAATTTAGTGACTGAAATTAATAGTGAACTTTGTTTCTGAAGCACTACGAAATTCAGTAAAATAAGGTTAGTCTTGGGCTACCTCAACAATCATTTCAAAAGCTACTTGAATCTAAGCAATTTAGAAATAAGAGATTTAACTTTGAACTTGAATTAAATGATTCTGAACAATTAACGATAGTAAAATTTAGTACGTACCAAGCTGAGCTGCAGTCACAGTAAGCTAAATACGGTAACAAAACTCGCACTCTTAATTTGTGCTTGTGTAATCTAAATATTATAGCCAGCTATGAATGCTTTAACTGAACTTTGAAATTAAAGCGATGAAATCTAATTATATTACTTTAATGCTGGCGTTTGAATTTCAACGACACTCGGGTTCATTTCGTCAAAGGAAGGGACCCTGCTTGGCAATGCAATTGGGACAATGAGCAACAAAGGTTCATGCTAAGTTGCTGTAATTTTGTGATGCAAAATTTTAAAACTGAGGTCTGCCACACAGTTCTAAAACTTTACGTGCTTCCAGTCTTCCTTGTTGGTTGATTGAAGGTTTGAAGTCGTCGATCGAGGAGGTGGCGACAGTCACTCATTGTCGGCTGTCGCTGTTGCAGAAGCTGGATGTTGGCGCGCCTTCTTCTCGACACGGTCACCAGGCGAAACGGGCTCTTGATGTGCGCCAGCTAATGCTTCCCGTCCGCGACACCGTTTCAGAAACTACGAGGGTCGGTCAAAAAGTAATGCCTCCCATTTTTTTTCTACTTAAAGAAATTAAGTTAAGTGAAAAATTTGAATTTGGCGCCATTCCTCAAACCTTCTTCTGCAATCCACTGCAGTAGTAACTTTCTGTGTCAACAGGTGGCAGCACAGCAGAAGTTTGTAAGATGGCCGACATCGATGTTCGTTTGAGACAGCGTTGTGTGATTGAATTCTTGAATGCAGAAGGCGAAACGCCCATACGCATTCATGAAAGACTGAAGAAGGTGTATGGTGTTGTGACAGTGGATGTCAGCACTGTTAGACGATGGGTTCGTCGTTGTAAGGAAGCTGAAGGGCAAACACCGTTGACTGACGAAAAGCGGAGCGGCAGGCCGGTGAGTGCAGTGACTCCACACAACATTCAGCAAGTTGATGACATCATTCGTGGTGACCGTCGGGTGACTGCAGATGAAGTGTGTCGCATTATTTCTCTTAGTAAAGGCAGTGTGATCACGATTATTAAACAATTGGGGTACTCAAAAGTTTGTGCACGGTGGGTTCCAAGAATGTTAACCGATCAGAATAAAGAGGCAAGGAAAACAATAGCCTCCCAACACTTGCAGCGCTTCCGTTTGGAGGGAGATGAGTTTCTGAAAAAAATTGTGACCGGGGACGAAACATGGGTGCATTTTTTTGAACCCGAATCAAAGAGGCAGTCAATGGAGTGGCGTCACACAAGCTCGCCGAGGAAGAAAAAATTCAAAACTGTGCGATCGGCAGGGAAAGTTATGGCAACAGTTTTCTGGGATACAGAGGGTGTGATTCTGGTTGATTTTTTGGAGCAGGGATGCACAATAAATTCTGTTCAATACGTCACAACCCTCAAAAAACTTAAAGCACGTCTTCAGCGAGTTCGCCCAACAAAATCAATGGCAGATGTTCTTCTTTTGCATGACAATGCAAGACCACACACCAGTCGTCACACCTCTGACGAGATTGTCAAAATTGGATGGGAAGTTTTGCCTCATCCCCCATACAGCCCTGACCTGGCACCATCAGACTTCCATCTGTTCGGGCCACTAAAAGAAGCTCATCGTGGGATTCATTTTGAAGATGAGGAGGCCGTCAAAACATCCGTGCGTCAATGGCTTAGGAAGCAGAGCTGTGATGTTTACCGTGCTGGGATACATGCCCTTGTTCAAAGATGGACCAAAACTGTAGAGATGGGTGGAGATTACATTGAAAAATGACAAAATGATCCTCAATGTTGTGGTTTTCAACCTATGTAATTGCATTTAAATTTCCTGACAATTAAACGTAGAAAAAAAATAGGAGGCATTACTTTTTGACTGACCCTCGTATCATAGCAAGTCGAGCGCAATTACATGCTGCCAAACCCCGAAAGCGCGGCAACTCGCGGGAGCGTCACACAACACACCTGCTCCACCGCCCTACTCCAGCCAGACTCCCTTCTGCCCTCGCTCCATGCAGCAGAGTTAACACTACCAAAGATCCTAAACACTTTGGTTCTCCACACGACCTATCGACGTAATCGTTCGATGGCATAGTTTTCCCTAGCCCAGACCCAGCGTAAAAATACAAACAATATTTACAAAACAAAACAATTATACATCGATACATATATATATATATATATATATATATATATATATATATATATATATATATATATATATATATATATATAGCAAAACAATTACAATATATAAAGACACAGAAATGTCATATCTTCAGGTAACAAAATAAGGAGAAAATTTTATTGTACAAAAGAGGGAAGTAGGAGGATATGCATTTCCGGCGTTACAAGTTGACTGGAGGAATCATTCATTTGCTAGAGACTTCTGGAATAGTGTTGTAACTAACTAAGGCTGGGTGTTTTTTCTCTCCACATAGCTACACATATACAAAGCAGACACGCTAACATCTACAAAACGAATAAAAGACATTGACTTCTTTGTGCATTAAATTAAATTTGGAAACGCTTTAGGATATACAATTGTTTTAATTTTTCCGTCCATTGCAAGAAACAAAGGTTTATGCCTGCAGCTCTGCCCGCATACACATATGTGTACGTATGACACATTTAAATATATTTCACATATATTTAACATATTTCACAAGTATTTGTACACATGTTTCGTCCATACCTCTGGCGAATTTCGCCCTGCAGTTTCACACGAATTCTGAGGAAAAAGAGTCTCACTAGCAATTGCTACACCATGCAACTAGGGAGGACGTTGGATGTGTCTGTGACACTGAGTTGGCAAATTTATTGGCATGATGTAATGCATATTCGCATGATTTTGTTGATCCGTTGAACGCCCACAAGAGATAGATTGCGCTTCAAACTTTGAAAGTATTTCAAGTCAACTAATTACAAAAAAGAACTACCAACAGGTCATTTTGGCACGTTCCTATATCCTACCATCGTCACCCGCACCACTAGCGGTAGTTGGAATATCTCAATTCCACACGCTTCTATGTCACGCTTTTTCACCCGAAACTCGCAGCCATAATAGTGCTAGAGTCTTATTGTCACATTAAATGCCCCCAGCCAGCAGGTGATATGTGTTCAAGTTTTGGCAGAAATTCCTTCGGGCGTTACGGAGATATACTGATACTTCACTACTTTTGAACCCCTCCTTCACCCCTTCCCCAACTCTAGCGGTGAAGCTTCATCGTGACTGTCAATGATAACTGTAGAGACACCGAAAACTACGGAGTTGTCAGTAATATCGATAGTTATCGACTCTTTCTACGTGCCACGTCTTCTCACCTTCTTCCTCCGACCTCAAGGGGTGTCAGATATATTACCCCGCCATATTTTTATACAAACAATAAGCCACGTATACAAAAATTTTTGCAGAAATTGCTCCAGACGTTCCTGAGTTCGGCTTCTACGACACCCGTGCATCTAAGGGTTACATATGATTCATACCCCCACAAAAACCTTCCCGGGCACGCACGCAACATTTCACCAAAGTTTCTTCATAATCGTAAGATTGGTATAGGAACACATAGGAAACGAACAAATAAATATTGATCTTTTTAAGTATTATTTCGTACAATTTTCAGGTAGGTTTTTTTATTACAATAGTGTAATCTTGCGCATCGTTTGGCTGCATTGAAAGATATGTGAAAGGTAGTAATATTTCATTCCACATGTAAAATTGATTAAAAAAATAAATTGTCTCTTGGCTCACTCTATGTCCGGAAGGTAAACGGCCGAAATATTAGTAGAAGTAGAATCTGTACGACTGCAGGCCCCAAATGTAGGGGACCACGCACCACTCCGTTATGAAAACGCCACGTGCATGAAGGCAATAAAGAGGGAAAATAATTTCCGATATTGGCACCGAATCCACAGATTTCACTCTCGCTAAGCTAATTGGTGACAGCAGTGACAACATTAGTTTTAACTCCATGGGTAGGAGTGTGGGAGTATTTCATTGTGGTGGTCTACAGTTCGAAGACTGCTTTGATGTAGCTCTTTACCCTAGTCCATCCGCTTCAGCTCTTCAAAAGTACTGCCACCTACACTGGAAATGGAAATGCCGTGTGGCTAGGGCCTCCCGTCGGGTAGACCGTTCGCCTGGTGCAAGTCTTTCGAGTTGACGCCACTTCGGCGACTTGCGTGTCGATGGGGATGAAATGATGATGAAAGACACACAACACGCAGTCATCACGAGGCAGAGAAAATCCCTGGCCCCGCCGGGAATCGAATCCGGGACCCCGTACGCGGGAAGCGAGGACGCTACCGCAAGACGACGAGCTGCGGACGCCACCTACACTGATCTCAGTCCAATTATTGGAATCAAGCCTAGACCTTTCTCCATACAAAAATTCCACCCCCATTCCCCCCACCCCCCCACCCCCACCCCCAAATCACACACACAGACATTTCCTACCATTTGCAAATTGACGATTGCCTTATGTTTCAGCGTGTTTCCTATGAAGCGATTCCTCCATTTATTTAACCTGCGCCATTTTCCTGTTTTCCCCTGCTCGATTCAGTACCTCCTCAATGGTCGTTCGATCTGCCCATTTGATCTTTGGCGTTCTTCCGTATTACCATACTTCAAAAGTCTCTACTCTCTTTTTGTCTGTTCCTTATCAGCCATGTTCCCTCATTCCGTGTAAGACTCCACGCCACACAAATACCTCCACTACACACTTTTTAACACTTATATTTACATTCGATATTATTAAATTTCTGTTTTTCTTGCTATTGCCATTCTACATTTTAAATCCTCTCCTCTTCGGCGTCGTTGTTTTGCTGTCAAAACCACGAAACTCATCGGCTATTTTGGGGGTCTCATTTTCCAATCTAATTCCCTCAGCAGTTTAATTACAGGGTGTATATATAGCCACATCCGTTGCACAAAATTTTTGTCAGTTGGCCATGGTTTAGACTGCACTAGAGCAAACTTGATCAGAATAAGAAGTTACATGGAATACATGTAATCACATCATCGCTAAAAAGGTCTGCGTAAAAGTGCTCTCGTAAAACAGTAATATCATAGGAATAATAACTAAAATGTAAAAGTATAGCATGATTGTCAACTAGATACAGTATTTCATGGAATATAATGACAGCCGCAAGGCCGCTTAGGGCCATGAGCGGCGTAAACAGCTGCTACCGCCAGACTTGCGACTGCCATTATATTCCATGCAGTATTTTATCTAGTTGACAATCATGCTATACTTTTACATTTTAGTTTTTATTCCTATGACATTTCTGTTTGACGAGAGCACTTTCAATTATTTTTGAATACATTGAGTGAGTATGCAGTGATCAGTGTTATTACAAATATTTACTATCAAAAACAGTCTTGACCACAAATTATTTATTCCGGTGACCGGTTTCGACCACTTCTGTGGTCATCTTCAGACCAATGAGTAAAAACCTCCTTCTGGTGGTAAATCACCACCAATGTGTAATCGAAACCATGGTCAATCGACACAAATTTTGTGCAACCAAAGTGGCTGTATATACATCCTGCAGTTAAATATCGTACGGTTGATGGATCACAGCAAATCAAAAGCTTTAAAAATTCCCTCAGCAATATTTTATTTAATTCAACTACATTCCATTACTTCCCCCATGAACCATGGACCTTGCCGTTGGTGGGGAGGCTTGCGTGCCTCAGCGATACAGATGGCCGTACCGTAGGTGCAACCACAACGGAGGGGTATCTGTTGAGAGGCCAGACAAACATGTGGTTCCTGAAGAGGGGCAGCAGCCTTTTCAGTAGTTGCAGGGGCAACAGTCTGGATGATTGACTGATCTGGCCTTGTAACATTAACCAAAACGGCCTTGCTGTGCTGGTACTGCGAACGGCTGAAAGCAAGGGGAAACTACAGCCGTAATTTTTCCCGAGGACATGCAGCTTTACTGTATGATTAAATGATGATGGCGTCCTCTTGGGTAAAATATTCCGGAGGTAAAATAGTCCCCCATTCGGATCTCCGGGCGGGGACTACTCAAGAGGACGTCGTTATCAGGAGAAAGAAAACTGGCATTCTACGGATCGGAGCGTGGAATGTCAGATCCCTTAATCGGGCAGGTAGGTTAGAAAATTTAAAAAGGGAAATGGATAGGTTAAAGTTAGATATAGTGGGAATTAGTGAAGTTCGGTGGCAGGAGGAACAAGACTTTTGGTCAGGTGATTACAGGGTTATAAATACAAAATCAAATAGGGGTAATGCAGGAGTAGGTTTAATAATGAATAAAAAAATAGGAGTGCGGGTTAGCTACTACAAACAGCATAGTGAACGCATTATTGTGGCCAAGATAGACACAAAGCCCATGCCTACTACAGTAGTACAAGTTTATATGCCAACTAGCTCTGCAGATGATGAAGAAATTGATGAAATGTATGACGAGATAAAAGAAATTATTCAGGTAGTGAAGGGAGATGAAAATTTAATAGTCATGGGTGACTGGAATTCGTCAGTAGGAAAAGGGAGAGAAGGAAACATAGTAGGTGAATATGGATTGGGGGGAAGAAATGAAAGAGGAAGCCGCCTTGTAGAATTTTGCACAGAGCATAACTTAATCATAGCTAACACTTGGTTCAAGAATCATAAGAGAAGGTTGTATACCTGGAAGAATCCTGGAGATACTAATAGGTATCAGATAGATTATATAATGGTAAGACAGAGATTTAGGAACCAGGTTTTAAATTGTAAGACATTTCCAGGGGCAGATGTGGATTCTGACCACAATCTATTGGTTATGAACTGCAGATTGAAACTGAAGAAACTGCAAAAAGGTGGGAATTTAAGGAGATGGGACCTGGATAAACTGAAAGAACCAGAGGTTGTAGAGAGTTTCAGGGAGAGCATAAGGGAACAATTGACAGGAATGGGGGAAAGAAATACAGTAGAAGAAGAATGGGTAGCTCTGAGGGATGAAGTAGTGAAGGCAGCAGAGGATCAAGTAGGTAAAAAGACGAGGGCTAATAGAAATCCTTGGGTAACAGAAGAAATATTGAATTTAATTGATGAAAGGAGAAAATATAAAAATGCAGTAAATGAAGCAGGCCAAAGGGAATACAAACGTCTCAAAAATGAGATCGACAGAAAGTGCAAAATGGCTAAGCAGGGATGGCTAGAGGACAAATGTAAGGATGTAGAGGCTTGTCTCACTAGGGGTAAGATAGATACTGCCTACAGGAAAATTAAAGAGACCTTTGGAGAGAAGAGAACCACTTGTATGAATATCAAGAGCTCAGATGGCAACCCAGTTCTAAGCAAAGAAGGGAAGGCAGAAAGGTGGAAGGAGTATATAGAGGGTTTATACAAGGGCGATGTACTTGAGGACAGTATTATGGAAGTGGAAGAGGATGTAGATGAAGATGAAATGGGAGATAAGATACTGCGTGAAGAGTTCGACAGAGCACTGAAAGACCTGAGTCGAAACAAGGCCCCGGGAGTAGACAACATTCCATTAGAACTACTGATGGCCTTGGGAGAGCCAGTCATGACAAAACTCTACCGTCTGGTGAGCAAGATGTATGAGACTGGCGAAATACCCACAGACTTCAAGAAGAATATAATAATTCCAATACCAAAGAAAGCAGGTGTTGACAGATGTGAAAATTACCGAACTATCAGTTTAATAAGTCACAGCTGCAAAATACTAACGCGAATTCTTTACAGACGAATGGAAAAACTGGTAGAAGCGGACCTCAGGGAAGATCAGTTTGGATTCCGTAGAAATGTTGGAACACGTGAGGCAATACTAACCTTACGACTTATCTTAGAAGAAAGATTAAGAAAAGGCAAACCTACGTTTCTAGCAGTTGTAGACTTAGAGAAAGCTTTTGACAACGTTAACTGGAATACTCTCTTTCAAATTCTGAAGGTAGCAGGGGTAAAATACAGGGAGCGAAAGGCTATTTACAATTTGTACAGAAACCAGATGGCAGTTATAAGAGTCGAGGGGCATGAAAGGGAAGCAGTGGTTGGGAAAGGAGTGAGACAGGGTTGTAGCCTCTCGCCGATGTTATTCAATCTGTATATTTAGCAAGCAGTAAAGGAAACAAAAGAAAAATTCGGAGTAGGTATTAAAATTCATGGAGAAGAAGTAAAAACTTTGAGGTTCGCCGATGACATTGTAATTCTGTCAGAGACAGCAAAGGACTTGGAAGAGCAGTTGAACGGAATGGACAGTGTCTTGAAAGGAGGATATAAGATGAACATCAACAAAAGCAAAACGAGGATAATGGAATGTAGTCAAATTAAATCGGGTGATGCTGAGGGGATTAGATTAGGAAATGAGACACTTAAAGTAGTAAAGGAGTTTTGCTATTTAGGGAGTAAAATAACTGATGATGGTCGAAGTAGAGAGGATATAAAATGTAGACTGGCAATGGCAAGGAAATCGTTTCTGAAGAAGAGAAATTTGTTAACATCGAGTATAGATTTAAGTGTCAGGAAGTCGTTTCTGAAAGTATTTGTATGGAGTGTAGCCATGTATGGAAGTGAAACATGGACGATAACCAGTTTGGACAAGAAGAGAATAGAAGCTTTCGAAATGTGGTGCTACAGAAGAATGCTGAAGATAAGGTTGGTAGATCACGTAACTAATGAGGAGGTATTGAATAGGATTGGGGAGAAGAGAAGTTTGTGGCACATCTTGACTAGAAGAAGGGATCGGTTGGTAGGACATGTTTTGAGGCATCAAGGGATCACAAATTTAGCATTGGAGGGCAGCGTGGAGGGTAAAAATCGTAGAGGGAGACCAAGAGATCAATACACTAAGCAGATTCAGAAGGATATAGGTTGCAGTAGGTACTGGGAGATGAAGAAGCTTGCACAGGATAGAGTAGCGTGGAGAGCTGCATCAAACCAGTCTCAGGACTGAAGACCACAACAACAACAAACATTCCATTAATCTTGTTTCAGTGCTTTCGTGTTCATGTTGTAACCTGTTGACCTGAGTTTCTCCCGGCGTGTACAATATTCCACTAACATACGGGAGTGCAGCCGGGTGACATCGTCGACAATCGCCGACATTTCGATAGCAGCACACGTTGCCATTCTCATGCTATGCCCGGCTGCATTCCCGTAAGTTATTTGGATGTTGTAACCCTTTTTCAAGACACAGTCCATTCCGTTCTACTGCTCATCCAAGACATTTGACGCCTCTGACACAACTAAATATCATCCGTAAACCTCAAAGTATTTATTTTTGATTCCTGAACTTTAATTCCCTTTCCAAATCTTTCCTTGGGTTGCATTATTGCTCGCTTAATATACAGACTGAATAACCATCAGGGATGGCCTATAACGCTATCTCGCTGTCTTCTCAACGATGGCTTCCCTTTCGTGTCCTTCGTCTCTTACAAGAATTGTTCGATTGAAATAAATGTGTTGTAGCTGCCTCATAAGTTGCATTGAGAAGTGTCAGTTATATTTCTTGATGGTGACTAGTTGCGGAAACCTGTGTCCATTTTCAGACCATCCATGCTTTAAGTGTGACAAACACCGGCGAATAGCCCTTGTACAGAAACTGTTCCTGCAGTAATCAAAGCAGTATATGGCCCTACTTTGATTACCGCTGTGGTAGTTCCTGTACATGGGCTATCGCCTGTATTTGTCACACTTAAAGCACGGATGGTTGAAAATCGTCACAGATGTCCGAAAATAGTCACCAACAAGAAATAAAACTGATACTTCTCAGTGCGATTTATGAGGGAGCTACAATCATTTATTTCAATTATAAGACAAGTTGCGAACCTATTTTCAACCTGCAACCATGCTGCAACTACGTAAACAGTTTGATTATTATACAAGATGAAGATAACATTCCGCTCCCCGTATTTTATCCCTGCTACTCTCAGAACGTCAAAGAATGTATTGCAGTCAATACTGCCAAAAGCTTTCCCCTTAAAATAAACGTAGGTCTGCCTTTCCTTAGTTTATCTCCTCAGATAACTTGTAGGGTCGGTATTGCCTCTCATGATCCTACATTTTTCCAGAAACCAAACTGATCTTGCCAAAGATTGGCTTATACCACTTTTTCCACTCTCCTGTAAATAATACGTGTGAGTATTTTGCAATCTTGTTCTGTTGTCTGATAATTCTCTAATATTCGCACCCCTCAGAACCTGTTCTTAATGGAACGGTAATTATTTGATTGTTCTTGAAGTCTAAGGGTACTTTGATGTCTTGTGTATCTTGCACAAAGAGTGGAACAGTTTTATCACAACTGGCTCTCCAGAGGATCCTAATGAATCTAAGGGAATGTCGTCTTCTCCAGGCGCCTAGTTCTGACTTACATCTTTCGGTTATTTGTCAGATTCTTTTTGCCTTATCGAATATGACGTGGAAAAACAGTCGAAAGTGACCAACATTCATGTAGAAACGATAAATAAACGGACCTTGCCGACTATCACCAAGTGGGTAACAAGTGACAAATTGCACTGCTACGTAAGTTCCCGGCAGATTAAAACTATGTACTGGATATGGACTCGAAACTGGGACCTTTCCTGCTAGAGGTAAAGGTCCTAGTTTCGAGTCTCGGTCCAGCACTCAGTTTTAATCTTCCAGGAAGTTTCATATCATCGCACATTCCGCTGCAAAGTCAAAACTCATTATGTACCGTATATTGCTACCGATTGATCACAGTCAATAAGAGATTATTATCGCCATAAAAATGGAACATACGCTGCAGAACAATGAGAACGTCCTCATGTGCTAATCTGCAGAAGATTTTCCACCCGCAGGAAAATGAAGCATGCCTATTATCCTGCCCAGGAACGCATTTTGTACGCCCTCATTTTTTTCCTACGAGCCGCCTGCTTTTCGCGAGCAGTGGATTACTGCCGCTATTTTCGCGGATGCCGCTTATTTTTCCACGAACTGCCTATAGCCCCTGTTCATTAATTTCGACAAACAATTTTGGGTACAACATTCCGCAGATATTTGGCATAGATTCCGCGCTCGGCGCACGGAGGTGACTAGCTATTTCCAATAACGCGAACAGCGCGCCGCCATAATGGCATTGTTTCTGCCAATCGACACAGAATCCGGGATGCCTACCCGCAGTTCTGCGAAGTACTTTCCAGGCGAGAGTTACGCGTGGAGTGTCAAATCGCTGCAAACCGTACCTAAAAATTCTCAACACACAATCCAACAGATATAAATCAGCTGGTAAATGAGTTCATTTGGTCATTGATCTCATATTTATATTGGTTAGGAAATTCAATGACATCTACATGCAGCGTAGAATGGTACTTTACTTACGTTAGTTTGAATGTGTGATTAAAGTGTACAAATTATAGAGTATAATCTTTTACTGACTTCACTTTTTCGGGGCACTCCTACCGAGTGTTAAGTTTCAGTTAGGTGGTCTTCTTATTGCGTCTTATTACAGGTGTTCTCTACCGCAGATCACAGACGTTCCATCAAGTTGACCTACATATTGCTTAGGACAGTTGTTGCATTTGATCTTATACGCATATGACGCACTAAATTTGATATTGATGCACTGAAGCGCCAAAGAAAGTGGTACAGGTATCCGTATACAAGTACAGAGGTATGTAACAGGCAGAATACGGCGCTCTGGGTGCCAACGCCTATATAAGACAGCAAGTGCCTAGATCATGGACTACCGCCCCAACCGGCACACCTCCAAATTGATGTTCGTCAATGCAGGCGGCATCAGGAACAAAAAACAACCACTAAATAACATTCTAACCAGGCAGGACATTGACATCGCTGGCATAGCCGAGACATGAACCAAACAATCACACAATATCAACATTAACAGAGACCACGACAACTACACGAAACATCGACCAGACAGCAGAGGCGGAGTTGCAATACTCGCAAAAAATCCCTCGTGACACAGGAAACCCCGCCCCCTACCCAATTCAATAACCTAGAAGCAGTACCGGTCACCATCCCTCGACCGAGACGCCGCCGACTACTGATAGTCTGTCCATACGTCCCCCCCCCCCCCCAGGCACGGGAATTCCGAGGGCCTTCCTCAGATATGTGGCCACTTTCCAAGAATACATCCTAATGGGTGGCCTTAACGCTAGACATGAACTCCTTGGCGACATAGGCAACAACAGAAGCGGCGAAGCACTCCTGGACTTCCTAACCACGGAAAACATGACTAGAATACCTATGACGACATACACCCTCGTAGGACACGGTGGCAACTCCCTTCCCGACCACGTCCTACACAGTCCCAGTTTGTCAGACACCATTACCGCAGCGACAATAGGAGACAGCATTACGAGTGGCCACCTCCCTATTCTCTTCGGCACAACCGCAATTAACCCTCCCCGTCCCCTACAAACCTCCAGAACTATACGCCTATACTCAAAAGCAAACTGGAAGAAATACCAAGAGACGATAAATAACAACCTAAGGGCACCACTGACTATTACTAACGACACCGAGTTAGACTTAATTGACGATAGAATCGTGGACACAATAAAAACAGCCATTCAAACAACCATCCCCACCAAGACCATCGAGCGCTGAAAACCTCATCTTCCCCCTGACTAACTACTTCTCATCAGACGCAAAAGACAACTATACACTGAAATAGTAAGGACAAACCACCCAGAACTCAAACCACAATGGAACAGACTGAACGCGAAAATAAAGCGACTTGTCTCGGAACATCGACAAAACCAGTGGGACAACACAAGCGAACAACTTGACCACAGACAAGGACGCAAGTTCTGGACAAAATTCAAAACACGGACAGGAAATACAAACTGACAATCGGCAACACACCCACTGCCAACGACAAAGAAATTATGGAGGCACTCAAAGAAGTTCTGGTCAATGCCCACAGTTTCCCCAAAGACAACCTCTTCGACGAGCAATTCAGACATACAGTCACGAACGAACTTCCCCTCCTCCTCCACATGCCCACCGTGCCCTCCGAAAACGACCACGACTAACTTAAGGACATAACGAAAAACGAAGTAGCAGACGCCATCATGTCGGGCAAGAACTGCGCCCCAGTCGAAAACGGAATCCAAAGGAAATGCTCCCTTACGACGTTAACCCCCCTTGACTCTACTGTTTAACTACTGCATGACGCATGAAACTACCCCCACAACGTGGAAAAAACGAAAACTATAATGATACACAAACAAGGCAAACCGAAAACAGACCCGAAATCCTACCGCCCCATATCCCTAATAGACGCGCTCAGGAAAACTTTCGAAAAGATAATAGCCGACAGACTGACCAACTATACAGTGGTATCACTCATGGAAAAATTCCTGTAGTAGTTGCTGTTAGAGCTGCACCTTTTTTAGACTGAAGTCAGCTGATAGGTATACCTGCTTAAAGGAAGTGCCTTTGACTAAGGGCTCACCTCCAGAGGATGTAATGTTTCCAAGTAGAGAAGGAATTAGCATATTTCATCAAAATATAAGAGGTATTAGAGATAAACTTAGTGAACTGCTAATAGAAGTTAACTCTGAAATTATTGGTATATCAGAGCACCACTTAAATAATTTGATAATTCAGAGGCTTCCTTTAACAGGCTACAGACTAGCTGGCTGTTTCTCAAGGAGTTCCTTGCGGGGTGGGGGAGTGGCTTTGTACGTAAAAACAGTATTTCATTTGAGTCCATAGACGCATCACGACACTGCACTGAACAGATATTTGAAAGTTGTGCAGCACTAGTTGAATTTAGTGAAACTAAACGTCTAATTGCTGTTGTCTATAGGTCCCCTAACTCCGACTTCAGACCATTTTTGCTTAAGCTAGAGAGGGTTCTTCAATCACTTTTGTAGGAAGTACCAGAAAGTAGTTATATGTGGTGACTTCAATATTAATTTTGTACATGATTGTGCAAGAAAAAGGATGTTGGTAGATCTCCTAAATTCATATGATCTGATGCAAACTGTGGTTTTTGGAACTAGGATGCAGGGGAACAGTAGCAAAGTCATAGACAATATTTTTATTCATTCTTCATTACTAGATGGGCATTCTGTTAGTAAAAGGGTGAATGGCCTTTCAGACCAAGATGCACAAATTTTAACACTAAAGGGTTTTTGTACTCAAACCAATGTCCTACAAACTACGTAGGAAAGTTAATCCAACAGCAATAGAGAGTTTTTCAAAACTTGTCAAGGAACAAGAGTGGCAAGATGTTTATAGTGCCGATAATATAGATGATAAATACAATGCTTTCCATAACATATTTCTCACTCTCTTTGAGAGTTGCTTTCCATTAAAACATTCTAAACGGGGTACTAGCAGTAATGGACAGCCCGGTTGGCTGACTAGTGGGATAAGGATATCATGTAGAACAAAGCGGGAATTATATCAAAATGTTAGAAGTAGTCACCATCAAGCTACAGTAGTCCATTACAGACAGTACCGTAGGGTGCTTAAAAATGTTATCAGCAAGGCAAAAAGTATGTGGTAAGCAAATAGAATAGCTAATTCACAGGATAAAATTAAAGCCATATGGTCAGTTGTGAAGGAAGTGTCTGGTCAGCAGCACAAGGTTTATGGTATAAAGTCAGTTCTCAGTAATAATATTTCTGTTACTGATAAATCAGATATATGTACAGTATTTAACTGGTGAATTAAATAAAAATTTAGTTTCTACAGTAAATCATATAAATTTCTTAGCAAATGCCTTTCCGAGATTGACGTCTGAAATACTCCTCTGTGATACAAACAAGAGGGAGATTGAGTCAATAATTAAATCACTGAAGACTAAGGACTCTCATGGTTATGATGGAGTGTCTAGTAGAATATTAAAGTACTGTGCTGCACATGTTAGCCCTGTATTTAGCCATATTTGTAATTGTTCCTGCCGGCCGCCGTCGCACCACAAGGCGCTGTGGCTGCCGAAGTGTGCGGACGCTCTGTGCTGAAGCTGCCGAGGCAAACCTCTCGCTCGTGATTTAGTAGCGATCGGTTGTGCGGGTTCACGCAATTGGCTACTCGCCTTGCGTGTTCCCGCTATCCAGCGTTTTTCTCTTTCAGAGTCGACAACAGCCCGCAAGGGCCTTTAGGAACTCGTGCGGCAAAATCCACGTGGCGTGACCCCATTGTCTTAGAAAGCAAACTGTCGTGTCTCTCAAAAGAGGCAAAATTGTCGTGTTCGGGGTTACGACATGGAGGAGGAGCGCAAACGAGACGATCGCTCCGACGAGACTGAGGGTGAGGCAGATGGCGGTCTAAGGGAAGTTTCCCGGACGACGGCGGCGTCTGGCCCCCCATCACCGACGAGGACGACGAGTGAGAGTGTTGCTCGCGGTCGTCGGACGAACATGGAAACTTCCGCGAACGTACGGCGCCGCGCCCGCACACTCTCTCTGCCGAGACGACGGATCGAGCCGCCGATCCCCCTGGGAAAGGAGGAACTTGCCGCCGCCATGGCCATGCTGACTCCCGATGAGTATTGCATCGCCATGCAACGTCTTGCCATGGGAACCGACGCGGACAGGGAGGAGGTTCTAACGAGACTCCGGTCCCTGGTACCTGTGGGTCGCGACAAGCAATTGCCTGTCGCAGTTGCCACGACAGCTGCCGCGCCAGCAGTCGCACCAGCCGTGGTGGCTACTGAAGCCGCCACGCCCTCACCAACGTCCAGGCTGGCAACACCAGACGAGCCTGCCGAGGTCGAGAAAACCTCACGGCAGCGCCCAGCCGCGGCCGTAGAGGACACTCCCTCCCCCCAGGCAAGTTCCGGTCGCGCCAGGCGGAAGAAGAGGAGGGTACGCCGCAGGACGACGACCGCATCGCCGAGGAAGCCGGATGAAGAAGGCTTCATCGCGCCCTCCCGGCGCCACACAGCGAAACCCAGGTCGTTTGGACCGGTGACGCCAGAACAGGTCGAGGCTGCAAACCGGTTTGCAGATCTACCTGAAGTAGCCGAGACCGACGGGGACGGGACAACACCGATTACGGCGACGAAACCGCCCCGCCGCCCTCCGCCAATTTCCATCCTTTGGAGGAAGGGGTACAGTGAGCTCAGAGAGAAGCTGTACTCCATCGCAAAACCGCTGAAGATGTCCGCGGGGACCGATATTTACAAGGTCAGAGCAGAGTCCATAGAGGACCATACGAAACTCATGCAACTCTGTGAGACCGAGAAGTTGTTCTGCTTCACGCAGAGCACGGAGCAGCTGAAGCAGCTGAAGGTCGTCGTCCGTCACCTGCCGATGAAGATGGAACCGGAGTTCCTACAGCGGCAGCTGGAGGAACTCGGCTTCCAGACCCGCCACGTCGGCCTGATGAGGTCGCCCAGGACCCACAAGGACATGCCCCTGTTCCTTGTGGTCTTAGTCGACAATGTGGACAACCGGAAAATTTTTCAGGTTGAAAACATTGCCGACTTCGACGTGAAAGTCGAGCCACTCCGTGCGAAAGGCAGGCGAGCCCAGTGCTTCAACTGCCAACGCATGGACCACGTGGCAAAGTTCTGCAGGATGCCTGTGCGTTGCTGCAAGTGCGCCGAGGAACACGCGTCGCGTGACTGCCCGAAGAAGAAGGAAGACAGACCGACGTGCTGCAACTGTAGCGGGGACCATGCCGCCTGCTACCGAGGATGCGCCGCATTCAAGAGCGGGAAACGCGCCAGCCGCGTAAACCCGAGCCGGAGCTTCGCGGACGTTGCTAAGGGGAAGCCGGCCCCCCCTCCGAGAGGCCACGGCCGCTCGCGGGGGAGGCCGCACCGGCACCGCAGCCGTCGCAGCTGCCCTCGCCCGCGGCGCCGCCTGCGGTCGAGGGGGCTGGCTTGCCGGCGCCCGCGGCTGTAGTAGGGGTTGCCGCCCACGTAGGGCGTTCCCAGCACGCCGCTCCGCTGCCGACTACGGGAAACGTCGCGAAGGAGTCAAACCTTCCCGAAACGGCGAAGGAAGACACCACCGAGCTGGCCGTGCTCCTGCGGTCGCTCAACCAGCTGATGACTCAGCTACCAGTCCTCGTGGGAGCAGTGACGGCGGCCCTCCAGGCCACCGCCGGGAGAAGCCAGCCCTAATATGGATAACGACCATATTTATGGGTTAACCATATGCACGTTCAACGCTCGGGGTCTCCACCCCCAGCAGGGCGAGTTTCGCCAATTCCTACGGGACGAGGCGGTCGACATCTGCCTTGTGCAGGAGACCTGCCTCAAACCAGGGGTCGACGTGCGAGCAGCAAATTTTTGCTGCTACCGAGATGACAGAGCCACCCACGGGGGCGGCACTGCCATCTACGTGAAGAAGTCGCTGCGCCACCACCGAGTTCAACTGCCGGCGCTCAACGCGCTGGAAGCCACAGGAGTGGCCGTCAACACCACCGCCGGAAAGATTCTTTTCGTGTCGGTCTATCGGCAGCCTAGCAGACTGCTAGACGAAGCCGACTTCGACGTCCTGCTGTCGCTGGAGGGGCGAGCTTTCATTGCCGGGGATTTCAATGCGAAACACACCGAATGGAACTCGCGAACTGTTAGCCGCAGCGGGCGCCTCCTCTCCCGCGCTGTTCACCGCAACGGCGCGATCACCGTGGGGCCGTTTGACCCCACGATCTTCCCTGCACGGGGACAACCCGACGTGCTCGATATTGCCCTTCTGAAGGGCATCGGGCACTTCGCGACCGCCGAGACGCGCAACGTTCTCTCCTCCGACCACGTACCGGTCATTTTTGGCCTCGACGTGGCCGGAGCTTCTCTTCCAGACAGCCGTCCGAGCTACCGCAGGCTCGACGCCGAGCGCTTTCAGACGAAAGCCCTCGAACTGCTCGAGGACGCGCCAAACCCCGCCGTGGTAGGGGCAGACGCCGCCCTAGCATTCTTCACCCGAAGAATACTCCGAGCAGCGGAGGAAGCCACTCCGAGACGTCGCCAAGGACCACGAGACTTCTCGCGACAGCTACCGCGCCCTATCCTGGACGCGATCACCGAGAAGAACCGACTGTTTCGTGAATGGCAGCTCACTCGCCAACCAGACACGAAGCGCCGATTAAACCGCATGAGACGGGAAATCAAGGCAGCAGTCGAGCATCACCGGAACCAGGAATGGGAAGACCTTGTGTCTACCCTCAATCCTGAGGACGGCAGTGCATGGAGGGTGGTAAAGTCCTTCCTACGCCGGCGACAGCGAATACCGCCTTTACAGGTCGGGAACGACTTCGCCAGCGACCCCGACGCGAAAGCCAGCGTCCTGGCTGACGCTTTTGCAGCAAACTTCACACCGGTGGCCGACGTCATCGACGACGACCACATACGGCGGGTCCACGAGCAACTACCAACCTTCCGCGCCGCAAGGGAGGAAGGCGACATTATCGAGCCGATAACGGAGGAGGAAGTTGCTGTGCAGCTTCGCTCGCTGAACCCCAAGAAGGCTGGAGGCAGCGATGGCGTCACAAACCTCCTGCTGAAGAACCTTCCGCCGGGCCTACACCGGCAACTTGCCGATGTTTTCAACGAGATTCTCCGATCAGGTGACTACCCCTCTGCGTGGAAACACGCGGAGGTCGTGGCCATCCTGAAATCCGGCAAGGACCCACGCCAGGCATCGAGCTACCGACCCATCAGCCTACTCCCGTCCCTCTCGAAAGTTTTCGAGAGGCTGTACGCGAGAAGACTGATGCGACACGTCACCCAGGAGGGCATCATCCCGGACGAGCAGTTCGGGTTTCGAGAAGAGCATGCCACTTCCCACCAGCTTTTGCGGGTGGTAGAACCGGCCATGAGGGCACTGGAAACAAGAGAATTCCTTGGCGCAGTGTTCCTCGACGTCTCCCGAGCGTTTGACTCGGTGTGGCACGACGGTCTCGAGTTCAAACTGTTTGAGCAAGGGATACCGACGTCCCACATGACGCTGCTGCGGTCGTACCTGTCCGAACGAACCTTCCACGTGAGGGCTGACGACGGTACGTCCACAGACCGGCAGATACGTGCAGGGGTGCCGCAGGGGTCGGTTCTCGGCCCCTCGCTGTACTCCCTGTACACTGCAAATGCGCCGAAAGTGGCAGGAGTCGAACTGGCGCTGTACGCTGATGATACAGCCCTGTTCACCCGCAGCATGAACGCCCAAGTGCTGAGAAACCGCCTCCAACGCGGGTGCGACGCCTTGGGGTCATGGGCAACAAAGTGGCGGTTGAAATTCAACGCCACAAAGAGCCAGGCAGTCGTCTTCACTCGAAGACTTCTGCCGCCAGGGCTTACGCCGCTCGAAATCCTGGGAGAACCTATCCCATGGAGTGGGACGGCGAAATACCTAGGGGTTACCCTAGACCGCAGGCTCACCTGGAAGCATCACATCCGTGATGTGAAAGGGAGAGCAATTGGACGCCTCCGCGCCCTGTATCCACTGCTAAACCCGCAGTCGTCATTGCCACCGCAACACGGCATCACGCTTTACCTAACATTGGTTCGCCCACTGTTAGAGTATGCGGCCGTGGTCTGGGGGAAAGCCGCAGATGCTCAAATTGTGACTCTGCAACGGATACAGAACCGCGCCCTGAAGACTGCTATGCATCTTCCGAGGCGCTTCCCGACGCGCCAACTCCACGAGGACACCGGGATCCTGCCTCTCCGAGACAGGTTCCGCGCCATCGCCAGGAAGTTCTACGAGAAGACGGGACGCTCCCGCAACCGGCTCATCCGTGGACTGCGCCAACAACCTCATCACAGGCCAACCACGCGTTGGCCTGACCTGCTGAGGGATTAAGTTTTACTAATCCCTCAACAGAATGTGTCTTTCTCTTTTTCAGGTTAAACCAGATAGGACCTATCGAAAAGAGTGGTAATATATATTTCTCTCTCTTACAGGAACCGCAGGAATGACAAATCTTGTCTAGACTGCACCACCACGAGCCAAGGACAGGCTCGTCATTCTAGCGTCAGCGTCAGCCGGCCGCGGTGGTCTCGCGGTTCTAGGCGCGCAGTCCGGAACCGTGCGACTGCTACGGTCGCAGGTTCGAATCCTGCCTCGGACATGGATGTGTGTAATGTCCTTAGGTTAGTTAGGTTTAAGTAGTTCTAAGTTCTAGGGGACTGATAACCACAGCAGTTGAGTCCCATAGTGCTCAGAGCCATTTGAACCATTTGATTTTGTAATTTTTCCTTTAGGAATGGTCAGTTTCCTGAGCGATTAAAGTACTCAGTAGTAAAGCCGCTTTATAAAAAGGGAGAAAGGGATAGTGTAGATAATTTTAGACCTATTTCTATGCCATCAGTGTTTGCAAAAGTTATCGAAAAGGCTGTGTATGTAAGGTTAATTGATCATTTTATATCACACGATTTGCTATCAAATGTACAGTTCGGCTTTAGAAGTCGTTTGACAACTGAAAATACTATATTCTCTTTTCTCTGTGAGGCACTGGATGGGCGAAACAAAAAGTTTCGAACGCTTGGCGTATTTTTTGATTTAACAAAGGCATTTGAGTGTGTTGATCTCACAATATTGCTCCAGAAGTTGGACCATTACGGAATAAGGGGAGAAGCTCACAATTGGTTCACCTCTTACTTTAGCAACAGGCAGCAAAAGGTCATTATTCAGAATGTTGATAACGGCTGTGATGTGGGATATGAGTGGGGTACTGTCAAGTGGAAGGTGCCCCAGGGATCAGTGTTGGGGCTGCTCCTGTTCCTTATTTATATAAATGATATGCCCTCCAGTATAATGGGTAACTCTAAAATAATTCTATTTGCTGATGACACTAGCTTGGTAGTAAAGGCTGTTGTGTGCAACATTGACTCGGTTTCAAGTAGTGCAGTACATGACCTCAGTTCATGGCTTGTAGAAAATAAACTAACGTTAAATAACAGTAAGACTCAGTTTTTACAGTTTCTAACACACAATTCAACAAAACCTGACGTTATAATCTCACAGAACGGGCACATGATTAGTGAAACTGAACAGTTCAAATTCCTAGGTGTTCAGATAGACAGTAAGATGTCATGGAAAGCCCACGTTCAGGATCTTGTTCAAAGACTTACTACTGCCATTTTCACTATTCGAACGGTATCGAAAGTGAGTGATACTTCGACACGTAAATTAGTCTACTTTGCTTATTTTCATTCACTTATGTCGTATGGTATTATGTTTTGGGGTAACTCTTCCCATTCTAGAAGGATATTTTTGGCTCAGAAACGGGCGGTTCGGGCAATGAGTGGTGTGAGTTCACGAACCTCTTGTCGACCTCTGTTCACGAGTCTGGGTATTTTGACATTGGCCTCTCAATATGTATATTCCTTAATGCCGTTTCTTGTTACCAATATTAGTTTATTTCCAGAAATAAACAGCTTTCACTCGGTTAATACTCGGCAGGAATCAAATCTCCATTTGGATCGGACTTCCTTAACTCTTGTGCAAAAAGGTGTGCAGTATACTGCTGCATCCATTTTCAATAAGCTGCCACTCGAATTCAAAAATCTTAGTAGTCACGCGCTTTCAAATCGAAACTGAAGAGTTTCCTCATGGGTCACTCCTTCTATTCTGTCGAGGAGTTCCTTGAAAAATTAAGATGATTCTCATTGTATTGCTGATAGCGTTTGCTTAAACTTATGGACTGATTTTCTTTCAGGTTCATGAACATTTATTTTTATCTGTTATTACTTTTATGTTGTAAGTTCATGTACTGACACGTTCCATGACCTTGGAGATTTGCTCCTCAATTTGGTCCTACGGAACTTGACATGTAAATAAATGTAAATTAAAAAAAAAAACTACAAATAATCCCCCATCTCCAGTCAGGATTCAGGAAAAGACACTCAACAAACGACCCCCTACTAAGACTTACCATAGACATAACAAGACACTAGAACGTGGGAGAATGCAAACTCGCGGTCTTCCTAGACACAGAGCGCGCATTTGACAAGATCTGGCACCACGGCCTACTCTACCACCTACTGAAACTAACCCAGGTACACGTAAATGACGAAACATCATCACCCTTCTCCCCACAAGCAGGAGTTGTGCAGGGCGGAATAATCTGCCCCCAGCTATACTCACTATACACTACGGACGTACCAACCACCACCAGACCCAACGAACAAGTCCAACTCTATGTAGACGACACGGCGTATTGGAATCCAGGACCATCAACAATCACAATCAACCGAGAAACGACGACCTACTTCACGAAATTACAACAGTGGATGCAGAAATGGCGCATAAAGCCAAACCCAAATAAAACTCAGCTAATCCTGTTCAGACAGCGCGACATACCCAAAAAGACGAGACAAAACCCGGAAAATATCACGCTAACGCTGTGGGGAACCAGACTGAATATGACAGACAATGCCAAGTACCTAGGAGTGACTCTAGACAAGTACCTAAACCTGCAAGACCATGTCAAAGAGACACTCAAGAAAGCAAGACAACGCCAGTCCTTAATTAGACGAGTCCAGGGAAAATTCCGTGGCTGCAACGAGAAAACAGCAATTAACAGCTACAAAACATTCGTTCGGCCCCTCTTCGAGTATGCAGCTGCCCCCCTAGCCAGTACAAAGACAGAAAGACTATATCAGACCGAAAGACGCATTCTACGTAGTGTACTGAGACTGCCACCCACCACCCCCCAGACAAGAAGCGTACGACGAAGCGAAGGTCACACCCCTGCAGACGAGACTCGCTGTCCTCCGCGCACGTTACGGCCGACGCATTCTAACAAGTCGCCCTGACCTCACTCAACTCTTCACAAACAGACCTAGACACAAAAATAAACCGAAGTTCAAATACACATATCCGCCCCGAACAATCATACACAACATTCTAACAACACACCCAGACACCATTCAAGACCATGAACTCTCAGCACAAATGACAATAATAGCACAGGAAACACCAACACCATCGCACCTACTGGCACTAGATCCGGATACCGATCCAATGTGAACTCCCACACACCTGAACAACCTAAAGATTGCACAGCCATAGGCCAGAAATAACAACAAACTGGTCACTCATTTATTCATAAATATAGTAATTGACAACCATCGAAATATTTATAACCCTAGTAATTGTGAAACAACTATATCATAATTTTATCTAAATTCCAAAGTTCTCTCTGTTAACTTAATTCTAGTTCTTAATTCTTATTGTCAATCCTATCACATAATTGTTCAAAATGTCTCTCAGCACTATGGGACTTAACTTCTAAGGTCATCAGTCCCCTAGAACTTAGAACTACTTAAACCTAGCTAACCTAAGGACATCACACACGTCCATGTCCGAGGCGGGATTCGAACCTGCGGCCGTAACAGTCGCGCGGTTCCAGACTGTAGCGCCTAGAACCGCTCGGTCACCCTGGCCGGGCACATAATTGTAGTATTCCATAAAGTTCAAATACACACCAGCAAACTGTACATATGTCCAAATATCAAAATGTTGGATTGTGGAAACAATATACACAAGGACAGCTAGAATTGTAAATATATGAAACTGTATAACAATAACTGTATATTAGAAGTAATTAGACGTAAGACATAGCTGTAAGAATGTTGTCAATAAAGAAAAAAAAGCAACCAAAAATGTTAAGCTAAGGCCAAATAGAGCGAGACGCTCTCAAGTGGCCCGCCCACTACCCCTCAGGTGTGGGAATGAAAAATTAAAAAATTAAAAAAAAAAAAAGGTGCAGTTGTAAGATTGGTTACTGCTGCTACAATGGCAGGTTATCAAGATTTGAGTGAGTTTGAACGTGCTGTTATAGGTGGCGCACGAGCGATGGGACACAGCATCTTCGAGGTAGCGATGAAGTGGGGATTTTGCCGTAGGACCATTTCACGAGTGTACCGTCAATAGCAGAAATACGGTAAAACATCACATCTCCGACATCGTTGTGGCCAGAAAAAGATCCTACTAGAACGGGACTAACGACAACTAAAGAGAATCGTTCAACGTGACAGAAGTACAACCCTTCCGCAAATTGCTGCAGGTTTCAATGCTGGGCCATCAACAAGTGTCAGCGTGCGAACCATTCAACGAAACATCACCGATATCGGCTTTCCAAGCCGAAGGCCCACTCGTGTACCTTTGGCACAAAGGTTTACGCCTCACCTGGGCCTGTCAGCATCGATATTGGACTTTTGAAGACTGGAAACATGTTGCCTGTTCGGTCGAGTCTCGTTTCAAATCGATGTCGGATGGACGTGCACGGGTGTGAAGACAACCTCATGAATCCATGGACGCTGCATACCAGCAGGGGACTGTTCAATAAGGTGGAGGCTCTGTAAAGGTGTGGACGTGTGCAGCTGTAGTGATGTGGGGCCCCTGATACGTCTAGATACGACTCTGACAGGTGACACGTACGTAAGCTTCCTGTCTGATCACCTGCATCCATTCATGTCCATTGTGCATTCCGACGGATTTCGCGATTCCAGCAGAACAATGCTGCATCCTAGATGTCCTGCATTGCTACAGAGTCGCTCTAGGAACACTCTACTGAGTTTAAACACTTCCGCTGGTAACCAAAGTTCCCAGACATGAACATTAATGAGCTTATCTGGGATGCCTAGCAACGTGCTGTTCAGAAGAGATCTGCACCCCGTCGTACTTTTGCGGATTTATGGACAACTCTGCAAGATTCTTGGTGTCAACTCCCTTCAGCGCTACTTCAGAGTTTAGTCGAGCCCACGCCACGTCGTGTTGCGGCACTTCTGCGTGCTCGCAGGGGCCCTACGCGATATTAGGCAGGTGTACCAGTTTCTTCGGCTCTTCAGTGCATATCTGTCGTATGCTTTAGTTTAAAACAAACAGTATTGCTTCTGAGAAAGTCTGCTATTAAAATATTTCTTAGAAACTATTGAGTTACTGTATATGATATCCATCCTCTGTGTTTTAGTGACATATAACAGCTTTTGCACATCTGATGTTCCTCTTTTAATGTAACGTTATCTCTTCCCTGCGTGTGGTCGTTTGAGTTTTTTGAAATTTTTTGGCGATAACTGAAGCTCTGTAGCCGCAGTCACAACCTAGCACTGATTACAATACTGAAATTGTCACCAAAATGTTTCAAAGAATTGAAACAGAACACACGCGGGGAACAGAAAATATTGCATGAAAAGACGGGCATCAAGCTAAAAAAAAAAAAACAACATAGGTGGAAAAAAGTCGCAAAAGCAAAAAACAAAAGTTGTGCGACACAAATTAAAGTCGGTAGGCGCGTTTCTACACCTGACACATGATACATATTCGGATTTCACGCCAGTCTCACAGAGTGGCGCAAGTAGCATCGTTATGAGGATTTAGATCAGATTTGCTCAAAAAATCCACGCTGTAACGGTCGTCAGCGTTAGATACCTTTGAGACTGGACATGGTGAATTCATGTTAGTCAAGAACACCTACAAGGTGACAAAGACGCCCATATCGACACCTTAGTGAGTTTGAACGATGTCGTGTAATAACGCCACCAGAAAATGGATGTTCCTTCTGCTATATTGCAGAAAGACTTGGCAGGAACGTAGCCATTGTGCATGATTTCTGGCAGTTGTGGTCACGAGATGGTCAAGAGAATATACGGTCGCAAGAAGATCGAGTTCCGGACGGCCACGTGACGCTAAAGAGAGGGAAGACTGTCGTGTCTGGCGCATCGTACTGCATCTGCAGCAGCAATCTGAGCATCAGCTGGCAACGCAGTGACACAGCAGACTGTTACAAATCGGTTACTCGAAGAACAGCTCCGAGCCAGACGCCCTGTAGCGTGCTATCCATTGACTCCTTATCCATCGAAATTTGCGACTTTAGTGGTGTCAAGCGAGAGCTCATTGGACGATAGGGTGGACGTCTGTTGTGTCTTCTGATGAAAACTGGTTCTGCCCCGGTGTCAGTGGTGGCCGTGTGTTGGTTAGAAGCAGGCGGGACCAACCTGTCTGCGTGCTGGACCCACTGGACCTACACCTGAGGTTATGGTCTGCAGTGCGATTTAGTGTGGCAGAGGAAGCACACTCTCGGTTACTGCATGCACCATGACTGCAACTCTGTACGTCAATCTGGTGTATCGCAATTCATGAACAGCATTCCATGGGGTGTTTCCCAAGAGGATGACGCTCTCCCACGTACCGTTGTTGTAGCCCAACATGGTAGCCCAACATGGTAGCCCAACATGGTAGCCCAACATGGTAGCTCATCATGCTCTACAGAGTGCTGACACGTTGCCTTGGCCTCCCCAGTCAAACAAACTGGAGACCACGTAACTGGAACTCCAGTCGAGCACATATGGCACATCATCGGACAACTCCAGCGTCATCCACAAATAAACCTTCCCTTTATTGACAGACCAAGTGCAACAGGCATCTAACTCTACCCCAAAAACTGACACCCGCCACCTGTAAAGCACAAGGCATGCTTTCATTCAATTTCCTGTCAGTTAGACCGGTTATTAACGTACCAGCTTCTCACCTGTGATGTTGCAATTTTAATCACTTACGTATGTTAGCTAGACAAATGTATTCCCGAAATATCATTACTCTACGTTAATTATTTTTTGGTGGCGTAATTTTTTCCATTAAGGTAGCTACATGCCACTAGAATACAGAGGAAGAGTGACAGATAAAATGACACAAAAGTTTCGAAAAACTGGTTTAAGAGTAGGCTTTCGCAAAAGCGAAATTATTCGCTTTAAACTAAGGTGCAGCACACATACGAGGGTTGTCCATAAAGTAAGTTCCGATCGGTCGCTAAATGGAAACTACAGTGAAAATCAGAAACCTTTTATTTGCAAGAGTTAGCTACACCTTCCAGATACTTCTCTACATAGTCGCCGCTCCGACTCAGACATTTGTCGGAGCGTTATACCAAATTTCCAACACCATCGTCACACAAGGCAGCCGCCCGTGCTTTCCGCTGGTCTATGGCGCGTAGCCTGCTCCCAAGCGTTGTCTCCGTTTCGAGCATTTCATGTGAACAGATATGATGCTCAGGACGAGAAAATTAGAGCTGTATTGTGGGTCATCGAACATTTCCCATCGAAAAGGCTGCAGGAGCGACTTGACTGCCCCTGCAGAGTGCGGCTGAGAACTGCCACGAAGAAGGAAGTGTGCGGCAGTTATGTTAGTTGGGCTGCATTCATTAAGGCGAAGCGTCTCAACGGGCCCTCCTGCTTGGCGGGAGATATCGTTGTGCTAGGGACGTTCACTCGCTCACAGTGCGCTCACAACTGAAAAGAGCGTCTTGATGCGTTCAAGGGGCATACTAGAAACACTACCCAACACATCTGTGCAAAGATTCATCGGGTTTTCACTGTGGTGTCCATTTCGCGAGCGATCAGAACTTACTTTCTGGAAAACGGTCATATATCAAGTTCCACACTTAGTGCATCATGTCTGTAAAAGATTAAATGCAAAGACTGCTCAAGATTAGATTAGATTAGATTTACTTTCATTCCAATTGATCCGTAGTGAAGAGGTCCTCCAGGATGTGGAACATGTCAGAAAAACAACAATACATGACAAATAATTACAACTAAAACAAATAAGCTAATGTACCATTCCACAGGTCCCAAGTTGAATGATCGTCATTTTTTAATGAACACTAAGAGTCATTTTACAAATACTAATGCACTGAATTTAAAATAAAAAAGTTTTTTATTTATTTATAAGGTAATACTACTACTGTAATACTTATTTACAATGAACACATTACTGCACTGAAATGGTGCAGAAGTTAGATTATACTAACACACACACACACACACACACAAATTTTCAATGAACACATTACTGCACTGAAATTGTGCAGAAGTTATGTTGTACGAGGCCTGTTCAGAAAGTAAGCTCCGATTGATTGCCAAATTGAAACCACAGTGAACATCAGAAATGTTTTACTTGTAACAATTAGCTACACCTTTCAGCTACTTCTCTACGTAGTCGCCGTTCTGACTTAGACTTTTGTCATAGCGTTGTACCAACTTTTCAATAGCCTCATCATAGAAGGCAGCCGCCAGTGCTTTCCGCCAATTCTCCACGCTGGCCTACACCTCGTTGTCAGTGTCAAAATGGTGTCTTCAAAGACAGCGGTTCATGTGACCAGAGATGAAACTCAGGGGGAGACAATTGCGGACTGTATTGTGGGTAATCTAACATTTCCATTTGAAAACGATGCAGGAGCATCTTCATTGCCCCTGCAGAATGCGGCTGAGAATTGTCTTGAAGAAGAAACAGCACGACAGTTATGTAATGTTAGCTGCATAACTTCAGGCGAAGTTTCTCACCAGGCCCTCGTACTTGGCGGCAGACACTATTTTCTAGACATCTTTACGCACTCACTGCGAGCTCAGAAATGAGAAGAGCGACGTGATGCTAACTGGGGTTATACTAGAGACACTACCCAACACATCTGTGCAAAGCTTTATCGGATTTTCATAGTCGTTTCCATTTCGCGACCGATCGGAGCTTACTTTCTGAACGCCCCTCGTACTTATATACAAATCAGTTGGTTTTACTAAGAAATTCATCAATGGAGTAGAAGGAGTTGGCCACCAATAAATCCTTTAGGCTTCTCTTAAACTGAATTTCATTGGTTGTTAAGCTTTTTATGGCTGCTGGCAAGTTATTGAAAATGTGTGTTCCTGAATAATGCACACCTTTTTGTACAAGACTAAGTGACTTTAAATCCTTGTGAAGATTATTCTTATTTCTAGTATTGATTCTATGAATTGAGCTGTTGGTTTGAAAAAGTGATATATTTTTAATGACAAATTTCATTAAGGAATAAATATATTGGGAAGCAGTAGTTTGTATCCCTAGTTCCCCAAACAGGCTTCTGCAGGATGTTCTTGAGTTCACACCACATATAACTCTCACTGCACGTTTTTGTGCCCGGAAAACTTTAGCTTGGCTTGATGAATTACCCCAAAAAATAATCCCATATGACATTATGGAATGAAAGTAAGCATAGTATGCCAGCTTTTTCATTTTTATATCCCCTATGTCTGACAAAATTCGCATTGCAAACAGAGATTTGTTAAGACGCTTCAGCAGTTCTGTGGTGTGCTCCTCCCAGTTGAATTTATTATCAAGCTGTAATCCCAAGAATTTAACACTGTCCACTTCTTCTATCTTCTTGTCATCGTATGTTAGACATATACTTTTGGGACACCCCTTACAAGTTCTGAACTGCATGTAGTGTGTTTTTTCAAAGTTTAGTGACAAAGAATTGGCTAGGAACCAGTGATTAATGTCCACAAATATTTTATTGGCTGATCTTTCTAAGACTACACTTGATTTGCTATTTATTGCAATGTTTGTATCATCGGCAAACAAAACAAACTTGGCATCTGGTAATGTTACTGATGAAAGGTCATTGATATACACAAGAAAAAGTAAGGGCCCCAAAATGGAACCTTGTGGGACCCCACATGTAATTAGCTCCCAATTGGATGATGCCTGATAGCTTGATACATGTCTCTTTCCTAATAACACTCTTTGTTTCCTGCCAGAGATATAAGATTTGAACCATTTTGCAGCATTTCCTGTTATACTATAATATTCTAGTTTACTTAAAAGGATATTTTGATTTACACACTCAAATGCCTTTGACAGATCACAAAATATACCAGTTGCCTGCAATTTTTTGTCTAATGAATTAAGCACATTTTCACTGTAAGTGTAGATAGCCTTCTCAATATCAGAACCTTTTAGAAATCCAAACTGTGACTTTGACAGTATGTTATTTGAGATAAGATGGTTATAAAAACGACTGTACATCACTTTTTCGAAAATTTTTGAGAATGCTGGCAACAGTGAAATTGGACGGAAATTTGATGCTATTTCTTTATCTCCCTTCTTAAACAGTGGCTTAACTTCAGCATATTTCAGCCATTCAGGAAATATTCCACTAATAAACGACTGGTTACACAGATAGCTTAATATGTTACTTAGCTCAGAATCACATTCTTTAATTAACTTTGTTGATATTTCATCATATCCACTAGATGTTTTTGATTTTAAAGATTTTATGATGGACATTATTTCTGTTGGGGTAGTGAGGGTCAAATTCATATTATGGAAGTTACTTGAAATGTCTGGTCTAAGGTAATCCATAGCAGCATCTACCGAACCTGACAACCCCATCTTTTCAGTAACAGTTATAAAATGTTTGTTAAAAAGTTCTGCAACACTATACACATCTGTCACCAATGTATCATTTACTCTTAATGCTATTTGTTCCTCTTCATGTCTGGTTCTACCGGTCTCCTCCTTCACTATATCCCATATTGTGTTTATTTTGTTATCTGATATGACTATCTTTTCCTTGTAATATATTTGCTTTGACATCCGTATTACAGTCTTTAACATTTTGCAGTATTTCTTATAATGTGCTATAGCATCAACATTGGAAATGTTTCGGATTGACAGATACAGTTTTCTTTTTGTTTTACAAGCTACCCCTATTCCTCGAGTAATCCATGGCTTCTTTGTAGACTTTGCTCAAACCTTGATAAGTTTTGGGGGAAAGCAGTGTTCGAATAAGGTAAGCACTTTATTAGCAAAAATGTTATATTTTTCATTCATGCACTGTAAACATCAGTCCAGTGAATGTCTCTGAGGAGTGTCCTAAAATAATCAATTTTTGGCTTACTGATTACCCTCTTGAGCTCAGATTTAACAGATTTTATATCCTGTTCAGTATTAACATTTAACAGAAGGAACTGCATGTCATGGTCTGAGAGGCCATTGACTATTGGTTTTGTAATATAGTTTTGTTCATTGGACTTTGTAACGTCCCCTTATGAAGAATTATATACGACTGTGCTTAAACTGACACACAATATTTTTAGCGCAACGCAATCTGACTTTCAATATTCCCTACAAAAGAATGGCCCTGACTAACATTAAACTATACCTTTCACAAATCACTAAATCACTTACCTCACAAAAATCTTCGTTACTCCCACTACTGCAATACAGCAAGCACCACTATTGCCAGCTAAATAAAGGATTCAAACTATGGAAGGCACTAGCTACTGATAGGGATAGTTAGCAAATGAAAGATATTAATAGAGAACAAACAATGTATTTACCTTGATATCATATATATATATATATATATATATATATATATACATAGCAGTTCAAGACAAATTTCAAAACTCCGCCATCTCTCTCCCCACGCCCAACGCTACGCGCTGTTCACATCCAGCTGCCGCTGCCCAACACTACAATGGCAGACAACAATGCAAAGCAGCCACAGACTGCACACAGCACAGCCAGTGATTTTCATACAGAGGTGGCGTTACCAATAAAAAAACCTAAACAGCCTACTTACATAGCCCCCATGCTACCCACAAAAAATTTTACAAATTTTTTTGGGCACTGGCCAATACATATTTGTTAAAATTTTTTCACAATTACAATAACAAAGAAATCAAATGCACACACTTATTGATACAATGTTGGTCAAGAGCTAAAATTTTCTCACAGTCCATAAAGATAGTCCTGATCATTCATCATAATAGTAATTACAGTTTTTTTTTCACAAAGTCTCATTAGTAAAAGAAATTGCACACAGAAGTAGTGGATTTCCATGCAGTCTTGAAGAAGTAGTGTTGTCCTTCCAACGGAAAGACAGTGCTGACTCGACATGCAGACAGGTAATGGGCCACAACAGAGTAAACCCACAGCAGAGTCAGTCGACGTTTTGAAGAATATTGGTAGTTAGGTCATCACAGAGCAGACCCACTGTAGTCTTGGTAGAGATTACGGTACTGGTGGGCCACCAGAGGTGCAGACCCACTGCAGTCCTTGTAGAAATTGGTGTTGATGGATCATCAGTAGACCCACTGCAGTCCTTGTAGAAATAATGGTACTGGTGAGTCAGCAAAGGTGTAGACCCACTGTAGTCCTTGTAGAAATGGCCAGCAGCCATCTGTTGTGACTGTGCAGGTGCACAATCACCATTGAAGAGTCTTGCGGACAATATAGCAAGTCCATAAACCACCTGGCCGTGCGGTTAAAGGCGCTGCAGTCTGGAACCGCAAGACCGCTACGGTCGCAGGTTCGAATCCTGCCTCGGGCATGGATGTTTGTGATGTCCTTAGGTTTAACTAGTTCTAAGTTCTAGGGGACTAATGACCTCAGCAGTTGAGTCCCATAGTGCTCAGAGCCATAAACCACCACTCGTGCACTCACAAATTTTTTTTTTGAAATGTCCTTAGAACCAGCAATGCTGTTATCCAGTCCCTTGCTGAATTATTAACACACTAACAGTCCCCACTTCTCACATATTGTCCATATACTATGACCAACTGAAACGTGTGCAGTGAAATAGAACTTACAAGTTAATAATATGATGAACTGGTGACAATTACAATTTTATAACATGAGAATACAATTACAAAGGTACAAAATACATCATTAAAGAACATAACAATACAGATAACATTTGTAGTAATAGGGGCTTTACAAAAGAATAGAAATAAACATATACATCAGTGTTACAGGAATTATGACATACGTAAATACATAAAAGATCAGAATAACTTTTGAAACATCACCTTCACATATGAGCAACAAAAGAGAATAATTAATGTATCAACATCTTTACGAAGAAAATAACATAGTATTTGAAAAATTCTACAACATAAATCTTATTAGCTAAACACATAAAGACAGGAAAAACACAAATACACAAGGGTACACAAACATATAGAGGGATGCACAAAAGGAAAGGACAGGGTTTGTTTTACTGCAGTATTTTGCATGGAGATCTCCCTTTGTTCATCATTATTCCCAAAAGTACTATCTAAGCCGGCTTTCTGTATTCTGTTCACATCCTCTTTCAAAATAGTTTTTCTCCACTGTACATTACCTTTTTTTCTGGCCAAACCATTTTCTTATATCATCTCAATGCATTTCTTCCAATTCATCATAGTTAGTTTCTTATATAGTCTACCCCCTCTTAAGCTAACTTATATCTACTGAGCTCAGATGCTAAACTAAGAGACGAGGCAATGCAGCAGCACTAAACAATTAACACAAACAGCAATGATCAAAAATACAAAAGGCAAAGCAAGCAGCATAAATTACAACTAATATAAGGCAATGAGCATCAAACAAGAAAAATAAATCAGTAGTAAACTGGCTTAGCAGAGTAACACAAAGTCAAATTCAGTAACACTATGCCTGGTAAACATCAGCTTATATCTATACATGACAAAGCTCAAGCAGAAAAAATAGTACACTAAAGACAACAATGCCTATAAGGGAAACGTCTATTCACATCTTAATGTCTATGTAATTAAAGTGGTGCACCACAAAAACTAATTCAACAAAAATTACCAAGTACTCGAAAAGAAAATTATATATGGAGTTACTGTTATTAGTCCCTTCTTATTATTCTTTCCATTCCAAGAGCTCCTTTTTTTAAGAGTGTGGATTACAAAATTATTATTTAATAGATCTGTTGACAGAAAGTGTTCACATTAGCAAATGCATTTTATTTTATAAAAGCAATGCTGCAACACAGCTGGAAACTAGATATCAAATGAAATAAGCAACTATGAAAAGCAAAGCATAAAAATATCATTCAATAGTCATGTGACATTTCATAAGTTAGTAGAAATTCTCTCAACTCTTGTAGAAAGACACTTGTCCTAATCAGGTGTGCAGTTGTACGAATATTTCCCATCAATTCATAAGCATTTCAGTAAGTAGCACAAAATACGAGTAATCATATGTTTCCAAGTAATGAGCGTGTCGTATTTGCGATGCTTTCTACAAAGGAATGTCAATAGCGAGGTTAATGGCCTCTTTTTTTTTCACCTAATGGCTGTTTCTCCAGGTGGCTGGCACAGGTGGCCGCTCAAGACGCATTACGTCAAGGTCACTTACCTTTCTTACCGAAATATTTACGACAACAGTTTCCGGTACAGTGGCAGTCTCGTATAAAAATATTTCACAGGTCAAGAATTTGCGTTACAAATCTGTAGAAACAAAATCCTATTGATATAACAGTGTCCAAAAAGTTTTCGTCGGCATTGTAATACATTCACGCATTTACATACATTTCATAACTCTTAAAGTACGATTCTTGATTTCCAACAACCTGTTTCACAAACCAGAGTGAGTCCCTAACCACTACTCATTATTCCTTACCTTATTCGTCGACACTTCTTCAATATTTTATGACAACAGATACGTATCATACTCAAATAACTCATATAGCATCAGCTTATTGATCATAAACATACCGCAACAGCATAATACACATAGTCATCGTAATAATATCATAACACCTCAGTCAACTCTCAAAATCACCGTAGCTTCCTCCAATAATTTCAAAACCTAAAAAAAAATTCTCTGCTCATGTCAAAAGTGTCATCTGCCTCAAACGTACTTTAAAAATCGTGATCCCATACCAAATATATCATTCAAAGCTCTCATAGTATCACAATGGTTCCGAAAAAATATGAACAGTTCACAAAGTACAGACAAAATACAATTTCATAAGTGTGAAATTACCCAACTGTGAAATTGACAGGGATTTTCTCTGCCTCGTGATGGCTGGGTGTTGTGTGCTGTCCTTAGGTTAGTTAGGTTTAAGTAGTTCTAAGTTCTAGGGGACTTATGACCACAGCAGTTGAGTCCCATAGTGCTCAGAGCCATTTTTTTTTTTGAAATTGCGTAAACATGTGTCACTGATGTAGTAAAAAAAATGTTTGTCTCTCAGTTAAATGATCTGATAGCTGTGTAATACTGTGTTGGAGAAATATGGTACTGATGTGTAAAGTTGTATAAGCAAATACCATATTAGCTAGGGCTCCTTGTGCTTGCCAAACACATGATACACAAAGTAAGTGTGTACCCCCCTGAGGATTAATGTAATTATACCCTCAGGTGTTACAGATTACAGCAATGGAATGAAATGTATCACGGAAAACTTTCTTTGTAATTCAAAAATCTTAAAAAATAAATGGTTTAAGTGCAAAATTAATCACTCAAATACGTGTCCTATAGCGCTAAATGTGCGTCTTGCTGTAAGATAATTCTGTGGAAGTGTCGTAATTATCGTCCTCCGAAAGCTAAGTTCTGCAGAAGTCAATGTACTTACCTTATGATAAACAAAAGTGAAATGCTTTGCGTATAGATATCTTAGTTATTACGCTTATTGTTGTGATGAAGAAAGTACTGTGCTGTAATGTATTGTTGTGCTACAGAAAAGGCTGTCTCCTTGTAGCTATACCACAAAAGTTACTACTAAAACATGTTTTACTTTCCAGAAGAATTCAGTAAAACTGTGCAGATATAAAATAGATACACCGCAAAAGCAACAAGGTAAATTGTGTCACACATTAGTAGCGTCGTGATATAGTCGTGTAGCTGTCAAATAAACTAACCACTGTGTCATCTGGTATCTCTCAGAAAGCACCTTAAATTCAGAACGTATTTTCAAATAAACCAAAATGTTGCATTAAAATCTCATTAGCAGTACTGGTAAATGTTCTAAGTATGTAACCCTTATAGTCGTTACGTAATAGTGCAACTAACAAGCAAGAATGTACAAATAACAACATTGTGTCGTCTGTTCACTATAACAAAGCATTCGCAATTTCTGTTGAAATAAGTACTCTTGGTTCTTGACTGGATATTTAACTTCAAAACATTGTTGCATGTTAACAGTTTCTAAGTCTGACAATGCACACTAGAAATGTGAAGTGAAAAGTTTTATGGCAAAGACAAAGTTAAAAAGCAGATTATCTCTCAATAAATGGTTTTACATGTGAAATGTGGTGTAAACCTTTACTCTTCCTAGTACGCAGACTTTCAACTGAACTCTTCCTAGTACGCAGACTTTCAACTGAAAGCAATTGTCATGTTTTATACGTCGGTAAGGAATGCTAAATCTTTTCTCAAGGTTAGCGTCTGTGTAATTTTTCTCTGAGCCAGCCGGCGCAGGTGGCTGCCTGCGGTGCGAGTTATTGTCTGTCTCTTAGTTGGCGCGCGCCGTTATTGGGATTAGGAGACCTAACTTCTACAAATTCACTCTGACGCGAAGGCCCTGCCCTGTTTGAATCCCGCCAGTTCTGATGCAATTCAGGTCTGTCGTTACGAATATATCGTCTGTCGTCATGTCGGTAGATTCCGTAGTTTCTTCCTTGTCCGTCACGTGGTGGAGAATTTCTCCCTGAATCGTAACTGTGCACTGGTCCGTTGCGTCTAAAGTTATTCTGTCCCCCTTGATAATATTTATTTTGGTTCCCATATTGTCTGTTTCTCTGATTGCCTCTGTGATAGTCATTACCACGGAGAGGTGATCTTTCCCTGTAGTTATTACTACTCTGCCAACGGTTGTCATACGGGTGGTGTCTGTTTTGGTCACGATTTGTGTTGTGAGAATAGCCTTGTTGCGTCCAGTTATTATTTCTTTCATCGCGGAATTGCGACGGATGTGATCTGTAATTGTTGTTCTCCTGCGTTCCGCGATTGTCAGTGTCAATTTCCAGTTCTTGTAACAGTCCCTGAAAAGCTTCAATGTCGTCTTTGCAACGTCCTGCCAAAATAATATGTCGTAAATGTTCAGGTAATTTGATTAAGCCAATGCGGATGAGTTCTGAGGGGCTGTATGGGTTTGACAGGTACTGATTCTTATGCAACATGTCTTCAAAATATTTCACAAGACTGGAAAATTCAGATTGTTCGAAATGATTCATCATTATGATGCTATGTTTTACTCGGTCTTGTGTAGCTTGAGACCAATATGCTGAGAGGAAGGCATGATAAAATTCTCCTTCACTGTGACAATCGTGAATGACCGATCGCATTCTTACAGCTGGTTCATTCTCCAAGTAGCCACACATAAATTCTAATCTGTGCTGCAATGACCAGTTGGGAGGAAAACAATGAGAGAATTGATGGAGCCACGCTTGTGGATGAATGTCGTTGCCAGAATTCTTAAACGTTTTGAATTTAC
Organism: Schistocerca nitens; assembly: GCF_023898315.1. Classification (NCBI taxonomy): domain Eukaryota; kingdom Metazoa; phylum Arthropoda; class Insecta; order Orthoptera; family Acrididae; genus Schistocerca; species Schistocerca nitens. The sequence continues at coordinate 5,916,177 of NC_064614.1, forward strand.
GTGTAGTAATGAACAGCTTATAGTCAAAATCATCGTGTCGGCGAGTCGCATGTCGGTCATTGTTACGTCGTGTCTGCGGTTCCATCTCAAAATTCGGTGTGCCTTGCCAATTTCTTTCATAATTTCCGAAGTGTCCTGTGTTATTATTTTGTGGTTGTTCCGTATTTCTATGTCCCTCTTCCCATATTGGAGCGCGAGTGTCCTCTGAAATACGTAATTCTTGTATTACCTGTGTCAGCTGATCTTGTACTTCGCGGATTTCTCTTTTGTACTGTGTGTTGATCTGATTTTGATTTTGTTTGAATTTCTTAATTTCTTCATACTCTTCAGTGTCAGTGAAGGCTACAGGTGTTGTGTCATTCAGATCATCATCTACCTTTGTAGATAAGTTAGTGAACTGATCTGAAAGTTCGGCTACTTTATCCGATAGTGTACTTATTTCCTCAGTGTGTTTTTCTGAACCAAGTTTCAGAGTATCTACTGTGTCCCTTAAGTTTTCCTGAGTTTTTGCAAGTTGCGTAACCGAATCGGTAGATGCAACTGAGTCAAATTTAGCTTGCAAGGTCTCATGATTTTCATGAACAATAGTTTGCAGTTCTTTTATGGCTGCTTCGTGATTCTGTAATGCATTTTCATGCCGCGAAAAAATAGGTTGAAAATGCTCACAAATTTGTGTTTTTACGTCATTACAGGCTTTTTGACATTTCGATTCAATGTTATGTAACTCAGTAGTTAAATCTTCACGTGTTTGTTCAAGAGTTTGTTCCAATGAGTCTAACTTTTGAAGCTGTTGCTGTGTTTGTCTCTGATTTTGTTCCATTGTGTCTAACTGTTGCTGTGTTTGTCTCTGGTGTTGTTCCATTGTGTCTAACTGTTGCTGTGTTTGTCTCTGGTGTTGTTCCATGGTGTCTAACTTTTGAAGATTTTGTTCCATTGTGAGTAACTTTTGATCTTTTGCTGTGTTTGTCTCTGATTTTGTTCCATTTGCTGCATTAATTGCAATAATAATGTGTTAGTGTCTGGAATCGGTTCCTCTATGCTTTTCGGCACTGAATTTGCACCGGCAACATTTACATTTTGACGAGCAGAAAATGTGTCTTGACTTATTTGAGAGAACGGTGTGGACCCAAAACCTGAATCTGCAGTAGTTGCAATATTGTGTTCTGTCATTTCGGATTCCTGAGGCGAGCTGTTGCCGAGCGATCGATCGATAATGCTTCCCTCTTCACTAATTGTTTCACTGTCCACGCCATTGTTTGCCGCCCACTCCATTTCCCTATGCACAATTACCAAATTACTACTTTGAACATCAGTTAATTCATTACTCGGTGGCGCTAACACACTGCTTTGATTTTCACTGTCATTTCTCAGTTTACTTTGGAGCCTAGTATTACGTTTTTCACACACCATTATTGTCACAGTATTTCACATGACAACACAGAAAAACACAATTTGAAGAGCAAAAATAAGAAAACACATTAACATAACACGGAAAATAATATCTAGTTAATTGCAGCTGCGAAATACTTGGTGCAAATCTACATGCGTGCCACACCTGTTTTACTGTATGACAATGAAAGACTGCAACTACAAAGGAAATTCTCTACAATTACGCACTAGCAATAAACAAAAGCTACACTAATTACACAAACTACAAGAAAAAAATCAGAAGATTCCAGGTTCGAATCCTGGCAGGGTCGCCATATGTAACATCCCCTTATGAAGAATTATATACGACTGTGCTTAAACTGACACACAATATTTTTAGCGCAACGCAATCTGATTTTCAATATTCCCTACAAAAGAATGGCCCTGACTAACATTAAACTATACCTTTCACAAATCACTAAATCACTTACCTCACAAAAATCTTCGTTACTCCCACTACTGCAATACAGCAAGCGCCACTATTGCCAGCTAAATAAAGGATTCAAACTATGGAAGGCACTAACTACTGATAGGGATAGTTAGCAAATGAAAGATATTAATAGAGAACAAACAATTTATTTACCTTGATATCATCATATATATATAGCAGTTCAAGACAAATTTCAAAACTCCGCCATCTCTCTCCCCACATCCACCACTGCTGGCGGCTCACCTCCAACTGCCCAACGCTACGCGCTGTTCACACCCAGCTGCCGCTGCCCAACACTACAATGGCAGACAACAATGCAAAGCAGCCACAGACTGCACACAGCACAGCCAGTGATTTTCATACAGAGGTGGCGTTACCAATAAAAAAACCTAAACAGTCTACTTACAACTTTTCTATAAAGATATTATCAATGGCTGTTTGTGAGCAAGTGGCTATCCTAGTGGGGAACTTTACAGTGGGAATTAAGTTGAATGATAGAGTTACTAACTCAAATAAGTTCTTACTGTGAGAGTCTTTAAGGAAATCTACATTGAAATCACCAGCAACCACTATTTCTTTGTTTTTGGTTGTTAAATGGACCAGTACAGCTTCAAGGTGGTTGACAAACAGATTAAAGTTACCTGCAGGTGCTCGATATACACTTAATATTATGAAGGATTTTTTGTGAATTTCTAATTCTGTCGCACATGCTTCCATATGCTGTTCTAGGCAAAATTTATGAATGTCTATGTTCTTAAATTTATGACAGTTCCTGATGAATGTGGCAGCTCCTCCTTTCTCCGTTTCTGATCTACAAAAGTGAGATGCTAACCTAAAGCCTGTAAAACTTAAAAGTTCTATACCACAGTATGTAGGCCCCACTGGTAGAACTTTTGAGATCTGCTTTAAAGATCACACTTCAGTTCATTACATTCGTAATAAGACATAATCTGGAGACCACCTAACTGCAACTAAACACTCGGCAGGACGAACAGAGATACATCTTGAAATTTTACTCTAGGCACTTAAGGGACATTTTTATGATCGTACAGGAAGAACTTGAAATCTATAGACATAGAAACAGCTAACATATAAAATCTCCAGTGTGATTTCAAGTATTCTGCTTACTTCAGTGAGTTTGGTAATGTAGTCGACGGCCCAGTCAGCAAAAACTCTCCCTGTCTGCTGTAGACAGACGGACTTGTTAGCAAAGTGCTGTAGTTGCAGGGCAGCGTGGAAGAGAAGGCGCTGCCATAGTGAACTTAAAACAGTTAACTTTATTTTGTAGTAATATTCAGATTGATTTGATAACTGTCTGTTTAAATAACACTGGTGCGCTACTTCTGTAGATTAGATTAGATTACATTAATACTAGTTCCATGGATCATGAATACGATATTTTGTAATGATGTGGAACGAGTCAAATTTTCCAATACGTGACATAATTAAGTTAATTTAACAACATAATTAAGTTAATATAACAACTTTTTTGTTTTATTTTTTATTTTTTTATTTTTTTTCTTCTTGTTTTATATCTAAAAATTCCTCTATTGAGTAGAAGGAGTTGCCATTCAGAAATTCTTCTAATTTCTTCTTAAACACTTGTTGGCTATCTGTCAGACTTTTGATACTATTTGGTAAGTGACCAAAGATTTTAGTGGCAGTATAATTCACCCCTTTCTGTGCCAAAGTTAGATTTAATCTTGAATAGTGAAGATCATCCTTTCTCCTAGTATTGTAGTTATGCACACTGCTATTACTTTTGAATTGGGTTTGGTTGTTAAAAACAAATTTCATAAGAGAGTACATATACTGAGAAGCTACTGTGAATATCCCTAGATCCTTAAATAAATGTATGCGGGATGATCTTGGGTGGACTCCAGCTATTATTCTGATTACACGCTTTTGTGCAATAAATACTTTATTTCTCAGTGATGAATTACCCCAAAATATGATGCCATACGCTCGAATACTATTGATGTATGCTTGAATGACTATTTGTTGTCACTGGCAGTTAAAGCATAGAGTCTGTATGTCACTGTAGACGTATAACAGACTGGCCTGGAAGAGGGAATCATGCCTAATGTAAAGTAAATGGAGGTTCCCGGGACATGTTAGTTGGCAATTTTACTCTAGATGGTTCAAGACGTTTTTGATGGATTCGCAGCGAAAAAATAACCGAGGCGACGTTTGAACGGCAGGTAGGTAGACGACCTTCGAAAACCAACTGCATTGATTCGTATGTATTAGGTCTGGAACGGGCATTTCTCCAACAATTATGTCAAATGGCCAATAATAATGTTGAAAAATGGTTCAGTACATTGCAATGTAGGTTCAACATTTCTGCATGACTTTCAATGATATTTCATTTCAAAGAATTTTCTTAATTTCACCCCCAATGGTTCCACTCGTTTCAGGGTGTCATTCCACAACATGAGCCTCAAGAATCTCGCCCTGTACATGTTACCCAAGAAAGCACACAGGAGACGTGACGTAGGAAACTCTGAGGCGGAATGACGGAACCTGTGTTCCAATGTAAAGGACATTCGCTGCCATAAAACAACAGCATCCAGCATTATGGCAACAAATGGTTCAAATGACTCTAAGCACTATGGGACTTAACATCTAAAGTCATCAGTCCCCTAGACTTAGAACTACTTAAACCTAACCAACCTAAGGATATCACAAACATCCATGCCCGAGGCAAGATACGAACCTGCGACCGCAGCAGCTGCGCGTTTCCGGACTGAGGCGCCTAGAACCGCTCGGCCACAGCATCCTGCATTGTGGCAACATAAAAATGTAAAAACTCTCTGACGGGCTGCCGAAGCAGCAACAAATTGAAAGATTTGCCGATAAGCAGGACACGCAGGTTAACAAGATGAAATGGTCGAAGAATCGTACTCGTACAGTAATCTAGAAAACCATGAAAATGCTCACCACATATTCTATACCAACAGAAGATCAATATCAATTTATTAAGGAGATGGATGAAGCAACGACTGCTTACATCTTACAGGGCCACCAGCTTCTTGGTAGAACAAGGAATGCCACCGTTATCACTGTAGAGTGCTACTTGACAAGGGATTTTTAAATTTATTCCGTATTTCTAGACTTATAAAAGGCTTTTGACACTGTACCTCATAACAGGCTTATAATCAGATTGCGTGCTTATGGAATATTGTTTCAGTTATGCGACTGGATTAGTGAAGTCCTGTCAGAGAGGTCACAGTTCACAGTAATTGACGAAAGTCATCGAGTGAAACAGAAGCGATTTCTGGCGTTTCCCAAAGTACTGCTATGAGTCCTCTGCTGTTCTTTCTCCATATAAACGAGTTAGGAACCGTCTTAGGCTGTTTGCAGATGAGTCTCTGGTTTATTGTCTAGTAAAGTCATCAGAAGATCAAAACCAACTGCAAAACGATTTAGGTAAGATATCTATGTGGTATGAAAATTGGCAATTTACCCTAAATAATGAGAAGTACGAGGTAATCCACATGAGTACTAAAATGAATCCTTTCATCTTCGGTTACACTATAAATTAATCATATCTAAAGGCCATAAATTCAACTAAATACCTACGATTTACAACTACGAACTACTTATATCAGAACGAACACAAACAAAATTTTGTGGGGGAAGGCGAACCTAACACTACGACAGAACACTTAGAAGATGCAACAGATTTACTGAAGAGACTGCCTACACTAAGCTTCTTCGTTCTCTTTTGGAATACTACTGCACGGCGTGGGCTCCATACCAGACAGGATTAACGCAGTACATCGAGAAAGTTCAAAGAAGGGCAGCACGTTTTGTATTATCACGGATATGATACAGGATTTGGGGTGGACTTCGTTTACACAAAGACGTTTCTTGTTCCGCCGTGAGCTTCTCACGAAATTTCAATCTCTGCCGGCGGACATACAGAGAAACCTGCGCAACACAGAAGCCCTACCACCTCGGCTGTATGGATTACCCAAGATCCATAAGAACAACGTTCCACTGAGACCGATCGTTAGCGCTCCTGGATCACCGACATATAAACTGGCAAAACACTTGGCCTCTCTGCTCCAGCCACACGTGGGGAAGACCGACACATACATTAAGGACTCAGGACATTTCATTGAGAAGCTGAAGAAACTGAAACTTGCACCAAACGACATCCTGGTCAGCTTTGATGTTGTTTCGTTATTTACAAAAGTGCCACTCAGTGACGCTCTGGAGCACATCGGTTCCATTTTTCCGCTAGACATCAGAAAGCTCTTCCATGCATGTCTCACCACGAGCTATTTCACGTGGAATGGCGATTTCTACGAACAGCTGGAAGGCGTCGCCATGGGTAGTCCTCTCAGTCCAGTGGTGGCCAACTTCTTCATGGAACAATTCGAAGCACAGGCACTGGACTCGGCGACTTGCAAACCTAAGGTGTGGTACAGGTACGTCGATGATACTTTCGTGGTGTGGAGCCATGGTGAAGAACAGCTCAGTGACTTCCTAAGACACTTGAACAGCCTCCATGCCAACATAACATTTACCATGGAAGTAGAAAAGGACAAAAAACTGCCATTTCTAGATGTTCTGGTCACAAGGGACGGCGAAGATCTGGGACACAGCGTGTATCGAAAACCGACTCACACGGACCGATACCTGCACAAACTGTCAAACCACCACCCAAGCCAGAAAAGAGGCATGATTAGTACGCTCGTAACGAGAGCAGGACGAATCTGTGAGCCGAAACACCTCAAACGAGAAATGCAACACCTGGAAACTGTCCTGAGGAGCAATGGTTACTCCACAAATTATATTAGAAGTGTAACAGAGCCCAAACCTCGGCGAAGTAAGGAACCGGAAAAAGAATTGTCGGGTACGGCCTTTCTGCCATACATTCCCAGAGTGACGGACAGAATCGGCCGTATATTGCGCAAACATGGCGTAAAGACGATTTTCAAACCGACAAGGAAGATCAAAGAGTGTCTTAGATCGGCGAAGGAGAAAAGAGACCCACTTGCAATGTCGGGAATATACCGCATACCATGCACATGCGGAAAAGTTTATGTCGGAATGACTGGACGATCCATTAACACCAGGATCAAAGAGCATAAGCGACATTGCAGGTTGGGGCAGGTGGAGAAATCGGCCGTGGCAGAGCACGCACTGAATGAGACCGACCATGTAATAAAATTCGCCGACACGGAAGTTCTGGCTGTAGAGAAGCACTATCACACGCGCTTGTTCAGAGAAGCTGTAGAAATACAAAAACACGCGAACAGTTTGAACAAGAAAGAGGAAAGCCTTAAGGTCAACGGATCCTGGCTTCCCGTACTGCAGCGAACGACCGTCGCAGGTAGCAAGAGGAGAACCGCACCGGAAATGACCGCGGAGAAGCCCTCGGACGTTGGCGCGCCAGGTACATATAGCCTGCGCCCGCGAGCTCGGCTCCAGTTCACCACCGGCAATGGAGGGTGAAGCTTTGACAATGCCAGCCACTCGTGCTGGCGAAACGTCAGAAAAATCATTAGATGAACGTCGGCCGAAGAACCCGAGACAGAAGCCAATAAGCAGTTTGTCAACAAGTGGCCACGAAAGCCTCAACAATTTTGTAAATTTCAATCACCATCTTCCTCCTCCGAATGCGAAACCATTTTTTTGACACAGATCTATACAGGGAGAAACAATCAGCATAACAAAATATTGGAAATCAGAGCTCGCACGGAAAGATGTAGATGTTCGTTTCTTCCACGCCCTATTCGAGAGTGGAATAATAGAGAATTACTGCGAAGGTGGTTCGACGAACCCTTTGTCAGGCACTTAAGTTGCGATATGCACAGTATCCATGTAGATGTAAAAAGTAGAAAGAGGTCCTCAAAATATTTAAGCAGACAGTGTCTTGGGATAGCTTCCTTAAATCCAAGAAAACGTCTTGACAATTGAAAATGCGTAAAGATACGCTTCCGTCGTTGAAATGCTCGAACAAGAAACCAGATAGGCGTCATTCTGTGAGATGCAGGGTTTTAGTTTTTGAAGTTGGGCTTGCATTCTGCAGCGTGTTTGCCTTCACCCGCTCCTTCAAAGTTCTGGCAAGTCAAAGAGTACATTAAGTGCGTGAGCGATTTAATGTTCGTTGGCTTCACAATAAAGAATCCTATCAATTTCTAATAATCGTTAACAACAGGCAGGATTATGGTTCTTGGACGTTACTCTGTGGGCTAATCTCAAAGCTGAAGCCTACGCACAAGTTCCGACGACCCAAGAGCGTTTAAGACATCTCATTGTTGCAGTATGTGCACTGATGAAGAATCTCTTCAGACGTAGTATCAGGGACTGCAAACTTGTACCGATGCACACGGTGGACATTTCGAACTACTGACGATATTAAAAATTTTAAGTAAGTGTTTATGATCACATTCTTTTGTGACTTCCGTTTTGCTGCTGTGGTTGATTTAATATTGCATTTACTTGTGTATCTCCACACTGAACTAACGACAGGAAGATACTACTTAATCATCTGTATACCTGAGTTCCTTTTCGATCCGCACCATTCCTTCAGCGAACTGACAGAAACAAAAACAGAACTGTTAACGTTGTTAGCTGGTGAATCATCCTTATATGCCATTTCGCTTACTCTCCATATAGTGTGTCAGTCCAACGGCATATAGCCAAGTGAGGTTTGTGTTCGTTTCCAATGGAACTTTTCTCCACTGTTCCGCTTTTGTAAGGAGATTGCCGCAGCTGCTTCAAGCTGGAGTGCCCCGCACCCCCACCACGAAAGTTCGGTATAACTGCACGAATTTCCTTATACGATTGCAATCGGTTTCACGTTCAAAACGGTAAATCGCAAGGTATAAGGATTGTAATTTCTCCGCATTAATCGGATTTTGAAGCATGAAACGCCTTTGAATTCTACATCTACGTACCTATTCTGCAAGGCGCAATGTGGTGCAGAGTATGAGTACATTGTGCCTCTGCTAGCCATTCTCTTTCCCGTTACATTTACAGAGTGAGGGGGAAACGATTGTCGGTATGCTTCAGTACCAGCCCTGATATCTTGTTTCATTAAAGATACTTACGTGAGGTACCTGTAGGTCGCAGTAGGGCCGTTCTCTAAACTTTCGCAATAGTATTTAGCCAAAAGGAAGTCTTCGTCCCTCCAGTATTTCCCACTTGATGTCACGGAGCAATTCCGTAATATCGTGTATTGATTGAACCTGACGAATCTAGCACTGCGCCTCTGAATATTTTTCCTTAATCCGATCTGGTGGAGATCCCAAACGTCCGACCAGCATTCATAAATGGGTAGCACAATTGTTCTATATTCGGTCTCCTCTGGGTAGCTACACTTTTCTAGAATTTTTACAATAAATCGAAGTGGACCAATAGCCTTCCTTTTATAGACCTTACGAGCTCGTTTCATTTTATGTCACATTGCAATATTACGCCTAGATACTTAATGCTTGTGGTAATGTCAAGCTACACATAACTAATACTGCATTCTTATACTGCAGATAATTTTTCTTACACATGTGCATTAACTTAAATTTTCCTGTATTTCGAGCAAGCGGTATTTCATCCAACCAAATAAAAAACAGTCCAAGTCGTGCTGTACTCTGCTACAGTCACCCATCGACCTCGTTTTCCCATACACTATAGCTTCATGAGCGAACAGCAGCAAATTGCTGCTCATCCTTTCACTCAGATCGTTTATGTCTGTAGAGAAATACAGTGGTCTCATCTCACTTCCCTGGGGCACTTCTAGTGTTTCCCTCGTCTCTGTCGAACACTCGCCTTTCAGGACAACTGACTAAGTTCTACAACTTAAGACGTCTTAGAGACATTCACGTATCAGAAAACCAATTTCACTTGCTCAGATCATCGTTAACTGTGTGAAATGTGGTTTTGTGTCGAAAGCTGTCCGGAATTCTAGAAATGTGGAACACGCCCACTGTCCCTCATCGATACTTCGGAGGGTATTGTGCGAGAGGTGGTAGAGCTTAGTTTCGCATGAGCGATGCTTTTTAAATCGGCGTTAATTTGTGAACATAAACCTTTCTCTCTCAATGAAATTTATAATATTCAGTAGTAGAATATGCTCAATAACTCAGCATCAAACCGACGTTAAGCATAGTGTTACTTTCTACTTTTGCGGGTTCGCTCTTTTACCGTTCTTATATACGAGTGTCAACTGCGCTTTCATCCAATCGCTTGGTAATTCCACACAGCGAGAGGGTACGCTATAAATGCAGGCTAACTAAGGAACCACAGCTGAAGTGTACTCTTTCCTCACAAGAGTCTTCTAACCTAACTCTGTGCCTATGGAATATCGCCTCAGTTGTGCGACTGGATTCGTGATTTCCTGTCAGAAAGGTCACAGCTCGTAATACAAATAATGGACAGAAAGGCATCGAGTAAAACAGAAGTAATATCCGGCGTTCCCCAAGGAAGTGTTATAGGCCCTCTATTGTTCTTGATCTATATTAAAGACATAGAGACAATCTGAGTAGCCCTCTTAGATTGTTTGCGCGTGATGCTGTTGTTTACCGTCTTGTAAAGTCATCAGATGACCAAAAGAAATGCAAAATGATTTAGTTAAGATATCTGTATGGCGCGAAAAGTGGCAATTGACCCTGAATAAAGAAAAGTGTGAAGTTAATCACATGAGTACTAAAAGAAATCCGCTAAATTTCGATTACTCGATAAGTCACTCAAAACTGAAGGCTGTAAATTCAACTAAATACTTAGGGATTACAATCACAGATAACCTAAATTGGAAAGATCACATAGATAGTGTTGTCGGTAGAGCAAGCCAAAGACAGCGTTTCATTGGCAGAACACTTAGAAGGTGCAACAGGTCTACTAAAGAGACTGCTTACACCACGCTTGTCCGCCCTATTCTGGAGTACTGCTGTGCGGTGTGGGACCCGCATCAGGTGGGACTGAAGGACGACATCGAAAAAGTACAAAGAAGGGCAGCTTGTTTTGTATCATCGCGAAATAGGGGAGATAGTGCCACGGACATGATACGTGAATTGGAGTGGCAATCATTAAAACAAAGACGTTTCTCGTTGCGACGGAATCTTCTGATGAAATTTCAATCAACAGTTTTTTCTTCCAATTGCGAAAACATTGTGTTGGCACCCACCTACGTAGCGAGAAACCATCATCACAATAAAATAAGAGAAATCATGGCTCGCAGAGAAAAATTTAAATCCTCGTTTTTCCCGCGCGCCGTTCGATAGTGGAAGAGTAGAGAGACAGCTTGAGGGTGGTTCATTGATCCCCCTGCCAGGCACTTTATTGTGAACTGCAGAGTAATCACGTGGATGTAGATGTTTCTAGAAATGAACTGGAAATCCATCTGGAACTGACGCCATGTCTGTTTTCAACACTAAGCTGCTTTTGAACGCCAGGGGATGGCCATTTCTATGTCTTGCATACGGAAGTTTGTGCAGCGCTCAAACACTGACATGTTTGCACGGTTCTTCTCCGTAAATGATTTTTTTTCAAACGTGAAATTTAAAACTTCAGTTTTCCTTTTCGCTGTCTTCTGTTGCCACACCAGTCTGTCTACGAGTCACTGAAGAAAAGCATTCGCACCGCATAGTGACTTAACATAGGGTGAGAATCTCCTAGGACTCTCGGGAAGATCTTTCGTTAACATAATCCGCATAGTGACTTAACATAGGGTCAGAATCTCCTAGGACTATCCGGAAGATCTTTCGTTAACATAATAAGATCCACTGAAGTGATTGTAAGCTTCACGTATCGATAGTTATATACAAGCACAAACTTCTACTAACTTTTGACTGTCATCATTTCTGTATTCTTTTACTTATTTCGAATCGATATAACGATTTACGTGATTTTTAATCGCACGATGACTTATTCCAAATCTGCCATTTTGGCGTTGGTGCGAGGAACTCATTACGATATTCCGCGTCTACAATTGTTTACTCCGTTAGGCAGAGCGAATAATCCACACGTCGTACGTAGACTGACGTTCTCAGCGCCTTATCCACGCACAGCCATTGCGAGAGATTCACTTTGAGAACAGCCGCTTCCGCCATCTTGGAAGCGCCGCTTTATCTGTTCCCTGTGCAAATATTTCCAAGAACGGAGGCCGTTTACCGCTGTTTGAAAGAGTATTTCCTCTGCTCTCAGCCACGCCTGCCCTTGCAACTCGCGAGTGAATGACGCAGCGTCAGGCAAAACAAATTCCTTTTTTTCCGCCGGGTATGTTGATTCTTCTTTCATATCAAATGTGGATCTAGATTGCGTGGTGAGCAAACACTGCCACACAAACACGCTTCAGAAAAAATCACACCAGCCGTCGAGAGACTGAAATGATGAAACTTTTCCTGTGAAGTTATTAATATTCTCCATGTAATATTACAGTCGAAGATCGTATCCACATATTCCTGGCTCTAACTGCAGGATCATTTGGGTGGAATATATACTGTTTTTCAAAGCGGTCGGTAAAAGTAAGCAAATATTACCGACATATTCGTTTCGAGGGAACCAGCAACTGTATTGATATTTAAAACAATTCTCATTTCTTGGTTTCAGTTGCACCTTTTTTTAAGTTTGTAATTAAAGGACACATTTCGATCACTCTGAATCATCTTCAGATCCAATCAGTTGCGTCAACAGCCAGACTTGTCTACTCAGAAATTTATACCGGAGTACAATAATGTTCAGAAACACAGATGGGAGTACTGTACTCTGATACGTGTGTCTGTATAGACAATACGGGTTGCTGTCGCAGCTATTTAGCTCTGAAAATGATCCAGAATGACCGAAACATGTCGTTTAATTTTTAAACAATGTGCAACAGAGAGAGAACAATAACGAAGCATTATTTTTAAAAAGTAAAGAAAGTGTAATGCAGTTGAAGTGAGTGCCTTGTTGCTGCAGTAATTACATTAGGACATAAGAATTTAAAAGCATTAGATGAGATCTTTTACTTGAGCAGAAAAATAAATGTGGTGCCACAAATAAAGAGGATATAAAATGGAAACTAGAAATTGTAAGAAAATCTTTTCTGCAAAGGAAAAATATGTTAAAATCGACTATATATTCCATTATTAAAAATTTCTGATGACAGTATATTTTTGGAGTTAAGCCTTGCGTGGAAGTGAAACGTGTAAAGTTATCTAACACATAATTTTACGAAACTTCCTGGCAGATTAAAACTGTGTACCGGACCGAGACTCGAACTCGGGACCTTTGCCCGCGGGCTACTGCTCTACCAACTGAGCCATCCAAGCACGACTCACGCCCCCTCCTCACAACTTTACTTCTGCCAGTACCTCGTCTCCTACCTTCCAGACTTTACAGAAGCTCTCCTGCAAAGGTCCCGAGTTCGAGTCTCGGTCCAGCACACAGTTTTAATCTGCCAGGAAGTTTCACATCAGCGCACACTCCGCTGCAGAGTGAAAATATCATTCTGGACATAATTTTACATTCGATACTAAAAAAATTGTCTTTGCCAGAAACAATTTCCTTGCTTTTGCAAATCTCTATGTTGATGCCACAAATTATTGCAATTTGCTCCACATTTTCCGATAAACACTACCAAAAAATTATTATTTATATAGTTTAATAGAAACACGATTTCATAACAATTTTTCACTTTAGATATACAAATAAATTGCTAATGCTGTAGTTCCCTGCGAACCTATTAGCACAGTGCTTTTGTTGTTATTCTAGTTCCAAAAAAATGGCTCTGAGCACTATGGGACTTAACATCTGAGGCCATCAGTCCCCTAGAACTTAGAACTACTTAAACCTAACTAACCTAAGGACAGCACACACATCCATGCCCGAGGCAGGATTCGAACCTGCGACCGTAGCGGTCGCGCGGTTCCGGACTGCAGCGCCTAGAACCGCGTGGCCACCGAGGTCGGCTTCTAGTTCCACGTTATATGTCAATAAAGCTGACCGGAATTTCCTAAAAAAATTACAAATTATTTATATTTCACCAAGATCGAATGCAATACTTCGGCTCACATAATTTCACAACTCAGGTATTCAGCGACAGTACCATAACACTAAAGCAAGCAATAAGCATGTACTTCATTACTTTTATGTAAAAATGAGCGATTAGGACAAGTTCCTCACACCTCTCTGGATGCCCACCTGTCCAGAATAAAGTGCCGGCATACGTCAATCCATAGCTAGTAGAGGTGTCGCCAGTTAAAATAGATTTTATCCCATCCACAATGTAACGAAGGATACTGGTTCTTCTGAGTGTAAAGTAAGATTTTTCGTTCAACATATGCCTATAGCGTTAACGGAACATGATAATATTTAAAAAGGAAAACACTTCTTGATGTTCTGCAAAATAATATGTAATTGGTCGCGAGCCGGCCTGCGGCTTCTCAGGCCATCTTCAGTAATACCTGAATGTCGCAAACACAGGTAAACATGATGCGTGACTTACACAGACATTGTAGGTACAGAAAATACAAAAATGATAAAATATTTGCTTAGGAAAATATTACAATAATTACATTAACTAAAAAAGGACGGTAAACAAAGGTTTTCTGTTAGATGCGTGTAACAAATGATAAGAAATGAAATGAATTTACAGTTTGAATCTAGTATTTGTAACGAAAACTTAATTTAACGAGGAGAAACTGGAAACTTGAGTCTGATCATTTAATACTAGTATAGCATTTTGCGTCATGGGTTTGTCGATTTCCGTTATTTACAGTAGCATCATCTATCTGCTTTTTTTTTCTTTGGTTCCGACAGAATGTAAAAGTTCACCTTCTACACCATATGGATGGTTCTCTGACAAGAGATTATCAGCAATGGTCGAATCTTTCTTCCTTAATCGCCAGCTTCTCTCATGGTCACGTAGCCTAATTGCCACATCTCTGCCTGACTGTCCATTGAATTTTCACACTTTGCAAGTGATTTTATATACACAACTCTGTGTCAAGGTTTACATTTTTTCTTTAGTGTTGAATAAAAAGTTTGGTATGTCATTGGTAGTTTAAAATGCAGATGTTCGTTGCGAGGCTTTAACTCTTTCCAAGGCTTTGAAACTGTCTAGTCGTTGCTATTGAACAGCCTACAGAAGTGGTGCAATTTTATTCATTTTCTTCTTTTTTTTGTAGAATATTATCAGACAGGCCTAATATCTGTCCCATTATGCAAATCAGCCTTTCAAACAGAACTATACACCACCAAACAAACTGGTTCCAGCAGTGGTTAGAGCTTTGCCCTGATCCTCGCAAAAAGGGGTTTCAAATTTCTCCGAATCACTTTTAGGAACCATTACAATAATTTACTACACTCTGAAGCCTTATGGGGACTTCAAACAAATGTCACACACACACAGACACACACACACACACACACACACACACGTGGTGAGCCCTAAGGGTATATTAAAAGTCTCAAAGAAACGACTCAAAATTAAAAAATAGTTTCACAAAATTTCTCTTGCTCCACTTCTATTCCGAAGAGAAAACGTTTAACATGACTAAACCAAGACTGAATTTCTGTTCATTAAGCTCTACTCTAACCAACTGGAGCGAATATGCGATCACACACTCGTTACAAATAACTCTGCCTAAAAATCAACTTTATTCCGTAAAAAAATTGGTGAATATCCAATTCCATCTCACTTTCTGTCCACTGAACAAATTTCATCCGCAAATATTCACGAAATAGTGTGCAGTGCTGGTTGCCAACATTCAGTCTCAACAGTCACAACCGCAATCTGTTGTATCAGTTAAATTAACAAAATTGTCACGGTTAAACCGTCTTCTAAAACTTCCCTGGCTACAGTGACTTTCAGCGACACATTGCGAAGGTTATCGACAGTGATATAACTCATTTTCGTATCTTTTCCTCGCCATACGAGCAAGAGATCCACAGGAGCGTCCCCGCCTTAGACCAGTTAGACTAACAGTGCCGAAAACGTGGTGCACTTTCCGAGACAACTTCTCCTTCTTCTTATTCCAGGACTGGGAATAACCCCTACTGGCTGTAACCACGTGATTCTATCAAAATGTTACGAAACACTCAACCAGTCTCTTTCCTTAGCTTTGCCTGTAGGTTTTAATTTGGCAAAATCACCTTCGAATTGGTTACCCCTTCAGCTTTTTGTATACCACGAATGCAAACTTCATGCAATCACACAGCCATGAATGGTTTTTACATGAAATGGGAAGAGCGACACATTAAAATAAAGTACAGATCGGTCCATTCTCGTATCCGAAGACCATAGTCTGTACTATTAAGTGGAGATAATTCTCTTTATGCAACGGAATACCACGGCAATCAGACTAGTGACACTGAAACCACATCGGTAAGCAAGGA
Source organism: Schistocerca nitens (assembly GCF_023898315.1). Lineage (NCBI taxonomy): Eukaryota > Metazoa > Arthropoda > Insecta > Orthoptera > Acrididae > Schistocerca > Schistocerca nitens. Next base: position 5,932,363 of record NC_064614.1, read on the forward strand.
GTAAATGGTGTGAACTGAGAGTTCCTCATCAGTTTTCTCGTTTTTGGTTCATCAGTCTTCTGACTGGATTGACGCGGCTCGCCACGAATCCCTCTCCTGTGCAAACCTCTTCTTCTCAGAGTAGCACTTGCAACCTACACCCTCAATTCTTCTTCTGCTACAGTTTCTAACGCCTACATCTCCCTGTAGTGCCGCGGAAGCTATTCCCTGCTGTCTTAACAGATATCCTATCATCCTGTCTCTTCTTGCCAGTGTTTTCCACATATTCCTTTCCTCTTCGATTCTGCGCAGAACCTCTTCATTCCTTGATTTACCAGTCTACCTAATTTCCAGCGTTCGTCAGTAGCACCACATCTCAAGTGCTTCGAATCTCTTCCGTTCCGGTTTCCCACAGTCCATGTTTCACTATCATACAATGCTTTGCTCCACAGTTAGATTCTCAGTAATTTTTTTCCTCAAATGAAGGCCTATGCTTGATACTTTTTCACCTTCACTGAGGATAGCCAGATCATTAGCGAACAGTGCAGGCGAAAGACTACATCACTGTCTTACACCCTTTCTGATACGAATACTTCGCTCTCGGTCTTCCACTCTTATTATTCCATCTTCGCTCTTGTACATCTAGCAAATTACTCGTTTCGCCCTACAGCTTACCCCTATTTTCCTCTGAATGTAGAACATCTTACACCATTTGATGTTGTCGAATGCTTTTTTCCAGGTAGACAAATCGTGTGAATGTATCTTTATTTATCGTTAGTCTTGATTCCATTATCAACTGTAAAGTCAACTCTCTGGTGCATTTATCTTTCATCATACCAAACTAATCGTCATATAACACATCCTCAGTTTTCTTTTCCATTCTTCTACATATTATTCTTGTCAGCACCTTGGATGCATGAAATGTTATGCTGATTGTGAGATAATTCTCGCGCCAATCCCCTTATGAAACCTTCGGAATTGTGTGGATGATATTTCTCCGAAAGTCAGATGGTATATCGCCAGACTCATACACCAATGTGAATAGCTGTTTTGTTGCCACTTCCCCCAATGACTCATGAAATTCTTATGGACTGTCATCTATCCCTGTTACCTTATTTGACGTTAAGTTGTCTAGAGCTCTTTTAAATTTTGGTTCTAATAGTGGATCCCGTATCTCTTCTAAATCGACTCCTGGTCCTTCTTCTGTTACATCAGACAAGGTTTCCCCTCACAGAGGCCTTCAGTGTACGCTTTCCACCTAGCCGCTCTCTCCTCTGCATCTAACAGTGGAATTCCAGTTTCGCTCTTGATGTTACCCACCTTGTTTTTAATTTCACCGAGGGCTGTTGTGACTTTCCTATATGATGAATCACTCCTTCCGACAATAGTTTCTTCTTAGATTTCTTCATATTTTTCATGGAGCCATTTCGTCTTAGCTTCCCAGCACTTCCTACTCATTTCATGTCTCAGCTGCTTGTATTCCCGTATTTCTCAAGCTCCCTGAACATTTTGTGCTTCCTTCTTTCATCGATCAGTTTAAGTATTTCTTCTGTTGCCCATGGTTTCTTCGCAAGTAGTTTGTTTGTGCCTCAATTCCTCTTTAATTGTACAGCCTACTGAGATATATCCCTTATTTCTGTATCCATAGCTTTAGTGAACTTCAAACGTATCTCGTCATTTCTTAGTAATTCCGTATCCCATTTCTTTGCTTATTGATTCTTCCCGGCTAATCTCTTCAACTTCAGCCTATTCCTCATCACTACTACATTACGATCTGAGTCTATATTTGCTCCTGGGTGCGCATTACAATGCAGTATCTGATATCGGAATCCCTGTGCGACCATGATGAAATCTAACTGAACTCTTCCTGTGTCTCCAGCCCTTTAAGAAGTGTATCGTCTTCTCTTCGAAAATGCTCGGAAGCCAAAGCAAAGTAGCTACAGCAAAACTGCAATGAACTTGGTAAAGAAGTGGACTTCAGCGGGAATGACGCAGCATACCGAAAAGTCAATACAATCTTCGGTGATATTAAGAATTCAAGAGGAAGGTGAAAGGGGTACGGTAATGGCCTCTTCGAGTGAAATCATCTGTTTGATGACATGATAGAAGAAAAAGCTGGAATCTGTATCGAAAACGCGTCGCATCTATTATGATACTCAGAGCTTAACAGAGCTTTAGAAGAATTCCTATCAAATAAAGGTGGGAGGCGTAGATAACATTTCCTTTCAATTAATAAAGTCATTGAGGGAAGCTACAGCAAAATGACGATTCAGGTTAGTGTGTAGAATCTGAGTCTGAAGACACACCATAAGACTTTATGCCATGAATGCTGTAGCACAAACTCTTTTACCATCTACCTAAATATCAATGTATCATTTCTATTGCTCTCCACAAATACACTAGTGTCCAAAATTAAAGCAACACTCGGAAATATTGCAAGGTTGCGTTTATTTTGTCACGAAACAGTACAAACATGTGTAAGAATGTAAAAAATACAGAGTGTAAGCAACTGCAACATGCATAACGGTAGACAAAAAGTTCTTCGCTTTTCTCCAACTTAAAGGATTTGTACACAAATTCTGACAACTGGTTAATGTGCTTAGTATGGGTTGTAACCATCTCTGGCAGCAATACAGGCTTGACATCTACGGGGCATACTGTGAAAGATGCCATCAATCTCCTGTTTAGGTAATAACGCCCACCCTTCCTGCAGAACTCCTCACAAGTCTTAGAGAATGGTTGATGAATGATGACGTGATGGAACCCGTCTCCCTCGTGCATCCCTGACATGCTCTACAGGATTCAAACTGGGAGAGCGAGCAGGCCACGCCATGCGTGCAGCATCTTCCCTTTTCTAGAAAAAAAAACCATCCGTGCTCTAAGAGGTCGAGCAGTATCGTCCATTTTCACCTCGTGAAAACCGCACATGAGTCCAGAACATCTCGTCACAGCACCTGACAGAAGTTCAACCTTACCGATTCATCCGTACTACACTACTGGCCATTAAAATTGCTACAACAAGAAGAAATGCAGATGATAAACGGGTATTCATTGGACAAATATACGTATTATACTAGAACTGACATGTGATTACACTTCCAAACAGTTTGAGTGCATAGTTCCTGAGAAATCAGTACCCGGAAGAACCACCTCTGGCCGTAATAACGGCCTTGGTACGCCTGGGCATCGATTCAACCAGAGATTGGATGGTGTGTAAAGGTACAGCTGCCCATGCAGCTTCAACACGATACCACAGTTCATCAAGAGTGGTGACTGGCGTATTGTGAAGAGCCAGTTGCTCGGCCACCGTTGACCAGACGTTTTTAATTGGTGAGAGATCTGGAGAATGTGCTGGCCAGGGCAGCAGTCGAACATTTTCTGTACCCAGGAAGTCCCTTACAGGACCTGCAACATGCGGTCGTGCATTATCCTGCTGAAATGTAGGGTTTCGCAGGGATCGAATGAAGGGTATAGCTACGGGTCGTAACACATCTGAAATGTAACGTCCACTGTTCAAAGTGGCGTCAATGCGAACAAGTGGTGACCGAGACGTGTAACCAATGGCACCTCATACCATCACGCCGAGTAATAGGCCAGTATGGCGAAGACGAATACACGCTTCCAATGTGCGTTCACCGCGATGCGACCATCAAGATGCTGTAAACAGAACCTGGATTCATCCGAAAAAATGACGTTTTGCCATTCGTGCACCCAGGTTCGTCGTTGAGTACACCATCGCAGGCGCTCCTGTCTGTGATGCAGCGTCAAGGGTAACCGAAGCCATGGTCTCCGAGCTGATAGTCCATGCTGCCGCAAACGTCGTGGTCGAACTGTTCGTGCAGATGGTTGTTGTCTTGCAAACGTCCCCATCTTTTGACTCATGGATCGAGACGTGGCTGCACGATCCGTTACAGCTATGCGGGTAAGATGCCTGTTATCTCGACTGCTGGTGATACGAGGTCGTTGCGATCCAGCACGGCGTTCCGTATTACCCTCCTGAACCCATCGATTCCATATTCTGCTAACAGTCATTGGATCTCGACCAACGCGAGCAGCAATGTCGCGATACGATAAATCGCAATCGCGAGAGGCGACCTTTATCAAAGTCGCAAACGTGATGGTAGGCATTTCTCCTCCTTACACGAGGCATCACAACAACGTTTCACCACGCAACGCCGGTCAACTGCTGTTTGTGTATGAGAAATCGGTTGGAAACTTTCCCCATGTCAGCACGTTGTAGATGTCGCCACCGGCGCCAACCTTGTGTGAATGCTCTGAAAAGCTAATCATTTGCATATCACAGCATCTTCTTCCTGTCTGTCAAATTTCGCGTCTGTAGCACGTGATCTTCGTGGTGTAGCAATTTTAATGGCCAGTAGTGTACTTCACCCGTACAATAATGTTCGAGTGGTCAACATAATCCCTGCCCACACTATTAGGGATCCTCCTCGATATTGGTCCCTTTCCACAATGTTTGGGTCCCGAAATCGTGTTCCTTCAGATGCGAATCCGTCGAGAGTCAGTCTCCAGACGAAATCTGGACACAGCTGTGAAAAGTACATCGGCACATTATTCAGCATATTGACGACTCCGCTCTAGACGTTCCCTTATGTGAAGACGTGTCTGAGGTACACACACACAGCCGGTCCCCGACAGTAAAGGCCACTCTGCCGAAGCCTTCTGTACACCATTAGCCTCCATATAACACGTCCAGTGGATGCTGGAGCCAGATGCCAGTTGCCTTGCAGTACTAAGGCGGTACAGTCGTGCAAAAAACTGGCCTCTTTCTGATGTTACACATGGTCGGTCCTGCCCTGGTCTTCGGGATACAGCTTCGGTCTCTATAAAATGTCGCCACATCCGAGAAACAACATAACGATTCATATTAAGCCACCGAGACACATCAATTTGCTACTGTTCTGTCTCCATTCTTCCTATGGCCTTCCACAGCAGAGATTCTGGTAGGCGTCTTCTCTGTGCCATACTGAACCGTCTGTGACTGTACACAGTGATTGCGCATATGGGACTACCAGGCAAACACTAACTTGTTTGATAGGTGCGTTGACGTCACCGTTGACATGGTTGTCCGTTGTTCCTTGCAGAACACGATCGTACTGACGTCTGTTGACAGTTTGTGCGACCATATGGTGGATTAGACACAGAAAGTGGAAATAGCGCTTCGCTGCTTTAATTTTGGACACGAGTGTATACGCATTACTTTTATTAAGCTTGATTGAGAGGTACATTTCTTTTATAACACTGATATAAGAAACTGTAATTTCGCTGATTCATAAGTAAGTAATCGATAGATTTGTTGAAAATGAAATGTGTGTGAAATCTTAAGGGACTTAACTGCTAAGGTCATCAGTCCCTAAGCTTACACACTACTTAACCTAAATTATCCTAAGGACAAACATACACACCCATGCCCGAGGGAGGACTCGAACCTCCGCCGGGACCAGCCGCACAATCCATGACTGCAGCGCCCTTGACCGCTCGGCTAATCCCGCGCGGCTGATAGATTTTTAATGGTTAGGAAAGAAAAAGAGGGAAGTATGTGTGCTGCTAGGAAGTGTTAGCACGCCAAGGAAAATGGCGTCCGGCCACTAAGTCTGCGCGTCGGTAGGACTACATCTGTCAGTATCTAGCCGACGAAATGAGAACATCTTGGAGCGGAAAAGTGAGACAAAATTACTTTCTAACTGTTATAAAAAGGCCTCGGATAGAATAAGTGCTATATTGATATGTTCTATGATGTCAGGCAGTAAAAAAGTGTATGGCTATTGCGTAAAGCTTTCCTTCAGTATCGCTGCAGCAGACTGTCACGTCGACACCTCCAGGTAGTGTACAGATTATTTAAATTCGTATCAGTGCACCAATCAGTTGTCTCATTGCAGTTCATCAATATATTTGTGAAATTCATTGTTAATGCGTAAATAAGATGTTATTGATCTAAGTCTCGTTACCTCTGTTTTGGTTCTTTTCCTGATTTTGAAAGTATCTAAGTATTCCTTAAAATGAATCTAATTATTCGTTTTTTGTTAACATTAATAACTGAAGTGCTGAAGAGGCACAAGTCAAAATATCAGTCCAGTTTAAAAGGTACTGTAGTTCATCAATCGCATAGCGTGAGCTGTAATTCAAATTGACGCAGAAAGTAATAGGTTTAAATCTGTATAATAATAGGAAATTATTTGTGCTTAAATCAGCGATACAAAATTTAGCATATGTGCTATGCGTTTCCGTGTATGAAAGATAATAAAGAAGTAGTGTTGAATACTACCACAATTCTAGGGCCCTCATATGCTACCAATAGCTTTGATCAGTGCCTGATTAATTTGCATTCAAGAGGTATTTTATTTATTAAGTAGTTCAGTTAGTTAACTTTATAGTGTTGAAAGTTTTATTATTTTGTTCATGCTTAACAACTAGGAACTTTATAGACGTTGTGTGTCATTGATATTGCTCACATACTCTCGTCTAATTCCAGTATTAAGATTTTAGATTTCATTTCTCAGTTCATAACGTATTGACAACCGCTGTGAAAGATTTGTCTGTGGGCTGGCGACAGCTTTCGTGTGTTGTGTCGCATACAATTCCCATTGCTTAACGAACCTAGGTACGACTCCCATTTACAGTTAAATTCTCTCTTTCTAGTGTAATGCTTCGTTTCTAAACCATGTTAACAGTCCGATTATTTTCAACCTTTAGACACACGGCCTCGATCACTTAATCCTGTAAAAGGAAAAACTCTTTCTAAATATGAGTTTAGTAAAACAGGAGTTAAAAATAACAGCGATGGCACTGCGAGGTAAGTGCAGCAATTATCGCACACTCAGCTTAGCAGCTGCTGCATCAGAGAAGCCGACAACAATAACATGCAGAAGAATGGAAAAGGAAATTGAGGATCTGTTAGATAACAATCAGTTGGGGTCATGGAAGGTAGAGGCACCAGAGAGGCAGTTCCGACGTTGTGTGCGATGGGAAACTGAAGAAAATCAAGACACATAAAATGATTCGATGTTGTAAAATGGTGCACGATTTTCTAAATTTTAGGAAAGCAGGTTAAGCTGTAGGGAAAGACAGGTAAAAACAATATGCACAACAACCAATAGGGAAAAGTAAGAATAAAGAGCAAGAACGAAATCCTCAAGAAAGCAAGGCAGGTATACAGTCTTTCGGCCCTACTGTTCAGTCTATATAACGTTGAAGCAATGACGCAAATAACACAAAAGTTTCACTGTTAGGTTTAAAATTAAGTGTGAAATGTTATCAATGATAAGACTCGCTGACGACATTCCTGTGCTCAGGGAAAGCGAGAAATGATTGCAGGACTTGTCAAATGGAATGAGCAGTCTGATGAACACACTCTACGGATTGAGTGTAAACTGAAGGAAGACGAAAGTAACGAGGAGTAGCAAAAATGTGATAGCGGTAGGTTAAACATTAAAAATGAGTAACACGAAAGAGGCAAAGTATAGAAATTCTCTTACTTTAGAAGCAAAATAACACATGATGGAAGAGGCAAGGAGGACTTAAAAACACTAGCAAAGAGGGCAAATTGACATCAATTTGAGGAAGAAACTTCTGAGAATGTACGTTTTGGGCACAGCATTGTATGGTAGTGTAACGTGGATCGTGGGAAAACAGGAACAGAAGAGAAGAGATTCATTGGAGCTCTAGCGCTACAGAAGAATGTTGAAAATTAGGTGAACTGATAAAAATAGAATGAGGAGGTTCTCTGAAAACGATGAAGAAACGAACATACGGAAAGCACTGGCAAGGAGGAGTGACAAGATTATAGGACATCCATTAAGACATCAGGGAATAACTTGCATTGTATAAGAGGGGGTTGTGGATGGTAAAAACTGCAGGGGAAGACAGAGATTTGAATAGAGCCAACGTATAATTGAGGATTATGGGTGAAGGTGCTACTCTGAGGCGTGAGGTTGGCACAGGGCAGGAAGTTGTGGCGTGCCGCATCGTACCAGTCAGAAGACTAAGGATCCAAAAACAAAAGAAGAAAAACGACGTTGGGCAGCACCTAAGGTTCTGATAGGTCAGTTGTGAGTTGGACTCAGGACTACAGGGATTTCTTCTACCTGGTACGATACAGCTGCCGTGGTTCCTGGTTTGGAAATACGGATTTCTCTGGTACTCTCGAGGGGATATTGTCATAAGCCAGTTTGGTCGGCCTGAATCTTTCCCTGAGAAACATTTCCAAGTATTAAGTCGTTTCTCACTGTTTCTTATGTATATTTTTGAGTGATTCTATAATTCTTCGTCGGCCGGAGTGGCCGAGCGGTTCTAGGTGCTACAGTCTGGAACCGAGCGACCGGTACGGTCGCAGGTTCGAATCCTGCCTCGGGCATGAATGTGTATGATGTCCTTAGGTTAGTTAGCTTCAAGTAGTTCTAAGTTCTAGGGGACTGATGACCTCAGCAGTTAAGTCCCATAGTGGTCAGGGCCATTTGAACCATTTTTATAATTCTTCCTACATCATGCATCATGCTGATGCACGTATTTCCCTTTGCAGATCATTAATGAGCTAGGAAATAAAAGGAAGGTTTACAATTGGGCTTAAAATGCAAGGCGGAAAGATACCAATGGTTGGTTTGGCTGATGAAATTGCTGGCCTCAGAGAGTTTGGAACAATTACAGGATAGTTCGAATGGTTGACCAATACAACGAGTACTAAATATGGATAGAGAGAAAAAAAAGATTGAGGGAAGCGTGGAGGAGAAGCAGAAATGGAAAACGTCATATGAAAATTGGTGACCATGGCGTGGACGAACTGAAAGTATCATGTTATCTTGAAAGAAAACTGACCCATGATCCACGATGTTAGAAGGAACTCACAAGCAGACTAGAACAGCCTAAGAGACCAAACCTGACCAGAATAAGTCTGCTGGTGGCAAACATTGATCTTACTTTGAGGAGGAAATTTCTGAGGATATGCTTTTGGAACACAGTATTAAATGGACGTTAATAATGGTCTGTGGTAAAACAGAGGGAGGAGGGAATGGACACGTTTCAGACGTGGTGTTATGAAAGGATGCTGAAAATTAGATGAAGTGATAAAACGTGAGAATGTCCACAGAGTCGAAAAAGGGAGAAATACGCGAGAAAGTGCTACTCGAAGAGGAAGAGGTTGGCACAGGACAGGAAGTCGTGCCGGGCTGCATCAAACCAATCAGAACATCGACGAACAAAAAAGATATTCTAAAGTCGAATTTGTATATTTGTTGCCTTAGAGGTATTAGTAAGTGAACATAAAGTTCTTCTTGCAGTGGGCAATTTATATAAAATTAATGATATGACTGAATTACAACATCAGTGAATAACTGGCCGATGAATATCTGTCGTGGCCGTAAGATTAATAAAATATTTCGAAGCAGTTGCCATAATCCATTTGCCTTCTTGCTATTGACATTTACGTCTACAGGCGTTAACAATTCCGGCGATTCGATGTTGTGAAGCGTGGGAGCGTAGTTTTCGTTACACCCTACCAGGTCGTTAGGTAACAGCGGTTAGTGATTTACGCCGGTTGCGCGGCTCACCTCTGCTGGTCTTCTTGCGGCTAGGCGCCACCTGTGGTCTCTCCGAGTTCGCTGGAACACTCCAGGGTCCTGCGGTAAATTACACCGGCTCCCCTGAAGCAACGCCCCCAAGTTTCTGCCTGCACTATCTCTTTCGTTCTCCCCTACGTTCCCATAGGAACTGCTGCTAACCAGGTGTGATTAGCGCCCCAGGGAAACCGTAATTCGAGCCCTCAGCAGCACTCTCCGACAAAGAAAGGGGCTTTTTTTATTCAGTTTCCCTCCTGAGGCCGGGTTTTAATTTTCTACGAACGTGCAGATCTACGGTTTTCTGTGGTGTTTCAACGCGTTGAATTTCCGAAATTTCGATGCATCTTGGCTTTCTATTTACTTATCGGAAAGCTCAACTAGAGGTGATGGTTTTTTTCGGAATACAGAAACGTGTTGCAAGAACTGTAACGTATCAATTGCTGCTCTCTCTGATCGCTGTTGCGGATGCCAAAGAGATTACATGCTGTCCTGGAGCCGGGACTTTTGTTCAGTCTGGAGTTGGGTGGAGAGTCATCGACAGATGTAGAGGTAACTTCAAGTGTGACCCCCAGAAATGTGTTAGAACCATTCCTGCTCACTTTGTATACTAACGACCCTGTAGAGAATATTAATAGTAACTTGAGACTTTTCAAATATTAAGCAGTTATCTACAGAGCGATTCCGTAATGATGTTACAGACCTTCAGGGACAGGGATGACGTTACAGACCTTCAGGGGTGATGGACAACGGTAAATGTATCAATTTGAGGTAAGGGGCCCTCATCCGGAAACGAACGAGTCGAAAGTTATAAGCGAAAATCATTCTGATACCTCTGATAGAGAATATGTTTTACTGCAAGCTCTTTGCTTTGTATATTTTGCGAGGAAGTAGTATGGACAGAAAAAAAGAAAAAACTGTCTACTAAGCTTGGGCTCTAAATTACTATGACATGTGTTTCACAGTAGCAAAGACGAACAAGTGCTCATTCTTCTGAAGATATGCGCTTTAGAGCAGGTGTTTACGAGTCATTTTTTCTTGTATTATTGTTTACTACCTCCTCCCAAAATATAGAAAGCAAAGAGGTTGCATTAGAAGAGGCCCACTGTCTTACGTATTAGAACGATTGCTACTTTTCATTTTCGAGTCGGTAGATTCCGGACCATGGTCCCTTATCTCGAATTGATACATTTACCCTTCTCCACGACCCCTGAAAGTTCGTAACGTCATCACGGAAGCACGCTGTATAGTGGAGAACTATCGGGAAAAAATTCCACAAACATTCATTCGCATTTTTTGTAACATTGTTATAGAAAGACAGAGATTTTCTTTATACATATTATAGTTCATTTCAGTACAGACAATCGTGGTCGCATTTAAGTTGTTTATTTTTATTTTTAGATGACCGGATTCAGTCTTCTAAGAGATCGTCTTCAGATCTTACATTCCTTGATGACCGCATGAAGCGTGGAGAACGCAGCTCTAAATGTTTGTCCTAAACGCGACTCAAACATTGGCGGCTCCGCATATCCGTTCCCCACTGCACTGCCTCGTCTCACTGAGCTAATGCGACAACACTGTTCTACACGCCTGCATAGAGGGATCTGCTGCACGCCACCAATTCCTACAGTCGCCAAGGAATGTTAGATCTGAAGATGATATTTTGTAATATCGTAACTGGTCTTCTACAAATAAAAATAAGCATCTTTAGTACGATCATGATTCTTCACAAGTTAAAAAAAAAAACTAAAGTCACATTACTGAAATATCAACACCTACTGAATCCATCATCTCATACAAATACCTAGAAATAACAACTTGTGGTGTCCTGAAATGGTATGACCACATAAGCTCAGTTATATGTAAAGCATGTAGCAGACTTCAGTTCATTGGTAGAGTACTAGGGAAATGCGATTTTTCTTCTTGGGTCCTTTGTCCCACTTCAACGCGGGGTCGGCCCCGTTACTATTGATATGGCAGTATGTAAGTAGGCTGTTTAGGTTTTCTAATTGCTAACGCCACGTAGCGCTCTGTATGAAAATCACTGGCTGTGCTGTGTGCAGTCTGAGGCTAGCTTGCATTGTTGTCTGTCATTGCAGTGTTGGGCAGTTGGCTGTTAACAGCGCGTAGCGTTCCGCAGTTGGAGGTGAGACGCCAGCAGTGGTGGATGTGGGGAGAGAAATGATGGAGTTTTGAGAGCGGATGATCTGGACGTGTGTCCATCAGAGACACAGTAAATTTGTACGCTGTATGTCATGAACTGCTGTATATATTATGACTTTTGAACGCTATTAAGGTAAATATATTGTTTGTTCTCTAACAAAATCTTTCATTTGCTAACCATGCCTATCAGTAGTTAGTGCCTTCAGTAGTTAGAATCTGTTATTTAGCTGGCAGTAGTGGCGCTCGCTGTATTGCAGCAGTTCGAGTAACAAAGATTTTTGTGAGGTAAGTGATTTGTGAAAGGTATAGGTTAATGTTAGTCAGGGCCATTCTTTTGTAGGGATTATTGAAAGTCAGATTGCGTTCCGCCAAAAATATTGTGTGTCATTTTAGTGTTGATCAGAATAGGTAAAGAGCGAAATGCGAAATGTATGAGTACGTTCAGTTCTGCTCAGCTGTTTGAAAATCAAATAACGTAGGGGTTTACCAGACGTTTCATATGTTGACCCTTAGCCGAGGATACCTCACTGGAATCTTCTCATTTTTTTTGTAGTTTGTGTAATTAGTGTAGCTTTTGTTTATTGCTAGCGCGTAATTGTAGAGAGAATCTCCTTTGTAGTCGCAGTCTTTCATTGTCGTACAGTAAAACAGTTATGGCATCCATGTAGATTTGCACCAAGTATTTCGCAGCTGCGCTTGCAATTAACTGGATATTATTTTCAGTGCTATTTTAATGTGTTCTCTTATTTTTGCTCTTGAAATCGTGCTTTTCGGTGTTATCGTGTGAAATATTGTGACAATAATGGCGTGTGAAAAACGTAACACTAGGCTCCAAAGTAAACTGAGAAATAATAGTGACGACGAGCGTAGCTTATAAGCACCACTGTGCTATGAATTAACAGACATTCAAAGTAGTAATTTGGTAATAGTGCATAGGGAAATGTAGCGGGCGGCAAATAATGGTGTAGACAGTGAAACAAGTAGTGAACAGGGAAGCATTATCGATCGATCGGTCGGCAACAGCTCGCCTCAGGAATCCGAAATGACAGAACACAATATTGCAAATACTGTAGACTCAGGTTTTGGGTCCTCAAAGTTTTCTCAAATGAGTCAAGACACATTTTCTGCTTGTCAAAATGTGAATGTTACCGGTGACAATGCACTGCCAAAAAGCATAGAGAAACAGATTCCAGACACTAATACATTATTATTGCAATCAATGCAACAAATGGAACAAAATGAGAGACAAACACAGCAAAACCTTCAAAAGTTAGAGATAATGGAACAAAATTTTCAAAAGTTCGACACCACACTTGAACAAACGCTTGAAGATTTAACTACTGAGTTACATAACATTGAATCGAAATGTCAAAAAGTCTGTAATGACGTAAAAACACAAATTTGTGAGCATTTTCTACCTATTTTTTCGCGGCATGAAAATGCATTACAGAATCACGAAGCAGCCATAAAAGAACTGCAAACTATTGTTCATGAAAATCATGAGACCTTGCAAGCTAAAATTACCTCAGTTGCATCTACCGATTCGGTTACGCAACTTGCAAAAACTCAGGAAAACTTAAAGGACACAGTAGATACTCTGAAAATTGGTTCAGAAAGACACATGGAGGAAATTAGTTCATTATCAGAGAAAGTAGTTGAACTTTCGGATCAGCTAAATAATTTATCTACGAAGGTAGATGATAATCTGAATGACACAAAACCGGTAGTCTTTAATGACACAGAAGAGTGCGAACAAATTAGGAAATTCAAACAAAATCAGAATCAAATTAATACGCAACACCAAAGAGAAATCCGGGAAGTACAAGATCAGCTGACACAGGTAATACAAGAATTACGTATTTCAGAGGACACTCGCGCTCCAATACGGGAATAGGGACCTGGAAATAAGGAACAGCCACAAAATAATAACACAGGGCCCTTCGGAAATTATGAAAGAAATTGGCAAGATACACCGAATTTTGAGATGGAACCGCCGAAACGACGTAACAATGACCGACACGCGACTCGCCGACATGATGATTTTGACTATAAGCTGTTCATTACTACACGTAAATTCAAAACATTTAAGAATTCTGGCAACGACATTGAATCACAAGCGTGGCTCCATCAATTCTCTCATTGTTTTCATCCAAACTGGTCATTAGAGCACAGATTAGAATTTATATGTAGCTACTTAGAGAATGAACCAGCTGTAAGAATGTGATCGGTCATTCACGATTGTCACAGTGAGGGATAATTTTATCATGCCTTTCTCTCAGCATATTGGTCTCAAACTACACAAGACCGAGTAAAACATAGCATCATAATGATGAAACATTTTGAACAACCTGAATTTTCCAGTCTTGTGAAATATTTTGAAGACATGTTGCACAAGATTCAGTACCTTTCAAACCCATACAGCCCCTCAGAACTCATCCGCATTTGCTTAATCAAATTGCCTGAACATTTACGACATATTATTTTGGCAGGACGTTGCAAAGACGACATTGAAGCTTTTCAGGGACTCTTACAAGAATTGGAAACTGACACTAACAATCGCGGGACGCGAAAACAAGAGCACAACAATTACAGTTCACATCCGTCACAATTCCGCGGTGACAGAAATAATAACTGGACACGACAAGGCTATTCTTACAACGTAAATCGTGACCAAAACAGACACCACCCGTATGACAACTGTTGGCAGAATAATAGCTACAGAGAAAGATCGCATTTACGTAGTAATGAATATGACAGAGACTATCAGAGAAACAGACAATATGCGAACCAAAACAATTATTATCAAGGGAGACAGAATAACTTCAGACGCAACGGTGCTCCTCGCAGTTACGACTCAGGGAGAAGTTCTCCACCACGTGACCGACAAGAAATTAATTACAGAAATTACCGACATGACGACAGACGATATAATCGTAACGACAAACCTGAATTGTATCAGAACTGGTGCGATTCAAACAGGGCTGGGCCCTCTCGGCAAGGTGAATTTGTAGAAGTTAGGTGTCCTAATCCCAATATCCCTGAATTTGGAAGTTAATAGGAATATAAAAAAAGGGAGGAACGTCTATCTGTTTAGCAAGAGTAATAGAAGGCAGATTTCAGACTACCTAACAGATCAAAACGAAAATTTCTGTTCCGACACTGACAATGTTGAGTGTTTATGGAAAAAGTTTAAGGCAATTGTAAAATGCGTTTTAGACAGGTACGTGCCGAGTAAAACTGTGAGGGACAGGAAAAACCCACCGTGGTTCAACAACAAAGTTAGGAAACTACTGCGAAAGCAAAGAGAGCTTCACTCCAAGTGTAAACGCAGCCAAAACCTCTCAGACAAACAGAAGCTAAACGATGTCAAAGTTAGCGTAAGGAGGGCTATGCGTGAAGCGTTCAGTGAATTCGAAAGTAAAATTCTATGTACCGACTTGACAGAAAATCCTAGGAAGTTCTGGTCTTACGTTAAATCAGTAAGTGGCTCGAAACAGCATATCCAGACACTCCGGGATGATGATGGCATTGAAACAGAGGATGACACGCGTAAAGCTGAAATACTAAACACCTTTTTCCAAAGCTGTTTCACAGAGGAAGACCGCACTGCAGTTCCTTCTCTAAATCCTCGCACAAACGAAAAAATGGCTGACATCAAAATAAGTGTCCAAGGAATAGAAAAGCAACTGGAGTCACTCAACAGAGGAAAGTCCACTGGACCTGACGGGATACCATTTCGATTCCACACAGAGTACGCGAAAGAACTTGGCCCCCTTCTAACAGCCGTGTACCGCAAGTCTCTAGAGGAACGGAAGGTTCCAAGTGATTGGAAAAGAGCACAGGTAGTGCCAGTCTTCAAGAAGGGTCGTCGAGCAGATGCGCAAAACTATAGACCTATATCTCTGACATCGATCTGCTGTAGAATTTTAGAACATGTTTTCTGCTCGCGTATCATGTCGTTTTTGGAAACTACTCTGTAGGAATCAACATGGGTTCCGGAAACAGCGATCGTGTGAGACCCAACTCGCTTTATTTGTTCATGAGACCCAGAAAATATTAGATACAGGCTCCCAGGTAGATGCTATTTTCCTTGACTTCCGGAAGGCGTTCGATACATTCCGCACTGTCGCCTGATCAACAAAGTAAGAGCCTACGGAATATCAGACCAACTGTGTGGCTGGATTGAAGAGTTTTTAGCAAACAGAACACAGCATGTTGTTATCAATGGAGAGACGTCTACAGACGTTAAAGTAACCCCTGGCGTGCCACAGGGTAGTGTTATGGGACCATTGCTTTTCACAATATATATAAATGACCTAGTAGATAGTGTCGGAAGTTCCGTGCGGCTTTTCGCGGATGATGCTGCAGTATACAGAGAAGTTGCAGCATTAGAAAATTGTAGCGAAATGCAGGAAAATCTGCAGCGGATAGCACTTGGTGCAGGGACTGTCAATTGACCCTTAACATAGACAAATGTAATGTATTGCGAATACATAGAAATAAGGATCCTTTATTGTATGATTATATCATAGCGGAACAAACACTGGTAGCAGTTACTTCTGTAAAATATCTGGGAGTATGCGTGCGGAAAGATTTGTAGTGGAGTGATCACATAAAATTAATTGTTGGTAAGGCGGGTACCAGGTTGAGATTCATTGGGAGAGTCCTTAGAAAATGTAGTCCATCAAGAAAGGAGGTGGCTTACAAAACACTCGTTCGACCTATACTTGAGTATTGCTCATCAGTGTGGGATCCGTACCAGATCGGGTTGACGGAGGAGATAGAGAAGATCCAAAGAAGAGCGGCGCGTTTCGTCACAGGGTTATTTGGTAACCGTGATAGCGTTACGGAGATGTTTAGCAAACTCAAGTGGCAGGCTCTGCAAGAGAGGCGCTCTGCATCGCGGTGTAGCTTGCTCGACAGGTTTCGAGAGGGTGCGTTTCTGGATGAGGTATCGAATACATTGCTTCCCCCTACTTATACCTCCCGAGGAGATCACGAATGTAAAATTAGAGAGATTCGAGCGCGTACGGAGGCTTTCAGACAGTCGTTCTTCCCGCGAACCATACGCGACTGGAACAGAAAAGGGAGGTAATGACAGTGGCACGTAAAGTGCCCTCCGCCACACACCGTTGGGTGACTTGCGGAGTATAAATGTAGATGTAGATGTAGAATCTTATCAAGAGTACCCCCGCACCACCAGGAGTTACCAAATGGAAATGTCAGATATTGAGAGTTATATAGTCCGTGAGACGAGTGATTGGTACTGACAGTTCCGGCGGGCAGACGGCGCTGTTGCCGAACGTGGCTCACAGCACGCGGCGCCCTGTCTGCTACACGCATTCTCTAGCAGCAGAAATAAAAGCGAGACAAAATACAAGTCGTATTGGTACGCGTGAATTTATTTAAAGTTGATGCTTGAAATATATTAACTCGAAAACTGATAAGAGCTATTTAGTACAAGTATCTAAGATGCTAAAACATAATAAAGTTGTTTGTTAAACTTCACAACTGAAATGAAAACTATTTTCGCAAGTTGTTGAACATTAGCAGTTGTGGTTTCCATTGTTAAATATTAGCATTATTAATTTGTTCTACTACAAGCTACAGAATAATTGGTCAGTGTATTAAGAGTTATAATCTGAAGAAAGTACTCACAATATGATGATCTGGTTGTCGATCGATAGCAAACTCCCTCCTTACATTCCTGAATACGTTGTAGTTACTGTAATCGAAAAACACCACTCACATCACTGTCAGAATCTGATTTGACATTGTCTTCCTCAGCACTACTCGAACTATCACTGCTCTCTCCCAGATCTATAATTAAATTTTCGATGCATTCTTCCACAACCCCTTCGGCTTTGGCCGCCTCTCTGATGGCACTTGCAGTGCTGTTTACAATTTTAGCCCACGTCTCGCTTGTCACTTTATTGATAGCTGCTGGAAGGAGAGTTTCCACTTCAGAGATCGTTAATTTTTTATTGTTTGCAGTAATGTAATTTTTTATCTGCGCCCACACTCCTTCAATTGCATTGAAGTGACAGTGGTATGGAGGAAGCCGAACGATTTCATGCCCGTGCCTTTTAGCAATCTCGTCAATTACATATGTTGGAAATTGGGGTTTCTTTTGTGCCACAATTTCGAGCAGTTCCGCCTTCCTTAAATCTTCTCTGAAATCTACTTTTCGCTGTTTCAACCACTGAATGATATCGTCTTTTTTTGTTGCCAAGGTTGGTGCCTTATCGTGAACAACGGAATGATAAGGCGCATTGTCCATAACAATCACTGATGGACTTGTCAGATTCGTCATAAGCGATGTCTCGAACCATTCTTGAAATACTACACTGTTCATTTCTTCATGGTAATCTCCCGTCTTTTTTGACCGAAACATTTTCAAGCAGTTTGGCACAAAACCTTTCGATGTTCCTGCATGTAAGACAATAATACGCCCTCCTCTGCCAACAGGCACTGCCATTGTCCCCTCGGGCGTTCCATCATCCCAGCCTCTACGTAAAGAATGGCTGGCATTGACCCAAGTTTCATCTAACCACACTATACTTTCGAATTCCACACCCATGATCCTGCGCAGAAATCTACACCGCCATGCAACTACATCTGTCCTTTCCATTAATATTTTGCGTCCGTTAAACAGTGAATAGCTGAAGCCTATGTCTTTCAACACTGTACGCAATGAAAATTTGCTCCCTTTAAAAAGATCGTCTTTCTGAAGCGACACCAGTAATTTAGATAGAGTGGGATGTTCCCTTCTCTTATAATAGCTGTATATATGACGACGAATAGCGTCTTTCTGAAAATCGTCCAAAGCTGTCACCTGCTTATTTCTCGGTCGCTTCTTTCCTGGTGTGTGCAGCTTTGTTGTGCCACTCTCGTCACAACCTACACTATACTGTTCTTCCCTATCTTTACAACAGTGTTCTTACTTATTTTCAATGCTGCTGCAGTTCTCTTCACAACCTGAACAACAGGAATTAAGGGCCCACCTTTGTCCTTTTCTTTCTCAAAGTAATCCCTCACAGAGCACACGAATTCACGGGCCTGGGTGTGTAGCACACTTTTCTTCCTCCGTTTCACTTCTTGTGTTGGGCTGGTACTACCCGCCGCACTAGACATTGTTTACAACGAAACATAAACAAAGAAACACTAAAAACAACAAAAACGAAATAAACTGCGAATTCAACTTCAGACAAACGACGAACGACCGCACCGCCTCGCCTGCACGCGAGACACTGGTAAGTTTCATAAGCGCGCGCGACCGGGTTTCAGAGCGGCAACGTGGCCCTTGCTACCCGCTCAAAGTCAGGCCGTCATTGGCTGCCTGCCTGCGGTCGCTAGGCAACGGAAAGACGCTACCGAGCTGTCAATACCAAAGACTCGTCTCCCAGATTATAATGAGGAATATCTGTTGTGCCAAGTTTACCCTATGTGAATTTTAAAATGAGAAATTTTCTTACATAAAGTTCTGCATATAATTACTGTTATTATTGTTTTTATTATTCAAAGTTAACTCTCTAATGCGAATTCTTTAACATCAACTGCGTTAGGCATAAATTTGGTACTTAATGTAGCTAATGTTAAAGACTTTGCAATCACAGAATTAATTTCGAATTATTTCGTACAGCTGGGAATCGTCAACAGTATCTGTTCTGTCAGATATGCATGTAAAAATTGTTATTATAAGAATTTTTAATAAATTTTTGATTATTGTTATTATTATCAAAACATATTGGTCAAAACATGTTGGTATATAACAATGTTAAAAGTTGTATGAAAAGTGTAGTGGAAGTTGTTTGCAGTATTTCGATGTCGAGTAATACTGCACCGAAAAGTGCATTCGTATAGTAAAAGCGAACTGAATACCAGGGCTCATCAGCCTGCTTACATTTCGTTGCTTATTAGTGAATATTGCCTAAGAAGTACAATCTAAAGATGCGTTAGCCTCCATGTTCGTCAGACTAGGTCCCATGTGACTTTTTTCTGTTCTCAAAAACAAACAAAACTTTAAAGGGGATGTAGTTTTATAGCATATGTGAAGCCCTTGCCACGAGAACGTGGAGGGGCCATCGGCCTGTCTGCAGGTAGAGGGGGGAGGGGGGGTATCAGGTCCACCACCCCGGCCCCCTCTCTACACCCGATAATGGTCTCGAGATCAATTGAGCCTGAGTGAATCTGGAGCCGTCCTAGAGGGAGTAGGACGAGGGAAAGTTCCCGCCGTTATGTGAGCTGCAGAGTCAAGTGCTGTAGAACCACCATAGACAACATTTTTGTTCATTCCATTGTTGTAATCTGTAACACCTGAGGGTATAATTACATTAATCCTCAGGCGGTACACGCCTACATTGTGTACTATGTGTTTGGCAAGCACAAGGAGCCCTAGCTAATATGGTATTTGCTTATACAATTTTACACATCAGTACCATATTTCTCTAACACAAAAATTACACAGCTATCAGATTATTTAACAGAGAAACAAACATTTTTTTTACTACGTCAGTGACACATGTTTACGCAGTTACACAGTTGGATAACTTCACGCTTATGAAATTGTATTTTGTCTGTACTTTGTGAACTGTTCATATTTTTTCGGAACCATTGCGATACTATGAGAGCTTTGAATGATGTATTTGGTAAGGGAGCATGATTTTAAAGTACGTTCGAGGTAGATGACACTTTTGACATGAGCAGAAAAATTTTTTTTAGGTTTTAAAATATTCAGATAGCTACGAGGATTTTGAGATGTGATTGATCTGTTATGATGTTATTATTACGACGACGATGTGTATTATGCTGTTGAGGTATGTTTATGATCCATGAGATGATGCTATATGAGGAATCTGATTATGCTATGTATTTATTATGATGAAATATTGAAGACGTGTCGACGAATATATATATATATATATATATATACACTCCTGGAAATTGAAATAAGAACACCGTGAATTCATTGTCCCAGGAAGGGGAAACTTTATTGACACATTCCTGGGGTCAGATACATCACATGATCACACCGACAGAACCACAGGCACATAGACACAGGCAACAGAGCATGCACAATGTCGGCACTAGTACAGTGTATATCCACCTTTCGCAGCAATGCAGGCTGCTATTCTCCCATGGAGACGATCGTAGAGATGCTGGATGTAGTCCTGTGGAACGGCTTGCCATGCCGTTTCCACCTGGCGCCTCAGTTGGACCAGCGTTCGTGCTGGACTTGCAGACCGCGTGAGACGACGCTTCATCCAGTCCCAAACATGCTCAATGGGGGACAGATCCGGAGATCTTGCTGGCCAGGGTAGTTGACTTACACCTTCTAGAGCACGTTGGGTGGCACGGGATACATGTGGACGTGCATTGTCCTGTTGGAACAGCAAGTTCCCTTGCCGGTGTAAGAATGATAGAACGATGGGTTCGATGACGGTTTGGATGAACCGTGCACTATTCAGTGTCCCCTCGACGATCACCAGTGGTGTACGGCCAGTGTAGGAGATCGCTCCCCACACCATGACGCCGGGTGTTGGCCCTGTGTGCCTCGGTCGTATGCAGTCCTGATTGTGGCGCTCACCTGCACGGCGCCAAACACGCATACGACCATCATTGGCACCAAGGCAGAAGCGACTCTCATCGCTGAAGACGACACGTCTCCATTCGTCCCTCCATTCACGCCTGTCGCGACACCACTGGAGGCGGGCTGCACGATGTTGGGGCGTGAGCGGAAGACGGCCTAACGGTGTGCGGGACCGTAGCCCAGCTTCATGGAGACGGTTGCGAATGGTCCTCGCCGATACCCCAGGAGCAACAGTGTCCCTAATTTGCTGGGAAGTGGCGGTGCAGTCCCCTACGGCACTGCGTAGGATCCTACGGTCTTGGCGTGCATCCGTGCGTCGCTGCGGTCCAGTCCCAGGTCGACGGGCACGTGCACCTTCCGCCGACCACTGGCGACAACATCGATGTACTGTGGAGACCTCACGCCCCACGTGTTGAGCAATTCGGCGGTACGTCCACCCGGCCTCCCGCATTCCCACTATACGCCCTCGCTCAAAGTCCGTCAACTGCACATACGGTTCACGTCCACGCTGTCGCGGCATGCTACCAGTGTTAAAGACTGCGATGGAGCTCCGTATGCCACGGCAAACTGGCTGACACTGACGGCGGTGGTGCACAAATGCTGCGCAGCTAGCGCCATTCGACGGCCAACACCGCGGTTCCTGGTGTGTCCGCTGTGCCGTGCGTGCGATCATTGCTTGTACAGCCCTCTCGCAGTGTCTGGAGCAAGTATGGTGGGTCTGACACACCGGTGTCAATGTGTTCTTTTTTTCCATTTCCAGGAGTGTATGTGTAATAAGGTAAGGAATAATGAGAAGTGGTTAGGGACTCAGATTTGCGAAAACGGAAGTTGGAAACCAAGAATCGTAATTTCACAATGCCGACGAAAATGTTTTGGACAGTGTTATATCTATAGAATTTTTTTTGTTTCTACAGATTTGTAACGCAAATTCTCGACCTGTGAAATTTTATATAAGACTGTCACTGTAGTGCAAAATGGTGTCGTAAATATTTCGGTAAGAAAGTTAATTTACCACCTTCACGTAATGCGTCGTGGGCACCCAGCTGCGCGACAGTCGCCTGGAATAAACCCATTATGTGGAGAAAAAAAAAAGAGGCCATTATCCTCGCTATTGACATTCCTTTGTAGAAAGCATCGCAAATACGACACGCTCAAACTTGAAAACATATGATTACACTGTGGAGCTCGTAATTTATGATATTTACTAAAATGCCTAATGAAACGATGAGAAAATTTTTTACGTCTATTGTCTTTCTAGTTGAGAGATTTCTTTGCCTTGCGAGACGCTATTTGCCTAGTGAATGGCGTTTCATATGTTGCTTTATATATACATTTGCCTATTTTGTTTAATATCTAGTTTGTAGCTGCGCTGCAGCATTGGTTAGAATAAAATTTAATATATGTACTAATATAGTTATTTTCCTCCCCCCATGAACCATGGACCTTGCCGTTGGTGGGGAGGCTTGCGTGCCTCAGCAATACAGAGGGCCGTACCGTAGGTGCAACCACAACGGAGGGGTATCTGTTGAGAGGCCAGACAAACATGTGGTTCCTGAAGAGGGGCAGCAGCCTTTTCAGTAGTTGCAGGGGCAACAGTCTGGATGATTGACTGATCTGGCCTTGTAACATTAAGCAAAACGGCCTTGCTGTGCTGGTACTGCGAACGGCTGAAAGCAAGGGGAAACTACAGCCGTAATTTTTCCAGAGGACATGCAGCTCTACTGTATGATTAAATGATGATGGCGTCCTCTTGGGTAAAATATTCCGGAGGTAAAATAGTCCCCCATTCGGATCTCCGGGCGGGGACTACTCAGGAGGACGTCGTTATCAGGAGAAAGAAAACTTGCGTTCTACGGATCGGAGCGTGGAATGTCAGATCACTTAATCGGGCAGGTAGGTTAGAAAATTTGAAAAGGGAAATGGATAGGTTAAAGTTAGATATAGTGGGAATTAGTGAAGTTCGGTGGCAGGAGGAACAAGACTTTTGGTCAGGTGATTACAGGGTTATAAATACAAAATCAAATAGGGGTAATGCAGGAGTAGGTTTAATAATGAATAAAAAAATAGGAGTGCGGGTTAGCTACTACAAACAGCATAGTGAACGCATTATTGTGGCCAAGATAGACACAAAGCCCATGCCTACTAGAGTAGTACAAGTTTATATGCCAACTAGCTCTGCAGATGATGAAGAAATAGATGAAATGTATGACGAGATAAAAGAAATTATTCAGGTAGTGAAGGGAGACGAAAATTTAATAGTCATGGGTGACTGGAATTCGTCAGTAGGAAAAGGGAGAGAAGGAAACATAGTAGGTGAATATGGATTGGGGGGAAGGAATGAAAGAGGAAGCCGCCTTGTAGAATTTTGCACAGAGCATAACTTAATCATAGCTAACACTTGGTTCAAGAATCATGAAAGGAGGCTGTATACATGGAAGAAGCCTGGAGATACTGACAGGTTTCAGATAGATTATATAATGGTAAGACAGAGATTTAGGAACCAGGTTTTAAATTGTAAGACATTTCCTGGGGCAGATGTGGATTCTGACCACAATCTATTGGTTATGACCTGCAGATTGAAACTGAAGAAACTGCAAAAAGGTGGGAATTTAAGGAGATGGGACCTGGATAAACTGAAAGAACCAGAGGTTGTAGAGAGTTTCAGGGAGAGCATAAGGGAACAATTGACAGGAATGGGGGAAAGAAATACAGTAGAAGAAGAATGGGTAGCTCTGAGGGATGAAGTGGTGAAGGCAGCAGACGATCAAGTAGGTAAAAAGACGAGGGTTAATAGAAATCCTTGGGTAACAGAAGAAATATTGAATTTAATTGATGAAAGGAGAAAATATAAAAATGCAGTAAATGAAGCAGGCAAAAAGGAATACAAACGTCTCAAAAATGAAATTGACAGGAAGTGCAAAATGGCTAAGCAGGGATGGCTAGAGGACAAATGTAAGGATGTAGAGGCTTGTCTCACTAGGGGTAAGATAGATACTGCCTACAGGAAAATTAAAGAGACCTTTGGAGAGAAGAGAACCACATGTATGAATATCAAGAGCTCTGATCGAAACTCAGTTCTAAGCAAAGAAGGGAAGGCAGAAAGGTGGAAGGAGTATATAGAGGGTTTATACAAGGGAGATGTACTTGAGGACAATATTATGGAAATGGAAGAGGATGTAGATGAAGACGAAATGGGAGATAAGATACTACGTGAAGAGTTTGACAGAGCACTGAAAGACCTGAGTCGAAACAAGGCCCCGGGAGTAGACAACATTCCACTAGAACTACTGATGGCCTCGGGAGAGCCAGTCATGACAAAACTCTACCATCTGGTGAGCACGATGTATGAGACAGGCGAAATACCCTCAGACTTCAAGAAGAATATAATAATTCCAATCCCAAAGAAAGCAGGTGTTGACAGATGTGAAAATTACCGAACTATCAGTTTAATAAGTCACAGCTGCAAAATACCAACGCGAATTCTTTACAGACGAATGGAAAAACTGGTAGAAGCCGACCTCGGAGAAGATCAGTTTGGATTCCGTAGAAATGTTGGAACACGTGAGGCAATACTGACCTTACGACTTATCTTGGAAGAAAGATTAAGAAAAGGCAAACCTACGTTTCTGGCATTTGTAGACTTAGAGAAAGCTTTTGACAATGTTGACTGGAATACTCTCTTTCAAATTCTGAAGGTGGCAGGGGTAAAATACAGGGAGCGAAAGGCTATTTACAATTTGTACAGAAACCAGATGGCAGTTATAAGAGTCGAGGGGCATGAAAGGGAAGCAGTGGTTGGGAAAGGAGTCAGACAGGGTTGTAGCCTCTCCGCGATGTTATTCAATCTGTATATTGAGCAAGCAGTAAAGGAAACAAAAGAAAAATTCGGAGTAGGTATTAAAATTCATGGAGAAGAAGTAAAAACTTTGAGGTTCGCCGATGACATTGTAATTCTGTCAGAGACAGCAAAGGACTTGGAAGAGCAGTTGAACGGAATGGACAATGTCTTGAAAGGAGGATATAAGATGAACATCAACAAAAGCAAAACGAGGATAATGGAATGTAGTCAAATTAAGTCGGGTGATGCTGAGGGAATTAGATTAGGAAATGAGACACTTAAAGTAGTAAAGGAGTTTTGCTATTTAGGGAGTAAAATAACCGATGATGGTCGAAGTAGAGAGGACATAAAATGTAGACTGGCAATGGCAAGGAAAGCGTTTATCAAGAAGAGAAATTTGTTAACATCGAGTATAGATTTAGGTGTCAGGAAGTCGTTTCTGAAAGTATTTGTATGGAGTGTAGCCATGTATGGAAGTGAGACATGGACGATAACTAGTTTGGACAAGAAGAGAATAGAAGCTTTCGAAATGTGGTGCTACAGAAGAATGCTGAAGATAAGGTGGGTAGATCACGTAACTAATGAGGAGGTATTGAATAGGATTGGGGAGAAGAGAAGTTTGTGGCACAACTTGACTAGAAGAAGGGATCGGTTGGTAGGACATGTTTTGAGGCATCAAGGGATCAAAAATTTAGCATTGGAGGGCAGCGTGGAGGGTAAAAATCGTAGAGGGAGACCAAGAGATGAATACACTAAGCAGATTCAGAAGGATGTAGGTTGCAGTAGGTACTGGGAGATGAAGAAGCTTGCACAGGATAGAGTAGCATGGAGAGCTGCATCAAACCAGTCTCAGGACTGAAGACCACAACAACAACAACAACATAGTTATTTTATGCCTACAGATCCAGTAAATAATAATTTTATGATCTACTTCCAAGAAAACGAGGGAACATAAATAGACATTTCCCTTCACAGGAATTGCATAAATAATTTTTGCAATTTGGTAATTTGCCTGCTAGAGTAAGTTCCCGTGATGCATTACTCTAGTGTTAAGATGTGACATAGGTATTAGAAATGGCCATTTTTACTATAATATTTTTTTCTGCTTGAGCTTTGTCATGATTAGATATAAGTTATTGCATTTGCTGCTGCTGTTTGCCAGGCATAGTGCTACTGAATTTCACTTTGTATTACTCTGTTAAGCCAGTTTTACTACTGATTTATTTTTCTTGTTGCTGCACATTGGCTCATGTTTGTTATAATGTTGCATTTGCTTTTCCAGTTTATATTTACTGCTGCTTGCTTTGCCAATTTCCATTTTTTTGTTATTGCTGTTTGTGTTAACTGTTTTGTGCTGCTGCATTGCCTCGTCCCTTAGTTTATGCATCTGATCTCAGTAGATTTAAGTTGGCTTAAGATGGGGTAGGCTATATAAGAGAACGAGTTGTGATGAATTGGAAGAAATGCATTGAGAAGCTACAAGCAAATGGTTTGGCCAAAAAAGTATTTTGAAAGAGGATATGAACAAAAAAGTAGGGTTTAGAGAAAACAAGTTTAGGTAGGATTTTGTTGGAAATAAATGATGAGGTAAGATAATGGAAAATAAATAATGAGGTAAGAAATATGTGACCATATAAATACAGAAAGAATGGACACCAGTTCATCAAATTAAGTAACTTGTAAGCATTCATTTCACTGCACACATTTCTGTTGGTCATACTATATGCACAATATGTGATAAAAAGAGGACTGTTAGTGCTCCCACATGTGTTGATAATTCAGCAAGGGACTGGTTAACAGCATTGCTGTTTCTAAGGACAATTCCATAAACTTTGTGAGTACACAAGTGGTGGTTTATGGACTTGCTACATACTCTGCAAGACTCTTTGATGGTGGTTCTGCACCTGCACAGTCGCAACAGATGGCTGCTGGCCGTCTCTACAAGAACTACAGTAGGTCTGCACATTTGATGACCCACCAATACCATTATTTCTACAAGGACTGCAGTGGGCGTGCATCTTTGAAGACCCACCAATACCATTATTTCTACAAGGACTGCAGTGGGTCTGCACCTCTGGTGGCCCACCAATACCATGCTCTCTACTAGGACTACAGTGGGTGTACTCTGTGATGACCTACCTACCAATATTCTTGAACTTCGACTGACTCTGCTGTGGGTTTGCTCTGTTGTGGCCCACTAGCTGTCTGCATGTCAAGAAAAAAAAATGGTTCTGAGCACTATGGGACTCAACATCTGTGGTCGTAAGTCCCCTAGAACTTAGGACTACTTAAACCTAACTAACCTAAGGACATCACACACATCCATGCCCGAGGCAGGATTCGAACCTGCGACTGCATGTCAAGAGTCAGCACTGTCTTTCCGTTGGAAGGACAACACTACTTCTTCAAGACTGCATGGAAATCTACTACTTCCGTGTGCATTTTCTTTTACTGCTCAGATTTTGCGGAAAAAAAAAACACTGCAATTTTACTGTGATGAATGATCAGGACTGTCTTTATGGACTGTGAGAAAATTATAGCTTTTGACCAACATTGTATCAATAAATGTGTGCATTTGATTTCTTTGTTATTTTAATTGTGAAAATTTTTTAACAAATATGTATTGTCCAGTGCCCAAAACAATTTGTAAAATTTTTTGTGGGGAACATGGGGGGGGGGGTGTAAGTAGGCTGTTTAGGTTTTTTATTGGTAACGCCACGTAGCGCTCTGTATGAAAATCACTGGCTGTGCTGTGTGCATTCTGAGGCTAGCTTGCATTGTTGTCTGCCATTGTAGTGTTGGGCAGTTGGCTGTTAACAGCGCGTAGCATTGCGCAGTTGGAGGTGAGCCGCCAGCGGTGGTGGATGTGTGGAGAGAAATGGTGGAGTTTTGAGAGCGGATGATCTGGACGTGTGTCCATCAGAGACACAGTAAATTTCTAATCTGGATGTCATGAACTGCTGTATACATTATGACTTTTGAACACTATTAAGGTAAATATGTTGTTTGTTCTCTAACAAAATCTTTCATTTGCTAACCATGCCTATCAGTAGTTAGTGCCTTCAGTAGTTAGAATCTGTTATTTAGCTGGCAGTAGTGGCGCTCGCTGTATTGCAGCAGTTCGAGTAACGAAGATTTTTGTGAAGTAAGAGATTTGTGAAAGGTATAGGTTAATGTTAGTCAGGGCCATTCTTTTGTAGGGATTATTGAAAGTCAGACTGCGTTGCGCTAAAAATATTGTGTGTCATTTTAGTGTTGATCAGAATAGGTAAAGAGCGAAATGTGAAATATTGTGGATTGGCCAGAGCGCCAACCCACAATGAGAGGAAGCCGAAAGGCACGGGTTAAAGCTCACGCAGGATGGCATGAGGTCTGGAACAGGACAATGTCTTGAGACTAGCAAAAAAGGTACGTAGCTTCTGGAATACTTAACTTTAATCCATAATTGGTAAACATCGCTCTTGACGGTACATGCATCACAAGATAAATAGCAAATGATAATGGCGCCTTGCTAGGTCGTAGCAAATGACGTAGCTGAAGGCTATGCTAACTATCGTCTCGGCAAATGAGAGCGTAATTTGTCAGTGAACCATCGCTAGCAAAGTCGGCTGTACAACTGGGGCGAGTGCTAGGAAGTCTCTCTAGACCTGCCGTGTGGCGGCGCTCGGTCTGCAATCACTGACCGTGGCGACACGCGGGTCCGACGTATACTAACGGACCGCGGCCGATTTAAAGGCTACCACCTAGCAAGTGTGGTGTCTGGCGGTGACACCACATTCCTCCCCCGCAAATCGGCGTACGGTTGTGTTATAAGGCTTCCGCCCGCCGTGGGGAGGATCCCATGTTGACGAATGCGACGAGGTGGGGAGCCTAACAACAGGCGAGGCTGCGCCACCCGCACCCTGCCATTCGGTCCGAGGGGAGCTAGGAAACGCCTGAAAACCTACTCCAGGGTGCACGCCAACATGCGGTGTATGCGTCCGCAGAAACACAGGAAGGGCCGAAGGGTCGACCTCCATCGGGTCGGGGCACCCGACGGGCGAAGACGCCATGTGGTCCGGAGCGGGCAAGAGGTCCATGTCGGAAGACAACTGGTCACGGGAAGCGATCGGCGGTGCGTGACCCAGGGAGGCGCACGGCGGCTGCAGCGACGCGTCCACTGCGGGCGTCGCCGGCGGGAGAACAGGCGGCGGCGCGTCGCCATGGGGCAAAATGGAAGGCATCGTCGGTAACACCTGGGGCTGAGGCGAGCCAGTAGATGGGTCCCCAGGGCGCTGACCGGACGGCACCGTCGCTGAAAGCAGACGGGGAGCGGCAGAACCCGTGCGACGACAAAGGCGCAGCTGATAGAGATGCCGACGCACCTCACCAGAGGCCTCCAAAACCAGATACATAGCGCGGCCGAGGCAGCGAAGAATGCGCCCTTCGAGCCAACGCCGTGAACCTCAAATAGTTACGATAGTAGACAACGTCGCCTGGGGCAAAAGCAGGTGTCTGCCGCTGCACAGGAAGCTGATGCGGCGGATGTAGCAAAGACATCAAGGTTCAATGAGGACGACCGTGGAGCAACTCAGCCGGCGAGCGACCATCTCAGGGCAAAAAGAGCAATAACGCGTCCTCCCGAGAATGCCACCTTTTCAACTTCAACATCTGGGACTTGAAAGTCCCGACCAATCGTTCAGCGGCACCGTTTGACTGCGGCGAAAACGGCGCGGACGGCAGATGTTGAATACCATTGGCCTTGCAGAATGACTGAAATTCTGCGGACATGAACTGTGGGTCATTGTCGGAAATAATAGTCTGTGGAAGACCTTCAATGCAAAAGATAGGGGATAACGCTTGGGTGGTGGCAGATGACGTCGTGGAAGACATCCGGACAACAAAAGGAAAATTACTGAATGAATCTACCACAACCAACCATCGAGCATTCCAGAATGGACCAGCAAAATCGATGTGTAAGCGTTGCCAAGGGGAAGTGGCTTTTGGCCATGCAAAGAATTTCCCCGGTGGTGCTGATTGTTGTTCGGCACACACCGTGTAAGGAGAGCACATATTCGCAATCGCGGCTTCGATTCCGAACCAAGCACAGTGCTGACGAGCAAGTTGTTTCATTCTCACTATACCCCAATGTCCTTGGTGGAGAAGCCGTAAGACAGAGGACTGTAACGAACGTGGGACCACAACCCTGGACTGATCATTATCAGAACGCAACAGCAAAACACCTCGTCGTACAAAAAGTCTCTCCTTGTGAGCAAAAAATCGGCGAACCAACGGATCCCCGATCCCTGACTTTGACAAGGGCCATTGCGTAGCAACAAAACGCAAAACAGTAGCAAGGACAGGGTCAGCAGCTGTGGCTGTAGCGACACGACGAAAATCAATCGGAAACGACCACGTCATCGGTTTCCGAATCAATGAACATGCAAGCAAGTTCGGAAGAATCGAATGCTCTATCCTCAGCAACAGGCAAACGGGACAACGCATCGGCGTTTCTGTGCTTAGCAGTGGACCGATACAAGATATTGTAGTGGTACTGCGAGAGGAAAATAGACCAGCGAATGAATTTCTGCGCTGTACGTGGAGGTGCAGGCTTGTTCGGATGAAAAAGCGATGTCAAAGGTTTGTGGTCTGTGATGATGGTAAAGTGACGACCATACAAGAAATCATGAAACTTAGTAACACCAAATACGAGAGCCAATGCTTCTTTCTCGGTCTGTGAATAATTTCTTTGCGCAGACGAGAGCAATTTGGACGCAAAGGCAATAGGGCGATCGTGCGATCCATCTTTGTGCGCAAGCACAGCACCGATCCCGAAATCCGATGCATCTACCATCAACAAAAGGGGTTTCTGGGGATCTAATGGCGTAAGGCAAGTAGTGGAAAGCAACGCCGATTTCAACTGGCGAAAGGTGCGTTCGGATTCCGTCGTCCAGACGAACGGAACACCTTTAAGGCGTAAGCGATGAAGCGGAGCTGAAATGGAAGAGGCGTGGCGCACATAGCAATGGTAATAGTTAATTTTTCCCAGCACACTCTGTAGCTGCTTCAAATTCTGCGGCGAAGGCAAGTCTTGTATGGCACGGAGGTGCTCTGGACTGGTATGTATGCCTTGGGCATTGATTACATGTCCCAGATAGGGTAAGTCATGAGCAAAAAACACACATTTGTCCTTCCGCAAGCGAAGACCATTTTGTCGCAAGACCTGAAATAATGTTGTGAGATTGGCTAAATTTTCTTCTTCCGTCTTTCCAGAGATCACAGTATCGTCCAGATAGTTTGCTGCAGTAGGGACCGACGCACAAACAGTTTGCAGATATTGCTGAAACAATGCAGGGGCGGATGCACACCCGAATGGCAGTCTTTTGAAGCGATACAAACCAAGATGCGTGTGAACCACCAAAACACGCTGGGATTCTTCCTCCACCGGTATTTGCAAGTACGCATCTGCTAGGTCCGACTTCGAAAAATATTTACCCGGGCACAGTTTGTCAAAAAGATCTTCCGGGCGGGGTAAAGGAAATGTTGCAATCACTAGTTGGGGATTCACTGTTGCCTTGAAGTCTACACAAAGTCTCAATTTTCCGGAAGGTTTGTGCAAAATTACTAAGGGTGATGCCCAGAGAGAAGCCTGCACACGTTCAATTACACCTTGTGATTCCAAATCGTTTAATGTTCTTGCGACCTCATCACGCAATGCGTGGGGAACATTGCGCGCTTTGAAAAATTTCGGTTGCGCGTTGACTTTCAGTTCCAAATGTGCTTTATAGTTCTTAGCGCAACCAAGGCCCGGTGCAAAAATGTCTGCAAATTCTTCACAGAGACGAGAAACATTGGCTGAAGGCACAGTCTGGTTCACTGATAGGACCTGATTGACTATAGACAAGTTAAACAACTGAAATAAATCCAAACCAAACAAGTTCACAGCAGAAGAAGAATGAAGGATGTAAAATGACACAAGTTTTGTTTGTCCCTTGTATGTTGCAAGAAGGCTACACTGTCCTAACACAGGGATTGCTTGTCCTGAATAACTACTTAACTTAACATTTGCGGCACGCAACGGAGGGGTGCCCAGCTGTTTGTACATGTCTTGATTGATCAGTGAAACTGCAGCTCCGGTATTGAGCTGGAAGGATATCACTGTGCCGTTAATGTCCAAATCCACAAAACGTTTATTGTCCTGTTGACGACAAGAGCGACTGTCTCGTGCAACGTGAACTGACACTGGTACAGAATCACATGCAACTTGACGGGATTTCAGGCGGTGTCGACGCACACTTTTTGTGGGATGAACACAGTCACTGAGAGAGAGGGTGGCACTGGGCAGAGTGGAATGAACTACATGAATTTCCATGGGCGAAGGTTGACGAGCCTGAGTATTCTTGGTTCGATTTCGGCGCGAAGCAAAGGGCCGGGAATGGTTGTGAGTGTCTGATCTGAGCTTTTTCTGGTAAACACTCTGAACATGTCCTTTTTTATTACAGAAAAAGCAAATAGCCTGGCGTGACGGGCAGTTCTCACGCGAATGTCTAGTAGCACACCGCGGGCATGATTTTAGCACTGCATTTGCTTGCTGGCGCGGGACACGTGGCGGAGAGCCAGGCGGCTTTGGCGCGGCCGGGCGCGAGGACTGTTTACTGTTCCATACAGCTCGCCTGGAGGGCCGGTTAACCTGACGCACAGCTGGCGAAGTTTCAAATGATTCCTCAGCAAAGTCAAGTGTGTCCTGTCGATCCAATATGTCTATCACTTGTTGAAGGGAGGGATTGACTAGTTTCAAAATCTGTTCCCTTATACGAACATCAGAAACGTTCCGTGCAATTGCACCACATACCATAGTATCTGAATAAGGGAGTCCACATTGACACTCAAAAACACAATCCCTAGTAAGGCCTTGCAAGGCTGCAACCCACTCCCGATTACTCTGACCCGCCGTACGTTTTGTACGAAAGAAGGTATACCTTTTTGCAACTACATTGACTGATTCTTTGAAATATGCATCTAATGCAGACAAAATTTCGTCGTAGGACAGAGTTGCTACGTCGCGTCGGGGAAATAATTTGACTATCACACAGTATGTGGCCACTCCAACGCAAGAAAGGAAAAAACGCTGCCGCTCATTACCTTGAATTCTGTAGGCGGCGAGATGGAATCCAAATTGGCGTGACCACTCCGTCCAGCTTACCAGTGCAGCATCAAAAGGACGAAAAGGTGGTGCAACAGCGTGTTGTGGCTGCGGTAGCGGTGGAGCGGCGGCTGCCGCATCGTTTTGCATCGCACGTTGACCCTGGACGAGCTGTCCAAGGGCATCCAATAAGGCCTGCGTCTGCTGATTCTGCAAGCGATAAAATTCGGACAGTACACCTGGAGATTGTGGCGAAGCCATGACACAAGTAAATCAGGGCAATATCAATACGAACGCAAAATTCTCGTCGCCAACTGTTGTGGATTGGCCAGAGCGCCAACTCACAATGAGAGGAAGCCGAGAGGCACGCGTTAAAGCTCACGCAGGATGGCGTGAGGTCTGGAACAGGACAATGGCTTGAGACTAGCAAAAAAGGTACGTAGCTTCTGGAATACTTAACTTTAATCCATAATTGGTGAACATCGCTCTTGACGGTACATGCATCACAAGATAAATAGCAAATGATAATGGCGCCTTGCTAGGTCGTAGCAAATGACGTAGCTGAAGGCTATGCTAACTATCGTCTCGGCAAATGAGAGCGTAATTTGTCAGTGAACCATCGCTAGCAAAGTCGGCTGTACAACTGGGGCGAGTGCTAGGAAGTCTCTCTAGACCTGCCGTGTGGCGGCGCTCGGTCTGCAATCACTGACAGTGGCGACACGCGGGTCCGACGCATACTAACGGACCGCGGCCGATTTAAAGGCTACCACCTAGCAAGTGTGGTGTCTGGCGGTGACACCACACGAAATGTCTGAGTACGTTCAGTTCTGCTCAGCTGTTTGAAAATCAAATAACGTAGGGGCTTACCAGCACAGTAATTCATTAATTTTTCTAAGGGGACGTTTCAAGTGTTAGTTGCAGAGGGTGACGGGATGCCCTTCCTGCCACCACCCCGAACCTCCCGGGACGGGAGTAGTGTACCTGAGATGTCTGTGTCTAGTGTAAGCCATGTAATAGTGCGAACGTTTTCAAATGTCTGCGAGTCGTGTAACTGAGGCGGAACGTGGGGATCAGCCCGGTATTCACCTAGCGGGATGTGGAAAACCGCTTAAAAACCACATCTAGGCTGGCTTGCATACCAGCCCTCGTCGATCCGGGGCCGGCGCGCCAACCCGAGTCAAGGAAGCAGCGCGTTAGCGCTCTCGGCTACCCTGGCGGGTACTGGCGAAATGCGATCAGTCTACAAAACACTACTGTGCATATCATAGAATGTTGCCCACGGACGTTGCACCCATAGTAGATAGCAGTACAAGGGGACACTGAACGTGTACAAAGAAGGGACCACGAATGGTCACACTTCTGTTTGACCCACGACAGGGAGTCTCAGATATGATGAATAAACTGCTGTGGCATACGCTGGCACATCGATGGTTTTCCACGAAAGCCTACGTAGGAGGTTTCAAAAATTAAAGTTAAATACTGACTCTAAAAATATACTAGAGCCCCCTACGTATCCCTCCCATAGAGAT
Source organism: Schistocerca nitens (assembly GCF_023898315.1). Classification (NCBI taxonomy): domain Eukaryota; kingdom Metazoa; phylum Arthropoda; class Insecta; order Orthoptera; family Acrididae; genus Schistocerca; species Schistocerca nitens. Next base: position 5,967,149 of record NC_064614.1, read on the forward strand.
CAAGCAGACAAGATCAGACTAATTACACCGCACAGACCGACGTTTAAGCAACCATTCCTCAACGCAATTATAATAGCAATAAGATCTTGTAACTGGTGTAATGGGAAGTGATGTTGTTACATCTGCCACAGACGGCCCCTGCCAGGCAGACTACATTCAAGACACTCCTATGTACCATATAACATACACAAGCACTTGCAGGCGCAACCAAGAGGAAAACAATTCTTCAAAATAAATAGAACTTCCTAGAGGCTAATGCGAACCTTTGTCTGCAGAGGTCGCCTCACAGACACAGGGAAGTTGGAGTACTCCGCCGGCCTCAGCTGGCTTTACAAGGCCAGCGCAGCAGCAGTACAGCCAGTTTCTCGCTGAGCTAGGACCAGCTCCGACGGACCTCACCGACGCTCTTGATGAAGGGGAGTCTACATGTTATTTGTTTTCTTTGTGTGTGTGTGTATATATAGTGATATTTCGAGAAGTGTAGTTCAGTTTCAATAAACGACATTATACTGAGTGTTCTACAATACTGAGTATTCTTCAGATGTCTTCCATACAAGTGACAGTGGTTTGCAGATTATGAATGTAGATGTCAATGTAGATCCTTCTAAACGGTTCTCAGTAAGGACCTGCCAGGAAGTTTTCAAGTGCGAGTGATGTTGCTATGCTGGCCAGAGTTAGCCAGCTCCTGTCGAAAATAGACTTTTGAGAAATGCTGGTAGGAAGTATCACTTTGAAATTAGTGGCGATAGCAGGGAACAAACGAAATTTGGACAAATGAAATGCAAGAAATCGACTTCTGAAACTGTTTATCAATAAGACATACATGCCAAGACAGTTTCCGGAAGAATGTGGAGCTAGCAAAATCGCCGAGTCGGCTTTCAGCACTTGTAGGATGCAAAAGGGAATTCGTATGCCCTCTGCAGGTGCAGATTGTGTTTTAAAGTGGTTGTCATTTCAGAAGTTGGGAGTACGTATTTCTCAGTTGTGTCGCAGAATGCGATGTGCTTTGGAGGGGATGGGGGGGGGGGGGGCGGGAAGGTAGCTCACAATTGAAACCCCTAAAAGTTGACTCCTCTACCTGAGGAATTATTCATAAGGTGTTGCATCAGTGTTTTCAGATTGGTACTAAGATTTATTGACGTCCGGACTAGTGAATGATCCTGACGGCAAAATACGTTTCTGCAGGCATAGAAGTGGATCGTCCACTGCTGTGCATCTGCCCTAATAGCAGCCCTTGGTGACTACAGTAGATTTTCTCAGGAAACAATTAGTGAACGATAGAATCAATTAAATAAACTGCATCAGATTCAGTGAAAATAACGTAATGAACAATATAGTCTGACACGGTCTTTCAAAAAGGATTATGAAGGGCCTTTATACGCTCAAGAGCCAAAGAAATTGGTACGACTGCCTAATATCATGTAGGGCCCCCGCGACCATGCAGAAGTGCCACAACACGACGTGGCATGGGCTCGACTAATGTCTGAAGTAGTGCTGGAGGGAACTGACACCATGAATCCTGCAGGGCTGTTCATAAGAGTACGAGGGGATGGAGATCTCTTGCGAACGGCACGTTACAAGACATCCAAGATATGCTCAATAATGTTCATGTCTGAGGATCTTGGTGGCCAGCGGATGTATTTAAACTCAGAAGAATGTTCCTGCAGCCACTCTGTAGCAATTCTGGACGAGTACGATGTGGCATTGTCCTGCTGGAATTGCTCAAGTCCGTCGGAATGCACAGTGGACATGAATGGATGCAGGTGATCAGACAGGATGCTTACGTACGTGTCACCTGTCAGAGTCGTATCTACACGTATCAGGAGTCCCATATCACTCCAACTCCGCACGCCCCTCATCATTACAGGGCCTCTACCAGATTTAACAGTCCACTGCTCTGACATGCAGGGTCCATGGATTCATAAGATTGTCTCTATAACCGTACACGTCCATCCCTTCGATGCAATTTGAAACGATACTCGTCCAACCAGGGAACGTGTTTCCAGTCATCGACAGTCCAATGTCGACCCAGGCGAGGCGTAAAGCTTTGTGTCGCGCAGCCATCAAGGGTACTCGAATGTGTTTCGACTCTGAGAGCCCATATCTATGATGTTTCGTTCAATGGTTCCCACGCTGCTGACACTTGCTCATGGCCCAGCACTAAAATCTGCAGCAATTTACGGAAGGGTTGCACTTTTGTCACGCTGAACAATGATTCTCTTCAGTTGGCCCTGTTCTTGCAGGATCTTTATCCTGCCGCAGCGATGTCGGAGATTTCAAAGTACCGGGTGGTCAAAAAGTCAGTATAAATTTGAAAACTGAATAAATCACTGAATAATGTAGATTGAGAGGTACAAATTGACACACATGCTTGGAATGACAGGGGGTTTTATTAGAACCAAAAAATTATAAAATTTCAAAAAAATGTCCAACAGATGGCGCTTCATCTGATCAGAATAGCAATAATTAGCATAACAAAGTAAGACAAAGCAGGAAATGCTCAATATATCCACCATCATTCCTCAACAATAGATGTAGTCGAGGAATAGTGTTGTGAACAGCACTGTAAAGCATGTCCGGAGTTATGGTGAGGCATTGGCTTCGGATGTTGTCTTTCAGCATCCCTAGAGATGTCGGTCGATCACGATACACTTGCGACTTCAGGTAACCCCAAGGCCAATAATCGCACGGACTGAGGTCTGGGGACCTGGGAGGCCAAGCATGACGAAAGTGGCGGCTGAGCACACGATCATCACCAAACGACGCGCGCAAGAGATCTTTCACGCATCTAGCAATATGGGGTGGAGCGCCATCCTGCATAAACATCGTACGATCCAGCAGATGTTTATCAGCCAGGCTGGGGATCATGCGATTCTGTAACATATCGGCGTACCTCTCACCCGTCACGATAGCAGTTACATAACCAGAATCACGCATTTCATCGAAGAAAAAAGGTCCAATAACGGTAGATGTGGTAAATCCAACCCATACCGTGACTTTCTCGTCGTGCAATGGAGTTTCCACGACAGTTCTTGGATTTTCGGTAGCCCAAATTCTGCAGTTGTGGGCGTTGACAGACTCTCGGAGCGTGAAATGAGCTTCGTCGGTCCACAACACGTTACTCAACCAATCATGGTTGTGTGTGATGTCCTTAAGTTAGTTAGGTCTAAGTAGTTCTAAGTCTAGGGAACCGAAGACCTCAGATGTTAAGTCCTATATAGCTTAGAGCCATTTGAAACATTTGAATCCTCAGTAGGTACTTCACGCATTTTTCTAAGCATCTTTCCATGTTCACTGTGCTCGCAGAACTGAAAAATCCTGGAGCCAATGTGGAACACATCATCGGATTTTTACTGTGGTTTTAATTTCGCGCCCGATCGGACCTTACTTACAGAATAACCCTCATAGCATTCGATTTAACTTCGCCGCGGCGTTGACTAATGTAATGTAATCAAATGTAACGCATATTAGGAACCCTTCGGTAGTGGTCCACAGCTCAAGGTCTCGCGGTCGCGTTCTCGCTTCCCGAGCACCGGGTCCCGGGTTCCACTCCCGGTGGGGTCAGGGATTTTCACCTGCCTCGAGATGACTGGGTGTTTGTGCTGTCCACATCATTTCATCTTCATTCATCAAGGTGACGAGACTGTATTGAGCAAAGGTTGTGAATTTGTAAGAGCGGTGATAACCGCGCAGTTTCTCCGTTACATACCGCTGCCATTCACTATTCGCAAAAACTCACCAAAAAATCGGAGTAGTTGCAGGGAAATAATACCAGCACCGATCATAACGCTATCGGCGATTTATATACACTGCCTAACAAGACAAGTCGAGCACCCAGAACACACAGTCGGGTGTTAACTTCCTGTGCGTACACTCCAGTTGCAGTTATCTTTGACCGGTAGGACGGCCACCGGAATACATTAGTTTTGTTGATGTTTAGTGTTGTTACCTGACCTAGTAGGGTATTTAAGAGGGATGAACAGCGTCAGATGTTGAGTGATCACTGAAGGACTCTGGGACGCAGCACAGTCGTTATAGCAACCCTATCAGCACGTGACAAAGTGTGAAAAGGTCCTCATTGTGGGGTCTCATTTGGTCTAGCTGATCGAATCGTGCAATATCCTAATATGTGGGCCATTGTAACGTGACAGTGGCTCGATGTATGTGAAGGCAGGCATTCTCGTCATCAATGTTCCCATCGACAATGTCAGACCACCACAAGAGAGGAACGTCCTGTTGTGCATCCAACACCACACCACAGAGGGTGGACTCAATGGGAAGCAAGAACCGCTGACGAATGGCGTCGAAATGTGTTCAGCGATGAATCGCGGTTCTCCACTACCGCGGATGTCTGTCGTCAGTGAGGTCCAAATCTTCCAACGTTTTCGTGGGGCATAGCGGTGCTACTCCTGACGTCATAGCGGAGGGAGCCAAAGGATATGACCTCAAGTCTTCGCTAGTAGAGGCAGAGGGAACACCGACAGCACAGTGGGACGTCACGGATTATGAGTCCTCATATGTTACCTTTCATGTGACAGTGTCGTGACACCATTTTTCAAGCGGACACATGTAGCACGTGTCTCCACGAACTGCCTGCGTGTTGCTGGAGTGCTCCTGCGGCCAGAAAGATCACCAGATCTGTCCCCGGTAGGGCCATCTTGGCGCTGAACTCTGTCTTACTGCCAGTGTCAAAGTACCAAGGACCTGTTACAACAATTGTGGGCCAGACAGCCTCAGGAGAGGATACAACGGGTTTACGACACCCTCATCTACCGAATCAGTGAAATAATCCAGGCCAGAGGGTACTCTATGATATTTCGGGATTGCAGCTGGATAATGTCGATTTCTTGCCAGAATATTTCGACTGGCAACCGTTCACGCCAGAGGGGGTGGAATGTAATACTGATAACTGGGCTCGTGCTACCAAGTTATCTGCAAATTGGAATCGGTTCTGTAGTCACCGAGATAACAGTACATATCCTTTCAACACGTGGTTTTTCATTTCGCTTCCTTCTCCTCCTCTGTGTGCTTCACGTAGTTTGTCTGTGTACCATCGTCAAGCCAACAGACACGAAGCGCTGGAACGTTGGCAATATGCTGCCCTGCGCTGCCATCTTTGTCACCAATGTATGCGCTACATCAGCTGCCGGATTTCTTCAACTGCGCAGGAACTCTCATGGCGTATTAAATTTCCTAAAAAGATACGATTTTAGTGCAGTTTCTCTGGAGTTCTTGGTAGCATAAGGACTCTCATGACGAGGATGTTAATTATGAAAAGGTTATATAAAATGTGTAATCAATGTAATTAATTACTAATTTGCGTATTTTGATATACCTGTTTTTTATGACCATGTACTCTGGTTAATTTTGTAAATAGAATTCCATTTCTTGATACTGTTAGGAATTTTGATGATTTTAGAATAGCTAAACCATTTTCTATGTTTTCTATGAATTTTAATATGTTGTCAAACTGTTTTATGTTGTGCAAGATGGCAGAGTGGAATAAGATTAGGAGTGCCTCCACTCAATTATTATGGTCTAAAAATTGATTTATGGTTAATTAGGCGAGTGCTAAATTTTGTTGATGTTTTGAGCATATGCATTTCCGCTGTTTCTTTTTTGGGACATTTTCTGAGTCTGTTTAGGTTACACGAACATCCTCAGACAATGTGGGGCACGTGTAACGCCGGAAATGCATATCCACCTATTTCCATCTATTGTACTATCATTTTTTTCCTTATTTTGTTACCTCAACATATGACATTTCTGTGTCTCTATATATTGTAATTGTTTTACTATTTGTATATACATATTTATGCATTTATGTCGATGTATAATTGGTTTGTTTTGTAAATATTATTTGTATTTTTACACTGGGTCTGGCCTAGGGAAAACTATGCTATCGAACGAATACATCGATAGGTCCTGTGGAGAACCAAAGTGTTTAGTATCTTTGGTAGTGTTAACTCTGCCGCGTGGAGCGCGGGCAGAGCAGAGTCTGGCTGGGGTAGTACGGTGGAGCGGGTGTGTTGTGTGACGCTCCCGCGAGTTGCCGCGCTTTCGGGGTTTGGCAGCATGTAATTGCGCTCGACATGCTATGTTAGTTTCTGAAATGGTGTCGCGGACGGGAAGCGTTGGCTGGCACACCTCAAGAGCCCGTTTCGGCTGGAGACCGTGTCGAGAAGAAGGCGCGCCAACATCCAGCTTCCGCAACAGCGACGGCCGACAATGAGTGACTGTCGCCACCTCCTCGATTGACGACTTCAAACCTTCAATCAACCAACAATGAAGACTGGTAACACGTAAAGTTTTAGAACTGTATGGCAGACCTCAGCTTTTCAAACTGTTAAATTTTTCTCACTAAATTACAGCAACGTAGAATGAACCTTTGTTGCTCATTGTCCCAATTGCATTACCAAGCAGGGTCCCTTCCTTTTCCGGAATGAACCCGAGTGTCGTTGAATTTCAGACGACAGCATTAAAGTAATATCATTCCATTTCACTGCTTTAATTTCAAAGTCCAGTTAAAGTATTCATAGCTGGCTATAATATTTAGATTACACAAGCACAAATTAAGAGTGCGAGTTTTGTTACCATATTTTAGCTTACCTGTGACTGCAGTTCAGCTTGGTACGTACTAAATTTTACTATTTTTAATTGTTCAGAATCATTTAATTCAAGTTCAAAGTTAAATCTCTTATTTCTAAATTGCGTAGATTCAAGTAGCTTTTGAAATGATTGTTGAGGCAGCCCAAGGTTAACCGTATTTTACTGAATTTCGATGTGCTTCAGAAACAAAGCTCACTATTAATTTCAGTCACTAAATTAACTTTCAATTTTCCGGTTTTATTAATTATTTTGCTAAATTAAGTCAGAGTGTAGCGAAATTTATTACTTCTGACAAACCTTCAGTTTTCACACTACACCTGTCAACCTTCAGTTGCCACGCTTCTAGTGCTAATTATATGGGTAATAACCCTTCTTTTTCAGTTACTATAGTAATTGTCCTTAGGACTGGCGACCGTGATTTCCCCCAAATCTCAAATATCTAATTACCGCTAGTTAATTGTTAACGTAACGGCCGCACATTTACTTTCTTTATTAACTTTACCCCTTTTCTCAAAATTAATTTCCGCCGTTACACGTGCCCCACATTGTCTGAGGATGTTCGTGTAACGTAAACAGACTCAGAAAATGTCCCAAAAACGAAACAGCGGAAATGCATATGCTCAAAACATCAACAAAATTTAGCATTCGTCTAATTAACCATAAATCAATATTTAGACCATAATAATTGAGTGGACACACTCCTAATCTTATTCCACTCTGCCATCTTGCACAAAATAAAACAGGTTGACAACATATTAAAATTCATAGAAAACATAGAAAATGCTTTAGCTATTCCAAAATCGGCAAAATTTGTAACACTATCAAGAAATGGAATACTATTTGCAAAATTAATTAGAGTACATGGTCATAAAAACAGGTAGATCAAAATACGCAAATTAATTATTAATTACATAGAATACACATTTTATATAACCTTTTCATAATTATTATCTCGTCATGAGAGTCCACTTAACGCTAAACAAGAAAATAATATTCAGCAGATCGACAAAAACATAAATATTGAGAGCAGAATTCTTTCTCATCAGCTGTCCGGGAAGAAAAACTATTCCGCCTTTCGTACTCGCAAGTACAAAGAACGCCGACAGCGGCACAAGAGCCGACAGCGGCACAAGAGCCGACAGCGGCTCCGCCTCGCCAGTATTGTTGCGCCCGCCTGTGCGGCACGCTTGATCTCACTCGCCTGTGTAACGGCATTTCCAGAACGTCCGTTTCACTGAATTCTTTCGGAAAAACTCACTCCCGAGTAATCTCAAGGAGTCCATTAACACTATCACAGTGGATAACTCAACACTGTCCATCATCACACGCATGCACTAGCCTGAAACTTAAAACAGCGTCTAAGTACATCGGCAATGACTAGTGAAACACACATTCATGAAATCTTACAGCTAGTTACAAAATCATATTTACATTGCTTCATCTACTGTGACTCAGCTGAAAATTTAAACTAGCAGCTCGGATTTTTCAACTCACAAATAATTACTCTCTCTTAAATCATTTAGTAAAATTAATTACTTATTAATTACAACTTCTTTAATGTCCTCTTGGTCAGGCAAAAGCATGGCAGTCTAGAAAATCATTTAAATCTCACACTCTTTATTTACATAATGTACAAATTACCCATTCTGTGGTATTAATCAATCCTAGGTTGGTACAATTGCAAGTCTACAATGTTCCGTATACCTAATAGTTCTCCAGAGCTTGGATACTCTAAGCAATAAACATTTGTGTGAGATATACCCATGACTTTATATGGTCCATTATAAACAAACTTAAATTTAGAGATTTCATCGTTTATCTCGCTCCATTTCTCATGAGCTTTTACAAGTACTAAGTCTCCGATTGCAAACTTAGCAAAACGCGCTTTAGCGTCATGACGACGTATGTGAGCATCGGCTTTTAGCTTCATTACTTCTCGTAAACGATCTTTTTTCACCCCAATACTAATGTGAATCCTTGGAGGGAATTTGATTATCTCTTCCAATTCACTTTCAACACTTTTGTCAATGCCGAGATTCCTCACGTTACGGCAGTTCAAATTCATCCCTACGTCAATGTCATCCGGCGAGTTAACAATGTGTATAGGCTGGTATTGCCTATGCACACCGTCTCCTGCTTCGTCAAAACTAACTACTATTGCTTTATCTTGTGACGTACATGTCAAAGTTTTGCTTTCGCAATTAATCACTGCACGGTACTTTAATAGCCAATCTAACCCGATAATTACTTCCGTAGTTAAGTCTGGCACGACGACAAACACTTGTTCAAATCGTGCCCCACATATCTCGAAGTTGACAAAAATCTGTTTTGTGACCGGTTTACTGACCTTCCCAGTAGCACCGATAATTTTCACTCCTGTTACTGGCATAACTACAATGCCAGGTCTGTCTTTCAGTAACTCAAATATTTTCCCAGATACAGCACTCAATTCTGCACCGGTGTCAATCAGCACGTTTAGTTGTAGGTCGTGCATATTAACAGACACTACTATCTGTCTACACTTATCCTCGACTGTTTCTTTATTTTCCCACAATAAATCCTCGTCTATATCCAGGTCATTCCGGAAAAAATTATCCGACTTTGATCCTAAATCCGGCTTATCTGGCGGCTTTTTCAGCCTGTGTTCACATACATTTTTAATTTCAACACGTTTGTCCTGAGGCCTAGTCTGTAACTTCGCCTCCAATACCGAAACCTTATCCTATAACTCGTCAACTAGTGAGTGTTGTTTGCTATCAATTCATTAATTGCCACTTTCGTTGATTCCTCTTTGGTCAGATAGATCTCATCTGCCAATCTACCTGGAGGAATGTGCCCAGTAGTATCTGCAATTACTTCCTCTGGATCTGCGCAACCCACACTGCTACCGTCTGACCGTATAACGTCAGCTCTAACCTCATACACGCTGTAATCTACGTGCTTTTCTACCAATCGTGTCCGGTTATCACAAACATTTTCGTAATCTTTCTCCTTAATACTCTCGCAATGTTTAAACTGGAGTTTTGCGTCGGATGGGTCGGCCAATTCTAACACTATAACTTTCGGTAAAGTCTGCCGGTCAGGGCCAGAACTTCCCGTCACTACTTCAACATCCAACTCCTGCGGGACGAAAAGCGACGAATCTTGGTCGTGCTCCCCATTAACATCAACTATTTCTGGTAAAGTCTGCCGGTTAGGGCCAGAACTTTCTATCATTTCACAAACACTATCTTCCTGCGGGACGAGACGCGGAAAATCCTGCACGCGCTCCCCATAAACACTTCTCCCATACAGGCCCCTATAATCTCTTAGTTCGTCGTATAAGCGACCGAACTGCCTTAACCAGACCTCATTCCTCTCTGCATCCCCTCGCTCGATGACGGACGTTTTATCCGACATCTGATCTTCTCTCGACACTTGCGAATCATTCTTAAACTCAATCTCCAGTTCCGCTGTGGGTATTATAGTTGCCACTTTATAATCGATTTCCGGAACACTACTTAAATTGTTCTCACTAACAGTGAATGTATTTTCTACTGCCGTGTATACAGCTGATCTACTACTTGTGGGCGCACTCCTTTCTCCAAACACTGGCACACTCTCCCGCCGTTCATTATTCCATACGGAATTTTCATAACGACGACAACTGGGTTTTCTCTTGTTATTGGCCCTCCAAAATTTCTCCACGCCCGGTCGGCCCCTCACCGGCGCGGCTAATGGTTTCCCTGTCTCGTCCCAGCAGATACGCTCCCCGGATGCTGCTGAGGCGGCTGATCACATCCTCTGGCGTTATTACTATTCTGCGAAGCCCGTATCACGCTAGTATGATACTGGTTTCCGTCATTCCTGTTATTATTTGTATTGTATCGATTGTAATTACGGCCCGAACCACTATTGTTATTGCTGCCATGGTTGCGGTATGCATTATTCCCATGGTTATCGTTGTTGTGGTTCCCGTTGTTGTTACCACGGCCTCTACCACTGTCGCGATTATTGCGCCAATTGTCCTCGTCGTCAACTCTTTACAGGAAGTCATTGATTGTCTTGTAATTGCATCCTACGTAGCGTTTTGTATCATCTGGAAGCTTCTTGTAGAGTTCCCAGACTATTTCGGATTCCGTGTGGCGATCACGCAAATATTCCAACTTGCGGATCCAGCCCTCACAAAACTCCTTCATCGAGCAGCGCGAATTCGCATCGAAAGGCCTCGATACGACAAATTCGCGCCAGACACTTTGCTGTTTTTGCTCTGACCAGTATTCAGCCAGAAACTAATTTTTAAACTCGTCAAAAGTCAGGTTCGTAATGTTGAGGTTTAAGCACAACGCTTGGCATCACCAGCCAGCACATCAATAACCGCATTAATTTTTCTCTCATTAGTCCATGATCTGGGTAAAACTCTATCACAATTTTTAATGAAATCCGTCGGGTGTATACCGCCTTTTTTCAAGGGGTCGAACCGCTCCTCTTTCGTCAACAATTCCGAACTATGTGCACAGATTCGCACATAGCTCTGTTTTTCGTCAAGTTTCTTTTCTAATTCCGACACTCTCGTAATTACTTGGCAAGTGGTTGTCGCAAGCCTTTCTACTTCCTTTTTTTTCTCTTCGCAGGTATTAGCCTGCTTCGTCACTTTGGTATCTACTTCGGATACTAAAGCCTTTAAAGTTTCCACCTTCTTTTGATCCTCTTTTTTCACTAATTGAATTTGTTCCGTCACCTTATTCTCGATGATCGGAGCAACTGATTCTCCTACACTTTTCTCGATTCTGCTAATTTCGGAATAAAAACGAGTATTTATGCTCACAATTTCCGCCTGAACGCCTATCATTTCCTGTTTAAGATTTCAGTATTAATCACAACAATATCTTCTTTGATTTTATCAACTTTTGTGTTAACAACTCCAACATTGTTGTTAACAACATTAATAGCTTTGTTCTGATTGTCTAGCTTTCGTTCAATTTTTTAGACTGAGCTTCTTGCTTGGCAGCCTGAGTTCTTGCTTGGCACACAGAGCTTTAATTTCTGCCGATTGACTCTTGATTTCATTAATCAAAACATTCAATAAATCAGGTAAATTCCCGGAAACTACCGGTTTTACTTCCGTAGCAGCTTCCTCTTTAATTGTCCCCCCGTATTCGTCATCAAGGGATTCAGATTCGATTTTCACTTCCGATTCCGAAACATTTTCTAAAGTTTGGAATTCCATTTCTGCTATTTGTTGCGTTTCGGCAGTCGCGTCTTTCATGCTAGCCGCCTGCCCCTGAACAATGGGTACCGCGGTACGCGTTTCCCACTGTTCGACTGATTGTTCCGTATCCAAGTCTACCAAATTTCGGCAGTTGTTGCCTTCACTCATTTTAATAATTTTCAATATAAATGCCAAATCTCAAATCTAATTACGATTCCTCACACTAATATTCTCGCTGACGTATCGACCATTTCGTAACCAGTACTTTGTTACGAGATTTGCACAATGCAAAATTCGTGTCCAGAACAACCTCAAATCTGAAGATTGTCCTGCCACCAGGTCGCCACGTGTAACCTCCCCCTCACTTATCGACCTTAATGACAGTGAAAAATTAAACCGCGTGTACCTAATGGAAATTTGGGAAAAGCAATCGTCACCGAAGTTAATCTGTCGGTAAAGAGGGAGGAAGGGTTACATCTAAATGAAACGAATAATGCAAATTAAACTGGTGGAAATTAATTTTGAAAAGGGGTAAAGTTAATAAAGAAAGTAAATGTGCGGCCGGTACGTTAACAATTAACTAGCGGTAATTAGATATTTGAGATTTGGGGGAAATTACGGTCGCCAGTCCTATGGACAATTACTATAATAACTGAAAAAGAAAGGTTATTACACATATAATTAGCACTAGAAGCGTGGCAACTGAAGGTTGACACGTGTAGTGTGAAAACTGAAAGCTTGTCAGAAGTAGCAAATTTCGCTACACTCTGACTTAATTTAGCAAAATAATTAATAAAACCGGAAAATCGAAAGTCAATTTAGTGACTGAAGTTAATAGTGAGCTTTCTTTCTGAAGCACATCGAAATTCAGTAAAATACAGTTAGTTTTGGACTACCTCAACAATCATTTCAAAAGCTACTTGAATCTACGCAATTTAGAAATAAGAGATTTAACTTTGAACTTGAATTAAATGATTCTGAAGAATTAATAATAGTAAAATTTAGTACGTACCAGGCTGAGCTGCAGTCACAGGTAACTAAAATACGGTAACAAAACTCGCACTCTTAATTTGTGCTTGGCAATCTAAATATTGTAACCAGCTATGAATACCTTAACTGAACTTTGAAATTAAAGCGTGAAAGCGATTGATGCTGGCGTTTGAATTTCAACGACACTCGGGTTCATTGCGGAAAAGGAAGGGACCCTGCTTGGTAATGCAATTGGGACAATGAGCAACAAAGGTTCATGCTACGTTGCTGTAATTTTGTGATTTGAACAGTTTTAAAAGCTGAGGTCTGCCATACAGTTCTAAAACTTTACGTGCTTCCAGTCTTCCTTGTTGGTTGATTGAAGGTTTGAAGTCGTCGATCGAGGAGGTGGCGACAGTCACTCATTGTCGGCCGTCGCTGTTGCAAAAGCTGGATGTTGGCGCGCCTCCTTCTCGACACGGTCACCAGGCGAAACGGGCACTTGATGTGCGCCAGCTAATGCTTCCCGTCCGCGACACCGTGTCAGAAACTATCATAGCAAGTCGAGTGCAATTACATGCTGCCAAACCCCGAAAGCGCGGCAACTCGCGGGAGCGTCACACAACACACCTGCTCCACTGCACTACCCCAGCCAGACTCTCCTCTGCCCGCGCTCCACGCGGCAGAGTTAACACTACCAAAGATCCTAAACACTTTCGTCCATCACACGACCTATCGATGTATTCGTTCGATAGCATAGTTTTCCCTAGGCAAGGCCCAGCGTAAAATACAAATAATATTTACAAAACAAACCAATTATACATCGACATAAATGCATAAATATATATACATATACAAATAGTAAAACAATTACAATATATAAAGACACAGAAATGTCATATCTTGAGGTAACAAAATAAGGAAAAAAATGATAGTACAATAGATGGAAATAGGAGGATATGCATTTCCGGCGTTACACTCCGACGGGAGGGACCGCGCAATCCGTGCAAGGCGCCCTAAACCGCGCGGCCACTCCGCGCGACTCTCAGACTGTCGTTTAGTAAACAAAATACCAGCTATCCGAGTACTGGACCAGATTTATGACTGGATTTAGTATTTTCTAAGAGGTGGAACACAATAAGTTATTCTCAACGGGATGAAGTCAACAGAGGGATAGGTAATTTTTAGATTCAAAAAAATGTTCAAATGTGTGTGAAATCTTATGGGACTGGACTGCTAAGGTCAGCAGTCCCTAAGCTTACACACTACTTAACCTAAATTATCCTAAGGACAAACACACACACCCATGCCCAGGACCAGCCGCACAGTCCATGACTGCAGCGCCCCAGACCGAACGGCTAATCCCGCGCGGCAGTTTCTAGATTACCTCAAGGGAGTGTTACGGGGATGCTACTATGTACAGTGTCCGTACTTATTATAAAACTCTAACGGCCATTGGGGCAATTCCAACCAGACTTGGTACACATATCACTTACTGTCTGGAAAGAATTCTTGTGGCGCTAACAACCACCTATCTATCAAAAGGGTTGGGGTGAGGGCGGGGGGGGGGGGGGGGTTGCAGGTGGAGTGTAGCCCTCGACGTGCGAATATCCATGATTAATTCGTCCAGTATTTGAGAATGGGAGCACTTAGTGACTTGCAACAAACTTTACACATAATTTCAAACTGGTGGGAAACTTTTTCTCGCTGACAACCGACAAGAAATGATGAAAAGAAAAAAGTTTATCGCTTACAACATTTTCGTTGTTCATACCCTAAAACTGCAAAATCATACACGAATTTTATTACTTCTTTATTACTCACTATACTCGTGACACATTTTGCAGTACTCAAATTTACCACTGAATAAACCTGCAAAATTAAATCATTGTACGACTCACAGTTTAGGCGATAAGACGTCTAAAACACTGACATGTGTGGAAAACTGACGCATCATGCATGACGTTTAGATCTACTACTTCTTTGCTACTAACTCTATTCGCAACACATTTCGGGGACAGTATCCACATATGCTGCTGCATGTACTTACAAAATCATATCACTGTACGACATGCAGGACGGGAGATAGGACATCATAAACATTGAGCTGCGTGAGAACGAAACTGCAGGTCGAAATTCACTAGAAATACAGGAGGAATATGTGTGCAGGTTTGTGTGAAATATGTTAAATATATGTGAATGTATGTGACGTGTGCGTATGCAGACAAGGCCGCAGATAAAAATCTGTTCAAATGTGTGTGAATTCCTAAGGGACCAAACTGTTGATGTCATCGGCCCTAGACGTTCACACTACTTAAACTAACTTAAATTAACTTATGCTAATTACAACACACACACACACACACCATGCCAGGGGAGGCCTCGATCCTCCGGCCGGAGGGGCCGCTCAGTCGGTGAGATGATGCCTGTAACTGCGCGCGGAAAAAATCTCTTCCTAAACCCCTTGATCGATTTCAAATACACTTGGTACACATATTACTTACTCTCTGAAAGGAAGTACTGTGTGGATAAGGACAAGCAACCTACAATTGTGGTGCTTGTGACAACATGGAGAGAGAGAATGGAGGGAGGAAGAGATGGGGAGACGGGGAAGTAGGAGTGGCGACAGATATGGGATAGGTGGTGATGAACAGAGGGGCGGGGGAATGTGAAAATGGATAGAGTGTGGAAAGAGAAGGAGATCGACAGAGAGAAAGGGGAGGAGGGCATGAAAAGAGGGAGAGCGTGATATGAACAGAGAGAGAGGGGGCAAGTAGGAGATGGAATAATACAGGTGAAATACAAACACACCAGGGTAACGCAAAAGGGTACTCAGTTATTATATATACTGTATCAGTGATTTATTGGATATTGTCGAAAGCTCTTTCAAGGTTTCTGCAGAGTATACAGTAGCTTATAGGAATCTTGAAACACATTCTCAGAAATCACTTCCTCAAATTATGGCCTATGTTTAACACTAGCAGACTTCCATTGGCCAGGAGCGCCCTTTTTACCGGTGCATTTTATGTTATCCTTGCTCCGTACATCATGAGCTATTTTGTTGGCAAGGTAGCAGTACAGTTTTTGAGCTCTTAAGCTCCGTCTAGTACCATGGAAGTCATTCCCTCATGTCTTAACAGATGTACTATCATCTTGTCGCTTCTCCTTATCAGTGTTTTCCACATGTTCCTTTCCTCTCCGATTATGCGCAGAACCTCCTCATTCCTTACCTTATTAGTCCACCTAATTTTCAACATTCGTCTGGTAGCACTGCACCTCAAATGCTTCGGTTCTCTTCTGTTACAATTTTCCCAAAGTCCATGTTTTACTACCATACAATGCTGTGCTCCAAAAGTACATTCTCAGAAATTTCATCCTCAAATTAAGGTCTACATTTTTTTAGTAGACTTCTCTTGGCCAGGAATGCCCTTTTTGCCACTGCCAGTCTGCTTTTGATGCCCTCCTTGCTCCATCCGTCATTGACTATTTTAGTGCCTCGGCAGCAGAATTCCTGAATTTCATCTACTTCGTGGCCATCAATCCTGATGTTAAGTTTCTCGCTGTTCTCATTTCTATTACTTCTCATTACCTTCGTCTTTCTTCGACTTAAGCTCAATCCATACTCTGTACTCGTTAGACTGTTCATTCCGTTCAGCAGATCATGTAATTCTTCTTCACTTTCACTCAGGATAGCAATGTCATCATCGAATTGTATCATTGATATCCTTTCACCTTGAATTTTAATTCCACTTCTGAACCTTTCTTTTATTTCCATCATAGCTTCTTCGATGTACAGATTGAACAGTAGGGGCGAAAGGCTACAACCTTGTCTTACACCCTTTTTAATACGAGCACTTCGTTCTTGGTCGTCCACTATTATTATTCCTCTTGGCTGTTGTACGTATTGTACGAGGGCCATTTTTTTAGAACCTCCGATAGGCTATAAATAAAAGACAAGTTCATAGAAAACAATTATTTTATCACACAAAGTTTTGCACACTTATGGCTACTTTCGAACATAATCACCAAAAAGATTGAGACATTCATCGTAGCTGTGGACAAGCTTTGCAGTACGTTCTTCGAAAAATGTTGCTGCCAATGATTTCAAATGAGCATTGACGTTATTCTTTGTAACCTAAATGTTCCGTAACGATAGAGTGTACTACAGATCTTGAAACTTCCGGAATTTCCATAGACAAAGCAATTTGGTGAACCTACAATTTTCTCTAGCCATTCTGTCAACTCGTTCAGCGAGGTCGGTAGTAACGACGGACTTACGTCCATGGCGCCCTTCATCGTGCATGTCATTTCAGCCGTCTTTAAACTTTCGCTCCATTCAGGCACAACACCATCAGTCATGAAGCCATCACTGTGCACTCGGCCACTCTCCTATCAATTTCTGTTGCACTATTCCCTTCTGCTTACAGAAATCGAAGAGAAACCATGACGGCAGCCATGTTTACGTGGCTGTATTGCAACGCAGGCTGATGCCTTGAGGTCGGAAATGGCGGAGTGTGTAGTGTGAGAGTTGCGCAGTAGCCAACGGCGCATGTTCGCTTTCTACCGCTCCGGCCCTCGTATATGACCCATCTCTCCCTATAGCTTACCCCTACTTTTTTCAGAATATCGAACAACTTGCACTATTTTACATCGTCGAACGCTTTTTCCAGGTCGACAAATCCTATGAACATGTCTTGATTTTTCTTTATTCTTGCTTTCATTATCAAACGCAACGTCAGAATTGCCTCTCTCGTGCCTTTATCTTTCCTAAAGCCAAACTGATGGTCATCTGGCGCACCCTCAATTTTCTTTTCCATTCTTCTGTATGTTATTCTCGTAAGCAACTTGGATGCATGAGCTGTGAAGCTGATTGTGAGATAACTTTCGCAGTAGACGGCTCTTGCTGTCTTGGGAATTGTATGAATGATGTGGTTCCGAAAGTCACATGGTATATCGCCACTTTCATACACACACATCATGCGGGGCGGCGAACTGAATATAGTAATATTGGCAGTCGTTTACAAGAGCCTGAAACATATTTTTACGTTCAGCCAGAAAGCGATGGAAACATATTGACCATATCTTCTAGTCTGGAAGTCCACATTCTTCTTGAGCTCACTGAAAGAACTGTTTCTAATCTCTATTTATTCAGAGCGATCAGGAACTATAATTATAAATAGAAGTTTTGAGCTCTAGCTGGTTAATGTATTCAGTAAAAGTTCACACACACAATTATAGTAATATTCCTGATAATAATAATAATGCCTTCTCTTCCGTGAAATATAAGCGATCCAGGACGGTGTACACTCCTCGCGAGTTCACTTGCTATTTGTACCGAAATCATGCTCCTAGTTGCAGCCTGGCTGTGACGTCATCCGAGGCAGCGCATAAGCCGGCGCTTGACTGACGCCGACCTTGCGATAGCTGGGTGCGAGGTGTCTGCCTATTGCCTCTCTGGCCGTATTTATATACGGGCGCAGCAGGCGGCCAAACTGAACATCTGCCGTCACCCGCTGTTTGGCCGCTTTCCCGGACTCTGCATCTTCGTAATTTTCGTATGAATGGAGCTAAGTTGGCTTTAATTACAGAAAAGTTTTAGCTAGACTGCATTTAAACTTTGCCGACTAGAATTTTTAGAGCAGAACCGGCAGTGGAACATGATCTCTGAACTATTTCTTTAAGAGACCTTGTATTGATTGGTATTTACACCAAAGTCTTGAAATTTGTTAAGGCTTTATTATTTAATGGCTGTAATCAAGTGCTGTAGTCAGAACTTTCTATCATTTGTATAAATGATATTTAATATATTATAGATAAGGAAGTGTTTGTTCCAGATTTAGATTTTAGTAAATTACTTGAAAACTATTAGGGGTAGTTTAATGGGATCACGTAGTTAATGTTTTTATATCAAACTGAAACTTCATACCAATTTTCATCTTTCTAAGTCTAATACTTAGGGCCCTCAATATTTCGTAAAAACACTGATTTTGACGAAAATATTGCTCCTAACAAGTGGTGACTTGTAAAGTTGACTGTGACGTATATGCACATTCTGAACAGTTTTTGAATTTCTAGCTTTATTATTTAGCGCCATCTATTTTTTTATTTAGAACGATTTATTTGGGGAAACGTACTCATCTCATCATTCTGAGATTTCAAAATTTTAACATTAATGTATTGAAGTATATGTTGACAAAGTATGGAAGAGCTACTTCAATTTTTTATTCTTGGACTATGCTGCAATACTTGGTATGCTACGCACAGGCGCGTTATGATGGCGTGGCGCTAGTAGAAGTTAGTCCCGGCACACTCGCTCGCCTTTGTATCTCTCAAATGGTACAGCGCCTGTTACGCCACAACTAGCCACTTTTTTCAATGATTTTAGAGATTCCGATGGGTTTTTACCTATTCCTTCTGCCTTTCTTACAAAACTCTTTCAATTCTGATTATATATTTCTTCCCTGTCGACTCCTGTTTCCTCTTCTGTTGCCTTATCATACAAGTCCTCCCCCTCAAAGAGGCCCTCAATGTACCCATTCCAACTATTCGCTCTCTCCTCTACATTGCATTCTTGATGTTACCGTCCTTGCTTTTGATTTCACCGGAGGCTGTATTGACTTTTCTGTACGATTCCGCAAGCATTTCTTTTTCGATTTCCTCGCGTTTTTCATGCAGCCAATTCGCCTTAGCTTCCCTGTACTTCCTATTTACTTCATTCGTAAGTGACCTGTATTTCAATATTCGTGAATTACACTAAACATTTTTGTACTTACTTCTTTTGTTGATAAACTGAAGAATTTCTTCTGTTATACATGGTTTCCTCGCAGTTAGCTTCCTTGTACAAACGTTTTTCTTTCCAAATTCTGTTGCGCCTTTTTCTAGATATGTTTTTTCCTCTTCGAGTGACTTGCCTACTGAGCCATTCATTATGGCAGTAACTATAGCCTCAGGGAACTTCAAGTGCATCTGATGACTTCTTAGTATTGCCGTGTCCCATCTCTTTGCTCACTGATTCTTCCTCGCGAGTCTCTCAAACTTCAGCCTATCTCCATTATTACTAAATTGTGTTCTGTGTCTATATTCGCTCCTAGGCATGTCTTAAAATCCAATATCTAACTTCTGAATCTCTGCTATGATGTAATCTAAATGGAATCTTCCCGCATCTCGCACCATTCTTCAAGTATACCTGCAAGTCTTGTAATTCCTGAATCGAGTATTCACTATGACTAGCTGCAACTTATTGCAATAATCCGTTCGCCTTTCTCCTCTCTCATTCCTACTACCAAGCCCACATTCTCCTGCAACCCTTTCTTCAGCACTTTCCCCCACAACAGCATTCCAGTCCCCTACGACTGTCAGATTCTCATCTCCCTTTATGTGCTAAATCACCTATTCAATATGCTCTTGTAGTTTCTCTACCTCTTCACGTTCTGCTCGCAACGTCAGCATGTGTACCTAAACTAATGTTGTTTGTGTTTGTATGCTGTCGATTCTGATGAGAACAACCGTGCACTGAACTGTTCACAGCAGCCGACTCTCTACTTTCCCTTCCTATTCATAACAAATCCTACTTCCGTAACACCAATTTCTGCTGCTGTTGATGTTACCCCATAAATCGAGCTAACAGTAACTCGTAAAAGCAATTAGGTACACAGAATTACCTTATAAAATTTTATTGCTGCATCACCCAACACTATTCTAATTTGTGTAGGTAACAGGATCATCAAGTAACTAATTTTCTGACCACGTCTTCCCTCTCTTAAGCATGTATCACACGTTTAGCGTATATGCAAATTTCACATACGAAAACGCCACGGAAAAAACCGGTTAAGTCCATTCAACTAGAAAACGTGTTTCTGGTAAATTCCGGTGGCCTGCCGTCGGTGTTACAAGGCAATTAAAATGACTCTCATATAACGTGGCAAGGCACCGAGATACAAAAGGTTTTACTTTTAGTGGTTCTAAGTCGATTTTTTAACGGAAAGAATGAGGCAGGTCCAAGGTTTGCTTCAACTGGTTGAGTTTCTTACTCTGTTTCATTATAGTTTCATTGAGTTTCTTACTCTGTTTCATTGTAGTAATATTTTATAATTTGAAGTGTGATAGTAGTGTGGTCACCTTAGGAACTTTAAAATGTGTGGATCATCAGAAGATGAAGGTGAGAAGCTGAAAAAGTTATGATAGAATTAGTAATGTAATTCTTCAAGCTTTCCCGGCGAGGCGTTGTCATGAGGATTAATCGGGTTTCTGCCGGATATTGGCGTCTTTCTTGCACAATATTTCAACTCACTGCGTGACTCGCAGTCTTCTTCAGGCGCTGTCTGATACTGACTCCAGCGTGGAACGAGTCCGGTATTTATGCCTACTTTGTGCCAGGCGTTCCCTCTGCGGTCTGCGCCGCGTCTGGCGCTCTGTCTGTGGTGTGCGCCGACCAATAGCAACGGCTGTAGCGTTTTCTTCTAGCCGCGGCTGTTCCGAACGCTGTGCGCGTACTTTGTGGTTATTACCCGTTGCCAGTATAGCTGAATTAAGTTCTGAATAGCATACAAGTTGTGCTAGACGTTATATCTTCCGATTGTCGTCATTTGAGTCCTTCTGTGAATTAGGACGTTCTGTTACTGTGCTGTGTCGTGTTAGGCGTTCCGTCCGAAGTTCTTGCCCCCCAGGAGCAGCTGCAGCGTCATTTTCGGGCCGATTGTGTTCGAATCGTCGCTCGAGACTCGGAAGAGCGTCCTCAGATACTTTGTCTGCTGTCTGAGGCGCCATTTCTCGTACGTCCTTAGTTACATGTACTGGGCTGTCATCTCTAATTCCATCCTTATACTTGTGTCCCTTGGGGTATTTATGTCGTCTACGTTGCGTCTTCAGAAGATCGAGTGCTGGATTCCAGGCCCAGCTCAGCTGGAAGCCGGTGTCCCGGTTAATGAGATTCTCCGCAACCTTAATCTCAGCAGATTCTTTGATGACGCTGTCCCAGTACCTCGATGTTTGTGTTAAAATCTTGGCATCATTATACTTCATAGAATGATTGAGTTCTGAACAATGTTCGGCAATCGCTGTTTGGTCGCCTGTCTCAGTCTCGTGTGCCTCTGGTGCTCTTTGCACCTGATGTCAACGCTCCTGGTCGTCTGACCGACGTATGCCACACCACGTTCACGTGGTACGTGGTAAACTCCCGGTATCTGTAGACGCAGGTCATCCTTCACACACCCTAGCAGAGCCTTAATCTTGGTGGGTGGATGGAACACGCTTTTAATGGTATGTTTGTGGAGAATTCTGCTGATTTTGGCACATATCGGCCCAACATATGGCAAATGTACAACCTTTTGCGTTTTTTCTTGTATCTATTCAGGAACCTCTCGTGGGGAAACAGGGCGCAGCGCCTTCTGAAGATCTCGAGAAGAGTACCCGTTTCCGTTGAACACGGATTGTAGATATTATATCTCCGTGAACCAGTGTACTGAGTACACCGTTTTTCTGTGCCTGGTGGTGGCGATTGCTGTCCTGCAGGTACAAGTCGGTGTGAGTGGGTTTGCGGTACACACCGTGACTGAAGGTACCATCTCCCTTCCTCCTATCTAGTACATCTAGTAAAGGGAGTAGCCCTTCCTTCTCCAGTTCCATGGTGAATTTAATGTTAGAGTGGCGTAAGTTTAGGTCGTCCAAGAAAACATCGAGCTTTTCCCTCCCGTGGGGCCATATGATAAAGGTGCCATCCACGTATCTAAAAAAGCATTTCGGTTGATCTGGGGCCGATGTAAGTGCGTCTTCTTCAAATCTTTCCACAAAGATATTGGCCACCACCGGTGAGAGCGGGCTATCCATTGCTACACCTTCCGTTTGCTCGTAGAATTGACCCCCATACAGGAAGTACGTCGACGTTAGTACATGTCTGAATAAGTCCAGGAGCGCATCGTCGAACTTTTCACCGATGAGCTCAAGTGAATCATTCAGTGGTACGCGGGTGAACAGGGAGACCACTTCGAAACTGACCATAATGTCAGAGTCCGAGATCTGTAGCTGCCTGAGGCGTTGTAGGAAATCCTCTGAGTTACGAATGTGATGGGCACACATCCCCACATATGGCGAGAGCATCTTCTTAAGGTGTTGAGCAGTGACGTAGGTGGCTGCGCCAATATTGCTGACTATTGGACGTACAGGAACCCGTTCTTTGTGCACCTAAGGCAAGCAATCTGGGTGGCACTGGTGCTTTAACCCTTAGCTGCTTCATGGTCTTTTCTGGAAGGCCGGTTTCCTTTAGAAGAGCCCTGGTCTTCTTTCCCACCTTGTCTGGGGTCCCTTTGGTTCAAATGGCTCTGAGCACTATGGGACTCAACTGCTGAGGTCATTAGTCCCCTAGAACTTAGAACTAGTTAAACCTAACTAACCTAAGGACATCACACACATCCATGCCCGAGGCAGGATTCGAATGGGGTCCCTTTCTATTGGTCTGTATATCGGGTCGTCTAGCAGTTGTCACACCTTGCTATCATAATCTGCCTTCTGTAGGACGACAGTCGCATTCCCCTTATCTGCACACAATGTTGTCATCTTCCCAGAGTTGTTTGAGGGCCAACCTCATAACCACAAAGTATGCGCACAGCGTTCGGAATAGAAGAAAACGCTACAGCCCTTGCTATTGGTCGGCGCACACCACGGACAAAGCGCCAGTCGTGGCGCAGACCGCAGAGGGAACGCCTAGCACAAAGTAGGCATAAATACCGGACTCGTCCCACACTGGAACCAGTATCAGACAGCGCCTGAAGAAGACTGCGAGTTACGCAGTTGAAATATCGTGCAGGAAAGACGCAAATAACGGGCAGAACCCTGATTAATCAACATGAGAATTAGTCATTTTGTAGGGGCCTTAGGGCAATCTCTCGTGAGTTTGGCAGTCACTGCAAAGCGCACGTTGTTTGAGTGTTTCAAATAGCTCAACCCCACGAAAGAGGGTGAATGGAATGACAAGTCTTCCTATTGAACCAGGGTAATTTCTGTGACATTAATTGCTCGTAGAAGGTCCAGGCATGAAGACTGCATTGTGAGAGATTGCACTTTACAATACATTGTAAGATTCAAACGAAATGACACCATGAGTCAAATTCCTGTTTGCCGAAAGGCCTTCATTGCTGTGCATAGAATTATCGTTGTGCTCATAGATGGAATGTGATAAAAATTTCACTTCGCAGAAAAGAAGAGTTACCAGAAGACCGGGATTAACGATTTGGAAACTGAAAGAGTGAATCCAAGGCCTTACAAAGACATTCCTGTTCAACAAAAAAGTATACGAGATTGAACGATCTTTTTAAAAACAGGTTACAAACCGAAGTGTTCTTTCAAGACCCGACCGCTCAAAGAAGCTCTGGCTGTAAAGGAAGAAAAGCTGTTCAGATACACGATTAGTTACACTGGACCTTGAACACCAGTGCGTTTGGAACATTCTGTTGGTGTACATAAACGTCGAGCCTGAGTATCAATCGCAGGAATCTGACAAATTCTTACGGCTTCATCGAGCATATGAGTGTTTTGTAATATGAGACCATTCGAAAGTTAAATCGCGGTAGTTTTCCAAAAACTAATACTGGGAATATATCTTCAGAGCTTCTGCCAATACCTTATGAAAATTATGCGGACTTTCAAGACCTTAAACAGTTTTGAGGTCAAGGAGTAGGAAATTTCTATTCTAGTTTACCACACAACAAATCAAGCTCCAGGATCAATAAATAGACACTTCCAGTGATAAACAGCACAAAGAAGGGACGAAAGCTTACCAAAACGTGGTGGACATTCCACTAGGTTTTCGTGGTAAAGATGTACTTGTTTTTGCATGTGTTGTCTTTTTTATCACATAATTTCAATTAGCACTTTTTTCATGTTGTAAATCCTACACAGTTATTCAATTTGGAATCGTAGTTACACTGGTTAAGATCGTTTTTTTTTTTTTTTTCTTTGTAATCTTTAAAGTATAAATCTCCTCTCCTGAGACGTGTACAAAATGGGACATCCCGTTTTTTCCATCGTTTCTTCATGTATATAAGTAGACATCGTTTGTATCTGCAGCAAATTTTGCTTTGCAGATTCATCTTAATCTTAAGAAAATTTGTAGTTCTCTATAGGGAAGAAGTATGCATATGCCGAGGACAATGGTCCAATTTTTTAGGTTTGAAAATTACGCTTCATACCTTTTAAAGTGTTCCGTGTCAACTAAATCCAAGAAAGAAACATTAAAAGGTAATTTTAGAATACTTTCACATGTGAATATTTCCCATCGCCACGTCCACCACATTTCGTTTAAATTACTACAGACGTTATTGAGCTATGCTTTTATGTCACCTCTTTTCACCTCCAGAAGCCCAGGCACGCTTGTAGTATCTTACTGTTGTTGCCTCCTACGGTGTACAGAGGCTTCACGCGGTAGAGGAATGTCATTTGGGTTGCCTACTCAGTAGGCGCTAAGCGGCGAGATGCTGTACGGCTAAAACTGTAGTACCACTCTGCCCTATAGAAGGCGACACCTACGCCGACCTACTTTGCATCGCCTGTCACGTAGGCTGAAATATAGGGTTGCTCGATATCATTTCGCCCGGAACTGAAACTCGACACCAAGCCCTTCCCTTACTTACGGCTCCATTGCGTCCATCTTCAACGTGCACTCCAATGTCTTTGGAATGACATTGTCGAATGGAACAGTTTTACTATCCACCAAGACAATAACACAGTGAGCCACCGGCGAAGCTGTAGTATTTCAACCTCCCAAAAAAGAAACTCCCGCCGGGTATTTATGTGGACTGCACGGCCCGACGAGTAGACTGGAGGGTCAGTCAGCGGGTCTACTTCCGGTGCCGACTCGCACACTTCCGGTTACGATAAGCGCCAGCGAAAACAGTCGCCTTTTTACAAGAGCATAACGACTTTTAGACGTCTTAAGTATTAGAGTACCTTGTTGCAGAATCCCATGCTAACGTATACCCTACAAGAGAACACAATAAATCAATTGATTTACATTAATTCAGGCATTACGGGGATATGCTGATTTGTCTCTGTCTCTGCAGCTACACACCCTACCTCGACCCCAAGAGTAGTAGGTGTATAATCCCCACAGCACTTTTATGCAAACAACTGTGACCGTACAAACTGTGGCAGGAGATTAGATCGGCAGTTTCGCGCCGCAGATCACGTGGCCGCCGGTTGCTGCGGGGCCGTGGCGAGCGTCTCCCTTGTACGCGGCGTTGGAAAAAGCCGAGTGGACGTTTGGCAGGGGTGCATACGGCCGTGTTTGCGATCTTGGAGAAATTTATATGCCACAGAAAAATTGATAAAAACAGAACTAAGATTGACACGGAGGTCCGAGTTGGCACTCATGGACAGAAAAATATTAAAAGCTAAATTATCTAGACGCGCCACAAAAATATGTTATATTTTAAAAGTTATTGTTGTCTAAAAATTTTTAATTAATGAAAGCTCAAAAGCTAATAACTCGGCACTGCTTTGGCCGATTAATATAAACAAAGTCTCAACGGATGCGGCTTGTGGGGCTGCATAGAGTAATCATAGCCGATGTAGCATAATCTGCACCATTTTTGAATGAGAGGTCGGAATACGGGATTCGACTAAGAGAAACTGTGTTCCCGGTAATAAATCAATTTAAAGAGACAAAACTAGCGGCAGCATTCTACATCTACATCTACATCCATACTCCGCAAGCCACCGGACGGTGTGTGGCGGAGGATACCCTGAGTACCTCTATCGGTTCTCCCTTCTATTCCAGTCTCGTATTGTTCGTGGGAAGAAGGATTGTCGGTATGCTTCTGTGTGGGCTCTAATCTCTCTGATTTTATCCTCATGGTCTCTTCGCGACATATACGTAGGAGGGAGCAATATACTCCTTGACTCTTCCGTGAAGGTATGTTCTCGAAACTTTAACAAAAGCCCGTACCGAGCTACTGAGCGTCTCTCCTGCAGAGTCTTCCACTGGAGTTTATCTATCATCTCCGTAACGCTTTCACAATTACTAAATGATCCTGTAACGAAGCGCGCTACTCTCCGTTGGATCTTCTCTATCTCTTCTATCAACCCTATCTGGTACGGATCCCACACTGCCGAGCAGTATTCAAGCAGTGGGCGAACAAGTGTACTGTAACCCACTACTTTTGTTTTCGGATTGCATTTCCTTAGGATTCTTCCAATGAATCTCAGTCTGGCATCTGCTTTACCGACGATCAACTTTATATGATCATTCCATTTTAAATCACTCCTAATGCATACTCCCATTCTAACGTTTAAAGAGGTAGATGAGTAATTAAGTATATATTTTTATTTGTTTATTCATGTTAACTATCAAAAATCCGGGAAAAGCAATATCACGCCACAAGAACATTATTTGTGGAAGAACGATGGCAGATATACACTCCTGGAAATTGAAATAAGAACACCGTGAATTCATTGTCCCAGGAAGGGGAAACTTTATTGACACATTCCTGGGGTCAGATACATCACATGATCACACTGACAGAACCACAGGCACATAGACACAGGCAACAGAACATGCACAATGTCGGCACTAGTACAGTGTATATCCACCTTTCGCAGCAATGCAGGCTGCTATTCTCCCATGGAGACGATCGTAGAGATGCTGGATGTAGTCCTGTGGAACGGCTTGCCATGCCATTTCCACCTGGCGCCTCAGTTGGACCAGCGTTCGTGCTGGACGTGCAGACCGCGTGAGACGACGCTTCATCCAGTGCCAAACATGCTCAATGGGGGACAGATCCGGAGATCTTGCTGGCCAGGGTAGTTGACTTACACCTTCTAGAGCACGTTGGGTGGCACGGGATACATGCGGACGTGCATTGTCCTGTTGGAACAGCAAGTTCCCTTGCCGGTCTAGGAATGGTAGAACGATGGGTTCGATGACGGTTTGGATGTACCGTGCACTATTCAGTGTCCCCTCGACGATCACCAGTGGTGTACGGCCAGTGTAGGAGATCGCTCCCCACACCATGATGCCGGGTGTTGGCCCTGTGTGCCTCGGTCGTATGCAGTCCTGATTGTGGCGCTCACCTGCACGGCGCCAAACACGCATACGACCATCATTGGCACCAAGGCAGAAGCGACTCTCATCGCTGAAGACGACACGTCTCCATTCGTCCCTCCATTCACGCCTGTCGCGACACAACTGGAGGCGGGCTGCACGATGTTGGGGCGTGAGCGGAAGACGGCCTAACGGTGTGCGGGACCGTAGCCCAGCTTCATGGAGACGGTTGCGAATGGTCCTCGCCGATACCCCAGGAGCAACAGTGTCCCTAATTTGCTGGGAAGTGGCGGTGCGGTCCCCTACGGCACTGCGTAGGATCCTACGGTCTTGGCGTGCATCCGTGCGTCGCTGCGGTCCGGTCCCAGGTCGACGGGCACGTGCACCTTCCGCCGACCACTGGCGACAACATCGATGTACTGTGGAGACCTCACGCCCCACGTGTTGAGCAATTCGGCGGTACGTCCACCCGGCCTCCCGCATGCCCACTATACGCCCTCGCTCAAAGCCCGTCAACTGCACATACGGTTCACGTCCACGCTGTCGCGGCATGCTACCAGTGTTAAAGACTGCGATGGAGCTCCGTATGCCACGGCAAACTGGATGACACTGACGGCGGCGGTGCACAAATGCTGCGCAGCTAGCGCCATTCGACGGCCAACACCGCGGTTCCTGGTGTGTCCGCTGTGCCGTGCGTGTGATCATTGCTTGTACAGCCCTCTCGCAGTGTCCGGAGCAAGTATGGTGGGTCTGACACACCGGTGTCAACGTGTTCTTTTTTCCATTTCCAGGAGTGTAGAAAACTCGATCTTGAATTGTCATTGCCCTGAAAATTTCCATATTTTTCAATATATAATTTTCTTGTGTTTAGTTGTAGGATATTCGTAATTTTTGTCAAACATTTTTTTGAGTTAGTCAGTGGTTTCGAGGGTGGATAGGACGGCGATCTTTGATCTTTGAGGAGTTGTTACTGAGTGACGCTAAGAGCCGGACGTGCCCTCGTATCTGGGGGTAGTAGGGGTTTCGTAGCCACATTCTAAAGCGATCACGTGGAGCGCAATATAGTGGTTTAGGACAGCAGACAAGAGTGTATTTTGTGAATTGTGAACAGACTGTCGAGTGACGTGATCGCAACATATGAATTTTACAGTGAAGTGTCGTAGCATCAGTTGTTAAAGGCCGCCCTTACGTAAAAGCCTCTCAGACTGCATTTAAGTGTTTAGTGAATACATCGAAGAAAAATAAACCACTTGTTCAAAGTGCACCATTTGCAGCCACGCAACATGACGTAAGAAAAGCGGTTCTTTTTAGATAGATTCCAAGGTCAGGGCACTGGTCTGGAATATGTTCACTGCTAATACATCCTCCAAATGGCTCGTAGTACGACGGCGTGCAGCAAAGTAACACCTCCGAAATTTTAATCTGTTCTCGATACCAGTTGAGATACTACATGTTACGCGTATTACTCGGTCGACTTTCCCGTTATGATGACACAAGTTGTAACCCTCCACCGCTAAGGGCTCCTTGTTGTAGCGTTTAACATGGAGGTGTGTAGCGCAACTATATCGGTGCGGGAGAAACAGTGTCCTGTAATCGAGTTTTGAAATCGAGCAGTTCGTCCATACGTGAAGCGCCCTCTCCTTCAGTATGACCACACAAGAGCGTTGCAAGATATCTACATATATACTCCACTTGCCACCAAGCGGTGAAGTCATGCTCCACCCCGCCTCCCCCCCTTCCCCCCCTGCCCACCTCAGTTCCACTCGCAGATCACGCGTGGGGAAAACGTCTGACTGAACACCTCAGTACGAGCTCTAATTTCCCTTATCTTTGAATGACGATCATTGCGTGATTTGAAAGTTGGTGGTAATAATATATCGTCTACATCCTCGGTGAAGACGGGATTTCGAAATTTACTGACCAACCCCTTCCGTTTAGCTCGCCGTCTATCTGCAAGTGTGTCCCACTTCAAACTTTCAATGAGATTTGTAACGCTCTCGCGATGTGTAAATGTACCAGTCACGAATCTTGCCGCTCTTCTTTGAACCTTCTCAGTCTCTTCAATCGGACCCAACTGGTAAGTGTCCCATGCAGACGAACAATACTCCAAGACTGGACGAACTAACGTATTGTAAGCCATTTCCACTGTTGAAGGACTGCATCGCCTCAGGATTCTACCAATAAACCGCAATATAGAGTTTGCTTTACCCGTTACTTGTGTAATCTGATCATTCCATTTGAGGTCATTTCGAGTAGTCACACCCAGATACTTGACGGATGTTACCGCTTCCAAATACTGGACATTTATTTTGTACTCGTACATTAATGTGGATTTTCGCCTTTTTATACGCAGTAGGTTACACTTACTAATATTGACAGATAACTGCCAGTCATTACACTACGCATTTATTTTCTGCAACTCCTCATTGATTTGTTCACAACTTTCGCATGATATTACTTTCCTGTAGACTACATCTTCATCGGCAAACAGTCAAATGCCGCTGTCAATACCATCAACCAGATTGTTTATGTAAATCGTAAAAAGCAGCGGACCTATTCTGCTGCCCTGGGGCACACCCGAAGTTACGCTTGTTTCTGTTGATGTTACTCCGTCCAGGACGACATACTGCTCCATGTATGTTAGAAAACTTTCTGTCCAACCGCGTATATCACCGGATAGACCGTAAATGCGCAATTTTTGGAGCAAGCCACAGTGCGGAACTGAGTCGAACGCCTTTCGAAAGTCGAGAAATATGGCATCAACCTGGGAGCCGGTATCTAGAGCCTGTTGTATATCATGCACAAGACCACACAAGAGCGCTGCGACATCTGTAACAATTCATAAGTAGAATGTTAATAACGTATGTTTTCTTTAAAAAGCTGTAAGAGTTTTCACATTAAAAACCGTGAGTAATGACTTTTCAGCGCGTCCTCCTAACTTCCGCTGATGGACTCCACAAAGACAAAACAGGAACCATCTCTCCCTCCTACCCCCCCAAAAAACAAAAAATGGCAAAAGACAGAGATAACACTTTTCCCACACTTCTATTTTCTGCTGAAACAAATGGAATCTGTTGTTTCCAAGAAGACAAGTCCGCTCCAAAAATGGTCCAAATGGCTCTGAGCACTATGGGACTTAACATATGACGTCATCAGTCCCCTAGACTTAGAACTACTTATACCTAACTAACCTGAGACCATCACACACATCCATGCACGAGGTAGAATTTGACCCTACGACCGTAGCAGGCGAGCGGTTCCGGACTGAAGCACCTAGAACCGCTCTGCCACAGCGGCCGGCCAAGTAGGCTCCGTTCGTCAGACACTATGCCTAGGTCACCAATGACTCCAAACTCTTCTAAGCGGAATCTGCCTGTCAAGAAGGGGTACACTAACTACTCTGTAACACATTTCTAAAAAATCAGGAAGTGATGCAACAGAAGTCCACACTCGCGAAAGGGCACTTTTGACTCTTGTAGTCAAATTATACAATGCCGGAAAAAAATTAGCACATCCTTTTAGAGGTTTTCAATTCACTCACGGTTTATTGTTGCAACAGTGCACATAGAGAACATGAAACGGTTAGACCTAGAGATCAATAGCGCAAGCGCCTTTCAGGTACCAGGTATCGGGCCCTGCAGAAACATCCGTATTAGTATGTCGCGTGGCCTCCATGGGCGGCATTGCAGGCGCTGACTCCGGTATTCAGTCAATCGTGCAGGTGGCGAATACTGTCTTGGGATATGTTATTCCACGTCGGCATAACCTGTTCACGTAGTTCTGTAAGAGTTGTTGGTTGACGAGTCGCACGAGCCACTTCTTGTCTCATCTTCTTCAACACGTGCTCGAGTTGAGGCAAGTCTGGAGATGATGCTGGCTAGAGAAGTTGCTGCACGTTTTGCAGACAACGTTGAGATTCAGAGATTCACGGACAGTGTGTGGGCGAGCATTATCCTGTTGGAGCAACACATCACGTCACTGTCGCAAAATAAGGGGTCTAACAACATTCTGCACATATCGAGCGCTAACTAGAGCGCCCCCCCCCCTCCCCCTCCAGAAACACCAAAGGTGAACGAGAGATGTAGCTTGTTGCACCCCAGACCATAATGCCTCGTGTGGGGGTCAGTGTGTCTTGGACGAATGTTCTTTGCGGTATAGTACTCACCAGGCCTACGTAGTACGCACACACGACGATCAATAGCGTACTGGCAGAATGCGATTTCATCGCTGAAGACCACGGCGCTCCATTACATCTTCCAATTGACGGCACCAGTCAAGGCGTCCACGTCGATGCTGCGGCGTTAGTGGAAGACCGCCTAGAAG
Source organism: Schistocerca nitens (assembly GCF_023898315.1). Classification (NCBI taxonomy): domain Eukaryota; kingdom Metazoa; phylum Arthropoda; class Insecta; order Orthoptera; family Acrididae; genus Schistocerca; species Schistocerca nitens. Next base: position 5,999,272 of record NC_064614.1, read on the forward strand.
TATGCATTCGCAAAAACTGCGGTAGCTGAACGATTTACCACTGTTGCCCTTACAATGCGACGGTCCTGGCTCGCATTCTGCTGCGTGGACCTTCAGAATTTCGTATATGGGTGTAAGAGTGCTGATGTGATACCAGGATCACTGCACGACTGACGCAGCACGTCCAACTTCTGTGTCAATTCTTCGAAAGGACCATCCCGCCAATCGGAAGGCCACAATTTGACTCCTTTCAAATTCGCTCAGTTGGCCGTAGGAAGCACAAGCGCGTCTCCGTGTTTTGTCTGCTTACCTCAAATGTCTCCAACACATTGAGCCTTATGAAAGGATACACACAAATGGCTCTCTGCTACTACGCAACCTGTCGGCCGACAACGTTGAAACCATTGTCGATACATCTACGTCCGCCAGGAGGCATATGGCTTCATAGAATCAAAAGTGACGTCGTTTTTCCAGGTGTACTACTTTCTTCCCGCAGTGTACCGTAAGTATATTTCACATTTTCTCCTAAACCATTGGATGAATTTCAATCAAACAGAACAAACCAGGGAAGATGTGTGTGTGTGTGTGTGTTGGGGGGGGGGGGGGGGTGGAGGGGCGGAGGAAGAGAATCACCTAGCTCCTTAAAAGAGGTTCGGGGTAAAAAGTAGATGACGTAGAGCCATAGCTCAGGAATGATTGGTCCGATTTCAGCCCAGTTTCGTGTATAATTGACTCATTGTTTATATTGTATGACTGTACTGGGCACTACACATAGAGGTTTGAATAGTTTGGCTCGAGCCCCCACGTGAACCGGAGGGCACGATAGGTCCTTTTTGCCGTTCCGTCACGTCATCCATTCTCACTGAGCTGATGCCATGCAACTGTCTGGCATACACAGGCACACAATTCTTCACTTCTGTGGCGTATCTCAGAGGAGCAGGGTGGCGTGACAGCTTAATACCAGTACTTCATTGTGTCCGGCGCTCCAAAACGACGACTGCGCTCTGTTAAAAGGTGAAGGGATTATACATTAAATGAAATAGCAGTAAATCACAGTTAGTTTGATATATTACCACTTGGTGCATTTTTGAATCTAAATATAATGAAAATGATATGTTTATTCAGAATATTATCACTTCAGATATCTTTGCATGCTGAACACATGAGCGATACACAGTCTCTGGTTTCCAGAAGTTGCGCTACTAAGAAAAGCACGATCATGCTACTAGGCAACAGACGAGTCGCAGCCTCGGGCAGCAGTAGTTGTGGGATTTTGGAGACAGGGCACTGGATCATGCCGAAATGAGCAGCTTGGATAGCAGAGAAGCGGCACAGAGATTTCTGTTTGAGATGTCACATGATGTGTAACGTGAAGATGAAGGACGGTTTTGCGGGAAACTGCATAAAGAGGCAGCACATCAGAGACAGGTAACACATTTTGAGTCTGCTAGCTGCAACCGGCAGTTCAATAAATAGTACTTTCAGCACTGCAGCCCAGTCAGCAATCGTGATAATCTGCCTCAATTGCGGTAATGAAACCAACCTTTGCCTAGGTTTCAGCCCAAATAATTGTGCATTCTTGAGAAGATAAACCTGATCCTATAACATGTCTACGAGGGCATGGTCTAGAAATAAAACTAAAACAGCTTGTGACTACGCCTATTCAGCCTCTTTTAGTTTTATTTCTAGACCATGCCGTCGCAGACATAATGTAGAATCAGGTTTATCTTCTGAAGAAGGTTCAATTACTTGGTCTGAAACCTAGGTAAAGGTTGGTTTCATTACCGCGATCGAGGCTGATAGTTTCTTATATACTTCAATAAATATTGCTGTGCAAAGATTTCGTTGAGCCCAATAATATCTACATGTTGGCAGTCAGAGAAAACTACGAATCATGTGTTAAGTATGCTAATTAGCATCCCCTAATCTGTACGGTATGGGTTTCCAGACATTTGAATACATATATGGCATCGCGTCATTAGTAATCTGGTGGTAAAACGCTATACAGGTCTTAACAGTATTACCATGCATTAATGTTACTCTGTTGACTTGTTGCTGATGGAATTCATACTCGGCGCGGCAACAGCACAACGCTCAACCCGTGGTTCCACAGGCATTAATGACGATCGCGGTATCGCTTGAAGAATCGAGTAGCCGCCGGCACTAACCCCTAGGGGTAGACGCTACAGCATTTCTCTGCTTTCTTTTAATGTCATATGTAACAGTACCATTTGTATCTTTGCTGTCCCTACCCTTTCAGAGGCCGCGCGAGATAGCCGCGCGGTCTAGGGCCCCTTGCCACGGTCCGCGCGGCTCCCCCGTCGGAGGTTCCAGTCCATCCTCGGGCATGAATGTGTGTGTTGTACTTAGCGTTAGTTTAAGTTAGATAAAGTAGTGTGTAAGCCTAGGGAACGATGACCTCAGCAGTATGATCCCGTAGGAGCTTACCACAAATTTGCAAATTTTTCCCTTGCAGGGCCAAAAAAGAAACTCTGAGAATGGCTTTAAGGTAAGCCGAAAACGCTAATAATAAACAAATGTTACTGCGATCTCGACTGCTGTTTTAATGAAAGTTAACACCAGTTCGCTGCACTCCGTAGACAATATTGTCTAAATTTATGAATTTCAAGGGACTTCATTTTGTCGTTTATAAGTGTTTCAGTGAGCAAGATGTATGAGACAGGCGAAAATCCTTCAAGAAGAATATAATAATTCCAATCCCAAAGAAAGCAGGTGTTGACAGATGTGAAAATTATCGAACTATCAGTTTAATAAGTCACAGCGGCAAAATACTAACGTGAATTCTTTACAGACGAATGGAAAAACTGGTAGAAGCCGACCTCGGGGAAGAACAGTTTGGATTCTGTAGAAATGTTGGAACACGGGAGGCAATACTGACCCTACGACGTATCTTAGAAGAAAGATTAAGGAAAGGCAAACCCACGTTTCTAGCTTTTGCAGACTTAGAGAAAGCTTTTGACAATGTTGACTGGAATACTCTCTTTGAAATTCTGAAGGTGGCAGGGGTAAAATACAGGGAGCGAAAGGCTATTTACAATTTGTACAGGAACCAGATGGCAGTTATAAGAGTCGAGGGACATGAAAGGGAAGCAGTGGTTGGGAAGAGAGTGAGACAGGGTTGTAGCCTATCCCAGATGCTATTCAATCTGTATATTGAGCAAGCAGTAAAGGAAACAAAAGAAAAATTCGGAGTAGGTATTAAAATCCATGGAGAAGAAATAAAAACTTTGAGGTTCGCCGATGACACTGTAATTCTGTCAGAGACAGCAAAGGAATTGGAAGAGCAGTTGAACGGAATGGACAGTGTCTTGAAAGGAGGGTATAAGACGAACATCAACAAGAGCAAAACAAGGATCATGGAATGTAGTCGAATTAAGTCGGGTGATGCTGAGGGAATTAGATTAGGAAATGAGACACTTAAATTAGTAAAGAAGATTTGCTATTTGGGGAGAAAAATAACTGATGATGGTCAAAGTAGAGAGACTGGAAACGGCAAGGAAAGCGTTTCTGAAGAAGAGAAATTTGTTAACATCGACTATAGATTTAAGTGTCAGGAAGTCGTCTCTGAAAGTATTCGTGTGGAGTGTAGCCATGTATGGAAGTGAAACGTGGACGATACGTAGTTTGGACAAGAAGAGAATAGAAGCTTTCGAAATGTGGTGCTACAGAAGAATGCTGAAGATTAGATGGGTAGATCACATAACTAATGAGGAGGTATTGAATAGAATTAGGGAGAAGAGGAGTTTGTGGCACAACTTGAGCAGAAGAAGGGAACGTTTGGTAGGACATGTTCTGAGGCATCAAGGGATCACCAATTTAGTTCTGGAGGGCAGCGTGGAGGGTAAAAATCGTAGAGGAATACCAAGAGATGAATACACTAAGCAGATTAAGAAGGATGTAGGTTGCAGTAGGTACTGGAAGATGAAGAAGCTTGCGCAGGATAGAGTAGCATGGAGAGCTGCATCAAACCAGTCTCAAGACTGAAGACAATAACAAGTGCTTCATAAAGCGTATACCTACTGATCAGTAAAATTTGCATTGTCACGCCTTGCACTTTTGCGTGAGCAGTGACTGACGTTTTGGGAAAGAGAATCAAAATACTAATTGACAAAAACATCAAATTAAAAGAAAAACAATAAGAAGTCAAACTGACAAGCAGTGAATTATTTCAGATCACTATTTGCAGTGCAGACAGAGCAGAGTCATGTTGTCCGTTGCGGGGTAAGAATTTGTTGTAGAGATAAAAATCAACCTTTTTTTTACAGAATATTAGCAACTGCTTTGAGTTATTGAAATTTCACGTAAATTCTACACACGCGTCTTTTGTAACTGGGCACATTTAAATTGCGGTTATTCATTCTGAGTATTGTTGGGAATTGTTCTTTTATGCAATCTAACTTACAGACAGATGCATTTCATATTAATTAAAATGACATTCCTAAAAAGTAATTCGCACAAAGAAGTTCATGTTCAAAAGTAGGGTAGCTACGACGATTCTGTATCTGAAACTGTAATCGGAATTTAGAAGTCAGAGTTTTCAGAATACGCGGGTAATTTTCAAGGGGGTACTAATATTTTGTTCGATGAGCTTGTGTGGTAAGCAGACATGCTGCGGTGACAAGGAGCAGCACCTCGTGACACCGTCCGCCGCCTCCGCCCAGCTGTCTGTGTAGTAGGGGCTGCGAGTGTAATGCCGACGCTACGGTGCGTGACGTCACTGCGTGCGGGCACGTCTGCCGCGGTAGTGTATTCGGGTCACGCGCCGCCCTCGAAGGGCAGATGGCCCACATCCTCTGTCCGCTCGACTGCGGAAGAGAGGTGGAGAGGCGTGGCCCCAGTGCTGTGCCAATGCTGCGGGAGGAGCTAGAGAAAGCATTGGTGAACGACTGTCCCTGTGCTCCAAATTAAGGACCCTCTAAACAGGCTTATAGGAGACAGGAGTATTTAGGCATTATTTGAGAAGAGAGTAATACAAGGCTATAGGCTATGCCTCGTGTTATGTGGTTGAAGATTTTGGCGACAACATTCTTGTATGAAACGTTCTCGGTTTATTTGTTGCGTCAAATCTGGGTAAATTCCGAAAACATCCATCATCGATTTCGTCAGGAACATATGACTATCGCGGCTTTTCTTGTGGTTACCAGTGACAGGCTTGTGACTGGACATCATTACGTCAGGCTTAATACAGTCTCACAAACACAGAATAATGTTTGATGAAACTAAAATATTATCCAGCGCTTCCACAAACTGGTATTCTGGTATTAAGGAGAAGTAGAAATTAGAATGTGCGAAAACAGCTTGAACCGATACATCGGATATAATATTAGTGATGCGTGGAAGCGAGCTCACGAAGTTAACACATAGAAACGAGAGTGCTGGAACACTGTAACGCCGGAGGTGCATATCCCCCTACTTCCATCTATTGTACTATAGATTTTTTCCTTATTTTGTTACCTGAAGATATGACATTTCCGTGTCTTTATATATTGTAATTGTTTTACTATATATATATATATATATATATATATATATATATATGTGTGTGTGTGTGTGTGTGTGTGTGTGTGTGTGTGTGTGTGTGTGTGTGTGTCGATATATAATTGGTTTCTTTTGTAAATATTATTTGTAATATTACGCTGGGTCTTGCCTAGGGAAAACCATGCTATCGAACGATTACATCGATAGGTCGTGTGGAGAACCAAAGTGTTTAGGATCTTTGGTAGTGTTAACTCTGCCGCGTGGAGCGCGGGCAGAGCAGAGTCTGGCTGGAGTAGGGCGGTGGAGCCGAGGTGTTGTGTGACGCTCCCGCGAGTTGCCGCGCTTTCGGGGTTTGGCAGCATGTAATTGCGCTCGACTGGCTATAACAGTTTCTAGCACGGTGTCGCGGACGGGAAGCATTAGCTGGCACACATCAACAGCGCGTTTCGCCTGGTGACCGTGTCGAGAAGAAGGCGCGCCAACATCCAGCTTCTGCAACAGCGACGGCCGACAATGAGTGACTGTCGCCACCTCCTCGATCGACGACTTCAAACCTTCAATCAACCAACAAGGAAGACTGGTAGCACGTAAAGTTTCAGAACAGTATGGCAGACCTCAGCTTTTAAAATTGTTCCATTTGCCTCACAAAATTGCAGCAATTTAGCATGAACCTTCGTTGCTCATTGTCCCAATTGCATTACCAAGCAGGGTCCCTTCCTTTTCCGGAATGAACCCGAGTGTCGTTGAAATTCAAACGCCAGCATTAAAGTAGTATCATTCGCTTTCACTGCTTTAATTTCAAAGTTCAGTTAAGGTATTCATAGCTGGCTACAATATTTAGATTACACAAGCACAAATTAAGAATGCGAGTTTTGTTACCATATTTTACCTTACCTGTGACTGAAGCTTAGCTTGGTACGTATTAAATTTTACTATTGTTAATTGTTCAGAATCATTTAATTCAAGTTCAAAGTTAAATCTCTTATTTCTAAATTGCGTAGATTCAAGTAGCTTTTGAAATGATTGTTGAGGTAGCCCAAGGCCAACCTTATTTTGCTGAATTTCGTAGTGCTTCAGAAACAAAGTTCATTATTAATTTCCGTCACTAAATTAACTTTCGATTTTCCGGTTTTATTAATTCTTTTGCTAAATTAAGTCAGAGTGTAGCGAAATTTATTACTTCTGACAAACTTTCAGTTTTCAGACTACACGTGTCAACCTTCAGTTGCCACGCTTTTAGTGCTAATTATATGTGCAATAACCTTTCTTTTTCAGTTATTATAGTTGTTGTCCATAGCACTGGCGACCGTAATTTTCCCCAACTTTCAAATATCTAATTAACACCAGTTAATTGTTAACGTAACGACCGCACATTTACTTTCTTTATTAACTTTACCCCTTTTTAAAATTAATTTCCACCAGTTTCATTTGCATTTTTCCTTTCATTTAGATGTAACCCTTTCCTCCGTCTTTACCGGCAGATTAACTTCGGTGACGATTGCTTTTCCCAAATTTCCATTTGGTGCACGCGGTTTAATTTTTCACTGTCATTAAGGTCGATAAGTGAGGTAGATGCATATACTCCGTCTCTGGCAGGAAGACGTAATGATAATGTACACTGACCGATCACAAGGCGTCCAAGGGTTATAAATGGTCAGCACAAAAACAGCCACGACAGTCCGTTGTTCGTGACGAAGATATGGAGAACTGCCTTGAAAGCGCGAGATTTTACCTAAATTTGACGCAACAAGTAAACCGAGAATGTTTTATCCAGTTTTCCGCTTGTTATTCGAACAGTAAAGCAGTGAAGTAAGGGGAAGTCTGAAAAGGGAAATAAAAGACCGGACAGGAGAAATAAAAATTTTGAGGTTTGCCGATGACATTGTATTTCTTTCAGAGAGTTGGAAGAGCAATTGAGCGAGCCGGACAGTGTCTGTAAAAGAGGTAAAGGAGTAAAGCAGTGTTGAACTGTAGTGCCATTAAGTGGGGCGAATCTGAGGGGAAGAGCCACTAAAATGTCGAAGTGTAGTACCATTAAGTGCTGTGAAACTGAGATAATGAGGCTTTAGAAGTACTAACAGGGCAGGAGACGATTGATGATTTCAGAAATGGAAACGATACAAAATGCAGACGCCTCTAATCAGTGGTAAAAGTAATTAGAGTGACATAAACTTAACAAAACATATTTATCACAATTAGTGTATTGAAACTTTAGATGTCTCGGTGGTATATAAAGATTCCATGAATTACTATGTAAAGAAAAGTTTGTCGTGGCTCTGTGTACTGTTCGACGTATAGAGGCTTGCTGCCTGCTCACATAAGTTGTATTGCCGTTAGATAATAATTATCAGTGTTGAATTTTAAAAATTTACTCTTGCTTTCAAACGGAAACCTTTTCCTCTCTTTACCATTTACGTAAATGCGGCCAATTCTCTGTACGGATGGAAGCTCGCATGGTATTTTAATTTAATTCCGAAAGTAGCTAGTTTCCTTTCATTTCCCGCGCTCTACATTCTAAACAACCTGGATTTCAAATTTATTTATGAAGTCCGATTTTCAGTTAACACATCGCCATTATCTTTGATTGTTGAAAATTTATCTTTACCTAATACCACAGTAGCAGAAGCTTGCATCAACTTCGGCTTGTGCCTGACGAAGTAATATTTAACAATTAAAGAATTTTCAATTTAATTCCAATCAGGAAGGAAAATATTTAATATCCGTACCAGAGATAATTTCTCGCAGCAGTAAAACCCAGGGTGAATCAGGAGGAAAGGTACATGCTTTGACGGGTGATACTACTGGTCATTCTGAACAAAAGGTTTCTAATAAACACACGCCCTTTTCTTAACCGTCTCCGGGTAAATGAATGAAAACAGCTAGGAACGGGAAAGGTGCTGGTGACGGTAAATTAAGATACTGTTATGTTATGGTTTGTTTAATTGAGTACGTTTCCCCACAGAAGATGTTCGAACAGTCCACCGTCAACTTCAGTGCATGTTGCTGCTCTTGTAGACAGGCGATGTCCTACATGGGAACGTGAGGCCAGGCATATTCCTTGTCAAGGTTCATGTCGACAACACCTGCCCACCATAAGATAAGATCACAGTATTGTGCACCAAACACGTAGTAATCACTTTGAAAGGGTACAGTACCGCCCAACATTGAAAATAGGTACAACATACTTCATTATTTTTGTCAGAACCAAACATTTCTTTTTGTAAAATAACTCAGTTTCAATTAATACAGCGAAGCCGGATACCAGTGTGGGAAAGAATGACAGTTGATTTATTTAATTTATCACATGTGCACTCCCACAAAATAAATCCCTACATCCACTTTGGTGAGATCTGTGAAATGAATGAATGTATGGTCTTCTGCTAACCGCACATAGTGAGTGTAAATATATGATCATCTTTGAGACGATCCTTTGGCCACCTTTTGTGGGACCAAAGAGATGAAATTTACCTGAGCTTTGAGCGCCTGAAATGTGGCTGACCAATACGGTAGCAAGGTGCTCCCCCACTTCGACAGAGTTGCGATAGGACCTGGAGAACGGCCATGTTTCAGCACTCTGCCGCTGGATCTTGTGCTGTTAAGACCTGTTTTAGTTGTGCTCCGTAATGACAAAAGAGTGGAGACATGGTATGCATGTGGAATATTTAAGAGTAGTTTGAAATAATAATTTCTCTATTTCAGGAACTTTTGTGGGGAGAATTAAATGTCAGGCAGGTAATATTAATGGGATCGTAGTAATCTTCGGAAGTGACCAATGGTCACAATGAAACCACGTGTAGCAATAAGTTGAAATACTTCCGTGTGCTTAAGCTGAATTACTAGCGGGTGTACAATAAGTTGAAATATTTAAGAAATAGCGTGTGTACCATAAGTTGAAATATTTAAGAAATGGCGTGTGCAGGACTTGAAATTAGAGACGAGTACTTCCACGTGGTGAGTACTGTGTGAGTCTCAATCTGTGTATGAGACAAAGGATAAAGAGAAGTAGAAGTACTCGTTCATGGTTTCAGTTGAGGACTCACGTGTGTGATGAATACGTTCTTAATATTACTTTGCGTGATATGATTCCGTGTGACGCTAGATTCAAACTCTGAGAGAGAAGCAAGGTGAGTCGGCCGTCTATCCAGCAACGCCACTTGGCTTGCATTGCACAGGAAGATGTGCATATATCTCCAGAGTTCATAGTAGGAAAGTAGAATTACGAAGTGGGGCAGTGTCGTGTGAAACTGGGATAAATATTAATTGAAGTGGGAAAGCTGAAAGTGATAATGTTGTGACTATTCCCTGTGTAGTGTTTCATATTGTAGTGTGGTGTATGTCATGTAATTTGGGTATGTGTGGTTTGCATGGGAGAGTAGCGAGGTAGTTTCAAAAGATTAGTGGGCTATGCGTGTTCCTTTTGTACTGCTCGGTCTGGAGGAAAGTGTCGTGATGATGATTGTGAGAGTCGAAGTGTGAGAAATAATAAAAGATCCACCATCCTATCCAGAAAGTGCACTGTAGCGTTAAATTGTTGTAGGTAATAGAATTTGTGTGTTTAGGTTAGAGAATTTATCGGAATAAATAAGATAGTGAAAAGAAAAAGATTGGTGGACTTTTCCTTCGAATTGTATGTTGTCATAATGTCCCGAATTTATAATGTGTGCGCCATTCATATTCAGTGCGGTGGCCACGTGTTGACAAAAGCCGTTAAATAAAAAAGAAAGAAAATGTGGTATTGCCAGTGCGTAGTGTACAGTCAGAGTTCTGTAAATTACTGATAGTCAGATATGCGTTTCCGTTGCGTATTAATCATATAGGAGGATAACTTGTAACTTAAGTGTGAGTACTAGAGTTCATGTTACTCGATAAATAAGAATGACTCCACTCGCTTGGCAGACCACTCATCTTGCAGGCCTGACTGCTTGATGCCACAGTATGAGCAAGGCATGTGGGTGCCTCTCATAATTTCGACCCTGCCAGGATATTTTGCCAGGATATTTTGCTGTTAGGGTTTGCTGTAAAGATTTTTAATTTGATGGAATATATTGTGATAACGTTAAGAAGTAATTTCTTTTTTTGCAATTTCTTTCTGGATTGGTGAGGATCTTTTATTTTTTTATGTAATTAATTGCAATATCGCCCAAGGCTGGAAGGTCGTTGTATAATTTTTTTGCGTAATGCCTGTAGTAACTTGGTCGCAGTCGAAAAGTATAGTCACCATGGAGAATAGTGATTCTGGGGTGAACGTAGCAGTGCAGCAGGATGTAGGTGTCGACCATGGGCTAATGAGCGGGAACGGCAAACACTCGGAAGGGGCTGAATTGTTCAGTGGACCGCGGCTAGGTGATCCTTTGAGCGGCGGGCTTTGTCCGCAACCGGGGGCTTTTCCCGACGACGCGGGCGAGCCGGGACTAGGTCAGGTATGCAGTGAATGTGAAGCTACCCTTAGCGAAGCTACTGTTTCTCAGGCGAACGAGGTGAGCGCAGCGAAAGTAGCAAATGACAATGTGCTACTGCAGTTTTTACAGAGGACGGCTAGAGATAATAAGGAAAGATTGGAAGCAATGGATAGAGGTAATAAGGAGAGAGATAGGGAGTTTAAGGAAATATTGGACGTGATGGATAAAGATAATAAGAAAAGATTGGAAGCAGATAAGGAAAGATTGGAGGCACATAAGGAAAGATTGGAGGCAATGGATAAGGGAAATAAAGAGGCAATGGGGAAGCTACACACAGTTATCGATGAGCGTCTGCCCGTAGTTAATAATCGGTTAGATGAGTGGGAGAAGAATCTGGGTGCGTTGAAGCCAGTATGTGACGCCGTGAAAGAAAAAGCCAATAATTTGGAGGTACGAATAATTGCAATAGAGAGTGATACTACAGAACGTAGGGACGTGTTGCCGGATGAGCGAATCAAAGAGGTAGTGGTCAGAATGAATACGATTAGTGCAGATGTAGAAAAGATCGGTATAAGAGGCGAAACAGGCTCTGACAGCACGCAGCGAGAGGTTTATGCTGACCAGGAAGAGATACAATCACTATTACAGTTTAAAGAGGCACAATTAGAAACAAATAGGAAACATAGGGAAGAACTAGCACAGTTGCAATTAGCGTGCAGAAGCGAAGGTGAAACACCACCAGGTAGATTGCAGAGGGAGAGTGAGATAAATTCAAAAAACGAAAATAGGCAGAAAGAGGAAGACGAATTCAGAGAGTTAGAAGAACGGTTGTGTCGGATAAAACAGGTGGCAAACCCAACTGGGTATAGTCCAAGGTCGGAATACATAAATGCAGAAGAAGAATGTAGGAGGCACTTCGTGTCGGTACAAACGTACACTTGTTTTCCGGATCCTGATAATTACCAACATCCATGCCTGTGGCTGTCTCAGTTTCAAGATTTATTACCTTCATCGTGGGGACCACTCCTGAAAATGAAGTTTGTGTGTAACCATTTGAGGGGCGAGGCTAGAGCGAAAATGCAGGAAGTTATTAAAGACTGTAGCAGATTTATAAATGAATTCTGGTCGAAAAGTAAGCAGGACCAGGTTACGCAAAGCATATTGATGATGCCAAATTGTAACGAAGGTGGTATAAGAGATCCAGTGTCGTGCTATCAGGAAATGCTGAGACGAAATAGGTATTTGGATGTGCCATACGAAACTGGGGAGCACATTAGGATCTGTATAACGAAGTTGCCAGTGAGATTGGGCAGAGATATAGTGATGGCAGGTAGAGGCTTAGACGATTCCGCGTCACTTCAGCACTTGTTACAGGAACTGGGTAATGAGAGCAATATCGTGAACGGAAACACGACTCATAGGTCAGATAGTGTCGAGGATAGGAACGGCAGAAACTATCAGAATGACAGGAGAGCATGGAATCCTGGCATTTCATTCTTGTCATAATGTATTGAAGGATAGGAGAAACTAATCCAACATATCAGCCCTTAATATCTTGCTTTAAAACACATGCAGCTGGCACTGAAAATTGTCTATGTAGCAGACATACTCTACTGATATGTAGGAATGAAAATACCATACTTCTGATCAGAGAATAAAACACCAGTAATGGAATCTGTTAGGCTGGTCTCTCAGAGCAAAATTTGCAAATTTTTATTTGGAACAGTAAAGTAAAAGGACTGTTTCCTCGAAAAAAACCAGTTGCTAAAAATGTTATGTAATAATGCCAATGAGTCCAGTTTAATTAGTGCGGTTTGACTATTGCAGGTACTTAACACGTAATGTAAAAAGTCAACATTGTGATCGAAGTTTTTAAATTAGAATCCATCTGATGTCATTGCCGTAGTGACAGTTATAATGAAGTGCTGTGTATGGTTGTTCGGAATCTGGTGTTAGGGAAAGAGACCACTAGCACCTACGTTTCTAACACTTGGGCTGCCCATTTCTCCCAGCTTGTATATTCTCTGCACTCATTTAATTTTCATGTAAGCTCAGATTCCTAACTAGCAAATTCTTTACTGTGTATAGTGGACCATTCAGAGTGAGGCGGATTGTCCAGGAAAATGCTGTACTGATTGAGACGATCAAGGGAAAACAATCTCGTGGGCTTCATCACATTTCTAACATCAAATTATGGAAAAGTTAAGGAGAGATTGAAAGTAGGCAATTTATGGTAGATAGTCAGTGTATTTATTTGTGGTGTGTCACGTTGTGCAGGGGCAGATCGAACATAAGAATTTTCAGGCGGGATGTCAGGAAGTATGACGGAATAGACTGGTCGAATGAGTCATGAACAGGAGTCGACAGAGTGGTGTATGTACGTATTTTTTGTCATATGAATAAGGATCAAGCAGAAACGACGTGATGATTAATGAGTGGATAAAGATGGTAGATAGAGAAGCGACGTGATAAATAGTAGTGGATAAAGGTGATATTTAAAGAGAGAAGCGACGTGAAGCAGTGTGATTAATAAAGAGAGATTCGACGTGATGAAACAGTGGTAAATAAAGGTGAGTAGAATTAATAATGTGGAGATGTCTTAGATGTATGTTACAGAGAGGCCTGTGTATGCTGCAATCGAGATTGATGCGAATGGCGAAGGAAGACCAGGAAATGATGGAGTAATGGACGGACGGAGAGCCGAAATACGAATGAAGAGATGAGGACAACTGCACGACGTGAAGGGACATAAAGGGAGTATGAGATCCAGATGGTGAACGTTGTGGAATACTGACGTAAGATGTAATATAAGTGTAAATCTAATTCTTACCATAACATTTGCTAAATGAAAAAAATAATTTTTGTTGTTGTTGTTGTTGAAGCCTGGTACCAGTATAACTAATCAAAACGGTACTAAGAATGAGTACAGTTATTTTGCAGGATGAATAATTTGTGTATTTTTTGTTCTTAGATGAAATGTCGCAATTCTAAGTTGGTATTTAGCAGGAAGAATAATCGGTAAAGTGAATGCAGAGGTAAGCCGATGGAGAGAGGTGCCAGAGTGAAAGGACGAATTCGGAGACTGGAAAGCTATCTCCGAAACAGCTCCATGTGTTATGTGGTTGAGTATAAGGGAGCAAAGGTATGGTATGTTGTCGTGAGTGTGGTGGTGTTAAGGTTAGCTGACTTCTAGACCTATTCTGTTAGTGTATTAATGGATTGAATGAGAAGGAAAATGTGATGTCTCGTGAGTGAGAGTCGTAGAGTCGTGTGATCAATGCGCACACTCCCGTAAAGGGGATGCTACCGATCCATAACTAAAACATTATTGTGTTTTATTGTTTGATTGGGATGAACCTCGATGGCAGGTCAGGATCTGACATGTGGATGGTACATACGTGTCCTAGAAATGTTGTTATATATAATAAAAAAGGTAAAATATATAAAGAGATATTAATTTCAGTCTGTCACAAGCACAAAGGTGCATTGTATGTTGTAGATTTAGAGTCATCAGTTTCTAAAATGTTTATTGTGTTAGGATGTTAAAGTAGTTTACTATTTAATAACATGTGGTAGGTAATTGTGAGCTGTGTAGATTATTTCTTATTTTTTTATTAGAACACTTTCAAGGGGTATTAATTTCAGTCTGTCACAAGCACAAAGGTTCACTGTATATTGTAGTTTTAGAATAAACAGTTTCTAATATTTTCATTGTGATAGGATGTTAGAGTAGCCTACTATTTGATATTGTAATTATGAGCTGCATAGATTGCTTATTATTCCTTTTGTTTCTTTTTTACACTTTCATGTTTTGTATGAGGGACGACGGGTACAATCAATAGCACAAGTGTGGGCTGTATATAGAAAAGGGATAAATGTCGATGTTGTATAATTTTATGTTTTTTAGAACAAAGATTCTTTTATTACCAATGTATCTAATAGATCATACATGTAATCAATGAGTATTTAAATACTGTAAGAATATCCTTTTGTCTGTAATGTTGCGAGATGCACGGAAGGGTCTGACTGATTGGGTGTCGTAACGCACATACCGCTAGCGGGGCGAAGCTTACGTCGCCATGGGAGAGGTGACAAAGCCGCGGCACTCCCCACTCCACTGCTGGTTGAGGTACACTCCACGCGCCCGCTACAGCAGGTCAACGGCCTGGGGCGACACGCACGTACCACTGGCCATTCATAAGTTCCGCCACCCTTACGACTGGGGAAAGTATCCCACAGAGGCAACAGCGGGTGGTTTCTTCTGTTCAACGGCGGAGCGACGGCAGAATGAACGACGCGTGGCAGAGTCCGCCGGGCATTTTTTATCAGCAACTATTAACTAGTACTGGAGTGTGGAGCTGTGAAATAAGACGACTGCTCGTATGTCTCCATAAGTTGGAAAGTGAAGGACTGGTGTTTCCACGTTGTGAGTGGTGGAAAAGATTTTGTCTTTAGCAGACAGGACGATCGTTTTGTTTTGTCTTGACCACTGAACGGTGGGATCCATAAACTTTTGGCAGTGACTTGTTAAGTGTGCTTTGTGAATTGCATGTGGGACGCTTGGTATACTTAAAGAGGACAGTTGTCGTTTGGTGACTAATAATTGTATGAACGCAAGAAACTAAAGTGGGACATTGACATTTGCATTTGTAGTAGGAGACATTTCTTTAATTGGTGTGGGAATAAGTGCTGTTTGTTGGAACTTACGAATTTTAATTACACCATGAACTGAAAGGACAGAACCGTGGGTAATAGTAGATGTAGGACCATTTCTGCACGACCAGATTCGTGTGGATGGTGCGCTGAGAGTGACCATGACATTTGTGTTTAATGTGAGATACAGTTTACTGTTCAGTGCGTGTTCAAAATGCCGACTTGAGTGACTTAAAGACTTTCGTCCGGGTAACCATGGGAGAGCTTTGACACCGAGACAGTGTTTCTAGGGAACCTGTCAGCAACTGTTTTGACCCCAAGAAAATCACAGAATGAAATGATTCCGTGTGACTCTCAAGATAGGGAATAATGTATTTGTACTTGTAATTGTGTAAATTTTTTTTATATGTTTCATTCCTGAAGGGACAGCAAGTGTAATTGTATTTCATTAACATTTGTGTTTAGAATAGTTAGTGTTTTTGTGTTTGTTTGTTCTGGGTTACCAGTTCACGTAGCATGTTTATTAGAATATTTGGTACAATGATGCTTTAATTATTAGCCAGTGGCGTAATAGTAACGTAGCGGCTCTTGTTGCATTGGTCAGTAAGGTTGTCACTGGGGACAAGAGTTTGCATTGCACAACAAATATCGGAATTAACTGATGCATTTTGATGTCGTGGACAGTAATGATCTTGTTGGTGTGTTGACTGAAGCCACTTATTTTCATTATCACAGTGGAGATATTTCACATTAAAGTGTAACGAAGGCTAGTCGAAATGCAAGTTCTTGTCATCTAAATGTGTAACAACAGAGAAATGAGCAGTAGAGTAAGATACGAGAGCTACTGGTGGATTCAAGCACTTATTGCTAAACGATTTACTGCGTGTATTGATCAAAGTTGATGGACTGACTGGCTCAGCAGCAGGTATTTGTACTGGTGGACAAGGATAAGGTTAAACTCACATTCGAGTAGTGGTGGCAATTGCTTAAGTGATGATAGTTAATGAGGTATGACATGATGTCTTAGACGAACTATATTACGTAACCAGTATGTAACTTGTGGTATATTTCATTGTTTTTCTTCTCAGTTTTATTTCTCTGTAGGTTTGATGTATATTTTAGAGTAATGGTATGGAGCCTGACATTCTACATGTAACTAGTGTACGCAATGTTTCTCTTTTGTTGATTTTGTTTTGTATTTAGACTTTGCTGTGTAAAGGTTTTTACCCCACAATTTATGAATGTCAGATTACTTGCTCTGTGTTTGACGGTGAGCTATTTAAAATTTCATAAGTACAATTAGTATTTTTTTTGTTTCTCATAGAATTAGTGAAGTTTGGATTACTCATAAAAATAACGAAGATCCCAGTAACTAAGCAAATTTTTATCTCAACATTATTTTTTATTTGTATGATGTAATGTTTTATTTGTCATGTGGATTGTTGTAAATTTGTATGTGTACGTTACTCCGGATTGTGTAGAGTACAATAATGCAACAACTGTGTCAATAATTTGGTAAAGTAACAGCATTTGGTCGTCTGATTGAGGTCACCAGGGGCTAAGGTCTCCTCCTGGTTATTTTGATGACTTGCTACGTTTGTTCTAATACAGATTTCTTAAAAAAATGTTCGGAACTACCCTCGCATTGCAAGGATAGTACCGTGCCATTTTTTTCTGCATGGGTAGCCGGTGGTGAAAGGGTACCGTACCGCCCAACATCGAAAATAGGTACAACATACTTCATTATTTTTGTCAGAACAACACATTTTTTTGTAAAATAACTCAATTTCAATTAATACAGCGAAGCCGGATACCAGTGTGGGAAAAATTGACAATTTATTTATTTAATTTATCACATGTGCACTCCCACAAATAAATCCCTACATCCACTTTGGTGAGATCTGTGAAATGAATGAATGTATGGTCGTCTGCTAACCGCAGATAGTGAATGTGAATATATGATCATCTTTGAGGCGATCCTTTGGCCACCTTTGGTGGGACCAAAGAGATGAAATTTACCTGAGCTTTGAGCGCCTGAAATGTGGCTGACCAATACGGTAGCAAGGTGCTCCCCCATTTCGACAGAGGTGCGATGGGACCTGGAGAACGGCCATGTTTCAGCACTCTGCCGCTGGATCTTGTGCTGTTAAGACCTGTTTTAGTTGTGCTCCGTAATGACAAAAGAGTGGAGACATGGTATGCATGTGGAATATTTAAGAGTAGTTTGAAATAATAATTTCTCTATTTCAGGAACATTTGTGGGGAGAATTAAATGTCAGGCAGGTAATATTAATGGGATCGTAGTAATCTTCGGAAGTGACCAATGGTCACAATGAAACCATGTGTAGCAATAAGTTGAAATACTTCCGTGTGCTTAAGTTAAGCTGAATTACTAGCGTGTGTACAATAAGTTGAAATATTTAAGAAATAGCGTGTGTACCATAAGTTGAAATATTTAAGAAATGGCGTGTGCTGGACTTGAAATTAGAGACGAGTACTTCCACGTGGTGAGTACTGTGTGAGTCTCAATCTGTGTATGAGACAAAGGATAAAGAGAAGTACTCGTCCATGGTATCAGTTGAGGACTCACGTGTGTGATGAATACGTTCTTAATATTACTTTGCGTGATATGATTCAATGTGACACTAGATTCAAACTCTGAGAGAGAAGCAAGGTGAGTCGGCCGTCTATCCAGCAACGCCACTTGGCTTGCATTGCACAGGAAGACGTGCATATATCTCCAGAGTTCATAGTAGGAAAGTAGAATTACGAAGTGGGGCAGTGTCGTGTGAAACTGGGATGAATATTAATTGAAGTGGGAAAGCTGAAAGTGATAATGTTGTGACTATTCCCTGTGTAGTGTTTCATATTGTAGTGTGGTGTATGTCATGTAATTTGGGTTCAAAAATGGCGCTGAGCACTATGGGACTCAACTGCTGAGGTCATTAGTCCCCTAGAACTTAGAACTAGTTAAACCTAACTAACCTAAGGACCTCACAAACATCCATGCCCTAGGCAGGATTCGAACCTGCGACCGTAGCGGTGATGCGGTTCCAGACTGCAGCGCCTTTAACCGCACGGCCACTTCGGCCGGCTGTAATTTGGGTATGTGTGGTTTGCATGGGAGAGTAGCGAGGTAGTTTCAAAAGATTAGTGGGTTATGCGTGTTACTTTTGTACTGCTCGGTCTGGAGGAAAGTGTCGTGATGATGATTGTGAGAGTCGAAGTGTGAGAAATAATAAAAGATCCACCATCCTATCCAGAAAGTGCACTGTAGCGTTAAATAATTACGAGACCATAATATAGAGATTTACCAATGTAAAGCCATGCCCACTGGGCGGAATTTCTCATGTGTTATTGTTGTAGGTTATAGAATTTGTGTGTTTAGGTTAGAGAATTTATCGGAATAAATAAGATAGTGAAAAGAAAAAGATTGGTGGACTTTTCCTTCGAATTGTATGTTGTCATAATGTCCCGAATTTATAATGTGTGCGCCATTCATATTCAGTGCGGTGGCCACGTGTTGACAAAAGCCGTTAAATAAAAAAGAAAGAAAATGTGGTATTGCCAGTGCGTAGTGTACAGTCAGAGTTCTGTAAATTACTGATAGTCAGAAATGCGTTTCCGTTGCGTATTAATCATATAGGAGGATAACTTGTAACTTAAGTGTGAATACTAGAGTTCATGTTACTCGATAAATAAGAATGAATCCACTCGCTTGGCAGACCACTCATCTTGCAGGCCTGACTGCTTGAGCAAGGCATGTGGGTGCCTCTCAACTTCACATCTGCGCCTGTCACGCGAGAACAAGTGATGGACTGCCTGGAACATTCTACATCTACGTTTATACTCCGCAAGCCACCAAACGGTGTGTGGCGGAGGGCACTTAACGTGCCACTGTCATTACCTCCCTTTTCTGTTCTAGTCGCGTACGGTTCGCGGGAAGAACGACTGCCGGAAAGCCTCCGTGCGCGCTCGAATCTCTCCAATTTTACATTCGTGATCTCCTCGGGAGGTATAAGTGGGGGGAAGCAATATATTCGATACCTCATCCAGAAACGCACCCTCTCGAAACCTGGACAGCAAGCTACACCGCGATGCAGAGCGCCTCTCTTGCAAAGTCTGCCACTTGAGTTTGCTAAACATCTCCGTAACGCTATCACGCTTACCAAATAGTCCTGTGACAAAGAACCTAAACGGGTGACATCGGACGTCCACCTCGAACAAATTCCACGAATAATACAGAACAAAATGAGATGAACCAAAAATAAATAAAAATGATGGATAGAGCGTCTGAGATGTAAGCAGAAGATCTCAGGTTCGAGTCTCGGTCGGGCCACACATTTTCAACTGTCCCCGTTGACTTATATCAACGCCTGTATGCAGCTATGGGTATTCATTTCATTGTAGTCTGTGTTCTTTGTGGTGTCACCGCCAGACACCACACGTGCTAGGTGGTAGCCTTAAATCGGCCGCGGTCCATTAGTACATGTCGGACCCGCGTGTCGCCACTGGCAGTGATCGCAGACCGAGCGCCACCACGCGGCAGGTCTCGAGAGACGTACGAGCACTCGCCCCAGTTGTACGACTTTGCTAGCGACTACACTGACGAAGCCTTTCTCTCATTTGCCGAGAGACAGTTAGAATAGCCTTCAGCTAAGTTAATGGCTACGACCTAGCAAGGCGCCATTAGTTACTTCATGAATCTAAAGAGTCTCACTTGTATCATCAAGAATGCTGTATACAAATGGATTAAAGTTAAGTATTATAGAAGCTACGTACTTTTCTTTATAGCATTCATTACGTATCCTGTTTCAGACCTCACGCCATCCTTCGTGCGCTTATAGCGTGCATTTCGGCCCCCTCAAAAACACTGTGTCAGCACCTCTTGTCGACACAACATTCTTGCTTTACGCTGCACTAAATAATCGTAGAGCCTTTAGAAAGTTGTTAATTCTTTCGAAAAGAGATACACGCGATCTTTTGTACATCAAAGTCAGCATAATAGTGAAACTGTGTCACACACTTCAATAAGAGCTTGTTGCCGACAGTGTTAGTAACGAAGTGGTGTTTCTCCCGTAATTTCCTAGTGCAAATACTCACAGTCGATTGGCTGAGAGCGACACAGGGAACAGCACGAAATTGAGCGTAGCTAATTTCCTGTAACTGGGTCGGAAGTACTTTAAACACACCTCTTTACAAGCTTCCCGAAAAGTTATTAGCGACAGTATTTATGAAAATGTAAACTTGTAGAGAACCCACAGCTTATGTTTCATGGCAATTACGTAGGAGCTTTTAATAGTTCATTATAGCTGCTGCGTGCGGGGGAGAAACACCAATACTCAAAGTGGCGTGTTCCTGCCTGTGACGTAGGCGGTAGTTGCCTTACCGGTCTACTGATGAGCGTGCGTGTGTTTTGTTTGCCTGCTAGACAGTGTACAGTCAGGGGGATTATATTAATCTTGCAAGAGGCGAATTTACTCTACGGAGTACAGAGAATATTATGCTTAGTAATTGACACCAGAAAATTGATTAAATAAATCACATCAGTACCTTTACTGGGACACTGAGTGACACCATAGAATGGTTAGCACACTACACTCGCTTTCCGGATGTCAGCAGCTCAAATACTCGTCCAGCATTCCGCATTCAGGTTTTCCATGGTTTCCCCAAATCAGTTGTGAGGAATGCCGGGATAATTCCTTTGAAAAAGCGCAGTGAATTTCCTTCCACAACCACCCTCAATCAGATATTATACTCAGTCCCTAATTGGACATGAAGCACTAGTTTTCCTTCCCTTCAAATTAAGTACGCAGATGGTTTATACGCTCATTCATATCACAGAGCTGAATCTATAGGGATTTGCGGACACCCGCCAGCAGATGGTTTCACAAATAACGAATGAGAAACATAGGTGAACTTTTACGCAGACAGGTAACGCAAATATGTATCTATCCATCTTTTCGAGTCATCTGTCTTCTGACTGCACTCTACAGCTACCTCTAGTATCATGGAACGTATTCCATGATGTCCTGTCATCTTGTCCCTTCTCCTTCACAGTGTTTTCCATATGTTCCTATCTTCGCCGTCTTTGCTGAGAACTTCCTCATTCCTTATTTTATCAGTTCACCACATCTTAAAAATACTCCTATAGTATCACAATATTGTGTTACATACCTACTGAGCCGTACGTCCGCGTTTAATTTCGCGTAATCCTCGCGGATTTGGAATCCTTCTGGCCATAAGAGTGCATGGAGCGTGTTTAGAGGCACATTTGTATGCTAGGTTTTATTAGCAAAAAAAAAAAAAAAAAAAAAAAGTTGTTATAAGTAATGAAATAACCAAAAATTTGAGCCATAGATATAGTCCACGGCTGTATAAATATTGTATGCAGCCACTGTAAAGTTTTGAAAACTTTTGATCGTCATATTATTGGCGAAAGATGAAGAGACACCGTTTTCTAGCTCTTGTCCAGATCTGACGTATTTGGCCCACCGCCATTAATACTACATTATTTTATTTATATATTCATGAGTTGCAACCAAACTGCATTCGTAATTATATAATGTAAGTGTACTGTTAATTGTGTTTTTATTTCAAAATGGCTCAAATGGCTCTGAGCACTATGGGAATTAACATCTATGGTCATCAGTCCCCTAGAACTTACAACTACTGAAACCTAACTAACCTAAGGACATCACACACACCCATGCCCGAGGCAGGATTCGAACCTGCCACCGTAGCAGTCGCACGGTTCCGGACTGAAAAGCCTAGAACCGCTCGGCCACCGTGGCCGGCTTTTATTTCAGGATATACTGTTATTACTAACCTATGTGTGTTTTATTTTGTGTCTTTAGTCATTGTAAGATTGTTGGGTGACTTGGCATGGCAAAAGGTTCCATACTTCTAAGCAAAAAGTAGTCCAGCTCGATCCACCGACGACTTTGGGTGCTGTTTGATAACGAAGTCCGATTTTAGAGTAATCACAGAGAGAAGAAACACGTTAAAATACATGAACGGACCTTTAACAAAACTGCCATGCTCAAGTGTTTGTATATATATATTTTTTTAGATTCATTACTATAATTCACTGGATGGTATAACGGATCTTTCACGTTGGAATAAATTTAATTTATTTTTTGTTAGATGTTTTCGTTAAATAGCTGAATGAATTGTAATTATGAATAATTTAATTAAGCAGAGTAGAGAAGATACAGTCAGAGAGATGTTCATTGGGCGGACATTGTCGTAATGTAACGTCATTGCGTTGTTCGGTTCTTAAAACAAAGCGTTTGTGTTCCGTTCTGCTTTTCGGTCGTGCGCGTATCTGAAAGGAATTAATTCGGGGACTAGAATAAACTTTCACATAATAGTTAAGCGATTCGATGTTCCGACAAAAGGGGTTAACGTCAGTGTTAATTTGAATTGTGGGCGACAGGATTAGTTTTGACAGATATGTGAAAACGGACGTAACGAAAGTTGTTCGCATATCATCCTTGAAAGTGACTTTTTATTTAATTAACGATTGCGGGCTCATTAAAAGCTATTATGTCATGATTTGGATCAATCCCTCTTTCCTCCTAGATAGTGATCATTCATTAACATTTAGGTCATAAGGAAAAGGATTATTAATAAAAGTGATGTTAAATGACAATTACGTGTTATTCCGTTAGTGTGGAACCGACGTAATATCTCTGAAATGACATTGATATATAATTTGTGTTAAATACTGAACTGAGGTAGGAAGTAAATTGAAATTAGTGAACATTTGACACTGAGACTATAGAAGCAGAAGCGCTTAAGGTTTCTCTTCTCTAAAATGGCAAAATATGTACGAACTTTAACTCAATAGTTGACATTATGTATTGCAAAGACATTAGCATTTCATACTTATTTTGACGACGCGCTGTTGAACAAATGAACGTTGAGTCTCTGTACGAGTAATATGGCTCTGAGCACTATGGGACTTAACATCTGAGGTCATCAGTCCCCTAGAACTTAGAACTACTTAAACCTAACTAACCTAAGGACATCACACACATCCATGCCCGAGGCAGGATTCGAACCTGCCACCGTAGCAGTCGCGCGGTTCCGGACTGAAGCGCCTAGAACCGCTCGGCCACCGCGGCCGGCGAGTTTGTCAATGGGCGCTGGATTTTACGAGAAATCACGCTGAGCGTCCATTTAATGTGCACGTCGCGTGGTGTCGCATGGCGGCTATTTTGACTCCGTATCACGGTTGCCCGTTGTTATGCATATAAATGGGTTATTTATGAAGGTTTTGTGTAGTTCTAGTTGAGTTTCCCTCCCCCCATGAACCATGGACTTTGTCGTTGGTGGGGAGGCTTGCGTGCCTCAGCGATACAGATAGCAGTACCGTAGGTGCAACCACAACGGAGGGGTATCTGTTGAGAGGCCAGACAAACGTGTGGTTCCTGAAGAGGGGCAGCAGCCTTTGGTGTAGCTGCAGGGGCAACAGTCTGGATGATTGATTGATCTGGCCTTGTAACACTAACCAAAACGGCCTTGCTGTACCGGCACTGCGAACGGCTGAAAGCAAGGGGAAACTACGGCTGTAATTTTTTCCGAGGGCATACAGCTTTACGGTATGGATAAATGATGATGGCGGCCTCTTGGGTAAAATATTGCGGAGGTAAAATACTCACCCATTCGGATCTCCGGGCGGGGACTACTCAGGAGGATGTCGCTATCAGGAGAAAGAAAACTGGCGTTCTACGGATCGGAGGGTGGAATGCCAGATCCCTTAATCGGGCAGGTACGTCAGAAAATTTAAAAAGGGAAATGGATAGGGTAAAGTTAGATATAGTGGGAATTATTGAAGTTCGGTGGCAGGAGGAAGAAGACTTTTGGTCAGGTGAATACAGGGTAATAAATACAGAATCAATTAGGGGTAATAATGAATAAAAAATAGGAATGCGGATAAGCTACTAAAAACAACATTATTGTGGCCAAGATAGATACGAAGCCCACGCCTACCACAGTAGTACAAGTTTATATGCCAACTACCTCCGCAGATGACGAAGAGATTGATGAAATGTATGATGAAATAAAAAAAATTATTCAGATAGTGAAGGGAGACGAAAATTTAATAGTCATGGGTGACTGGAATTCAAGAGTAGGAAAAGCGAGAGAAGGAAACGTAGTAGGTGAATATGGATTGGGGCTAAGAAATGAAAGAGGAAGCCGTCTGGTAGCTAACACATGGTTCAAGAATCATGAAAGAAGGCTGTATACATAGAAGAAGCCTGGAAATATTAGAAGGTATCAGATAGATTATATAATGGTACGACAGAGATTCAGGAAGCAGGTTTTAAATTGTAAGACATTTCCAAGGGCAGGTGTGAACTCTGACCACAATCTATTGGTTATGAACTGTAGATTAAAACTGAAGAAACTGCAATAAGGTGGTAAATTGAGGAGATGGGACCTGGATAAACTGAAAGAACCAGAGGTTGTAGAGAGCTTCAGGGAGAGCTTTAGGGAACGATTGACAAGAATGGGGGAAAGAAATACAGTAGAAGATGAATAGGTAGTTTTGAGAGACGAAATAGTGAAGGTAGCAGAGGAACAACTAGGTAAAAAGACGAGGGCTAGTAGAAATCCTTGGGTAACAGAAGAGATATTGCATTTAACTGATGAAAGGAGAAAATACAAAAAAGCAGTACATGTAGCAGGCAAAAAAGAATACAAACGTGTCAAAAATGATATCGGCAGGAAGTGCAAAATGGCTAAGCAGGGATGGCTAGAGGACAAATGTAAGGATGTAGAGGCGCGTATCACTAGGGGTAAGATAGATACTGCCTACAGGAAAATTAAAGAGATCTTTGGAGAAAAGAGAACGACTTGAATGAATATCAAGAGCTCAGATGGAAATCCAGTAATAAGCAAAGAAGGGAAAGCAGAAAGGTGGAAGGAGTATATAGAGGGTCTATACAAGGGCGATGTCCTTGACGACAATATTATAGAAATGGAAGAGGATGTAGCTGTAGATGAAATAGGAGATATGACACTGCGTGAAGAGTTTGACAGAGCACTGAAAGACCTAAGTCGAAACAAGGACCCCGGGCGTAGACAACATTCCATTAGAACTACTGACAGCCTTGGGAGAGCCAGTCCTATCAAAACTCTACCATCTAGTGAGCAAGATGTATGAAACAGGCGAAATATCCTCAGACTTCAAGAAAAATATAATAATTCCAATCCCAAAGAAAGCAGGTGTTGACAGATGTGAAAATTACCGAACTATCAGTTTAATAAGCCTCGGTTGCAAAATACTAACACGAATTCTTTACAGACGAATGGAAAAACTGGTAGAAGCCGACCTTGGGGAAGAACAGTTTGGATTCCGTAGAAATGTTGGAACACGTGAGGCGATACTGACCCTACGGTTTATCTTAGAAAATAGATTAAGGAGAGGCAAACCTACGTTTCTAGCATTTGTAGACTTTGAGAAAGCTTTTGACAATGCTGACTGGAATACTCTCTTTCAAATTCTTTAGGTGGCAGGGGTAAAATACAGGGAGCGAAAGGTATTTACAGTTTGTACAGAAATCAGATGGCAGTTATAAGAGGGGCATGAAAGGGCAGCAGTGGTTGGGAATGGAGTGAGATGGTGTTGTAGCCTATCCCCGATGTTATTCAATATGTATATTTGAGCAAGCAGTAAAGGAAACAAAAGAAAAATTCGGAGTAGGAATTGAAATCCATGGAGAAGAAATAAAAACTTTGAGGTTCGCCGATGACATTGTAATTCTGTGAGACAGGAAAGGACCTGAAAGAGCAGTTGAACGGAATGGACAGTGTCTTGAATGGAAGATAAGATGAACATCAGCAGAAGCAAAACGAGAATAATGGAATGTAGTCGAATTAAATCAGGAATTAGATTAGGAAATGCGAGGCATAAAGTAGTAAATGAGTTTTGCTATTTGGGGAGCAAAATGACATGATGGTTGAAGTAGAGAGGATATAAACTGTAGACTGGCAATGGCAAGGAAAGCGTTTCTGAAGAAGAGAAATTTGTTAAAATCGAGTATAGATTTAAGTATCAGGAAGTCGTTTCTGAAAGTATTTGTATGGAGTGTAGCCATGTATGGAAGTGAAACGTGGACGATAAATAGTCTGGACAAGAAGAGAATAGAAGCTTTCGAAATGTGGTGCTACAGAAGAATGCTGATGATTAGATGGGTAGATCACATAACTAATGAGGAGGTATTGAATAGAATTGGAGAGCAGAGAAATTTGTGGCACAACTTGCCTTGAAAAAGGGATCGGTTGGTAGGGCATATTCTCAGGCATCAAGGGATCATCAATTTAGTATTGGAGGGCAGCGTGGAGGGTAAAAATCGTAGAGGGAGACCAAGAGATGAATACACAAAACTGATTCAGAAGGATGTAGGTTGCAGTAGGTACTGGGAGATGAAGTAGCTTGCACAGGATAGAGTAGCATGGAGAGCTTCATCAAACCAGTCTCAGGGCCGAAGACCGCAACAACATCAACAACAACAACTTCAGCTCTGTCAATGTGTGTGGGCTTGCGGCTGTCACTGTTCCAAAGTGATTTTAGAATCTAAGGGTATATAATGCAGATGTAATTCTTCTGATTTACTTCATAGTTACTTCATAATCAGCGAAAATTACTTAGTCTAACCACCTTATTTCTGAGGCATGTCTGTAGTTATCTGTTGGTTAGTATCACGAGATCGAGCCGTTTACCAAATTGTTTGCATCTACAAAAAACGAAAACAGTAAAGAAAAATTTTATGCCTCAGCAGTCAAGTCAAAGTTTCCTGCATAACGTTCGTACTTTTCTGCATTTGTAGTGTGTTTGATTTTTACTAAATAATTAATTAATTGCCTCTGTGTTACAGGATAGGTGATTGTATCTCTTGTTAACTGTCATCTAGTTAAAGATGCCTGTGCACCATGACTGAAATTTTTAATGAAGGTTTCTAGTAATGTGGTAGCCACAACCGCCGACCTCTGTTAGTAGAGAAGGACGAATTATTACTACTGACGTCGCCTCTGCCACTATCATAAATTTGAACCGCATTTGGCAGACGTGTTGGCTCCTTCGAAGGCAATGGCGTTTTGTTAATTACTGGTAATAGCCGATGGCTGATATTTGTGACATATTCATTCGATGATATGTTTTGCTGTTTGTAATGTAAATGTATTTTTACTTCTTTTAATGTTGCCATCAGTTCTGTTATTGAAATTTAGTCTTTTGAGTTCTGGAGGCAATTTGTTAATGTTATTCTTGGGTTTTTGCTTTCTAAAAATAAATTCATTAGAGTTTTTAGAAACGTTGCTAAATTCATTATGGCTCAGTACTTTTCCACTCAAAAATCAACTCCCTACCGCATCTTATTACTGCCAGAGTAGGAAGTGATAATACACTCAAATATATAAGAAACTGGTCATAGTGCAAAATCACGCCCTTGTAACTTAACTCATAACCCCAGAGCCGATTAATTGTAGCATATGTATTCCATAAACACACACTCAATAGCTACTATACGACAGGACTCTGCCGCACAATACATTTTTCATCATTAAGCCCCTTCTGCTTTACCTCTGAAAACATTAGCGGCCCCCCGGGTACCGAGCGAGGTGGCACATTGGTTAGCACACTGGACTCGCATTCGGGAGGACGACGGTTCAATCCCGCTTCCGGCCATCCTGATTTAGGTTTCCCATGATTTCCCTAAATCGCTCCAGGCAAATGCCGGGATGGTTCCTCTGAAAGGGAACGGCCGACTTCCTTCCCCGTCCTTACCTGATCCGACGAGACAGATGACCTCGCAGTTTGGTCTCTTCCCACAAAACAACCCACCCCAACCCCCCGGGTAGCCGCGCAGTCTCAGGCGCCTTGTCACGGTTCGTGTGGCTCCCCTCGTCGGAGGTTCGAGTCCTCCCTCGGGCATGGGTGTGTGTGTTGTCCTCAGCCTAAGTTAGTTTAAGTTAGATTAAGTACTGTGTAAGTCTAGGGACCGATAACCTCAGCAGTTTGGTCCCATGGAACCTTACCACAAATTTCCAAAACACATTACCCAAGTATTAGCAGATAGCCAGAAAATCGAACCTGTGGTTATTTCGGAGTGCACAGACACACACTTAGATATACACTTCTTGCCCATTTCTCAAGTACGTCCAAAACAGGCAAACCTCATTCACACGGGTAATCACTGTTCAATAAGTTGTCCACCAGTGGTCAATATGAAACAGGTAACACGGACGTCCAAACACTGGGAAACCCGTTAACTGCCAACAGCACGAAATTCAATTCAAATATATACAGTAGGACTTTAGGAACCTGAATACATCCCACAGTTTGATTCTGTAGCGTATCCGGTCGCAGGCTGATACATTCCAAAGCCACTTTCACATGTTCACATCTCTTTAGCAGCACAGACGAGACCATCGCCCTCTCTCTGGACACAGTACACACTCGCCGACCGCACGCACGTGTCCGTCCCCAGCCTCACTACGCACATGACAGAAATAGGCAGAGCATGCGCAAAGAGTCGACAACGGAGTCGATCGCAGAGATCTTGTATTGTATTGTATTGTATGTTAACCGGGGGCCTAGAAACGACGGAGAGGTTCCGTCCCCGCCGCAGCCGCAGTGGTCCACAACCCCACGACGACTACCGCAGTCCACTTCACCCCTCCGCCGCCCCACACCGAACCCAGGGTTATTGTGATGTTCGGCGCCCGGTGGACCCCCCCCCCCCCCCCAGGGATAGTCTCACACCAGACAAGTGTAACTCCTACGTTTGCGTGGTTGACTAATGGTGGTGTACGCGTACGTGGAGAGCTTGTTTGCGCAGCAATCGCCGACATAGTGTAACTGAGGCGGAATAAGGGGAACCAGGCCACATTCGCCGAGGCAGATGGAAAACCGCCTAAAAACTATCCACAGACTGGCCGGTTCACCGGACCTCGACACAAATCCGCCGCCCGGGGTCGTACCGGGGACCAGGCGCTCCTTCCCGCCCAGGAAGCCGTGCGTTAGACCGCACAACCAACCGGGCTGGATGCAGAGATCTTAAATGAATACAGGGAAGCTACTAAGCCGTCTCACACGAATAGGCAGAATCACCGTGCCCGTCACAACAATCCCTCAACATCTGAGGCTGTTCAAGGCCCATATACAGGGTGAAAAGTATTTAAACCAACAATCTCTGGGAGGCTGTAGGGGCATCAAAACAAATAATTTTCTCTAATGTCAATTTTTCGTATGAGGATTATTTAAACTAGTGGAGGTCATATTACGCTCTTCAGTTGTTAGAGGCCGTATTACGATCTTCAGTTGTTAGAGGGCGTATTACGATCTTCAGTTGTAGGCTACTGCTGTCCACCAGTGTATTAGTGCATTGTCTCTGTTTACTAATGGAGCGATACACCTGGAGTGAGTACACTGATATAGTTGGTGCGTACTACGTAGCACACCACAACGGACGAGCTGTAAAGTGGGTTTATCAACAACAATATCCTAATCGCCGTATCCCACATCATACGACCTTTGCTGCTGTGTACCCACGTCTGCGTGAGACCGGGTCATTTAGCAGATTACCTGGACAGGGTCGCTGCCGCACAGTAAGAGCGGTGCGATTTGAGGAAGTTGCTGGAAGACGTCCCGCTCCCTACAAGACTTGTGGTTCCAACATGACGGGGCGCCGGCACGTTTGAGTCGTCGTGTGCGTCGATTTCTGGACCGACGGTTCCCAGAAACGTGGATTGGCAGAGGTGGTCCTGTACCATGGCCTGCTCGATCCCCAGATATGTCCCCTGTGGACATTTTCGTGTGGGGAGAGACGCGCAACCTTGTTTAGGCAACTCCTGTTGCATCAGAATAGGATCTGGTTGCCCGGACAGCAGCAGCAGCAGGAACAATTCAGTATACTCCTGGGGCTTTGCCCGTGTCGGACAGAACACGATCCGACGGTGTAACCTTCGTTTACATGTCAATGGAGGCATTTTTGAAAATATACTGTAATTGAAACTGGGTTGTGTTAATGTGTTGTCTCTTGGTCATAAGGAAATAGAAAAGTGTTTGTTGGTTTAATTAATTTGCCGCCAGGTAAATCTTCCTCTACCGGTTTAAATAATCCTCATAGGAGAAAATGACATTAGGGGAAAATATTTGTTTTGATGTCCCCTACAACGTCCCAGAGTTTGTCGGTTTAAATACTTTTTACCCTGTATACCCTCCTAGACCTGGTAACAACACTTAAACACGAACAACACTAATGCTATTTAATGCGCGAAACCTGTCACAGAGATCTGCGTCTCTAATCACTTACATACCCGCCGATGTCCAAAGTTACCTTTGTATCGGACAACGTATTCTGGTTGCTTCACTTTATTTGCTAGGCAGTGCACACGCAGACGCCTCTCTGAGCTGCCGCTGCCTGTGTATTATGTGCTCGTAGGGTCGTAAGCTGGCGAGTACTTGCAGCCAGTGGACTCTGCACGTGGGGGCCGAGCCCTGCGCGTGGCACGTGCAGCCGGCGAGTTCCTACACGCAGCGCACGCACTGCCGCAGTCCACTCACGCACGCACCGAGCGGTCCCGTTGGCAGTAACGGCCGCCCCCGCTGTGGGCGGCAGCTGAGACCTGAGTAAGAGACCGCGCCATAAGCCGCTCGCCGGCTGCCTCCGCTTCTGCACGCCGTTCCGCTCTGAACACGCGTAACTGGTACGTCCAAATCCGACTGCTGTTGTGGCCGCCAGTTCGAAGTATGATTTGATGCAATTCTCCAAGCTCGTCTAACCTGTGCTAGTCTCTTCACAACTGGATAACTACTGAAACCTGCATCCATTTCAATCTGCTTACTACAGTCTCTCACCCCGACTTTCCTCCTTACCGAACTGACGACTCTTTGATGCCTGACGATGTGTCCTTCTGTTACTCAAGTTGTGCAGTTGGTCACCAGATCAATACGACCACCGACCTTCTATCGATATAAACGCGTCCAGGCGATAGGAGCGTCACCTCGTGAGGAGTGACTGCTAGTCAGACACACGCACGGTGGATGTAGTATCAGTGAGCGTGCTGTCCGTGTGTAGAATGGGGAAGGTGAGTAGGTGAGTGATCTATTTGATTAAATTAAAAGAAAGGTCAGCGGTCCGCAGCTCGTGGTCGTGCGGTAGCGTTCTCGCTTCCCGCGTCCGGGTTCCAGGGTTCGATTCCCGGCGGGGTCAGGCATTTTCTCTGCCTCGTGATGACTGGGTGCTGTGTGATGTCCTTAGGTTAGTTAGGTTTAAGTAGTTCTAAGTTCTAGGGTACTGATGACCATAGATGTTAAGTCCCATAGTGCTCAGAGCCATTTGAACCTTTTTTTTTTTTTTTAAGGTCAGCGTTGGCCGTAATATTGATGTTTTATTGAGAGCAGAATCGATTTTCGATCACATAGTGATCATCTTCGGTGCTGTACAAATTCAACTCAGACACTGGTATCAAGTTATCAATAACTAAAACTGAGAAGCGATCACAATAACTATTGTTTAATTTGTACAGCACCGAAGATGATCACTATGTGATCGAAAATCCATTCTGCTATCAATAAAACATCAATATTACGGTCAACGCTGACCTTCCTTTTAATTTAACATATATGGTCGTTGTGCACACAGCACTCCATGGAGTCGCCAATCAATGATCTATTTGAGTTTGACCGAGGGCATATTTTGACTGCTCGTCTTCTACAAGGGGCGAAACCAAGGTGACACAACCTCCGGACTACGTGGGGTTGGGCGTCCCCCTCCCCCCTCGCCCCACTACACATGTCGAACCTCGTATGCTGGGCAGACTGGTAAAATGTGACAGGCAGCGAACTATGGCGGATCTAGCATCAGACTTTAATGCTGGGCAGAATACAAGTGTGTCTGCACTGAACGCTCCTACCAATGGGCCTCCGCAGACGAAGACCCATGCATGTGGCAATGTTAACACCACGACATCGGGAACTACGACTGAAATGGGCGGACGACCATCAGCAATGGACGTTGGCGTACTGAGTGATCGTTGCATGGTCTGATGACTCCTGATACCTTGTTCAACATACTGATGGGAGGGCGTGACTCCGTCATCTTCCAGGGGAACAGCTCCTTGACACCTGTACTACGGGATGGAGAGAAGCTGGCGGGGGCTCCATTGTGCTCTGGGGAACATTCGCGTGGGCAGTCATGGGTCCAGTAGAGCTCGTGCAAGGCACCATGACGTCCGAGGAGTATCGTACACCGGTTGTAGACAACGTACACCCCTTCATGAGGGTCATATTTCCCGACGACATGTTGCAACGTCCCCTTTGAACAATTATACACGTGACTGGGCTTAAACTGACACCCAATATTTTGTTAGCGCAATGCAATCTGACTTTCAATAATCCCTACAAAAGAATGGGCCCTGACTAACATTAAACTATACCTTTCACAAATCACTTACCTCACAAAAATCTTCGCTACTCAAGCTACTGCAATACAGCGAGCGCCACTACTGCCAGCTAAATAAAAGATTCAAAGTACTGAAGGCACTAACTACTGATAGGTATAGTTAGCAAACGAAAGATTTTGATAGAGAACAACCAATGTATTTACCTCAATAGTCATAATATATATAGCAGTTCATGACAAATTTCAAAACTCCGCCATCTCTCCCCACATCCACCACTGCTGGCGGCTCACCTCCAACTGGGCAACGCTACGCGCTGTTCACAGCCAGCTGCCTAACACTACAATGGCGAGTATTACAACAATGCAAAGCAGCCACAGACTGCACACAGCACAGCCAGTGATTTTCATACAGAGGTGGCGTTACCAATAAAAAAAACCTAAACAGCCTACTTACATAGCCCCCATGCTCCCCACAAAAAATTTTACAAATTGTTTTGGGCACTGGGCAATACATATTTGTTAAAATTTTTCATAATCGTAATTACAATAACAAAGAAATCAAATGCACACACTTATTGATACAATGTTGGTCAAAAGCTAAAATTTACTCACAGTCCATAAAGATAGTCTTGATCATTCATCATAATAGTAATTACAGTTTTTTTCACAAAGTCTCATTAGTAAAAGAAATTGCACACAGAAGTAGTGGATTTCCATGCAGTCTTGAAGAAGTAGTGTTGTCCTTCCAACGGAAAGACAGTGCTGACTCTTGACATGCTGACAGGTAATGGGCCACAACAGAGCAAACCCACAGCGGAGTCAATCGAAGTTTTGAAGAATATCGTTTGGTAGGTCATCACAGAGCAGACCCACTGCAGTCCTGGTAGAGATTACGGTATTGGTGGGCCACCAGAGGTGCAGACCCATTGCAGTCCTTGTAGAAATAATGGTACTGGTGGGTCATCAAAGATGCAGACCCACTGTAGTCCTTGTAGAGATGGCCAGCAGCCATCTGTTGCGACTGTGCAGGTGCACAATCACCATCGAAGAGTCTTGCGGACAATATAGCAAGTCCATAAACCACCACTTGTGCACTCACAATTTTTTTTTGAAATGTCCTTAGAACCAGCAATGCTGTTATCCAGTCCCTTGCTGAATTATTAACACACGTGCAAACACTAACAGTCCCTACTTCTCACATGTTGTCCATATACTATGACCAACAGAAACGTGTGCAGTGAAATGTAACTTACAAGTTACTTAATTTGAGGAACTGGTGTCAATTACAATTGTATAATATGAGAATACAATAACAAAGGTACAAAATACATCATTAAAGAACATAACAATACTGATAACATTTGTAGTAAAACAGGCTTTACAAAAGAATAGAAATAACATATACATCAGTGTTACAGGAATTATGACATGAGTACATACATAAAAGATCAGAATAACTTTCGAAACATCAACTTCACACATGAGCATTAAAACAAAACAGAATAAATAATGTCTAAGCATCTTTACAAAGTAAATAACATATTATCAATGCAAATTATATTTGAGGATAACAGTATTCCTCATCATAGTTCATGTAGCTGAGTATTAGAAACATTCTACAACATAAGTCTTATCAGATAAACATATAAATACAGGAAAAACACAAATATACAAGAGTACACAAACACATACCAGAATAACACAGGGGGAAAGGACAGGGTTTGTTTTACTGCAGTATTTTGCAAACAAAACTTTCTTTACTTCTTGGAGATCTCCCTTCATTCATCATTATTCCCAAAAGTCCTATGTATACCTGCTTTCTGTACTTTTCTCGTATAGCCTCTCAGTGCATTTCTTCAAATTCATCGCAACTCATTCTCTTATAGGCTACCCTCTCTTAAGCTAACTTAAATCTACTGAGCTCAGATGCTAAACTAAGGGACGAGGCAATGCAGCAGCACAAAACTATTAACACAAACAGCAATGATCAAAAATACAAACGGCGTAGCAAGCAGCATAAATTACAACTAATATGAGGCAATGAGCAGCAAACAAGAAAAATAAATCAGTAGTAAAACTGGCTTAACAGAGTAACACAAATTAAAATTCAGTAGCACTATGCCTGGCAAACAGCAGCAGCAAATAAAAAAAAAACTTATACCTAAACATGACATAGCTCAAGCAGAAAAAAATATTGCACTAAAAATGGCCATGTCTAATACCTATGTCACATCTTAACACTAGAGTGATGCATCACGAGAACTTACACTAGCAGATAAGTTACCAAATCGTAAAGAAATTATTTATGCAATTCCTGTGAAGGGAAATGCCTATTTATGTGCCCTCGTTTTCTTGGAAGTAGACATAAATTTCTTATTGACTGGATCTGTAGGCATAAAATAACTATATTAGTACATATATTAAATTTTATTTTAACCAATGCTGCAGTGTGGCTAGAAACTAGATATTAAACAAAATGAGCAATCTCTCAACTAGAAAGACAATGGATGTAAAATGTTTCTCATCATTTCATCAGGCATTTTAGTAAATATCATAAATTAAGAGCTCCACAGGGTAATCATATGTTTTCAAGTTCGAGCGTGTCGTATTTGCGATGCTTTCTACAAAGGAATGTCAATAGCGAGGATAATGGCCTCTTCTTTTTTTTTGCACCTGATGGCTTTCTTTTGTCAGATGTCTACCTCTCAGCTGGGCGCCCAAAACGCATTACGCCAAGGTCACTTACCTTTCTTGCTGAAATATTTACGACAGCAGTTTCCGCTACAGTGGCAGTCTCATATAAAAAATTTCAGAGGTCGAGAATTTGCGTTGCAAATGTGTAGATACAAAATCTTATGAATATAACAGTGTCCAAAAAATTTTCGCCGGCATTGTGATACATTCACGCATTTACACACATTTCATAACTCTTAAAGTACGATTCTTGGTTTCCAACATCCTTTTTCACAAGTCAGAGTCCCTAACCACTATTCATTACTCCTTACCTTATTACACATATATATATTCGTCGACACGTCAATCTTGCGACGACACTTCAATATTTCATCATAATAAATACATAGCATAATCAAATTCCTCATATAGCATCAGCTTATTAATCATAAACATACCTCAACAGCATAATACACCTCAGTCAAATCTCAAAACATACTTTAAAAATCATGATCCCATACCAAATACATTATTCAAAGCTCTCATAGTATCACAATGGTTCCGGAAAAATATGAGCATTTCACAAACTACAGACAAAATACAATTTCATAAGTGTGAAGTTATCCAACTGTGTAATTACGTAAACATCTATCACTGATGTAGTAAAAAAAAGTTTATCCCTCAGTTACATGATCAGATAGCTGTGTAATTCTGTGTTGGAGAAATATGGTACCGATGTGTAAAGTTGCATAAGCAAATACCATATTAGCTAGGGCTCCTTGTGCTTGCCAAACACCTGGTACACAAAGTGAGCGTGTACCCCCCTGAGGATTAATGTAATTATAACCTCAGGTGTTACAGATTACAACAATGGAATGAAATGTATCACGGAAAACCTTTGTATCATTGTAATTCAAAAATCTTTAAAAATAAATGCTTTAAGTACAAAATTAATCACTAAAATACGTGTCCTGTAGCGCTAAACTGTGCGTCTTGTAACGTAATCTCTGTGGAAGTGTCGTAGTTATCGTCCTCTGTAAGCAAAGTTCTGCTGAAGTCAATATACTTACCTCATGATAAACAAAAGTGAAATGCTTTGCGTATAGATATCTTAGTTATTACTCTTATTACCGTGATGAAGAAAGTACTGTGCTGTAACGTATTGTTGTGCTACAGAAAAGGCTGTCTCCTTGTAGCTATACCACAAAAGTTACTACTAAAACATGTTTTACTTTCCAGAATATTGCAGAAAAACTGTGCAGATATAAAACAGATACACGGCAAAAGCAACATTGTAAATTGTCACTCATTAGTAGCAACGTGATAAAATCGTGTAGCTGTCACATAAACTAACCTCTGTGTCGTCTGGTATCTCACAGAAAGTATTTTAAATCCAGAATGTATTTTCAAGTAAACCAAAATGCTGCATTAAAATCTCATTAGCAGTACTGGTAAATGTTCTAAGTATGTGAGCCTTATAGTCGTTACGTAATCGTGCAACTAACAAGCAAGAATGTACAAATAACAACATTGTGTCGTCTGTTCACAATAACAATGCATTCGTAATTTCTGTTTAAAGAAGTTCTCTTGGTTCTTGACTGGATATTTAACTTCAAACATTGTTGCATGGTAACAGTTTCTAAGTCTGACAATGCATACTAGAAATGTGAAGTGAAAAGTTTTATGGCAATGACAAAGTTAAAAAGCAAATTATCTTTCAATAAACGGTTTTACATGTGAAATGTGGTGTAAACCTTTACTCTTCCTAGTGCACAGAGTTTCAACTTCAAAGCAATTATCATGTTGTATACATCGGTAAAGAATGCTAAAATTTTTCTCAAGGCTAGCGTCTTATGTTATTTTTCTCGGAGCCAGCGGGCGCACACGGCTGCCTGCTGTGCGAGTCATTGTCTGTCTCTTTGTTGGCGCGCGCCGTTATTGGGATTAGGAGACCTAACTTCTACAAATTCACCTTGCCGAGAAGGCCCTGCCCTGTTTAAATCCCGCCAGTTCTGATGCAATTCAGGTCTGGCGTTACGAATATATCGACTGTCGTCATGTCGGTAGATTCCGTAGTTTCTTCCTTGTCCGTCACGTTGTGGAGAATTTCTCCCTGAATCGTAACTGTGCGCCGAACTGTTGCGTCTGAAGTTATTCTGTCTCCCTTGATAATAATTATTTTGGTTCCCATATTGTCTGTTTCTCTGGTAGTCTCTGTGATAGTCATTACTATGGAAATGCGATCTTTCTCTGTAATTATTTTTACTCTGCCAACGGTTGTCATACGGGTGGTGTCTGTTTTGGTCACGATTTGTGTTGTAGGAATAGCCTTGTCGTGTCCAGTTATTATTTCTGTCATTGCGGAATTGCGACGGATGTGACCTGTAATTGTTGTGTTCCTGTTTTCGCGTCCCGCGATTGTCAGTGTCGATTTCCAATTCTTGTAACAGTCCCTGAAAAGCTTCAATGTCGTCTTTGCAACGTCCTGCCAAAATAATATTTCTTAAATGTTCAGGCAATTTCATTAAGCAAATGCGGATGTGTTCTGAAGGGCTGTATGGGTTTGACAAGTACTGATTCTTGTGCAACATGTCTTCAAAATATTTCACAAGACTGGAAAATTCAGATTGTTCGAATTGTTTCATCATTATGATGCTATATTTTACTCGGTCTTGTGTAGCTTGAGACCAATGTGCTGAGAGGAAGGCATGATAAAATTCTCCTTCACTGTGACAATCGTGAATGACCGATCGCATTCTTACAGCTGGTTCATTCTCCAAGTAGCCACACATAAATTCTAATCTGTGCTCTAATGACCAGTTGGGAG
The DNA here is from genome assembly GCF_023898315.1 of Schistocerca nitens. Taxonomy (NCBI): domain Eukaryota; kingdom Metazoa; phylum Arthropoda; class Insecta; order Orthoptera; family Acrididae; genus Schistocerca; species Schistocerca nitens. Next base: position 6,037,719 of record NC_064614.1, read on the forward strand.
GAAAACAATGAGAGAATTGATGGAGCCACGCTTGTGGATGAATGTCGTTGCCAGAATTCTTAAATGTTTTGAATTTACGTGTAGTAATGAACAGCTTATAGTCAAAATCATCGTGTCGGCGAGTCGCATGTCGGTCATTGTTACGTCGTGTCGGCGGTTCAATCTCAAAATTCGGTGCACATTGCCAATTTCTTTCATAATTTCCGAAATGCGCTGTGTTATTATTTTGTGGCTGTTCCATATTTCTAAGTCCCTCTTCCCGTGTTGGAGCGCGAGTGTCCTCTGAAATACGTAATTCTTGTATTACTTGTGCCAACTGATCTTGCACTTCCCGGATTTCTCTTTTGTACTGTGTATTGATTTGATTTTGGTTTTGTTTGAATTTTCTAATTTCTTCATACTCTTCAGTGTCAGTGAAGGCTACAGGTGTTGTGTCATTCAGATCATCATCTACCTTTGTAGATAAGTTAGTGAACTGATCTGAAAGTTCGACTACTTTATCCGATAGTGAAATTATTTCCTCTGTGTGTTTTTCTGAACCAAGTTTCAGATTGTCCATTTGTGTTGAAATTGTATCTACTGTGTCCTTTAAGTTTTCCTGAGTTTTTGCAAGTTGCGTAACCGTATTGGTAGATGCAACTGAGTCAATTTTAGCTTGCAAGGTCTCATGATTTTCATGAACAATAATTTGCAGTTCTTTTATAGCTGCTTCGTGATTCTGTAATGAATTTTCATGCCGCGAAAAAATAGGCTGAAAATGCTCATAAATTTGTGTTTTTACGTCATTACAGACCTTTTGACATTTCGATTCAATGTTATGTAGCTCAGTAGTTAAATCTTCACGTGTTTGTTCAAGCGTGGTGTCTAACTTTTGAAGATTTTGTTCCATTGCGTCTAACTGTTGCTGTGTTTGTCTCTGATGTTGTTCCATTGTGTCTAACTTTTGAAGATTTTGTTCCATTGTGTCTAACTTTTTAAGATTTTGTTCCGTTGTGTCTAATTTTTCAAGCTTTTGTCCCATTTGTTGCATTAATTGTAATAACAATGCACTGGTGTCTGAAACATGTTCCTCAGTGCTTTTTGGCAGTGAATTTGCACCGGCAACATTCACATTTTGACAAGTGGAAAATGTGTCTTGACTCATTTGAGAAAACGGTGAGGACCCAAAACCTGAATCTACAATATTTGCAAAATTGTGTCCTGTCATTCCCGATTCCTGAGGCGAGCTGTTGCCGAGCGATCGATCGACAATGCTTCCCTCTTCACTAATTGTTTCACTGTCCTCGCCATTGTTTGCCGCCCGCTCCATTTCCCTATGCACAATTACCAAATTACTACTTTGAACATCAGTTAATTCATTACTTGATGGCCCTAACACACTGCTTTCGTTTTCACTGTCATTTCGCGGTTTACTTTGGAGCCTAGTATTACGTTTTTCACACGCCATTATTGTCACAGTATTTGACACGACAACACAGAAAAACACAATTTGAAGAGCAAAAATAAGAGAACACATTAACATAACACTGAAAATAATATCTAGTTAATTGCAGCTGCGAAATACTTGGTGCAAATCTACATGCATGCCACATCTGTTTTACTGTACAACAATGAAAGACTGCAACTACAAAGGAGATTTTCTCTACAATTACGCGCTAGCAATAAACAAAAGCTACACTAATTACACAAACTACAAGAAAAAAAATCAGAAGATTCCAGTGAGGTATCCTAGGCTAAGGGTCGACATATGAAACGTCCCCTTTGAACATTTATACTAGACTGTGCTTAAACTGACACACAGTATTTTTAGCGCAACGCAATCTGACTTTCAAAATTCCCTACAAAAGAATGGCCCTGACTAACATTAAACTGTACCTTTCACAAATCACTACACGTGACTGGGCTTAAACTGACACACAATATTTTGTTAGCGCAACGCAATCTGACTTTCAATAATCCCTACAAAAGAATGGGCCCTGACTAACATTAAACTATACCTTTCACAAATCACTTACCTCACAAAAATCTTCGCTACTCAAGCTACTGCAATACAGCGAGCGCCACTACTGCCAGCTAAATAAAAGATTCAAAGTACTGAAGGCACTAACTACTGATAGGCATAGTTAGCAAATGAAAGATTTTGACAGAGAACAACCAATGTATTTACCTCAATAGTCATAATATATATAGCAGTTCATGACAAATTTCAAAACTCCGCCATCTCTCTCCCCACATCCACCACTGCTGGCGGCTCACCTCCAACTGGGCAACGCTACGCGCTGTTCACAGCCAGCTGCCTAACACTACAATGGCGAGTATTACAACAATGCTAAGCAGCCACAGACTGCACACAGCACAGCCAGTGATTTTCATACAGAGGTGGCGTTAGCAATAAAACAAAACCTAAACAGCCTACTTACAATGTGCGTTTTTCAACAAGACAATGCGCCATGTCACAAGGCCAGGAGGGTGATGGAGTGGTTCGAGGAAAGTAGTATCGAGTTCCAGTCGATATGCTGGCCCTCCAACTCGTCATATCTGAACCCAATCTAACATCTAGAATGTGATTGAATGTGACGTCAGAGCTCATTGGCTCCCTCCCCCGGATTTGCGGGAATTAGGTGGCTTGTGTGTGCAGATGTGGTGCCAATTCCCTCCAGCAACCTACCAAAAGGCCTCATTGCTTTCATGCCACGACGCGTTACCACTGTTATCTCTGCCAAAGGTGGACATACCGGCTATTAGGCAGGTGGTCATAGTGTTCTGGCTGATCGGTGTGTATCTCGTATATCAGTTTGAAAAGTTTAAGCATATACTGCAGTTCTCCCAAGGATCACAGTAATTCTGAGCAATGTCTATTCTAGGAGCCTTGCTTAGACTTAAGTCTTTCGGTGCTGCGCCAAATTGAAGGACTGCCAACTGACTGGTTTTCACTACATAGTCTCACTCTCAAATTTAAGAAAAAGCAACATATTCATCATGTTGGGGTTGGAGATCTTTTTCCATGTTTTCTTTAACAAAGGTATGCTTTTGGATAGGTTCTGCCTTTAGCAAAACATATTTGTTTCTTAACTCAAACATGTTTCACTGCAGTTGCAGCATCTTCAGTGGGCTTTTATTTTATGGATGTTAAAGGTAAAGAATGTTCTTTACTGTTTGTATACACTATTAGTTTTTAAATCGTAATTACCGATATTTGAATTATTAGACAAGACCAACCTATAGAGCTCTTCCCCCCCCCCCCCCCCCACACACACACACAAAAGCAAAAAAAGGAAAAAATAATCGTCAAACCTACTGTCACACTCAGTCTCTCTCTCTCTCTCTCTCTCTCTCTCTCTCTCTCTCTCTCCCTTTTCACACACAACACATACACATACAGAAAAGAAAAAAAGTACTTGTAATAATAATGAAAAACCCTCAAACCTGCTCTCTCTCTCTCTCTCTCTCTTTCTCTCTCTCTCTCTCTCTCTTACACACACACACACGCACACAAAATGTACAGACACCTCTGAAAGATTCAGAACAACCGCCAGGAACACCTTCAAATGTTCCGCTGTCAGCCATCTTGTTTTTACACCTTCAACTGTTCCACTGTCCACCATGTTTGTTTCTACAGCTGGTAAACAGTGAAACAGTGACAGCGGCAGTGACAGCTCAATATATAGTGTCTGACATTGTTGAAGATGAGGAAAAAGAAAACGAAAGTGAAACATGCTGTAAATAGACACACACACAAATTAAATAATTTCCGGCATAGAAATAACAATTTTCAAATCGAAGTTTTGGCTTCAACAATTTATCTGCTCTAAGGTATAAGTGATTGCAGATGACAAACTGTGGAACAAAACAGTCAGTGTAGAAACACAATACATCAAAAAACCACACCATGTGGAGAAAAGGTATGAATTTATCATTTTATGTGTTTTTCAAATATCTGTAATTACAATTTAAAAACTAATAGCTACATGTATACAAACAGTAAAGAACATACTATATCTTTAACAGCCATAAAATAAAATCCCACTGAAGATGCTGCAACTACAGTGAAATATGTTTGGGTTAAAACACAAAATTGTGTTTTGCTGAAAGCGGAACCTATTCAAAAACGTACGCAACATATTCGATCCCGCGCACAAAACTGTCCATCATCAGTGATAAGCTTGAAGCATCCGTTGTAGAAGTAACTACGTACAAACTCTGCTCCCTCGACAAGACAGCAGCTTAAGTTTCGTTGAAGATTACCATCCGCAGGACAAAATTCGTCACACTCATTACAGGTGCACTCGGCACGATAGCATACGGTAACACATTGATAAGAGAGACTAACTCCTCTAAGTACCTCAGAGAGTGGGTAACTCCGAAACTCAATGAGGATCTGTGTACGAACAATAAGTGCATCAAACTGGAGAAAGCTTACTATCTGTGTAACACCATTCACAGATCTAAATCAGTTTGCCTTGGCCGAAACTTTTGTAACACCACAACGCCTCACAATGTTCGTAAGTGGACAACTCACGAAACTAGAACTAACGGATAATAAAATTCTGTGAAAAAATTGTATGTTCCGTCAAACAAGAAGATATATACATTCAAACACAAGAAAGAACTTTGCCGACACATACAGAGCAATCTACGTACTCAGGATGAGCAACTGTAGAGTCATGTCAAGGATCTTCAGCACTGTGTCTAAAGGGAAAAAGACTGACACCAAGCGCACAGGACTGGTTAGGAGCAACTAGGAAATGGCCATGACCCTCACGACAGATATCAGAGCAGAATTTTTATCAGAACACGACTTTTTTCTCCAGCCGCTAAAAGCAGTAAAAGTGCATCCGGGAACAGGAATGATTCGCACTCACGAGCAGAAATACATCCATAGCCTCTGAAGGCTAAGAGGATTACTCGCCAGAATTAAGAACAATGCGGTCCAGTGTGGGTCCAAACGGAATATTATAAAGAGAACTCGAGAAAGACAAGTAAGGCACTATATTGCCAGTTTTTTTGGTGTTCGTATTGATGAGAATTTTATTTGAAAAGAATGAAAGAAAGAGAGGCAGAGAGAGGGAAACATTTAAGAGCTTCTTAAGCAATTAACTTCAGCCACGTTAGGGCCCAAGTGTTAGAGCAGGGGTGTCCACACTTGTTAGTATCGCGGGCCGCAGCCCCTCACTGTGGCAACCTGGGTTAAGAATATTCTTCGTGAGTGCAGAGACTTATGCCAAAACGTAACATCATACGAGGTAATAGAGTGAAAGTAAACAGAATAAACTCGTGTTTCAGTGTCACAGACTGTGGGAGTCACTTTTTCTTAGTGGAGATAATAGCTTTCCGTTCCTGCATAAGGTCATCGTGATACTTCCAAGAAAAGCTTCTATTCACCCTCAATCACGAGAATTTTAAATCGTCGATTTTACTGACCATTTGTCCACCTCCGGACAGTAAAATTTCTTTTTTTGTGAGTTCCTTGGCAGAAACGATGAGCATTGCGTTTTGTGACATTTCAGGTTCTTTCCTGTTTTTTGGAGGACAACCTTCTGCTTCATACTTACGAGATATGAAGTGATCCAATGTTCATCTTTTGCCCTAATTTCATAATGTTCCAACTTACGGAAAAGTTTGGATGGTCCACAGAATCATATACGAGGGCCAATCCAAAAGAAATGCACACCATTTTTTTGTAAATCTTTCTTTTAGTTTATATGTTTGTGTGTGTAGATACATCCTTTAGGAACAATATTTTCATTTCTCCACACAATTTCCATCCCTCTCAACTGCCTTACGCCATCTTGGAACCAGCACCTGTATACCCGCACGGTAAAATTCTGGACCAACCTGTTGGAGCCACTGTTTGGTAGTGTGCACAAGGCAGTCATCATCTTCAAACATTGTTGCACGAAGAGAGTCTTTCAGTTTCCCAAAGAGATGATAGTCACATGGAGCCAGGTCGGGACTGTAAGGCGGGTGTTTCAGTATTGTCCATCCGAGTTTTGTGATCGCTTCCATGGTTTTTTGAGTGACATGTGGACGTGCATTGCCGTGCAACAGCAAAACATCCTGCTTTTGCCGATGTGGTCGAACACGACTCAGTCGAGTTTGAAGTTTCTTCAGTGTCGTCACATATGCATCAGAATTTATGGTGGTTCCACGTGGCATGATGTCCACAAGCAAGAGTCCTTCGGAATCGAAAAACACGGTAGCCATAACTTTTCCAGCAGAAGGTGTAGTTTTGAATTTTTTTTCTTGGGTGAATTTGCATGATGCCACTCCATTGATTGCCTCTTCGTCTCTGGTGAGAATGATGGAGCCATGTTTCATCACCTGTCACAATTCTTCCAAGAAATTCATCTCCACCATTCTCGCACTGTTCCAAAAGTTCGCTGCATACCGTTTTTCCTGTTCCTTTGTGAGCCACTGTCAACATTCTGGGAACCCACCTGGCACAAACCTTTTTTAACGCCGACACTTTGCAGGATACTGAAACACTTCCTTCCCCTATCCCAACGTAGCGTGACAATTGGTTCACTGTGATGCGTCTGTCAGCAGTCACTAATTCGTTAACTCGCTGCACATTGTCTGGAGTGTGTGCAGTACGCTGCGAGGACAATCCTCAATATTGCCGTGCCCGCTTTCATCACGTAACCTGCTTGCCCACCGACTAACTATACTGCGATCGACAGCAGCATCTCCATACACCTTTTTCAACCTCTTGTGGATGTTTCCCACTGTCTCGTTTTCACAGCACAGGAATTCTATGACAGCACGTTGCTTCTGACGAACGTCAAGTGTAGCAGCCATCTTGAAGACATGCTGTGGCGGCGCCACTCACGGGAACAGGTTGAACTAAGTTTGAAAACAAGCAGCAAGGATGTATCTACACACTGTAGAACTTTCACACAAGCAGAATGAAAACTGTATTTTTACAAAAATAGTGTGCATTTTTTTGGTGTGACCCTCTTACTTTCGTTAAATCAAAGAAAGTACCTACTGTCCTCAGTCTACCGTTTACTCCTGCTAGTGCGTCAGGAACAAAAGAATATACACCATTTTCTGTGGAGACTCCCTTCCAGAAGCCAAATCGAGAGTATGACGGCAAATTATGTCTGCTGAGATGTGCCTATACACTGCTTTCTCGAAAACGTTTGAAGACACTGACAGCGAAGAAGTTGACCTGTGGCTGTCTACGTTATCTTTTCAACCTTTTTGTAAAATGGTTTCACTGACGAGTGTTTTAGTCTGTCAGGAAACTGATCATACCAGAAAGACACGTTGCACAAATGCCTGAGTGCAGACCTAATGGAAGCAGTATTCATCTGCATAATCCCTACTTGAAATTTCAGCATAACCAAGGGAATCTTCACTCTTTAATGGTGTAATAAATGGTTTAGTTTGTCTTTAGTTGTTCCCTCTAGCTGCATGTGATACATCGCCCACGCATTCTCTCTTACTGACATTTCCACTGTGTGTGTTGCCCGCTCTAAGCCTGTTTTGTGGATTTCGCTGACGCCTGTTGACGTCTTCACTCTGTAACTGAGAAGAAATGGCATCTGGTATTTAAAATTTCCCATCACTCAGGACCGATAACGATTACTGCAACTTTGCCATACGATGACATGGTTGGAAACCGTGGCTATTATTTGAAGACAAATGTTGATGGTGTTGAGACTGCAACCAACCACCAAAAAAATGACATCTTTTATAGTCCTGTCTTCCTCAGTTGCATGTAATATTACGGTATATTGATAGTTTTTACTTATGGACCGTCTGACAACAACTGAATAAAACACAATTTTAGTGCCATACGCGTTTCGCCTTTATTTTCAAAAAATGGTTCAAATGGCTCTGAGCACTATGGGACTTAACTACTGAGGTCATCAGTCCCCTAGAACGTAGAACTAGTTAAACCTAACTAACCTAAGGACATCACACACGTCCATGCCCGAGGCAGGATTCGAACCTGCGACCGTAGCGGTCGCTCGGTTCCAGACTGTAGCGCCTAGAACCGCTCGGCCACCCCGGCCGGCCTTTATTTTCTGCAAGGCATTTTGACAGTCGGCAACTGAAACCAAAACACTGCATTGAAACAAGCGTTCAGTTCATAGTGCTGTGGAATGTTGGAAAAAACCGCAAAGTGGCATTCATAAGAAGAAGAACAACACCAAAAATGCAATAAGAGCGTAATATGTAAGAAATTGTCCACGCAACCTGCCACTGATGATGCCTTGCAGAAAATAAAGGGGAAACGCGTATGGCACTAATATTGTGTTTTATTCAGTTGCTGTCGGAAGGTCCATAAATAAAAATTATAAATATACCGTAACAAAAAAAAATGCTTCAAATGGCTCTGGGCGCTATGGGACTTAACATCTGAGGTCATCAGTCCCCTAGAACTTAAAACTACTTAAACCTAACTAACCTTAGGACATCACACACATCCATGCCCGAGGCAGGATTCGAACCTGCGACCGTAGCGGTCGCGCGGTTCCAGACTGTAGCGCCTAGAACCGCTCGGCCACCCCGGCCGGCGCAACCAGCCACAAATTTATTTTGTGAATAAAGGAACTTAAAACAAATTTGTGGCTGGTTGCTGTCTGAACACCATCAACATTTGTCTTATAACGATTATGTTTAACCTCTGATGTATGTGCTGTTAACATTGCACACTGGAACACAGTGTGTCCTGGGAATCGCCCATTCGGCAAGAGTCCGTCGAAACGAAGCCGGTCGCTGCTGATGAAGACCCCTGGACTCCAGCGAGTGCAGACTGCCACACGGCACCCCACCCCACTCAGTTCCGGGCCGGCTGTGTTGTTGACTCAGTGCCGCGCGATGTTTACCCCGGCCAGCTGCGGCGCGGCACGCGTCTTTCTCGCGCTCCGCTGGCCTTACGGCCGTACCTCTCTGGAAAACCAGCTCCCCCCACCCTCACCAACCAGTCCGTACACGGTTTCCGAGACTCCGGCGAGATGGCGTGGCCAGCACTGAGGCCACTCGTAAGACAGGCAGTTTCTCTGACAAACATGTCGTGAAGGATCCTACACCCTTAATACTTCGCAAAAAATCAATAAGGGAACCAATGAGAAAAGTTGAAACGAAATTAAATTTTGGGGTCAAGAAATAATATCTCTGACGCTAGCAATGTAATCCTGAAAGAGCACTAGGAAGATCAGTTCAACTTAAGCGAGGAAAGAATGTTCGTTTCTACTCCTGTGTGCCACCTGTTATTTGCGTAACTTTAGCTGTACGATTTCTGCGGGACAGATACTTAGAGTAGCTAAACAATATTCACAGTTTCGGCACTGAAAGGCGGTTTTCAAAACTTTCTAAGCAGTGTCTCGTGAAATGTATTGCATCGTCCTCTACGTCTCTCCCTGTATAAAGTTCTCAACGCTTTTGTTACCGTCTCTTGTCAGTCAAACAAGCCTATGACCATTGGTAACGCCCTCCTTTGTATAGGTCTATCTCCACTGATCAAGGTGCCTTAAGCTCTAGCAGTATCTACGTATGACCTATAAAAGTTATTTGTGTACTGTATGTCGTTTATGAAACATTTTTTTTATGTTTCAGACACTTATTAACAATATTTATTGGTAAAAATGACTGAGCCGCGTGGGATTAGCCGAGCGGTCTCAGACGCTGCAGTCGTGGACTACGCGGCTGATCCCAGGCGGAGGTTCGAGTCCTCCCTCGGGCATGGGTGTGTGTGTTTGTCCTTAGGATACTTTAGGTTAAGTAGTGTGTAAGCTTAGGGACTGATGACCTTAGCAGTTAAGTCCCATAAGACTTCACACACATTTGAACACAAAAATGACTGAAACACAAAGTGAAAATTGTTCTATAAATTTTGTAACACGGTCGCTGACTTCAAAAAATTCTTTACTACATGCATAAATTTAAGTGTAAAAAATGTAATTACATTGGACAGTCTTCTCCAGCAGTATTTGTGGAACTTCAGAATGAATTTTCACTCTGTAGTGTGCGGTTATTTGAAACTTCCAGGCAGATTAAATTATTGAAATGATTATTAAATCGACACGCTGGCTGCAAACAGGCGTTGATATACATCATTGGGGACATGTTGAAAATGTGTGGGCTTAGATGGATAGAGGGTCTGCCATATAAGCAGGAGATCCCAGGTTCGAGTCCCGGTCGGAGCACGCCGGCCGGAGTGGCCGAGCGGTTCTAGGCGCTTCAGCCTGGAACCGCGCGATCGCTACGGTCGCAGGTTCGAATCCCGCCTCGAGCATGGATGTGTGTGATATCCTTAGCTTAGTTAGGGGACTGATAACCTCAGGAGTTAAGTCCCATAGTGCTCAGAGCCATTTTTGAAGAGGAAATGGAATACCAAATAAAAAAACGTAAGATGGTATTCAAAAACGATGTACTGCTATTCACACCTTCATAATGAGTAAGACAGTAATACCGGCTGATGTCCTAAAAACTAAACAACATTTGCTTCATACATTATTTTAGTTAGCTTCTCGACAGAAAGTTATCTGGGGTGCTGAGGACAATTAACCACAGAACGTACTTTCTTTCTGTGACGCTGGGAAGATCGTCCGCCTCCGTAGCTGAGTGTTCAGCGTGGCTGACTGCAGTGCGGGAGCCCTGGTTTGATTACCGGTATTGCCAGAGATTTTCTTTGTGGCAGGACTGGTACGGAGTGAATCCAGCCTCGTGACTGAGAAGTTGCTCGATCTATATAGTAGCGGCTTGCGGTCAAGAAACCCGACAACGACCGAGCAGTGTGCCGCCTCGGCCATGGATGTGTGTGGTGCCCTTAGGTTAGTTAGGATTAAGTACACTCCTGGAAATGGAAAAAAGAACACATTGACACCGGTGTGTCAGACCCACCATACTTCCTCCGGACACTGCGAGAGGGCTGTACAAGCAATGATCATACGCACGGCACAGCGGACACACCAGGAACCGCGGTGTTGGCCGTCGAATGGCGCTAGCTGCGCAGCATTTGTGCACCGCCGCCGTCAGTGTCAGCCAGTTTGCCGTGGCATACGGAGCTCCATCGCAGTCTTTAACACCGGTAGCATGCCGCGACAGCGTGGACGTGAACCGTATGTGCAGTTGACGGACTTTGAGCGAGGGCGTATAGTGGGCATGCGGGAGGCCGGGTGGACGTACCGCCGAATTGCTCAACACGTGGGGCGTGAGGTCTCCACAGTACATCGATGTTGTCGCCAGTGGTCGGCGGAAGGTGCACGTGCCCGTCGACCTGGGACCGGACCGCAGCGACGCACGGATGCACGCCAAGACCGTAGGATCCTACGCAGTGCCGTAGGGGACCGCACCGCCACTTCCCAGCAAATTAGGGACACTGTTGCTCCTGGGGTATCGGCGAGGACCATTCGCAACCGTCTCCATGAAGCTGGGCTACGATCCCGCACACCGTTAGGCCGTCTTCCGCTCACGCCCCAACATCGTGCAGCCCGCCTCCAGTGGTGTCGCGACAGGCGTGAATGGAGGGACGAATGGAGACGTGTCGTCTTCAGCGATGAGAGTCGCTTCTGCCTTGGTGCCAATGATGGACGTATGCGTGTTTGGCGCCGTGCAGGTGAGCGCCACAATCAGGACTGCATACGACCGAGGCACACAGGGCCAACACCCGGCATCATGGTGTGGGGAGCGATCTCCTACACTGGCCGTACACCACTGGTGATCGTCGAGGGGACACTGAATAGTGCACGGTACATCCAAACCGTCATCGAACCCATCGTTCTACCATTCCTAGACCGGCAAGGGAACTTGCTGTTCCAACAGGACAATGCACGTCCGCATGTATCCCGTGCCACCCAACGTGCTCTAGAAGGTGTAAGTCAACTACCCTGGCCAGCAAGATCTCCGGATCTGTCCCCCATTGAGCATGTTTGGGACTGGATGAAGCGTCGTCTCACGCGGTCTGCACGTCCAGCACGAACGCTGGTCCAACTGAGGCGTCAGGTGGAAATGGCATGGCAAGCCGTTCCACAGGACTACATCCAGCATCTCTACGATCGTCTCCATGGGAGAATAGCAGCCTGCATTGCTGCGAAAGGTGGATATACACTGTACTAGTGCCGACATTGTGCATGCTCTGTTGCCTGTGTCTATGTGCCTGTGGTTCTGTCAGTGTGATCATGTGATGTATCTGACCCCAGGAATGTGTCAATAAAGTTTCCCCTTCCTGGGACAATGAATTCACGGTGTTCTTATTTCCAGGAGTGTAGTTCTAAGTTCTACGGGACTGATCACCTCAGATGTTAAGTCCCATAGTGCTCAGAGCCATTTGAACAATTTTCCCGGTCAGGGCACACATTTTCAACATATCCCCAATGATGTACATCAACGCCTGTTTGCAGCTAGGGTGTCGATTTAATTATCATTTCATTCTAGAGAAGCTGCGCGGTCATCAATGTTATTTCTTTCGGGAACAGATGCTACCTTCAGATATAGATTAAATCATTATTTTTTTGGCATATCTCCCACCTAATAGCCCACAAATTCGTTCTCCTCTTCTTGCATTCTCCAGCTAACTTCTTAGTTTTAGTTTTTTTAATGGCAAGTGAACAAAATCATCTAGTTCTTTAACTGTTTGTAATGGCAATTGATCGAAATTGTCTAATTCTCTAACAATTCAGTTTTTTCATTTGACCATTGTCAACTGGATAAAATTTTGAATAAAATTTTTAATACATCGCCTTTCTCTGTTCGAAGGATGTAAACGATAAAACAAAAAGTAATCATTTTCTTAAAAAGAAACGAATTTAATTCCTTGCAGTTAAATTATTATTAAACTCAGATTAAATGTACATGAGATGATACAAGTAAAATTATTCTCTCTATTTTGTTACTTTTTACTTACTCCCTTCCAGCACTGGATATATGGCTTTAGGGTCCATCTGATTGTATTTCAGGCTGCTTTCTCCAGGATTCTGCTGACGGCTTCACGGCTACTGTAACGGCCTCCGGTTTCGTAGTCTCCATCATACTTCGGCCTTAGCAGCGATCCCCTACTTTAGCGAGGTCTTCCTTATACCCTCAGATCTTTTTATAATAAAATAAAATGTTTAACGTATATCAGAAATTCTTTATTTTTACATATTTCAAAATCTTCTTCTTCTTCATGAGCTGTGTAGTCCTGTAGTTCATCGATCGGTATTTTATACAGGGTGTTACAAAAAAGTACGGCCAAACTTTCAGGAAACATTTCTCACACACAAAGAAAGAATATATGTTATGCGGACATGTGTCGGGAAACGCTTACTTTCCATGTTAGAGCTCATTTTATTACTTCTCTTTAAATTACATTAATCATGGAATGGAAACACACAGCAACAGAACGTACCAGCGTGACTTCAAACACTTTGTTACAGGAAATGTTCAAAATGTCCTCCGTTAGCGAGGATACATGCATGCACCCTCCGTCGCATGGAATCCCTAATGCGCTGATGCAGCCCTGGAGAATGGCTCATTGTATCACAGCCGTCCACATTACGAGCACGAAGAATCTCTACATTTGGTACCGGGGTTGCGTAGACAAGAGCTTTCAAATGCTCCCATAAATGAAAGTCAAGAGGGTTGAGGTCAGGAGAGCGTGGAGGCCATGGAATTGGTCCGCCTCTACCAATCCAGTCACAGAATCTGTTATTGCGAAGCGTACGAACACTTCGACTGAAATGTGCAGGAGCTCCATCGTGCATGAACCACATGTTGTGTCGTACTTGTAAAGGCACATGTTCTAGCAGCACAGGTAGAGTATCCCGTATGAAATCATGATAACGTGCTCCATTGAGCGTAGGTGGAAGCGTAGGTGACGAAACTAAAATCAGCTCTTACATGGAAATTAAGCGTTTCCGGACACATGTCCACATAATATCTTTTCTTTATTTGTGTGTGAGGAATGTTTCCTGAAAGTTTGGCCGTACCCTTTTGTAACACCCTGTATATTACATAGTGACCGTAACTTCCACAGCCGGCCGGGGTGGCCGAGCGCTTGTAGGCGCTACAGTCTGGAACCGCACGACCGCTACGGTCACAGGTTCGAATCCTGCATCGGGCATGGATGTGTGTGCTGTTCTTAGGTTAGTTAGGTTTAAGTAGTTCTCAGTTCTAGGGCACTGAGGACCTCAGAAGTTAAGTCCCATAGTGCTCAGAGCTATTTGAACCATAACTTCCACATAACCACAAAATGACGTTACTCTTTCGTGTATGAAAGAAGTACTCCTCGGTGAAGATTAGGTTGCTGATGGTAATTTCTCTACAATCAGTTTTTTTGTTAAAAGCTACCCGTTTATTGATTTCCTTCCGTATCACCAGATATGCTGAGCAAGTAAAACGATGATGTAATGCGTCGACAAGGGTACGTTTTTATAAACTTAACTGTCTCACTCAGATCAACTGAATGTAGTTTATCATTCATACTGATAACATTGTTCACTACATCCAAGAACGATTCGCTTTCTTCGGTCACAGCTCCACTTCCGTCAGTCTAGTACGTAGTAGGTGAGATACTGACGAAAGTTGTGCTGTGAAGGCGGATAGCGAGTCGTGCTAGGATAGCTGTCACTTCTTCCTCGGTGCTCGAAGCGGTCGCCACCCGGATGTTTTACATGTGTGAGCCGCACTGCGTCTACAAGCTACGTGTTACTCGAACCGACTCGCGCAGCGTTTGTTATACAGTTGCGTTGAGTGAAATTGAATGAAGTCTCTACACTTTCTTCAGTATCTGAAGAAGTATAAACAATGATGGCATAGCCCTTGGAAAATATTGTGATACAGGAATTCGGCACCGACAGCGAGCAGCCAATATGTCTCGAAGTTGAGAATTGGGAAACTACACACATGAAACTAAGAAGAGGCCAAGTAGGAGATGTGCAACATAATGCTAACGAATCAGTCTACTATTCCAAACATTGCTCTAGTTGACATTAACAACAAGTTGTCTCAAAGTTTACTGTTAGTCCAGTGAAAGGCAACTTGACAAATGTGCGTGTTTTTAACGTTCCCGTAGAAGTTTCAAATGAGGCAATAAAAGTCACATTGGAGATTTACGGAAACGTTCATGCAATTCGGAAAAAGGTCTTGCCAGATTTTTATCTGTTTCCCGATTCTAATAGCATGGGATCCACAAATACTGGAGTAAAAAACCGATCCCGTCAGTAATCGGGGTATCAAGCGTAGATTACGTACGTAGAGCAGCATGTTTTATATGCAATGAAACCGTGTAATGACCGTATTAACCAGGACTGTTCCAGGCAAAAACTTCGTCTTAACGTAACGTAAACCTATCTTTTCTGACTTTGTACCAGGAGGAAGTGGAGAACCGGCAGGAAACGACGCTACGTCAGCTGAAAGTAATTCTGATAGGGTAGGGAGCAGGGCACAAGGCTGCACTATTTGAGGACACACTGAAAAAAAGAAATTTATTGACAAAACCAAGATATAGAATAATACCATCATATGCAACCGATGGTAAACTCATGCTTACAGAATTACTTAAAACGAAATTTTAAAAAGTTACCTCCCATGTAAGCAAATCATTCTTAAAGATGTGCAAGAGAAACAACTTTACAGCCTAAAACTTCATTTAAAACACTGTTGTATTGTATTGTATTGTATGTTAACCGGGGGCCTAGAAAGGACGGAGAGGCTCCGTCCCCGCCGCAGCCGCAGTGGTCCACAACCCCACGACGACTACCGCAGTCCACTTCACCCCTCCGCCACCGTACACCGAACCACTGTTTCAGGGTTATTGTGCGGTTCAGTCCCCGGTGGACACCGCCAGGGAACGTCTCACACCAGACGAATGTAACCCCTATGTTTTCGTGGTAGAGTAATGGTGGTGTACGCGTACGTGGAGAACTTGTTTGCACAGCAATCGCTGACATAGTGCAGCTGAGGCGGAATAAGGGGAATCAGCCCGCATTCGCCGAGGCAGATGGAAAACAGCCTAAAAACCATCCACAGAATGGCCGGTTCACCGGACCTTGACACAAGTCCGCCAGGCGGATTCGTGCCGGGGACCGGCAAGCCTTCCCAATGTCTAAAGCCGTGCATTAGACCGCAAGGCTAACTGGGCGGTCAAAAACAGTGTTACTGCTACATAGAATTAATTTCAAAATTAAAATTTTAGAAAGCTGAGCTGGTTGAAATGGCTCTGAGCGCTATGGGACTTAACTTCTGAGATCATCAGTCCCCAAAACATAGAACTGCTTAAACCTAACTAACCTAAGGACATCACACACATCCATGCCCGAGGCAGGATTCGAACCTGCGACCGTAGCAGTCGCGCGGTTCCAGACTGAAGAGCCTACAACCTCTCGGCCACAACCGGTGGTATACTCATGGTTACAGAATTAATAAAAACAAAATTTTAAAAAATTACCTCCCATATAAGCAAACTATTCTCGAAGGTTTGCAAGAGAAACAGCTTTACAAAAAAAATGGTTCAAATGGCTCTGAGTACTATGGGACTCAACTGCTGAGGTCATTAGTCCCCTAGAACTTAGAACTAGTTAAACCTAACTAACCTAAGGACATCACAAACATCCATGCCCGAGGCAGGATTCGAACCTGCGACCGTAGCGGTCTTGCGGTTCCAGACTGCAGCGCCTTTAACCGCACGGCCACTTCGGCCGGCCGAAACAGCTTTACATCCTAAAACTTCATTAAAAACAGTGTTACTGCCACATAGAATTAATTTCACAATTAAAATTTTAAAAAATTCTGACAAAGCAACATGACTCTCCCTCAAGACTGTCAATACGGTAACACAGTCTATAGCAAGCTACAAGGTTTCAAACTGTTCAAATGTAAATTGTCTTAACATCAAAACTCTCTATCACAATTGAGCAACCTGATTAATAGCCAAAGCGTTTGCAGCTTACAGAGTAAAGCGCAAAAATATCGGGTTATCATTACATAATACAGTAGCCTGGAATGAGTAAACAGAAATTAGCACACTATTTACGGCTGGCTTTCAGCATCATCGTCGCGTTTGAATTTCGTGCGCAAGACCCGACGGGAAATAACAACCAGTACCGGCTGTACACTGACAACAGCTTCTATAACACACGCAAAATCAACACAAATATACAAGTCACGTAAAGAAATCACCACAACGGTACTATATACGAGCATCAAGGTAGAAAACAAATGGAGACAAGAGTCGACTCAAACTTTCTTATAATCAGTATTGCGCAATAAACTGCAGCTATAGTTGATGTTAATTCTGCTATTAATACAGCAAGACAGCTCGAATCAACTCGTATCAGGTAATGTGCAGAGTCACTCAGGACTATGACCTTGTAGAGAACGAAAACCTGTGCACAGTTTTCAAGAAGGGACGTCGAACAGATATGCAGAACTATAGACCTATATCTCTAACGTCGATCAGTTGTAGAATTTTGGAGCACGTATTATGTTCGAGTATAATGACTTTTCTGGACACAAGAAATCTACTCTGTAGGAATCAGCATAGGTTTCGAAAAAGACGATCGTGTGAAACCCAGCTCGCGCTATTCGTCCACGACTCAGAGGGCCATAGACACGGGTTCACAGGTAGATGCCGTGTTTCGTAACTTCCGCAAGGCGTTCGATACAGTTCCCCAAAGTCGTTTAATGAACAAAGTAAGAGCATATGGACTGTCAGAACAATTGTGTGATTGGATTGAAGAGTTCCTAGGTAATAGAACGCAGCATGTCATTGTCAATGGAGAGAAGTCTTCCGAAGTGAGAGTGATTTCAGGTGTGCCGCGGGGGAGTGTCGTAGGACCGTTGCTATTCACAATATACATTAATGACCTTGTGGATGACATCGAAAGTTCACTGAGGCTTTTTGCGGATGATGCTGTGGTATATCGAGAGGTTGTAACAATGGAAAATTGTACTGAAATGCAGGAGGATCTGCAGCGAATTGACGCATGGTGCAGGGAATGGCAATTGAATCTCAATGTAGACAAGTGTAATGTGCTGCGAATACATAGAAAGTAAGATCCTTTATCATTTAGCTACACTACAGCAGGTCAGCAACTGGAAGCAGTTAATTCCATAAATTATCTGGGAGTAGGCATTAGGGGTGATTTAAAATGGAATGATCATATAAAGATGATCGTCGGTAAAGCAGATACCAGACTGAGATTCATTGGAAGAATCCTAAGGAAATGCAATCCGAAAACAAAGGAAGTAGGTTACAGTACGCTTGTTCGCCCACTGCTTGAATATTGCTCACCAGTGTGGGATCCGTACCAGAAAGGGTTGATAGAAGAGATAAATGGTTCAAATGGCTCTGAGCACTATGGGACTCAACTGCTGAGGTCATTAGTCCCCTAGAACTTAGAACTAGTTAAACCTAACTAACCTAAGGACATCACAAACATCCATGCCCGAGGCAGGATTCGAACCTGCGACCGTAGCGGTCTTGCGGTTCCAGACTGCAGCGCCTTTAGATAGAAGAGATAGAGAAGATCCAACGGAGAGCAGCGCGCTTCGTTAAAGGATCATTTAGTAATCGCGAAAGCGTTACGGAGATGACAGATAAACTCCAGTGGAAGAATTTGCAGGAGAGACGCCCAGAAGCTCGGTATGGGCTTTTGTTGAAGTTTCGAGAACATACCTTCACCGAGGAGTCAAGCAGTATATTGCTCCCTCCTACGTATATCTCGCGAAGAGACCATGAGGATAAAATCAGAGAGATTAGAGCCCACACAGAGACATACTAACAATCGTTCTTTCCACGAACAATACGAGACTGGAATAGAAGGAAGAACCGATAGAGGTACTCAAAGTACCCTCCGCCACACACTGTCAGGTGGCTTGTGGAGTATGGATGTAGATGTAGATGTAGATGTAGATGTACTAAGAAACCGCCCTTTGACGGCACAAGGTTTGCAACAAGCTGCAGCTGCCCCAAGCAGAAAGTGGCACAGAAAAATCCAACTTAAGCTGAAAGTTAACTTTTAGCACGCAGGTGAGGAAGTCATTGACAAATCTTGAAAGTAGCAATTCACTCAGATAAGATATGAATTATATCGGCCACAACTGTCATCACTCAAGAACATTCACAGCGCAAAGGCCGAACGACTCTCGAACAGAGTCTATGTTTACTGGTCACTGCAGTCACACTCCAGTTCCGCTCGCCAACAGCCACGCGCCGCACCGACAACACCAGTGGGGCACAGCAGTACTCCACGCGCCAGCTGATGCCCAGCGATGTCCCGTGCAGACTCGCTCCGTACTCCTCCCCCTGCAGAACTCCAGCTCCGCGTACCAAGGGGCGCTAGACAACCAGCTCACTGCAGAGCATATCGTCCAGACAGAGAAATAACCGCGAAAGCAAGAGCATCGCAAGTTCCGTTACTGTTTGGTAATGAGGCTGCGACTGTAAACAGTTCTGATGTGCGAAATGTTCGAAGCAAAACGTGCATTTCCACAACTCGGCGTACGTGGAGAGAGTCATGACGAGTTATGAATTGCAAATGCTGACCCATTACCCAACATTCTAGTCGAGGCTAGTGGTACAGCTACAGATGACTGCACAGCTGCTGCTGGAAATGGCGAGGCTACAACCTGTACACAGTGCGAGCGTCAAGATAATACTGCACTCGTGGTCGGACGGCGAACAACGAACAACTCAAACGTGCGCCCCGAAGACGGGTCTCGAAACGCGGTCGATGCTAGGTCCAGCGGAAGCAGCTGCGGATTCACCATCGGAAACAGGAGAACAGCAGATGCAGACAACAGAGTCTGCTGGTACAGAAAAGACGGGGACTATTTTTGACGCAAAAGTCAAAGAGGAAACGGTCTGCGCGTAATACCGAAAAAGAGCAGCACGGTGTAAACAAAGAGCCCTCCACAACACGCAGTATCCGGTAGTGATCAAGGCAAAAACGAGACTGGAAATGTAGCAACTTCCAAATCCGAATCGACTTCTCATGCCAGACGCCAATTGTCTATGTGCAATCGTAAAGGAATAAAGAAAGCACAGAAGTTAAAGATTGTAGTGTCAAGTAGAAGCAATCGAAAACACAGGAACAGAGACACAAAGCATAATCGCTATCCAAAATCAAGACCTGTTACAAGAACAGGAACAGCAAGAAAACTGAAAAGAACTAATTTACAGTCGGAGAAGACTATAATGAACTATCAAAATTACAAAATTTGTACTCCAAATACGCAGTTGACGTACTTGAAGGCAATGGCGGTTCAGTAAGAAAGAATTGGTACAACGAAAGATAAATACCAAGTCATGGGATTTCGACGCAATATCAGAGTTCTTTGGATTAAAAAAGAAATATACATTTCATTTTTGGAAGAAAGAGAGAAAGAGACGTAAAGAATCTCCGAACAAGGAGAAACTACATTAAAGTTTTAAGCGTGGAGGAATATGTAGTTGATAAAGCAGACGCGAAATTTAGCGCACGCGCCAGGAGAACCAATAGTTTATGTAGAGGGTTTTGTTTAGTCTTCTTCTCACGTTTCGTCATGAGATTGCGAGAAGTTGCTCAACAAACTCCGCTGTCAACCGCTTCATGAGAATGGTTGTTTACGAAAGAGAGAATGGTTCAAATGGCTCTGAGCACTATGGGACTCAACTGCTGTGGTCATAAGTCCCCTAGAACTTAGAACTACTTAAACCTAACTAACCTAAGGACATCACACACATCCATGCCCGAGGCAGGATTCGAACCTGCGACCGTAGCGTTACGAAAGAGAGGTTTGCCACTGAAGTTCCGAGAGAGTACCTTCCGGGAACAGATGGCCATTATCCTACTTCTTCCTACATAGTCTCGTGAGATGACCACATAGAGAAAATTTCAAACACCTAGAGCTAATATTGTCATCTGACAATCATTCTGCATCACCTTTATCTAGATCGCGGATTTTAAAATGATATCGCCGGTTAGATTGTGCTAGCAAACATCTCCAGATCACTAAATACCGCTGCATAGTGTAACACGTCACAATTTGTACAATCAAGTACTAAGTCATTAAAACTGGGTTTTAACGAGTCAGTTCTTGATTGTACACTATGTGGAGATGATTGCTAGCACCACCAAAATCTGTATATCATCTTATAAACGCGCGATCTAGATAACTGGATGTTATATTGAAAATTAATATCGCTTTTCCTCATTCCTCACCACGTCAAGCCTCACAAGACTTTATGACAACCATTCTTGCGACGGGCCATTCGCGAGTGGAACACAGAAGGGGAAATCAGACAGTGGTACCAGAAGTACTCTCCGCCACACACCGTAAGGTGCCTTGCTTAGTATGGATCTAGATGTAGTAATAGTGATAGTAAAAGTAACAGAATTTTTTGCTTTATTTTTAACAGTAGATACGTCCGTATGTAACCTACAGTGAATGCAGACAGAAAAAACAGTGTATTGTAGTATAGGAGGTTATGAGGTATAAGATTGACTAAATAAATACATGCATAAAAATAACTGATGTGAAGTCTTCATACAGCTGTTATTCAAGCAATATTGAGGATATTCAGCCCAGTTATCAATCGTATGATTATTGCTACAACTTGTTTCGGGACAACGTTATCCTATTCTCAAGTGCTACAAACAAGAAAACCAGATAAAACAATTCTGCTTATACCGGAGACACATCAGCCACACACGTTATGAGCTACATCCGACCTTAAAAATTTTTTTGTAAAGTACATTATGACTCAGGAATGTAGTCTTACATGTCTGTCGGTATATGGACGTTTATTATCTCTGATTTCCTTGTTTTTAGCATCTGAAAATGGGATAATGTCCGTTGTGGCAATAATCACACGACTGACAACTCGGTTGAATATCCTCAATATTACATGCATAAAAATTTTACTGTTACGATCAGGTATCGAACGGTTCCTAGTTAAATGTCTGTCTCTCCTCCTAGTTCAGTGGTATTTTATTTATTATTTATTCTTTCACCTTTAGTGAGGTTAAAATACCCTCCCCATTGCAGTGTTTACAGTATTTGATAACCGTCACTAGCCTTGAAACCTAGAAGTGGCGGCCAGACGGCAGCTACACGAAGATGTAAGCGGACACTCAGCACCTGCAACCAGCTGAGTTGTTTTCTACGTCTCGCTGTGTTCAAAGCAGGCAACTCTACCCTGATTTACGATTCCTGACGCGGCACTCTTTCAGGTGCAGAAGCTTCACTCGGCGGACGGAGACCTACCATGACTTGCTCGTTACTCCGGAGCTATTCTGGAGCCTCACGTCACTGTGACGTCTTTGAACAGACAGCGTCCTTCCTAGTTGCACACATCGCCGTATACTTGAGAAACAGCGTGCCTTCCGCCTTGTGTGTGAGGAGATCTGTAAGTGTGTGTGGACAACTGTTGCTGTGGCTGTCTGGTTAAATGCAATGACACGTGTATGGGATTTGGATACGCATCCTAGTCTCCTCCTCACCACCTGTCTCTGTTCACAACCTCCTGCCCCCCTCTCTTTGTACATCTATTCCTCCTACTCCCTCTCTCTGTCCATTTCTTCCACCTTCTTCCTCTCCCTGTCCACCATCTCCTGCCCCCAATTCTCTGTTTATCTTCAAAAATATTCAAATGTGTGTGAAATCTTATGGCACTTAACTGCTAAGGTCATCAGTCCCTAAGCTTACACACTACTTAACCTAAATTATCTTAAAGACAAACACACACATCCTCTAATATTCTGCGTGGTGTCTGTTTGTTCTAAGTCGTGTCTCCCTACCACTTCCGCGCAACGACGCTCTGAGCGTGTTTTTTAGGGAATTGACTAGTTTGAACCTGGGACCTGTTGCTGGTAAGGAGACGCCAGACCACACATGACATGTAGAGTGCAGAAGAGTTCAGTGAGACTAGCGATGATATAATCAAATACTTAATGATTTCAGCGTCAGCTCCACTGCACTCCCTGTAAAAGAATCTTAATACTAACTAAATTTAGTGGAAGGGGTTCAAGGCTTTCCTATTTTTAGTAAGCTGGTAAAATAACGTCGAAAAAGCAGTTAAGTTTACCATTGGAAATTTTATTTTACTCACAAAACATTGTTTATAAATTGCACTATTGATAAAAGGAAATATTTTAATACAGGATGATAAAAACCAACTGCGTTCAACAAAAATGTGAACTATTATTCCCTGAATGGGTTTCCAAGTGCTACAATGGATCGAAGGATGACCTACGCCATATCACATCTATAATCTAGGTTCAAATGGTTCAAATGGCTCTGAGCACTATGGGACTCAACTGCTGTGGTCATAAGTCCCCTAGAACTTAGAACTACTTAAACCTAACTAACCTAAGGACAGCACACAACACCCAGCCATCACGAGGCAGAGAAAATCCCTGACCCCGCCGGGAATCGAACCCGGGAACCCGGGCGTGGGAAGCGAGAACGCTACCGCACGACCACGAGATGCGGGCAATCTAGGTTTATGTTAAGTTTCATAAAAGAAAAAACTATCCAAATGGTCTACAGTGACCCTCAATTATCTTTAGTTACTTATTTAACTCGTCGTAAATTACAGTTGCTGATGTGGCTTCTCAATAATTATATAACACAAAAATCATTGCGCTTCAGATTTTAACTTCAAGTAGCAAATGTGAACACCATGAGATTCGATTGACGATCGGCACTAGTATTACGTAAAAAGGGGATGTAACAGATGAGACTTCTGCAGTTCTGAGTGAAGCGTTATGCGCTCAAAAATGCGGCATCGCGAGCGTTCATAACCTTGTCGTGTGTAGGCAGCGTCAGGGGGTAGCGGGCGGCGCAGCTCCTCACATCTCGCCGTCTCGGAAGCAACTCTCCCCTAACTTCTCCTTACTACAATTTACCGAAGTTAGTTTAAAAAAAAGCTATCTGGCTGTGTTTTCAACTGACCAATCAGGGTCTCAATGTTAACCTTAAGCTCCACCTACAAAATTCTGTCTATCCAATGAGAAACGTTATACTTTTCGTGGTGGGGCAATGTTTTTAACGTTTGCAACGTAACAGAGACGCGAAAAAATCTCACGCTAAAACTTGCAGCTTGTGTGGCCCTTTTAGTGTTATCGTAAGATCTATACTGTTCTTCTGGAGGGCTCTATGTTTGAACTTGGGTTGGGTGGGGGGGGGGGGTTGGCGGTCAGCTAGCGACGTGGGTGTCTATCACTTATCGTAGGTCCTCCTAGCCTACACGATTCTGCTCTCGGCCTCTGTTCTCGTTTCTCCCCTCGGAACTGCGCCTGTTTCACGGTGGGAAGGTATGACATGCATTTAGGCGTTCTTGTGTTAGTCTGTGGTATTCCATTTGCTCCCTCGTTGATCGTATTACTTTGGTTAATTTAATGTCAGGATTTATTCAGAGCTATGTTACATACTGCCGGATTTGCTATCATGTCAGGGTTTTCATGGAAGGTGTTGGATTTGCCTGACACCTTACAACCCATGCCCGAGGGAGGACTCAAACCTCCGCCGGGACCAGCCGCACATTATCTTCTCCACCCCTTCTCTCCCCTTCTCCTCCTGCCCCCTCTCTTCCTCTTTCACTGTCGATCACTTTCTCCCCCTTTCTCAGTTTTCTTCTCATCTGTCTCTCTCCATCTCCTCTAGCTCCATGTCTCTATCCATCATCATTTTCGCTTTGTATGTCCATTTCCTCTCACCTCTCTGTCCATCTATTCCTTCCAGAACCAGAACCATGTTTATTGTTATTTCAAATTCAGATTCTGTAGTAATCTAACCATACGCCGATGAGCCATAAATAGAACTTTCCTGTTTGCGAACAGCATTTCGCTGTCCGCCGGTGTGTTCATCAGAGTTCCGTGCAAAAATTTGAAGTAAATCGGTCAAGAACTTCCAGAAATTTTTGGTAATAATGTTTACCGTTATACAGGGTGTTACAAAAAGGTACGGCCAAACTTTCAGGAAACATTCCTCACACACAAATAAAGAAAAGATGTTATGTGGGCATGTATCCGGAAACGCTTAATTTCCACGTTAGAGCTCATTTTAGTTTCGTCAGTATGTACTGCACTTCCTCGATTCACCGCCAGTTGGCCCAATTGAAGGAAGGTAATGTTGACTTCGGTGCTTGTGTTGACATGCGACTCATTGCTCTACAGTACTAGCATCAAGCATATCAGTACGTAGCATCAACAGGTTAGTGTTCATCAGGAACTTGGTTTTGCCGTCAGTGCAATGTTTACAAATGCGGAGTTGGCAGATGCCCATTTGATGTATGAATTAGCACGGGGCAATAGCCGTGGCGCGGTACGTTTGTATCGAGACAGATATCCAGAACGAAGGTGTCCCGACAGGAAGACGTTCGAAGCAATTGATCGGCGTCTTAGGGAGCACGGAAAATTCCAGCCTATGACTCGCGACTGGGGAAGACCTAGAACGACGAGGACACATGCAATGGACGAGGCAATTCTTCGTGCAGTTGACGATAACCCTAATGTCAGCGTCAGAGAAGTTGCTGCTGTACAAGGTAACGTTGACCACGTTACTGCATGGAGAGTGCTACGGGAGAACCGGTTGTTTCCGTACCATGTACAGCGTGTGCAGGCACTATCAGCAGCTGATTGGCCTCCACGGGTACACTTCTGCGAATGGTTCATCCAACAATGTGTCAATCCTCATTTCAGTGCAAATGTTCTCTTTACGGATGAGGCTTCATTCCAACGTGATCAAATTGTAAATTTTCACAATCAACATGTGTGGGCTGACGGGAATCCGCACGCAATTGTGCAATCACTTCATCAACACAGATTTTATGTGAACGTTTGGGCAGGCATTGTTGGTGATGTCTTGATTGGGCCCCATGTTCTTCCACGTACGCTCAATGGAGCACGTTATCATGATTTCATACGGGATACTCTACCTGTGCTGCTAGAACATGTGCCTTTACAAGTACGACACAACATGTGGTTCATGCACGATGGAGCTCCTGCACATTTCAGTCGAAGTGTTCGTACGCTTCTCAACAACAGATTCGGTGACCGATGGATTGGTAGAGGCGGACCAATTCCATGGCCTCTACGCTCTCCTGACCTCAACCCTCTTGACTTTCATTTATGGGGGCATTTGAAAGCTCTTGTCTACGCAACCCCGGTACCAAATGTAGAGACTCTTCGCGCTCGTATTGTGGACGGCTGTGATACAATACGCCATTCTCCAAGGCTGCATCAGCGCATCAGGGATTCCATGCGACGGAGGGTGGATGCATGTAACCTCGCTAACGGGGGACATTTTGAACATTTCCTGTAACAAAGTGTTTGAAGTCACGCTGGTACGTTCTGTTGCTGTGTGTTTCCATTGCATAATTAAGGTGATTTGAAGAGAAGTAATAAAATGAGCTCTAATATGGAAAGTAAGCGTTTCCGGAAGCATGTCCACATAACATATTTTCTTTCTTTGTGTGTGAGGAATGTTTCCTGAAAGTTTGGCCGTACCTTTTTGTAACACCCTGTATATTACATATTCATCTATATAATTTATATATTAGTAAAGATATATAAAAATTCGAATGTAACGCTGTGTCAGAATTACGAAGCAATATCTGAAGAACGTAACAAACGGAAATTTACATTTTTACATTGATTTCCCTGTAATTATTACATATATTTTTCATGTATTATACTGGACGCCCCACAATGTATATAAGAAAACACGAGAGTATTAGAATGTAAGACTCTGTCAGGATATGAAAGCTGTCGGTGGAGAGCTTTCGGAGATACTCGTAGAACACACTGAAGAAACGAACATTTACATTTTTATTTATATAGGTGTAAAAGTTTTTTTGTTCAAAATTTTAAATCTCCGAAAGTTCTTCACCGATTTATTTCAAATTCCGGCACAACACTTGAGATATATATATAAATAAACATATATAACAAACGAATGTTCGAATAGTTGCATATATATATAGACAACAGATAGATACATGTCAGTCAAGGAGATATATAAAAACTCGCAAGCATTCGAATAAAACGTTAGTCAAAATTTCAAAGCAATCGGAGAAGAACTGTCGAAGATATTTTATTTTGAACAAACGAACATTTACATTTTTACTTACATATATAGATGCATAGTATAGAATTTTTACAGGTCTAAAGGCAAGCACAGTCACTGAGGATGTTGCACGTAGCTAATGCTGTATGGATGGAAAGACAGTCAGAACAGTTTATCGAACAGTATATCGAAGACGTGATGCATGTATTTAGGCAGACGATGGGTTCCTTTTAGTAGCGGAACTGAATTGGCTCTCTCCTGCTACTCTGAAATGGTGAGTAAATTAAGCAATTCTCGTGAGCAGTCACTAGGTGACTCCAGCTGTAAAAACGCACAGTTCGTTGTCGTGCTTAGCCTGAGACAGTCTGCGGTGTATCCGACAGTATGGGTATCGACCGTGTGGGGGGAACACTACACTACTCGTGGTTTACGAGCGCGCGGCTAAAGTTGGCGGGTGCTCCCTTTATGGGGCCGTTTGTTACGCGAGTTTCTTTATTACCCCGTCCCAAGTTAGTCTCAATGAAGCGTTCTTCGGTCTCGCGGGCCGATCAGAAGTTGCGGGGAACAGATTGCAGCCCCGTTGTTTGGAGGGTGGAGTTATGTCAGCGCCAAGTCGATTCATTAGTTACGCAGTGGGAGGCGCACAAATTTACGGCACACTACGTGTGCTAAGCGTGGCTGGTCCTAGAGCTCGGGATGCGGCGTTTCATCTAATGGAACAGTGAGCCTCAGTAACCGCAACTACGCTTCCCATAGGACCGAGGTATGTTCCACTAGACCAACGAAGACAAACGAAAGACGACCAACCGCTTCGTTGTGCGATATTTGCTTAGGTGTTCTAACAACCCTACCACAACAAAGGTCAGCATTTAATAACGACTGTGGTATTTGCTCACACTGCTAAATACTGCATTTTCGGGCAACAACAGTCATATTATGTGGCAGGCGTCATTAGAGCACAGTTAACAGTCATTTCATGTAATAATGAAAAAACTAGGCACTCATATTTTTGTGTTTCGCACGCTGGTCTCGTCGTAAAATCATGGCTCAATCGTTGAAAATCTAGGTGGTTATGATTCGAAGCTCGGGTGCAAAGACGCCTAGGTTTTATTCTGCTGTATTCAAAAGTTTTGTAGATGCGCTTCTCAAACCATTCTTGGAGATTAAACCTTTCAAACTTAGCACAATGGTGATGTAAAAAAAATAATCAGCACTCCAAATTTAAGTTACACTTCCTTTTGATTGCTTTTATTGCAATATCACATAACACACAAAACATCACTTCACAATACAAAACATACTTGAAAACATCTCTCTCACAGTCACTGTTAAAGTTCACATTTTATAAGCGGACTACGTTATGCGTCTTTCCAACATGACGTCCAACACTTGACTTTCTCTGCGTCCGACTCTCTAACAAGTTAACAACCAACTAATAATTGCTTACGCGCCCAACAATCAGAGTTACAAGTACGTCAAAGATCATAGTGACAAAAGAAAGAATACACATAAGAATAATTTCATTGCAATATAAACATATCGATGTATCAAAAGTGAAATCAAATCTGAATGTTGTCTCGGAAATATGTTAAGTAGTTAACAGAAATACAGTAGAATATTACTGGTATCGAGAGTTTCAGGTGAGGTACCATAATGCTTACGTAATTCAAGTACCATTACAGTGTACAGGCGGCAAATCGGAGTCAATGAAGCGGTTGGCCTTAGTTGCGATTCGTTCTGCTGGCGGCAGCTTCATAGGGATGGCTGTTGGTTGGTCAAGGAACCCCTCTCCTATTATCGACGTCGGGTCGAACGTTCATTGGTTCAGTAGCGGGTTGCTGTATCTCTAGAATGGGTGTGCATTTACGTTTTGCAGGAGAGCCGCAAGGCGCACTTAGTACGTTGTATTGACCGGTTTCGCTCTTTACTTTAATAAGGGCATCATCAGAAGCTCTGGAATTTCCTGTTTAAAGCGCAGTATTTCGCTGTTAAATTAAAGAGCGAAACCAGCCAATAAACCTACTGAATTCTACCTCCGGTTATTCTCACAAAAAAAAAAAGTATCTCCTCTCGCAGAGGGTATGTATTTATTGTGCTTAATAATACTGGAATATGGAGTGGAAGGTGGAGAGCATTAAAAATGACTAGGTTTTTATAGTGAGTGGGTAAGATTATGGCCCACTACGAACTGCGATTATAAAAACAAACTGCAGAGGTTAGACGCTTGGATGGAAATAAGTCTCTCGTTAGAAAGAAATGTATGGGTTTCGAAAAAGAAAATGGATTCTTTATTGGCATAGTTTCGCCGTGAACGACAAAGAGAAACAAAACTGTGAGTGACCATTTATCTTTCTGGTGCAGGTACATCTCTCCTAAAAGAAATGTCGTCTTTGAAAGTTTTAGGGCCTACGCACTTCCATAAAAGTTCGAAATCCGTGGCTTTCATTCGGAAAAAATTTTGAAGTAGCCATACCCAATTCAACTTTAAGGTAGGCGCTAATTTCGTCACATCACACTGCTCCCTACATTCTAAAAGAAATGTCGACCACCAGTGTCTTGCCGGCCGGTGTGGCCGAGCGGTTCTAAGCGCTTCAGTCTGGAACCACGCGACCGCTACGGTCGCAGGTTCGAATCCTGCTTCGGGCATGGATGTGTGTGATGTCCTTAGGTTAGTTAGGTTTAAGCAGTTCTAAGTTCTAGGGGACTGATGACCTCAGATGTTAAGTCCCATAGTGCTCAGAGCCATTTGAACCAGTGTCTTCTTATCCTATTTCTGACGATCAGCATGTCTCAGTAAAAAATAGTGCTGCACATACGACGACTGCTAAAGCCTCTTTTTCCCTCATAATGTCGGCCGGTGAAAATATGATTTAAACGTCGCTATATAACGATAACAACAAAAGGGGAGCAACTTCAGAAAGTTATCAGAGCCAACAGCGATTCCACGTGCCAGAATCGCTTGGCCCCAAGCTCATCGATTGGTGAGGATGAGAAACCAGTGCGGGCCGAATTCATTGTCTATCGTTCGTTGGCCTTCGTTGACCTAGTGTTTACGCGCCTTTAGGCGAATTTGGTGTGTAAGACATCGACTAACGTTCTACTCAGATAACTGTAGCTCGATTCCAGCTTTGTAGCCGTTGGTCGTCATGGTGCCTTCGATTACCAGCGCAGCTGAACGTCCCCAAAGTACACTGCGCAACACGAGTAAAGGATCACTTCTTCGAAATCACGTGACTGTCTCCCACAGCGACGCATTAAGTTTGAAATTTGATTCAAAGCAACGTACAGCTTTCCTCTGCAATGATAAAAAACCGTGGTGCTCTGTGACGTCACCTCAGGCTTGGCGGCATTTCAAATTTCAAGTAAAGGCCAGAGCTCGAAAGTTCACTTAGGGTGTAAGGTGGGTTATGCGGACACATAAGCACCAAATTTCACCAGCATTCATGTTGTGTCCCTCCCCGTTATCACGACACAGGAGGGCTCAAAATAGAAGGGTGGAAAAAAAGCATAAGCCCACTTTGATGCTGCTACGGATCACTTGAAAATTTCGGCGAATGGTTTTGAATGGTCTCTGGTGCTTCCATTCTGTATAGCAGAGAAGAAGTGTTCAGATCACGTTCAGTGAGGCATCCTTCCGGATGCCATGAAGAGCACAGGGTGTAGCCTACTGCAGGTGGTTGCTCACGTCGGTACCTATGATGTGTGTCAGTTTGGATCAGAAGAGATTCTCTCTGGCTTCGGGCGGCTTTCAGAAGTGGTAAAGGCTGCCTTGCAAGATGGAAGCAGAGCTGACCATTTGCAGCATAGCCGAAAGGACCGATTGCGGACCTCTGGTACAGAGCCGAGTGGAGGGTCTGAATCAGAGGCTCAGACGGTTCTGCGACCGTGTAGGCTGCAGATTCCTCGACTTGCGCCAAAGGGTGGTTGGGTTTCGGGTTCCGCTGAATAGGTCAGGTGTCCACTATACGCAGGAGGCGGCTACACGGGTAGCAGGGGCTGTGTGGCATGGACTGGGCGGTTTTTTAGGTTAGAGGGTCTCGGGAAAACATAAGAAGGCTTCCGTCACAAAGGGTGCAGTCTCAACACAGGAAGTACGTAGATACAGGAACCATTGGTATAACAGCTGTAAATTGTCGTTCCTGTGTTGGGAAAGTAGCAGAGCTCCAAGCGCTAATAGAAAGCACTGATGCTCAAATCGTTATAGGCACTGAAAGCTGGCTAAAGCCGGATATAAGCTCAGCCGAAATTTTTGCGAAGAACCTAACGGTGTTCCGAAATGATAGGCTAAACACGGTTGGCGGTAGCGGGTTTCTTGCTGTCAGAAGTAGTTTAACTTGTCGCGAAATTGAAGTAGATACTTCCTGCGAGTTAGTATGGGCAGAGGTCATTGTTGGCAACCGGAATAAAATAATAATTGGATCCTTTTACCGACCTCCCAATTCAGATGATACAGTTGCTGAAAGGTTCAAAGAAAACTTGAGTTTGATTTCAAACACGTACCCGACTCATACGATAATAATTGGTGATGACTTTAATTTACCCTCGATATGTTGGTGAAAATATATGTTTAATTCCGGAGGTACGCGTAAAATATTATCCGAAATTGTGCTAAACGCATTCTCTGAAAATTATTTGGAGCAGTTAGTTCATGAGCCCACGCCAATAGTAAACGGCTGTAAAAACACATTTGACCTCTTAGCAACAAATCATCCTGAGTTAATAACGAGCATCAAAACCAATTCAGGGATTAGTGAACACAGAGTTGTCGTAGCGAGACTGAATATTGTAATCCCCAAATCCTCGAAAAGTAAGCGAAAAATGTGCCTATTCAAAAAAGCAGATAAAAATTCACTTGACGCCTTCCTGATAGACAGTTTCCACTCATTCCAAACTAATAACATAAGTGTAGACCATATGTGGCTTGAATTCAAAGAAATAGTATCGGCAGCAACTAAGATTCTGGTCGTATGTGAATTATGTTAGTAGCAAGAAACAATCAATGCCCTCTCTGCGCGATAGCAATGGAGGTACTATCGAAGACAGTGCTGCCAAAGCAGAGTTACTAAACACAGCCTACCGAAATGCCTTCATAAAAGAAGACGAAGTCCAGTCGAGAACAGCTGCCAATATGAGTAACGTAGAAGTAAATATCCTCGGAGTAGTGAAGCAACTTAAATCACTTAATAAAAGCAAGTCTTCTGGTCCAGACTGTATACCAGTTAGGTTCCTTTCGGAGTATGCTGATGCATTAGCTCCATACTTCACAATCATATACAACCGTTCGCTCGACGAAAGATCCGTACCCAAAGACTGGAAAATTGCACAGGTCACACCAGTATTCAAGAAAGGTAGTAGGAGTAATCCACTAAATTACAGGCCCATATCGTTAACGTCGATATGCAGTAGGATTTTAGAACATATATTTGTTCGAAAATTATGAATTACCTCGAATAAAACGGTGTATTGACACACAGTCGACATGGGTTTGGAAAACATCGTTCCTGTGAAACCCAACTAGCTCTTTATTCACATGAAGTGTTGAGTGCTATTGCCAAGGATTTCAGATCGATCCCGTATTTCTGGATTTCCGGAAGGCTTTTGACACTGTACCACACAAGCGGCTCGTATTAAAATTGCTTGCTTATGGAATATCGTCTCAGTTATGTGATTGTATTAGTGATTTCCTGTCAGAGAGGTCACTGTTCGTAGTAACTGACGGAAAGTCGTCGAGTAAAACAGAAGTGATTTCTGGCGTTCCCCAAGGTAATTTTATAGGCCATTTTCTGTTCCTTATCTATATAAACGATTTGAGAGACAATCTGAGCAGCCGTCTTCGGTTGTTTGCAGATGACGCTGTCGTTTATCGACTAACAAAGTCATCAGAAGAACAAAACAAACTGCAAAACGATTTAGAAGAAATATCGGAATGGCGCGAAAAGTGGCAGTTGACCCTAAATAACGAAAAGTGTG
This sequence comes from Schistocerca nitens, assembly GCF_023898315.1. Lineage (NCBI taxonomy): Eukaryota > Metazoa > Arthropoda > Insecta > Orthoptera > Acrididae > Schistocerca > Schistocerca nitens. Next base: position 6,070,671 of record NC_064614.1, read on the forward strand.
AGGTGATCCACATGATTGCTAAAGGGAGCTCGTTAAACTTCGGTTACACGATAAACCAGTCTAATCTAAAAGTGGTAAATGCAACTAAATACGAACAACTTAAATTGGAAGGAATACATAGAAAATGTTGTGGGATAGGCTAACCAAAGACTGCATTTTATTGACAGGACACTTAGAAAACGTAACAGTCATACTAAGGAGACTGCCTACACTACGCTTGTCGGCCCTCTTTTAGAATACTGCTTCGTGGTGTGGGATCCTTACCAGATAGGACTGACGGAGTACATCGAAAAAGTTCAAAGAAAGGCAGCACGTTTTGTATCATCGCGAAATATGGGAGAGAGTGTGACAGAAACGATACAGGATTTGGGCTGGACATCATTAAAAGAAAGGCGTTTTTCGTTGCGACGGAATCTTCTCGCGAAATTCAAATCACCAAATTTTTCCTCCGAATGCGAAAATATTTGGTTGATAGCGACCTACATGGGGAGGAATGATGACAACGATAAAATAAGGGAAATCAGAGCTCGTACGGAAAGATATAAGTGTTCATTCTTTCCGCGCGCTATACGAGATTGGAATAATAGAGAATTGTGAAGGTGGTTCGATGAACCCTCTGCCAGGCACTTAAATATGGTTTGCAGAGTATCCCTGTAGATGTAGATGTAGATGATTCACCACGAATTACTCTCCTGTACCAACCTTATCATTTCGGAGAAGCACTTGCAACTTATGTCCTCAATTATTTACTAGACATATTCCAATCTCTGTTTTTCTCAACAGTTTTTTACCCTCTAAAGTGCCACTGAAGTAATTCCCTGATAACTTAACAGATTTCCTGTCATCCTGTCTCTTCTTCTTCTCAGTGTTTCTCAGATATTCCTTTCATCGCCGATTCTGTGCAGAACCTCCTCATTCTTTAGCTCACCTGCCCACCTAATTTTCAACATTCTTCAGTAGCACCACATCTCAAATACTTCGACTCTATTCTGTTCCGGTTCTCCCACAGTCTGTGTCTCACTTCCGTATATCGCTGTGATCCAAACGTACATCCTTAGAAATGTCTTCCTCAAGTCAAGCCTTGTTAGATAGTAGTAGACATCTCTTCGCCTGAAATGGCCTTATTGCCAGTGCTACTCTGTCTTTTATGTCCTCTTTCCTATGTGTCTTGTGGGTTATTTTGCTGCCTCCGTAAGACAATGCCTCAACTCCGTTTACTTCGTGATTCCCAGTTCTGTTATTTTCTCGCTGTTCTCGTTTCTGCTAATTCTTATTACTTTCGTCTTTCTTCATTTTACTCTCAGTCTGTATTCTGTACTCATTAGACTGTTCATTCCATTCAACAGATCCTGCAATTATTCTTCACTTTCATTCAGGATAGGAGCTGTGGTCAGCGAATCTTATCACTGATATCCTTTCACCTTGAGTTTCAATTCCAGAAACTTTCCTCAATACCGTCTCTGCTACTTCGCAGCATGGACTGAACAGTAGGGGCTAAAGGCTACATTCTATGTCTTACACACTTTTGAATCCGAATACTTCGTTTTTTGTTTTCATTCTTATTGTTTCGTCTTGGTTCTTATACTCATTGTATATTACTCGTCCTTCCCTATAGCTTACCCCTATTGTTCTCATAATTTCGCAGATACCCTAAATTTTCTTTTCTTTTCTGCTGTATATGATTCTCTTCAACAACTTGGATGCATGAACTCTCAAAGTGATTGTGTGACAGTTCTCGCACTTGTCGGGCCTTGAAATCTTCGGAATTGTGTGGGTGATGTTTTACCGAAAGTCTGATCGTATATCACCAGTCTCATACGTTGTACACGTCAGCGTGAACAGTCGTTTTGCTGCCACTCCCACCCAATGATTTTAATAATTCCGATGGAATTTTATGTACCACTTCTGCGTTATTTGATCTTAAGTCGTCCAAAGCTCTGTTAAATTCTTGTTCTTACACTGGATCCCCTATCTCTTCCCTAGCGACTGTTGTTTCTTGTTCCATCATGTCATCACACACGTCCTCCCCCTCATAGAGTCCTTCAATGTACTCTTTACATCTCTCCTCTGCATTTGATAGTGGTCTTCCCACTGCACTCTTAATGTTACCGCCTTTACTTTTTATTTTACCAAAATTTGTTTTGACTTATCTGTTTGCTGACTCAGTCCGTCCGACAATCATTTCGTTTTAGATTTCTTCAAATTTTTCATTCAATCATCTCGCCTTACGTTTCCTGCTCTTCCTGTTCATTTCATTCTGAAGTGACTTTCATGTCTGTATTCCTGAATTTCCCTGAACGTTTTTGTACTTCCTTCTTTCGTCGATCTTTTCAGTTACCTTCTTCGTACCTGCGTTTTTCCTTCCAACTTCTGTGACGGCCCTTTTCAAAGACTTCCATTCCTCTTCAACTGAACTGCCTACAGGGCTATTCATGATCGTGTGGTCTCGCTGACGCGTTCTCACTTCCCATGCACGGGTTCGATTCCTAGCGGGGTCAGGTATTTTCACCTGCCTCGAGACGACTGGGTGTTTGTGTTGTTATCATTTCATCATCATTCATGAAAGTCGCGAGATTGGACTGAGCAAAGGTTGGGAATTTGTACGGGGGCTGATAACCGCGCAGTTGAGTGCCCCAAAAACAGAACATCATCTTCATCATCTATTCATTATGGCAATATCCTACTCAACAGTTCATTATCGCATAGCCTTAGATAACTTTAAGTGTATCTCGTCATTCCTTAATACTTCCGTATCTCACTTCTCTGTGCATTGATTCTTCGTGACTATTCTCTTAACTTCATTGTACGCTTCATTACTAAATTGTGATCTGAGTCTGTATCTGCTCTACGCGTTACAGTTCGCAATCTCTGTATGAACATTAAGTAATGGAACTGGAATAATCCCATGTCTCCCAGTCTTTACCAAGTATATCTCCTCCTCTTGTGATTCTTGGACACAACATTGCAGGCTTGTGATAGCACTGCAGAAGGGTTGAGTCGTCGCGGTGGGTGTCAGAAGTGTCGAACGTAATCAAGAACGTCGTCCTGTTTCTCATCGCACTGCGAACTGTGTGGGAATCAACGGCCCAAGGAGAGAGGTGATTTCTTTGACGCCCTTTCTGAGTCCTATTCGTGTCGTTCCGGGGGGGCGGTGTGTCTGAAATGCTTTCCTCGGTCGCTCATATGAAACCTGCGTGATTTCAACTCTGGACGTCGCGGTTCTGAATTCTAATTCAGAGGCGCCAATAAAAGGTGTGAAACGAGGTCAAGAGGGGGTGTGACGACCTCCCCGACGCCTAAAACATCCGCAGTGCCATTGGGCAGAGCTGTGGTGAAATTTGGAGCCAATGTGACAACATTAACTCACCTTACATCTCGCATGAATTCCTGACCCCTGCGTTTTTTTCGTACGTGTCGACACCTTGCTGTCTGAAACTCCGCCGAGCCGGGGTGACGTAGCAGGAGTGCACGCGATTGCACCGTTGCAGAGGAACGTCGTAGGCAGCCTTGAGCCAAATTTCAAATTTATGTGTTGCAATGGAAGACAACTACAGGGTTCCGAAGAAAGTGATCCTTTAATTGTGTGCACGTTTTGAGCAGCCGTCCTCGTGTTGTAGCGAGGTACGTGAGTCATCTGAGCAGACAATACAGTTCCGTGGATCCACAGTTTATTCTCGGTGATACATACTGCGACGGGGCGGTAAATAAATAGAAGGAAGTGCAGTTGCACAGGGTTCACACAAATGTGCATATACAAATGTTGGCTAAAATATGTTATTGCAAATTTTGGCTGTCACGTAAGTCTCAGGGGATCATTTCTACACTTGGAGTATTAGTACACTTCCACACCCGCGCATTTGTTATAGTTTTTGAAGTAATTATTCACTCAGACATAATTACAGTTTATGCTAGGGAACGAAAATTAGGCGACTATTATACTAAAATCAGTTTTTCACGACACAGTTCAATCACTATTTATTATCGCTGTCCTTTTCTTTCACACAATGAAATTAGAACTGGTGAGATTGTTTACAGTTTTACTTTAATAATAATTTGACTCCGAGCTCCCAATAGCAGTAATGTAGGCTGCTATAATCGAAAGTTATTCAATCAATTCGAACAGAACCACAAATCCCACTGTCCTCTTAGTTCTAAAAGTTTTGGTGCGAAATCACAGATCGCCACATGTTCACTTAATAATCGTTGCACTTCCAGTTCACCAAATATATGGTTGCACACTTGCACTGTTAAACAATACTCTCTGTCGAAATAAATCGGCGCGACAGAGAATTCTCAAACGAGCACATGGGCCACCCTCAAGTTGGGCTTGCTCGCCACCCACCCTCCAAAACGACTGACCAACGACTGAGCCCTGGCCAAGATGGCCGCTCGCTTATATAGGCTCCGACATCTACCCCGTGGTTATGCAAGTACCAGTCTCACCAGCTAAGGTTACAAATTGTGATACATACATCCCTCGACAGAAATAACTGCACCGTCGGAACCGCGCTAAAAAGTACATCTTAATTTCTAAGATTATTCTATCGCCCGTACATCAAGTTTTTAGCTTTTGCAAAATTTCTCCACTTAGCGCAAATTTGTTTGTTTGCAACTGTGCTGCAAAGTTTTACCATAGAGCTGCATATAGCACCGTTTTCAGACGTAATCTATAGCGATCTACACATTGCGCTCCTCAAAACCTTCATATCTATAATAATTCATTAATTATGGACAATAACTGTTAATAATAATTTGCAAACATTGAAAACTATTGCAAGTTAAGTGTATAGTACAACTTAACTAGTTAAAATACGTGTGATGCCACTCAAACTATTATATACTGCCGTTCTTTACGTCCTGAATTTTCTATTGAATTTTATAAACAATTTTCCCTCAAACTTTGTTTATTGCTCTTTACGGGCTTAATTATTTATGAATTTTAACATATGACTACGGCACTCGATCCGCTATGACGAGACGTTTTTAATGAGTGCTCTCTCATCCCTGTAAATTGTTATTTACTATTTTTATTAATCTTTCAGTATTCATAATCTTAACCGATTTTGAGGTTACTATAACTTTTGCGTCTCGTGGCTTGAAATAAAGATCGATCTTTCAGAAGGTGTATATTGCTGACGACAATCCGCTGCTGCATAGCTCTTCACCGTAAGTTACATAGTTTACGCGTAATGCTCGAAAAACCAAACAATGCCCCAAGACGCAGGCTACGTGGCCGCCCGGATACAGAGGTGTACCACCGACCGAGGCAGATCCCGCGCGGGCGCGCCGCGCGCTTCCGCGAATCGCGCACCATGCAGCGCGCTCGCTCTCCACAAAGCAACTAGCGACGCCTCAGTGTTGTCACAGTTCTGACGGTAACTAGAGATGGGCAAAACTGTTCTTTTCAGAGATCGGATCCGAACTGTTCACTCCCTGAAATGAACTAGGTCTTTTTCATGACTCACCACTCATCCACAATAGAAAATAAATGGAAGGCACATTGCCCTTTAAACTTGGTTTATTCCAGTACTATACCTGTATTTTGATCTTATTTGATCCTATTTTGAAGTAACACAGATAATGAGTAAGAATTTTGTATTGTTTATTGAAATTTCCACGATATGACAAAGTTTTTGATTATCGATTTATTTTGCACTATCGTGTTTTTTGGGTGATCGGAAAATTTTGTAACTTGAGATTTACATTAACAATGTATTTGGCTATAATGTATTAAAATTTCATTAACCTCGTACAAATACATCCCAAGCCATATATTTTTAAAGTGAACATTTCCTTCCTAAGACGCCCAAAATCGCAAAATCCGTACTACAATTAGAAAAAAAATATAAATTTGACTGTAAGACCAAAGTGCTGCATATAGCCTTATGCAGAATAAAACAAGGAAAATATTGGTGTATCACATTTTGCGATACGTTTATTGGTTCGCTCGTAATTAAAGTGTAAATTCGAGTGTCCATAATAAAAAATCCTATAGTAAGACGAGTCGTCAGGAACCTCATCTCATCAGTTTAAACAAATAAAAATAAAATAAAAACAAATGATGTATACATAACATAATTATGTAATATACACATCGGTATTAGTACGAAGAACAATATCCAGTATAGACGAACTCCGATGCAGAGGCGCTGAGTCAAGCTGGTCGAGCCGCGAGCTGTATTGCTGCGTGAGCGAAGACCGCAGAGACCAGAGTGACACCTGAGTTGCTTTGCTCAACGCTCTGGCTAGAGTCGAGAACGGTGGGGTGAGCGTTGAGCGGGCGAGTTCCGAGGGTGGGGGGAGCGGTGAGCGGCCACCAGTCACCCGCTCCGAGACAAATCGTCCGCTCTCTTGCGAGCAGGTTGTTGCAAGTAGTTCTTATGTTCTCCGCTAGGAGGCTCTCTGTCCTGTTGCTCGCATCAACTGCCCAGAGGGCAGGACGTGCGACTGAAACGATCGCCGACGGAGTGCGATGCTAAGGTGTGCCAGACACTGCACGCAGCAGAGGAAGCACAGAGATGGCACGGGATATGTGAAACACAAAATCCAATGGGGCACTGCACAATGCAGGCAGCCAAGGCAGAAGCAGGGCAGAGGCCGGCGCTGGCTGTGTTGTGTGGCGCGCAGTGTGCTCTGACCAGCAGAGGCCCTGCTGATATGCTCCGTCTCTCTCTCTCTCTCTCTCTCTCTCTCTCTCTCTCTGCTGTGGGAAACGTTTGGAGCTACCGTTCTTTTTTTCTGAATCACTGATTGTTCACTCCTTTGAAAGATTCAACTCTATAAAACAGTTCAGGAGCGGATCCCCCATCTCTAACGGTAACTGCTTTCGCTTGCAGCTGTTAGCTCTTCGCAGCTGAAAGCTGGCAACTGCGCTGCGAGCTGCCAGGGTGCATTTTACGCCGTCTCGAGTACAGGGATCGTCTGCTACTGACCTCCATCTTCAACAATGTGCGCCGAATGACGTGCTCAGAAACACCTATGCCTGCACTACCATTATACGCTATCGCCAAATCTGCGACAGATCGTCAGCTACCTTGCTCTTTCTTTACAGAGCGGGCGAGCTTCCGACCTGTTGTGAAGTGTGGACGTGCAACGTCTTGTCGTCTCCTCGTGGTTTTTAGCGCCCTCCAACCACTTTCCATACAGGCTCGCGACAGTAATACGCGAACACCCGACCAGTTTCGCCGTTTACGACCTTCTCGTTACCCGGGGACCAGCTGTAACCATTTGCCTTCGCTGAAAATCGCTTCTCTCTCTACCTCTCTCTCTCTCTCTCTCTCTCTCTCTCTCTCTTTCTCACTCTGTCCTACTTTAGAAGCTTAGTCGATTCCGATAGTCCGTTGCTGCGTGAACTAAATCCAGTTTCTTCTGTCGCGCACTAACTCCAGAAGACTATCTAGGTTGGAATCCATTACTTCTACGATGGTATCAGTCCACCTCATTCTTTGCCATCCTCTTCTTGTTCTAACTTCTTTAAGGTCTTTTCCAGTGAATCATTTCTCATGTATTTTGGTCTTATGTCAAAGCGGTAGGTGGATCAAAACAAAATGTCCAGACACTCTGTGACCAAAATAGTACTGAAAAAGAGAATGACAGACTAAAGGCCGAAATACTAAGTGTCTTTTTCCAAAGCTGTTTCTGAGCACTATGCGACTTAACTTCTGAGGTCATTAGTCGCCTAGAACTTAGAACTAATTAAACCTAACTAACCTAAGGACATCACACAAATCCATGCCCGAGGCAGGATTCGAACCTGCGACCGTAGCGGTCGCTCGGCTCCAGACTGTAGCGCCTAGAACCGCACGGCCACTTCAGCCGGATTCACAGAGGAAAACTGCACTGTAGTTCCTTCTCCAGACTGTCGCACAGATGACAAAATGGTAGATATCGAAATAGACGACAGAGGGCTAGACAAACAATTAAAATCGCTCAAAAGAGGAAAGGCCGCTGGACCTGATGGGATACCAGTTCGATTTTACACAGAGTACGCGAAGGAACTTGCCCCCCTTCTTGCAGCGGTGTACCGTAGGTCTCTAGAAGAGCGTAGCGTTCCAAAGGATTGGAAAAGGGCACAGGTCATCCCCGTTTTCAAGAAGGGACGTCGAACAGATGTGCAGAACTATGGACCTATATCTCTAACGTCGATCAGTTGTAGAATTTTGGAACACGTATTATGTTTGAGTATAATGACTTTTCTGGAGACTAGAAATCTACTCTATAGAAATCAGCATGGTTTCGAAAAAGACGATCGTGTGAAACCCAGCTCGCGATATTCGTCCACGAGACTCAGAGGGCCATAGACACGGGTTCCCAGGTAGATGCCGTGTTTCTTGACTTCCGCAAGGCGTTCGATACAGTTCCCCACAGTCGTTTAATGAACAAAGTAAGAGCACATGGACTATCAGACCAATTGTGTGATTCGATTGAAGAGTTCCTAGATAACAGAACGTAGCATGTCATTCTCAATGGAGAGATGTCTTGCGAAGTAAGAGTGATTTCGGGTGTGCCGCAGGGTAGTGTCGTAGGAACGTTTCTATTCACAATATACATAAATGACCTCGTGGATAATATCGGAAGTTCACTGAGGCTTTTTGCGGATGATGCTGTGGTATATCGAGAGGTTGTAATAATGGAAAATTGTACTGAAATGCAGGAGGATCTGCAACGAATTGACGCATGGTGCAGGGAATGGCAATGGAATCTCAATGTAGACAAGTGTAATGTGCTACGAATACATAGAAAGAAAGATCCTTTATCGTTTAGCTACACTATGGCAGGACAGCAACTGGAAGCAGTTAATTCCATAAATTATCTGGTAGTAGGCATTAGGAGTGATTTAAATGGAATGATCATATAAAGTTGATAGTAGGTAAAGCAGATGCCAGACTGAGATTCATTGGAAGAATCCTAAGGAAATGCAATCCGAAAACAAAGGAAGTAGGTTACAGTACACTTAATAAAAGAGATAGAGAAGATCCAACGGAGAGCAGCGCGCTTCAATACAGGATCATTTAGTAATCGCGAAAGTGTTACGGAGATGATAGATAAAATGCAGTGGAAGACTCTGCGGGAGAGACGCTCAGTAGCTCGGTAGGGGCTTTTGTTGTGGTTTCGAGAACATACCTTCACCGAGGAATCAAGCAGTATATTGCTCCCTGCTAGGTATATCTCGCGAAGAGACCGTGAGGATAAAATCAGAGATATTAGAGCCCACACAGAGGCATACCGGCAATCTTTCTTTCCACGAACAATACGAGACTGGAATAGAAGGGAGAACCGATAGAGGCACTCAAAGTACCCTCCGCCACACACCGTCAGGTGGCTAGCGGAGTATGGATGAAGATGTACCCAAAGTAGGTCAGTTTCTGTGTTAGTACCAAAACTTCCATTTGCGGCCCGTATCGTCACTAGAATGATAGCCCATTCGTCTCTGGTTCGATTATACTGAGTGATCAGAAACATGCTGAAAAACAGATGCTTGAATTTGCGCCCAACGACCTGATTTGTTACCTTCAATGTTATATAACTTGGAAACGGCGCAACGCACCGAATTTTTTCTTAGCAACCTCCTCTGCAACAGCATTACAAGCTTTTCAGATTATTTATGGCAGAGCTGTATACTTCCCTCACAGCGCGTTGTGGCCGGCGGCCTTGCACCTCACGGTGGACAGTTGTCCCAATATGCTGGCTGATCGGTGCACCTTATGTGCACAAGCAAGTGTCTACGAGTTCTTCAGTTTTTTCTGTCACTTCTGAAGCACGTAGGGTGTCGCCTGCTTTGTTGTAACAACGTATTGTAATGCTGAGTTGAGTGTAACACTGGAAGGTAACTTTACAGAAGAGATTGAAATTATCGTAATATATACACTCCTGGAAATTGAAATAAGAACACCGTGAATTCATTGTCCCAGGAAGGGGAAACTTTATTGACACATTCCTGGGGTCAGATACATCACATGATCACACTGACAGAACCACAGGCACATAGACACAGGCAACAGAGCATGCACAATGTCGGCACTAGTACAGTGTATATCCACCTTTCGCAGCAATGCAGGCTGCTATTCTCCCATGGAGACGATCGTAGAGATGCTGGATGTAGTCCTGTGGAACGGCTTGCCATGCCATTTCCACCTGGCGCCTCAGTTGGACCAGCGTTCGTGCTGGACGTGCAGACCGCGTGAGACGACGCTTCATCCAGTCCCAAACATGCTCAATGGGGGACAGATCCGGAGATCTTGCTGGCCAGGGTAGTTGACTTACACCTTCTAGAGCACGTTGGGTGGCACGGGATACATGCGGACGTGCATTGTCCTGTTGGAACAGCAAGTTCCCTTGCCGGTCTAGGAATGGTAGAACGATGGGTTCGATGACGGTTTGGATGTACCGTGCACTATTCAGTGTCCCCTCGACGATCACCAGTGGTGTACGGCCAGTGTAGGAGATCGCTCCCCACACCATGATGCCGGGTGTTGGCCCTGTGTGCCTCGGTCGTATGCAGTCCTGATTGTGGTGCTCACCTGCACGGCGCCAAACATGCATACGACCATCATTGGCACCAAGGCAGAAGCGACTCTCATCGCTGAAGACGACACGTCTCCATTCGTCCCTCCATTCACGCCTGTCGCGACACCACTGGAGGCGGGCTGCACGATGTTGGGGCGTGAGCGGAAGACGGCCTAACGGTGTGCGGGACCGTAGCCCAGCTTCATGGAGACGGTTGCGAATGGTCCTCGCCGATACCCCAGGAGCAACAGCGTCCCTAATTTGCAGGGAAGTGGCGGTGCGGTCCCCTACGGCACTGCGTAGGATCCTACGGTCTTGGCGTGCATCCGTGCGTCGCTGCGGTCCGGTCCCAGGTCGACGGGCACGTGCACCTTCCGCCGACCACTGGCGACAACATCGATGTACTGTGGAGACGTCACGCCCCACGTGTTGAGCAATTCGGCGGTACGTCCACCCGGCCTCCCGCATGCCCACTATACGCCCTCGCTCAAAGTCCGTCAACTGCACATACGGTTCACATCCACGCTGTCGCGGCATGCTACCAGTGTTAAAGACTGCGATGGAGCTCCGTATGCCACGGCAAACTGGCTGACACTGACGGCGGCGGTGCACAAATGCTGCGCAGCTAGCGCCATTCGACGGCCAACACCGCGGTTCCTGGTGTGTCCGCTGTGCCGTGCGTGTGATCATTGCTTGTACAGCCCTCTCGCAGTGTCCGGAGCAAGTATGGTGGGTCTGACACACCGGTGTCAATGTGTTCTTTTTTCCATTTCCAGGAGTGTAGATACAAAAAATCAGAATAGGTTCTCCACCAGCTTGACAAGAAATGAGTTTGCGAAAGTTATTCTCTTCATGAAGCTGTGAGAAGGTTCTCACCTACATGCTGTGTATTGGCAAATATGTCGTGGGACAATCCAGTAAATATATAGTTCAGGAAATACACTGTCGCTATTGTAAAACTTTAAATTTTATACTGAGACAATAGTTTGAGAGAGCACAGAAAGACCTAAGACCAAATGAGAAATCTAGAACTGATTATGTTCTTTCATAATTACTGAAATCTTTGTGAAAACACATCACGAATAAAAACAGATCCATCTGGTTTGCAAGATATATGAGACAAGCAAATTACCTTCAGACTTCAAGGAGAAAGTAACAATCCCAGTGCGAAAGAAGTCAGGTGCTGACAGACGGGAATATTACCAAACGGTCAGTTTAGTAAGTCGTGGCAGCTAAATATCAGGTTCCTGACAAGTGTTTACCTTAAAAGATTGATTTCAAAAAGTGACGCCGCCCTGGGTACCCCCCCTCCCGTCGGAGGTTCGGGGGTTCGAGTCCTCCCTCGGCCGTGGGTCTGTGAGTTGTCCTTATCGTACGTTAGTTTAAGCTAGATTAAGTAGTGTGTAAGCCTAGGGACCGATGACCTTATCAGTTTGGTCCCATAAGAACTTACCACAAAAAATGACAACGGTGCTCAGTCTGATGCCGTGTTCCTTGATTTCAGTAAGGCATTTGACACCGTCTCGCATTGCCGTTTAGTGAAAAAAAAAATACGGAGTATCGGAGCAGACCTGCGATTGGATTCAAGACTTTCTTGCAGATAGAACTCAACACGTCGCTCTTAACGGAACTAAATTGACAGATGTAAAGGTTCAAAATGTTCAAATGTGTGTGAAATCTTATAGGACTGCTAAGGTCATCAGTCCCTAAGCTTACACACTACTTAACCTAAATTATCCTAAGGACAAACACACACACCCATCCCCGAGGGAGGACTCGAATCTCCGACGGGACCAGCCGCACAGTCCATGGCTGCAGCGCCCTACACCACTCGGCTAATCCCGCTCGGCAGATGTAAAGGTAATATCCGGAGTGCCAAAGGAAAGTGTGATAGGACCGTTGCTGTTCACAATGTATATAAATGATCTAGTAATAAGCGTCGGATGCTCTTCAAGGCCATTCGCAGATGATGCGGTTGTTTATACCAAAATAGCAACGCCAGAAATTAGTAAGAATTTGCAGATCGACCTGCAGAGAATTAATGAATGGTGGAAACTCTGAACGTAAATAAATGTAACATATTGCGCATACATAGGAAAAGAAATCCACTACTGTACAGCTACACAATTGATGACAAACAGTTGGAGACAGCGTCTGCCGTAAAATATGTAGGTGTAAATATCCAGAGCGACCTTAAATGGAATGACCATATAAAACAGATAGTGGAAAATCAGACACCAGACTCAGATTCATCGCAAGAATCTTAAGGAAATGTAACTCATCCACGAAAGAAGTGGCTTATAAGGCGCTTGTTCGCCCGATTCCTGGGTATTGTTCATCTATCTGGGATCCCTATCAGGTAGGACTGATAGAGGAGATACAGAAGATACAACGAAGAGCGGCGCGTTTCGTCACGGGTTCGTTTAGCTGTCGAGAGAGCGTTACGGAGATGCTGAACAAACTCCACTGGCAGACGTTACAAGAGAGGCGTTCAGCGTCACGCAGAGAGTTCTTACTGAAATTTTGGGACAGCTCTTTTCAGGAGGAGTCAGTCAACATATTGGTCCCCCCCACCCACACACACATACATCTCGCGTATTCACCACGAGGAGAAAATTCGAGAAATTAGAGCCAGTACAGAGGCTTACCAACAATCATTCTTCCCATGCACTATTCGCGAGTGGAACAGGGATGGCCGGCCGTGGTAGCCGAGCGGTTCTAGGCGCTTCAGTCTGGAACCGCGCGACCGCTACTGTCGCAGGTTCGAATCCTGCCTCGGACATGGATGTGCGTGATGTCCTTAGGTTAGTTAGGTTTAAGTAGTTCTAAGATCTAAGGGACTGATGACCTCAGGTGTTAAGTCCCGTAGTGATTAGAGCCATTTGGACCATGTGAACAGCGTTGGAGGGATCAGATAATGGTACCGAAAGTACCCTTCTCCACACACCATTAGGTGGCTTGTGCAGTATTATGTAGATGTAGATGAACGTTAAGTAAGATAGACAGTTTGAAAATCAAGCGGTAGAAAAGATCAAATTCGGAGTCATAGAGAAATTAGGTTGCAGTTACAAGAGTCGAAGGATATGAAAGTGAAGCAGTGGCTGACGATGGAGTGAGACAAAGCTGCAGTCTATCAACAACGTTATGTAATTTGAACTTAGAGTAAGCAGTAAAGGAAACAGAGTACAAATTTGGAAAAATAGTTCAGGAACAGGAAATAAAAACTTTAAAGTTTCTTCAGTGACAACGTAAATTCTGTCAGAAACGGCCTAGTATTTGGAGGAGCAGTTGAACGTAATGGACAGTGTGATGAAAAAGAGCTTATAATATGAATATCAACGAAAGTAAATGAAAGGTAAAGGAATGTAGCCGAATTAAATCAGGCGATGATGAAGGAAATAGAATAGGAAGAGAGAAACTGAAAGTTTTCCAATTTGGGCCGGTGGTGGCCACAGTAGACAGGGCTCGTGGTCTAGTGGGTAGCGCTGCTTCATCTCGATCGTGGGGTCTCCGGTTCGGTTCCCTGAGGGGCTGGGGATTTTCTCTGTCTGGGGACTGGGTCGTTGTGTTGTCCTCATTATTTTCATCATCATCATCATCACCATTCGTGACAGTGGCTAGATTGGACTGCGAAAAAAAATTGGACTGTGTAAAAATTGGTACTTCGTACGGGCGCTGATGGCCGCGCAGTTGACCGCCCCACAAACCAAACATCGTCACCACAGAAGAGAGGATATAAAATGCAGAATGGTAATACAACGAAAACCATTTCTGAAAATGAAAAAAGTGTTAACATCTAAAATATATTGAAATGTTTTGAAGAGTTTACTGAAGGTGTTTGAGTGTAGTCATGCATGGAAGTGAAACATGGATAATAAACAGCTTAAACAAGAAGAGAACAGAAGCCATAGAAATGTGGGGTCCTACAGAAAGACATTTAATGTACGATTGATAAATCGAATAACAAATGATGAGGTACTTCGTCGAATTGGGGTAAAAAAAATTACGTGACCACTTGCCTAAAAAAGAAGGATTGTTACGATATGCCACAGTATTGCAGTGCCTGTGTTATTCATGCATGGACGTCCGAAGGAACAGTGCATCGTACTTATGAACAATATAGGCACAGCAGTATCGTATTTATCAGCCGATACTGGGCAAGTGACTTTCAAGAAAAATGTCTGCCCAGTTCGGGAATACACTTAATGGATGTGGGAGTGCAGGTTGTAGACACATGGTTGACCCCATACGGAAGTTTGGATCTGACCCTGAAGCGCGCTCGGAGAGCGTGTGGTAAGGCGACCGCTCGCGGTAAGGAGAATCCTGGTAGGGCAAAAGTTTTCATTGGTGTCATTCTAGTGTACAGCTAATGGTTGTTCACATTCGCAACTGCAAATATGTTTCATGTAAAAGAAGGCATTGGTTGATGGGATACATTCTAGACCATCAAAGAATCGTGTGTTCGGTAGTGGAAGGAAGTGCGTAGCATAAAAATTTTATGGGGAGACCAACGCTTCCAGTAACTATGCAGATATGAGGAGACTGGCACAGGATAGACCAACGTGGAGATCTCCGTCGTACTAGCCTTCAACCTGAAGAGCAGAACAGCGTAAGAGTCCGCAGATCGTATTCTACGGGCTACTGTTGCTGAATCTGGATCACGGGGTCCCGGCTTCGGTTCCCGGACAGGTTGGGGATTTTCTCTGCCCGGGGACTGGGTGTTTCTGTTGTCCTCAGCATTTCATCATCATCATTATTCGTGTCAGTGGCTGAACTAGACTGTGAAAAACTTGGACTGTGTAAAATTTGGGATTTTGTACAGGCCCTGATGACCGTGCAGTTGAGAGCCCCACAAATCAAACATCATCATCAACAACAGCATAAGAATTTGCGGCCATTTCAAATTAGTATTACAAACTTAAATGCGTCCGGCTTGCAGCCTTAACGCAATGGCAGCTGAGAAAGTTTCGCAGCATCTCTTCAACATTACTCTTGACTTGAGAACAATACGATCTGTCCATCCACTGTCTATTAGTCATCATGCCGTGAATTATTTATAAATAGCAACAGAATCTGTCTGATGTGACAACTCGTTATTGATGACAGGCACTTCTTGACATAAAAACCCTTCAAAAACCTGCGACAACCATACTGGGCATTCTTTACTCTACTTGTGGCACTGTACCCTTTGATATTCGAAATAAATCAGTGTAACAGTAAGTCAGATAGACTACAAGACCAAACATGGAAACTCTGTGAAAAATAGTTCTCTTCTAGTCTCCATATGGTTTTTTTTGTTTTTTTTTTTTTTTTTTTGTTAAAATGCAGTTATCGAACAAGGGGCACGCAGATATTTCCGTTGTTTATATTGTTTGAAATTTTCAGCCTTTGTAAAAACTGACGTATAGAAACATGTGCATTTCTTTATATTATTGAAACAATGTTTGTTTTCACACTTCCACATGTTGGATAATCTTGAAGACGGTTCTAGGCGCTACAGTCTGGAACCGGCGACCGCTACGGTCGCAGGTTCGAATCCTGCCTCGGGCATGGATGTGTGTGATGTCCTTAGGTTAGTTAGGTTTAATTAGTTCTAAGTTCTAGGCGACTGATGACCGCAGAAGTTAAGTCGCATAGTACTCAGAGCCATTTGAACCAATCTTGAAGAACATTGTCGTAATATGGGCTAATGAAAAAAATAAATCCAATATGAATTTAATCCGGATTGTTTTTAAATTTTATTTTTGTAATCTATTGGAAACACTCACAAAAATATTGCAAATTTCTCTACACTAATTTATTCGTTAGTAATTGTACCTGTTTGGCGGGTTCTAGCTCACAACAACATTCAGCCGAATTATAGTGCGAATTTTAGCGCATGCGTGCAGTATGACTCAAAATTTGTATTTCAGCTTCACAAATATTTGCCATTTACTGAATGCCTGAGAACCGATAATGTGAAGAGGTTATCTGTCACAGGAAATACGTTGGCATAAATATTTTATTTCCCACAGAAACATAAAAATGACGACGCTTGCATTTGGATAGAAAGCAATCCTGGAAAACGAACTGAATTTCCATTATAAAGTTTTCGGTTCAAATGTGGGACACGTAGATAGACACGCCGCTGTTGCATTTCGATTTGGAGGGGTTTACACGCCAACATTCGCATCGTTACGATCTTCAGAGACTTCGAACGTCACCGATGTTGCTCGCTTCTTATTTCTTTTGGCCGAGATATTTCAGATACCTCGTGTGATGCGTTGCTGAAGCCTCACGTCTGAATCCGACCACCAGCGGTCGCACTTCACTCGGTTTCTGACTGCCTCTGCTGCTCGCTGGCGTCTGATCTTTCTACGTAAACACACTGGGATTTTTTTTATCGCTGACACCCGGCGCTTTCCCCGTAATCCACATAACTCCCGTCAGAAATTCCATCCGGCGAGCTTATGGCGTCTCACACGGATTCCGTGGTTCGCTGCAGCGGCCGGAGAGCCAAAACAAATGAAAGCTCGACGTGAGCTGACGTGCCACGCTGTGACGTGTAGAGCGTGAGATCTTCTGCCGCCATTTTTGTGACCATATCGCAGTTCTGGTACTGTTACTACTAAGTATTCTGCATAACGTAGAATAGACTCACGCTCTTCGTTTGACAGTATTTAAAAAGAGTTTCCTCACTGCCAGTGTTTACCAGTAGGCAGCAAAGTGCATCGTAACATTAGGACAGCGGACTGTCATATTCTTGTCTTGACATACAGATAGGGATTTTAACACCTAATTAGGGCCGTGTGAGTTATACTGACGAAAGGTCTAGATTAAAATCTGTAATTACTTTTGAATACATTATGAGAGTGCCAGTGATCAATTTGTTACAAATATTTACTATTAAAAACAGTCTTGATCACGATTTATTTATCAAGGTGACCGGTTTCGACCACTACTGTGGTCATCTTCAGACCATTGAGGAGGAACCTCTTTCTGTTGGAGAATCACTACTCAAAACTCCAACACAAAGAGGTTCCTACTCAATGGTCTGAAGATAACCACAGTAGTGGTCGAAACCGGTCACCTTGATAAATAAATCGCGATAAAGACTGTTTTTAATAGTAAATAAAATCTGTAAGACTCAAAATATTATTCTCTCAGAATAAGTGGCTTGATCTTCGTATTTTCGTGACCGTTAAGATCTGGATCGATGTAAACATGAGCGGTATGAAAGCTCTAAATAACACGATCTAAGGCTCCATGCAGGACACTTCTAAAATATTTGAGAAAACTTGAACAAATCAACACAGTTCGCATAAGCTACGTGCTGTGTTTAGCATTCCTTGGGAAACAAAATGGTGGATGAGGCAGCCTGTGTCTTTAGGAGCTCTAAAGCCAAGCGGTGCACTTCGATGGTGTGGCGTGAGTGGAAAAGGGGGTAGAGGCGTGTGTGTCCACAATCCTACTGCTAATAACCGGTTCGCAACAGAAATCTTGTGCTCGTAGGACACTACGGACCGGCAGTACACCCGTGGACTGTTAGGGCAAGAAATACGCCGGGATGAACTGGAGAATCACATCAAATGAAGCCCCAAAATATCGTAACACAGCAAAACATTCCAGAACATACAGTATTTAGAGTACAATAAGTGTGTCTTAAAGTATATTGAAAGTCATTAATCAAATACAAGGCACGATCGCTTAAAATTTTTATTTAAATTCGTGTTGACGCGTCGGGTCTCACAAGTTCTTTCATCTGTGTTGAGGTAGCTGTACGATCTGCCACTGCTGACGTCACAGTATAACGATTCTGGAGGACGTCTGTGGTGCGTGGACGTCCAGAACCTCTTGTGTGGGTGTGAGACTGTTCACTTGATCACTGTACCAGCATCGTTGCACAAGTGACGCAACACGTCCAACTTGTGTGGCAGTTCTCCGAAAGGACCATCCCGTAAGGCCACAATTTGACGCCTTTCAAACTGTGCTTTACCTTAGAAAAGAAATTGTGTAGTGTGTAAGTGTGTTCTTGTGTGTCCTGGAAATTTAACGAAGGCTGCCAACTCCCCACAGGCAGAATCTCTATTAAGAGGTAGTACTTTCAAAACAGCTAAACAAAAACCGACGTTCCAATAACGCATACGATTTTTACTATTAAATATTGCTTCAGGTGGTAATAAATATTATTTAGTTACAATATATAACTGTGCGCTCCGTCCGGGTTCCCAGTTTTCGCGACGACAGTTAACGGCCCATTTCTTTCGTCTCTCCGAATCTTCTTCTAAACGAACGATTCTAAATCCACTTCTAGAATCGTTAGAACAGTTCAGGGCAGCACAACCACCCGTAATTTCGTGCTATAGTGCCGTGACGCAAATCCTGCAGCACCGCAGAACGTTCACACTTCAGAGCTGTGGGAAACAAAATGGCAGATGCGCCAGCGCGTACTTACAGGGGCGTTAGCTCGACGGGTGGCGTCAGAGTATCACTCGGAAGATGTAATGGTGCGCCGTCGTCTTCAGTGACGAAAGCAATTTCTACCCGCACGAGAGTGACTGTCAGTGCGTACGACGTAGATCTGGAGAGTGCTGTCTCGTAGACTGCACTGAATCAAGACACACTGGCCCACCCCACATCTTACGGTCTGGGGTGCGATAAGCTACAACACTCGTTCACTTTTAGTGTTTCTGGAGCTCGGTACGTGCAGTATGTTGTTAGACCCGTTCTTCTGTCGTTCTTGCAAAGGAAGGTGTTATGTTGTTCCAATAGGATAACGCTCGCCTACACACTATCCGTAAAACTCAACTTGCTCTCAAAGAGCAACTTCGCTGGCCAGCTTGATCTCCGGAATAATCTCCAG
Source organism: Schistocerca nitens (assembly GCF_023898315.1). Taxonomy (NCBI): domain Eukaryota; kingdom Metazoa; phylum Arthropoda; class Insecta; order Orthoptera; family Acrididae; genus Schistocerca; species Schistocerca nitens. The sequence continues at coordinate 6,090,019 of NC_064614.1, forward strand.
TCGAGCGCATGTGGATTATGACGAGATGAGAAGTGACTCTGGCGACTCGTCAACGAACAGCTCTTAGAGAACCACGTGAACAGGTCGAGCAGGCGTGGCATGGCATATCCCATGATAGCATTCGCCATCCACACGACCAACTCGACACCAGAGCCTTCCACTCTTGGAGGCTACACCTTTCAGCATGGGTCGATATCTGATATCTCAGTAGCGATTGTGTTATTCATCCGTGAACGCAATCACTTCTCTTACTTCTTATGCACCGTTGCAACAGTATATCTTGTGTGAAATGGATACCTCTAAAAGGGTGTACTAATTTTTTTTTTTTCGCCGGCAGTGTATACACCACTTGTTTGACATATGTATTCGTGTCGTTGAATTGCGGGGGATGCGTACGTTGTGCAAAGCTACTGTGCCAGGGTGGCGTAGTGGTTAGCACAGCTGCCTAGTGAGCAGGAGACCCGGGTTTGAATCCTGGCCTTAGCATAGATTTTCATTCGTCGCTTTTGTCTGCATATACACATCATACATGTTTGAGACTTGAAAGGATCTCTGGAACCACATACTTTATCATTTGCTTAAAGTAAAAGACTGCAATGGGACTCGATGCATGTCTCAAGTGATTCTTGCACAGGGTGCGTCTGGACAAACAGCTTGCTGTGGACAATGCACGACGTAACATTTAAATTCTGGCGCGCTTCAGTCAATAGAGGTTGGTCGTACACACTTGCTTTTAAGCTTCAACCGTAGCATACAAATGTTGGGTTGCAATAAATAATCGTGAGCAAATAGCAAGCATCATGACGGATACAGGGATTAGCGAGCTTAAGATTGTAGTAGTGAGACTAAATACCGTAACATCAAGACCCACCAAAAATAAACACCAAATTTAGCTGTTTAAAAGAGAAGGTAAAAATTCTTATGAGGACTTCCTAAGAGACATTCTCCATTTCTTCCAACCTGACGACGTAAGTGTAGACCAGACGTGGGTTGAATTCAAAGAAATAGTATCATCGCCAGTTGAGAGGTATATATCAAATAATCTAATAATAATAGATTGTGCTGTTCCCCCATGTTACACTAAACAGGTCATAAAAATGTAGAACAAGCAACAAAAAACGCATGCCAAATTTCAAAGAACACAAAGCCCTCAATAGTGGCAAAGTTTTACAGGAGCTCAAAACTTGTCGTGAACTTCAATGCGAGGTGCTTTTAATAGTTACCACAACGAAACTGTGTCTCGAAATATGGCAGAAATTCCAAAGAGATTCTGTTGATATCTAAAGTACACCAACATAAAGACACAGTAAAGTACACCAGCAGAAAGACACAATGACTACCCTCACTGCACAGTAAAACTGGTGATGTTACGGATGGCAATGCTACTGAAGCAGAGTTACTAAACACAATTTTCCGGAATTCTTTCATCAAATAAGCCGACGTAAATAGTAATGATTTCTAATCAAGCATAGTTGCGAACGTGAGTAACTTATAAGTAGATGTCCTCGGTGTAGCGAAGCAGTTTAAATGACTTATTAATGGCAAAGCCTTCGGTCCAGACTGTATACCAGACATGTTCCTTTCAGAGTGATAAAATAGCTCCGTTCTTAGCATTCACATACAACCTCTCGCTCGTCGAAAAATCGCTACCTAAGATGCACCAACTCACATCAATAGCCGAGAAAGGAAATAGGAGTAATCCGCTGAATTACAGACTCATATCGCTAACATTAATTTAGGATTTTAGAAGATATACTATGTTCGAAGACGATGGATTACACGAAGAAAACAATTTACTGACAGACAGCCAACACGGATTCAGAGATATCCTTCTTGTGAAACACAGCTAACTCTTTATTCTCAACAATTTATGAGTGCTATCGACAAGGGATATCGAACAGATTACATATTTTTAAATTTACGGTGACTTTTGACACCGTTCCTCACAAGTGACTTCTCATCCAATTCCGCGCCTATAGACTATTGTCTCAGATGTGCTACTGAGTTCGTGGTTTCCTGTCAGAAAGTTCACACTTCGTAGTTATTGATGGAAAGTCATCGAATAAAAAAGAAGTATATCCAGCGTTCACAAGGAAACGTTATAGTCCCTCTGCTGTTCCTAATCTACACAAACGATTTAGGAGACAGTCTGAATAGCCTTCTTATATTGTTTTGCATATAATACTTTCATTTACCGTCTTATAAAGCCATCAGATGACCAAAAAGAATTGCAAACCAATTTGGAGAAGGGATCCGTATGCTACGAAAAGTGGCTAAAAATGGTTCAAATGACTCTGAGCACTATGGGACTTAACATCTGTGGTCATCAGTCCCCTAGAACTTAGAACTACTTAAACCTAACTAACCTAAGGACATCACACATATCCATGCCCGAGGCAGGATTCGAACCTGCGACCGTAGCAATCGCGCGGTTCCGGACTGCGCGCCTAGAACCGCGAGACCACCGCGGCCGGCACGAAAAAGTTGGAGTGTACTCTGTGAAAAGTATACCGCCGGAGGTTCGGAATCTCCCTCGGGCATGGGTGTGTGTGTTGTTCTTAGCATAACTTAGTTTAAGTGGTGTGTAAGTCTAGGGACCGATGACCTCAGCAGTTTAGTCCCTTAGGAATTCAACCAGACACATTTGTGAAAGTATGAAGTCCTTCACATGAGTACTAAATAGAATCCGCTAAACTTTGATTTCGGGCTAAAACAAACAAATCTAAAGGCTGTGAATTCAACTAAGAACTTAGAGATTACAATTACGAATAACTTTACTTGGAAGGATCACATAGACAATACTGTTGGGAAAGCAGACTAAAGACTGTTATTTATTGACGGAACACTTAGAAAATGCAACAGGTCTACTAAAGAGACTGCTTACATTACGATCGTCCGTCCTGTTCTGGAGTATTGCTGTGCGATGTGGGATCCGCATCAGATAGATCTGACGGAGGACATCGAAAAACTCCCGAGAAGGGCAACTCGTTTTGTATGATCACGAAACAGGGGAGAGAGTGCATGGATATGATTTCCGAATTGGGTTGGCAATCAAAGCACAATCGATCTTTGTTGCGGCAGAGTCATGAAATTCCAATCACAAACTTTATCCTCGCAGTCCGAAAATGTTTTGTTGGCACCCACCTATATACAGAGGAATGATGATCATCATAAAATAATAGAGATTAGAGCTCGCACAGAAAGATTTCAGTATTCGTTTTCCCTCGCGCTGTTGGAGGGTGGAACAGTAGAAGGTGACTGAATGAACCCTGTGCCAGGCACTTAATTGTGGATTGCAGAGTAATCATGTAGATGTAGACGTGGATGTAGGTAATTTTGGCTTCCAAGAACATACGAGCCCACTATGCTAAACTGATAATGAGAATCTCGTGTGGCTAGGGCCCCCCGTCGGGTAGACCGTTCGCCTGGTGCAAGTCTTTTGAGTTGGCGCCACTTCGGCAACTTGTGTGTCGATGGGGATGAGATGATTATGATGAGGACAACACAACACCCGGTCCCTGAACGGAGAAAATCTCCCACCCAGCCGGGAATCGAACCCGGGCCCCTAGGCGTTACATTCCGTCGCGCTGACGACTCAGCTACCGGGACGGACCCTGACAATGAACAAGTCAATTAAATAACTGTAATGGTATCTCCGGCGTAGGCGATTATCCTTGAATACATTCCATGTCAATATTTCAATATAAGATAATTGTCTGATTACAATACGGTCACAGAGCGGCAAGGCGACGATATACAATCAAGAAATTGAGCAACAACTCGGGTAGGCTTATTCAGTGAGCCGCGCTGCGGCTCGCATTGGTGTTGTTTGTAAGTTTCTGTCCTCTGTTGGAGGCCAGACCGTATCGTTTTGTTGACATGTCGCAGTTTTTGGTCTTCTTCTCGTGTTGACTGGCGCCACTCGGTTTCGCAGTTGCCTGTCCGCTAGTGGCAGCAGCGGCGGTAATCGTTATGTAGTAACTGTGGCCTTATCTTTGGGGCGACGTCGTGGTGCTTCCGGGTCGTGTCAGTGTGTGTAGTTCGTTTGGGGACTCACGAGGAGCCAGGTCAGCGCAGTGCGAGAAACACGCCGGGACCGGTGGCGGCGCGCGTGGACTGCCGGATCGAAGGCCTGTGGTCACGAGGGTAAACCGGATCCAGCAAGCTTTGAGTACATTTGGATTCAATTAGAGAACCCTCCACCACTGTGATATCTCGCGATTCTCCAGTGACTTGGGTTCGTCTTTCTGCTCGTAGTGTTGCTGAGGCGAAGAGCAGCGAGTGGAGTGCCTGGGGAAGACGGATCCGATTAGCTTTCCTGGACTTCTAATTACTATCTTTTTCCGGCCGCAGCGATGTCAAAGATTTGATGTTTTACTGGATTCCTGATACACACGGTACATTCGTGGAATAATCGTACGGGAAAATTTCCACTTTATCGCTACCTCGGAAATGCTATGTCCCATCGCTCGAGCGCCGACTATAACACCACCTTCAAACTCAATTAAATCTTGATAACCTGCCACTCTAGCAGCAGTAACCGATCTAACAAGTGCGCCAGAGACTTTTTGTCTTATATAGGCTTTTCCGAAAACAGCGCCGTATTCTGCCTTTTTCCATATCTCTGTATGTGAAGACGCATGCCTGTACCAGTTTATTTGGCGTTTCAGAGTAGATGTAGGTGTAAATATAAATATACGAAGAGATCACAATAGATATCTTCAGAAGAAACCCGCAAATATCAGCTAAAATAAAGTATATGAGGCAATGGATGTAAATTCTAAATTTAATTTATTTTAAATTCTAAATTTAATCTATTTCTGTGTAAATGTCTACGGCTTTAATAGCTGTTTTCCAACAAAAACTGTGAATTATAGCATAAGTGGTATTAACATTTCTATGGACCGGCATGGATGGATGGTCTTCGTGCGCTCTTGATTAATACGCACCCCTTTTTGGAACTCAGGTTCCGCAGGAAAGAGATTTCAGGCTGGGCGAAGTTTACTTTCGTTAACTTAGCCGCAAGACTCGCCCATATGAGATGTCTGAGAACCTCCTTATGGGGATTACATGTTCCTCAAAAAGTTCACTAAAAATCACAAGATCGACCAAATAGTGGCATGAAACTTAAGGCGCGAAAGCACTCTGCCCAGTATCCGGGAAAGCACGGCGTACGGAATCCAGCAGTATTCATAAATGACAGTGTCGGACCACAAACGAGTGCTGTGACGTCAGCAACAAACCGACACCACGGGTTCACTGTCAGCGATTTACCATCCACGCAGTTCCGACTTGGCGCCACCCGGTTTTCATCAGTTTCCAAAACTTGAAGAATACCTTCGAGGACTTCGCAGTTGAAGCGATGCAAGCAGAGGTGAGGCTGTGACTCCGTCAGCAAAGTCAAGCACTTTACAGCGACGGTGGCAACAAACTAGTCTCTCGTTGGGAGATATGTGCTCGGCGCCAGTGTGATGACTGAGTTAATAAATAAATATGTAGACGTAAAGAATAAAAATGTGAAATTTTTATAGCATTTGTTTTATATGAAAAGCCTTAAAAGCTTTCACATAAAAAATTCAGAGGTATTAATTTTCAGCAGGCCCTTGTAGTATTATAGACAAGGACTAAATGGTCCGTGACACAGTACATACAGCAAGCCTCTTTAATATTCACTTTCTAAATGTTAGTGGGAAACTCGGTGCCTTGGTGTCAGAGAAGATTTTTTTCAATATATCTGACAATCAATACCGCAAGCATCAATTAAGGGAAGTAATTAACTCCCTTGAAAGGAAAATTTCTCAGGGAGTTGAAAACCTTTCGAACAAAATACTAACAGCATATCTTTCTGAAGAAGCTACTGGACTCGTCCTTCTATTTAATGCATCACTTTCCCACGGTAGGTTCCCAGGCAGATTAAAGCATGCGATTGTTAAAACCTTTTTTAAGGAAGGTAGTAAGACAGATATTAATAACCTTCTATTATTTTGCATAACATGATGTATTTAAAAATATCTGTGAACATAAGATTCTAAGTCAGTCACTGGATACCAGAAGATCCCTTCCACTAAAAATGCCACCTACTATTTATTGATTAGATGTTAAAATATCTGAATCACGAGATTACACTTACTGGAATTTTTTTGTGTTTGGTATAACTCTAAGGGATTTGACGCCAAATTTGTGGTTTTCGGGGTAGAACGAGTTAGTGGTCCATTTCATATTTCCCTAACTGGTCGTGATAGATAGCTCATGCAGCCGTCGTGATGAATCTCCTTCAGAGTGGGGCAACGTACTATTGAATTTCCAAAGGATTCAATTCTGGGACCATCCTGTTGTTGTAAGTGACCTGTGATGTTACTCTGATGAAACAGAAATAGTGCTTATTTTCGTTGATGTAAGTATCATAATCAAGCTCAATAGAGCAATAAATGAAATATTAAAAACTAATACTGATTCGTTCTATTTTAATGGTCTGTCTTTTAATTTGGGAAAAATCACAGTTCATTCAATGCTATAGTAGGCAAGGTACGTCACTATTAGTAGTAACATAACACAGGAGAAAGGAAATACATATAGAAAGGAAATAAATAAATATATATATATATATATATATATATATATATATATAGAGAGAGAGAGAGAGAGAGAGAGAGAGAGAGAGAAAGTAAATACATAAAGAAAGGAAACATATATACAGAAAGGAAATTATACACATACATAATCCACCGAGCGAGGTGGCTCAGTGGTTAGATACTGGACTCGCATTCGGGAGGACGACGGTTCAATCCCCCCCCCTCCGGCCATCCTGATTTAGATTTTCCGTGATTTCCGACTTCCTCAACCGTCAACTTTAGGTTGCAATATCTCCGGATGTAATTAACATTTTACAATGCAACAAACGGCACTGATTACGTATTTGTTATTATTATTCACGTTTGGGCCCTACTCGACCACGCGAAGTACAATCACGGGGCATTCAGTTATTTTATTTTAGACTTTCTCTCTGCCCAAATTGTTTTCATTCTCTCGGAATGAGCTCTTTTCCTTTCATCAGACCATGTGGTTCCAGTTTTCTTTGGTTTTTCAGCTTGACCAACTACCCAGTCATGAATTTTTTGCCTAAATAATTTTCTGTCTTGAATTTCATCTTGTTTTATATCTGCCTCTTTCATGTCCTCTTTTATAGCAGCAATCCATTTTATTGTCTCAAATTTAGCTTTACTTCGATTTTCGTAGAATTCCACTACTTGTTTAGTTAGTCTGGTAGCATCCATTCTTTTAATATGCCCATAAAATTTTAATCTGCGTTTTTTCATATCTGAATATATGCTGGTGTATTGTTGAATTTCACTATTTGCTCTTAGCCTGTATGTTCCTTCTTCAGTATATTTTGGACCTAGAATTTTTCTGATTACTTTTCTTTCTCTTTTTTGGATTTCTTGAATGTCCTTTTTTCTGTTTAAAATTAGCGTTTCAGCCCCATAAAGGCACTCTGGTTTTATGACCGTGTTGTAATGTCTCAATTTAGAGTACCTCGAGAGACATTTTTTGTTGTAGATGTCTTTTGTAAGTCTAAAAGCTGTCTCCATCTTTTGACAACGAATTTCATTTCCAATTTTTTCTAGACCAGTCTCTGAGATTGTTTCACCTAAATATTTGAATTGCGAAACTCTTTTGATTTTTCCATACTTAGTTTCCAAAAGTTTATATGTTCAGATGTGCTAACAAAACTAACGTGGTTCCATTTAAAAAAACGTAGGTTTGTGTTAAAAAACATACTTCCGTGCATTTTTGTATGGTTTGTATTAAACAATTACACTAGCCCCTCTCCTCACGTTCGGTCTGTGGAATCGGTTCGTCAGTATTTGATGTGGTTTACGAAATATATCCAGCGGTAACGTTAGGTGACTCACCCTGTATAGAGAGAGAGGATATATATAGGGAAAGGAAATATATAGATTTATTTATTATTTATTCAAAATTTCTGGATGTGCATATTAATTAGAAATGGAATTGGAAATCACGTAGCATAGGCGATTCCAAATGCTTCAACTTTTATACTTGCTCTACGTGTAATCGCTGTTTGTGGTGATGGAATCAGTGGTATGTTAGCTTACTTTGTGTACTTCCATTTATTGGTGTCATATGGAATAGTCGAAATCGGTAAACTGTTAGAAGCCTGGCCAAAACTGGACACATGCTCCAATTGGCTTACATCAGATTTCGTTTGACAGTATGTGTTGGTTCGTGGATCGAAAATGAATTTATGCAAAGCAAAGTCGACAGTATATTTTGAGATTGTACGTGCAGCGACGTAGACTTTGAAGTGACAGTAATTCCTGGAGTGTCTTCCATCGTCGATGGACATAGACTGGTATTCTGATATTCTGGTCTACAGTCTCACTGAATTTTCTGAAGGTCAAAACAATTTCTACTACCACAGGCAGTTTCATTTATGGGAACTAGTAGAATTTTTACTTCAGAATTTATTTTGCATTATTGGCCAATTTCGACCCGTTGTCATTTTCTAACGCAGATGGAAATAAAACAGCTTATAATGATCAAAATTGTACTGGTCATCTGGGAACGAGAAATATTTATTGATTATTTACATGAAATGTTTAAAGAAACTGTTATTTTGTGTGCAAAAGAATACACAAAAAATATATTAATTATCTCACTGCGATGTACGTGAAAAAGAGTATCGATATTGTAGGATAATTCGTGATTTTAGAACAATAAAACAATAGAAATAGATTTTTAAAATTAACTTACTTTTGTTCGGACCTTCATATGAGAAAGACTTGGATGGTGATTTGTGTATCTTGTAACGCACTTCTGGGAAATATATGTTGTTGTTTATCAGCGAACCACCTATTTCAGTAGCGGTAGCATCCCTAAATGTGTGACAATTTAAATGAATGTTGTTGTTTTTTTCAGAGATTAACAACGTGCGGTACAGTGCTAGTTGTAATTTGTATTGCTGGCGCCATTTGCAAGGCGACTTCTTTCTTGTTCAAATTAATCCAAAAAAATGCAGAGGGTTTCCAAGTAATTCTTCAGTAAACATACTACAGTAAAGTAATTCTTGAGTAAAGATACTAAAGTAAAACCGAGCGAGGTGGCGCAGTGGTTAGATACTGGACTCGCATTCGGGAGGACGACGGTTCAATCCCCCCTCCGGCCATCCTGATTTAGATTTTCCGTGATTTCCCTAAATCACTCCAGGCAAATGCCGGGATGGTTCCTCTGAAAGGGCACGGCCGACTTCCTTCCCCATCCTTCCCTAATCCGATGAGACCGATGACCACGCTGTCTGGTCTCCTTCCCCAAACAACCAACCAAGTAAAGTAATTCTTGAGTAAAGATACTAAAGTAAAAAGAATTTCATTCATTTTTCAAAGAGTCTTATCGATACTAAACATTTTTTTGGTTGCCGTTTCATGGCTTTCTTTTGTTCAAGTGGTGAGATTTTCTCAGTTAAGAAAGTTATCAGCTTTGAATTAATAGTAAGTGTACCATATAATAGGTGTTTCACCGCGCAAACTCACGAAAGTATAAATCATTAGTCGACTGAAAAGATATTTAACTACAACCATAAGACATTTCTAAATGTAACAGATGAAGGTGCTTCACAAAGATCTGTTCCTAATTAATTTTACATACATATCGACATTCGAAACTGGTTTATTTATCGGGCACTTGAATATAGAAAGACTTAATAATATCAAAAATAATAATATTCGCCCGTGCGGAGACGTTGTAATGAATATATTGCGTGTAGCCTTATGGGACCTTGCGAGGTATTACTAACAGCATAAGTATACACAAACTGACATACAACACACAAACACGCGAAAAAAATCACTACAAAATTATTTCGGTCTTCAGAAGAAGCGTAACCTAATAACTCGGCGACTGCGACGGTACATCTGAGATGGCCTCTGACGCCATACACGTTGCGGTTAATGTACGAGGCTGGTCAGCATGTTTACAACAACAGTGTGGTGTGGCGCTCCTGGAGAGAAATTCGATACAGGCTGAACCAGTTGCGTGAGCCGATCACTGCACGTGTTTGTCACTGGTGAACATTATAGTCACGGCGACTCGCCTCTACGGTGAATGCTCGTACAATGCAAGATGTTTACAATGTAGTGAGTAACTACACACGGCCACATTACCAAAAATGCGTCGTTTGTTAGTTTTCAATGAAAGAACAGTTATTGAGTCGATCGACAGTAGCATTATTATTTTTGTAACCATATTTTAATATGTTTTTCACAAGTGGTTACATTAAAAGAAGAGGTCTTACGTAATTTTAAAGTGGTATTCTCGTGAAAAAAATCATTTCACTGGGTAAAATAGGGACAATCAGATACATATTCGTCGACTAGTTTTCATTACCCACTATGACAGAGTTGGCCGAGGAAAAAAGGGGTCGAAGTAGTGACTGAAGTACACTGGAGACTTTGTTCGACAGACGCAGACGGAGGGGTGGAGAGAATAATAGCGCGTAGCTTCGCGGTTACGATATCTCCTGTGTCTCTAAATTCTCCTCGTTCTCCTCATCATCATCATGGAAATACTGATTGGGATTCATATATTGCCTGCAATGGTAGCAACTTTTAGACGTGGTATTAAATGTTCAAAAACACAAAGCAGAAAAAAATGTGAACGTGACAATGGGTAAGCAAGGTTCCATAAGGCCCCACCCGACAGACTAACACGAGGCTTGGCAAAAGGAGTCGGCCGTGTCATGTCTTGTCTCTGCAACCCGCCGTTACAATTTGTCCACCCACAGATTCGGCGAGCACAGCAAATAGCTAGAGACCTGCCGCAGCAAAGTGCTCAACTGTTAGTGGGTAACGTACTGCTTCTGTGTTCGTTTCTCTAAAGACCATGCTTTCCCTAATAATTATAAATTAAAAGTATAATACTCAAAGCGTTAGTTTATTTTGTTAACCGGTTTTCGGCATACGAGGTCATCCTCAGATTTCAGCTGCCCGTCGTCATAGAAGAGGGTACAATATTCGTGAACAACACTGACAAAGTTGTAATTGAAAAAAAAATAATAACATATGGAGAGTGAGGTACGAACACACAGAAAAAGTCGTCTTTGACTATGTGCAATAAAGAATGTTGAAGTTAAACAGTAAATAAATACAAGGAAAACAAGAGAAAAACTGATATCAAAGACGGAGCAAGAAATCTTATACAAGAAATTCTATGCAGGATCTCAGTGTTTAGGCCACACTCTGTGATACCTGTCTTAGGTATGAGATGGTGCACCACTTTCTGCAAACATTGGAAGGAACAACAAAGAGAGCGTAGAGGAGGGGTGCACTATTCTTTGTAGAAATGTTTGATAGGTTGCACTGATACTCCAGCAAATCTGGCAGCTACATTCACGACCAAACTGAACAGATTCCTTTCGTCATTGTGTCACAGCTCCAAGTCGAACCATCTTAACTGCGCTGATACAGTACAAATGACTGGCACATGTACACCACCTCACTAACATGACTTACGTCATCGGTGGAGGGTCACGTGACCGCTCGATACAAGTTCTACAACACATATAACTTTCCAAAGCCAGCATTGTGCTGTTTTAAAAGAAGATGGCCAATATTTTGTCCGCCTAGCTTATGACTTCTCTTATAATTGGTTCTATTTTCTTTTATACGTTATTTTAGGTTTACCGTAATTGTTTTTCAAACTTACTTTTACATTTTTCCTATTACGTTCTTCCATCGTTTTCTGTCTGCTCTAGGAGCAAACGGAACCGTGTCATCAAAAGGAAGGAAATTCACACTTCTCAGTATCATGCACTTCTTTTCTGTTTTCCTGGATTAAATACTTAAAACTTGCTCTAGAGGTAATGAGGACCGTTTTGGTTTTATGGAATATCGTTCCCTCACATCTCTCTTCAATTTCTAAATTTTCCAGTCTCCTGATGAAGTGTAGTGGAAGCTGTATAAAAATGTACCAACTTTGTTAGAAATAATATCGGGTTAACTAAGGGGTATCAGGTTAGATTCTTTTGAAATCTAGTCGAAAACGTCCTCATCTTATTGCTGTTGTTGTGGTCTTCAGCACGAAGATTGGTTTGATGCAGCTCTCCAATCTAGTGTAGCCTGTACAAGCACCTTGATCTCTGCAGAACTACCGCAGCAGACATTCCTTACTGTTAGACACATTATGTAATAAAATCCATATCGCTGCTGTAAGAGTTCAATGTTGTATTTATTATGATGCTTTCATTTCGGTCGTATGGACATCTTCAGGCCATCTGCGAAAGCTACATAACATTTTTTTAAATTTTATTATAATGTTAGTTAATCATATGTTTGAGTATACAAATATGGGACTTACGACCATATATCGTATGTATAAATATGCGTGCCATGTTGTTGGCTTCTTTCCCTTTCTATGGTCTGTTTTTACAGTTAGTGCGGATGACACGCTTGCCCCTATAGATGGAGATGAACTAGACATTCAACATATGCATCTAACAGTAAATCAGCTACATTCTAAAATGCACTTCACCATGGAAATAGAACCGAACAAATTAATTAATTCCCGGGACGTAACAACAATAATTCACAAGTTTCTGAAATTATTGAAAGCACATAACAACTGTATCATACATGCTAATTCATGCCACCCAAATACACACAAGCATGTATACTTCCAAGCCATGATCACCAGAGTACAAAATCAACCACCATACGAGCTGCCATACAAAATGAGCTCGATACATTACAGCACATAGCACAAGTAAATGGTTTCAACCCAACCATAGCAATGCAGATACACAAAATACAAAAGTACACATACGCAACCAAAAACTGACAAGGACGTAAAGTGGTACAGAGAAACACCAAAAGAGATTAAACCAAGATACATACCTGTCACACATTTAGGTACAATATCAAACAAATTAATGAAGAGCACGAGTATCCAGTTTGCGTAAAGAACCAGCGACAATATCCAGCATAGATTCACTCAGGAAAAACAAAATTATTAATATACACAAACCAAGGTATATACAAAATCGAATATCAGTATTGCAATAAATTTTTCAGAGGACAGACGGGGCACATCTTCAGTATAATACATCGAAATCACATGAGAATTAGCGGCCGGCCGGAGTGGCCGAGTGGTTCATGGCGCTACAGTCTGCAGCTGCGTGACCGCTACGGTCGCAGGTTCGAATCCTGCCTCGGGCATGGTTGTGTGTGATGTCCTTAGGTTAGTTAGGTTTAACTAGTTGTAATTCTAGGGGACTGATGACCTCAGATGTTAAGTCCCGTAGTGCTCACAGCCATTTGAAGAATTCTTTGGAGAATTATCGAAAACACTCCATCTACATTCTTCAACCACTTAAACAACGATAATCACAACGCAGAATGAATGGAGTTAGCAGTGAAGTATGATGTTATCATGACACACCGTAGCAGCTGTAACCACATAGCATTCAAGACTTGGTCTCCCTCCATAGTTTTTACTCCCACTCTTTCTTCTAATACCAAATTCCTTGGTGCCTTAGAATGTGTCTTATCAACCCATCGCTGCTTTTAGGCAAGTTGTCACATAAATTTCTTTTTTCTCCAGCTGGAGTCAATACCTTCTCGTTCGTTATTCGATGTACTTACTTAAACTTCAGCATTCTTCTCTACCTCCACATTTCAAACCCTGCTATTGCGTTTTGTCTGAGCTACTTATCGTCCAAGTTTCAGTTCCATAGAGACCTACAAGCCAGACAAACACCGTTAGAAAAAACCTCCTATCAGTTAAATTAATAACGAAGGTCATTGTTCCACCAGGCTGTATTTCAGATTACTTTACTGTGCGCTACCGCTGTTGAGCACGGCCTGTTATCAAGTCCATCTATGGCAATAGATGTGGACACAGTCGTTCTTGTCTCCTAAAATGTATTCATATCTTTTGCTATAGATGCACTTGAGAATAGGCTGTGCCCGAAACCGTAGTGCACAGTATTACTAACTGAAATACAACCTGGTGGAACAATGTCCTTCTTCAGATTAGTTTAGGCTTTAGTGCCCACCTAGAAGAAAATTAAGTTTGTATTAGATTCTTCTTTTTCAGAAAAGCTTTTCTTTCTATTTCCAGTTTGCTTTTTATATTCTTTCTGGTTGGTCCATCACCATTTATTTTGATGCCCAAACAGCAAAACCCGTCTATTACTTCCATGTCTCATTTCCTAATCTAATAATCCTCACTATTACCTTATTTAATTCGACTACATTCCATTACGAACATGTTACAACACCAATAATCTTAATGCTTTTACAATCTAGATCACCTTTAAAAACTGGAAATTGCCTCAGACTCATTTATCTTACGACGATTCCTAGTCCTCAAAGCCAATGGCACACTAGAAACGAAATACGAACGACCCATATCTATGTTATATACCTCTTCAGTCTGAAATGTCCGATAAGCAATTACATCACGACAGTTGAAACTCTCAAGAACAGCAACCATTTTAGCATCAGAACAAGAAACTATAACAGCAGTTGTCCAACCATTACCACGTTGCGTGTAAACGGTCTATCATTTAATTCGTCAATAATCACAGTTTACTCAGTGCTGTGCTACGCAAGGTATGTCAATATCAGCAGTAGCATAGCACAGGAGATAGGAATCATGCAAAACTGTTTATTCAAAATTTCTGGGTATGCATATTAATTAGAACTGGGATTGGAAATCACGTAGCGTAGGGCATTCCAACCCTCCAGTGCAACTACATTTTCTCTACTTGCAATCGTTGACTGTGGTAATGCAGGCGATAGAATGTTAGTTTACTTCCTGTACTTCAATTTATTGATGTCGCATGGATTAGTCGAAATCGGTTAACTGTTGCAAGTCCGGCCAAGGTGATCAAGATAATTGTAATTAAAATCTATATTCGAAAACAGGGCACGCTCTCCAATTTGGCTATTTCAAATTTCATTTGACAGTGTGCATTGGCTTGCGAAGTGGAAATGAAATTATACCGGGCAAAGTCGACAGTAATGTTTCAGTTTGTAACTCAGCAGGTGCAACCAGTCTCTAACGACATCGATTTAGACGTGACACTAATTCCTGAAGTGTCTTCCATCGTTGATGGACGTAGAACGGTATCATAATATACTGGTCTGCTGTTGATTGATTGCTTCGTTCGGGGGGAGGGACCCAACCAGGGAGGACATCTGTCCCATTGGATGAGCGAGGGATGGGGAAGGAAGTCGGCCGTGCCCTTTCAAAGGAACCATCCCAGGATTTGCCTGAAGCTATTTAGGGAAATCATGGAAAACCTAAATCAGAATGGCCGGAAGGGGTTTTGAACCGTCGTCCTCCCGAATGCGAGTCCAGTGTTTTAACCACTCTTGCACTATTACCCAATCACTGCCAGTTGTCGTTTTCTAACGCAGATGCAAATATAACAGCTTATTATGATCAAAAAGATTTCGATCTTCAGTAGAAACCTAATGTAATCAGTGAGGGACTGTGGCAGCACATCTCATCCTGGTGGAACAATGTCCTTCTTCGGATTAGTTTAGGCTTTAGTGCCCATCCAGAAGAAAATTAAGTTAGTATTAGATAGCTCTTTTTCAGGAAAGACTTTTTGTAATTTCCAGTCTGCTTTTTATATTCTCTCTAGTTCGTCCATAGCCAGTTATTGTGGTACCCAAACAGCCAAACCCATCTATCACTTCTACTGACTCATTTACTAATCTAATATCCTCAGCATCAGCCTATTTAATTCGACTATATTCCGTTACCTTTGTTTTACTTTTCTTCGTGTTCACCTTATAATCTCTTTTCAAGACACTATCCATTCCGCTCAATAGCATTTCCGTGTCCTTTACCATCTCCGAGTTTATTAGAATGTCATCGGCAATTTTTGTCTATTCTTTCCAAAGTTCTGCTTGGATTTCTTTACTGCTTACTTAATGTACAAACTGAACAACATCGGAGTTAGGGTAGAGCCCTGTCTCACTCTCTTCTCAAGTACGACTCCCCTTTCATGTCCTTCGACTCTTATAACTGCAGAGGTTTCTCTACAAGTTGTAAGTAACGTTTCGTTCCCTGAATTTTATGCCTTCTACCTTCAAAATTTCAAAGACTGGAGTCTAGTTAACACTGTCCAAAGCTTTCACTACACCTGCAAATGCTATAAAGGTACTGCTGCCTTTCTATTCTACGATAAGTCGTAGTGTCCAGTATTACCTCGCATATTCCCACATATCTCCAGAACCCAAACTGATCTTCCATGAGCTCGGCTTATAACAGTTTTTCCACTCTTTTGTAAACAATTCGTCTCAATATTTTCCATCCATGACTTAATCAACTGATGTTTCGATCATACTCGCACCTGTCAGCACATACCTTCCTCAGAATATTAATTATTAAGTTCTTCAAGATTCCTGAGTGTATTTATCCTGTCTCACACATCTCACACACCAGGTGGAATAATTTTGTCATGGCTGGCTGTTCCATAGAGCTCAATCACTCTGAGGGAATGTCGTGAGCTGCAGGGGTCTTGTTTCCAGCTGAATCTCTGAGTGCTCTGTCAAATTCCCTCCTAGCTCATCCTCACCTACGTCCTCTTATCCTTCTGTAATACCGCCCTCAAGTTTGTTTCCATATACACATCCTCTATATGTTCCTTTCACCTTTCAGGGTCGTCTTCTTTGCTTGCAACTGATTTGCCACAGGAGCATTTTATATTCATAAAGCTGCTTCTCTTTTCGCCAAATGTCTCTTTAATTTTCTATAGGCGGTATCCAACTTTCCTCCAGTTGCTCGTGTTTCTACTGCCTCGCATTTGTCCTCTAACCATTCCTACCTAGCGTGAACGTTCTGTCAATCTCATCTATTAGACCTCTGTATTCCCTTTCGCCTGCTACATTTGCTGCATATTGACAGTTCATGAATCTGTGAGAAGTTAGATTTCATATTGATTGTTCCGTTGCATAATTTCTTTTGGGTCTTGGGACCCGTCCACTGTGCTGTGTCCACTTCTAAAGGCACCTCGTTACTTGTGCTGATTAAAATCTTATGTTTCCTCTATGCAGTTGGTAGAAAAAGAATGATTATAAATGTAGGTCACGTCGCCGACGAGATCAATGCAGACGAATTGGGGGAGTATGGAGAACGAAATCAACCATGTCCTTGTCGAAGGAAGCATCCTAGAGTTTCCTTAAGCGTTTAGGGGAAAATTTGTATGATTTTAACTGCTGTGGCCGGCCAAAGTGGCCGTGCGGTTAAAGGCGCTGCAGTCTGGAACCGCAAGACCGCTACGGTCGCAGGTTCGAATCCTGCCTCGGGCATGGATGTTTGTGATGTCCTTAGGTTAGTTAGGTTTAACTAGTTCTAAGTTCTAGGGGACTAATGACCTAAGCAGTTGAGTCCCATAGTGCTCAGAGCCATTTAACTGCTGTGCTCACAAAAGGAAGTCTCTTGTCTTAAACCACGCTAGCACCTGGTTTGCTTGTGCGAATAGTGTTAGTAGCGAATATCTTGAATAGATGCGCATCAAAACTACATGCTCGCTTATTTCTAGCATCCCTCAGGAGGTCAGCCGTAAATGTACATCTGAACTGAAAGAGGAGCATTCCTTGCCCATCGAAGCGAATCAAGTACACTACTGGCCATTAAAATTGCTACACCAAGAAGAAATACAGATGATAAACGGGTATTCATTGAACAAATATATTATACTAGAACTGACATGGGATTACATTTTCATGCAATTTGGGTGCATAGATCCTGATAAATCAGTACCCAGAACAACCACCTCTGATCGTAATAACGGCCTTGATACGCCTGGGCATTGAGTCAAACAGACCTTGGATGGCGTGTACAGGTACAGCTGTCCATGCAGCTTCAACACGATACCATAGTATATCAAGAGTAGTGACTGGCCTAATGTGACGAGCCAGTTGCTCGGCCACCATTGACCAGACGATTTCAACTGGTGAGAGATCTGGAGAATGTGCTGTCCAGGGCAGCAGTCGAACATTTTCTGCATCCAGGAAGGCCCGAACAGGATCTGCAACATGCGGTCGTGCATTATCCTGCTGAAATGCAGGGTTTCGCAGGGACCGAATGAAGGGTAGAGTCACGGGTCGTAACACATCTGAAATGTAATGTCAACTGTTCAAAGTCCCGTCAATGCGAACAAGAGGTGACCGAGACGTGTAACCAATGGCACCCCAAACCATCACACTGGGTGATACGCCAGTATGGCGATGACGAATACACGCTTCCAATGTGCGTTCACCACGGTGTCGCCAAACACGGATGCGACCATCTTGATGCTGTAAACAGAACCTGGATTCATCCGAAAATATGACGTTTTGCCATTCGTGCACCCAGGTTCGTCGTTGAGTACACCATCGCAGGCGCTCCTGTCTGTGATGCAGCGTCAGGCGTAACCGCAGCCATGGTCTCCGAGCTGATAGTCCATGCTGCTGCAAACGTCGTCGAACTGTTCGTGCAGATGGTTGTTGTCTTGCAAACGTCCCCATGTGTTGACTCAGGAATCGAGACGTGGCTGCTCGATCCGTTACAGCTATGCGGATAAGATGCCTGTCATCTCGACTGCTAGTGATACGAGGCCGTTGGGATCCAGCACGGCGTTCCGTATTACCCTCCTGAACCCACCGATTCCATATTCTGCTAACAGTCATCGGATCTCGACCAAAACGTGCAGCAATATCGCGATACGATAAACCGCAATCGCGATAGGCTATAATCCGACCTTTATCAAAGTCGGAAACGTGATGGTATTCATTTCTCCTCTTTACACGAGGCATCACAACATCGTTTCACCAGACAACGCTGGTGAACTGCTGTTAGAAATCGGTTGGAAACTTTCCTCATGTCAGCATGTTGTAGGTGTCGCCACCGGCGCCAACCTTGTGTGAATGCTCTGAAAAGCTGTCATTTGCATATCACAGCATCTTCTTCGTGTCGGTTAAATTTTGCGTCTGTAGCACGTCATCTTCGTGGTGTAGCAATTTTAATGACCAGTAGTGTATATGAATGCGTGGAATCTGTTCTTTCGGACATGTCCAACCATTCATATAAACAAAAATAAATTTATTTAGTTGCACCGAGTCATAACTGAGAAATCTTTCATATACTATTGTTGCAAATAAAGATCGGTAAGACAATTGTTTAATGACGTTAAAATAAAGTAAAATAAGTCTGGTTTAGCCCTAGTTCAAACTCTCATTACAAGGAACTGTCGGTTATTTTTTATAGCCGTGGAAACGAGGACAGTGAAAAAATGCGCAATTAAGATGGAACTAATGAATCCGAAACGCCTGGTTGCGCGCAAATTGGTCGCTATGGGCGCTAAACTCGCCAGCGGGCTGTACAATTATTCTCGTCCAGTGTCGGCGAGCCGTTCATTATTTTGTAGCGGCAGACCCCGCAACGGCCATTGAATGCCGTGTCAATCCGACTGGGCGCGCAATTGCACCCTGTATAGCTGTCCGCATTCCGCGAAAGTACAGAATACTGTGTGCAACGTGATAGGCCGATGGCATAATGCGCCTCTTCTGTATCACATCACATGCTCACATCATGGAGAACTGGTTCCGGGGGTGCTGCGCCGCGGTTCCTTTCGATTTGTTCCGCAAAGAGATGACATTTTCAAAACTAACATAATTTCTCCCCATTATTGTTGGTAGTATTATATAAACTCTAAAGGACTGATATGTGTAGTGAAAAAATCCTTTGTAAAAAAATTGTACATTGGAAACAAACGAACAGAAGTCCTTCAAGGAAAAAGTGGCGAAGACGGCATTATACAGAGTACATTCACAAACGAGGCGAGATAGCTAAGACAGAGCACCAAAAATAAATCCAGAACGAGTATATAATTACGTCGTCTATGGTTTGACTAAGTTACAGCGGACAGCAGTTTGTGTCGGACAAGAGCTGTTTTCTACCTGCAGCACCAGTTGTACCATTGCAGTGGGAACTATGGAGAAACAAGACCGCCTACACAGTTTTGAAACGTAACACTGCATTTCGGAATGCAAAAGTTGTCTGTTTCTACTAACGTTTCTGTTGTCGAACGTATCTCTGGAGTGTTGTGTTTCGTTATAAGTTCTATCTTTTATTGTGTCTTTAGATAAACCGATTTCATTCTCCATAACAATGTCAAACCCTGTTATAATAACAAAGCGAATGCCAAATTACCACAGCGGTACGTTTTGATTGTATCTGGCGAAACAATTTCGGATTGCTTGGGACAAAACAGGCAGGACAAAAACTAAAATGCCTGCACTTTTTTCCTTTAACAGCCAGAGATGGAAAAGTCACGACAAAAGTGGGACCAAAAGTAATTTGGAGGCCGCAAAGAAAGTCTGATTTCTTGAAAAGACAACCAAGGGGGAAATATTCATTCGCAAGAAGTACAATACATGATAACTGAACACAGCAATCACAGTCTCTTTTCACGCAATAGACGGCGGAACTCTGCACTACGTAGTTACTTGAAATTTCTCTGATCACAGTCTCTGTCCATACCAAAGAAGGCGGAGCTGTACACTCACAGTTACTTGAAATTTTAGAGGAATAGGAAGAGGTGGCCTTCAAACCTGTTTTGGCAAACAATAACATATTTCTCTGAGAACATTCCGTGATGAACAGTAAATAATATTATACGATCAGTGAAATTATTTGAAGAAGACTGCAATCGGTTTCATATATGTGAACGTTCGGTCCATGAAAATTGGGCCCTTATAAGGCTGAACGCTCTTCTCTGTATGTGTGATAGATGTTCTCTGACCACAGTCTCTGTCCATACCAAAGACAGCGGAACTGTACACTACACAGTTACTTGACATTTTAGGCGAATAGGAAGAGGTGGCCATGAAACTTGCTTTGGAAAACAATAATATGTTTTCTTGAGAACATTCCGTGATGAACAAGAAACAATATTATACGATCAGTGAAATTATTCGAAGAAAACTGGATTTGGTTTCATATTTGTGAACGTCCGGCCCATATTATGCGATCAGTGAAATTATTCGAAGAAAGCTGGATTCGGTTTCATATTTGTGTACGTCCGGCCCATGAAAATTGGGCCCTAATAAGGCTGAATGCTCTTCTCTGTATGTGTGATAGATGTTTAAATAAAGGTTGAACTAAAGATTTGATTTAACTCTGTTCTGCTCATGTCTTTAACTTAATTATTTTATTATGATCTTTCGTTTGTTTGAGTCAACTTTCTTCCAATATGGAAACTTGGACATACTTCAATTTAATGTTTATAACGATGTACCGTCCATTTTAAACTTCTTGTAACAAAAATGACTTTTCTACGCATTACAATTTTATATAATATACAACCCTCTAAAATTTAAAAGACCAAAATGAAAGGAATGAAAAAAAGCTGTAAAAAGATCAATGAACGCTTACATCTACATCTATACTCCGCGAGCCACCTTACGGTGTGTGGCGGAGGGTACTTATTGTACCACTATCTGATCCCCCCTTCCCTGTTCCATTCACGAATTGTGCGTGGGAAGAACGACTGCTTGTAAGTCTCCGTATTTGCTCTAATTTCTCGGATCTTTTCGTTGTGATCATTACGCGAGATATATGTGGGCGGTAGTAATATGTTGCCCATCTCTTCCCGGAATGTGCTCTCTCGTAATTTCGATAATAAACCTCTCCGTATTGCGTAACGCCTTTCTTGAAGTGTCCGCCACTGGAGCTTGTTCAGCATCTCCGTAACGCTCTCGCGCTGACTAAATGTCCCCATGACGAATCGCGCTGCTTTTCGCTGGATCATGTCTATCTCTTCTATTAATCCAACCTGGTAAGGGTCCCATACTGATGAGCAATACTCAAGAATCGGACGAACAAGCGTTTTGTAAGCTACTTCTTTCGTCGATGAGTCACATTTTCTTAGAATTCTTCCTATGAATCTCAACCTGGCGCCTGCTTTTCCCACTATTTGTTTTATGTGATCATTCCACTTCAGATCGCTCCGGATAGTAACTCCTAAGTATTTTACGGTCGTTACCGCTTCCAATGATTTACCACCTATGGCATAATCGTACTGGAATGGATTTCTGCCCCTATGTATGCGCATTATATTACATTTATCTACGTTTAGGGAAAGCTGCCAGCTGTCGCACCATTCATTAATCCTCTGCAGGTCTTCCTGGAGTACGTACGAGTCTTCTGATGTTGCTACTTTCTTGTAGACAACCGTGTCATCTGCAAATAGCCTCACGGAGCTACCGATGTTGTCAACTAAGTCATTTATGTATATTGTAAACAATAAAGGTCCTATCACGCTTCCTTGCGGTACTCCCGAAATTACCTCTACATCTGCAGATTTTGAACCGTTAAGAATGACATGTTGTGTTCTTTCTTCTAGGAAATCCTGAATCCAATCACAAACCTGGTCCGATATTCCGTAAGCACGTATTTTTTTCACTAAACGTAAGTGCGGAACCGTATCAAATGCCTTCCTGAAGTCCAGGAATACGGCATCAATCTGCTCGCCAGTGTCTACGGCACTGTGAATTTCTTGGGCAAATAGGGCGAGCTGGGTTTCACATGATCTCTGTTTGCGGAATCCATGTTGGTTATGATGAAGGAGATTTGTATTATCTAAGAACGTCATAATACGAGAACACAAAACATGTTCCATTATTCTACAACAGATTGACGTAAGTGAAATAGGCCTATAATTATTCGCATCTGATTTATGACCCTTCTTGAAAATGGGAACGACCTGTGCTTTCTTCCAGTCGCTAGGTACTTTACGTTCTTCCAGAGATCTACGATAAATTGCTGATAGAAAGGGGGCAAGTTCTTTAGCATAATCACTGTAGAATCTTAAGGGTATCTCGTCTGGTCCGGATGCTTTTCCGCTACTAAGTGATAGCAGTTGTTTTTCAATTCCGATATCGTTTATTTCAATATTTTCCATTTTGGCGTCCGTGCGACGGCTGAAGTCAGGGACCGTGTTACGATTTTCCGCAGTGAAACAGTTTCGGAACACTGAATTCAGTATTTCTGCCTTTCTTCGGTCGTCCTCTGTTTCGGTGCCATCGTGGTCAACGAGTGACTGAATAGGGGATTTAGATCCGCTTACCGATTTTACATATGACCAAAACTTTTTAGGGTTCTTGTTTAGATTGTTTGCCAATGTTTTATGTTCGAATTCGTTGAATGCTTCTCTCATTGCTCTCTTTACGCTCTTTTTCGCTTCGTTCAGCTTTTCCTTATCAGCTATGATTCGACTACTCTTAAACCTATGGTGAAGCTTTCTTTGTTTCCGTAGCACCTTTCGTACATGATTGTTATACCACGGTGGATCTTTCCCCTCGCTTTGGACCTTAGTCGGTACGAACTTATCTAAGGCGTACTGGACGATGTTTCTGAATTTTTTCCATTTTTGTTCCACATCCTCTTCCTCAGAAATGAACGTTTGATGGTGGTCACTCAGATATTCTGCGATTTGTGCCCTATCACTCTTGTTAAGCAAATAGATTTTCCTTCCTTTCTTGGCATTTCTTATTACACTTGTAGTCATTGATGCAACCACTGACTTATGATCACTGATACCCTCTTCTACATTCACGGAGTCGAAAAGTTCCGGTCTATTTGTTGCTATGAGGTCTAAAACGTTAGCTTCACGAGTTGGTTCTCTAACTATCTGCTCGAAGTAATTCTCGGACAAGGCAGTCAGGATAATGTCACAAGAGTCTCTGTCCCTGGCTCCAGTTCTGATTGTGTGACTATCCCATTCTATACCTGGTAGATTGAAGTCTCCCCCTATTACAATAGTATGATCACGAAACTTCTTCACGACGTTCTGCAGGTTCTCTCTGAGGCGCTCAACTACTACGGTTGCTGATGCAGGTGGCCTATAGAAGCATCCGACTATCATATCTGACCCACCTTTGATACTTAACTTAACCCAGATTATTTCACATTCGCATTCGCTAATAACTTCACTGGATATTATTGAATTCTTTACTGCTATAAATACTCCTCCACCATTGGCGTTTATCCTATCCTTGCGGTATATATTCCATTCTGTGTCTAGGATTTCGTTACTGTTCACTTCCGGTTTTAACCAACTTTCCGTTCCTAATACTATATGCGCACTATTTCCTTCAATAAGAGATACTAATTCAGGAACCTTGCCCTGGATACTCCTGCAGTTTACCAATATTACGTTAACTTTTCCTGTTTTTGGTCTCTGAGGACGGACGTTCTTTATCAACGATGATAATGTTCTCTCTGGTA
The DNA here is from genome assembly GCF_023898315.1 of Schistocerca nitens. Taxonomy (NCBI): domain Eukaryota; kingdom Metazoa; phylum Arthropoda; class Insecta; order Orthoptera; family Acrididae; genus Schistocerca; species Schistocerca nitens. Next base: position 6,114,319 of record NC_064614.1, read on the forward strand.
AGCCGTCAGGTATTTTATCGTTTCGCCCAAGGGGGGGTCCCTCTAACCTAAAAAACCCCCGTGTGCACGCCACACGTACTCTGCTACCCTAGTAGCTGCTTCCGGTGTGTAGTGCACGCCTGACCTGTCTAGGGGGGCCCTACAGTTCTCCACCCAATAACGGAGGTCGATGAATTTGCAACCATTATAGTCGCAGAGTCGTCTGAGCCTCTGGTTTAGACCCTCCACACGGCTCCAAACCAGAGGACCGCGATCGACTCTGGGCACTATGCTGCAGATATTAAGCTCAGCTTGCACTCCGCGTGCGATGCTGGTTGTCTTCACCAAATCAGCCAGCCGCCGGAAGGAACCAAGGATGGCCTCAGAACCCAAGCGGCAGGCGTCATTCGTTCCGACATGTGCTACTATCTGCAGCCGGTCACACCCAGTGCGTTCAATAGCTGCCGGAAGGGCCTCCTCCACATTACGGACGAGACCCCCCGGCAAGCACACCGAGTGCACACTGGCATTCTTCCCCGACCTACCCGCTATTTTCCTGAGGGGCTCCATAACCCGCCTAACGTTGGAGCTCCCTATAACTAATAGGCCCGCCCTCTGTGACTGTCGGGACCTTGCCGGAGAATCGGCCACTGGCCCAACAGGCGAGGCATCCTGTGGTGGCTCGGAAACGATGTCATCACCACTAGGAAGCACCCCGTACCTGTTGGAAAGGGGTAAGGCAGCCGCCACGCGGCCAGATCCCACCTTCGCCTTTCGGCCAGGCACGCGCGAGCCCACCACTGTCCGCCATTCACCCTGGAGTGATGGCTGACCGGTAAGATGCTCACTGCCGGAAGACGCAGCGACATCAGGGGTTCCATGTGATTCCAAGGCCACCGAAGTAGGCATAGGTCTCACCACAGTTGCCCCAACGCCACTACGAGCCGACGCCTGCGCCTCGAGCTCGATGAGCCTAACAGACAAAGCCTCCACCTGTCCCCGAAGAGTGGCCAATTCTCCTTGCGTCCGCTCACAACAACCACAGTCCCTACACATGACTATGTTTACCCTACTCTATACGGTGACAAATTCCCAAGATAATCTTCTGATGAGCTACTCTGATAATCAAGAAACACTCACTGAAATACGAGACGCGAAAACTACGCTAGGTTTTCCCAGAAAAACTATTTAAAAGCTAAGCGCAGCAAATAAGTACAAAAACACTGTTATTGAAATAAAAGGTTCTACCTAGTAAGCACTCGAACACGCAAGAAATTACAAAAATAAACTAGTAATTACACAGATAACTGAAAATAAGTCGCTGCTGTTTGTAAAATATGTAAGAAGCAAACGGTGTACTCGCCTTAGTAGTAGCAGGAGCTAGCGATGCGCTCTCGCTGACGGTCTAACTTACTATTCTGATATTACGTTTTACGATTATAATAGCTGACTAACCCGGCTTTGCTAGGGTATTCATTTTGCCAATTTCCTATTAGAAACGAAAGCAAAGAACGAACTGCTCTTGTAGAGTAATCTTGCGGACAATTTCTGTACTCTGAGGGCAGCAGCTCCATGTGTCTACAATCCGACTTTGTAAACCTCTCTATGGCAACGCCTCTTCATATCTCCTTAGACGACGACTGTTTTCGCCTACTGCCGTTTGTGCTTCCCTGTTGAAAGATGTCAAAAGCACTTCCAGGTATCAGGGATTTCCTTAAGTGGAGTGTCTTTCTAGTAAAGAATAAATGTATTGAAACTTCATGCATACTGCACCAGTTCTTCAGGCATCTCAGCGTTTATGGCATAATGTCTCCTGAACTATGGTAGGTAGGTGGCTCATAGCCTGGCAACGATTGTTGCTTGAAAGTAAGGGATATGTGTACCAACTACTGTTGAAATCGCTCCTGTAATTTAGGAGGAGATGTGAAACATACACACAGAAACATACATACATCTGATTTTGCAATACGTATGAATTCAGGGCACCACACCGTGGTTCCGGTCGAAAAAAATCGGTTTTCGGTTTTCATCATATTTCGATAGATTAAGGTTTTATTTATACTACTGCTCATTAAAATTGCTACACCACGAAGATGACGTGCTACAGACGCGAAATTTAGCCGACACGAAGAAGATGCTGTGAAATGCAAATGATTAGCTTTTCAGAGCATTCACACAAGGTTGGCGCCGGTGGCGACACCTACAACATGCTGACATGAGGAAAGTTTCCAACCGATTTCTCATACACAAGCAGCAGTTGACCGGCGTTGCCTGGTGAAACGTTGTTGTGATGCCTCGTGTAAGGAGGTGAAATGCGTACCATCACGTTTCCGACTTTGATAAAGGTCGGATTGTAGCCTATCGCGATTGCGGTTTATCGTATCGCGACACTGTTGCTCGCGTTGGTCGAGATCCAATGACTGTTACCAGAATATGGAATCGATGGGTTCAGGAGGGTAATACGGAACCCCAACGGCCTCGTATCACTAGCAGTTGAGATGACAGGCATCTTATCCGCATGGCTGTAACGGATCGTGCAGCCACGTCTCGATCCCTGAGTCAACAGATGGGGACGTTCGCAAGACAACAACCATCTGCACGAACAGTTCGACGACGTTTGCAGCAACATGGACTATCAGCTCGAGGACAATGGCTGCGGTTCTCCTTGAAGCTGCATCACAGACAGGAGCGTCTGCGATGGTGTACTCAACGACGAACCTGGGTGCACGAATGGCAAAACGTCATATTTTCGGATGAATCCAGGTTCTGTTTACAGCATCATCATGGTCGCATCCGTGTTTGGTGACATCGCGGTGAACGCACATTCGAAGCGTGTATTCGTCATCGTCGTACTGGCGTATCACCCGGCGTGATGGTATAGGGTGCCATTGGTTACACGTCTCGATCACCTCTTGTTCGCATTGACGGCACTTTGAACAGTGGACGTTACATTTCAGATGTGTTACGACCCGTGGCTCTATTCTTCATTCGATCCTTGCGAAACCCTACATTTCAGCAGGTTAATGCACGACCGCATGTTGCAGGTCCTATATGGGTCTTTCTGGATACAGAAAATGTTCGACTGCTGCCCTGGCCATCACATTCCCCAGATCTCTCACCAATTGAAAACGTCTGGTCAGTGGTGGCCGAGCAACTGGCTCGTCACAATACGCCAGTCACTACTCTTGATGAACTGTGGTATCGTGTTGAAGCTGCATGGGCAGCTGTACCTGTACACGCCATCCAAGCTCTGTTTGACTCAATGCCCAGGCGTATCAAGGCCGTTATTACGGCCATAGGTGGTTGCTCTGGGTACTGATTTATCAGGATCTATGCACCCAAATTGCGTGAAAATGTAATCCCATGTCAGTTCTAGTATAATATATTTGTCCAATGAATACCCGTTTATCATTTGCATTTCTTCTTGGTGTAGCAATTTTAATGGCCAGTAGTGTAAGTACTCTGATAAGGATTTTGCTGAAAAAATATTTTTACCAGCATTTAAAGATCATTTTCCTACCACGTGTGTTTATGTGCCACGCCCACTTTTCTGTCACCCACTGTCAACTCACACACTGTCAACTCTAAGCCATATGGAGATGCCATTATTAGCAAAATAGAATGTGCAGGCTACGTTCAAAAACGTTTGGGAACAAGGCTGAGAAAACTAACTGTTGATATGAGAGGAAAAAAATTAGGAAATGGTAAATTGGAACCGGATAGGGTCGGTTAACTAAAACTGAAATAGAAGACTTGCACTTATACCAAGGGCAGGCAATTGGGAGAAATAAAGAAAATCTGGAGCCAATGAAAAGAGATGTTTGCTCCATATTCTTCCGTAAGTCCTCTACTGATGATAAGCCATGTCATGGATTGTGTCAATCAGGAGAAAATTCGTGGTGTAAATACAATAGGGCTCTGGCAATTGCAGAATGTTATTCTCAACAACATTCTCTTCCTGCTGCTGTTATTACAGCAATTTAAACTATTTTCAGAGACTTGCTCATCCTGACCTTCTAAGTAAATGTCTGCATGGGCAGACACAGAACCCAAATGAATGTTTCAACAGAATAATGTGAAACCGCCTTCATAAAACTGTATTTGTAGGCATACATACAATGATACTGTTAATACCTTCAATTGCGGTAATATTGGAAAGTGTTGGGTACTGAAAAAGCTGGGAATTAATCCTGGTAAAAATATGATCATTGGGCTGCAACATTGCGATAAAATGAGGATAGCCGATGCAGACAGTCCTGCATCTAATATGGCCAAGAAAACAAGACAAACATCCAGGAAGGTGAAAAAGAAGCTGGAAGACCTGCTAGGGGCAAAGAAGGGCCATCATATGCAGCAGGACAGTTTTAATTAACTGTAAGTAGCAAATTTCAAAAGATTTTTTTCTTTAAAGTCAATTTCCCGCAAACCAAAATTTTCAGTACATATGCCTCATTATATCAGAAACTATCATAGATAAATGAATGAAATTTTCAGGGACTCTGCATAACATAAAAAGCCACCTCTGGTACTACATTCGTTAATATTCCCCCATTACGAAGTTCACAAAAAATATTTTCTGCACAAAAAACTTAATATTTTTTGTTAATAAATTTAATAAAGTATTTCTTAAAAACTATAAAATGGATAAAGTAGATTTTAGTTCAGTTGACTCTGTTAACATTATGTAACATACAGTAAAAATATTAAGGTCCTGCATAAAATAGTTTTTTCAGAAATGGGTCAAATATTTGCCTAAATTAACATGGGTTAGATAGGCAGGGTGTGGTCCCCCTATGTAACGTACCACACTTTGGTTTAGCTTTAAGAATGTCCCAATACAACGTTCACAAAAAAATATAACCTAGAGAAAGCTTACATGTCGAATGCTCTCCCACCTTCCACTACAGAAGGTTTTTTTTTTTTTAAGCTTATATCTGCAGGTTGATGGTACCAACATTTTTAATGAAAGTGCGTATATTTTTCTGTGGCACTGGAAAAGCCTTCGGTGTGAGGGAGAACTTATACGACTTAAAAGTGTGGGCCATGATGTAATAGTGACAAGACCATAGCGCCTCAAATCACAGTGCCACCGTCAACGGAAGAGGTCGCACAAATGTCTGCCCTGTGCAGCGTATCCCTCATACTTTGATTGGTGTGAGGGAATTTGTGAGTTGTCTTCACTGTGACTCCTGGTATGTCACCCCATGGCATACTCTTCATACTGCCTGTGCAATTTACTTTTGGCCTCTGATGTGCTCAGCGGTTCATCTGAAGAAAGTCTGAAAAGTCAAATACATTAACATGTAGCAGAATTAGACTGTAAATTAACTTGGTTATGCAGGACGATTCTAACCTAAAGAGCTAATGCTGCACCACGTGCGCGAAATTTTTCTACATTCGTGACCTACCTGTGTTACCGACGTATAACATCACCGAGTGTACTAGTGGCGCACGTCTATCTTCTAGATCAGTCCACAACTAAGTGGTTAAGTTATTCTTCGTCTCTCTGCCCGTCTAACGACGATAGAAAGTAAAAGATTTTGGCCAATGCCAATGTTCAATTTTCGTTTAAGACTAATTATGCCTTTCAGCGTTCAGTCTGGAGCATAGTCCCCCTTATAAAATTCCTCCATGATCCCCAATTCAGTGCTAACATTGATGCATCTTCTGATGTTAAGCCTATTACTTCAAAATCATTCTTAACCGAATCCAGGTACCTTCTCCTTGGTCTACCCCGACTCCTCCTACCCTCTACTGCTGAACCCATGAGTCTCTTGGATAACCTTGCTTCTCCCATGCGTGTAACATGCCCCCACTATCTAAGCCTGTTCGCCCTGACTGCTACATCTATAGAGTTCATTCCCAGTTTTTCTTTGATTTCCTCATTGTGGACACCCTCCTGCCATTATTCCCATCTACTAGTACCTGCAATCATCCTAGCTACTTTCATATCCGTAACCTCAGCCTTATTGATAAGGTAACCTAAATCCACCCAGCTTTCGCTCCCGTACAACAAAGTTGGTCGAAAGATTGAACGGTGCACAGATAACTTAGTCTTGGTACTGACTTCCTTCTTGCAGAAGAGACTAGATCGTAGCTGAGCGCTCACTGCATTAGCTTTGCTACACCTCGCTTCCAGTTCTTTCACTATGTTGCCATCCTGTGAGAATATGCATCCTAAGTACTTGAAATTGTCCACCTGTTCTAACTTTGTTCCTCCTATTTGGCACTCAATCCGTTTACATCTCTTTCCCACTGACATTACTATCGTTTTGGAGATGCTAATCTTCATACCATAGTCCTTACATTTCTGATCTAGCTCTGAAATATTACTTTGCACACTTTCAGTCGAATCTGCCATCACAATTAAGTCATCCGCATATGCGAGACTGCTTATTTTGTGTTCACATATCTTAATCTCACCCAGCCAGTTTATTGTTTTCAACATATGATCCATAAATAATATGAACGACAGTGGAGACAGGTTGCAGCCTTGTCTTACCCCTGAAACTACTCTGAACCATGAACTCAATTTACCGTCAACTCTAACTGCTGCCTGACTGTCTATGTAAAGACCTTTAATTGCTTGCAAACGATTGCCTCCTATTCCATAATGTCATAGAACAGACAGTAACTTCCTCCCAGGAACCCTGTCATATGCCTTTTCTAGATCTATAAAGCATAGGTACAATTCCCTGTTCCACTCGTAACACTTCTCCATTATTTGTCGTAAGCTAAAGATCTGCTCCTGACAATCTCTAAGAGGCCTAAACCCACACTGATTTTCATCCAGTTTGTCCTCAACTAATACTCGCACTTTCCTTTCAACAATACCTGAGAAAATTTTACCCACAACCCTGATTAAAGAAATACCTCTGTAGTTGTTACAATCTTTTCTGTTTCCATGTTTAAAGATTGGTGTGATTACTGCTTTCGTCCAGTCTGATGGAACCTGTCCTGAGTCCCACGCCATTTCAATTATCCTGTGTAGCCATTTAAGACCCGACATTCCACTGTATTTGATGAGTTCCGACTTAATTTCATCCACCCCGGCCGCTTTATTGCACTGCAATATACTGACCATTTTCTCCACTTCCTCAAATGTGATCCTATTTCCATCATCATTCCTATCCCATTGTACATCGAAATCTGAAACATTACTAATCGTATTTTCACCTACATTGAGCAACTCTACAAAATATTCCCTCCATCTGCCCAAGGCATCAACAGGATTCACCAGCGGTTTCCCTGACCTGTCCAAAATACTTGTCATTTCCTTCTTACCTCCCTTTCGAAGACTGCTAATTACACTCCAGAATGGTTTTCCAGCAGCTTGACCCATAGTCTCCAACCTGTTTCCAAAGTCTTCCCAAGATTTCTTCTTGGATGCTGCAATTATCTGTTTGGCTTTGTTTCTTTCTTCATCATAACTTTCTCTGTCTACCTGAGTTCTAGTATGTAGCCATTTTTGATACGCCATCTTTTTCCTTTTACAGGCTGCCTTGACTGTGTCATTCCACCAAGCTGTTTGCTTCATCCTACCTTTACACACTACTGTTCCAAGACATTCTTTAGCCACTTCTAGTTCTGTGTCCCTGTACCTTGTCCATTCCTTTTCCAATGACTGTAGTTGACTACATTCAACTAACTGGTACCTTTCTGAGATCACTGTTATGTACTTGTGCCTGATTTCCTTATCCTGAAGTTTCTGCACTCTTATCCTCCTACATATGGACCTGACCTGCTGTACTTTCGGCCTCACAATACCAATTTCACTGCATATTAAATAGTGACCAGTGTCATCAAAGAATCCCCTGAATGCACGTGTGTCCCTCACAGCCTTCCTGAATTCCTGATCTGTTATTATATAGTCAATGACAGATATGGTTCCCCTGCCTTCCCAAGTACACCGGTGAATGTTCTTATGTTTAAAAAAGGCCTTTGTGATTACTAAGCCCATACTGGCACAGAAATCCAAGAGTTGTTTCCAGTTCCTGTTAGCGTCCATATCCTCTCCAAATTTACCCATAACCTTTTCATACCCTTCTGTTCGATTTCCAATCCTGGCATTAAAATCACCCATGAGCAGAACACTGTCCTTGTCCTTTACTCTAACAACTACGTCACTGAGTGCGTCATAAAAACTATCCATCTTCAATCAATTTTAATTTAATTAAATAAGCTATGTGTCCCCTCTAATCCATAAGGAAATACGTAACTTAGGTACGGTTCGCGTGCTTACCTGTGAGCTTGAAGATCACCTGTCTGTACGTTGTTGCAACGATTATACAACTTTTTAAAAGAACATTTGGAGAAAGTTTGAGCATTTGTTCGCGAAACATAAAACTGCTCATGCAGTCATCAAACATCTCTGACTTTGTGGGGAACATTAAAGGAACGGTCTACAAGGAAACACTGACGACTCCCAAAGACATGAAAAGCCATATAACGAGGACCTGCACTGTCGGGTCGAACAATAGCTTCCTGACTCCAGATTGAAAAGCGACGTCCAATAAACATGATTCTCTGCAAGCGATCCGTTGACATCAGTATTAAAAATTGCGCTAGTTAGAATAAATTTATTTAGAATGTAAACATTTCACGCACAACTATTGGTTGGAGAAAGTGACAGGTGTATGATAGGGGCCCGATTCGTGTTGCTGCTGACTGAAGTCCACATCTTACATCCGTGACGGACAGGTCGGGCCGAAGTGGCCGTGCGGTTAAAGGCGCTGCAGTCTGGAACCGCAAGACCGCTACGGTCGCAGGTTCGAATCCTGCCTCGGGCATGGATGTTTGTGATGTCCTTAGGTTAGTTAGGTTTAACTAGTTCTAAGTTCTAGGGGACTAATAACCTCAGCAGTTGAGTCCCATAGTGCTCAGAGCCATTTGAACCACGGACAGGTCGAGCCGGATCTGCACCTTGACCTTGAAGATCACTTGGTCTCATTCCCACCTTCACTGTTAGTCAAAAATGAAGCTTACAGCATTCCCAATTAAAGGGGCTGTACTGTCTCTGCTTCATCAACATCGACACAATTTATGTCCTCCCATGAGGCATTTCCAGTGCCACAGAAAACGGTTGAAGAACAGGGGTAAGGAAATAAGTAACCCCGCCAAAATTTACGAGATGACTGCGGGCTATTTGAAAGTATTCTTAACTCACTGCAGAGACGCATGCAGTATTGCTTCCAAATGCGATGGTGACATCTGAAACACATCCTTCAGCAGGTGTGAGTGTGCAGCAATACGCAGCATTGTATTTCGTGTTAAGGCAGTGCATGGGCGAAATTTGAGCCTCATTAGATAGGAAATTCATCGATAAATTTATATTTCAAATAAATATGCTTGTACTGACTAGGACAATATTTCTTATTAAAATCAATAGCGGTGGTTAATCATGGATTCGTAATTATCTTGCAAACGCTTATTTGCGGCTATGTATTTACAGGAAGATTTTTTCACGTATACAGTGCGAACCAGAAATGTATCGATGACCATTCAGAGGAAATAGTATGAGCTACGAGGTGCGGCTAGAAAAAAACCGGACTGATGCTGGAAAAAACATTTATTTACAATTATTTACAATTTCATGTTATCTCCTTCAATGTACTCTCCTCCTCGGTCTCTACACCGCTCCATACGAATTTTCCACTGTTCATAGCAATGCTGCAGATCATTTTCGGTAAGTCCATACATTACTTCCGTCGCTTTTTCTTTTACTGCTTCAACAGTCTCAAATCTAGTTCCTTTCAAAGCTGACTTGACTTTAGGGAAAAGAAAAAAGTCACAGGGGGCCAAATCAGGTGAGTAGGGTGGATGATCTAAGATGGGAATGTTGTGTTTTGCCAAAAACGTCTTCGCTGACAACGCACTGTGAGCTGTGGCATTGTCTTGGTGAAGGATCCATGACTTTTTTCTCCACAAATCGTTCCGTTTTCTCCGTACTCGCTCACGTAGGGTAGCCAGGACGCTAATATAGTAATGCTTATTCACTGTTTGTCCCTCTGGTACCCAATCAATGTGCACAATCCCTTTGATGTCAAAAAAAAACAATCATCATTGCCTTGAATTTCGATTTTGACATTCGTGCTTTTTTTTTGTCGTGGAGAACCAGGAGTTTTCCAATGCATCGATTGGCGTTTAGTTTCGGGATCGTAAGTAAAAAACCACGATTCATCGCAAGTAATAACATTTTGTAAGAAGGTGGGATCACTTTCAATGTTTTCCAGGATGTCAGAACAAATCATTCTTCGGCGTTCCTTCTGTTCAATTGTGAGACACTTTGGAACCATTTTTGAACACACTTTGTTCATGTTGAAACTTTCATGAAGAATCTGCCTAACACTTTCCTTGTCAACTCCTGTTAACTCAGACACTGCTCTGATTGTTAAACGGCGATCTTGTCGAACAAGTTTACCGATTTTTTCAATGTTTGCATCAGTTTTTGCTGACAATGGTCTGCCAGTGCGAGTGTCATCACTGGTGTCTTCACGGCCATCTTTAAATCGTTTAAACCACTCAAACACTTGTGTTCGCGATAAACAATCATCGCCGTACACTTGTTGTAACATTACAAACGTTTCACTTGCAGATTTTCCTAGTTTGAAACAAAATTTGATGTTAACACGCTGTTCTTTCTGTACACTCAACATTTTCCGACGCACAGACAAAACGTCAACTACTTAAAACAGACGCCACGGGCAGACTGAGTGCAGGAGGCAGATGAAACTCGAGCAGTAGGCGGAGCGAGAGTCACGTGACAGGCCACGTGACTTTCAGCCTTATTGCATTCGTTTTATTGTTTCACCAGTACTAGTCCAGTTTTTTTCTAGCCACACCTCGTAAAACAAGAAAAAAGAAGTTTAGTAGACATAAGGTCTAGAATCTATACCTTAAGAGCTATCAGCACTTCCTCACCTTCAATACTGTGAAACACGTTACTTCTACTGCAAGTTTTTCTGCTTTCCATATTTTTTGGAAAAGGTAGTATGTACCAAAAAAAGAAACAATTGTATAGTAAACATGGGCTCTAAAGTGCGTGCTTTTGAGAGCACTTGTTCATCTCCTCTAATGTTAACAACACCTCTTGTACAGAAGAATTGGCCATAGCATTTCAGAGTCCATGGTTTACCCTGCATGTGGCCTCGGAAGCTCCATGAGTCTCGGCGCGGCTGTTGCTGCTCTACATAGAGAGACATCGCAACGCTAGACAATTGTTGCGAAATGTGAGAAGATAAAAAAATTGTTCAAATGGCTCTGAGCACTATGGGACTTAACATCTATGGTCATCAGTCCCCTAGAACTTATAACTACTTAAACCTAACTAACATAAGGACATCACACAACACCCAGTCATCACGAGGCAAGGAAAATCCCTGACCCCACCGGGAATCGAACCCGGGAACCCGGGCGTGGGAAGCGAGAACGCTACCGCACGACCACGAGCTGCGGACTGTAGGAAGATATTCAGAGGATCGATACTTCGTGTAGGGACCGCCAGCTGACTCTCGAAATGAAGAAACGCAGTGTACGGCCTCCGCTGCAAGAGATGCATTTTGTGTCGCGGTATGGTTTACTGACAAAATTCCAAGAGCGTACGTTCATAGAATGGGAACCAAAATATGGTTCCGAGAGACTGCATTTCATGTGTAGAATGAGAAACAGTCGTTCGTAAGTCATCGTTCTAAGGTAACCTTACACAGGAGAGAGTGGAAGTGATGGTAGACAGTTCATCGCTGTTCACTACCATCCGTTTGTATGTATGAACAACTGTTTACACTAAAGGGAACGGAAGGGAACACGAGATATCGAACATAGCCTATGAAAGCAGCGCATTGTTTTTCACGAAGTAAGCGAAATGGAGTAGGAAACGAAGGATGCAGGTGTTTCATCCTGTGGGTACGTAAACGTGAAATGCGTGGAGGCAGTGGTCTCAACACTGAACTGAAACTCTAGCTTCCCGTGACATCAGTCCACAACTTTGCACTTATGTCAGTTCATGCTTTTCGCTGACTTCTCAGTACAACTGAGCAGAAAAATTTAAAGCAGAAGGCTAGTTACTGCCGATCAACATAAGCTGAAAAAAAGGCTAGTATTTGCATCTTGTTGATAACCAAACGGAGAAAGTTGTTGTATATATAAAACCCGGGTAATGTATCACGAAGCAAATACCGTCCGCAGTGGCGGAATGTTACGTAATACCACGTACTTAAACGTTTGTGGCTATTACAGCGCCATCTATCACAAAGTGAAAAAAGTGGTCCAACTAAAACATTCATATTTCCTTACGTACTACAAGAATATGTAATATAAAATGGGGGTTCCTATTTTAAAAAAACGCAGTTGATATCCGTTTGACCTATGGCAGTGCCATCTAGCGGGCCAACCATGACGCCATCTGGTTTCCCCCTTCAAGCTAGAAAATTCATCTCTTGGTCTCCCTCTACGATTTTTACCCTCCACACTGCCCTCCAATGCTAAATTTGTGATCCCTTGATGCCTCAGAACATGTCCTACCAACCGGTCCCCTCTTCTTGTCAAGTTGTGCCACAAACTCCTCTTCTCCCCAATTCTATTCAATACCTCCTCATCAGTAATGTGATGTACCCATCTAATCTTCAGCATTCTTCTGTAGCACCACATTTCGAAAGCTTCTATTCTCTTCTTGTCCAAACTATTTATCGTCCATGTTTCACTTCCATACATGGCTACGCTCCATACAAATACTTTCAGAAACGACTTCCTGACACTTAAATCTATACTCGATGTTAACAAATTTCTCTTCTTCAGAAACGCTTTTCTTGCCATTGCCAGTCTACATTTTATAACCTCTCTACTTCGACCATCGTCAGTTATTTTGCTCCCCAAATAGCAAAACTCCTTTACTACTTTAAGTGTCTCATTTCCTAATCTAATTCCCCCAGCATCACCCGACTTAACTCGACATTCCATTACCCTCGTTTTGCTTTTGTTGATGTTCATCTTATATCCTCCTTTCAAGACACTGTCCATTCCATTCAACTGTTCTTCCAAGTCCTTTGCTGTCTCTGACAGAATTACAATGTCATCGGCGAACCTGAAAGTTTTTATTTCTTCTCCGTAGATTTTAATACCTACTCCGAATTTTTCTTTTCTTTCCTTTACTGCTTGCACAATATACAGATTGAATAACATCTGGGAGAGGCTACAACCCTGTCTCACTCCATTCCCAACCGCTGCTTCCCTTTCATGTCCCTCGACTCTTATTACTGCCACCTGGTTTCTGTATAAACTGTAAATAGCCTTTCGCTCCCTGTATTTTACCCCTGCCACCTTTAGAATTTGAAACAGAGTATTCCAGTCAACATTGTCAAAAGCTTTCTCTAAGTCTACAAATGCTAGAAACGTAGGTTTGCCTTTCCTTAATCTTTCTTCTAAGATAAGTCGTAGGGTCAGTATTGCCTCACGTGTTCCAGTATTTCTACGGAATCCAAACTGATCTTCCCCAAAGTTGGTTTTCTACAGGATTTTCCATTCGTCTGTAAAGAATTCGCGTTAGTAATTTGCAGTTGTGGCTTATTAAACTGATTGTTCGGTAATTTTCACATCTGTCAAGACCTGCTTTCTTTGGGATTGGAATTATTATATTCTTCTTGAAGTCTGAGGGTATTTCGCCTGTCTCATACATCTTGCTTACCAGATGGTAGAGTTTTGTCAGGACTGGCTCTCCCGAGGCCGTCAGTAGTTCTAATGGAATGGTGTCTACTCCCGGGGCCTTGTTTCGACTCAGGTCTTTCAGTGCTCTGTCAAACTCTTCACGCAGTATCGTATCTCCCATTTCATCTTCATCTACACCCTCTTCCTTTTCCATAATATTGTTCTCAAGTACATCGCCCTTGTATAGACCCTCTATATACTCCTTCCACCTTTCTGGTTTCCCTTCTTTGCTTAGAACTGGGTTTCCATCTGAGCTCCTGATATTCATACAAGTGGTTCTCTTTTCTCCAAAGGTCTCTTTAATGTTCCTGTAGGCAGTATCTATCTTACCCCTAGTGAGATAAGCCTCTACATCCTTCCATTTGTCCTCTAGCCATCCCTGCTTAGCCATTTTGCACTTCCTGTCGATCTCATTTTTGAGACGTTTGTATTCCGTTTTGCCTGCTTCATTTACTGCGTTTTTATATTTTCTCCTTTCATCAATTAAATTCAGTATCTCTTCTGTTACCCAGGGATTTCTACTAGCCCTCGTCTTTTTACCTACTTGATCCTCTGCTACCGTCACTATTTCATCCCTCAGAGCTACCCATTCTTCTTCTACTGTATTTCTTTCCCACATTTGTGACAATTGTTCCCTTATGCTGTCCCTGAAACTCTGTACAAGCTCTGGTTTAATCAGTTTGTGCAGATCCCATCTCCTTAAAATCCCCCTTTTTTGCAGTTTCTTCAGTTTTAATCTACAGTTCATAACCAATAGATTGTGGTCAGAGTCCACATCTGCCCCTGGAAATGTCTTACAATTTAATACCTGGTTCTTAAATCTCTGTCTTACCATTATATAAGGTATCTGATACCTTCTAGTATTTCCAGGATTCTTCCATGTGTAAAATCTTCTTTTATGATTCTCGAAGCAAGTGTTAGCTATGATTAAGTTATGCTCTGTGCAAAATTCTACCAGACGGCTTCCTCTTTCATTTCTTTCCCGCAATCCATATTCACCTACTATGTTTCTCTCTCTCCCTTTTCCTACTCTCGAATTCCAGTCACCCAACACTATGAAATTTTCGTCTCCCTTCACTCCGTGAATAATTTCGTTTATCTCATCATACATTTCATCAATTTCTTCATCATCTGCAGAGCTAGTTGGCATATAAACTTGTACTATTGTAGTAGGTGTGGGCTTCGTGTCTATCTTGGCCACAATAATGCGTTGACTATGCTGTTTGTAGTAGCTTACCCGCACTCCTATTTTTTTTTTATTCATAATTAAACCTACTCCTGCATTACCCCTATTTGATTTTGTATTTATAACCCTGTAGGTGAATATGGATTGGGGCTAAGAAATGAAAGAGGAAGCCGCCTGGTAGAATTTTGCACAGAGCACAACTTAATCATAGCTAATACTTGGTTTAAGAATCATGATAGAAGGTTGTATACATGGAAGAACCCTGGAGATACTAAAAGGTATCAGATAGATTATATAATGGTAAGACAGAGATTTAGGAACCAGGATTTAAATTGTAAGACATTTCCAGGGGCAGATGTGGACTCTGACCACAATCTATTGGTTGTGACCTGTAGATTGAAACTGAAGAAACTGCAAAAAGGTGGGAATTTAAGGAGATGGGACCTGGATAAACTGAAAGAACCAGAGGTTGTACAGAGTTTCAGGGAGAGCATAAGGGAACAATTGACGGGAATGGGGGAAAGAAATACAGTAGAAGAAGAATGGGTAGCTTTGAGGGATGAAGTAGTGAAGGCAGCAGAGGATCAAGTAGGTAAAAAGACGAGGGCTAGTAGAAATCCTTGGGTAACAGAAGAAATATTGAATTTAATTGATGAAAGGAGAAAATATAAAAATGCAGTAAATGAAGCAGGCAAAAAGGAATACAAACGTCTCAAAAATGAGATCGACAGGAAGTGCAAAATGGCTAAGCAGGGATGGCTAGAGGACAAATGTAAGGATGTAGAGGCTTATCTCACTAGGGGTAAGATAGATACTGCCTACAGGAAAATTAAAGAGACCTTTGGAGATAAGAGAACCACTTGTATGAACATCAAGAGCTCAGATGGAAACCCAGTTCTAAGCAAAGAAGGGAAAGCAGAAAGGTGGAAGGAGTATATAGAGGGTCTATACAAGGGCGATGTACTTGAGGACAATATTATGGAAATGGAAGAGGATGTAGATGAAGATGAAATGGGAGATACGATACTGCGTGAAGAATTTGACAGAGCACTGAAAGACCTGAGTCGAAACAAGGCCCCCGGAGTAGACAACATTCCATTGGAACTACTGACGGCTTTGGGAGAGCAAGCCCTGACGAAACTCTACCATCTGGTAAGCAAGATGTATGAAACAGGCGAAATACCCTCAGACTTCAAGAAGAATATAATAATTCCAATTCCAAAAAAGCAGGTGTTGACAGATGTGAGAATTACCGCACAATCAGTTTAATAAGCCACAGCTGCAAAATACTAACACGAATTCTTTACAGACGAATGGAAAACTAGTAGAAGCCGACCTCGGGGAAGATCAGTTTGGATTCCGTAGAAATACTGGAACACGTGAGGCAATACTGACCTTACGACTTATCTTAGAAGAAAGATTAAGGGAAGGCAAACCTACGTTTCTAGCATTTGTAGACTTAGAGAAAGCTTTTGACAATGTTGACTGGAATACTCTCTTTCAAATTCTAAAGGTGGCAGGGGTAAAATACAGGGAGCGAAAGGCTATTTACAATTTGTACAGAAACCAGATGGCAGTTATAAGAGTCGAGGGGCATGAAAGGGAAGCAGTGGTTGGGAAGGGAGTAAGACAGGGTTGTAGCCTCTCCCCGATGTTATTCAATCTGTATATTGAGCAAGCAGTAAAGGAAACAAAAGAAAATTTCGGAGTAGGTATTAAAATCCATGGAGAAGAAATAAAAACCTTGAGGCTCGCCGATGACATTGTAATTCTGTCAGAGACAGCAAAGGACTTGGAAGAGCAGTTGAACGGAGTGGACTGTGTCTTGAAAGGAGGGTATAAGATGAACATCAACAAAAGCAAAACGAGGATAATGGAATGTAGTCGAATTAAGTCAGGCGATGCTGAGGGAATTAGATTAGGAAATGAGACACTTAAAGTAGTAAAGGAGTTTTGCTATTTGGGGAGCAAAATAACTGATGATGGTCGAAGTAGAGAGGATATAAAATGTAGACTGGCAATGGCAAGGAAAGCGTTTCTGAAGAAGAGAAATTTGTTAACATCGAGTATAGATTTAAGTGTCAGGAAGTCTTTTCTGAAAGTATTTGTATGGAGTGTAGCCATGTATGGAAGTGAAACATGGACGATAAATAGTTTGGACAAGAAGAGAATAGAAGCTTTCGAAATGTGGTGCTACAGAAGAATGCTGAAGATTAGATGGGTAGATCACATAACTAATGAGGAGGTACTGAATAGGATTGGGGAGAAGAGGAGTTTGTGGCACAACTTGACCAGAAGAAGGGATCGGTTGGTAGGACATGTTCTGAGGCATCAAGGGATCACCAATTTAGTATTGGAGGGCAGCGTGGAGGGTAAAAATCGTAGGGGGAGACCAAGAGATGAATACACCAAGCAGATTCAGAAGGATGTAGGTTGCAGTAGGTACTGGGAGATGAAGAAGCTTGCACAGGATAGAGTAGCATGGAGAGCTGCATCAAACCAGTCTCAGGACTGAAGACCACAACAACAACACAACCCTGTATTCACCTGACGAAAAGTCTTGTTCCTCCTGCCTCCGAACGTCACTAATTCCCACTATATCTAACTTTAACCTATCCATTTATATATATGTATATATGCAGTTGCATATTCGAAGCACTTCGAGGATTTTCGTAATGCTTATAGGGAAAGTAATATCAATAAAATGTGAAATATACACATGAGCTGTCACATAGGCTACTTGTTGGAACGTGCTCTTTATATTGAGACGACAAGTCAAGGGATAACCACGTCCACATATAGATATGGCGTTAGTATCGCGTACACAAGGTGTAATGTGGCAGTGCATTGGCGGAACTGTCATTTGTACTCACATGATTCATGTGAAAAGGTTTCCTACATGATTATGGCCGCACGACGGGAAATTTACAGACATTCAACGTGGAAAGGCAGTTGGAGCTAGGCGCATGGGCCATTCCATTTCTGAAATTATTAGGGAATTCAATATGCCGAGTTCCATAGTGTCAAGCGTATGCCTAGGCATGACCTCTGACCGCGGACAACGCAGTGGCCGACGGCCTTCACTTAACGGCCGATGTTAGTGGTGTTTGCGTGGAATTGTGAGTGCTAAAAGACAAGCAACATGCGTGAAATAACCAGAGAAATCAATGTGGGATGTACGACGAACATATCCGTTAGGTCCTGGCGGTGAAATCTGGCGTTAATGGGCCATGGCAGCAGACGACCGATGCGAGTGTCTCTGTTAACAGCACGGTCTGTCCTGTGCTCGTGACCATAGCGGCTGAACCCTAGACGACTGGAAAATAGTGGCTTGGCAGAAGAGCCCCCGTTTCAGTTGCTAAGTGCTGATGGTAGCTTTCGAGTGTAGAGCAGACCCCGACAAGTCATGGACCCTAGTTGTCAACAAGGTATCGTGCAAGCTGGTGGTGGATGCGTAACGGTGTAGGTTGCGTTCACACACGATGGACTGGATCCTCTGGTCTAACTGGACCGATCAGTGACTGGCAATGGTTATGTTCGGCCACTTGTTGCCAAAGAACGGTGGAGTTTTTGTGGGTGACAATGCGACACGTCACCGGGCTACAGCTGTCCGCGACTGGTCTGAACAACGTTCTGCACAACGGAAGCGAATGATTTGGCCACCCAGATCGCCCGCCCTGAATTCCGTCGAACATTAATAGCACACAGTAGAGGGGTCAGTTCGGGCACAGAATCCTACACCGGCAACACTTTTGCAGTACGGCTCAAAATTTCTGCAGGCTGTAACGCTCCCGCCCTACTCGGACGTACGTTAGCTCTATAAAGCCTGTACTGTACTAAGTTCACGGGCTTCACCTTATAAACAAGGATTTTAGTACATAAGTTGACCGCGTGTACCTAATAGAAGCAAGATCGGACTTGTACTCAGTCAATAACTACAGTGATGCATCAAGCAAATGTAAAGTATAATTGCTCGTTCGCCCGGACAAGAAGTATACACAGTAGATGCTACCTATAATTAATAATTCGGTCGCCAGCCTTCTTAGGCAATGAGTGAGTTTTTCCTTGTACAAGTGGGTGCATGTACAAGCATAGTAACACGTAGTAATGATGCGTTATGTGGCAAAGTTTGGAACCAGGAAAATCCACTGAACTAAAACTTTCTCTTTTTGTACTGATTTGGACGATATAAATTCACACAACACCACACAGCAATGATTACTACGAACTGCATTTTGTATATTGATCAGACTGAAATCGGGCATAGATTGTCCTAGAATGAGCAGTTTTGAAAGCACACATACAACGTCACTATTAAAATTGGAAAACAACACTAATACCTTTAGGTTCAATATAGAACTTAACTTTACTGGTCAAATCTGATCAGCACATTTCAAGGTTTGAAAGAATGGACAAGAGAAGGGGGGGGGGGGCTGAAACTGTTATGGTCGTTATACTGAAACTATTAAATACTGAAGACAAATTAACACTCAAAATTATCAATCTATGGATAACTACTCTTTTGTCTTACTTCTGAGTAATTTAACTGTCATTATTTCTGTCTCAGATTAATTAAATAACATCGCTAACTCAATTCAAAAAAAACTCTCTTCCAATTTAGTCATACTTTTGTTCTTTACCACCATTTGCAATAACACATAGAACTTTGAACTTCTTTATAGCATAGGTTTGTCTGCTAATAATTCTTATTAACACTAATTTTAAACTTTCAGTTCAGGATACTCGGGTTGCACAATACGAGGTAAGGATCCTGTCTAGGTCAGTGATCAGGATAAGTCATGGCTAAAGCAATTCTGGTAAAAGTCACGTTATTATTGAACAGTTAGAAATATTTTCGACACTGGTCCACACAGATACACTTCTAAATATGAAATAAATGTTTGACCTGCGCAAGTCGGTGCGGCGGTTGGCGGGCAGCGAGATAGCGAGCAGCACGGCACACATACCAGCACGGCTAAGGCTCTCATTACATAGGCACTTTCCTTCTTCTTAGCGTCGTAATCTTTCCAACTTTGTGCCTCAGAATATATCCATGCCAAGTAGTCGTCGGAATCGGTGCATCCGAGGCTCAATGGAATCCACTTTTCCTGGGTAGCCGCCTCGGTACAGTACGTGTTCCTCTGACCGATTCACCACTCCGACTGTTTTACTGAGCCCGTTGTGCCGAACCGCGCCAGTGTGCGTCTTCCTGCACTCGCCTGCCTCCACCTTTTCCCGCTGCCCTACAGGTAGGGTATTCACCACAGGTTTTCTACTACACATATCCTAATGCATTGCCTACGTATGGACCAAGTGTATAAATTACAATTTTCACATCTTACAATGGTTTTAACATTAAGTACACTTCCTTTTGATTATCACATTATTTGAAATCTAACATAAATAATAATATTCATTTCAAAAGTTGCTCACAGTTTCTTTAACATCACGATACGAACCGAAAAAGAAGTTCAAAACATTGCTTACATTAATTTATCTAAATTCATAAAGAAAAAAATTATTATATGTACAGTTGTCGTTACAAGGGGACTTCCAATGACTTGTTAAGTCCACGCCACATCGATTTGCTGCGCTTCGCCGGGCTAAAAGGCGTCAGACTCGATATTAGAAGGTATCCCGCAACTTGTATCACTTCAGTGTATTTTGTTAGCGACCACATAGCATATGCCGGATAAACCATCTTCAGTTGTCATCTAAATTCCTTAACATAACAGGGAGATATCAGCCGTATATTTAGACGCCGTGAATGTAAGAGAAGAGAATGTTCAACTTATAATTTATTTTAATCAGTGTAATAGATAAATAATTGCATTTTTGTGCTTTCCATTGATAATAAAAATAATTACAAAGTTTGTGCTTAGTCACACAGTCCTCGCCTAGCGTAAACGTCTGGTGGACTATCGTCTTCCTTGTCTCCACAGTGGGACCTTTGATGCTTCGGAAATTTTCTGTCAGTCAAATTTCTTTTCTATCGGTATTTGTGCTGCGCATCTCTTGGGCCTCAGAAATACGCGTGACATCTATATAGTTCTGTTAGCTACGTTACATTCTCTTCGAACAATTGCATCGCTCACGCAACAACAAAGATAGACAATGTAAGAGACGAAAGTGTTCTGTACTGCTAACGCAGGAGCGGAGAGGAAGAGACCTTCCTGTCACGGTTTGCTAAAAGACCGACAGCCAAGCGGAATACGAACAAACAGAAGCGAATGCGATCCGAACCCGACCGAATACCGTAAAGTGGCTTCCGTAGTACAGACGTGCGTCTAGATGCGGCTCTTTTCAGCAGTCTGGGGAATAGGGACGGCAGTTGTCACCGGTGAGATATACGGTGTAGGAAAGTTGACGAGAGACTGCGGGAGGAAGTGTAATGGTATGATAAGCCCTCGGGGACGTAGAGGGGGAAGACAGGCGGGCAGAGGCGGCCACGGCTACTTTGAAATGCTAAGCAGAGGCTGCTCGTGTCAGCTGTCAGCCCGTGTCCCGGTGCGTGCAGTGGCCGCTGGGGGCGGGCTGCCCCCTCTGGGGACACCTGCTGCCCCCGCTGTCGGCCGCACGCAGCCGCGGTGTACACGGGCCGGGTGCGGCCAAAGTGGCGGCAGAGGTGCATGCGGAGTCACCGGCAACGGGCTCGCAGGGACCGTGTGAGGGAGTAGGCTCGCCTCAGCATTCCGTGCGTCTCAGACCTCGCGAGTGCGTAGGCACCCGCGTCCACGCAACACGGCCGTCCTCACTGACATGGAAGTGTGCTCTCTGCTTCGCTTCTATTTCGCGTAGTTGTAGCTAGGCTCAAGCCGACGGCACACGGACCGCGCCGTCGAACGTTAACATTGAGCGTGCCAAGTTCAACGTGCTGCTGAACGCTCAGGAACGATGCGACTTGTGCATACGGTACGTGGGACCCAACGTGGTATACGCGATCGCAACGCACTCCAGCGGCAGTTGTGGGATGTTTATAGTTCGTAAATCACACTGTTTACTCAACGGGCGCGCGTAAAACTCCCACGTTAGCTCTATTAAAACGCACATTTCCTTCATCGTCCACGAAAAGGAAAGTACCATGTCCAATCAATAAGGACACAGGCTTATAAAAGTTCCATTACAAACAGTGCGGTACAAATTTGAAATACTTCTCCGCATAAGATAAACATTATTTCATCATTCCCACATTTCACTAAAACCCCAGGGTCAGTCTTACTTGATCACTGTTCGCACCCACTAGCAGTATCATTGCAACATGTGAATTACAAAGCGTAAAAGGAGCAAAATATCTTTATACAAGTAGCGCAAGCTGTCCTGTAGATTAAGCCAATCGGACAAACTCACCCCTCAAAAAAAGGTGAACTTATATTTACATAACATCAAATATTGTAGTATATACTTATATTAAACTAATAATAAAGTATCACAACCTAATAAAAACGCGAATGTTAGGAAAAAATTTTTGGAAGTGTTATGACGTGAACCACCGCACCATCAAACACTCTTTATTGGCCAGAGACGCTACTCACTACGCTAAACCAACAACACCCGTACGCTTGATCATATTATCTTAGCCATTCGTAAAAACGTTAATCGTAGGTGATTATGTTACTAATTGAAATTTAATAATAACAAATTGTACCAAGAACAATGCGTTTTGGGTGGACGTTCAGTGTGTCGCTGCCTTCAAATAGCCTACTCACATAATACGCAACTTACAATAGTTCTTTGGCTTCGAATATGATGTTTCTCATTAATTTATTGGATCGAATCACAGAACTAACAACGGGTTTTCCAGTGATTCTCAATTTGCTGGTGCTCAGAAACGGCATATATACGTATAGGCTTGAAATGAATGCCAATATGGCGCCTCACGACTCTGTAGTGAAGGGAGACGGCGTGCGTGTGACGTAGGTGGCGTTGTTCCATCTCATTGGTCTACGCTCAGACTTACGCTCAGAATATCTGACATCCCAGATATTGCTCTGCGCGTTCGGAAAGACTACCGATCGTGCTATTCCACGCTATGACGTCAGAAACTCGGCTCGCTCAACGCTCAACGTTCGGTTGTACGGTCCGTGTGCCAACGGCTTTAGCAAGTGCCGCTCCAGTACGATGTGTTTTTTGAAACTCGACTTTGAGTATTATTCTACAGAGTGCTTCTGTTTTATCGTATGCTTGTGATGTTCATATTAGATCTTGCTCTACCGACAATTTACTGGTCTACTTACTTTTTACTAAGGGATAATTTTGGCCTGTGCTAACGGGTAACTGAGTAACAAAATTAAAGGATCATTTTTCTGAAACCCCCTTTAATTGTCTGCCGTTGTGATGCATAACTTTGAAATTTGGCTCAAATGCGCCTACAACCTTCCTCTGCGAGGATTCAAAAGCGTGGCGCTCTGCGACTTTACCCTCCAGTTCTGCGACGCTTCAAACAGTAAGGTGTCAACATATCCAACAAAAGACCGAACCTCGGAAGTCCATGTGAGTTGTAAGGCTGGTTAATTATGTCATATTGACACCACATTTCACCAAAATACTCCCCAAAGCCACTGTGGACGTGGCACACGATGTCAAGGACTTACGCCTCTACGATGGTGGTCGGAACCGCTGGACTTACCGTTGAAATTACGCAGTTTCCTTATGGGTGACAGAGGAATAAATTTCAGACTCAACTGCCGTCCAGAAGCGACACGGAAACGCCACAGGGGGTGGCATAAATGGAGTCACTGAAACCAACTCTTTCCTTGGCGTGTTGGAAATGAAATGAGCGTTTGGCGTCATTGGATGGGAGGCCCCTTGCGGGGCAGGTCCGGTCGCCTTGGTGCAGGTCTTATTACAGTCGACGCCACATTGGGCGACCTGCGCACCGGATGGTGATGAAATGATGATTAAGACAACACAACACCCAGCTCCTGAGCGGAGAAAATCCCCGACCCAGCCGGGAATCGAACCCGGGCCCGTAAGACGGCAATCCGTCACGCTGACTACACAGCTATCGGGGCGGACTTTGGTGTGTTGATTCCCTCACACTTCGCTGTCGAAGACGACAGTTCGCAGTACGATGAACGACAGAACGACCTTCTTGATAAATTTGGCATTTCAGCCCTACTCTATGGACGTTGTGGGGCTGCAACCACACAGAACGTGACTGCGCTCTTTTGGAGTGTAGTGTGACAGCAATTTTTGCTTTACACTACCGGGCGGAACCAGTAGATGGTTTTCAGAACAATTCGGCGAAATTTGAAAGTGATCCTAAGCAGAAAGGTGATTTTATACTCTTTCGTCCCTCCTTTGTTGCGTCCTCCTATGACATCGGGAAGAGTTTGAAATCGACACATGTGTGAATAAAATGGTTAAGCGGCCCTCTGAAACACCGAATTCGGCAGCACCCTCGGTGACATCCATGCAGCTTTGTTGAGCGCGTTAAAAATGAACCTGTCAGTAGCTGTTACACCGGTTCAGCTTTGCGACCGCTTTTGCGCCTGAGGGTTAGGCAACCCCTTCGACACTCTTACGGGTGTTTGCCTAAGCTTAGGCGCTAAAGAAGCCGCAAAAGAAGGAAGGAAGGAAGGTTTGCTTTAACGTGCCGTCGACCTCGAGGTCATTAGAGATGGAGCATATGCTCGAGTGTGGCAAGGATGGGGAAGGAAACCGAGCATGCTGTCTCAGAGGAAATCACGGCATTTGACTGTAGTGATTTAGAAAACTGAAATCTGGACGGCTGGATGTGAGTTTGAACCGTCGTCCTCCCGAACGGGAGTCCAGTGTGCTAACAACTGCGCCACCTCGCTCGGTTCAGCCGCAATGCCGAATCAGTGTCGAAGTTCCCGATGGGTACAGTCTTCCATCCTCCCAGCCGAACTGATTTTCAGCACCTGCTGCGTATAACGTAAATTCGGTTACCTACATTTTCTGGGCCAGATTCATTTTGCCCACCCTGTGTATGGGAGCGTTGATTGCAAAATCCTATTGCAAATGCAGAAATCATGATACACGCCACTATATAGCCGCCATATTGTTTAACTTATACTGCCAGAGAAACAACACAGTACCTTTAAGGACAAGGTCATTTTTTGACAAACGAGGGAACAAGTATCTGGTAACGAATTTAGACCAAATGAAACATACAAGTCACAATAAAGCGTGCCCAAAGATTTGCATCAATGCATAATGAACTCTGTCATCAATGCAGGCGCATATTCTTTCATGCGAACTATCGTTAACTTGCAGAATGGCATCGCGCGATAGACTTTTCCAAGTACCTTGCACATTTTTGTGAAATCTGGATTTGGTTTTTGCAGACATTGGAGGAGGAGGAAGTTCTCATTTCAGTATGTCCAATACGTGATCAATTGGGGAGAAATCTGGTGATCTAGCTAGCTACGGCAAGATAACATGAGAAATGTGTTGAGGAAAGCATTATACGCTGATCAGCGAGAGCATTAGTGACCACCTACCTAATAGCCAGTAGGTCCATCTTTGGCACGGATAACAGCGGCGACGCGTCATGACATGGAAGAAATGAGACCTAGGTACATCGCTGAAGGTAGCTGGCACCACATCTGCACACACAATTCCCGTCACCTATATATGGTTTCACTATCGATCGGAGGATGGCATTCACGTATCGCACAGACGTCACGGCGCCTTCCATTACCACCAGCGGCGTACGTCGGTACCACATAATGCCACCCCAAAACAACAGGGAACCTCCACCTTGCTGCACTCGCTGGACAGTATGTCTAAGGCGTTCAGCCTGAACGGGTTGCCTCCAAACACGTCTCCGACCATTGTCTGGTTGAATGCAAATGCGACACTCATCAGTGAAGAGAACGTGATAACAATCCTGAGCGTTCCATTCGGCATGTTGTTGGGCCCATTTGTACCGCAGTGCGTGTCGTCGTGGTTGCAAAGATGGACGTCGCCATGGACGTCGGGAGAGAAGTTGCGCATTATGCAGCTTACTGCGCACAGTTTGGGTTGCAACACGACGTCCTGTCACTGCACGAAAAGCATTATTCAACATGGTGACGTTACCGTCAGGGTTCCCCCGAGCCATATTCCGTAGGCAGCGGTCATCCACTGTAGTAGTAATCCTGAGAGAGGCATGTCATCGACAGTTCTTGTCTCTCTATATTTCCTCCATGTCCGAACAACATCGCTTTGGTTCACTCCGAGATGCCTCGACACTTCCCTTGTTGAGAGCCCTTCCCGGCACAAAGTAACAATGCGGACGCGATCGAACCGCGGTACTGACCGTCTAGGCATGGTTGAACTACAGACAACACGAGCCGTGTACCTCCTCCCTGGTGGAATGAGTGGAACTGATCGGCTGTCGGACCCCCTCCGTATAATGGGCGCTGTTCATGCATGATTGTTTACATCTTTGGACGGTTTTACTGACATCTAAGAACAGTCAAATTGACTGTGTCTGTGATACAATATCCACAGTCAACGTCGATCTTCAGGAGTTCTGGAGAGTGATGATTCGTAATAACTAACACATTCTTCACACTACCACCCAGACGTCTCTACACCTGGAAGTCCCCAAGAGATTCAGACGAAAATATTACCCGGAATCAGACTGATTATGTCTTGATAAATCAAAGATAGAAACAGCTGTCTCTCAATGAAAACCGACATTAGCTCAGACCACGTTCCCCTAGTTGGTGTCTTTAAAATCAGAATGAAGAGAGTTCAAAAGAAGAAAGTCAAAATGTATTATATCCGCAAACTGAAAGAATCTTCCATAAGAGAAAATGCAGGAATCCATCTTAATAGTGAACTAAAGTCTCTGTCAGGTAACTTGTGCACCGAAGAAAAATTAAAAAGATAAACTCTATAGTGGAATCAGTTAAAGAAGAACATCTGAAATCCATTGTCACCAAAAAGAAGTCATGGATGACTGAAGAGATACTTAAAATGATGGACAGAAGGAAAAAAGTGAAAAGCAATCCTGATGAATACAAGAATATCAACAAGGAGATCACGAAACGGATGCGAGAAGCTAAGGAAAGAGAAATACAGGACCAGTGCAATGAAATAGAGGAATTACAATTGAAGCATGATAGTTTCAATATTCATAAAAAAAAGTCAGGGAAGTGACAGGAAATTACAGAAAAAGGGCAGGAAACAGGTTGGTGAATAATGAAGGAAAAATAACAGTTGGACAAGATGAGCTTAAAGAAACACGGAAAACATACATAGAACAACTCTTTTATGACAACCGGCCAGAACTTCCTCAAATATACTGCGAAACAGGACCCCGAATTCTGCTGGAAGAAGTACAAACTGCGATAAATGGAACGAAATATGGTAAATCACCTTGTCCCGACAATGTGAGTGCCAAAATTCTCAAGTTGCTCTGTGAGGATAATTTAAAATGGTTGACTGCAATATTCAGTGACATCTACGACTCTGGTAACATCCCACGGGAATGGCTTAAATCCGAATTTATAACATTGCCCAAAAAGTCCGGAGCTAAGACTTGTGGTGAATACAGGACCATCAGCCTTATGAGTCACCTGCTACAGATATTTCTGAGTTTCATTCACCAAAGACTTTACACGATGTCTGAAGAACAAATTTCCCCTACATAGTTTGGTTTCAGAAATGCATTTGGTACGCGCGAAGCATTATTTAGTATCCGGGTACTATTTCAAAGGTGCAGAGATGTGAATTGCGACATTTATGCCTCCTTTATTGATTATCAGAAGACTTTCGACAGGGTAAAACATCACAAGATTGTTGACATTTTAAGAAGCATTGGTTTGGATGATAAAGACCTACGTATAATTGTGAACCTATATTTCAACCAGTCGCCTTCTGTGAGGCTGGACAGAGAAAATACAGAAGACATAGAGATTCTAGGAGGTGTAAGGCAGGGTTGTACGTACATTATCCCCACTGATTTTCAACAACCAATCAGAACACATCCTTAAGGAAGCTCTTGATGAAGTAGAGATTGCAGTGCTCTTAAACGGAAAATATATCGACAACATCCGATATGCTGACGACACAGTAATATTTTCTGATAGTGAGGATAGTTGCCAGTATCTTATCGATAGACTTGCACAAAAAGCTCGAATTAGAAAAGCCAGGGCTGTCTTCAATAAGATGATTAAGCTTTTCAAGAATCATGGATCAGCAATGACGACGAAGATCAGACCTGCTACGTATTTTCCACCCTCTTCTGTGGTGTTGAAACATGGATTCTGACAGAATCGTTGGGTAAGCAGCTGGAGGCTTTTGAGATGTGGCTGTACAGGAGAATGTTAAGAATACCGAGGACAGCACATGTCACAAATGTCGAGGTTCTACGAAGAATGAAGAAAGAGAAAGAAGTACTGGCCACCGTGAAAGCAAGAAACATCCAGTATCTGGGACACATCATGCGGATCAACAACGGATACCATCCCCTCCAGACCATCCTGCAAGGAAAAATACCAGGGAAGAGAAGCGTTGGCCGAAGAAGAATATCCTGGCTTAAGAACATCAGGGCGTGGACCACTAAAACATCTACAGAGCTATTTAGAGCTGCAAGTGACAAGGAAACCACTGCCAAGATGGTTGCGAGCAACCGGAACGGATAGGAACAAGTACGGATGCTAACACACTGTAGCAGCTGATCTCAAAACAGATACAGCTATATACTGGTTATTTAGACGAGATTTACAGCCAGCAAGACACTGTTACGTCTATTAAAATTTGCAAGAAATGTTCAAATATATTCAGTGCGCTAACGCACTGCGTCAATTACTCTCAAACATATACTGGCTGTTCAAATAAAATTTTTGGACACAGAACGCAGTGACAGTTATTAACCAAAACAAGGACACAAACAAACGAAGAACCGCGGGAAGTCTCCGAACCTTGTAACCAGCTTTCAACTCGACAGTGAAACATACATAACTTAGTATATCACCCGCTATCCTGGGTTCGAAGCAGGTTGTGACAGGGTCCTGCCGCATCGACCCAATAGCACTTTTGCACTGTGACGGCCAACGCGACTTCCTCTCTGTCGCTTCTCACACCAGACAGACCCAATCGACAAAGTGTTGTACTTAAAAAAGGGCGTGTCCATCAGTTCGTCACTCGCCCACGCAACTGCTTCCACTGCCCGTCGCCAAACAACTAAAGCTCGCGCCACTCCCGGATCTTGTCACCGCGGCCCGTTTCATACTGGGCGCGGGCGAACCTCTCTGATGCGCGTCGGTACAAGCGACGTACTGACAGACATGCGTCAGTTGGCAACAATCTGGCTCCTGCGGATGCTCAGCGTTGAGATTCCACGGTGCCCGATTCCCTCAAACCTCCTGGCGGGGAAGGACCAGTGTACACATATACGCGCAGTGGTCAGAAAACAACAAAGGCCAGCGCACTTCATCGAGTATCGCATCCACCAGTCCACATGAGATATAAATGCGGTCTTACTGACTTGCCGATATCGAAGAAGTACTGCAGGACACAGAACCACGCAGGATACTGAACTGCAAGTGCGCGAATTGGACACTGTTCAAGGAAACGCATGATAGTCGTATTCCAGACACCTGTGAAGTTAACAACACGCAACAAATTGATGAGGGTTGTGGAGGCTCTTACTACTGCCATTCCACGTACAACACCAAGCAACACTCGATGGCCCTGCCCCAGGAAATCCTGGGAGTTATGTCAATCGGGAACCGCCTCAACAGATACTGGCAGTGTACCTAACGCCAGTTCTATAAACTACATGTCAACAGACTCCAGGGCATAATACGGGACAAAATATAAACATTTCGATGTGGAAGCTAGCCAGATACTTCGACAGGGAGAAACATTACGTTCCCACTCTAGAAGGACCAGACGGGCCAGCTTACTTCGGGACGGAGAAGGCAGAGCTTATGGCCACAACATTTGCAGCGTCTTTCATGCCGATTCCGGCTCCTTCATATCCAGTATTCACACTTGAAATGGACTAGGAGGTTGCACGACTTGTAGCCAAGCCCACGCGTGACGAAATTAGACGCACTAGTACAAATGAAATTACATGCGTTATCAACCATACCAATGCTAGGAAAGTCCCTGATGGCATTCAAAACTGTGTCCTCCAGGAGTTCAGGGATAGAGCCGTAGAATACCTTACACATATAATGAATGCCAGCCTAAAACACCAACACTTCCCTGACTTTTTGAAGGCGGCCAAGGTCATGATATTCAGGAAGCCAGGGAAAGACCACTCCCTCTCACAAATTGCCGACCCATCAGGCTCCTGTGCTCGCTCAGCAAGATTGTTGAGAAGGTAATATTAAAAAGCGTCACTAGGCACTGCATCGCCAATGACACAATAAGACCGAAGCAGTTCGACTTTAGGAATCACCACTCCTCCGCGTAGTCGAACATATAACACACGGCTACAACATGAACAAAGCCACAGGGGCCGTGTTCCTGGACATCGAAAAGGCTTTCGACCGTCTTTGGCACAACAGCCTTATACGCAAACTGAGCGAAGCTGGTTTCCCGGATGGACTCGTACGTCTCATACCCTCATATCTCACGAACAGATGTTTCAGCACTGACAAAACACGGTATCCAAGCCGGAGTACCCCAGGGAAGCATCCTAGGGCCCATCTTGTTCCACCTGTACATTAACGACTTCCCAGCAACACAAAACACGACGTTAGCCATCTACGCGGGTGACACAGCCATCCTTGCGCAAGATTGGAAACCGTCCCACATTAATTCACGAATACAGACGGCACTCAGAACTGCCGAGCCTTGGATGGAACGGTGGCGTATCAAATTAAATGCTGACAAGTGCGAAGCAGTTCTGTTCACTCGCAGACCGAAACTACTGAGCAAACATCAGCACAGTAGACAGATAACACTACATACACGCCCAATACGTCTCCGAGAGAAAGTCAGATACCTTGGTGTCTGGCTGGATCGGAAACTTACATGGGGGGACCACATCGAATACGTTGCCAACAGAACGCGCGCGAGCCTCAGAAAGCACACTGAATAGGAGGGTGTCGAGGTCCATATGCATGACACTGATTAGACCTCTGATGACGTACGCAGCTCCCGCCTGGGGATACGCAGTTCCTACACGACTGCGCCGCCTGCAGATCATACAGAACAAAGTGCTACGCATCATTAGCAAAGTTCCACGCTACACACGCACCGTGGATCTTCACAATGAATACCGCCTTGAAACCCTCAGGGAAGTATTCAAAAAACACACCACACGACTATACAGGAACTCGAGACACTCGAACAATCCTTTCATCCTTACTGTGAGAAAATATCATCACAACATTAGGTGGAAGCATAAGCGGCCAAAGACACTACTAGCTAGGGCGTAACCACCTATGGCGAGCTAACATACACCAACAAGCGACAAACGTTGGCAAGCCGTGCGTATCAGCAACGTTGACTGGATATACGAGCTGCTATTTAAGCCGACCAATAGGTAACAGCACGGAAACCGACGAGCTCGCCCACTGACGCACAAACATATCGCCAACATCACCCTACACTGTGCACCTGGTACATGACCTATCTGACACGACGATGAACCTGTTACAGGTATGTGCTGACGCTGACCGAGAGATCGAAACCGGCACCCAGCCGCAGCCGCCGAGTAACAGCACTGCACTACGTCAAAGGTATCGACATGCATGATACCCACCACTAACAAAGCCTACCCTTGCATTACCTGGGCCGGCCGCGGTGGCCGAGCGGTTCTAGGCGCTTCAGTGCGTCACCCCGCGACTGCTATGGTCGCAGGTTCGAATTCTGCCTCGGGCATGGATATGTGTGATGTCCTTAGGTTAGTTCGGTTTAGGTAGTTTTACGTTCTAGGGTACTGATGACCTCCTATGTTAAGTCCCATAGTACTCAGAGCCATTTGAAACATTTTTTGCACGACTACCCGACCAAACTATCGCAGAGGTTTTCTTCCCTTGGCTCTTGCCTTGTCACTTATTTTCCTCTGCCCTTCAAGCCGCTACCCTTCGTTCGACTTTCGACCCCATCTATCTCCAGATGATCGCGTATTAATGGTTAACCATAACCACACGTACGCAAACATCGCAGTACCCACATCCTGCGACACCTCACTCTAGTAAAAACTAACCCTTATGCAGAGATGGCAGTAGACCTTTTGAGATGGCCATCATGCCGGCGTGGGCATGGAGGGGCTCCAACTCTTGTAGAAATAAGTAAATAAATAAATAAATTGCCGAATCGCTAGTCTGAAACGTGAATCCCAGGTCTTCTGCGCCTCCTAGGTATCACGTACGGCTGGATCGCGAAGCAGCTCCGAGCATGTTGTAAAATACGGGTACTGATCTTTCTAGCCGTGTAAGCAGGTAATGTCCCCTCCAAAAATAAGATGTTTATGTAGACCTGGCAAGTGTCGGGCAATTTCCTTTGCATAAAATTTCGCCCTTTTCACACCGTCACCCAGAAGGTGCATAGACTTAAATGACACGCTTGAAGTAGATCGTAAATGCCATATCGCTGGAAGACGGGATATACGTTGTCTCGTCAACCAGGACGCCTTCGCGTACATACGCCTCCACTTCACGGCCTAGGTCATCGTCATGAGAGGCGTAGAAGTCGTATCTTGCTGTCCATGGTAACGCTGCTAAACGCACCTCCTGTGGCAGTACAATGTCTAGTTCCGTAGCCCACATCATTTAGGAGATGGATCTCGATGGGTGTGCGGACGATGTTGACATTTCAGTGCCGCAATACGATGCATGGAGCTGTGCGCCACATGGGTGGGGGCCTGCAGGTCGCTGGTGTGAAGATGGGTGAAAGGGGAGGGGGGGAGGGGTTTGGGCACCCGGCAGGCGCTACCGGAGTTTTTCAGACGGTGCACGATGCCTCCCCTGACGGCGGAGACAGCTATAGGAGATTTGCTGTTTCTTCAAATCCCCGCTCCACGCCAGCGGTGACTACGTCGCCGTGTAATCCACATATTCAACGCCTCGCGAAACAGCCACAGCGGTTGACAACGTCCCTCCTCCGGTATGGACTCCAGAGGCAGGAACATTCCACTCAATCCATTGGTGTGAGAGCCACAGAGGACCGCCGTTCCACAGACGCGCTGACACCTTTCATCCACGGTCTCAGATGCTGAAACGTTGGTTTGATCAGCAGGTAGCGTATCATATGGACAGGGAGAAGAAACTCGCTCCGACGTCGTACGGCGCCTCGTTTTGCATCGTTTAGGGGAGTTCTGTTTACGCAATCGTCCTTCCGTGCCTGAAGACGGGAGGGAACCGCGCCAGTCAGGCAGGAAGACCCGCCGCCAGGACAACCGGAGAATCCACCAAGGAGTCACGTCCCACATCTGCGTAGGCCATGGGTGCAGCCGGTGACATGGCTGAAGGCACACCTTGCTAACAACCGGCTCAGAGAAGATCACAGCACTAACCATGAGTTGTTCACGTGATTCCGAGAGCGGCCGGCGGCGACGTAAGTTCCGCCGCATATGTCATCGGATGTATCGTTACGATGAGGCAGGTACCAGTCCTGCAGTCGGACGTTGCCTTATCCGTCGCTGCATTCCATAACCAGAATAAGTACGCAGCTGTCCGTCGTACATGATTACGGCCCGACATCTGACGGGGTGGGTGCGGAAGTGGGACCAGAGTTCTGCCTTACGGCCACGTACCGGGTGGTTATAGTTAAACTCTCCCTATTTAACACGTTAGAACACGGAAACTAATTACCGTACGAGTACCAAATTTGTTAGCATTAATGTCCAACGTCTGGGGTGCATGATTTCCATGCGTCACAGCGCGACCGTCCAGATCCAACTCTGACCACCAGGTGTCGTGATCAGTCATCGTGATTCATAGTCTCACGCACCTGACCAGTCGCAGTGCACTTGTTGACGTGTCAACGTGAGCTCGGACGAAAGTAGTACGGCATTATTGGTGGAGCTCTATTATCAAAAGAACAGTAATGCTGCAACTGCACTTCGAGAATACCGCCGGCTGAAAGGATTACGAAAAATGGTTCAAATGGCTCTGAGCACTATGGGACTTAACATCTGAGGACATCAGTCCCCGTAGCAGTCGCGCGGTTCCAGACTGTAACGCCTAGAACCGCTCGGCCATCCAAGCCGGCTGTCATACCTGCCCTACAGGAGAGAGACACATAGAACTCAACAGTTTTCATGCAAGATGGGGCCCCACCGCACATCACTCGTGAACTTCATCTACTTCTCCGAAACACATTTGGAAACGATCGAATTACCAGCCGACCGTTTCCAAATGCTTGGCCGGCACGATCACGTGATCTCACTCCCTGTGCTCTCTGGTTGTGGGGCTGCCTGAAGGAGAGGGTTTACCAGGGCAACATTCACACATGTGCTGATCTTAAGCGCAGCATATCAAGAGAGGTAGCCATCATACAACGGGCGTGCAAAATGCAATCCTGCGCTTTCAGACTCTTATGGACACTGATGGGCGCCATATTGAGCCCCTTTTTGTAGCAGTAATGGTACCGGTATGCAATGGTATGATGTACCGTAGCAGCACATTAAAAGTGTTTCAATTGAATTGATTCTGCATTATTTCTCTTCCCCTTACCCTTTATATTGATTCTACCTAGTTTGGTACTAGTACGGTAGTCAGTTTCCGTATTATAACGTGTTAAATAGGGAAAGTTTAATTATAACCACCCGGTACAACGCCGTATGGTTAAAAAAAACCGCTATGACGTTTTCCACAGGTACCCTAAATGGCAGTCTGAACACGCGAATAATTCGAATGCCTAATCCCGCATGTTCGACTTTGAGGACTCCGAAATTACCGATAGCGTGACGGAAACGGAGTCCTTGTGTGGTCGCCTTTAAAACGCGCTCGCGCGCACCGTTGTTGAACATTTGAACGTAAACGGTGTTACTGAGAATCGAGAGACGGACGCCCAGAAGTTCCGATGGCGGGGTATTCCTACTCACTGAGGAAATGTTCCACATCTAAGGCTTTCGGTCGTGCATACTCCGGACAGATATGTAATGTCGAATTTCTGAACTTATTTGTCACAATCTCAGTGCACGAAGCTCGCGCGCAGGCTAAGTCGCAATGTAAACAAAAGCGAGATCACACGTTCCGCGCCGGTCGGGGTGGCCGAGCGGTTCTAGGCGCTACAGTCTGGGGTACCGCTACGGTCACAGGTTCGAATCCTGCCTCGGGCATGGATGTGTGTGATGTCCTTGGGTTAGTTAGGTTTAAGTAGTTCTAAGTTCTAGGGGACTGATGACCTCTTCAAGTTAAGTCCCATAGTGCTCAGAGCCATTTGAACCATTTGAACCACACGTTGCGCAGGCGGAAGTACTGCACATCTTGTCCGGGCGGCCGCTGAAGCCAGACTGAACCACAGATGCACAGTTCGCTGCACAGAGCAGGTTTACCTCTGGAGTGAGTACGGCGTACTTCACATGTTGCCAACATCAAAGTGGGACAGTCTAGTGCCTCTTTGCTTACAATTTACGTTGAAACTGAAACTTTAATGTTATGTGCATTTATCGTGGTTTTATACAATTATTTAGAAGTAACGGCAAAGGTGAATAATTTATTCTGATACAGACGTAAATCAAAATAAGTGAAAGGACGAAAAGTTACTTTTCGCAGATAACTACCACTAAATTACGTGACTTTGGAGGCAATACACACATATCTATACTCCACGGTTTGGGTTTGCTTCAGGTAGCCTTGTAATAATGTCGTTGCTGTTTAAATTCTGTTTCCCGATATTGTCTAAAATACTTTTGACTCTGTCCGCCTGTATTACTTCCCCCAACTTAGGTCCATATCTCGCTTAATGACTGCATCGGCAAATGTAGATGCATTCTGGCGCCTGCGAACGGAAGATAAATGGAGGACCATCAACCGCACGCTGGTACAGTATCTCGGGGAGTATAGACGCAGATCTCCCCATATTTCAAGAGTTTTGATTCAAAATAGACTTGCCCATCACATCTCCCACATTACATCTGAAGCTATAATGAATGGAGAAGAAGCAATTGTTTTTAACACGTGAATATTTTCATCACGTTACAGTATTGGACGTGTTCTTCTAAACACAACCGACACAATGTACCGTGAATATGTGACGTAAAAGTCTCACTGAGAGCAGCTGTGGAACGTTTGATATGTGATGATCTGAAATAGGCCGACCTTTATAGCAAGACAAGGGTAAAAAATCCTCTGCGTCATTTTCTAGCAGAAACACAA
The DNA here is from genome assembly GCF_023898315.1 of Schistocerca nitens. Taxonomy (NCBI): domain Eukaryota; kingdom Metazoa; phylum Arthropoda; class Insecta; order Orthoptera; family Acrididae; genus Schistocerca; species Schistocerca nitens. The sequence continues at coordinate 6,150,424 of NC_064614.1, forward strand.
ATCGTACACTTTCTGTAAGGTTATTCTTCCGAGGATATCTTTTGCGTTGTTCAGTTTGTAACGGGACATCCTACCGTAGCATTAATTTTGCTCAGCAGTAGTTGTCGATACCAGTGTTGTTTTTCGAATTTTGAACAGGTCAGTATTATCGCAGGTGCTTTCCTGAAAACTTTCATATAATTTTATACACAGTATGTTATATTTCAAGCTAATGTTTATGAAAAGGTATTACTTTTAAAATATTTTAGTTTCGATGTTATAATCGATAAGCACTAGTTCTGAATGTACAGTTAAATTATTATTCTTGTTTTGAACATTTCAAATTACGAATTATTTGCACACTTACAATTTCTATTATTAATTACGAAATCCTGTACTGTTAACTATGTTTGTTTCTGGATTAATTTATGAAATAATAATCGAAATTAATAATAAAACTAGTAGGAATTTATTTGTTAAGAAAAATTGAAAGCATTTTGGAATATTGTCATTTCCGCAGGGTGTGAGAGTCCTAAGCTTGCCTCTGGTCTGATGGGGCGTATTTTTGTATAATAGGTGGGAACAATGTAATTTCAGTTTTGTTAATGTGAAAAATCAAAATACTATATGATATACTAAAATGTGAGAAAATCAGTGGAAAATATATTTACGTAAAAAATTCCGCAACAACACTCTCCCAGTTTATTTAGTCCAAACCAACCGTGAAGACCTGATGTCAGGTTTTCAGCTTCAAGAATCAGACCTCTACACAAAAAGATCCGGAGCCATCTCAACATGACAAGCTAAGTAAACTTGAAAGTATATTTGTAATCTTCGCTCCTCTCAAATCTTCATAAAAGACCTTGCTTATTAATTACTTGGACTGGGCATTGTTTAATGTGGACAATAGATGGGAGAAGGAAGGAGGGGAGAGATTACAAGTTGACAGCCTTAGTTGAAGAAGAATCATTAGTCACATTTGGATGACAAACAATGTTTCCAATCTACGACGAAATTTTTGTGCTTACGAACTTTTGGCGAGAGTGAGAATACAGTTTCCCCGAATGCCAAACTCGCAACACAAGGTCCGTGTCATTGGCACTCCACTGAAGAGCCGCTATTACATTTCCTTCGGGCTCCTCTCCCTCATTTTTCCTGAAAGTTCCCGGCTTTAGACGCGAAAGGTCGCAGCTTTTTAATTGATTCCGTAAATTCGCCGAACACAGATGAATCCATTTCATTGTCCGTTCTCTTACGTGGTAACATGCCATTTAAACGCAGGGTTGTCGCAGCTTAGCAAACTGTGTAATTTATCATTCGAAATAATATCCATCTCTTGTTTGCAAGCAAACCTTTTCGCTGTAACACAAGTTACAGCACTACCACAGTATTTTTTATGAGATATAACCCCCCCTCCCCCCCCTCTCGAAAAGATTAAAAGCATGCCATTTTATTAGCTCAGATGATTCGAAAATTCTAGGATATCTGTGTTTTTAGTTGAAACCATGCATCATAGTGTCATCTGGAACATATAAAATTGCAGGTATTCTTGGAAACTGCGCTGAATGAAATGGTCTCAGACGTATACACGAATTTCCCACCTTCCTTCAATCGTGCCAGTTGGTGCTGCGGACAAAATCCAGGCGACATCTTTGTAAGTGGTCTCACGCACGCCTGACGAGGGAGGACGTGTTGGTGCCAATGTTGGACTCATAAAAAGTACTTTTCATGAATACTGTCGAAACAGTTGAAAAATCAGAGACTCTCTTCTCGTCTGAACTGTTTATTGTCCGCATTTCATTTCCATGTAAGGCTACACTCCAGAAAATACACTCGGAAAAGACTTTCTCACACTTCAGTATATATTCGATATTTTCAGAAACGTTTTGTTGTTAATGCCAGTGTAAATTTTACATAAAAAGATAAAAAAATAATCTGTTCCCCTCAGGACTCCCTGTTTTAATTTGGTTACACTCGTCGCTATGATGACAAAAGAGGATCAAGGTTTCAAAATATATTATTTCTAACATTACTTTTTAATGCTGAAATTGTGGTCTTGTTCTTTACAAAAAAAATTTTTAAAGAATATTTCGCTATCTTATTTCAACAAATGAATGACACAAATGAATTACAGACATTGGCTGCAAGCGAGCATTGATTGAAATCATTGGGGAAGCTTGAAAATTTTATGCCGGACCTGAATTCGAACCCAGGTCTCCCTTACTAGGGAGACATCCTGATCACTAAGCCACTCAGATACAGAAGTCATTGCAACTGCGCGGACTATCCCAGCACACCTCCCATCCTACCCAAATTCTCAGCTGATCCACACACTACTAATGTAGTGCCCATTGCCATTTTCCTCATTACTCGCGGCATTCCACCTGTAACAGTTCGAGCATGGTGAGCATCCGCTTCCATTAACATAATTTTGGTTTATCAGTTGTAATAATTACAACAATTCAGTGAATCAAAAGGGGGGGGGGGATTTTTTTAGGCTGGAGTCAGATTATAAACAGAATTGACAGAGTAGTACGAGACCATAATACATGCAAGAGTTTCCAGAAAAGTTAATTTCTTTCATCGTAACATTAGAGGGTTGGAAAACAAAACAGATGAACTTATTGTACGTCTAGAAGGTGCGGAAAATTCTGAAGGGACAGACAGCCTGTGCCCCTCTGAACGCCGTGAAACCACAGGGAACGAGGAGTTAATATCAGGCAGTAAAGACTACCTCATTTTCGTGATAGAGTCAACATGGAAAAAGGAGGCGTTGCAACATATGTCAAAGTTGGTGACAACATCAAAAATATTGAAAGACATAGATTTGATGTTGATCAGAACCTAGAAGCATGTGCTTGTGAATTGTTGCTGCAAAATACTTCTCTAATAATTGTAACAGACTACAGATCTCATCTGGGAAATTTTAAGCTATTTATGAGAAATCTAGATGCATTGTTGAACTACTTGTGAGACAGGAAGAAACAGTTAATTGTTTGTGGAGATTTCAAGGTATATATCTTAAAAGATACGGACAGTAGAAGTAAACTAGAATTATTATTTGAGTATTCCTATCTAATTTCAGAAGTCGTTTTTCCAGCTCATGTGCAATAAAATTGTAGGACAATGATTGATAACATTTTTATAGACAGTGCTAAGGGTGAAACAATTAATATGTACCCAATTGATAATGGACTATCTGATCACGATGCGCAGTGAGTGGATTCGATTTGAATAGATTAGATTCAGTTTTCGTTCCGTCGACCAGAAAATGAGATGTTTCTCGTGGGTGTGGAACATGGTAGGACGTACAACATAGAATACATAGAGCAACTGAATATATTACTGTCTTCCCTGATCATTTGTCAGAAGATAGTCAAAATATGTGAATACATTACAGTAAACTGGCACTGCTGATATTTACAGAATTAATACACTGTCAGAATGAAATGTACTTATCACCTTTAATAAATTTATCATGCACAAAATACCTTATCTTGACTGCTATGACCACGTGCTGTTAAAACTGAAATGTAAGATATATTTTTCCTTATGTTGATCTAACAGGCCCTGTTAAAGATATTCACCTATAGAGTAGAAGGAGTTTCCAACAAAAAAGTCTTTCAAACTTTTTTAAAACTATGCTTTTGTTGTAATCCCAGAAATTTAACACTGTCCACCTCTTCTATCTGCACGTCTTCATCTTTACACACATGCCGGAAAGAAATCTCTTACAGGTTCTGAACTGCATATAGTGGGTCTTTTCAAAGTTTAATGATTCTGAATTACCTTCAAACCATTTATTAATGTCAGTAAAAATTTTCTTAGCAGCCATATGTCAACCTGTACGAGACCTATTATTTATCGTAATGCTTGTATCACCTGCAAATGTAACTACCGATAAGAGATTGATTATACAAATAACTTAAGGTAGAACTCAACACACATGAACACGCTTTGATTAACTTCATTAATATGTTATCATAAACACTGGACTACTTTTATTTTAAGAGTTTTATGATGGGTGTTACTTCTTTGGTAGAAGTGAGTGTCATTTCCATTTTACTAGTCAGTTATAGAGACTGGTCTCAGATATTCCATTGCACTCTTTACTGAACCGGGTAACAGCAAGCTGTCCGTAAAAGAAACGAAGTTCTTGTTCCAGACGATTGCGACACTTCATGCACTTCTTGCCAATCTCTCATTTATTTTTAGAGCTATCTGTTCCTCTTCCTTCGTATTCATATACGATTTCTCATCTAGGATCAGCAAAACAATCAGACTGTGCACTGGCGATGTAGTTGTCTACAGGAGAAAATCTTCGTGGGATGAACTGTAGGAAGCGCAGAAACATGCCTACAGAATTAACATTTCCTGAAACGAATGGTAGTCCTATTTAAATGTGGATAACTGCAAGATAATGAATATGACAAAGAACCCGATAGTGTATGATTACAAGACCAATGGTCAGCTTGTGGAGCACGGCACACTGTTTAAATATTTTGGATTGATACAGACCTGCGATATGAAACGGGACGAACATGTAACATCTGTACTAGAGAAGGTGAAAGGAAGTTGTAAATTTGTTGTAACGTCCTGAAAAAAGCCGTATATATGTGAAGGAAGTACCATAAAAGACTCCAGTGTAACCAATTTTGCAGTACCGGTACTGCTGTAGTTCTTGTTATCTTTATAGAGTAGTCGTGACACCATACAACGAATTCTGAGACTCGTTGACGAGACCTGAACCATTATGTATTTGTCGCGATGGGGCTACGACAATAAGACACGACAGATTATGACGCCAACAGAGATATGTGTATTCGCTCAATACGAGGAGCGAATTGGGCAAAATATCGCTAATTTGATACGAAGTGGGCATCGCCACGCACTGATCAGACACAGTATTTCAAACCTTTACGTAAGGATATTTTACTACTCCTGTGCTGTCTTTTCCAATGTTATTAGCTTACCTGTAAGAATGCAGTCGTGGAGCTGAGCGGGTTTCAGAACAGTAGGGGCATTGTTCTCTGTACGTAAACAAGTCAGCCACTTGGCCTAGCCTATTTTAATGACCCTAATAAATATAAACCGCACACTTGGCTGTGACCTTATATTTAAACAAAATGGCCGTCCGATGCTTTTAGCCTAATTCAAACACCACTGCTTGTATTTATCCGTGTCCGATTTATGACCAAATGCTTGTAACATATTCGTTTAGTAAATTTAAATACTTTTATCTTATTGGGATGTATTTTATTTGCTCCAGGTGCGTTTTGCCTTTTACATTACGGCATATTCAGCTGATTTAATCTCGAATGAAACAATTTTGTTTTTATATCCGATTTTTAGCTTATAAAACAGTTAATGTTCTAATTTTTACATAAATAACTTACTATTTAGAGTTATTAGTTCTTCCGACTGAAATGTGCATTTCCTCTTAGAGATCGCACTTTCGCTTTGCTTACGAAACATAAACACAGTTTTTAGGTTATGATCCTTTTATTCCATAGATTCCATGTTTTGCAGGCTGTTATGCTGCTAGTCTGGCATTAGCTCCAGGGTTTCTAACGAGCACTGTTACTTTTATTCTTAACTGTGTGTTCACTAGGTGCCTCTCTTATTTTATTTTTTTACGTAAGTGTTGCTGACCTAACGAAGTAAATGATGAAACCTAACGACTGTGTATTTCTTTTCTTCTCTTTCTTCCTCTCCCTCTCCCTCTCTCTCTCTGTATGTGTGTGTCCTTTGCTCATTCTTCCTCTTGCTCTCTCTCTCTCTCTATCTCTCTCTCTCTCTCTCTCTCTCTCTGTGGTGTGTGTGTGCGTGTGTGTGTGTATAGTTGTGGAAGGTTTCTTATTTTAGAATTAAGGGAGGATGGGATATGTATAGTCAGGTAGAGGTGAGTGTAAAGTTGAATATGGATGTAATTGATTTCCGAGGGTGGTTGACTGTCTTAGGTGTTCAGATTACTGGACTCTTGGTTTAAAGGTTATTCGAAGAGGGTCATGGAAGAGTGACGGCGATCATCTGTTGGAGAGTTATTTTACTGTTTTCTCAGTGTAAATAACGATTTGTCTCATTGTTTATTCTAATTATTTTCATGTGTTCTTCACTAGAGGTTAGCTTGTCATTATGTTCTCTGAGATGTTCTGGAAACGTGCAAAATTTTGTTACATACTTACAGGTTCCCATGTTTTCTTTGCATCGGACGTCGAAGATTCTGCCTTTCTGCTGCACACATTTGCCATCTTTACATTTATAATGTAAGGTGATATTTACCTCTGGTCAGTTACGGAGGGTATTTTTTGGATAGAACTATTTGCTGTGTATGTTATGTTTAAGCTATGTGTTTTGAAAATGATGATTTTATGTGTGGGCTTGTATTTGTACATCATTGTGTACCATCTTTCGTCTTCTCTCAAATTTTCTTGATCACTCTGTGTAGTTGTTAAGGTATTGAGTGATGGTGTTTGTGTTTTGTTCTACTGTGTTATTGTTAGTGGCTTTATGTTTAATGTTGCTGTTTTCCTTTCAATATTATTGTTTAGTTTTGCGCGTATGTTACTAGTGAATCCATTTTTGTAGCTATCTACATTACTATCTCAAGTTCTTTTTGACAGTTTTCTTTCTTGAGAGAGACTGTGTTGATTACGCAGAGAGTGTGTTGGAGTGCTACTTGTTTTTGTGAATGTGGATGATTGTGTCCTTTGCTGTGCGTTTAAGCTAAATTTCAGATATGTACTTGTTTTATTTTTTGCGTGTTACATCTCAAAAGGTAATTTTGTTCTCTTTCAATCGTGAATTTTATTTTTTATGCGCCTTGTTGATATCAGTTTATGCCTTTTCAATTTTTGTTTTAGATTCGCCTGCTAAGTAGAGGACGTCTTCCATGTATCTCAATCAGTATAATACGTTGTATTTTTTGCACCTATTTTTGTTAAAATTATCTGTTCAATACGGTTTACAAAAATTTTTGCTAATTTTGCTGAACCTGGGGATCCTATTGGTAATTCATCCTCTTGTGAGTAAAATTCATTACTGAACTGGAAGCAGTTTTCTTCTGTCATAAAGCTTCCTAATATGAGTGAGTATTTCATTGATCTGTTGATCAGGAAGGTGACTTTGTTTTCATTTTGTTATCTATAATATCTCTTTCTATTACCAGTGTATTGGAATACAAGCTCTGTATATCAAATGAGAAGTGTGTTGCTGTACCTGGAATATTTGTGTCTTTTATTGTTGTATGAGCTACATAGTCTTTTTAATGATTCTTGTATTTTGAAGTTTTCAGGCATTAATTTTAACAAATGTCCTGCAAGCTTGTAAGCTGGGGCTTTTCTGAACTCTGCTATTGGTCTCAATGATCATTTAACTAGCAGATTTTTGGTTAGTTTCAGATTACATGTGCAGTCGGATTATTCTGTATCAGCTTTCTTTCTTCTGTGTTATCCTGTATGGTGTCTAGTTTTTCATAATGTTTCTTACTTTTGTGTGGACTCTATTTGTTGGGTCTGACTTTAATTTTGTAATGTTGTTTTGTGACATGCATTCATATGTTTTATAAATTTATTGCCATTTATCCATAAGTACTACTGTATTCCCCTTGTATGCTTTCGAAAGAATAGCATTCTCATTATGAAATTTTTCCTCCGTTTTTTGAGTGTTGCGGGTTCTGTGTTTGTGTTGTTTTCGTCCTGTTATATTTTCATGTTGATTATTGTATTATAGATTTCTTTATCTACTAGTTTTCTAGTTAATCCAACGTTGGCATGCTGTTTTCTATCTTTCCTTGTCAATACATTCTCTGCTTCCTCATTAGCTTTTCTATGTAATCCTCCTCCATTCCTGAAGTTGCGTTGTATTTGAATCATTTCTTCGACAGGTGTCTTTCTTTATGGTTTATCTGTGTGTCTGAAACGTTTACTGACCTTGGGCACAATTTTTGTGTGTTTTTGTTGGCTGTGTTTAGAACTATTGGGTTGTGCTTGAGGTTTTTTGAGTTTATTATTCTTTCTTCCATCAACTGTTCCGATTCTTTTTACAGAATTTTTTTTGCTACTCTCAACATTGTTGAATATATGGGCGAAAACGTCCATATTATTAATGGTGTTAGCAAGCTGCAAACCTGTCTTGTATAGCTCGTAATTTAACCCTTTTTTGTACAGGAAAGGGATTTAATTTCGAATTTTAATCACATTTCCTGAGAAACTTGCATTGTTTATTAAGCAGTGGGTGAACTAATCTTTAAATTGATATACTTGCGTATTGGGTTGAACTTCATGTGTCGTATCGTTTCATTAATTTAGGGGTCAAGTCTTCTGAGTTTCTGGTAGAGGCATTCAGGAAATGTCTTGCGTGTTTAATGTAATAAATTTGTTTTCATGGCCATTAGTCACAGCAAATACGTAAATACAGGGTGTTTATAAATGAATATCGGGGTTTGAACGCTTTATAATATTTATTACATTAAACTTACCTTTATAAATGCTATGTTAAATGAAAGAGCAACTGAAACAGTTGTGTCAACAACCAGTGCGCTTGCGCAGCGCACAATGTTTCCTCCGCAATCCGCGATTGGTTGAACTTCACTGTACCCAAGTGCTTTATAGGCCGCAAGGGGCCCAAAGACAGGGCTTGCTTTGCATGGCCTCCATGTTCACCCGACCAAACGCCATGCGATTTTCCCTTTGGGGCTTCATCAAGGATCGTGTGTACGTGCCTCCGCTAGCAGCAGACCTCCCTGAATTAAGCAACCGGATTGAAGCAGCTGTTGCTACAATCACTGAAAACACATCAATGTTTGGGAAGAACTCGGCTATAGACTTGATGTGTGCTGTGTGACGAATGGCGCTCACATTGAATATTTATAAGGTTCTTGGTAAAACTGTTTGAGTTGCTCTTTCATTTAACATATCATTTATAACTGTAAGTTTAATATAATAAATATTATAAATTGTTAAAAGCCTGATATTCTTTTATAAACACCCTACGTTTTAAAGGCCTTTATCTTGCACCTTCAAGAAATAATTAAAATAAGCAATAAAAGGCACCATCTGACTAGCAATAAAATTATCACACACAAAAACCAAACCAGAAAAAAAACACCATAGAATAATCAAGTATATTCACAAAACAACATGGTATTTACATTAGTAAATAAAATACTAGAACACTAACATATAATGATAAGAATAATGACACACAATCTCTTTTCCTCACACTTACATGACCCCCTCCAAATAAGCTATAAGCCTAAAATGCAGTGATCTGTATGCCTATAGCTTTCACCCACTCTCTGGCCACTATTAAGTCCGAATTCAACGTACTACTACACACTCCCTGACTAACACAAACACAGATAGACAGAAAAGAGAAACAATCAGTCCTTAGATTTTATCATATACTTTGTTAGGTTGGCAACACTTCCGTAAACAAATAAAATAAAGGAGACAAATGAAGTGAAAACACGGACTAGGAAAGCACAGCAGCCGTTAGAAAATCTGCAGCTAGTGCCAGACTAGTAGCAGTGTTCTATAGCAATTTCCTTACAAAATATGAAAACCACGAAACAAGAAACAATAAATATCGTATACCTAAAATGTATCTATGTTTCATAAGTAAAGTGAGAGTGCGACCTCTGATGGGAGGAAACGCAGATTTCATCCGGAAAAACTAAAAATTGTAAGTAGTAACTTATGTATGTAAAAATTAGAACGTGAAGTGTTTCTTGTCTGCAAACATTGCATATAAAATAAAACCGTATCACTCCAGATTTAGTTCTCTGAAGATACCTAAAGATAAAAAGGATATAAAACACATTAGAGCAAGATATGAAGACATTTAAATTTATAAAACGAATATTTATGTATTTTCTGCGAATGACTCCACACAACCAATTTGCTTTTCATTTCATCTTAATTACTATGATTTACGACCCAAAATCACCTTCTCCTTCCCACACTCTTGAAGTGCGATCCTGTTGGTCTCCATCAAACAAAGCCATATAGTAATCACACTCAAGTCCAAATTCGAAAGTAGTATCATCAGTGAAATACAACACTTAGTAGCTATCCTGTGATGACAGAAGACTATACTAGGCAACTATTGCAATAAATACATATATTTCCTAACGAATTCAGAGCTGTATGCCCAGGTCTGCAATCCAGTCAGGAGTTTCTGCAGTCACATTGTTAAGATGATCCACTGTCCCTTTGAATTCTCTAAAGGAACTCCCTAATGTTATTTCACGTACCGTTTGCTGCTCTTCGCCACAGTCACATTCACGGGAGAACTTCCATTTCAATTGTTGGAGCTATGCTTCGCGTCTGCTCCGGTCAGTTGTGATCCGATACAGTACGCACCAGTGTCGTCGAGGAAGATTAAAACCTTCTGGTTCTAACAAGAAATGAATATAAGCCTTTGAAATGTGGTGCTTCAGAAGAATGCTGATGATTATATGGGTAGATTGCGTAACTAATGAGGAAGTACTGAAGTGAAATGGTAAAAAAATTAAATTAATTGCACAACTTGACTGAATGAACGGATCACTTAATAGGAGACGTCCTGAGGGAAAGAAGGAATTGGCAGTTTGTAGTGGAAGGATGTTTGGAGGGGTCGGGGGTTAGAAATGTATGCATGTCGTTGTAGCTATGCAGAAATGAAAAGGTTTGCACAGGTTAGAGTAGCATGGAGAACTCCATGAAACCTCAACATGCCACCTACTTATATCCCAAATATGGATCGCCAATAGTTGTTCCACCGATTTCGATTCTACCTGCATCAATTGCTGTCTCATCTTAAATTGCAGGCACCTTGCGACGTTCCTGAGAGAGTTTTGATTAGTTGGTGATGCTTCTAAGAAGTTTGATCCTGTGTTGATTGTTCCAGGCATCTTGCAGGTCGGAATGACTGTCCTGCAGGCTGGCTGCTGTACGTTACGTCGTAGTTCTAGACCTCAGTCGCTGGAGAACTGATAACGAAATTTCTGAATGAATTAGCAACCCTGAGTTGTGTTATACTCTCGTCCACACGTTCAGTAGTGACTGTATTCTTCTTATGGATGATGGTGAAATATTATTGGGAGCCGGTAGCCAATGTGTGTTTGTGGAATACATACATCCTTTGATGAGAAATATTGCTAGGGTGAGCTGTGTGTCAATTATTTTAGTTTTGCAGGCGTTTAGCCAGTTAGCAGAATTCTGCAACTGAGTATGAAAGAACTAGAGATGAAGATCTGAGGACTGTTGCATTGGCAAGCGGTTCTTGTTCATTTCTAGATTATATTGTTCCAAGTTTTCATTTCAGTTGTCATAGTCTGAAGATGACTATTGTACGTCAAAGACCTGTCTACAGTCACATCTAGGTATTTTGGAGTGTTGTAGTATGGGAGAATCTGATCTCAAAATGTGATGTTATTCTTGTAATTCACTTGTTTGTTTCGTGAGTGCAAAGTTGATATAACAGTCTGTAATGGATTCGATTGGAGAGATTTGTGTCTGGCTGAAAACTTAAACCTCTTCAGATACAATGTTAGTGTTGCTTCATCTTCCCTACAGTTTTGGTTCTTGCCAATGAAAGCAATATCGTCAGCATAAATAAATTTACTACAAGGTAATATGAATACAAATTAAGAAGGAGTGTAGCTAAAACAGAACCTTCTCCGATATCGTCATTCATTCTGTGAACCCAACTTTTACAGTTCTCTGAGAACACCTGGAAGTATCCTGTTGTCCAGCTCGTTGCCAGTTAGAGTGGTTATGTTATGACACTGATGAATTTCAGTAGGAGTCTGTCACGCCAGACGATATCACGGGATCCTCTTAGATCTAAGAAGAAACCAGTGTTTGACTTACGCGTCTCAAAGCCTTTATCGATTCTTTTTCTTTGAGTCATCAGTTTTCTGACTGGTCTGACGCGGCCTGCCATGAATTCCTCTCCTGTGCTAACCTCTTCATCTCTGAGTCGCACTTGCAACCCAAGTCCTCAACTATTTGCTGGATGTATTCCAGTCTCTGCCTCCCTCTACAGTTTTTACCCTCTACAGCTCCCTCTGGTACCATGAAGGTTATTCCGTGATGCCTTAACAGTCGGCCTACCATCCTGTGCCTTCTTCTTGTAAGTGTTTTCCATATGTTCCTTCATTCGCCTATCCTCCTAGGAACCTCCCAATTCCTTACGTTCTGGGCACGGCCGACTTCCTTCCCCATCCTTCCCTAATCCGATGAGACCGATGACCACGTTGTCTGGTCTCCTTCCCCAAACAACCAACCAACCAACCTTACGTTCTCGGTCCACTTAACTTTCATGATTCTTTTGTAGCACCACATCTCCAATCCTTCGATTCTCTTCTCTGCAGTCCATGTTTCACTACCATACAACGCTTTGTTCCACAAGTACTGTCTCAGAACCTTATTCCTTAAATTTATGCCTACGTTTGATACTAGTAGACTTCTCTAGGCCAGGAACGCCCGTTTGGCCAGAGCTAGTCTGCTTTTTATGTCCTTCGTGCTCGGACCATCATCCGTTAATTTGCTGATGATAAATTTATAGTTCTTCTTATTTCTGCTGCTTCTCATTACTTTCGACTTTTTTCGATTTACTCTCAATCCATTATCTGTACTCATTAGACGGTTCATTGCATTCATCAGATCGTGTAATTCCCTTTCACTCAGAATAGCAATAGCACCAGCGAATCTTATCACTGATATCCTTTCAACGTGCATTTTAATTCCTCTGTTGAACCTTTCTTTTATTTCCATCACTGATTCTTCGATGCAGAGATTGAACAGTAAGCGCGAAAGACTGCATCCCTATCTACATCCTTTTTGAACCGAGCACTTCGTTATTGGTCTGCCACTCGTACTGTTCTCTCTAGGTTCTTGTACATATCGTATATTACTCGTCTTTCACTATAGCTTAGCCCCATTTTTCTCAGAATTTCGAACAACTTGCAGCATTTCACATTATCGAACGCTTTTTCCAGGTCGGCAGGTCCTGTGAGCGTGTCTTGATTTTTCCTCAGTCTTGCTTGCATTATCAACCGCAACGTCAAAACTGCCTCTCTGGTGCCTTTAGTTTCCTAAGACCAAACTAATGGTCATCTAACACATCCTCTGTTTTCTTTTGTATTCTTCTGCATACCATTCTTGTCAGCAAGTTGGATATATGAGCCTTTAAGCTAACTGTGCTGCAAGTCTCGCACTTTCCAGCTCTTGCAATCTTCGAAATTGTGCCGATGATGCTTTTCCCAAGTCAGATGGTATATAGTCAGGACTCATATATTCCACACACCAGCGTTATCTATCCATTCTGCCTTATTCGCTCTGAGGTCTTCCAGAGCTCTTTCAAATTCAACTACTGGATCACTATCTCTTCTATATTGACTCTTGTTTCTTCTTCTGTCACATTATAGTCTCCCCCTCATAGAGGTCCTCAAAGTACGCATTCCTCCCACCTCCTCTTTCCTCTTCATTTTTAACAGTGAAATTCCCATTACACTCTTAATGTAACCACCTCTGCTTTCAGTTTCACCGAAGTTTGTTGAGACGTGGAGGGCTCGCAATCGATTTAGCGTGCCTGGATTTCGAGCATTATTCACTAGCGCTATTATTGGCAGCGCGAATCGACTGTAGCTTGTCGCTGATTATCTCGGCAGAGCGAGTCCTAAAGTACGCCTTGGGCAGCGCTGGGAAGACAGAAAGAGCCAGGCAGCGAGTGACAGCGGACTAAAGGGCATTACGGGTCGAGTTCCGGACACAGTGGGTCAGTCGGCCGTTAGCCCCGGCTATGTTCAGACTTGATGTAACCGGTGAAGTCGGGGCTACGCCACCCAACTGAGTACGGCGTTCTTCCGTCAGCGGCCGCGGATTTGTCCGGCTTTGATATTCCATGCTGTGCAGAACTGGATGTTAGGCCCTGCACTGGACATTTTCAGCATTATCAAATACCTGCCACATCCCGTGTTTATGGTCAGTATTTATCGTACTACCATACGTCCACCTCTATTGCCTGCACTTGGTGGCTTCCTGAAATATATGAGTGTAATTACACTACTGGCCATTAAAATTGCTACACCACGAAATGAGGTGCTGCAGACGCGAAATTTAACCGACAGGAAGAAGATGCTGTGATATGCAAACGATTAGCTTTTCAGAGCATTCACACAAGGTTGGCGCCGGTGGCGACACCTACAACGTGCTGACATGAAGAAAGTTTCCAACCGATTTCTCATACACAAACAGCAGTTGGCCGGCGTTGCCTGGTGAAACGTTGTTGTGATGCCTAGTGTAAGGAAGAGAAAAGCGTACCATCACGTTTCCGACTTTGATAAAGGTCGGATTGTAGCCTATCGAGATTGCGGTTTATCGTATCGCGACATTGCTGCTCGCGATGGCCGAGATCCAATGACTGTTAGCAGAATATGGAATCGGTGGGTTCAGGAGGGTAATACGGAACGCCGTGCTGGATCCCAACGGCCTCGCATCACTAACAGTCGAGATGACAGGCATCTTATCCACAAGGCTGTATCGGATGGTGCAGCCACGTCTCGATCCCCGAGTGAACAGATGGGGACGTTTTGCAAGACAACAACCATCTGCACGAACAGTTCGACGACGTTTGCAGCAGCATGGACTGTCAGCTCGGAGACCATGGCTGCGGTTACCCTTGACGCTGCATCACAGACAGCAGCGCCTGCGATGGTGTACTCGACGACGAACCAGGGTGCACGAATGGCAAAACGTCATTTTTTCGGATGAATCCAGGTTCTGTTTACGGCATCATGATGGTCGCATCCGTGTTTGGCGACATCGCGGTGAACGCACATTGGATGCGTGTATTCGTCATCGCCCTACTGGCGTATCACCCGGCGTAATGGTATGGTGTGGCATAGGTTACACGTCTCGGTCACCTCTTGTTCGCATTGACGGCACTTTGAACAGTGGACGTTACATTTCAGATGTGTTACGACCCGTGGCTCTACCCTTCATTCGATCCCTGCGAAACCCTACATTTCAGCAGGATAATGCAAGACCGCATGTTGCAGGTCCTGTACGGGCCTTTCTGGATACAGAAAATATTCGACTGCTGCCCTGGCCAGCACATTCTCCAGATCTCTCACCAATTGAAAACATCTAGTGAATGGTGGCCGAGCAACTGGCTCGTCACAATACGCCAGTCACTACTCTTGATGAACTGTGGTATCGTGTTGAAGCTGCATGGGCAACTGTACCTGTACACGCCATCCAAGCTCTGTTTGACTCAATGCCCAGGCGTATGAAGGCCGTTATTATGGCCATAGGTGGTTGTTCTGGGTACTGATTTCTCAGGATCTATACACCCAAATTGCGTGAAAATGTAATCACATGTCAGTTCTAGTCACTATATTTGTCCAATGAATACACGTTTATCATCTGCATTTCATCTTGGTGTAGCAATTTTAATGGCCAGTAGTGTATCTAAGACAAGCCTCTGTTGTTTCTTATTATTCATATTTCTGATCAATCGAATTTGGCTGTATATACGATTGTACATATCTTTTCAGTGTTTTTAAGCATTTTGCATCCAATAGTATACTTTGTATTTGTTTGCTTTATCAGAAATTTTCCTGTATTTAATATATGTATTGTAAGATCTAAAGGCGGTAGCCTTGCAGGGGTAAGCTTGTCATTTTCTTTACATAATTAAAGCAAGGTTCCTTGCCATGTGGTTTGGCTACGTTACTGTCAGACCTTATTCTGAGCATTTATTAAGTTTTCCTGCATTACATTTTATTCTGCTAAATGCTTTAACGGACATTACCTTTGCCACTACTACGCTGTTTCGATATTATTACCGAGCGAGGTGGCGCAGTGGTTAGACACTGGTCTCGCATTCGGGAGGACGACGGTTCAGATCTACGTCCGGCCATGCTCATTTAGGTTCTCCGTGATTTCCTTAAAACGCTTCAGGAAAATTCCGGGATGGTTCCTTTCAAAGGGCACGGCCGATCTCCTTCCCCATTCTTCGCTAATACGAACTTGTGCTCCGTCTCTAATGACCTCGTTGTCGACGGGACGCTAGGACACTTATCTCCTCCTCCTCCTCCATATTATGTAAATCTGGTTAAGGATAAATTTTGTGAAATTTTGCGACAGATTAAGAGCTCTTATCCTCACCAATTCTCGAGATGTTGGCCATTAATATTTGCCTAATTTGTTGGTTTGGGCTATATTTCACATAAGTGGCGTATGTTAACATTTATTTACTTATTTCATTAACAGTACAGAGTAACCCACTGCCTTGAAATGTAAGGTGGGTCGTATGCTTCTGAATCACGGGACGTGTGTTAACAGCACTACATAGTCTTTTGATCCTCACAGCTGGGTTTTCAGCGGCTGGTCGCCACACGGGTTTGTTGCCGTAGCCGGCCATTGTGGCCGAGCGGTTCTAGGCGCTTCAGTCTGGAACCGCGCGACTGCTAGGGTCGCAGGTTCGGATCCTGCCTCGGGCACGGATGTGTGTGATGTCCTTAGGTTAGTTAGGTTTAAGTAGTTCTAAGTTCTAGGGGAATTGATGACCTCAGATGTTAAGTCCCATAGTGCTCAGAGCCATTTCGTTGCCATCTGCCCCACTTCGGCGTTTATCGACTGCCTTTGAGTCACGTCTGTGATTGTCTTAGCCTGATGGTTCGGGCTAGCTGCTAAAAGAATTTAAGTACGTGATGTTCCGATTTAAGGAACGTTATTTAAATTTGTACATTTCCTTTGGAATACGCTTGTAGGGCACATTTTGCTAATTCTGGGTGGCCAGTTTTTCTTAAACAAACCACTGTCTCCATTATTACGTTATGTGAATGTTTACAAATCATTTGATCATAATTACTGTTTGAACCTAACTTGACTTTGTACTTTCTTCACATGTGGATAACCTTAATCTATTTTGCTGTTTTGGTCCTTGATAAAATTTAAGCACATTTTTTACTAATTTTTAACAGAGTAGTTGCTCTCCTGTGTGTTAAGGACCTTTTTGATTAAAACGAAATGTCAATTAGTTTCTTGAAAATCCTTTGAAGGCTTTGTCACATTTTCTTAAATTATCTTAAGAGATTGTTGTTGTTGCACTTTGAGCAGTCTTGTTTTATAAGGAAAGAAGTTTTTAAATCTTTTTCTGTTTTATGCTGGCACTAATTTTGTGGCTTGTTAAGATAAAATCATTTGTTAAAGAAGATTAACTTTACCCTGTCAATCATAATTATTTGTGATTATTGTATCAGTTTATTCATGTTATAATGTGGTTGATAAATAAATGTAAACAACAAACGACAGTTGACGCTACTATTCTGGGTTCCCCCTTCCATGCTTTTCTTGTCCTACACCAGTCTGTGTCTAGGAATTTCAACGGTAGCAGGGTGTGGCTACGATCCACCAACCTCTGAGTTATGGGGCCAGCAGGCTTCCTCTGCGCCACTCTGCAATTCTGAACCTTAAAGGTTCCGTTGTTTTGACTTTTCTAAGTATTGAGTCAGTCCTTCTGACAATCATTTCTTTTTCGATTTCTTCACATTTTTCATGCTGCCATTTCACCTCGGCTACCTTCACTTCCTATTTATTTCATTTATAAGTGGTTTATATACATGTATTCCTGAATCTCGCTGACTATTTTTGTACTTTCTTCTTTCATTTGTGAACTGAAGTATTTCTTGTGTTACCCGTGTTTTCTTTTCAGTTACCTTCGTTGTACCTATGTTTCTCTTCCCGTCTCCTATGATTGCTCTTTTTAGAGATGTACGTTCCTCTTCAACTGAACTGCCTAACGAGCTAGTCCTTATCACAGTATCTATAACTTCAAAGAACTCTCTCAAGCATATCACTCCATTCGTTAGTACTTCCATATCCCACTTCCTTGCGCATTGATTCTTCCTAAGAAGACTCTTAAACTTCAGCCTACTCTTTCTCGTTACTAAATTATGATCTGAGTCTGTAACTGCTCCTGGGTACGCCTTGCAATCAAGTATCTTATTTCGAGATCTCTGCCTGACCGTGATGTAATCAATCTAAACTCTTCCCATACCTCCCGACCTTTTCCAAGTCTAGATCCTCCTCTACCTCCTCCTCCCGTCATTCTTGAATAGAGTATTCGCTATTATTAGCTGAATTCATTGCAGAACCCAATTAGTCTTACTCCTCTCATTCCTGGTACCAAACACATATTCTGTTTTATCCCTTTCCCCTCCCGCAACAATTGCATTCCAATCCGCCATGACTATTAGATTTTCATCTCCCTTTTTGTATTGATTTACCCGTTCAATATCCTTATAGATGTTTTCCTATCTCAAAGCTTTTTCCAGTTCATGCCGGGGTTGGTACAGCAACCAGTATGTTTGATATGAAGAAACAAGCAATCTTGGTTGCAGCGTTAAAATTTTTTTAATTGTTTGGCTTTTATTTAGGCATCTTCGGATTAGTTGACATTTGGTAGCGGTGGGTACAAGAGATACCGTCCATGAAATATCCCAGCAGGTAAATGCTCCTTGTCAAAGCTTCAAAAACATTGCGCGTGTCCTTATATGGCATGGGGTGCAGTTCAATGCAAACCATATAGGATAAGGCCTATAGTAAGTCTTTATATCGTAAACATACGTCCTGTGAATATGGACTTCTTGTCTCTAGTGGTTCAATGTGTTCTGTTTTTCCTGAACACGAGTGTACATTGCCATGTGTGTCGCTGAAATCGCTAAAGTTACATATTGTATACTTCAGTTTAATGATTTATTGTAAATTGCACCTAATCTGCGTTGCCTTCAGTTCTGCCTTTGTCGGCCACCTCAATAACAGCAACTACTTCCAGCGATAAGGAGTTTCTTCAGACCACATTAAATTTGACGCCAGAAACACAACAGTAACTATGACATAATGCCTATTACACCTGCATTTAATAATTAATTACATCGTTAATTACATAATTAATTACATAGACCGTCGGCTTTGTATGCATGAGAATATTTAAACATGACGAAGAAAGGACCACTACGAAAACTTGAAATAAAAGACCGGAAAATTTTGAGGAAAATCCTTGGCCCTATCAAAGAAAACGGAGAATTCCGCCGAAGACACAACTGTGAATTATACGAACATACAGGAGACATTGTTACCAGCATGAGGAAGCGGAGAATGATATTTTTTGGTCATCTGAAAACAATGAACACGCAAAGACCTACTCATCGCATACATTCATCAATTTCAAAAACAAAATCGTATTCAAAATGGTCAAGGCTAGTTAAAAAGGGTTTACTGGAAGCTGAAATTTCGTTTGATGACATTCAGTATCGGTAAGTTTTCAGAGAGAACTACACCAGTTCCACGTCCTGCCTGCAAATGGTCAAAACAGAGAAAAGAACCACAGTCAGCCAAAATGAAAATCTACTGGCAAAAGAGGTAAACACAATCAGGGAAGAGATAAAAATCTTGGTGGTCCATAGCAGGCCGAAACGACAGCAAAAAAAAAAAAAAAAAAAAAAAAAAAAAAAAAAAAAAAAAAAACACATCGTTTTACCTCGTAAAATTCACAGTAGAGAAATTACTAGAGACAAACACATTTCGTTTCTCTGCACTAACTCAGCCGCAGCTGATGACATCATCCTGCTGGAAGAGTTGTTTCAATTGCCACTAGAGTGCAGCACCCTTCATAGAATTAATGACTTAGAAAATGCGACATATTCCCCGCCCTGGCAAACTGCCATACCTTCCCCCAAATGTGACACAACGTACTGATGTTGCAAAAGGAACCATCCTGCCATTTGCCTTCAGCGATTTAGGAAAACAATAAAATTTAAATCTATATGAGTGCTCTGGGTTTTGAACCTCCGTCCTCTCGAATGAGAATCCGGTGCCTTACCACTCCGCCGCGTGTCCCAGCGGGCGCCGTCCCACCTAGTGATACGGACTTTCGCCAGCGCCGCGCCACGATCACGGTTAACTCCCTGGGCGTGGCAGGCTGCGCAGCGCCCACCAGCTCAGAGAGAGAGGGGACCGTAAAACTAAACGGTGCAGAAAGTTGCGGCAACGTTTCGCCGCTTTCGGCGGCCACTTCAGGCGCAATCCGGGGCCCATCACGCTTAAAATATTCATTCATAAGCGCATTAAGGCGGCCGCTGTCGCCGCGCTATGCACTCATTTCCAGTGGATTACGTTAAAAGTTAATGGAGAAATTTTTCGCTCGGTCGGAAGCCGCAAAAGCGGATAGCGCTTCCATTATGCAGCAGCGAAGGCGCCGAGGGCTGAGCAACTGCCTCGTACAGGACAACGACCTCGCAGGTACACACAGCAGCAGGTGATGAGCAGCACGCAGCTCATAGCGTCCCAGCTAGACGTCACATAACATACAGCAAGAACAGACCACTGCGACATCTCAGTCACACATCACAGCAGGTGCAGAAGAAAAGACATTGAGTACAGAACACAGTATCCTCAATGATGCAGAGTTGTGTACGTCTGAACTACAAACTGTTAAAACGTAGGACCTATCTGCGAAGGACTAATTTCTGTAAAGGATTACTTAAGTACGGTAGAGTAAAGACAGGGTAAAAAGTTTACGAAGAAGAATAGTAGTAAAACATATGTCATTTCGTAATATATTTGTACACCATAAACGTAATTTTCTGGAAAAACATATCTACATCTACATATATACTCCGCAATCCACCATACGGTGCGTGGCGGAGGGTACCTCGTACCACAACTAGCATCTTCTGTCCCTGTTCCACTCCCAAACAGAACGAGGGAAAAATGACTGCCTATATGCCTCTGCACGAGCCCTAATCTCTCTTATCTTATCTTTGTGGTCTTTTCGCGAAATGTAAGTTGGCGGCAGTAAAATTGTACTGCAGTCAGACTCAAATGTTGGTTCTCTAAATTTCCTCAGTAGCGATTCACGAAAATAACGCCTCCTTTCCTCTAGAGACTCCCACCCGAGTTTCTGAAGCATTTCCGTAACACTCGCATGATGAGCAAACTTACCAGTAACAAATCTAGCAGATCGCCTCTGAATTGCTTCTATGTCCTCCCTCAATCCGACCTGGTAGGGACCCCAAATGCTCGAGCAGTACTCAGGAATGGGTCGTATTAGTGTATTATAAGCGCTCTCCTTTACGGATGAACCACATCTACCCAAAATTCTACCAATGAACCGAAGACGACCATCCGCCTTCCCCACAACTGCCATTACATGCTTGTCCCACTTCATATCGCTCTGCAATGTTACGCGCAAATATTTAATCGACGTGACTGTGTCAAGCGCTACACTACTAATGGAGTATTCAAACATTACGGGATTCTTTTTCCTATTCATCTGCATTAATTTACATTTATCTATATTTATAGTTAGCTGCCATTCTTTATACCAATCACAAATCCTGTCCATGTCATCTTGTATCCTCCTACAGTCACTCAACGACGACACCTTCCCGTACACCGCAGCATCATCAGGAAACAGTCGCACATTGGTATCCACCCTATCCAAAAGATCATTTATGTAGATAGAAAACAACAGCGGACCTACCACACTTCCCTGGGGCACTCCAGATGATACCCTCACCTCCGATGAACACTCACCATCGAGGACAACGTACTGGGTTCTATTACTTACCTTTGCAGTGAATAAAATTGGCGTCTTATCCACTCTCTGAGATCAGTATCACACTCTTTATGAAGGGATGTGGACTCATTTTTTGAGGTTGGCAACTCTGTAGTGCAGTACACAAAATACACACCAAAATTATCGTCATGGTTCCTATGTCAGTTGCAATGTGTGTGCATATTGTATACATTCGTCAAATAACTGGTGTCCAAAAAAAATGAAGGAAACAGATCTAGCTATGCACATTATTAAATAACTTCGATGCAAGATGTATAAACAAAACAGCATTGCACGCTAGGGATAAACTTATTGAGGTTACTCTCTCGCTAACAGACTGACCTGTATACGAGAAGATGCAGGTCCCAATCTTAATCCCACCATCCTGATCTTTTTTTCACTTACTTTGTCGTCAGTCTTCTTATTGGTTTGATGCGGCCAGCCACGAATTCCTCTCCTGTGCTAACCACTTCATCTCAGAGTAGCACTTGCAACTTATCTCTTCAATTATTTGCTAAAGACATCCCAATCTCGGTCTTCATCTACAGTTTTTACCCTCTACTGCACAATGGAAGTCATTCCCTGATGTCTTAACAGATGTCCTATAAATCCATTCCTTCTTCTTGCGTGATTACATGTATTCCTTTCCTCGCCTATTCTACGGAGAACTTCTTCACTTCTTAGCTTACCAGTCCACCTAATTTTCAACCTTTGTGTGTAACACCACATCTCAAATGCTTCGTTTCTCTTTTCTTCCCGTTTCCTACAGTCCGTGTTTCACTACCATACAATGCTGTCCTCCAAAAGCACGTTCTCAGAAATTTATTCCTCAAATCAAGGACTATGTTGATACTAGTACATTTCTCTTGGCTAGGAATGCCCTTTTCGTCAGTGATAATCTGCTTTTCGAAGTTCTCCTTGCTCCGTCCGTCGTTGGTTGTTTTGCTGCCTAGGCAGTAGTATTCCTTAACTTCCTCTGCTTCGTGACCATCAATCCTGATGTTAACCTTCTAGCTGTTCTCATTTCTGTTACTTCTCATTAATTTCGTCTAACTAAAATTTACCCTTAATCTATATTATGAACTCATTAGACTGTTCATTCCGTTCAGTAGATCATGTAATTCTTCTTCCTTTTCACTGATGGTAGCATCAAGCATCATTGATATCCTTTCACCTTGAGTTTTAATTCCACTCCTGATCCTTTCTTTTATTTCCATCGTTGCTCCTTCGATGAATAGTTTGAACAGTAGGGGCGAAAGACATCCCGTTTTACACTCTTTTTAATCCGAGCATTTCTTTCTTGATCTTCCACTCTTATTATTCCTTCTTGGCTCTTGTACATGTTGTATATTACCCGTCTTCCCTTGTAGCTTAACTCTGTTTTACTCAGAATTTTGAACATATTCCGCCATTTTATACCTTTTCCAGGTCGACAAACCCTATGAACGTGTCTTGATTTTTCTTTAGTCTTGCTTCCATTATCATCCGCGCCGTCAGAATTGCCTCTCTCGTTCCTTCACTTTTCGTAAAGCCAAACTCTTTTTTCTTTTCTATTCTTCTGTGTATTATTCCTGTCAGCACCTTGGAAGCATGAGCTGTTAAGATGATTGTGAGATAATTTCCGCACTTGACAGCTCTTGAAGTATTCGGAATTGTGTGGATGATATTTTTGCGAAAGTCAGACGGTATGTCGCCAGACTCATACGGTGTACTCATCATCGTGAATAGACGTTTTCTTGTCTCTTTCGCCAATGATTTCAGAAATTCTCATGGAATGATATCTATCCCTTCTGCCTTATTTGATCTTAAGTCGCTCAAAGCTCTTTTAAATTCTTTTTCTAATACTAAATCTCCTATCTCTTGTAAACCTGCTCCTGTTTCTTCTTTTATCACATCAGACAAATCTTCCCATCATACAGGCCTTCGAAATACTCTTTCCACCTATCCACTCTGTCCTCTGCATTTAACAGTGGGATTTCGGCTGCACTTTTGATGTTACCACCCATGTTTTTAATTTCATCAAAGGTTGTTTTGACTTTCCCATTTGCTGAGTTAGTCCTTTCGACAATCATTTCTTTCTCGATTTGTTCACATTTTTCATTCAGCCATTTCGTTCTAGCTTCCCTGCACTTCTTATTTATTTCATGCCTCAGCGATTTCTACTTCTGTATTCATGAATCTCCTTAACATTCTTGTGCTTCCTCCTATCATCGAACAGTTTAAGTACTTCTTCTGTTACCCATGGTTTCTCTGCAGTTAGATTCTTTGTACCTCAGTTCCTCTTCAACTGGACTGGATGGTTAGCTATGCCTTAGTGCAGCGTCTGTGCCTTAAAGATCTTGAATCGCATCTCTTCATTCGTTAGTATTTCCGTATCCCACTCTGAGTATTGATTCTTCCTGATTAATCTCTTAAACTTCGACTTACTCTGAAATATACTGCCAGGAAATAGAATACAGTACTGTCAAGGATTGTGTTCATTGGCAATCAGGGTTTATTATATACATGATGTGGGGTTGTAGCGATTCACTTGTCACTGTCATCGACGATATATGTGCACTTAAGTGTTTGCAGGCAGTAACTGTGCGGAGCTTGTAACAACAACAACGCTGTACTATTGTACATATAATAATTTTTTTCTTCTGATTTTCGATAAATTAGTGTAATCGATGTTCTGATTTCATTTCTTTTTTGTTTCATGCCATTATGTTAAAGAAACTGTAAACAATTTTCGATGTGAATATTAATGTTTATGTCAAATTTCAAACAATATTATAACAAAATTGATATGTAAGAAATGTTGAAACTTTTGTAAGATGTTAAAGTTGTAATTGTGCGTCTGGTCCATACGTAGGCAATGTATTAGGATATGTAGAATGCAAAACCTCTGGTGAATACCCTGTCTGTAGGGGAGCGGTAAAAGATGGATGGCAGGCGAGCGCGGGAAAAAACACACGGGCGCTGCACGGCACAACGGGCTCAGCAGTAGTAGTCGGAGTTGGGCATTGGTCTGAGCAACACGTTCTGGATCGAGGGGGCTCCTCTGGAAGACGTAGTTCATTGAGCCTCGGATATGCCGTTCCGACGCCTATACAGCATGGCAAAATTCCATAGGCACTAAATGGAAAAAGTATTGCGACGCTATGAAGAAGTAAAGTGCCGATACATCAAGAGCCATTGCTGTGATTGTATGTGTGCTCTGTGCCTCGCCATCTCGCCGCCTGCCAATCGCCGCATCGATACGAACAGGTTGAAACTTTTAGTACTGTATTCGTGTGGACCAGTGTTACTTTTGTTCCATACTGTTCAATAGCAACTTAAATTTTACCAGAACTGTCCTATCATTTAATTACCCTCAGAACTAACCTAGCCAGGGTCCTTTCCAAATGTTGTGCAATCCGAGTGTCCCGAAATGAAGTATTAAAGTTGTTAATAATAATTACCTGCAGACCTAGCTATGTCAGAATGATGTTTAAATAACATTGTTGTTAATGAAATAATAGACGAATAACATAGGTCTGACAAAGTTGGCAGATAATTTTGAAATTGAATTAGTAATGAAGTTTGCCGGCCGCGGTGGTCTCGAGGTTCTAGGCGCGCAGTCCGGAACCGTGCGACTGCTACGGTCGCAGGTTCGAATCCTGCCTCGGGCATGGATGTGTGTGATGTCCTTAGGTTAGTTAGGTTTAAGTAGTTCTAAGTTCTAGGGGACTTATGACCACAGCAGTTGAGTCCCATAGTGCTCAGAGCCATTTGAACCATTTAGTAATGAAGTTTAATTATTTAGAGGCAGGTATAATGGTATTTTAAATGAGCAGGAAATAAGATAAAAAGAGTAGTAACTCATATATTGGAAATCCCCCTCTTTCTTATTCATTTGAATTCTGAAGTGTTCTAAACTGATTAGACCAGCAAAGTTAAAGCCAATACAAAAACCAAAATTTATCAGTGTTTTACATTTATCAAAATTGACATTGTGTGTGTGTTTCGAAAGTGCTATTTCTAGGGTAACCTATGCCCGATTTTAATCAGATCAATAGACAGTATGAAGTTACGTAGTAAACATTATAGTGTAATGTTGTGTATTTATGGTTTATCCATATTGGTACAGAAAGTGAAATTATCAGTTCAGTAAATTTTCTGGTTCTAAAATTTTCGATATTATGCAGTGTTACTACGTGTTGTTTTGCAAGCACGTACATCAACTTGTACAGGGAAGACGCTCAGTTAATGCCTAATTAGGCTGGCGACCGTATTATTAACAAATTGGTAACATCATCTGTGTTGTTTCTTGTCCGTCCTGACGTGTAGTTGCATTTCGGACTTGCTTGACGTATCATTGTTATTACTGAGTGAGTGTAAGTCTGATTTGCCTCCATTCAGGTACACGCGGTCAATGTCTATACAAAAATCCTTTCTCTTAAGGTGAAGCCCGTCAACTTACTATAGTATAGGCTTTAAGGAGTATCGTGTGCACTAGCGCAGCGTTACAAGCTTAGACATGAACAGTGTTTACGTATAGCTCGCGGTCTCAGGATTCTTCCAGTCTCATCCAGGGAACTATTTTACAATCAACTGGTTGTGTGTCGTCATACCTGTGCAGCCAATGGCCTTGCTGCGTTGGTAACGCCGGTCCTCGCCCGATTACCCAAGCTAAGCATGGTCGGACCCGGCTAGAACTTACATGGGTGACCGTCCGATAAAACCGAGTGCCGTTGGGTTTAAGATCACCCAAGCCGCCTAAATGGCGTCCGCTTCAAATACTTGCAAGAAGCCGTCGTGCCACACGACTTTCATTTATTCTGCTTTGGATCAGTTCGAACGATTACTCATATGCCTTTTACGATTGTTACTGTTTCCATGTATTCTTATCGGCAATGGAATAACTGAACTGAAATGTAATTCTTCGCCTGCTTATGTGTTGCTTTTATATGCGCCCAGGGTCAAGTCAGTCCAGAGACTGGTTTGATGCAGCTCTCCATGCTACTCTATCCTGTGCAAGCCTCTTCATCTCTGAATAACTACTGCAGCCTACGTCCTTCTGAATCCGCTTAGTGTATTCATCTCTTGGTCTCCCTCTACGATTTTTGCCATTGGTGATCTCTTGATGCCTCAGAACGTGTCCTTCTTCTAGTCAAGTATTTTTTGCGTTTGTCTAAATTGTTCCCTTGGGTACTGTCTGCCAGCAAGTCCCAAATCCAGTCATAAATTTGGTCCGATACTCGACAACTACTTATTTTTTTTCACTAAATGGCAGTGTGGAACTGTATCGTATGTCTTCCAGAAGTCAAGAAACACGCCATGAGCCTGTGTGTCGTTGTCTACGGCGCACTGGGTCTCATGGGGGAATAGAGCGAGCTGAGTTTCACAAGCTCTCAGTTTGTAGACTCCACATTGATGTTAATGGAACAGATATTCATTCTCGAAAAATTTAGTAATACCTGAGTAATAAACATGTTCCGTAATTCAATGATAGATTAACACCGGTCATTAATTATGTCCATGTGACGGACGATCCATTGAAAACGGGGATGACTTGCGCTTTTTTTTTTCCAATCTCTTGGTACCATCCGTTGCTCTGGCGCTTCATTCATCCGATGAGTGGAACACGGGGGGGGGGGGGGGGGGGGGGGATCAGACAGTGGTAGCGGAGTACCCTCCGCCACTCACCGTAAGGTGGCTTGCGCAGTATAGCTGCATATTCAGATGTAGTCCTCTGTCGTGGATATTTTTTTGTTGCAGAATCTCTTTGTTGAACCATCTTTCCACTTTAAATTTCGCACTATAATGGTGAAGCGAAGTGATAGCCATAGTTTCGAGGTACCAAATGGAATGAACAACACCATGTTTGTCAGAGACTGGTGAAACAGAGTCAAGAGCTTTCTTAAAACTTTTGGTTGCTGGAAAATGTAGTAACTGAGCTCCATTGCTTCACTCTGTAACTTCTTTGACTGCTTCGACGCTGCCCGCCACTAATTTCTCTTTCATTTCAACCTTCTTAGAATCGCATTTGCAGCCTACGTCCTCAATTATTTGATGGATATATTCCAATCTCTCTGTGTATAGTTTTCGTCCCTCAACGGCTCCCTCTAGTACCAAGAAAGATATTCCCTGACAATGATATTACCTGATGTCTTGACACATGCTCTATCATCACGTACTGTATATTCTCCTTGTCAGTGTTTTCCATAAACAAAATTCCTCTCCGATTCTTCGGAGAACCTCCCATTTCTTACGTTGCCAGACCACCTAATTTACAAAATTCTTCTGTAGTTTCGATCCTCTTCTGTTCCGTTTTCTCCCACAGTCTATGTTTCAGGCTACCGTACAATGCTGTCCTCAAAACTCTTATCCTCAGAAATTTCTCTCTCTGTGTTTGATAATAGTACATTTATTTCTCTTAGCCAGGAATGTCCTTTTTGTCAGTGGTATCCGCTTCCATATGTCTCTCTTGCGCCGCCGTTATTTTACTACCTAGACAACAGAATTCCTTACTTCATTTACTTCGTGATCATAAATTTTGCTGTTAAGTTTCTCGCCGTTCTCATTTCTTATACTTCTCATTACTTTCGTTTTTCATCGATTTACTCTCAATTCATAATGTGTATTCATTAGACTGTTCAATCCATTCAACAGATCCTGCAGTTCTTCTTCACTTCCACTGCGGATACCAATGTCGTCAGCGAATCTTACCACTCATATCCTTTCATCTTAAACTTTAACACGACTCTTGAACCTTTCTTTTTCCACCATTACTTCTTCAATGTCTATATCTACATATACATGATTACTCTGCAATTCACATTTAAGTGCTTGGCAGAGGGTTCATCGAACCACAATCATAATATCTCCCTACCATTCCACTCCCGAACAGCGCGCGGGAAAAACGAACACCTAAACCTTTCTGCTCGAGCTCTGATTTTTCTTATTTCATTTTGATGTTCATTCCTACCTATGTAGGTTGGGCTCAACAAAATATTTTCGCATTCGGAAGACAAAGTTGGTGACTGAAATTTCGTATCATATCTGCCACACTCTCCCCCCTATTACGTGATAATACAAAACGAGCTGCCCTTTTTTGCACCCTTTCGATGTCCTCCGTCAATCCCACCTGGTTAGGATCCCACACCGCGCAGCAATATTCTAACAGAGGACGAACGAGTGTAGTGTAAGCTGTCTCTTTAGTGGACTTGTTGCATCTTCTAAGTGTCTTGCCAATGAAACGAAACCTTTGGCTCGCCTTCCCCGCAATATTTTCTATGTGGTCTTTCCAGCTGAAGTCGTTCGTAATTTTTACACCCAGGTACTTAGTTGAATTGACAGCCTTGAGAATTGTACTATTTATCGAGTAATCGAATTCCAACGGATTTCTTTGGGAACTCATGTGGATCACCTCACACTTTTCGTTATTTAGCGCCAACTGCCACCTGCCACACCATACAGCAATCTTTTCTAAATCGCTTTGCAACTGATACTGGTCTTCGGATGACCTTACTAGACGGTAAATTACAGCATCATCTGCGAACAACCTAAGAGAAATGCTCAGATTGTCACCCAGGTCATTTATATAGATGAGGAACAGCAGAGGTCCCAGGACGCTTCCCTGGGGAACACCTGACGTCACTTCAGTTTTACTCGATGATTTGTCGTCTATTACTACGAACTGCGACCTTCCTGACAGGAAATCACGAATCCAGTCGCACAACTCAGACGATACCCCATAGGCCCGCAGCTTGATTAGAAGTCGCTTGTCTTTGTCATCAGGCTTCCGACTGGTTTGATGCGGCCCTCCATGAATTCCTCTTCTGCAGGACGCAAGAGGTCGTGCTACTGGGTATTAGAGGTACCGGTGTGTACAGCAATCTGAACCCCCACCTCTGAAGGTCTCACCGTATGGTGGTACAACATGCAATGTGTGGTTTTCATGATCTCTATTCCAATTTTCTCCACAGGTTCCGGAACTGTCGGAACCGAGGTGATGCAAACCTTTTTTTATGTGTGTATGTATCACACATAGCATCTCTTTTTCTGCTGTGGAATAGTTTTTGCCTGTTCTGTTCAATTGACTAGGGACACACGCTACTGGATGCTCCTTTCGTTTTACTACTTGAGTGAGAACGCACCCTATACCTTGATAGGAAGTCTCAGTTGACAGGATAAACTCTTTCTGGTAGTCTACAAAAATTAGCACTGGGCTTGATGTCAACGTCCTGTTTAATTCCTCAAACGCGTTTTGCTATTCCTTCATCCATTCGAACTTTACACAGTTTTAAGACAGTCGTATAAGTGGTCCCACTACATATGTAAACCCTTTTATCAATTTTGTTTAATAATTCCCAAATCCTAGAGAAGATTGTAACTACTTGGCATTGCTAGGAACCGGAAATTACCGTACTGCTTGTATCAACCTCAGATACATCTTATACCCTGCCGGCCGTGGTGATCGAACGGTTCTAGGCGCTACAGTCTGGAACCGCGCCACCACTACGGTCGCAGGTTCGAATCCTGCCTCGGGCATGGATGTGTGTGATGTCTTTAGGTTAGTTAGGTTTAAGTAGTTCTAAGTTCTAGGGGAGTGATGACCTCAGACGTAAAGTCCCATAGTGCTCAGAGCCATTTGAACCATCTTAAACCCTTACTGCTAATAACATATCGTAAATACATAACTCCTTCCAATGCAAAGTGACATTTTTCTGTGCTTAATGTTAAATCCATTGCTCATAATCTTCTAAAAATGTCTCGCAAGCGTTGCATTAGCTTTTCTTTGCTATATCCTTCACATCCTTAACATCCAGTATTGATTTAAGTGTCAGGAAGTCGTTTCTGAAAGTATTTGTATGAGGTGTAGCCATGTGTGGAAGTGAAACGTGGACGATAAACAGTTTAGACAAGAAGAGAATAGAAGCTTTCGAAATGTGGTGCTACAGAAGAATGCTGAAGATTAGATGGGTAGATCATATAACTAATGAGGAGGTATTGAATAGAATTGGGAAGAAGAGGAGTTTGTGGCACAACTTGACTAGAAGAAGGGATCGGTTGGTAGGTCATGTTCCGAGGCATCAAGGGATCACCAATTTAGTACTGGAGGGCAGCGTGGAGGGTAAAAATCGTAGAGGGAGACCAAGAGATGAATACACTAAGCAGATTCAGAAGGATGTAGGCTGCAGTAGGTACTGGGAGATGAAGAGGCTCGCACAGGATAGAGTAGCATGGAGAGCTGGATCAAACCAGTCTCAGGATTGAAGACCACAACAACAACAGCAACATCCTTCACGAAAATAGTTATATCATCCACGTGTACCACGCACTGGCGAGATTTCAATGCTCTCACCACTCCATCCAGCAAACGCTGAAACGTTTCGAGAATATTTTTTAACAAAAATTCAAATGTGTGTGAAATCTTATGGGACTTAACTGCTAAGGTCATGTCCCGAAGCTTACACACTACTTAACCTAAATTACCCTAAGGACAAACACACATACCCATGCCCGAGGGACGACTCGAACCTCCGCCGGGACCAGCCGCACAGTCCATGACTGCAGCGCCTTAGACCGCTCGGCTAATCCCGCGCGGCTATTTTTTAACCCCTACGGTAATGTCGGCCAACGGCCTTGCCGCAGTGGTAACACCGATTCCCGTCAGATCACCGAAGTTAAACGCCGTCGGGCTGGGCTAGCACTTGGATGTGTGACCATCCGGTCTGCCGAGCGCTGTTGGCAAATGGGGTGCACTCAGTCCGTTTGAGACAAGCTGAGGAGCTACTTGATTGAGAAGTAGCGGCTCCGGTCTCGTCAACAGACATACGGCCGGGAGAGCGGTGTGCTGACCACACGCTCCTCCTTATCTGGATCCAGTGACGCCTGTGGTCTGAGGATGACACGGCGGCCGGTCGGTGCCATTGGGCCTTTCTAAGCCTGTTCGGATGTAGTTTAGCTTAATTTAGTTTTAACAGTAATGCCTCCACAGGACCGATAGCTCTGTTTTTGGATAGTCCTCCTGGAATACCTCTGTCTGATATTACCCACTTCACACACCTAAGACCGAGAAGTATTTGCACTGCCCTAAACCGTTAATAGTGTCAGTGACGTTCGGAACTGGAAATGTGTCGGTCACAGTTTTGCTGTTAAGATGACTGTAGTCACAACGGAATCTATGATTTCTAGTCCCATCTGGTTCTTATATCCATGGCTGCACTCCATGAACTAGTATTTTCCTCTATCACCCCATCCGCCAGCTGTTGATCAATGCATTCTCTTGATATCACCTGCAAATATCGTGATATGCGGTAAGGTCTACGATATACCGGCAACCCAGATATGTAGGGATACGATACTGTTTCAAAGATATTGCTGGTAAAGGTCCTCGAGGAAAAAGCAAACATTTCCTTAAATTCAAACAATATTTTTTCCACTTGCAGTCCATTCATACTTCTAACATGCTCCCATTCCTATGCAGTGCAGTTTTATCGGAAATTTGCACACCGCCCTGGGGTACACTGACTGAGCCCCTATTCACATCATCCACGGCTTCCAGATTAGCTACTAACGTTCCTTTGGTGAGTTCTGTTCCATCAGTGGCAAAGTTATCTGAATTCATGGGCACTACTTTCCCATCCAATTCCTAATGTATGTACCGAGATTTACTGGGAACCCCACACAGCGGACCCGAGATCCCTTTTGCGTTACTCATCCCTTTATTCGCCCCCCTGTTCCCCCCCACTGATTTCTACACTCAGTTTGGTAATGTCCAGCCATACCACATTTGCCACAATGAGGTTGGCAACATTATCTCTGCACGTGTCCCGTCCTCCGACATCTATAACACTTCACGTTACTGGATAATACTCCTCTCTTATCCCGCATTCCTTCACCTGCATCAATTTCTTCAAACTCTGTTGCTATCTTGACCGCAGAGTATAAATCCTTCAGGGTACCTGGTCTCAGACTTCGTGACATATCAGGCGGCAAGCCCGTTAAAAATGCGTTCAGTGCCCTCTGTTCCGCTTCATAGGATATGACTCTTTCCTAATTGGTATAAAAATAACAAAAAATATTTAAAAATAACTAGGTTGCTCGGCTAATTCCAACTCGTCATCCATAGCCGTAACACTGTTATGCAAGTCTGTATTCTCTGCTCTCAACTGCGCCATTTCATCAACCAATGATTGAACTGCCTCCCGACTAGTGACACCTTGTGTTTGAGACTGTGGCGTTGTGGAACTTTAGTCCCCAATACACTCTAAGGAACACAAAATACACTAACAACAGATCGTATGACACACTTATATTTACACCTTACGTCTTGTCATAATCAATTTTGACTTTGTGCACTGACTAGATACATACCCTTACCGACGAAAATAACGAGTAACACAGACTGCTGCTACTGACTCTGTACAAGACGCAGAACGCCCCGTCAAATTACACTGACCACATCTCACATGTCGTGTATAATGCTCCTTTGTATTACCACGGAATCAGCAGGGTCTCGTGGATGCACAAAAGTAGACCCCAAAGTCCTGTGCCAAACTCGCTTATATCCCACGCCCTCTACACATAAAACAAGGAAAACAAACACAAAACTCAATAGCTGGTGTAAGTACCCTACTGTTTGACGAAACTGCGTGCTGCGTTTGCGAACCCGTGCTGTGTGGAGGTTGACTGGCCTGGCACCAGCTACCATACGAGGTCCACCGAAACCAAAATGCTTCTGACATCAACTCTACAGCCAGTCAGCCTGTCTACGTAATGAGCGAGATGCTGAAGAGGGATTGCGCATTACAGAACTTTGGCGTAATATTTTCTAGACAAAGGAGCAACAACAACACTATAGAGCGATAATGCGTAGGGAAAAGACAAAGGTGTTTTATTATTAGTTACGTCTA
Organism: Schistocerca nitens; assembly: GCF_023898315.1. Lineage (NCBI taxonomy): Eukaryota > Metazoa > Arthropoda > Insecta > Orthoptera > Acrididae > Schistocerca > Schistocerca nitens. The sequence goes on from NC_064614.1 coordinate 6,183,900, forward strand.
TTGAATTATTGATCAAGCCCCTGCTCTCTGTTATCTAAGTGATTGTAAAGGTTCAAATGGCTCTCAGCACTATGGGCCTTCACAGCTGAGGTCATCAGTCCCCTAGAACTTATAACTACTTAAACCTAACTGACCTAAGGACATCACACACATCCATGCCCGACGCAGGATTCGAACCTGCGACCGTAGCGCCCGCGCGGTTCCAGACTGAAGCACCTATACCTGCTCGGCCACTCCTGCCGGCAAGTGATTCTACACTGTACAAAATGTACTGCTGGGCACGTACTTTTTCGCTGCGTTTTCAAATACGTTTATTCTATTAATAACTTTAACCTCCATATAAAATTTATTGTACAATTTAAATCTTCAGTAGAAAATCCTAATTTGAGTTTTATAATAGATATAAATTCAGTCTGTATCTTGTTCCACGCTCGTAGACAGAGATCTACATCTAATATGTATCTTATTTTCTTTTATATATTAACATCCTGTGGGAAATATCCGCATTTTTGAACAGATCTTTAGAATGAGTCCGATTATTCAACGAGGTTAATCCCAGACGTAAGGTCTCCAATTTCTTATAGGTACAGAACTCTATTTGTGTGGCATTTGGTCACACTGTTATGAAAAGTGCTTCACGCTCTGTGTGTAAAGATGCGCACGCCGCTCTGAAGCGCTCAGTCTTGGCTTGGCAGCCGTTGAGAATGGAGCACCCGTTGGATGTTACCGCCAAGTGCGAATTGCGATTATATAATTGTAAGACAGAGATATAGGAACCAGGTTTTAAATTGTAAGACATTTCCAGGGACAGATGTGAACTCTTACCACAATCTATTGGTTATGACCTGTAGATTAAAACTGAAGAAACTGCAAAAAGGTGGGAATTTAAGGAGATGGGACCTGGATAAACTGAAAGAACCAGAGGTTGTACAGAGTTTCAGGGAGAGCGTAAGGGAACAATTGACAGGAATGGGGGAAAGAAATACAGTAGAAGAAGAATGGGTAGCTTTGGCAGCAGAGGATCAAGTAGGTAAAAAGACGAGGGCTAGTAGAAATCCTTGGGTAACACAAGAAATATTGAATTTAATTGATGAAAGGAGAAAATATAAAAATGCAGTAAATGAAGCAGGCAAAAAGGAATACAAACGTCTCAAAAATGAGATCGACAGGAAGTGCAAAATGGCTAAGCAGGGATGGCTAGAGGACAAATGTAAGGATGTAGAGGCTTATCTCACTAGGGGTAAGATAGATACTGCCTACAGGAAAATTAAAGAGACCTTTGGAGAAAAGATAACCACTTGTATGAACATCAAGAGCTCAGATGGAAACCCAGTTCTAAGCAAAGAAGGGAAAGCAGAAAGGTGGAAGGAGCATACAGAGGGTCTATACAAGGGCGATGTACTTGAGGACAATATTATGCAAATGGAAGAGGATGTAGATGAAGATGAAATGGGAGATACGATACTGCGTGAAGAGTTTGACAGAGCACTGAAAGACCTGAGTCGAAACAAGGCCCCCGGAGTAGACAACATTCCATTGGAACTACTGACGGCCTTGGGAGAGCCAGTCCTGACAAAACTCTACCATCTGGTGAGCAAGATGTATGAAACAGGCGAAATACCCCCAGACTTCAAGAAGAATATAATAATTCCAATCCCAAAGAAAGCAGGTGTTGACAGATGTGAGAATTACCGAACAATCAGTTTAATAAGCCACAGCTGCAAAATACTAACACGAATTCTTTACAGACGAATGGAAAAACTAGTAGAAGCCGACCTCGGGGAAGATCAGTTTGGATTCCGTAGAAATACTGGAACACGTGAGGCAATACTGACCTTAGGACTTATCTTAGAAGAAAGATTAAGGAAAGGCAAACCTACGTTTCTAGCATTTGTAGATTTAGAGAAAGCTTTTGACAATGATGACTGGAATACTCTCTTTCAAATTATAAAGGTGGCTGGGGTAAAATACAGGGAGCGAAAGGCTATTTACAATTCGTACAAAAACCAGATGGCAGTTATAAGAGTCGAGGGGCATGAAAGGGAAGCAGTGGTTGGGAAGGGAGTAAGACAGGGTTGTAGCCTCTCCCCGATGTTATTCAATCTGTATATTGAGCAAGCAGTAAAGGAAACAAAAGAAAAATTCGGAATAGGTATTAAAATCCATGGACAAGAAATAAAAACCTTGAGGTTCGCCGATGACATTGTAATTCTGTCAGAGACAGCAAAGGACTTGGAAGAGGAACGGAATGGATGGTGTCTTGAAGGGAGGATATAAGATGAACATCAACAAAAGCAGAACAAGGATAATGGAATGTAGTCTAATTAAGTCGGGTGATGCTGAGGGAATTAGATTAAGAAATGAGACACTTAAAGTAGTAAAGGAGTTTTGCTATTTGGGGAGCAAAATAACTGATGATGGTCGAAGTAGAGAGGATATAAAATGTAGACTGGCAATGGTAAGGAAAGCGTTTCTGAAGAAGAGAAATTTGTTAACATCGAATATAGATTTAAGTGTCAGGAAGTCATTTCTGAAAGTATTTGTATGGAGTGTAGCCATGTATGGAAGTGAAACATGGACGGTAAATAGTTTGGACAAGAAGAGAATAGAAGCTTTCGAAATGTGGTGCTACAGAAGAATGCTGAAGATTAGATGGGTAGATCACATAACTAATGAGGAGGTACTGAATAGGATTGGGGAGAAGAGAAGTTTGTGGCACAACTTGACCAGAAGAAGGGATCGGTTGGTAGGACATGTTCTGAGGAGGCATCAAGGGATCACCAATTTAGTATTGGAGGGCAGCGTGGAGGGTAAAAATCGTAGGGGGAGACCAAGAGATGAATACACTAAGCAGATTCAGAAGGATGAAGGTTGCAGTAGGTACTGGGAGATGAAGAAGCTTGCACAGGATAGGGTAGCATGGAGAGCTGCATCAAACCAGTCTCAGGACTGAAGACCACAACAACAACAACCTTCGGTTTTTAACGCAAAGGGCACTGCGCCGATTGAAATCCATTGCCAATTGACGGAAGGGTATGCTGAGTCGTGCATGGATGTCAAAAATGTTCGTAAGTGGTGTAGAGAGTTTGCAGCTGGTCGGATCGAAATTCACGACGAACAAAGGAGCGGGAGACCTTCAATTTCCGAGGAGACAGTGTTGAAGGTTGAGCAAAGCATGCGTGAAGATCGGCGGATGACCCTGGGTGATCTCTGCACGTTGGTTCCTGAGGTTTCCCGAAGCACCGCTCACAGAATTTTAACGGGAACATTGAACTACCGGAAAATGTGCGCAAGATGGATGCCACGCATGCTGACTGAGGACCACATGCGGCAACGAGTTGATGCTTCCCGCGCATTTCTTCACCGCCTTGCAGCCGAACAGGACAAATTTCTGGGTGACGAAATCTGGGCATACCACTGTACATCTGGGACCAAGCAACAATCACGCCAGTGGCGGCATCCTTCTTCGCCAAAGCCGCGGAAGTTCAAACAAACACAGTCTCAAAGTAAAGCCATGACAACCGCTTTTTGGGATCGGATAGTAGTATCGTTGGTCGACTTTATGCCCACTGGGACCACAATAAACACTGACATGTACTGTGAGACTCTGAAAAAACTCAGACGGGCAATTCAGAACCGGATAAGAGGAATGTTGAGCAAGGGCGTACACATTCTCCAGGACAACGCTCGCCCACACATCGCTCGGAAAACCGTTGCTCTCCTGCAACAGTTTCAGTGGAACATAATCACCTACCCACCCTATATTCCTGAGTAGGCGCCCAGTGACTATCATCTGTTCCCTAAGTTAAAAGAACATTTGGCCGGAAAGCGATTCAGCTCCGACGACGAGGTGAAAGAATAGGTTCATAACTTTCTGAACAGCATGGCGGCGAGCTGGTATGACATGGGCATACAAAAACTGCCACAGCGTCCACAAAAATGCATCGACAGGAATGGTGATTATGTCGAAAAATAGCTAAATATTCAAGCTGGCCGGCCAGTGTGGTCGAGAGGTTCTAAGCGCTTCAGTCTGGAACTGCGCAACCACTACGGTCGCAGGTTCGAATCCTGCCTCGAGCATGGATGTGTGTTTTGTCCTTAGGTTAGTTATATTTAACTAGCTCTAAGTTCTAGGGGACTGATGACCTCAGATGTTAAGCCCCATAGTGCTCAGAGCCATTTTTTTTCAAGCTGTAAACAGATGTAAACCTTTGTAGAAATAAACAGGTCTATCATCATCATCATCATTTAAGACTGATTATGCCTTTCAGCGTTCAGTCTGGAGCATAGCCCCCTTATAAAATTCCTCCACGATCTCCTATTCAGTGCTAACATTGGTGCCTCTTCTGACGTTAAACCTATTACTTCAAAATCATTCTTAACCGAATCCAGGTACCTTCTCCTTGGTCTACCCCGACTCCTCCTACCCTCTACTGCTGAACCCATGAGTCTCTTGGATAACCTTGCTTCTCCCATGCTTGTAACATGCCCCCACCATCTAAGCCTGTACGCCCTGACTGCTGCATCTATAAAGTTCATTCCCAGTTTTTCTTTGATTTCCTCATTGTGGACACCCTCCTGCCATTGTTCCCATCTACTAGTTCCTGCAATCATCCTAGCTACTTTCATATCCGTAACCTCAACCTTGTTGATAAGGTAACCTGAATCCACCCAGCATTCGCTCCCATACAACAAAGTTGGTCGAAAGATTGAACGGTGCACAGATAACTTAGTATTGGTACTGACTTCCTTCTTGCAGAAGAGGCTATATCGTAGCTGAGCGCTCACTGCATTAGCTTTGCTACACCTCGCTTCCAGTTCTTTCACTATGTTGCCATCCTGTGAGAATATGCATCCTAAGTACTTGAAACTGTCCACCTGTTCTAACTTTGTTCCTCCTATTTGGCACTCAGTCCGTTTATATCTCTTTCCAACTGACATTACTTTTGTTTTGGAGATGCTAATCTTCATACCATAGTCCTTACATTTCTGATCTAGCTCTGAAATATTACTTTGCTAACTTTCAGTCCAATCTGCCATCACAACTAAGTCATCCGCATATGCAAGACTGCTTATTTTGTGTTCACATATCTTAATCTCACCCAGCCAGTCTATTGTTTTCAACATATGATCCATAAATAATATGAACAACAGTGGAGACAGGTTGCAACCTTGTCTTACCCTTGAAACTACTCTGAACCATGAACTCAATTTACCGTCAACTCTAACTGCTGCCTGACTATCCATGTAAAGACCTTTAATTGCTTGCAAAAGTTTGCCTCCTATTCCATAATCTCGTAGAACAGACAATAACTTCCTCCTAGGAACCCGGTCATACGCCTTTCCTAGATCTATGAAGCAGAGATACAATTCCCTGTTCCACTCATAACACTTCTCCATTATTTGCCGTAAGCTAAAGATCTGGTCTTGACAATCTCTAAGAGGCCTAAACCCACACTGATTTTCATCCAATTGGTCCTCAACTAATACTCGCACTTTCCTTTCAACAATACCTGAGAAGATTTTACCCACAACGCTGATTAAAGAGACACCTCTGTAGTTGTTACAATCTTGTCTGTTTCCATGTTTAAAGATTGGTGTGATTATTGCTTTTGTCCAGTCTGATGGAACCTGTCCCGACTCCCACGCTATTTCAATTAACCTGTGCAGCCATTTAAGACCTGACATTCCACTGTATTTGATGAGTTCCGACTTAATTTCATCCACCCTAGCTGCTTTATTGCACTGCAATCTATTGACCATTTTGTCCACTTCCTCAAATGTGATCCTATTTCCATCATCATTCCTATCCCATTCTACCTCGAAATCTGAAACATTACCGATCGTATTTTCACCTACATTGAGCAACTCTTCAAAATATTCCCTCCATCTGCCCAAGGCATCCACAGGATTCACCAGCCATTTCCCTGACCTGTCCAAAATACTTGTCATTTCCTTCTTACCTCCCTTTCGAAGACTGCTAATTACACTCCAGAATGGTTTTCCAGCAGCTTGAACCATAGTCTCCAACCTGTTTCCAAAGTCTTCCCAAGATTTCTTCTTGGATGCTGCAATTATCTGTTTGGCTTTGTTTCTTTCTTCAACATAACTTTCTCTGTCTACCTGAGTTCTGGTATGTAGCCATTTTTGATACGCCTTCTTTTTCCTTTTACAGGCTGCCTTGACTGTGTCATTCCACCAAGCTGTTTGCTTCATCCTACTTTTACACACTACTGTTCCAAGACATTCTTTAGCCACTTCTAGCATTGTGTCCCTGCACCTTGTCCATTCATTTTCCAATGACTGTAATTGACTACATTCAACTAACTGGTACCTTTCTGAGATCGCTGTTATGTACTTGTGCCTGATTTCCTTATCCTGAAGTTTCTCCACTCTTATCCTCCTACATATGGACCTGACCTCCTGCACTTTAGGTCTCACAATCCCAATTTCACTGCAGATTAAATAATGATCAGTGTCATCAAAGAATCCCCTGAATACACGTGTGTCGCTCACAACCTTCCTGAATTCCTGATCTGTTATTATATAGTCAATGACAGATCTGGTTCCCCTGCCTTCCCAAGTATACCGGTGAATGTTCTTATGTTTAAAAAAGGAGTTTGTGATAACCAAGCCCATACTGGCACAGAAATCCAAGAGTTGTTTCCCGTTCCTGTTGGCCTCCATGTCCTCTCCAAATTTACCCATAACCTTTTCATACCCTTCTGTTCGATTTCCAATCCTGGCGTTAAAATCACCCATGAGCAGAACACTGTCCTTGTCCTTTAACAACTACATCACTGAGTGCCTCATAAAAACTATCCATCTTATCTTGATCTATCCCTTCACAATGCGAATATACTGACACAATCCTAATTTTCTTGCTAGACACTGCCAAATCTATCCACATCAGTCGTTCGTTTACATACCTTATTGCAACTACGCTGGGTTCCATTTCTTTTCTTATGTAAAGCCCTACACCCCATTGTGCTATTCCTGCTTTGACTCCTGAGAGGTAGACCTTGTATTCTCCCACTTCCTCTTCTTTCTCACCCCTTACCCGAATGTCACTAACAGCTAAAACGTCCAGCCCCATCTTACTTGCAGCCTCTGCCAGCTCTACCTTCTTCCCAGAGTAGCCCCCATTGATATTAATAGCTCCCCATCTCATTACCGTTTGTTTGCCAAGTCGTATCTTAGCAGTCCCTGGTTTGTCAGTTAGAGGTGGGACTCCGTCACCTCCAAAGGTCCGAATCATTTTGCTCTGATTGTTGCATCATATTTAAAGTACCAGAGAAGCAGGTTGCTAGCCTTACTTGCCACGAGTCCCATTGGGTTTTACCCCTAACGGTTGAGGGACTAACCGGTGGATTTGGTAGTCTTTGCCGTATGAGCGCAAAGGTGACCACGACTCAGAATATGTCCGAGATGCCCAAGTCGGGACCACTTACTTGGCCACTCATACGTTTCCCGTGGTTCATGAACTAGGACATGACTACAGGAACCCACACCATGAACCACAAACAGGTCTATGTACTTACAAAAAAATAGGAGACATTACTTTTGGGATTACCCTCATATTTTCATTATTCTTTCGGCTCTCTTCTGTAATTTGAAAACGGTGTTCATATTTTGTAAATTTGGTCCCTAGAAAATACGCTGGCGGAAAAAATCACAAGACCAAGAACAAGTTGTGTGTCATGAATGAAAGTTGGTAGGCAAGTTTCTGCATGTTAAAGATGATTTCTATTCATATTTTGCACCATTGCCGGCCGGTGTGGCCGAGCGGTTCTAGGCGCTTCAGTCTTGAATCGCGCGACCGCTACGGCCGCAGGTTCGAATCCTGCCTCGGGCATGGATGTATGTGATGTCCTTAGGTTTAAGTAGTTCTAAGTTCTAGGGGATTGATGACCACAGCAGTTAAGCCCCACAGTGCTCAGAGCCATTTGGACCATTTTTGCACCATTCGGGTAAGAGTGGCGCTAGCAGCGCCATTATGAGGATGCAAATCAGGTTTGCTTTAAATACATGTTGTAACTGTCGTGAGATTGGACGTGGTGAGTTGATGTTAGACAACAGTGCCTTTAAGGTGACGGAGACGCCATTACATACGTTTGAACGAAATCGTATAATACGTGTACGAGAAGCGTGATGTTGCTTTTTCGATACTGCAGAAAGACTTGGTGGGCATGTAGCCACCGTACATGACTGCTGGCAGCCGTGATCACAAGTATGTACGGTTTTCAAGAAGACAGGGCTCCGGAAGGCCACGCGACACTACCGAGAGGGAAGAGCACCGTGTTCGGCGTGTGGCTCTGGCGCATCGTACTGCATCTGCAGCAGCAGACAGCGAACTGTTACAAATCGGTTACTTCAAACACACCTACGAGCCAGACGCCGTCTAGCGTGTATTCCACTGACACCAAACCGCCGCCATTTGCCACTTCAGTGGTGGCAAGCAAGAGCACATCGGAGGGCAGGGTGGAGGTCTGATGTGCTTTCTGATGTAAGCTGGTTCTGCGTCGGTGCCAGTGATGCTCGTTTGAATGTTAGAAAGAGGCCAGTTGGGGGGCCTGCAAACAAACTGTCTGCGTGCTAGACACAGTGGACCTGCACCTGGGGTTATGGTCTGCGGTCCGATTTCGTATCACAGCAAGAGCACTCTTGTGGTTATCCCACGTTCACTGCAAATCTGTACATTAATCTCGTGATCTGTACATTAATCTCATGATCAGCATTCCAGGGAGTGTTTTTCAACAGGATAACGCTCGCTCACAAACTACTGTTGCAACCCAATAACCTTTACAGAATGTCGACACGTTGCCTTGGCCTGGCCGATCATCAGATCTGTCTCCAGTAAAGCACATATGGCAAATCATCGACGGCCGCTGTGGCCGAGCGGTTCTAGGCGCTTCAGTCCGCAACCGCGATGCTGCTACGGTTGCAGGTTCGAATCCTGCCTCGGGCATGGATGTGTGTGATGTCCTTAGGTTAGTTAGGTTTAAGTAGTTCTTAGTTCTAGGGGACTGATGACCTCATATGTTAAGTCCCATCGTGCTTAGAGCCATTTGAATTTGGGAAACCATGAGACGACATTTCCAGCGGCATCCACAAACAGCGTTAAGTCCCTGTATCGACCGACCACAGTGCAACAGGCAAGGAATTACATCTCATAATCTGACATGCAGCACCTATAAAACACAGTGGGTGCAGGTTTGCATACTTGCTTTCAACACTCTGGCAGTTACATTGGTTATTAATGAACCAGCTTTTCACATTTGCAACGGCATATCCCGCGCTTACATTAACTTGTATTCTCGTAGTGTTAACCACTTAAATATGTTACCTACACAATATGTAATAAAATTATAAACAGTCGACCAGTTGCAATGGATAAAGAAATTCTTTACTTAGGTTTCGACAAATATAAATTTGTCTTCTTCATAAGGTAACAAATTTTACATTAGTAAGGACTAATGTACCACCGCCGTTTTTACAATTGTCGGCATAGATCCATGTGTCAAAAATAAAATATAGCCCTAGAATTACGGTTTGTCACGTTAATATAAAATAGCTAATATAAAAGAGCTCTGCAAGATCCTTGAGCTATTATATATTAACGTGACAAACCGTAATTCTAGGGCTATATTTTATTTTTCACACATGCATCTATGCCGACAATTGTAAAAACGACGATGATACATTAGTCCTTGTTGTTGTGCCCTTCAGTCCTGAGACTGGTTTGATGCAGCTCCCCATGCTACTCTATCCTGTGCAAGCTCCTTCATCTCCCAATACCTACTGCAAACTACATCCTTTTGAATCTGCTTAGTGTATTCATCTCTCAGTCTCCCTCTACGATTTTTTCTTCCACGCTGCCCTCCAATACTAAATTGGTGATCCCTTGATGTTTCAGAACATGTCCTTACTAATGTAAAATTTGTTACCTTCTGAAAAAGACAAATTTATATTTGTCGAAACCTAGGTAAAGAATTTCTTTATCCATTGCAACTGGTCGGCTGTTTATAATTTTGTTACGTGAAACCGTTGCTGTTGTTCAGCTATGTTTAAAATATTTACCTACACAATGTATTCTCGAAATTGCATTACTCTACATTAACTATTTCGTCTCTGTAATTCCATACCTATCAGCTGAGTGTATACACGAGTAAGTAAATTTTCTGGCACACTGATGACACAGTTGTAAGCCCATAATATGCTGACAACATTCTGTTTGCATGTACCTTTGTGTGTTCACAGCCCTTCAACCGAGAATTAATATTCATTGCTAGAAATTTTTTTTTGTTTGTTACGCAGTGTTTACAGATACTATCTATATTTAATTTAACAATGTCATTTCTAATCTTTGAACTGAAAATCATGAAGGTTTTTCTGTAAGGTAATTTCGACTTTATTGTGGAGTAAATAAGAAGCAACGTCTGTTTAAAGAGTACAAGATCATTGGTACGTCAGTTGAGCGAAACCACTAGAGTTGAAGGAGAGGCTGAAGATAACTTAATATCGCCTACGCTGGTAACCGTTCTAAAACTTCGTTTTACTGAATGCAGCGCTGCTTTCACCTCGATTAATATAAGCACATTGCGAGCTGAAATTTTCGTAAGGCATTGTCCAAGTTCTTGTGAGTTTTAGGCATATACCAGTTCAAGCATAAAAAAAAATTACTCCAGGGAAAACGTACCCCTACGCTTAAACAGCTGTACACGAAAAAATCGCGCATTAGTGGGTCGTTAATTCAGCGGGAACTGCCGAATACGCTATTCAGGACAGACTAAAAACCGTAGAAGGAAAATATGCGGGACCAGTTCCGCGTGGGTAAAACGAGCTTTGATTTTAGAATGCTTTGAGTTCCATGCAGCTGCTGCGAATTTCAGGACGGCGACATCACACAAAGCCCCGTGGATGTGTGTACTTGTTATCACAGATACACCGTGTGTTGTTGGAACTACGAGCAACGAGTTTATAGAACATCTTAAACGCTTCGTGTTTGCATACAGTTGCAAATGATCAGTTAGTCTGTTAGATGTTGGCAAATTCCGTGCTTCAGATTTGCTGCAACTCGCTATGAATGGAAGCATTTCGATGGATTTACAAAGGATATTCATTTTCCCTGTGGCAACTTACACAGGGTGATTCAAAAAGAAAGAACGGACTTCAGTTGTTTATTACAGAGGAACTATAATAGATAAAAACACATTCCACATGTCACTGCATAGAGAAAGGTTCAAATTTGACACAGCTGCGCTGTCGTTTGTTTATAGCAAAATGGTGGCTACACGACAAGAGAAATTAAGTGTTACAATTTGCGCGATCTATTCGTCGTTAAAGTGCAACGTTCATTCCGCCTCTGCACAAGTAGATTTATGATGGTCAGAAAAAAAGTCCTTGGAAGTTGGTTGCACATGGAAAGGGAAGAACACTAGTCGACCGATAAAAATGGTGAGATGCGTTCACACGAAGCCCTCGGTTGCGTCCTGGCGATCATAACACAACGTACGAATTTTATATTTCTCTTCTCCAGTATATGGTAGAGGACACTTTTTTTCCAAACGTCTCACCTTCCCGAAGGAATCGACGTTTCATCCGCCGCGTGAAGTAAACCACCATACTGTGAGAACTTGGGGGTCGTAAAGTTCTGGCGTTTTCGTCGAACATGAAAGAGACTCCTCAAAACTAAATGTGTTTTGCACCGTTTCTGTTCACAAAGTTTATGGACCTTTCTTTTTTTGCAGAAGAAAATGTGATAGGAATGCTATATCTGGACATGCTGCAAAATTGGATGCTTCCTCGACTTCACGAAGATTCCAATGATTTTATTTTTATGTACGATGGCGACCCTCTTCACTTCCACCTTGAGGTGCGACGCTATCTTCAGAACACCAACCCACAACTTTGTATTGGAAGAGGCGGACAAGAAGATCTTGTTCATGGGTTTTGGCCTCCCAGGTGACCAGACCTCAGACCTAACGAGTTTTTCTGTGGGGGTACATAAAAGACACAATCTTTGTCCCACCTGCAACAGCTGCTCTTCAGGGTTCGACAAACCGAATTGTTGAAGCTGTCGATTCAATAAACGGGGACCTGTAAATACGTGTGCGGAATGAAATGGACTACGCTTCAATGTTTCTAATGGTGCACATTTTGAGTGTTGGTATAGTGTTTCTGCAAACACAAAAATCTGAACATTCCTCTACCCAGTGTCATGGGAAATGTGTTTCTATCTTTCACAGTTTTTCTGTAATACAGAGTTGAAATCTGTGCTTTCTTTTTGAATCACCATGCATAATTCGATTTATCCTTTAATTAACGATAAAATTCCACAAATGTATTGCAGCCACATACAGATATTGTCTACTTAGAAATTTACTTCTGAAGCAGTAGTTACCCTAGAGAAATTACTTCAATTTGTTTTTAAAACTTTCCTTATTTGTTAGCACGTTTAATTTACAAAGAATCTGGTCAAATTTTTCTGTCACCATTCTGTACTCCTCTTTGTGCAAAAGTAAAGTTATTTTCTTTACCTTCGGACGATATTGTCGTGCTGATCTGTGTTTTCATTAAACCGATTACTATATTAGTAGTTATCAACTTAAGGATGTTCATTAAACCATATTTTCAGTTTGAAAGCGTCTTTGCTCCACAGACGTTATTATGTCTGCATTGAAAAAATCTGCCTAATAAGAACAGAATAATTCTATGTTTTGTAGACCCTTCGTGTGAATCTAATGTGACTCATTAAATTGTTTCAGAGACGCTTCACAACAACCTACCTTTCTTCTCGTAACGTATCAAAAACTCCGCATCCCAAGATGCTATAACTACTATTGAAAAGAGGGAGATAATTTGTTTTCTATTCTCTTACAGTCGACGCGACATTAAAAACTTGCCCTAACGCTGAGTAAAGACTATAAATGTCGATCTAGTGGCACCATTTGCATTCGCCAAACCAGAAAGAATTTCAGGCAGTCTCCTAACATGCGGCGAAAATGATGACTGACATTTTGTAGAACATAAATGGCGTTCTTTTTGTTAACATCATTGAGCTTAGCACACGAAAGTTGGCGGGGGGGGGGGGGGGGGGTGTCTCCTTGTGTTATCCTTGTGACACTACTAACCGCCTGAATATGTTGCTTCATTCAGGTTCAGTTTACCAATAGTTTGCGATTTGAAGATATTGAGGAACTGGAGTCAACCGTCGTCAGCTGGTTCAGTTTCTTTATGAGCAGGTGGTGTGAAAAAGCTACTGGATAGTTAAGAAACGTGCTTATAAGTGAATGGCTGTTATGTGGAAAAATAGAATAGGTCTTTAGGAAACTGAAACACCTGTGAACTTTTTTGGTAGGTGACTACTAATAGTCGCAAAGTAATGTATAAAATGCGTGTTTGACTATCAGCTGCTTTTTTATTTAAAACGCTAATATCTACCGGTTTCATTCACAGACCATGTTCACGGATTAGGGTTGAAACACTTTAGGCTACATTATCACATCTGTCATTACTTAAATAATATCCACGTCTCATACGTAGAGCATGCCGTGAATTCCAGTATAACCACACAGGGCCTTTACAGGCAATCATACTAATATCATGAGTAAATAGAGCACTACTGAAGAGAAGATAAGAGGTGTAAGTGCTCCTAAAGTGTTGGTACCACTTATAACTCTGATCTTCTCTTCAGTACTGCTCTGTTTACGCATGACGTGATACTGTGGCCTAAACTATTTTAACCCTAATCCGTGAAGACAATCTGCGACTAAAACCTGTCGATATTTGGGTTTTAAATAAAAAATCAAATGATGGTTAAACATGCATTATAAACATGAAACAGCCGGTTCCCACGGATATTTTGCCGAACGGCCCTGACTTTTCCAACACGCCTCGCAAAGAGTGTCCCATAAGCAGTTCATCTTTTGAGTGCATAAAAATACATACATTTATTAATGAAATTGAGTAACTTTGTAACTTCCCCCTCACCTATCGACCTAAATGACAGTGAGAAATTAAACCGCGTGCACCTAATGGAAATTTGGGAAAAGCAATCGTCACCGAAGTTAATTTGTCGGTAAAGAGGGAGGAAAGGGTTACATCTAAATGAAAGGAAAAATGCAAATGAAATTGGTGAAAAGTAATTTTGCGAAAAGGGTAAAATTAATGAAGAAAGTAAATGTGCGGTAGTTACGTTAACAATTAATTGGCGTTAATTTGATATTTGAGATTTGGGGAAAATTACGGTCGCCAGTCCTATGGACAATTACTATAATAACTGAAAATGAAAGATTAATGCACATATAATTAGCACTAAAAGCGTGGCAACTGAAGGTTGACACGTGTTGTGTGAAAACTGAATGTTTGTCAGAAGTGATAAATTTCGCTACACTCTGACATAATTTAGCAAAAGAATTAATAAAACCGGAAAACTGAAAGTTAATTTAGTGACTGAAATTAATAGTGAACTTTGTTTCTGAAGCACTACGAAATTCAATAAAATAAGGTTAGTCTTGGGCTACCTCAACAATCATTTCAAAAGCTACTTGAATCTACGCAATTTATAAATAAGAGATTTAATTTTGAACTTGAATTAAATGATTCTGAACAATTAACAATAGTAAAATTTTGTATGTACCAAGTTGAGCTGCAGTCACAGGTAAGCTAAATACGGTAACAAATCTCGCACTCTTAATTTGTGGTTGTGTACTCTAAATATTGTAGCCAGCTATGAATACTTAAACTGAACTTTGAAATGAAAGCAGTGAAATCGAATGATATTACTTTAATGATGGAGTTTGAATCTCAACGACAGTCGGGTTCATTCCGTAAAAGGAAGGGATCCTATTTGGTAATGCAATTGGGACAATGAGCAACAAAGGTTCATGCTAAGTTGCTGTAATTTTGTGAGGCAAATGGGACAATTTTAAAAGCTGAGGTCTGCTATACAGTTCTAATACTTTACATGCTTCCAGTCTTCCTTGTTGGTTGATTGAAGGTTTGAAGTCGTCGATCGAGGAGGTGGCGACAGTCACTCATTGTTGGCCGTCGCTGTTGCAGAAGCTGGATGTTGGCGCGCCTTCTTCTCGACACTGTCACCAGGCGAAACGGGCTCTTGATGTGCGCCAGCTAATGCTTCCCGTCCGCGACACCGTGTCAGAAACTATCATAGCAAGTCGAGCGCAATTACATGCTGCCAAACCCCGAAAGAACGGCAACTCGGCGGGAGCGCCACTCAACACACCTGCTCCATCGCCCTACTCCAGCCAGACTGTGCTCTGCCCGCGCTCCATGCGGCAGAGTTAACACTGCCAAAGTTCCTAAACACTTTGGTTCTCCACACGACCTATCGATGTAATGGTTCGATAGCATAGTTTTCCCTAGGGAAGACCCAGCGTAAAAATACAAATAATGTTTACAAAACAACCAATTATACATCGACATAAATGCATAATTATATATATATATACATATATATATATATATATATATATATATATATATATATATATATAAAGTAGTAAACCAATTACAATACATAAAGACACAGAAATGTCATATCTTCAGGTAACAAAATAAGGAAAAAATGTATAGTACAATAGATGGAAATAGGAGGATGTGGGGCGGCGGTTTATTGAAAAATATGGTTGCTATATAAATGTTTGTTTGAATGCAGTTCCTATTATTTAGAATGTTATTTATGCTGTCTGTCGCCGTTCTCAACACTGGCTCTCTAATTACACTTTAGCAACCAGAAAGTGATTTAACAAAACGTGAAGCCTGTAATTAGAATTCCTAGTGCCCACTTCATCTGAGAATACAATTATAGCTGCAGCTTATAGCTCTGAGGAAATAGGAGATTGTCCAGGATTTATAATCAAAAACGATTTTCTAAAATAGTTGAGTATATTCTGACAGTCACAGATGAAAAATACAAGTATCCATACAACCTAACTAACACAGCAGTTCAGAGTCTAATGCGCTGATGCAACTATAAATGTCCGAATTAAATGTTAAAATGAAAGCTCGCCATAATTTGATGAAAATATTTCATCAAACGCCACGCTAAATAATGGTAGAATGTCTGTCCCGCGACGGCACGTGAAAATACGACAATACGCAAACTGAAGCTAGATAATGAAAGTCAACCCAGAATTAACACTTCACTCGCAAATGATTTCATGGTTACGCGTATCTCGAGTAACTTAATACGGCATCCGAGGCTGTTTGTAGAAATGATACCGACGCGACGCCACTCCCGACACAGGTGGCGTGTTATTCAGCGTCTGGAGAGAACTGGGGCCTTGCTTCCTCGCGCAGCGTTCTTATATATAAAGCCGCGGTGCGGACGGATAAGGGAACGCCTGATCAAATCGGCTCTCCCGACTAGCCGCTGGGCTAGTAATGCACCACATTAAGTTACCGAATAAATTATAGCTTCTCTTGCTGATGGCCGATGAAGCTCTTAATTTAAACGTGCATTCAGCACGCAGGTAAGTATTGATAATAAAATTTTGACGTGGCTAAGATAAATATTTTGGGCGAGAGAATTAATTTAATTACACTGCACGCAGTAGATGAGCTCTGAACTGGCCCTTTGGAGATACGCTATCGCTATAATTTTATAGGTATTCAAATGAAACTTTTCACATCTTCATAGTTATAGCGGATCTCCAACCTATTTAAATCTAAACATCCTAGCCTTATTTATTAGCCTACTTAATTTATCTTGCTTCTTTAAGTTTTGAGACGAAAACCAGAAAATCATGAATTTCCACTAAAATCTTAATTTGTGAAATCCAAAGTACTGTTTTTATTAAATTATTATGAAAGATGAATATAAATATAAATTTTGAAGTTTCTAGCTCTTTTCTGTTGCGCCAATGATTTTTACAGAAAAACGTCCAAATTTCGAAAATGGCTAAAGTTATCGAACTGATATTTAACACACATTAATTGGTTATTACTTCTGACATGCTAGAAAAGTTTTAGGTTTTGCTTGATTTTTAAAGTATTGCACAAAATTTATGACGTCAGAGCTAGTTACAGCAGACTGGCTGGCACACAATGGAAAGACTGATGTGAATTTATTACAGCATGAGTAGGCTGCTTCCCTACATCACCCTCTACTTAAATTTTTTGTTTTATGAATGTTAATGAATGAAAAAAAAAATTAATTTCAAAAAGGGAAGCAAGAGTACAGCTTAACTTCCAATGAAAATTTAAAATTGAAATGTAAACATATAAAAACATTAAAAGAAAACTGACTACCTACATTAATTATTTAAATTGCGGGCATGTTCACTGCCTCTTAAGCAACATTATTACTCAAAATTTAAGCAAAGTCAATGAAACACTTTGTCATTCATATTGCCTTAGACAAACAAACACACACAATATGAAAATTATGAAAATCTTAAATCCATTAAATACATTTTTACATACACAAATTCAAAGAAAATAACATGATACATAAACAGATGATTATCTCTTATCAGTCTTTTCTAAACCTGAAAGAAAATTTTCACAAATAATTTTTTTTTTACACACGTGGTTGTAGCCGCTTTGGCTGGCGTCCTACACTTCCAGTCACAAGGGTAGAGGAAGGGAAGTTGCTATGGTGTGCGTCCTTCACGTTCACTCTAAATAACATGGGGAAAGGGGAGGGGTCACTGTGAGTTGTGTCCAAGTCACTCCACGCTTTCACGCAGCTACCAGGCTGCCACTATCTGGTTTGTCCTGTAGAACAAACAAAAAGAGTGCCTCAGACTCTGTTCACTTAATATCTAAGGGTGGGTCACAATGAAATGGGGATATATACATTTTATCCTTTAATATGTTGCTGGAACAAAGTTAACAGAACCTTTTTAATTTTGCTCTCGTGGTTACTCAATTGTCATAAAATCGGTAAACAAATGGCTCAAAACGCCGTTAGTCAAGTACTATAGAAAATTTATGCTCAAGGCATATAATCATAAATCATATTTAATCTGAATTTATTATTTCTGGGCCGGAAACACTGAACCAGTGCTCGGTACATTCCTGACAAATCTGTATTTTATTCACTTCGCTGACTCATCTTCGATTACCTTATTCTTAGAGATAGTATGAGTATATTTGATTAGTAGTTTTCTCAGCTTCTTTGTATATGTGAGTAACTTTTGGTAATAGTACAGTTCTGAGTGTTCAAAACACACTACGTGTAGTTGACTACTAACTCCACTTATTGGTCCTCTGCTGTTGTGTCAGTTCCTCATCTGCAATTGTGTACTTACTTCATTGAAGTGTATTTATGCTGAGCTAAAATTTACGTTTCACGTCTGTCATTATGTTATTTATTTGGCTAGTGTATTACTTATTTAACACTCACTCCATTAATATTTAGAGCATAGGATAGCACATTTACTTCATATTTATAGTGTATTGCAGCTGATCAGTTTGCTCACGTGGCAATCCATTTCCACTCGATCGGACGCTGAAACCACAGGTAGTCTCTCTCAGACCTACCACTAAAATACATCAAGTAATTATGGACGAGCGTAATGCTAAATTCCTTAAACCTATTGGACACCATGAGCTGCTCTGTCTCATCTAACATAAGGGTACCTATGGTCGCATTCACGCCTCCAACTCATAACCTCAATACGTGTAGGTGTGTCCTGCCACCCACTACACCAAAATAATGGCCAGCTCCAACCTTATAAATACTTCAGGGACGTGTCCTTCACGTCTCAACCACAAACACTGCTCAATTCTATTTCACTGCCATTCCTTGCTACATAAGGTGAGTTTATTCTTACAACTTGTCTGCATATTTTTCGTAACACTAAGCAATCTCTTTCTTACTATTTATTAGTTAGCTCTAATGCATACACTAGGTTTCACTACCACTTCAGATCCTGCTTGAACACGAATTTGTACATCTTTTTAAAATATTGTTGGTGGACCATTTCCAATAAAACAACACTTTGTACTTACAATATTACCAGGGTACTATACATACTTGTTACTCAAATACATTGTAACTTAATTACGTCATACTTCTCTGTTGTTTATGTCACGGTTAGGTTTGTCATATCAGGTATTTTTCTTCACTAATCGGTGGATAGAATGGTTACAGAACTCTTGGATTGATAGCCATGACGGAAAATTTTCATGTGTTGGAAAGAAGAGGTCAAAACTTTTGTAGATAGGAAAGATGAAGAGTGAGTGAGACCTGAAAAGGAAAGAAGATCTCACACAGCTGGGACTGCACAGCTGCCACACTGTGTAGAGGTTACAGAACAACCTCCTCCCTACAGCATTCATTGGCTGAATGCTGACTTGATAGTCCCACCGGAAAATTTAATGTTGGACAGAAGAGGTCGAAATTTTTGAGGACAGGAAAGATGAAGGATGAGTGAGACCTGAAATGGGAAAGAAGATCTCACACAGCTGGGACTGCACAGCTGCCACACTGTGTAGAGGTTACAGAACAACCTCCTCCCTACAGCATTCATTGGCTGAATGCTGACTTGATAGTCATACCGGAAAATTTAATGTTGGAAAGAAGAGGTCGAAATTTTTGTAGATAGGAAAGATGAAGAATGAGTGAGACCTGAAATGGGAAAGAAGATCTCACACAGCTGGGACTGCACAGCTGCCACACTGTGTAGAGGTTACAGAACAACCTCCTCCCTACAGCATTCATTCATAACCTTTGACCACGCCACGTCGATCTGAAAATACTTTATGATGCCTTTTTAGAACCTGTCTCAGTTCTTCCTTCTGATTGGCGGAAATTCTATCGATTTCTTGCAATTTAGCTTCTATTTTGTTCAAAATAATTGCTTCTTTTTCTTCTGTGTTTAGCTTACTGTTAGTAAGATTAACACTTTCGTCCCAATACCTCCTATTTTTCAGAACTCTTATAGGCAGCTCCCAAGTTTCATCCTTAGTTACTACAAGTTTATCACTAAAAGGTACTGTAATTACTCCGGTTATTGGCAAGACCATTTTTAACTGGCTTCTTTCAAAGTCAACAACACTCTGATATTTCGACAAGAAATCTATGCCAATTAAAACCTCAATACTGAGATTGTTTACAATTAAACATGGATGATCAATTAAATTACCATTAATGTTAAAGGGCAGTAAAGCTTCATGCTTTACCGTTTTTGACACCTTGCCAGTAGCACCAATTATTCTTAGTCCTGATACCCTCATTACAGTAAGCTTGTCTTTACCAGGTAATGCATCAAAGAAGGACTGAGATATTGCACTCACCTCACTTCCACTGTCTAAGAGACAACGTAGATTGATACCCAACATATTCACTATTATTATAGGGTGGCTTATTCTAGGTTGTACAGGTGGTTCCTCAAATTCATCTAATAGTTCCTTTTGGATTTGTCTCCAACTAAAGTGATCGACATCTGTCTTCATTACATTTAGGTCACAGTGTGTAGGGGTTTCCTGAATTACATTTTCAGCTGCCTTTTCCAGTCGGTCTATTAATTTCAAATCGGAACACCGCACGACTTCATTACATTTAGTATGCTGAACATAACCCAAATTACTATAGTCTGAGCGATTCTGCGTCTCCAGACCGGGCATAACATTAGTTACAGCTAAACCACTTTCACTATTATCGTCGGTTTCCTTCTCAAGTGGCAACTGGTCACAGCTACTGGGTTCATTGACCCCCAACAACCTACCCTCTACATTTTCACTTATCTCCTGTCCTAAATCTATTAGTACATTATCAACATCCTGCACAGGCACTTTAGATAAGAGCACATCATCTTCATCGTAAATATAAGCATGAATTTCTTCTGCTTCTTCACCTGTCAATTCAGTATTTTGTAGCTCCTCCCTATCGTTACACTGCTGCGCCTTCTCTTTCTCTTCCCACTTAGAAAGCGTCTCTAACACGGTATCTATCAAATACTATGAGTGATCTAATATTTCTGTTGTATCCTTAGATGCTACCGACACTTCATCCACATGTTCAGTTTGAGTATTCTGATCTGTCTTACCAATTATTGTAATTACTGGCTTAGGAAAAGTAACCGCCTGGTGAGCGCCAGTATCCTCATAGACGGGAACTAGTTTTCCTGCCTCGGCCTACTACTGTTTCCTTTAGTTTCATTATAGTTAACTGGCACAGTATTACTCTCCCTACTGTTTTTTACATGCATAATTTTGTTTGGAACAACATTACTGTCATTTGGATGCCATTGTTGGTTCTGATAATCATTTCTCCAATTCCTACCTCTCTTACGATGGCGAACACCGACTGTTCTGATGTTTACATTGCCACTTTGCTCGTTCCTAAAATTACTATTATTGTTATTAGCATTTCTGTTATTACGTGCTTGCTCCTCATTGGCAGCAACACGTTCTACGCGTTCCAGATACTCAATGAAACGATCCAGATTGTCTCTAGGGGCAGATATAATTCTAGTTTGCCAATACCATGGCAATTTGGCTTCAAGACCTAGTATTATCATTTCAGGTTTTAATTTTTCGGCCAAATGTGACAAACTTGAGATCCATGACCTAGCAAACTCTTTAATTGATTCCTTGCCTGCATTGAAGCGTTTTCCACTCCAAAATTCTCCCAACACTTCATTTTGCTTATTGCTAGACCAATACTCATTAATGAAAGCTGTTTTAAACTCCGCTAATGTTTTACACTTCAACATAACATCAGCTGACCAACGCATGGCGTCACCTGCTAAATGGCTCCTAATAAATGAGATTTTCTCTCGTTCAGATCAAGTTGGTGGAATCACATCTTCAAAAACGTTCCAGAAATCTAGCGTGTGGATATTTTTATCTGGATCGAACCGCAAGAACTGCCGACACCCGATAAAAGCGGCGTTTGCAGCTACAACTTGTTGTATACTACCATTACCAGAAGTTACTGAAGCTACTTTACTCTCAATGTTAGCAATGTTAGTACTGATATTTTCTACTCTCATTTCAACATTATCTACTCTTTGCACAATATGAGTAGTATCAGTTTTGATTGCATTTACTTCTGCTTGACATATGTTTACTTTTATACTAACATCTTTAAATCTATCTGAGCACAGTTCAGATTCCGCCTCGATCTTCTCTGTTAACTTGTGCTCCAGCTTCGCATCTTCCATTTGGAAGTCTTTGCGAACCTCAGCAACTTCTGATTTAATTGTTTTATACATTTCAGAAAACTGTTGAGCAACCTTTTTCTTCATATCCTCATGATTGTAATCAATTTTACAATTCAAACTGTCTAGATCCTCTTTCAACTTATTGCAACCAGCCTTGAAGGTATCGTCCATTACCTCCAATCGTTTATTAAAATTAGTTTGACTGGCCACAATCCTGTTATTTACCTCAATTATATCAGATTTTAATTCAGCATTACTGCTTTTGACCTGTTCACTTATTTCAGACTTTAATTCAGCATTATTGGATTCTAATTTATTGTCCATTGCCTCAAACCGTTTATTAAAATTTGTTTGACTGGCCACCATTTCAGACTTTAATTCAGCTGTCATTTTTGCATTACTGGCATCTATTGCTTGTAATATAACATTTAAATCAACACCCCAGTATCTTTGGGTTGCTCACTAGCTGGCTTTTTATCACACTCAGGTGACGAAAAACTAGCTCCAACACCAGAATCATCAAAACTAAATGAAACTTCTGATTGATCAGTCATATCTAACTTCTCCTTCCTAAACTCTACCACCTCTGTTGACTGATTCATTTTTAATTCAACAGAGAAACTATCATCCAATAAATTAACAATTTCTGCTTTCTGCTTTACTACAGGGGTCTCTATTATTGAATCATTGCCCCTTCCCACACTACTGTTAGGAGACAATACTTCATATTTCACTTTAACATTACTACTTTCATGCATACTTGAACCGTTGTCTGGATTTACAGTTCCCTCAACAGACATAGGTTTTGATTTAAGTTTAACTTCAGTTTCTTTTGGCGGTTCCATCGCCGACAGTCTTTTAGTGCAGGTTAGTAAAATTTCTAACAGCTTTTCACTTAACTTAGTTCCTTCTGCACGACATTGGCTGCGCGGCGTACCAGGATTACTGATGCGACGTGGCACGTTGAACTGCAGACGGCACTCCGACGGCGGTTGTGTGTTTGCGTGGCCCGCAATTGCAGGCGCGCTTCCGGCTGCTCCGGCGGACGACTGCGGTGAGGTGAAACTGGCTTCTCTCGATGCCGGCAGCACCGCTAGACGCAGTGCCAGCTCCGTCAATCCAGAGGCGTTGTTAATCCAGTTGCGTCGTCCACATACACAGGTAACACATTCACTGTTCTATTACTCAGCTGCGTGTCGCATTTCACTCGCGAATCCGAATAGTTAAAAATCAATTTCACTTTTACTCAGTTTAATTTCCCGGCCGATGCACCATATGTGGGGCGGCGGTTTATTGAAAAATATGGTTGCTATATAAATGTTTGTTTGAATGCAGTTCCTATTATTTAGAATGTTATTTATGCTGTCTGTCGCCGTTCTCAACACTGGCTCTCTAATTACACTTTAGCAACCAGAAAGTGATTTAACAAAACGTGAAGCCTGTAATTAGAATTCCTAGTGCCCACTTCATCTGAGAATACAATTATAGCTGCAGCTTATAGCTCTGAGGAAATAGGAGATTGTCCAGCATTTATAATCAAAAACGATTTTCTAAAATAGTTGAGTATATTCTGACAGTCACAGATGAAAAACACAAGTATCCATACAACCTAACTAACAGAGCAGTTCAGAGTCTAATGCGCTGATGCAACTATAAATGTCCGAATTAAATGTTAAAATGAATGCTCGCCATAATTTGATGAGTGTATTTCATCAAACGCCACGCTAAATAATTGGTAGAATGTCTGTCCCGCGACGGCACGTGAAAATACGACAATACGCAAACTGAAGCTAGATAATGAAAGTCAACCCAGAATTAACACTTCACTCGCAAATGATTTCATGGTTACGCGTATCTCGAGTAACTTAATACGGCATCCGAGGCTGTTTGTAGCAATGATACCGACGCGACGCGACTCCCGACACAGATGGCGTGTTATTCAGCGTCTGGAGAGAACTGGGGCCTTGCTTCCTCGCGCAGCGTTCTTATATATAAAGCCGCGGTGCGGACGGATAAGGGAACGCCTGATCAAATCGGCTCTCCCGACTAGCCGCTGGGCTAGTATTGTTGTTGTTGTTGTGGTCTTCAGTCCTGAGACTGGTTTGATGCAGCTCTCCATGCTACTCTATCCTGTGCAAGCTTCTTCATCTCCCAGTACCTACTGCAACCTACATCCTTCTGAATCTGCTTAGTGTATGCATCTCTTGGTCTCCCCCTACGATTTTTACCCTCCACGCTGCCCTCCAATACTAAATTGGTGATCCTTTGATGCCTCAGAACATGTCCTACCAACCGATCCCTTCTTCTGGTCAAGTTGTGCCACAAACTCCTCTTCTCCCCAATCCTGTTCAGTACCTCCTCATTAGTTATGTGATCTACCCATCTAATCTTCAGCATTCTTCTGTAGCACCACATTTCGAAAGCTTCTATTCTCTTCTTGTCCAAACTATTTATCGTCCATGTTTCACTTCCATACATGGCCACACTCCATACAAACACTTTCAGAAAAGACTTCCTGACACTTAAATCTATACTCGATGTTAACAAATTTCTCTTCTTCAGAAACGCTTTCCTTGCCATTGCCAGTCTACATTTTATATCCTCTCTACTTCGACCATCATCAGTTATTTTGCTCCCCAAATAGCAAAACTCCTTTACTACTTTAAGTGTCTCATTTCCTAATCTAATACCCTCAACATCACCCGACTTAATTCGACTACATTCCATTATCCTCGTTTTGCTTTTGTTGATGTTCATCTTATATCCTCCCTTCAAGACACCATCCATTCCATTCAACTGCTCTTCCAAGTCCTTTGCTGTCTCTGACAGAATTACAATGTCATCGGCGAACCTCAAAGTTTTTATTTCTTCTCCATGGATTTTAATACCTACTCCGAATTTTTCTTTTGTTTCCTTTACTGCTTGCTCAATATACAGATTGAATAACATCGGGGAGAGGCTACAACCCTGTCTTACTCCCTTCCCAACCACTGCTTCCCTTTCATGTCCCTCGACTCTTATAACTGCCATCTGGTTTCTGTACAAATTGTAAATAGCCTTTCGCTCCCTGTATTTTACCCCTGCCACCTTTAGAATTTGAAAGAGAGTATTCCAGTCAACATTGTCAAAAGCTTTCTCTAAGTCTACAAATGCTAGAAACGTAGGTTTGCCTTTCCTTAATCTTTCTTCTAAGATAAGTCGTAAGGTCAGTATTGCCTCACGTGTCCCAGTATTTTTACGGAATCCAAACTGATCTTCCTCGAGGTCGGCTTCTACTAGTTTTTCCATTCGTCTGTAAATAATTCGCGTTAGTATTTTGCAGCTGTGGCTTATTAAACTGATTGTTCGGTAATTCTCACATCTGTCAACACCTGCTTTCTTTGGGATTGGAATTATTATATTCTTCTTGAAGTCTGAGGGTATTTCGCCTGTTTCATACATCTTGCTCACCAGATGGTAGAGTTTTGTCAGGACTGGCTCTCCCAAGGCCGTCAATAGTTCCAATGGAATGTTGTCTACTCCGGGGGCCTTGTTTCGACTCAGGTCTTTCAGTGCTCTGTCAAACTCTTCACGCAGTATCGTATCTCCCATTTCATCTTCATCTACATCCTCTTCCATTTCCATAATATTGTCCTCAAGTACATCGCCCTTGTATAGACCCTCTATATACTCCTTCCACCTTTCTGCTTTCCCTTCTTTGCTTAGAACTGGGTTTCCATCTGAGCTCTTGATGTTCATACAAGTGGTTATCTTTTCTCCAAAGGTCTCTTTAATTTTCCTGTAGGCAGTATCTATCTTACCCCTAGTAAGATAAGCCTCTACATCCTTACATTTGTCCTCTAGCCATCCCTGCTTAGCCATTTTGCATTTCCTGTCGATCTCATTTTTGAGACGTTTGTATTCCTTTTTGCCTGCTTCATTTACTGCATTTTTATATTTTCTCCTTTCATCAATTAAATTCAATATTTCTTCTGTTACCCAAGGATTTCTACTAGCCCTCGTCTTTTTACCTACTTGATCCTCTGCTGCCTTCACTACTTCATCCCTCAAAGCTACCCATTCTTCTTCTACTGTATTTCTTTCCCCCATTCCTGTCAATTGTTCCCTTATGCTCTCCCTGAAACTCTGTACAACCTCTGGTTCTTTCAGTTTATCCAGGTCCCATCTCCTTAAATTCCCACCTTTTTGCAGTTTCTTCAGTTTTAATCTACAGGTCATAACCAATAGATTGTGGTCAGAGTCCACATCTGCCCCTGGAAATGTCTTACAATTCAAAACCTGGTTCCTAAATCTCTGTCTTACCATTATATAATCAATCTGATACCTTTTAGTATCTCCAGGGTTCTTCCATGTATACAACCTTCTATCATGATTCTTAAACCAAGTGTTAGCTATGATTAAACTGTGCTCTGTGCAAAATTCTACCAGGCGGCTTCCTCTTTCATTTCTTAGCCCCAATCCATATTCACCTACTACGTTTCCTTCTCTCCCTTTTCCTACACTCGAATTCCAGTCACCCATAACTATTAAATTTTCGTCTCCCTTCACAATCTGAATAATTTCTTTTATTTCATCATACATTTCTTCAATTTCTTCGTCATCTGCAGAGCTAGTTGGCATATAAACTTGTACCACTGTAGTAGGTGTGGGCTTCGTATCTATCTTGGCCACAATAATGCGTTCACTAAGCTGTTTGTAGTAGCTTACCCGCGTTCCTATTTTCTTATTCATTATTAAACCTACTCCTGCATTACCCCTATTTGACTTTGTGTTTATAACCCTGTAGTCACCTGACCAGAAGTCTTGGGCTAGTAATGCACCACATTAAGTTACCGAATAAATTATAGCTTCTCTTGCTGATGGCCGATGAAGCTCTTAATTTAAACGTGCATTCAGCACGCAGGTAAGTATTGATAATAAAATTTTGACGTGGCTAAGATAAATATTTTGGGCGAGAGAATTAATTTAATTACACTGCACGCAGTAGATGAGCTCTGAACTGGCCCTTTGGAGATACGCTATCGCTATAATTTTATAGGTATTCAAATGAAACTTTTCACATCTTCATAGTTATAGCGGATCTCCAACCTATTTAAATCTAAACATCCTAGCCTTATTTATTAGCCTACTTAATCTATCTTGCTTCTTTAAGTTTTGAGACGAAAACCAGAAAATCATGAATTTCCACTAAAATCTTAATTTGTGAAATCCAAAGTACTGTTTTTATTAAATTATTATGAAAGATGAATATAAATATAAATTTTGAAGTTTCTAGCTCTTTTCTGTTGCGCCAATGATTTTTACAGAAAAACGTCCAAATTTCGAAAATGGCTAAAGTTATCGAACTGATATTTAACACACATTAATTGAGTATTACTTCTGACATGCTAGAAAAGTTTTAGGTTATTTGCTTAAATTCTATGCAGGCACATTCTAGTTCCAACGCTGAAATTTTCCACAACTTTTCAGGAACTTGAAACTCCAGTTCTGAAACCACGCCATGAGTCTCGGACTTGAAATATGGAAGTGATCGTCGTTTCGAGTACAGCCACCCCCCACCCCCCACCCCCCTCTTCACAGAAAGAAATCAAATGCTGTCAAAACAAGATATGGGTGGCCAATTCACATCACAAATGCGAGAAATCACGCAGCCAGGGAACTGATCTCGTAGTATGTCCACTGATGCATTTGAAGGTCGACAAGTTGCACCTTCTCGTGGACACCAAACTTTAGCATTCCAAGGCTCCAGATCAGACCACAAAAGCTCATTTAACGTTTTGCCCTCGCGTTCACCTTCCACGATTAATGCGTTTCCGGCTCCATCATCGAAGAAGCGCGGCTCACTCACGCTTCCAGCCCAAATGCCACCCCACACTCTCACTCGTGGAGCATGTAACATTGTAACGGCTACACCATAACTAGCTGAGGGTTTTTTGTACCCCAGATCCTGCAGTGCTGCTTGTTCACGAAGCGCCACTCAAGCAGAAAGTTGCGCCTCAGTCAGTCTCATCACAATCGACTTATTTTGTGCGTTTTGTTGATCAAACGTTCCACAGAGTTGGCGAACAGTTTTCGACAAAAGCATTCACGATGACTGTAATAAGTTTTCACTGTGACATAGTGCTGCTCCGCGGTTACATCGTGAAGCGTCCCATTACTAGCCGCAATGAAAACAGATGGCAACTATGCACCTCAATGCTGCCAACCTACTAGAACAGGAATGGCCGACATTTGAAGAGTTGTGTTCTTCATGGAAAATCCTTTACTTACCCCCAGTTGGGGCGTGGGCTGATGGCGACTAGCTGCCGCCCTTCAGCAACGATTTAAAATGATTAAAAGAAATAAAACATAACTTTTATTAAGATAAAATGATGCTGAAATAAGTACCTGACATAGTTCGTTAGAGTTTACTCTATGAAGAGGAGATGCCGAAGATCCCTGGTATTAAACTGCTAGACATTAAAATTCTTAACAGCATGAGGACTTGCTTGGATATGCAAATGGGTAGCGCAATGGCACAAAAAGGAGAGGAGTAGAGCTGCCTAAGTTCTGTACCATTCGGCATATGAGGAAAGAGTACGCAGCAAGTTTCACATTCAGAAATCATTTTCGGATGTTGTTTTTTGTGAGACGGTGGTGCTATGAATAGAGTAACTAGGAGAAATGTCCACCAGTGCTTGTCGAAATTCGAAAGTGGCATGGTCGCGGTCTAGCATGACTGCGGTATGTCGTTCTATATCTACATCTGTGGTCCACTAGCACATTACGGTGTGTGGCAGACGGTACTTTATGTGGGAGTATCACTATCTCCCTTTCCTCTTCTAGTCGACAGTGGTCCGCAGGAAGAATGATTGTTGGAAAGTCTCTGAGCGACCTTTAATCTCTCCAGTTTTGCCTCCCTGCTCTTTTCGGGAGATTTACGTAGGAGGAAGTAACATTTCGGTTGGGTCTTGTAGGAAGGTAGGCTCTACGAATTTTACCAGCAGACCACACCGTGACGCACAAAGCTTCTCTTGCAGCGATCGCCACTTGAGTGAGCTGAGCATCTCCGTCATGTTTTAGTTCATGAAAGCGCGCTTCTCTTCTTCAGGATTTCTCTATTTCCTCTGTCACCTCTGTGTAGCGTGTATCCCATACTGAACGATACGTAGGTATTGGTCGAACGAGCGTTGTGTACAAATGCTTCAAATGGCTCTCAGCGTTGTGGAACTTAACATCCGAGGTCATCAGTCCCCTAGACTTAGAACTACTTAAACCTAACTAACCTAAGGACATCACACACATCCATACCCGAGGCAGGATTCGAACCTGCGACCGTAGCAGCCTCGTGGTTCCGGATTGAAACGCCTAGAACCGCTCGATCACAGCGGCCGGTGAGGGTTTTGTAAGCTACCTCTTTCATGGATGGACACACTTCTTCGTGGATTGTTGAGAATGCGATTTAAAACGTTTCACAAAACCGCTGCTGTCGTTGGTCGAGATACCATGACTGCCATGCGAATATGGAAGCTACGGGTTCACGGAAGCTATACTCAACGTCGTGTTTCAACGCCCTCACGCGACTAACGCCCAACAGGTCAGACTTACTGTTCTGCTCGGCCGTGCAGGGTCGTACAGTCTCCTTGAGTCAGGAAATGGGCTGTAGGGAAGTAATGCGACGTACTCAGAACCAGTACGACTTCCAACAATGCAATCATTGTTGTGGCTTTCCTTAACTCGCGAGCAGAGAGACGCCGTGGAGAACGAACGTTGGCAGATTGAATGTGCTCGTGCCGTGCAGACCTGCCTCCATGCAGAGGGTCTTCTGCTGTGTCTCTGGTCAACACGTTCTCCAGATCACTGACCCAGTACAACCTCTTGGTCATGCGTTTGCCTAGCGACTGGTATGCCACCACTCTCTAGCCACTAAAACTGAGGAACTCTGGCACGTAGCTGAAGCAGCCTGGGATGACTTACCCGGATCTGTCATCCAAACTCAATTCACTCGATGCCCCACCAGGTTAAGGCAGTAGTTTCTGGCAGAGGTCGTGGCTCTTGCATACAATATACCTCCAACTCACTTAAAAATTATTTCATGCATTCTTCCATTTCTAATGTTTTACGCACAACATATAAAATTTCGTTATTTGCTGACCGTCCTTGTATCACAACGGCCAGCAGCGTAGTTGGGAGGTTTCGAAGAAGGTTAAGGAGTGGATTGGGCTGTTCAAGTTCCGACCCATTGACGGTGTATTATTAAAGAAGGTTTTATACAAAACATGTCGAATGAGTATATGCGAGAAAGGTAATGGGTGACAGAGAAAAACGGGAACATTTGCACAATATAATAAAACCAGAAAGGAAAGAAATTGCATTATTAGTAATTTAAACCTTACAACTCTGCCATTTACGAAATATTGATGGCATACGTCGTTTAAATGGAGTCGTCTTGTACGAATACATTCGTGAAATCTGCTGTTGAGATTTCTCATTGACCGATGCAACATGTCAGCTGGGATACTGTGAATTGCAACCCGAATTCTCTGTTTTAACTCATCCAGGTTGTTTGTCGAGTCTTGTAGACTTTGCTCCTGATGTAGCCCCACAAGAAAAAAATCAGAAGCGGATAAATCTGGCGATCTAGGGGGCCAGGGAATGTTACCGCATCGTGAGATGACACGGTTGACAAACAATTCTCACACATATGCCACTGATTGCCATGCAGTGTATGATGTCGCTCCGTCCTATTGAAACCGGGTTCATGGACGTTTGCAAAGTTGTTCAGTGCAAGTGTAATGAAAGTTCGTAACATCGCCACGTAACGATCGGCATTGACAGTTATTGTGTTTCGCTGAACATTTGCGAAAAAATGTATTCTGATAATCGCATGTCATGAAACACCATACCATACTGTCACTTTACTAGCGTGTAAAGGGCGCTCATGAAAGTCATTAGGATTTGTGTTTGCCCTGTGACGGTAGTTCTGGCAATTCACATAACCTGTGAGATGAAAATGTGCCTGATCTGACATCCACAACTTGTTTAGAAATTCATCGTCATTGTTTCTTTCTGTTATCATTTGTTGACAGAATCCTAATCGTAACCGGTAATCGTTGCCCTTCAATTGTTGCACCACCTGTAGCTTGTACGGCTGAAATTTTAAATCACGATGAGGAATTCTGGGAACACTCTCCCGGGACATTCCAACCACTGCTGTTTGCTTACGAATTGAACGCCGTGGGCTCCGTAAGACATACTCATATACAACTTCAGTGTTCGCTGGAGAACGCACGCTTCTTGCTCGTCCTCTCGGTTTGTTCTTGAGGGCACATCCAGTCCCTTCAAAGTTGTTAATCCAACATTATTTGGCGTGTTTCTACATCTACATCCACACTCCACAAGCCACTTGACGGTTTGTGGCGGAGGATACCTTTACCTCTATCGGCTCTCCCTTCTATTCCAGTCTCGTATTGTTCGTGGAAAGAAAGATCGGCGGTATGCCTCTGTGTGGGCTCTTATTTCTCTGATTTTATCCTCATGGTCTCTTCGCGAGATATACGTAGGAAGGAGCAATATACTGCTTGACTCCTCAGTGAAGGTATGTTCTCGAAACTTCAACAAAAGCCCGTACCGAGCTACTGAGCGTCTCTCCTGCAGAGTCTTCCACTGGAGTTTATCTATCATCTCCGTGACGCTTTAGCGTTTACCAAATGATCCTGTAACGAAGCGCGCTGCTCTCCGTTGGATCTTCTCTCTCTCTTCTATCAACCGTATCCGGTACGGATCCCACACTGCTGAGCAGTATTCAAGCAGTGGGCGAACAAGCGTGCTGTAACCTACTTCCTTGGTTTTCGGGTTGCATTTCCTTAGGATTCTTACAATGAATCTCAGTCTGGCATCTGCTTTACCGACGATCAACTTTATATGATCATTCCATTTTAAATCACTCCTAATGCCTACGCCCAGATAATTTACGGAATTAACTGCTTCCATTTGCTGACCTGCTATATTGTAGCTAAATGATAAGGGATCTTTCTTTCTATGTATTCGCAGCACATTACATTTGTCTACATTGAGATTCAATTGCCACTCCCTGCACCATGCGTCAATTCGCTGCAGATCCTCCTGCATTTCAGTACAATTTTCAATTGTTACAACCTCTCTATATACCACAGCATCTTCCGCGAAAAGCCTCAGTGAACTTCCGATGTCATCCACAAGGTCATTTATATATATTGTGAATAACAACGGTCCTACGACACTCCCCTGCGGCACACCTGAAATCACTCTTACTTCGGAAGACTTCTCTCCATTGAGAACGACATGGTGCGTTCTGTTATCTAGGAACTCTTCAATCCAATCACACAATTGGTCTGATAGTCCATATGCTCTTACTTTGTTCATTAAACGACTGTGGGGAACAGTATCGAACGCCTTGCGGAAGCCAGGAAACACAGCATCGACCTAACGGCTTCATGACGTCCTAAATAATAAAAAACGTCGAAACTCCCTCTGCGCCGCTACCAAACTATCACAGTTTTTGTAAACATTTTCATAGCTAACGCACGCTGCTGTCCGTTCCATTGATCCATGATTACTGAAATGGCGGACGGTTCACTCGCTAACTGTCACAACTCCGCAGTGCTGCCACCTGCCCACGGCTGCCACTACTCATTTCAAACTTTCCCGTTATTCTGTGTCACCATGTATTTGATAAAATGTTGGTGTTGGAAGGTGGCTTGGATTGCTGGTAGGCAAGAGATTTTTTTTTTTTTTTTTTTTTTTTTGAGATGAAGAGGAGGACGACAGGTAAATCACGTGCACCGGGAAGAAGGCGAAGCAGAGCAGACGGGACGCCATTACGGCCGGATGGGGTCGCGCGCCTGCCTGACGACAGGTTTAAAGCTCCGGAAAATGGCCCCGTTGGTCCAGGACGCAACGAGATGCAACGCAAATTGAATTCATTGTTCGGCAGGAGGGGGGTGCGGCGATGTGCTTGTTGCAAACTAAACGGGCGTTCATTAGAGGGGAAAGGCGGCCGGCAGATATTGTGTTAGGCCAACACTTTGTCTGCATTAGGGCCCGGCGGGCCAGTGTGCGTGCTTTCACTGTTTCGGCCCCCCCTCCCGGCGGCTGTCGGCCCGCGGGCGCGCGCTGGCTCCAACGACCGGGAAATCAGCTCCGATACCTGACTGCCAGGCTTGCGTTGCGTAGTAACTGGGGAATAGACTTCCGCGCCCTTTCCTGCAAGCCGAGTCACTTGCATCTCCAACCGTATTCCTGAATGCGCCGATTGGTGTGTGGCGGAGGGTTCATACTGCGCCCATACGACTCCCCATCTCTTCACTTTCTTATTCCACTATCAGTTGCAGCCCGAGAGGAGACATTCTCTTCGTCTCAAATGCAGGGCCCAAGTGACACAAGATGGCACCTGGGGCGCCAAGCTGAGAGGGGTGCCAGAGGCGTCCAATTGCAAAGTTTGTACGCAAGGTGTATCATAAAAACTGTGTGGTAACGGGCGAGTTGTGCCACCCTGAAAATATTCTAAGCACAGAGTTGGCAGCCAACACTGAGGCCGCTCGGCAAACCGCGGCTCGTTAACAACTGCGTATTGCCGCACAGTGGCCAGACCACGTGGTCCATCGGCCGCGTGGCTGGGGATTGCACGGTGACGCTGTGTCGATGAAGGAGACACGCAGGGTGTGCCAAAGATGGCCGACTTTGTGAAACCTTAATGGCAGACATTTCACAGTTTGTATAGAAACTAACTATAATGACTTTTCTGGAGACTAGAAATCTACTCTGTAGGAATCAGCATGGGTTTCGAAAAAGATGATTGTGTGAAACCCAGCTCGCGCTATTCGCCCACGACACTCAGAGGGCCATAGGCACGGGTTCGCAGGTAGATGCCGTGTTTCTTGACTTCCACAAGGTGTTCGATACAGTTCCCCACAGTCGTTTAATGAACAAAGTAAGAGCATATGCACTATCAGACCAATTGTGTGATTGGATTGAAAAGTTCCTAGATAACAGAACGCACCATGTCATTCTCAATGGAGAGAAGTCTTTCGAAGTAAGAGTGATTTCAGGTGTGCCGCAGGGGAGTGTCATAGGACCGTTGTTATTCACAATATACATAAATGACCTTGTGGATGACATCGGAAGTTCACTGAGGCTTTTTGCAGATGATGCTGTGGTGTATCGAGAGGTTGTAACAAAGGAAAATTGTACTGAAATGCAGGAGGATCTGCAGCGAATTGACACATGGTGCAGGGAATCGCAATTGAATCTCAATGTAGACAAGTGTAATGTGCTGCGAATACATAGAAAGATAGATCCCTTATCATTTAGCTACAAAATAGCAGGTCAGCAACTGGAAGCAGTTAATTCCATAAATTATCTGGGAGTACGCATTAGGAGTGATTTAAAATGGAGTGATCATATAAAGTTGATCGTCAGTAAAGCAATGCCAGACTGAGATTCATTGTAAGAATCCTAAGGAAATGCAATCCGAAAACAAAGGAAGTAGGTTACAGTACGCTTGTTCGCCCACTGCTTGAATACTGCTCAGCAGTGTGGGATCCGTACCAGATAGGTTTGATAGAAGAGATAGAGAAGATCCCACGGAGAGCAGCGCGCTTCGTTACAGGATCATTTAGTAATCGCGATAGCGTCACGGAGATGATAGATAAACTTCACTGAAAGACTCTGCAGGAGAGACGCTCAGTAGCTCGGTACGGGCTTTTGTTGAAGTTTCGAGAACATACCTTCACCGAGGAGTCAAGCAGTATTGTGCTCCCTCCTATGTACATCTCGCGAAGAGACCATGAGGATAAAATCAGAGAGTTTAGAGCCCACACAGAGGCATACCGACAATCCTTCTTTCCACGAACAATAGGAGACTGGAATAGAAGGGAGAACCGATAGAGGTACTCTAGGTACCGTCCTCCACACACCGTCATGTGGCTTGCGGAGTATGGATGTAGATGTAGATGTAATAGTGGCCAGATGAATCATGATACCTTAAAAAGAAACATGTACGTTACCATTATTTGAATGACGATACCGATGGTATAATCAGATTTTCAATATCTTTATTAGTTTAGTGTCTGACTGTAAATTATAGAAGTAACATCCAGCAAAGAATTTCCAAAATCTAAACGGTTCATCCGATTTTGTCACACGACCTGTCTTTAGAAAGCTATTAGTGTAAACCTAAATTGGTATAAATTACAGTCATCTAACTTCAATAGTACATGAATTATTGGAGGTCAAAGTGGCCGATTACTAACGATCGCGTCAGGCCATAAGTACTCCAGAGTTACACGAAAAAACGGTAGCAGCATGCTTATAAATATGTTTATTTATCTATGTCTTTGTTTTTATCCGATATATACTGTCCATGAAGAAACTGGTCAATAATTTACTGTGTTTCAAAAGCACAGAGACAATAGACTACTGGCTTACTGCTGTTCTGTTCGTTTGATGTATGTTTATTTAATTTGTTTATGTATTTAATAATGTGTGTTAGAGCGTGTGTAAGTCTGAATTATACTGTCGTAGATGTAATGTGCAAAATACGATGTATGTGTTTGGTACGTGGACTATGTGAGCAAGACTTGATCATACGTTCACTTCACAGGCTGTAACCTCCTCCACACTGCGTCCTCCGTGTTTATGGTCCGGCCGTAGGAATATTTATTTAACTTGAAGTCATTTAAATGTAAATCCAGCATTTCGAATGTGTTTCAAAATGTCTGTGAGTGTGCGTCGGCTTGGAGACATGACGGGAACGCTCAAGCCAATCACAGCGCTAGTTACTAAGGGAGGCGACTACCGAAGTGAATGGAGGGGGAGTTCTGAACAGGGCAGCGCGAGGGGCACTCGCGCAGGACACGGAGAGTTCTGCACAGTACGGGGGGGAGGGGGGGGGGACACGAAAGAGTCCAGGGCAGTACGGCGCGACGGACGCACAGTCGCGGGGAAGACTTAGAGGAGTGGAGCAGTTTAGTGCACGGTAGCGGGAGATGGAAACATGTCGTAGTGCCGACTTGTGCACTTGTGAGATTTCCGTGGCTTCTGCAGTGAAGACGTAGCTATGTCATTGTTCATAACTAATTACGTGAAGTAGGAATCTACTGTTTCCCTGTTATTCAACTTATGTTTTATTTAACTGCTGAACCATAGACACCAGTAAGTGTTTTGCAGCAATAAAATGGGTCAAATTGCTCTGAGCACTATGGGACTTAACATCTGTGGTCATCAGTCCCCTAGAACTTAGAACTACTTAAACCTAACTAACCTGAGGACATCTCACACATCCATGCCCGAGGCAGGATTCGAACCTGCGACCATAGACTGAAGCGCCTAGAACCGCACGTCCACACTGGCCAGCTTTGCAGTAATAAACGGCATTCTAAAAGGTACTTCTGCTGTCGTACTCATCATTGAAAGCCGTTAATATAGTACCTGCAGATTTTATTTAACTGCAATCTTTCATTTATAAATTACTATGTTGCATAACAAATTCACAGTTGCCGAGTAAATAGGAATCTTCAACCTTTCGATTCATGTCTCTATTCATGTTGTATACTGTAGACTGAGCAGTATTTGGCTTGTAATGTGGGAATTACGTATCCCAGCCCCTAGACAACGAAACCAGCCAAAACGTTTAATATTTCAACTTTGAGTCTGAGGGTACGTTGTTGAGGGCTCCCACATCACATCATCATTTTGTATTAGAAAGCCCACAATACAATGACACAAAAATGGCAACACCAAATAATAATTAACGTGAAGTCATGATATTTCTGGAAAACATTTGTGTCGGTAACATTGCAACATCACAGGTTAATGGAAGCACGAGACAAGCTACTACAAATGTACAACACCGTTACGTTAATAACCAGTATAGCCGCCAGAATGTTGAATACAGGCATGCCAACGTGCACGCATCGTGTCGTACCGGTGCCAGTTGCCAATTTATTAGATGGAGTTCCACGCCTGTAGCACTTGGTCGGTGTATACACGGACGATTAATGCTGTTTGTGGATGCTTCCGCCATTGTTGTCCGGTGATGTTCCACACATGCCCAGGTGATCGAGCGCGTAGCAAAGAGGTATGTGGGAGAGCGTTATCTTGTTGGGAAACACCACCTGGAAATACACTCCTGGAAATTGAAATAAGAACACCGTGAATTCATTGTCCCAGGAAGGGGAAACTCTATTGACACATTCCTGGGGTCAGATACATCACATGATCACACTGACAGAACCACAGGCACATAGACACAGGCAACAGAGCATGCACAATGTCGGCACTAGTACAGTGTATATCCACCTTTCGCAGCAATGCAGGCTGCTATTCTCCCATGGAGACGATCGTAGAGATGCTGGATGTAGTCCTGTGGAACGGCTTGCCATGCCATTTCCACCTGGCGCCTCAGTTGGACCAGCGTTCGTGCTGGACGTGCAGACCGCGTGAGACGACGCTTCATCCAGTCCCAAACATGCTCAATGGGGGACAGATCCGGAGATCTTGCTGGCCAGGGTAGTTGACTTACACCTTCTAGAGCACGTTGGGTGGCACGGGATACATGCGGACGTGCATTGGCCTGTTGGAACAGCAAGTTCCCTTGCCGGTCTAGGAATGGTAGAACGATGGGTTCGATGACGGTTTGGATGTACCGTGCACTATTCAGTGTCCCCTCGACGATCACCAGTGGTCTACGGCCAGTGTAGGAAATCGCTCCCCACACCATGATGCCGGGTGTTGGCCCTGTGTGCCTCGGTCGTATGCAGTCCTGATTGTGGCGCTCACCTGCACGGCGCCAAACACGCATACGACCATCATTGGCACCAAGGCAGAAGCGACTCTCATCGCTGAAGACGACACGTCTCCATTCGTCCCTCCATTCACGCCTGTCGCGACACCACTGGAGGCGGGCTGCACGATGTTGGGGCGTGAGCGGAAGACGGCCTAACGGTGTGCGGGACCGTAGCCCAGCTTCATGGAGACGGTTGCGAATGGTCCTCGCCGATACCCCAGGAGCAACAGTGTCCCTAATTTGCTGGGAAGTGGCGGTGCGGTCCCCTACGGCACTGCGTAGGATCCTACGGTCTTGGCGTGCATCCGTGCGTCGCTGCGGTCCGGTCCCAGGTCGACGGGCACGTGCACCTTCCGCCGACCACTGGCGACAACATCGATGTACTGTGGAGACCTCACGCCCCACGTGTTGAGCAATTCGGCGGTACGTCCACCCGGCCTCCCGCATGCCCACTATACGCCCTCGCTCAAAGTCCGTCAACTGCACATGGTTCACGTCCACGCTGTCGCGGCATGCTACCAGTGTTAAAGACTGCGATGGAGCTCCGTATGCCACGGCAAACTGGCTGACACTGACGGCGGCGGTGCACAAATGCTGCGCAGCTAGCGCCATTCGACGGCCAACACCGCGGTTCCTGGTGTGTCCGCTGTGCCGTGCGTGTGATCATTGCTTGTACAGCCCTCTCGCAGTGTCCGGAGCAAGTATGGTGGGTCTGACACACCGGTGTCAATGTGTTCTTTTTCCCATTTCCAGGAGTGTATGTTCATGACTGGCAGCACGCAGATCGAATCACCAGACTGACGTACAAATTTTCAGTCAGGGTGTGTGGGATAACCGAGAGAGTCATCTTGCTGTCGTACGAAATCCTATCGCAGGTCATAACTCCAGTTGTAGGTGCATTGTGTATAGCACGCAGGCAGTTTGGTTGCAGACCCTCATCTAGCCTCTTCCTGACAAACAAGCGGCCGTCACTGGCACCGAGACAGAACCAGCTTTCATCAGTAAGCACAGCAGACCACCAGCCTGACCTCCGATGAACTCTTGCCTCAAACCATTGAAGTCTCAAATGGCGGCGGTTTGGTGTCAATGAAATGCACACTACAAGGCTAGAATTTAACGGCATCACCAAATGTAGTGGGAAGAGGTAGAAGGCACTGTATTAAGACTCATCTGAGTTTCGCAAGTGATTTATTATTTCCAGTTACAGTGCCCTCATTCCTCTCGGTCTGCATCACCGGGTCCAACAATGCTGAGGACACCGCTTCACTGTCTGTGAAACGACTTGGCATGGAATGAGTGCCTCAGCGGCCCGTGCAATTCCCACTGTGCGTCGGCCTTGTACGGTTGCGGAGTTGTGTCGACGTCAGGATGTGCTGGCAGCCGACTCCGCGGTCTTCGCCCGTGTTGTCTCAGCGCCACTTGCAAGGTGGCCCACTGCCTGTTTCTTCGCCGGTGTGACTAAGATCGCTGCGACAACAAGCGCCTGCAATCCGGCAGCTGAATCTGCGGCCCTCGCCCTGGATGTCTCCGGTGCATGTTGGGACCCTACACAATTGCCCGCGGTAGTGAGCCATGCAGTGGCCCACCGCTGGCTGGCTACGGACCCCATGTCAACCTCAGAGGGTCAAACCAGCGACCTGCCGTGGACTGGAACACTGGCGCCCCATCTGTTGCTCAGTGTAGCCGGTGGTGTGGCACGCCCTGCCGTCCAGGAGAGCTGCCACCGCTGGCCACCGTAAATGCAACACCGAGAAAGACAAGAGGTAGCACAACAAAATTTATTTTGTAGATAACATGTTGACCAAGTATCAAATGATTACGTTTACAGACGTCTCTGACATGTGGTTCCTGCCAGAATCAGTAGCCAGAGTAGCCGCCATTGTTGGAGATCACCGCTGCCACACGTCTCGGCATTGAGTCAAAGAGACGTTGGATGTGTTCCTGGGGTACAGCAGCCCAAGCAGCTTCCACACGTTGCCAAAGATCATCTGGTGTGGCAGCTGGGGATGTAATCTGGGTCACTCGTTGAGCAACCATGGACCACATGTTTTCTATCGGCGAAAGATCCGGAGAGCGAGCCGGCCAGGGAAGCAATTCAATCTGGTTATTGACGAAGAACCTTTGGACAATGCGTGCCACGTGTGGTCGCGCATTATCCTGTTGAAATATGGCTGTGGCCGAGCCCTGAAGGTAAGGAAGGGCAACTGGCTCCAGCACCTCGGATATGTAGCGCCGGCTATTTAAAGTACCGGCAATGCGTACTAGAGGCGTGCGAGAGTAATATCCAATACCGCCCCATACCATAATACCCGGTGCAAGACCAGTGTGGCGGTGCATAATGCAGCTGTCCAGCATCCTCTCTCCACGGTGTCTCCACACTCGAATCCGACCATCGTGGTGCTGCAGACAGAAGCGTGCCTCGTCAGTACAGACAACGTCATTCCATTCTGCCGTCCACATCCGTCTGTCATCACACCATTGGCGACGGAGACGTCTGTGGTTCTGCGTCAATGGTAGACGAAGCAATGGACGCCTTGCGGACAGACCACTCTGCTGTAAACGGCGTCGAATGGTACGCGCAGACACTGGATGATGCGTTACAGACGCAATGTGCTGTGCTGTGGTTCGGGATGTCACTGAGCGATCCGTCACTGCCATGCGCACAATTTGCCTATCAGCACGTGCAGTGGTGCACCGAGGTAAATGCGATCGACCACGTCGGTCCGTCGTACTCTCCTGCATCCAACGGTCACATATCCGCATTACAGTTGTTTGGTTTCGTCCAACACGACTAGCCATTTCTCTGTATGATAATCCACAATCTCGGTAAGCCACTATCCTTCCTCTGTCGAACTCGGATACTTGATCAAACGATGTTCGCTGTTGTCTACGAGGCATAACTGATCGTCTTGTGAAACAACCACAAGGTAAACACACGTGCCGAACGTACACTGGTCGAAATCGCCAAGCCTTAAATGGCGCTACGAGGTGGCGCCACAGGCGCGCGAGATGTGCGTCTGCGCTGAAATTCTAATCTGTTGCATATCTCATCGCTGTAAACCCATGGTGTAAATGTCACTTGATTCGGATGCTTCCTTCAGGGTGTTGCATTTACGGTGGCCAGCAGTGTATATGCGTTGGTGCGCCTCTGTTTTGCTAAACGCGCCGCTCTGTGTCATGTACTCATAACACTTAGGTTGCCCAGTCGGCCACTTCTGCCTTTGACTTGCGCCATGCAAACCTCTGCGTGTATTTTTTCCGAGGGTTCTATGCCCCTGTGGCCTCTATTTTACTTCACAATTGCTGGTGAGCGTCACGCACTGTAAACAGATCCACGCATGCCTGTAACTTCCGCGCCCAGAAATATTGCACCAAAGCTGACTTTTCCTTTCCCAAACGGTAGTGCCTTTACAGTTCGCTGTCTCGCTGAGGTGCCAACTGCTGCTCAAATTGCTGCTGCAGGTGCAGTACGATGCGTCAGAGCCACACGCCAAACACGGTGGTCTTCCCTCCGTCGTCTTCTGGAGCCCTGCCTTCTCGCAACCGTACATACTCGTGGTCACCGCTGCCAGCAGACTTTCTGCAATATCGCAGAAGGAACATCCAGCTTCTCGTAGCGCAATTATATGACCTCTTTCAAACGTCAGTGAGGTGTATATAACGGCGTCTTTGTCAACTTAAACCCATTCTTGCCTAACATAGACTCACCTGGTTCACTGCGGCGACTGTTACAGCGTGTATTTAAAGCAAGCCGGATTTCCACCCTCATAGTGACGCTACTAGCGACACTCTCATCGACTAGCACGAAATCTGAATAGACTTCGTCTTTCAGACATGGACACATTCCTTCCAACTTTCATTTATGTCGCACAACTCCTGCTTGCTATTGTATTTTTTGTCCGGCCCTGTAGTACGGATGAAAATATACACTGTAACAGAAGTAAAAACATTCCAGCAAATGAGGGTAAACAAACGAGACGTTTGCGTGACAACTATCGATACGTAGCTGCGAGCCGACACTTGACTTGAGTATGAAATGTTGTCCTAGTTGCAATAAATCACTGCAGATAATTACTTCCTGAAGGGCAAATGTAATTTTCCGAGGGATAAAAATAAAACAGTTAAATTGTGTTTACTTTATGTAACTAAATTAGTTTGAAAAGAGCTTAACTGTTTTCACTATTTCGTACGATTGTAATATTGATAAGTTACCTATAGTTACATCTTTTTCAGCTATTATCGTTAACGTGTGACGCGGTGTGGTGGACGTTACAGTCTGTGAATCGAATGTATGATCAAGCCTTCACCACATAGTCCACGTACCAAACACGTATATTTTATTTTGCTTATTCAATCTACGCCAGTATAATTCAGACTTATACATAACAGATGCTTAAACGCGTCATGAAAATGCCTTCTCCTTGTTGTACGTAGTTTTAACAGCAGCCTACAAATTGCTTCGTTATTCAGTTTGCAGCAATAAATGGACTTATTAGCAGCACAACACAACAGTAAATATGTAATATACGTAGTTACTACAGTTCTGTAGGACCTACATAGTATTTTTATCACTGTTATTATTATTATGTGTGGTAGTGGTTATACACAAAATATTGGCGGTGTAAAATCTTCGAATATCTGCCAGTGCGGAAGTAAGGACTCCAGCAATCAAGTGATTTAAAAACGAAGTACAGAGCACAGGTTATCTCGGTTGATTTTACATGGGAATGCATGGTGTGGATGGCGCATGTGTTGCTAGGGGAGGAGTGGTGCAGAGGAAGCACGTTTTATGACGCATGTCTGCCCGCAGTCTGGATAGTTAGCTTTCTTTTCTGGGGAGGAGCTGCAGATAGCACAAAGACGCACTGGTAACTGCTTCATCATTCGATAAAGAGCGGTTGTCAGTAATAAGCACTATCAGTTGTCTCTGTCTCATTAGTCGGTGCTTTAATAAAACAACCTCTACAACTAAATATCGCTTATCTTTCGTCATTTTAAGAATGAAAGTTTTCAGAGAAATTTCTCTTTTCGTTCTCAAGTTTATCTAGGCGCTAATGTCAAGGATGGCGGGATGGCGGAGATACTAGCTAATATCTGACTGCCCTCAGGGATAACAGTTTCAGAAAGACTGGGAATCACTAAACGTTTACGAAATGTAAGCTTTTCTATGAAGTCCCCATCCAATGGGGTTCAACTTTCACCGAAGTCCTGCCTTTACAGGATATGCAATACTACTTCAGCACACAATATGTCAGAAGGGATCAACTGATAGGGCAAATCCTAAGGAAATATTGAATTGTAGAGGAACGAAAATTGCAGTAGTTAAGCAAAGTTGAAAAGATTTGCGGAGGATAGACTAACGTATCAGATAGATTATTTAATGGTAAGACAGAGATTTAGGAACCAGTTATTAAATTGTAAGACATTTCCAGGGGCAGATGTGGACTCTGACCACAATCTATTGGTTATGAACTGTAGATTAAAACTGAAGAAACCGCAAAAAGGTGGGAATTTATAGGATGGGAACTGGATAAACTGAAAGAACCAGAGGTTGTACAGAGTTTCAAGGAGAGCATAAGGGAACAATTGACAGGAATGGGGGAAAGAAATACAGTAGAAGAAGAATGGGTAGCTTTGAGGGATGAAGTAGTGACGGCAGCAGAGGATCAAGTAGGTAAAAAGACGAGGGCTAGTAGAAATCCTTGGGTAACACAAGAAATATTGAATTTAATTGATGAAAGGAGAAAATATAAAAATGCAATAAATAAAGCAGGCAAAAAGGAATACAAACGTCTCAAAAATGAGATCGACAGGAAGTGCAAAATGGCTAAGCAGGGATGGCTAGAGGACAAATGTAAGGATGTAGAGGCTTATCTCAATAGGGGTAAGATAGATACTGCCTACAGGAAAATTAAAGAGACCTTTGGAGACAAGAGAACCACTTGTATGAACATCAAGAGCTCAGATGGAAAACCAGTTCTAAGCAAAGAAGGGAAGGCAGAAAGGTGGAAGGAGTATATAGAGGGTTTATACAAGAGCGATGTACTTGAGGACAATATTATGGAAATGGAAGAGGATGTAGATGAAGATGAAATGGGAGATACGATACTGCATGAATAGTTTGACAGAGCACTGAAAGACCTAAGTCGAAACAAGGCCCCCGGAGTAGACACCATT
This sequence comes from Schistocerca nitens, assembly GCF_023898315.1. NCBI lineage: Eukaryota > Metazoa > Arthropoda > Insecta > Orthoptera > Acrididae > Schistocerca > Schistocerca nitens. Next base: position 6,228,021 of record NC_064614.1, read on the forward strand.
CCATTAGAACTACTGACGGCCTTGGGAGAGCCAGTCCTGACAAAACTCTACCATCTGGTCAGGAAGGTGTATGAAACACGCGAAATACCCTCAGACTTCAAGAAGAATACAATAATTCCAATCCCAAAGAAAGCAGGTGTTGACAGATGTGAAAATTACCGAACAATCAGTTTAATAAGTCACAGCTGCAAAATACTAACGCGAATTCTTTACAGACAAATGGAAAAACTGGTAGAAGCCGATTTAGGGGAAGATCAGTTTGGATTACGTAGAAATATTGGAACACGTGAGGCAATACTAACCTTACGACTTATCTTAGAAGAAAGGTTAAGGAAAGGAAAACCTATGCTTGCAGCATTTGTAGACTTAGAGAAAACTTTTGACAATGTTGACTAGAATATTCTCTTTCAAAATCTAAAGGAGACAGGGGAAAAATACAGGGAGCGAAAGACTATTTACAATTTGTACAGAAACCAGATGGCAGTTATAAGAGTCGAGGGACACGAAAGGGAAGCAGTGGTTGGGAAGGGAGTGAGACAGGGTTGTAGCCCCTCCCAGATGTTATTCAATCTGTATATTGAGCAAGCAGCGAAGGAAACAAAAGAAAATTTCGGAGTAGGTATTAAAATCCATGGAGAAGAAATTAAAACTTTGATGTTTGCCGATGAAATTGTAATTCTGTCAAAGACAGCAAAGGACTTGGAAGAGCAGTTGAACGGAATGGACAGTGTCTTGAGAGGACGATATAAGATGAACATCAACAAAAGCAAAACGAGGATAATGGAATGTAGTCGAATTAAGTCGGGTGATGCTGAGGGAAGTAGATTAGGAAATGAGACACTTAAAGTAGTAAAGGAGTTTTGCTATTTGGGGAGGAAAATAACTGATGATGGTAGAAGTAGGGAGGATATAAAATGTAGACTGGCAATGGCAAGGAAAGCGTTTCTGAAGAAGAGAAATTTGTTAACATCGAGTATAGATTTAAGTGTCAAGAAGTCATTTCTGAAAGTATTTGTGTGGAGTGTAGCCATGTATGGAAGTGAAACATGGACGATAAAATGTTTAGACAAGAAGAGAATAGAAGCTTTCGAAATGTGGTGCTACAGAAGAATGCTGAAGATGATGTGGGTATATCACATAACTAATGAGGAGGTACTGAATAGGATTGGAGAGAAGAGGAGTTTGTGGCACAACTTGACTAGAAGAAGGGATCAGTTGGTAGGACATGTTCTGAGGCACCAAGGGATCACAAATTTAATATTGGAGGGCAGCGTGGAGGATAAAAATCGTAGAGGGAGACCAAGAGATGTATACACTAAGCAGATTCAGAAGGATGTAGGTTGCTGTAAGTACTGGGAGATGAAGAAGTTTGCACAGGATAGAGTTGCATGGATAGCTGCATCAAACCATTCTCAGGACTGAAGACCACAAGAACAACAGACTAACGTTGAGAGCTTTGTCATACCAGCCTTGAGACCGAAGACTGCATCAGCCACACAAGTAATAAAGTAGTGTCTGGGCAGCTCGGTTGGGGTACTGTCCATGAAAGGCAAGGGTACAGCCGCCTCTACTCCTGGTCCGACACACAGTTTTAAACTGCCAGGAAGTAAGACCCCGCAGCAGAGTGTAACATACATTCTGGTACGTAATACTTGCAGTATCTCCACAAATGGAAAGTGCAAATGGCAGCGGCTCATTTCGTTTTCGGTGTCGGTGCTTCCGTGTATTTAATGGAAAGATAGGGCAAGCGTGTTTGCCGGGCCGGCAGGCGGCGTGTGCCAGCTGTTGCGGGTGTGTGTATGTGTGGGTGTGTGTGGGTGGGCGGAAACCCAGTCAGCCTGGCGGCCAGACCTTAAACACAGGATGCCGCAGGACGCCACGTGTTGAGACTTCCTTCCGGGCGGGCGGGCGAGTATCCACACGTTCTCTGCCCGTCGCCTAACTGCCTCGCAGCGGCGTCAGAGGCGCTCTGTTCCTACGGACTGGGACAACTCGTCTTCAAGGAAGACAATTCTGGATGCTCAAAGACGAACTGCAAGAACAGTACCGGTGTGTGGCACTCACTCACCATGTCCTTGTAGGCAGGAGTTCGACTTTTTGACAACCGAGACCTGAAACATTGCCAAGTGTAAATAACGATTCTGATTAAACATTACGGGTGTATAGAAGAGTTAAAGCAATGCAGTACTTACTTTTTCGTTGCTGTCCAATTTCATTTTTCCGAGGTCGAACGCACACAGAAAGGTAATTTAGCATAATAGGTTTACAGGAAATACACTACTGGCCATTAAAATTGCTACACCACGATTATGACGTGCTCCAGAAGCGAAATTTAACCAACAGCAAGAAGATGCTGTGATATGCAAATGATTACCTTTTCAGAGCATTCACACAAGGTTGGCGCCGGTGGCGACACCTACAACGTGCTGACATGAGGAAAGTTTCCAACCGATTTCTCATACACAAACAGCAGTTGACCGGCGTTGCCCGGGGAAACGTTGTTGTGATGCCTCGTGTACGGAGGAGAAATGCGTACCATCACGTTTCCGACTTTGATAAATGTCGGATTGTAACCTATCGCGATTGCGGTTTATCGCGTCGCGAAATTGCTGCTCACATTGGTCGAGATCCAATGACCGTTAGCAGAATATAGAATAGGTGGGTTCAGGAGGTTAATACGGAACGCCGTGCTGGATGCCAACGGCCTCGTATCACTAGCAGTCGAGATGGCATGCATCTCATCCGCGTAGCTGTAACGGATCGTGCAGCCCCGTCTCGATCCCTGAGTCAACAGAAGGGGGCGTTTGCAAGACAACAAACATCTGCACGAACAGTTCGACGACGTTTGCAGCGGCATGGACTATCAGCTAGGAGACCATGGCTGTGGTTACCCTTGACGCTGCATCACAGACAGGAGCGCCTGCGATGGTGTACTCAACGACGGACCTGGATGCACGATTGGCAAAACGTCATTTTTTTTCCGGATGAATCCAGGTTCTGTTTACAGCATCATGATGGTCGCATCCGTGTTAGGCTACATCGCGGTGAACGCATAGTGGAAGCGTGTATTCGTCATCGCCATACTGCAGTATCACCTCTTGTTCGCATTGACGGCACTTTGAACAGTGGACGTTACATTTCAGATGTGTTACGACCCGTGGCTCTACCCTTCATTCGATCCCTGAGAAACCCTACATTTCAGCAGGATAATGAACGACCGCGTGTTGCAGGTCCTGTACGGGCCTTTCTGGATACAGAAAATGTTCGACTGCTGCCCTGGCCAGCACATTCTCCAGATCTCTCACCAACTGAAAACGTCTGGTCAATTGTGGCCGAGCAACTGGCTCGTTACAATACGCCAGTCACTACTCTTCATGAACTGTGGTATCGTGTTGAAGCTGCATGTGCAGCTGTACCTGTACACGCCATCGAAGCTCTGTTTGACTTGAAAGGGTACAGTACCGCCCGACATTGAAAATAGGTACAACTTACTTCATTATTCTTGTCAGAACAACACATTTTTTGTGTAAAAAATAACTCAATTTCAATTAATACAGCGAAGCCGGATACCAGTGTGGGAAAGAATGACAATTTATTTATTTAATTGATCACATGTGCACTCCCACAAAGTAAATCCCTACATCCAGTTTGGTGAGATCTGTGAAATGAATGAATGTATGGTCGTCTGCTAACCGCAGATAGTGAATGTGGATATATGATCATCCTTGAGTCGATCCTTTGGCCACCTTTGGTGGGACCAAAGAGACGAAAGGTACCAGAGCTTTGAGCGCCTGAAATGTGGCTGACCAATACGATAGCAAGGTGCTTCCCCCACCTCGACAGAGGTTCGAGATGACCTACAGAACGGCCATATTTCAGCACTCTGCCGCTGGATCTTCTGCCGTTAAGACCTGTTTTTGTTGTGCTCCGTAATGACGAAAGAGTGGAGGTATGGTATGCATGTGGAATATTTAAGAGTAGTTTGAATTAATAATTTCTCTATCTCAGGAACTTTTGTGGGGAGAATTAAATGTCAGGCAGGTAATATTAAGGGGATTGTAGTAATCTTCGGAAGTGACCAACGGTCACAATGAAACCACGTGTAGCTATAAGTTGAGATACTTCCGTGTGCTTAAGTTAAGCTGAATTACTAGCGTGTGTATCATAAGTTGAAATATTTAAGAAATTACGTGTGCAGGACTTGAAATTAGAGACGAGTACTTCCACGTGGTGAGTACTGTGTGAGTCTCAATCTGTGTATGAGACAAAGGACAAAGAGAAGTACTCGGCCATGGTATCAGTTGAGGACTCGCGTGTGTGCTTAATATTAAACTGCATGATATGATTCCGTGTGACGCTAGATTTAAACTCTGAGAGAGAATCAAGGTGAGTCGGCCGTCTATCCAGCAACGCCACTTGGCTTGCATTGCACAGGAAGACGTGCATTTATCTCCAGAGTTCACAGTAGGAAAGTAGAATTACAAAGTGGGGCAGTGTCGTGTGAAACTGGGATAAATATTGATTGAAGTGGGAAAGCTGAAAGTGATAATGTTGTGACTATTTAGTGTTTAGTATTTCATATTGTTGTGTGGTGTATGTCATGTAATTTGGGTATGTGTGGTTTGCATGGGGGAGTAGCAAGGTAGTTTCAAAAGATTTGTGGGTTATGCTTGTTCCTTCTGTATCGCTCGGTCTGGAGGAAAGTTTCGTGATGATGATTGTGAGAGTCGAAGTGTGAGGTATAATAAAAGATCCACCATCCTATCCAGAAAGTGCACTGTAGCGTTAAATGAATTACGAGACCATAATATAGAGATTCACTAATGTAAAGCCAGGCCCACTGGGCGGAATTTCTCATGTGATATTGTGTAGGTTATAGAATTTGTGTGTTTTGGAATAAATAATATAGTGAAAAGAAAAAGATTGGTGGATTTTTCCATTGAATTGTATGTTGCCATAATGTCCCGAATTTATAATGTGTGCGCCATTCATGTTCAGTGGGATGGCCACGTGTTAATAAAAGCCGTTAAAAGACAAAAAGAAAATGTGGTATTGCCAATGCGTAGTGTACAGTCAGAGTTCTGTAAATCACTGATAGTCAGTGCGTAGTATTCATACAGGAGGATAATTTGTAACTAAATAGTAAGATACGAGAATTCATGTTACTCGATAAATTAAGGAAGAATCCACTCGCTTGGCAAACCACTCATCTTGCAGGCCTGACTGCTTGATGCCACAGTATGAGCAAGGCATGTGGGTGCCTCTCAGACTCAATGCCCAGGCGTATCAAGGCCGTTATTACGGCCAGAGGTGGTTGTTCTGGGTACTGGTTTCTCAGGATCTATGCACCCAAATTGCGTGAAAATGTAATCACATGTCAGCTCTAGTACAATATATTTGTCCAATGAATAACCGTTTATCATTTACATTTCTTCTTGGTGTAGCAATTTTAATGGCCAGTTGTTTATCTTCAAGACCATGAAATACAAAAAATAGTGTTTCACATTAAAATTGCAACTAACATTCTTGAAAAATATGTAATCATTTGAAATTTTGCAAAATACACCATCATCATTCATGAATTTTGAAACAACTCAAATCACTTAAGAAAGGCAAGTCTTCCAGTCCAGATGGTATACATATCGGGTTCCTTTCAGAGTATGCAGACACAATAGCGCCTTTCTTAGCAATCACATACAACCACTCACTTCACGAAAGGTCCGTTCCTAAAGACTGGAAAGTATCACAGATCACACCAATATTCAAGAAAGGAAGTAGGAGTAAGCCATTGAATTACAGACCCACATCACTGACCTCAATTAGCAGTAGGATTTGGGAGCATATACTGTACTCGAACATTATGAATCACCCATGCAGTAATGAGTGCTGTCGACAAGGGATCTCAGATCGATTCCATATTCCTAGATTTCCAGAAGTCTTTTGATACCGTTCCTCACAAGCGACTGTTAATCAAATTGCGTGCATATGGAGTATCGTCTCAGTTGTATGACTTGATTCGTGATTTCCTCTCAGAGAGGTCACAGTTCGTAGTGATAGACGGTAAATCATCGAGTAGAACAGAAGTGATATCTGGCGTTCCGCAAGGTAGTGTCATAGGCCCTCGGCTGTTCCCGATTTACATAAATGATCTAGGTGATAATCTGAGCAGCCCTCTTACATTGTTTGCAGATGACGCTGTAATTTTCCGTCTAGTCAAGTCATGAGACTATTGATTCCAATTACAAAATGATCTAAACAGAATTTCTGTGGCAATTGGCACTAAACAAAGAAAAGTGCGTGGTAATCCACATGGGTACTAAAAAAAAATCCGATAAATTTTAGGTATACGATAGATTGCACAAATCTAAAGGCTGTCAATTCGACTAAATACCTAGGAATGACAATTACGAGCAACTTAAATTTGAAAGACCACATAGATATTATTGTGGGGAAGGCGAAAGAAAGACTGCGCTTTGTTGGCAGAACACTTAGAAAATGCGACAAACCCACTAAAGAGACAGCCTACATTACACATTCTCTGCAGGAATATTGCTGCTTGGTGTGGGATCCTAAACAGGTTAGATTGACGAAAGACATCGAAAAAGTGCAAAGAAGGGTAGCTCGTTTCGTGTTACCGCGCAATAGGGATGAGAGTGTCACTGATACGATACGTGAGTTGGGGTCGCAGTCACTGAAACAAAGGCGGTTTTCTTTGCGGCGAGATCTATTTACAGCCGGCCGATGTGGTCAAGCGGTTCTAGGCGCTTCAGTCTGGAACCGCCCGACCGCTACGGCCGCAGGCTCGAATCCTGCCTCGGGCATGGATGTGTGTGATGTCCTTAGGTTAGTTAGGTTTAAGTAGTTCTAAGTTCTAGGGGACTGATGACCTCAGATGTTAAGTCCCATAGTGCTCAGAGCCATTTGAACCAGATCTATTTACGGAATTTCAATCACCAACTTTCTCTTCCGAATGCGAAAATATTTTGTTGACACCCATCTACGTAGGGAGAAATGATCATCATAATAAAATAATAGAAATCAGAGCTCGAACGGAAAGATTTAGGTGTTTCTTTTTCGCACGCGCCATTCGAGACTGGAATGGTAGAGAAGTAGCATGAAAATGGTTCGATGAACCCTCTGCCAGGCACTTAAGTGTGAATCTCAGAGTAACCATGTAGATGTAGATGTGGAAAATGAAAACTTTCGGTACACGATAAATTACTTCACTGCTGGATTAAATGGGTAGCTTACGTTGTCGTCTTTGATTATGAGCCTGCCACTTGGCGCAGTGGAAGAGACAACCTAGCGTTTCAATTTTTGTTTTACTTTTGAAGTGTCATTATAAAGGTTTTCATAGGTATACATTCTGTTAGGTTTGCTTCTGATTACGTGATTAACGAGAATGAAGTGATTCGAAAGGTGATGATGGTTTTTCAGTGTTACACTCTTAGGTTTCTTTCCACACTATTTATGGTTCACAATGAACGATATTACGTGTCCCTATAGCATACGACTTTTGTTTGTATACGCCGTATGAGACACTGCTCTTGATTAGTGTGCGTTGCTTTTAAATGTCCTGCTGTTTTCTGGGAAAATTTTAAAGAGCTTTTAAATGTACTCCTCTTTCTGGAAAATTTTAAAATAACTACAGTGTGGTAGTTGACTTGTGTTGTATTAATTGTTTTGTTCTTGATAATTGAAAATTGTAATAAAGTAATTCTCTGCATCCTGATATGGCACCCCCTACCTGAGGTTTCCGTGTGGCAGTGTAGCATATAGACTGTCAGTTGTATGTTTATCCTGGCAATGCACATAGAAAAACTTGACGTGTGTGTACAGTCTTAACATGATTTGCAAGCTGTTACGAAATATTCCATTTTGTCTGTTTGGTACGTATGTCCTGGAGAATTAACTGTAGTTTTAACTTTCCAGCTCACGGGATGATTTGAAAATGGGGTCAGGTAACCCGAAACTAGTTATGAATTAAATAAAAAACTGAATCTTGCAACTGTGGCGGCTTTTTACATCAAGCCACAAATGAAAGAAGATTTCACGCCATATCCATCCATGTTATATGAAGCCGTTTCCTGAAGCGCCATTTTTGGAATTGTACTCAATGTGCTATCGGAGTATTTTCAACATATCTAATTAAAATATCTAATTGTCATCATTATTATAATTACTTCTTTCACTTATTTTTGTATTGTGTTTTAAATTGATGTTTCTTGTTTACCATTTCACATATGTTTTTTTATTTAAAATAAGAAGTAAATCATTCTTACAATACAAAATCGTTACAATAATGATAATCTGTAAAGAAATATGTTCCTATTATAAATTATGGGTATGAGTCCCACGGAAACGTCTACATAGTTATCTTGTAATTATTTTGCCTGTATTCCACTTGACAAAAAGTATTGAGATCTGTGGGGGTGACACAGAACCATGTGTTCTAAATTATATATGTGGATAGACTACTATCCAGTTAACCCAAGTTCGTAAATGTTATAACGATAGTAGATCCAAACTGAAGGTATAAGATACTGATGAACAGTTATGGTGCCAACACATGCTGGAAAAGGCAAGCAAAACTAGTACCCCAACGGAAATCCTGTGAAAAGTTTTGTTTACCTGAGTTGAGATCGGCGAACGGCTATCCAGTTGTAATTCTATTTCAACGGTGTGATGAAACAGTTTTATCTGCACGTTCACTCACTAAATGGCTATGACGGAAGAAGCATAATGGACACTGTGTTCAGGAGTGACAAGGCCGGCAGTCCTGTCTGCCAACAACAAAGCCTGATTGTCGTCTTGATGCAGTGTGCGCGCTGTTACTATTGGTTTGAACTGTACAGTGTACACAAATGAAAAGTTGCCCGACAGAGATACTCCCTCATTGCATTTTGCGGACATTAAACTACAACAATGCTGTTAGCCTCATCAGCTCATTTAAAGTGGAAGTTAACGGTTTAAATCTCTGTTTATTGTACACTGAGCAGTATTTTAAAAATGACTGGATAGGAATAGGATCTCTCAAGTTAAACACGAATCCGTTTCATGTATTTAACAAGCTGCGACATTGTCGCGAATAAAATAGTGACCCGAATACAGAAAAATTTCCTTTACTTTACGCCTATGGTCACAAACTTTTCGTCAACAGATACCGGTTTCGGTCTGTAATGACCATCTTCAGATCTGGTTTACAAAAACAATGTCCTAATGTACTGCAGCCATAGTGGCATCGTCAAATGTTAAACGCAAAATCAGAACCAGCATCGTCAAATATGTATGAATATCGGCATTTGTAAGAGTCAGTTAGTTTCTTTGAACAGTAGTGCTGCTGACAAGGGCACTCTAGCATATGCTTTGCAGCATTCCACACTGACATCAATTGAAATGTTTTCTCCAGAAACACATCTGTGAGATTTACATAGCGCTTGTGAAAGTTTCTTTGTAGCTAAATTTTTGAGGCAGCGATATCACAACTTTTGTCTGAAAATGGCCATAAATCAGTTTCAGAGATCTTCAAAATTTCTGCTAAGCCCTTATGCAAAGTTATGAGACAATGGTTAGCTTTGACCGTATTTTAAGTTTGTTGATGTTCATTTTACAACCACTTTGCAAGACACTAGCCATTCTGTTCAACTGCTTAACCATGCCCTTCGCCGTCTCTGACATAATTACATGATCAATGGTAAATGTTCAAGTTCTATTTCTTCTCCCAAGACCGCAATTCGGTTTCCCAATTTCTCCGTGGTTTCCTTCAGTGTTTTCTCAATGTACAGATTGAATAACATCTGGGCCACTGCTTCCGTTTATGTCCTTCTACTAACTGAACTCTGATTCCTGTACAAATCGTGAATGACGTTTCACTCCATGTATTTTATCCCTACTACCTGCCATTTGATGCAGTGTGACCCAAACGTCGGTTAACATTTGATAAGGCACTAATTCACACAATAAGGTAGGCAGAGAGGTAAAAATTGACACACATGCCCGAAATGACACGAGGTTTCATACTCCGAGGATCTGTCAACACCCACAACAGCAGAATTTGGGCTACCAAAAATCCTAAAACTGTCATGAAAACACCACTGTATGACGAGAAAGCTGCGGCGTGTTGTGGATTTACCACATCAGTCGTGATCGGACACCTTTTCTTCGAGTAAATGCGGGGTGCTGCTTTTCAAACTGTCAGCGTCACGGGTGCGAGATACGCCGATGTGTTACATAATCGCATCATCCCTAGGCTGCTAATAAACACCTGCTGGGAGATATGACTTTTATGCAGGGAGGTGTTCCACGCCATATTGCTACACGTGTGAAACATCTCTTGGCGCATCGCTGGGTCAGGATCGCGCGCTGAGCAGCCTCTTCCAGGTTCCCAGACCCCAGTCCGTGAGATTATTGTTTGTAGGATTACCTTAAATTTCAAGTCTACTGCACTGATCAGATCTCATTAGGGATGCTAAAAGACAACATCCAACGGCACTTCCTCGTCATTCCTGCTAATATGCTGTATAGCGTTGTTCAAAACATTGTCCCTTGGTGAATGGCGGCCGACTTCTTCAGCATTTGTCATAAAGAACATCGTCTTTCCTAACAATCACTTCTTACGCTAAGTGTTGATTTAATTTCATATGAAGCTCCATTTGTTGGTCATTTTGTGCACTTTTTTGTTTAAAAAAACCGCCATGTCATTTAAAGCATGTGTGTCAATTTATAACTCTCTACCCACGTTATTTCGTGAAGTGTTGAATTTTCAAATTTTCACGGCCTTTTGGGTCACCCGGTAAATAAAAAGTATATGCTTGCCTTCTTTCGAAATCGCATTCGTATGGACCCCTGTCTGCAGAATTCATCGAATACGACTAATGTAATGTATACTACTGGCCATTAAAATTGCTACACCACGAAGATGTGCTACAGACGCGAAATTTAACCGACGGTAAGAAGATGCTGTAATACGCAAATGATTAGCTTTTCAGAGGATTCGCACAAGGTTGGCGCCGGTGGCGACACCTACAACGTGCTGACACGAGGAAAGTTTCCAATCGATTTATCATACACAAACAGCAGTTGACCGGCGTTGCCTGGTGAAACGTTGTTGTGATGCCGCGTGTAAGGAGGAGAGATGCGTACCATCACGTTTCCGACGTTGATAAAGGTCGGATTGTAGCCTATCGCGATTGCGGTTTATCGTATCGCGACATTGCTGCTCGCGTTAGTCGAGATCCAATGGCTGTTAGCCGAATATGGAATCGGTGGTTTCAGGAGGGTAATAAGGAACGCCGTGCGGGATCTCAACGGTCTCGTATCACTAGCAGTCGAGATGACAGGCATCTTATCCGCATGGCTGTAACGGGTCGTGCAGCCACGTCTCGATCCCTGAGTCAACAGATGGGGACGTTTGCAAGACAACAACCACCTGCACGAACAGTCCGACGACGTTTGCAGCAGCATGGACTATCAGCTCGGAGACCATGGCTGCGGTTACCCTTGACACCGCATCACAGATAGGAGCGCCAGCGATGGTGTACTCAACGACGAACCTGGGTGCACGAATGGCAAAAAGTCATTTTTTCGGATGAATCCAGGTTCTGTTTACAGCATCATGATGTTCGCGTCCGTGTTTGGCGACATCGCGGTGAACGCACATTGGAAGCGTGTATTCGTCATCGCCATACTGGCCTATCACAAGCGCGTGATGGTATGAGGTGGCACTGGTTACACGTCTCGGTCACCTCTTGTTCGTATTGACGGTACTTTGAACAGTTGACATTACATTTCACATGTGTTACGACCGGTGGCTCTACCCTTCATTCGATCCTTGCGAAACCCTAAATTTCAGCAGGATAATGCACGACCGCATGTTGCAGGTCCTGTACGGGCCTTTCTGGATACAGAAAATGTTCGACTGCTGCTCTGGCCAGCACATTCTCCAGATCTCTCACCAATTGAAAACGTCTGGTCAATGGTGGCCGAGCGACTGGCTCGTCACAATACGCCAGTCACTACTCTTGATGAGCTGTGAAATCGTATTGAAGCTGCATGGCAGCTGTACCTGTACACGCCACCCGAGCTCTGTTTGACTAAATGCCCAGGCGTATCAAGGGCGTTATTGCGGCCAGAGGCGGTTGTTCTGGGTACTGATTCCTGAGGATCTATGCACCCAAACTGCGTGAAAATGTAATCATATGTCAGTTCTAGTTTAATACACTTGTCCAATGAATATCCGTTTTTCATGTGCATTTCTTCTGGGTGTAGCAATTTTAATGGCCAGTAGTGTAGTTTAATCCAGGGAAATCCCCGTCCACTGTGTGTGTGTCTGGAGCTGAGGACTTTGATGGGTCTCTACTGCGGCGCGCCGCGCACTGCGCGACCCCTTGGACTGCCCAGCACGGATGCTTGCGGTCGCACAGTGGTGGCATTGCGCATGCGCGGAAGTCCTCGCCCGGCTGTCCCGCGTTCCCGCGCTCCTGTGGTCGCGACACAGCCCGCACTGTATGGTGCTGCGTGCCGCCCTCGATGACACGACGGCACTGCCAGCGTGATCCTCAGGCCTGCCAACTGGGCCCTGCTTCCATCTGTCGAGGAATGCGGGAGGACTGTTGCCAGTTCTATCGCAAGTTGGTGCAGCTCGGCTGTAATGCGTGACTTCTGTTTTTTTACTCTGAAATGGATCTGTATTGGAGGTGTATCAGGAGAAACAGTAACTGAACCGTGGTACTACTCGGTTCTTCAGAAAATCAAAATTACAATCTCACCACAGTTATTTAAAGAAAATAGGAAGCCCGGGATCACTGGTGACGGACAAGCTTGTGATTGTTTTACAATTTTAACTCAAACAGACTTTATAATAAACTACAATTCGGAGCTTTGCCCTCTTACTGCTGCAATATACGGATTTTCACTTTAATTGAATTGCATAAGCAAGAATAAGGATCATATTTAGCATCCGCAACCAAAAACGTAGATAGTAGGCACGGTGAATAAGCAATCACAAACAATCGTTCTTGTTTAACCATATCTCAAAATGCTAGTAACGCTATGCACTTCCAACCCAAAGCTACACAACCACGTAATACCAGAACTTCATTTAAAAATAAAGATCTTAAAGCTTAATAAAACTGAACTGCCCACGTAAAGGTCGACAGTGAAACACGCTTATACTAAAAATGCAAAGTGGGCCAACCAAGGTCGCAAAACTGGCACACAGGAAAAACAACAGGTTGCACATTCATTAAAGATACACAAATGATTAATGTAAGTGTTGAATAAGAATGGCTAGTAATAACCAGTAAAATAACTTACAGAAACGCTAATATTAACAAAGCGGCCTCGCTTAACTTTAGACAATAGCGTTAAGGCCCACAGCAGTATTTGGAAGCAAAAACGCTACGGCCGGCAGGCAATACGAGTGTTCACGGGCTCTGAGCACTATGGGACTCAACATCTGAGGTCATAAGTCCCCTAGAACTTAGAACTACTTAAACCTAACTAACCTAAGGACATCACACACACCCATGCCTGAGGCAGGATTCGAACCTGCGACCGTAGCAGTCCCGCGGTTCCGGACTGCAGCGCCAGAACCGCTAGACCACCGCGGCCGGCTACGAGTGTTCACTCTCCACGGCTTGTGCACAGTCTCACAAGCAGGCGGTATACATTTATGTATAATGCAACCGGCCTCACAATGTGCGGTCCTGACAAGAATCCATAAGCGCACCGACGTCAGGAAACGAGCAGACTTAAGAAATCCACTGCAGCACAGATAGATTGCAATGAAAACAAGGTCACATCACAGCGACACTGGAATATATAATAAGCATGCCCCCAAATCCTTATGGAGCCACACTCTAACATTACCCGTCTCCCAGTAACTTAGCAGGAAACTTAGAGATCACTTGCAGCCGCGCGGAATTAGCCGAGCGGTCTGAGGCGCTACAATCATGGACTCTGCGGCTGGTCCCGGCGGAGGTTCGAGTCCTCCCTCGGGCATGGCTGTGTGTGTGTTTGTCCTTAGGATAATTTAGGTTAAGTAGTGTGTAAGCTTAGGACTGATGACCTTTGCAGTTAAGTCCCATAAGATTTCACACACATTTGAGCATTTTTGATCACTTGCAGTGGCGTTAAGGCACTTTCAACATTAAATAAAGATACCAAATCCTGTCGCGACAAATGATTAAACCATTAACTCTACGGCTGCCGGACACGTACAAAAACCAGTCCCCAAGCGGTCAATATGTCCTAAAACAAGTTAAAACTTGCATGAAAACCACTTAAAACACACACTCCACAAACGATGAGAAACGAAATGAGGAACATCAGCCTCCTTAAAATAGCCACTGTGGAACGAAGTTCAGAAGAATCTCCAGCAGCTATCCATGCCACAACAAGTTTGAACAATCTTCTTAGTTAAACACAAAATAACTTGCAGCTTGCAAATTACGAGCTGGGAAGCTGTTCAGCGTTAGACGACGAACCCACCCCAATTTTGCACGTCAAGGTGCCCAATGATCGGCACCGTACGTCCGGAGCGACCAAAGACGAGCACGGCGAGGCCCGTGCACCACGGTGAGGGACGCCGGCTTGTTTTCAACACAAGTTGGCTCGTTGAACGCCGACCGGAGACCGTCCGTCAGACGTTCACCCGGAAAACCGCCGGGGGGAGCAGTCAAAGACAGCCGAATATCGACATCAGCGATGCAAGTAGACACCTTAGTGCCAGCCGCCACGGCTCAGTAATATCTTCGGAGGTGGTGTTTATGTTACTCTAAAGCTATTCCGGACTCGGAAAACCGATACTCCGTACCAGCTGCAGTATAGCACCAACAGAAACTCGATTTTCAGTATTTCGCGTATTGTCCGAATTTAAAAATTTAAAATGCCACCATAACCCATTCATTAAGACGTATAATCTTGAAACTTCCTGGCAGATTAAAACTGTGTGTCCGACCGAGACTCGAACTCGGGACCTTTGCCTTTCGCGGGCAAGTGCTCTACCAACTGGGCTACCGAAGCAAGACTCACGCCCGGTACTCACAGCTTTACTTCTGCCAGTATCTCGTCTCCTACCTTCCAAAGTTTGGAAGGTAGGAGACGAGATACTGGCAGAAGTAAAGCTGTGAGTACCGGGTGTGAGTCGTGCTTCGGTAGCTCAGTTGGGCAGTCTGCCGCCGGCAGTGCTGCGAGGCGGTCACGCGCCAGAGCGCTGCGGGCGAGGCGCGCACTGTGTGTTTGTGTTTACTTCGGCCGCTGTAAGTGCCGTTTTCCCTTCTAGACCACCATGGCGCACAACTATCGGAAGAAGACATTACGTTTCAACTTTTGTTCCGACTTCGCCCGACCCAAGGCCCTGGAGGTAGAACGGATTATACGCGATGAAGTTAAGATACCACCAACGGATCTCATTGGTATCCACTTGTCCATAGTTAGCAGTACCGCCTACGTCAAAATGATCAACGATGCGGCGTGCGACAAGGTGCTTCAAGAGGCAAAACGTGGACTGCGCTTCTGTCATTCCGACGGCAACGTCGGACCCGTTACCGTCGATCACGCAGGTCTCGGCACACGGACGATAAGGATCTTCGAACTGCCGTTCGAACTACCTGCAGACGTCGTCATCGAGGCGCTCCGTCCCTATGGCAACGTTCTGGAACATGTTGCCGAACGATGGGTACAATTTCAAACCTATCCCGTTTTAAACGGTGTTAGACAGGTCCGCATCGAGTTGCAGAAACACGTGCCTTCCTATCTACGTATCGGAGGCTGCCGTGCCATTATAATGTACGACGGCCAACCTCGGACCTGTTCCGGTTGCGGGAAAGAAGGTCACCTACGGTCTGACTGCATTCAACGACGTGTCGCGCAGCTCCCGTTGTCGGAAGCGTCCGTCACACCCACGATGACCGCCCTGCCGGTCACTTACGCAGCGGCTCTTGCCACGTCTACAGTTTCGTCCAGTCCGTCGCCCGGTCCTTCCGATCGGCACGTCCCGCCGTCCCAGTCACCAACGGACGGTGCAGACGTCCCACCTGACAACCTTGCCGCCGAACAGGCTCCCGCACCGGAAGCTGAGGAGAACAGTACTTCTTCACAACACCTGTTTGACAATTTCATTGTACCCACCGACGCCTTCGAACCAGGTCGACGCTCCTCCTTGCCGTCGTCCGACACTGAGGAACACGTGCGCAAACAACGCTCGCCACGTAGGCGCAAACGCCGTCGCCGTTCACCCACGGGCTCTCAAAGCGTCGCCACCCGCGACGACGACGACGACACCCAGCCAGCCGACATTTCCACACAGAGGTCGGCGGACAACTTTCAAGATGAACAAGACGTTTCGCAGGACGGGACCACCATGGAGGTCGCCACGCACAATGTAACGATCGGTGCGCAGGTTGAGACGCCTGTCTCCCCGCCGACAACTCCAGATCTCTCTCACCACGACGCCATTCCCATGGACATTGGACAAACCCCACGGCACAGGAACATGGGCCGACGACGTTGAGGAAGATACGCCCCCTCCTCCGGATGAGTTGCCTCCGCCGGACAAGGCTGCCTGTTAACATCAAAAGCGAGGCATTGCAGCTGATGGGACGGGACTTCCTGTCGGTGCCCTCCCCTTGGTGATGGTAGATGCGCGTCCACCACCACTGAAACAAACGTACCGTTTTGCCACACTGAACATCAACATGATCGGCACTGCACCCAAGCTGCAACTCCTATGTGACATGCTTCGGGCCTCTGACGTCGACGTCGCTCTTCTTCAGGAAGTACGCGTTGCCACCCTACCACCAGTCTACGGCTACGACACATACACTTCCACATGTGATCAATCAGGGCGTGGGGTGGCTTTCTACATACGCGAAGGAATCCCACTCAAGGACACGACAATCCTTCCCTGTGGAAGAGGCATGGCTGTTACCATCTTCGACACGCGCGTCATCAATATCTACGCTCCGTCTGGCTCCACGAACCGTCGGCAGCGGTCCACTTTCTTCGGACATGACGTGGCGCCCCTGTTTTCTGGACGCTATGATCGCCTTATCATGGGAGGCGATTTTAACTGTGTCCTCCATCCGCAGGACCAAGTGCCTGGTTATTCGCCATGCCCGGCGCTGCTCACCTTAATCGAAGATTTTCATCTAGTGGACGTTTGGGAGAAAATTCATGGCAATACCCCCGGTTTTACGCATTATACAGCACATTCTGCGAGCAGACTGGACCGGTTTTATGTCTCTGCCCACCTTGGCAATGAAGTCGCCCAAGCTGAACGTTGGCCCCTTGCATTTTCGGACCACTGCGCCGTCATTTGCTCCCTGGCTCTGCCACCTCAGTCAGTGTGGCGCGGCAGATGTTACTGGAAGCTTAATACCTCCCTCCTTAATGATCCACACTGCCGACAATGTATTGCCACTACATGGGCGTCTTGCGAAAGACGCCTTCCGCAGTACACATCCACGTTCCATTGGTGGCTCAAATGTGCCAAACCTGCGATCAGAAAGGCCTTCATACAATGTGGCAAGGAAGCAGCAGCATGGCATCGAGACACCACAAATTTTCACTACGCCGTCCTCCGTGAGCTCGATGCGCTCCCTCCATCACCAGACACCCACAGGGAACGACAACGTACTAAAGCTCGTCTCCTCTCTCTTCAACGTGCACGACTGCATGGTGTCGTGGTGCGTTCCCGACGACAAGACCTCCTCCACGACGAAACCCCATCCACAATCCATGCCGCATCCGACCATAGTCGTCGACGTCGACTTTTTGTCCCCAACATCACGACACCACAAAACACAGGCGGCAGTGGTGTCTGCCTTTGCTGAACATTATCGCCAATTTTATGATGATGAACCGATGGCGACGCCCATTCCTGATGATCTCCGTCCTTCCCCTGATCGGACCCTCACCGTAGCGGAGTCAACGTCCATGATGTCTGCAATCACCGCAGAAGAGGTGGTAGATGCGATCAACAAAGGGGCCAAGAACAAATCACCCGGACCAGATGGTCTCCCAGTGGAGTTTTACCGGGCGTTCACCACGTTAATGCTTCCTCGCTGGACGGAAATGATTCAGGAACTCTTTACTCCGTCCTTCCCAATTCCACCTGAATTCGTCACTGGCATTCTTCTACCTGTTCCTAAACCGAAGGGAGGGTCTCATGTCTCTGCATATCGCCCCCTTACACTACTGAATGCAGACTATAAAATCTATGCACGGCTCTTAGCAGCGCGCTTACGCACCGTCTTACCTACGGTCCTTTCACCTGAGCAGACTGCACGTGGTTGTGGGGCCACCTTACAAACAGCCCTAGGAGAATGCCGTGACCTCATTGCACTGGCGTCGGTTTGTCGCCTTCGTGCAGCACTGGTATCCGTCGATTTCACGAGTGCCTTTGATCGCGTTCGACACCCATTCCTCCTCATGGTGGCGACACGTATGGGGTTCCCATTGCTTTTTGTCGATGCCATTCGCCGTTTACTACTTCCCGCGGTCTCGATGGTACAAGTCAATGGGAGGCTTGTAGGACCGATTCCTATACGCCGCTCTGTGCGTCAAGGATGCCCTATGTCTACTTTATTATATGCCATTGCACTTGAGCCCCTCATCACTGGACTTACCTCTAGACTGCAGGGCCTCACTTTGCGTGACTACACCTTTCGCTGTAGGGCTTATGCGGACGATCTCCTCTTTCTCACCCGCTCCTCCACGGAACTCAATGACGCCATCCAATGGATCCACCAGTATGGACGTCTTTCTGGTAGCATTCTTAATGTCTGTAAATCGACTATGATGCACATTGGGCGCGGCCTCCCTGCTATGGTGCCGACCCCACTCCCAGTCAGTGCCACCCTTCGTTACTTGGGTATCGAATTTACGAGCTCCACACACCGCACAGTGGCCCTGGCTTACCGGCGGCTTTTACAGTCGATTCGGCACCATGTCCGCGGTCAAGTGCACCGTAACTTAAACCAACTCCAACGTGTGTCCTATGTCAACATGTATGTCGCCCCTAAACTGGTACACGTCGCCCAGATCCTCCCAATGCCGTTACTCCTTGGCCGCCGCATCCAATCCTCCTTTGGATATTTCGTGTCAGCAGGGGCACTTTTCAAAGTCCGCTACAATACTCTAACACTGCCTCCTGCACAAGGTGGCCTCGGACTCGTCAACGTACGGGCACGATCTTCTGCACTCTTTGTCCACACTCTGTTGCGGCACTGGCAGGGGCCGGTCCCGTCCTTAACACGCAGTCTCTTAGATATCCTCCGACCAGCTTCTCTCGATCCACCGATCAATGTGGCACCTATTTCTCCATTATTGTACCACGTCGCCACTTGTTTCATAGAACTCAGCTACGTTCGGGCCGATCTTCCAGTCACCCGTCCTCACCGTACAAAAGATTATTATCGTTTGTTTATACTGTCCAACCCTTGCGACCCCATGGTGCTACAGCATCCTGACATTAACTGGCGCACGGTTTGGGGGTGTGTGCATGCACCCTTTTTACCGTCGTCTGTGTCTGCACTCTGGTATGTTTTAGTCTATGGAAAATTCCCGACTAATAGTCGACTTTATCGCATAGGACTGGCCACCTCCCCACTCTGCCCTGACTGTCAGCTCGAAGACACCGACGAGCACCGTCTTACGTGCCCCCTGAAACAAAATGTATGGCTCCTCATCCAACGAATCGTGGGCTTTTACCTCCGTGCCCCGCCAACGACGGTAACCCCGGATTTCCTGTTGTTGCCCCAGACATTTCACTACCCTCTTGCTAAGCACCATACCCTAATCTGGTTTCGAGGACAGGCTTTAGAATACCTCTTTCAGAGTGGTCCGCATACAGTCCTTGACTTCTGGTACAAAGTTGTGACCGCGCATAGCACCCTCACCCGAAAACCAGCTTACCGACAAACTTTTGCCGGTTTTCTCCGCAGCGTCTTCCTTGACCCCCCTCAAAGTTGGGGTGTACCGTGCCTACCTGTCACATGATGCGACACCCTTATCCAAGTTCTCATGCATCGACCAAAAACAAAAACAAACTTAAAAAAATGGAAGAAGACAGAATATGTTATATTTTGTTGTATTAATTTTTTTTTTGTTTAACTAACAGTCATTTGTATATGTTTCAATGGTACCTTGAGGAACTCTTGCATAGTGAATATATATGTACTTTTAGTTTGTTCATTGAAAATTAAAAAAAAAAAACAGGATATGTTATAAAAAAAAAGTTGGTAGAGCACTTGCCCGCGAAAGGCAAAGGTCCCGAGTTCGAATCTCGGTCGGACACACAGTTTTAATCTGCCAGGAAGTTTCATATCAGCGCACACTCCGCTGCAGAGTGAAAATCTCATTCTGGAGACGTATAATCTAATGTTAAAAGTGTACCACAGTAAGACCCAGTACATATTGTAGTTAGAAACTGTGTGTTTGTCATGAGGCTGTGTAACCGATGACGCGCAAATACCCGGACTTTTCAGGTTCAGTATTTTTGAGAATGTGAGCAACTTAGCGACTTCAAACAAACTTTTTCTTCCTGACATCACCCCCATATTTTCGCTGTTCATGCAGTACCACTTTAACATCAGACATGAAATTTTAATTTATTACTCCTTTACTATTCAGTCTGTTCTCAGCGCACTTTGCAGGAATTATCCCCATATACCTCTGAATGCACCTGCAAGATTATATCATTGTACAACACAAAACACAGGAGATACCATGTCATAAACATTGAGAAGTGTGGAAAACTAGCTATTGCTTAAAACGGAGCGCAATTCATCCGGACTATACTGATCCAGTATTTCATAAGGAGATAATTTAGCGATTTGCAACATACTTTAAACATAATTTCAAACATTTTCTAAATTTTTTCTCGCGTATATGGGTAACGTCAGATATTTAACATGTTAAGTGGAAAATGAGCGTTTGGCGTCATTGGCCGGGAGGCCCTTTGCGGGGTAGGTCCGGCCGCCCTGGTGCAGGTCTTATTACATTCGACGCCACATTGGGCGACCGGCGCGCTGGTTGGGGATGAAATGATGATCAAGCCAACACAACACCCAGTCCCTGGGCGGAGAAAATTTCCGACCTAGCCGGGAATCGAACCCGGGCCCGTAGGACGGCAATCGGTTAAGCTGACCATTTACCTATCCTTTTTTTTTCTCACTTTGTTCGCTTTTTGTTCGTTGTATCTGCTCGGGGCTGACATCGTAAGACATCCGATTAAGTTCGTTGATGATCGATTAACTCAGTTTTTTATTACAGAGGGTACGTAACCCTCTGACCGAACACGCTGAGCTACCGTGCCGGCACATTCGAGGCGGACGAACATGTTAATTCATTTGTAAGCAGTTCTCTGGAGCTGTTTTATACACAAGAATTTGATTATTTAAACATTCGGGGCTTTAGTTGTATAGGCTACTCTGAATAAAATATAAAATGTAACGTGTGTAATTTTTATTGATTACAGATGTACAGCTGCTGGAATGTAGACCCAACACATACTCAAGCAACGTGTTAACTCTTTGTGGCCCATCAATATGAAAAAAATCGAAGTTTTTCATATAATTACCCTTCATGGTGATAGTAACCAACGAATACAAGACGAAACTGGTAAAAAGTAAACTATCAATTTAAGGAGGGATTGCATTTTGGATTATAAATGTAAAATTTTTATGATCTCAATAAGCAACCAATATAAAATGAAATTAGCGAAAGGAAAAACAATCAGTTGTTTTAAGGAACCACTGCGACATATAGTTTCTAATCATCCGTCATTTTGGCCGCGCGGGATAGCCGGGGGACCGATCACCTCGGCAGTTTTGTCCCATAGGACCTTACACAAATTTCCATTCGTCATTTGATGTGATATATTTCAAAGCAAATTCGCATTTTTCCTTTTTCGTAGACAGAATCCTACATCTTTAATCATCCATGAAAGCATAATGCATAAAACGAATTACAGTCCTAAATAAAAACAAAAATGGGCCTACATTTTAATATAATTTGTATCACAAATACACACAGTCTCAGTGGCTTCATTTCGATTATACTCAAAAAAACAGTAGTACAAACTCAAATTTACGTTACCATAATTAAGATATATTTACCTTCACTGGCAATGGTCTCATTTTGGCCACTATAAAAAAGCCACATGTCAGAATCTCCTACAATAATGCAGCGCGATATCCGGGCCGATTGTTAACTTGGAACGGTATAAGTAAATGCTATAATGTATTACATTCGCAGAACAACATCCGTGTACCATTAGAAGTCTCTGTTTTGCAATAGCATCGGTGGTTTCATGCGAAAGGCATTGGCACTTCAAAAAAAAATTAATAAAATAGTGGTATCAGGCAGAAACCACTGAGACTCAAGGTTTTAAGCAAAGGCAAATGATTAAGTTCTAAGCCGATTTTCATAAATTTCAATAAGTCATCCTTGTGTTCTTTTATGAGGGGAGCACTATTCGCAATCCAAACCGTCAGTTCGATTTCCTGTGTCTAGTTTTTGTTTGTAGATTTCGCCTTTCAACCGGATCTGCTCGTAGCGCATAACGTACAGTGCGTCATCTTGACGGGACGGGTAGCTTCGTCGCTGTGGTTTTTTGGCAGTTTCCCACGCTGGGGTATCCCCAGTTTCTGCCTCAGAAGAGACGATACTCGAACAGTTAAAATACGATCAAACACGGTACAAAGTTTACACAATTCGCAAACAGATGGCGCACACGACTTTCCTCCATTGTTGTTGTTGTTGTTGTTGTTGTGGTCTTCAGTCCTGAGACTGGTTTGATGCAGCTCTCCATGCTACTCTATCCTGTGAAGGCTTTTTCATCTCCCAGTACCTACTGCAACCTACATCCTTCTGAATCTGCTTAGTGTATTCATCTCTTGGTCTCCCTCTACGATTTTTACCCTCCACGCTGCCCTCCAATACTAAATTGGTGATCCCTTGATGCCTCAGAACATGTCCTACCAACCAATCCCTTCTTCTGGTCAAGTTGTGCCACAAACTTCTCTTCTCCCCAATCCTATTCAATACTTCCTCATTAGTTATGTGATCTACCCATCTAATCTTCAGCATTCTTCTGTAGCACCACATTTAGAAAGCTTCTATTCTCTTCTTGTCCAAACTATTTATCGTCCATGTTTCACTTCCATACATGGCTACACTCCATACAAATACTTTCAGAAATGACTTCCTGACAATTAAATCTATACTCGATGTTAACAAATTTCTCTTCTTCAGAAACGCTTTCCTTGCCATTGCCAGTCTACATTTTATATCCTCTCTACTTCGACCATCATCAGTTATTTTGCTCCCCAAATAGCAAAACTCCTTTACTACTTTAAGTGTCTCATTTCTTAATCTAATTCCCTCAGCATCACCCGACTTAATTAGACTACATTCCATTATCCTTGTTCTGCTTTTGTTGATGTTCATCTTATATCCTCCTTTCAAGACACTGTCCATTCCATTCAACTGCTCTTCCATGTCCTTTGCTGTCTCTGACAGAATTACAATGTCATCGGCGAATCTCAAAGTTTTTATTTCTTCTCCATGAATTTTAATACCTACTCCGAATTTTTCTTTTGTTTCCTTTACTGCTTGCTCAATATACAGATTGAACAACATCGGGGAGAGGCTACAACCCTGTCTTACTCCCTTCCCAACCACTGCTTCCCTTTCATGTCCCTCGACTCTTATGACTGCCATCTGGTTTCTGTACAAATAGTAAATAGCCTTTCGCTCCCTGTATTTTACCCCTGCCACCTTTAGAATTTGAAAGAGAGTATTACAGTTAACATTGTCAAAAGCTTTCTCTAAGTCTACAAATGCTAGAAACGTAGGTTTGCCTTTCCTTAATCTTTCTTCTAAGATAAGTCGTAAGGTCAGTATTGCCTCACGTGTTCCAGTGTTTCTACGGAATCCGAACTGATCTTCTCCGAGGTTGGCTTCTACTGGTTTTTCCATTCGTCTGTAAAGTATTCGTGTTAGTATTTTGCAGCTGCGACTTACTAAACTGTCAACACCTGCTTTCTTTGGGATTGGAATTATTATATTCTTCTTGAAGTCTGAGGCTATTTCGCCTGTTTCATACATCTTGCTCACCAGATGGTAGAGTTTTGTCAGGACTGGCTCTCCCAAGGCCGTCAGTAGTTCCAAT
Source organism: Schistocerca nitens (assembly GCF_023898315.1). NCBI lineage: Eukaryota > Metazoa > Arthropoda > Insecta > Orthoptera > Acrididae > Schistocerca > Schistocerca nitens. The sequence goes on from NC_064614.1 coordinate 6,252,199, forward strand.
GGAATGTTGTCTACTCCGGGGGCCTTGTTTCGACTCAGGTCTTTCAGTGCTCTGTCAAACTCTTCACGCAGTATCATATCTCCCATTTCATCTTCATCTACATCCTCTTCAATTTCCATAATATTGTCCTCAAGTACATCGCCCTTGTATAGACCCTCTATATACCCCTTCCACCTTTCTGCTTTCCCTTCTTTGCTTAGAACTGGGTTTCCATCTGAGCTATTGATATTCATACGTTCTCTTATCTCGAAAGGTCTCTTTAATTTTCCTGTAGGCAGTATCTATCTTACCCCTAGTGAGATTACATCCTTACATTTGTCCTCTAGCCATCCCTGCTTAGCCATTTTGCACTTCCTGTCGATCTCATTTTTGAGACGTTCGTATTCCTTTTTGCCTGCTTCATTTACTGCATTTTTAAATTTTCTCCTTTCATAATTAGATTCAATATTTCTTCTGTTACCCAAGGATTTCTACTAGCCCTCGTCTTTTTACCTACTTGATTCTCTGCTGCCTTCGCTACTTCATCCCTCAAAGCTACCCATTCTTTTTCTACTGTAGTTCTTTCCCCCATTCCTGTCAATTGTTCCCTTATGCTCTCCCTGAAACTCTGTACAACCTCTGGTTCTTTCAGTTTATCCAGGTCCCATATCCTTAAATTCCTACCTTTTTGCAGTTTCTTCAGTTTTAATCTACAGGTCATAACCAATAGATTGTGGTCAGAGTCCACATGTGCCCCTGGAAATGTCTTACAATTTAAAACCTGGTTCCTAAATCTCTGTCTTACCATTATATAATCTATCTGATACCTTTTAGTATCTCCAGGGTTCTTACATGTATACAACCTTCTTTCATGATTCTTAAACCAAGCGTTAGCTATGATTATGTTGTGCTCTGTGCAAAATTCTACCAGGCGGCTTCCTCTTTCATTTCTTAGCCCCAATCCATATTTACCTACTATGTTTCCTTCTCTCCCTTTTCCTACACTCGAATTCCAGTCACCCATGACTATTAAATTTTAGTCTCCCTTCACAATCTGAATAATTTCTTTTATTTCATCATACATTTCTTCAATTTCTTCGTCATCTGCAGAGCTAGTTGGCATATAAATTTGTAATACTGTAGTAGGTGTGGGCTTCGTATCTATCTTGGCCACAATAATGCGTTCACTATGCTGTTTGTAGTAGCTTACCCGCATTCCTATTTTCGTATTCATTATTAAACCTACTCCTGCATTACCCCTATTTGATTTTGTGTTTATAACCCTGTAGTCACCTGACCAGAAGTCTTGTTCCTCCTGCCACCGAACTTCACTAATTCCCACTATATCTAACTTTAACCTATCCATTTCCCTTTTTAAATTTTCTAACCTACCTGCCCGATTAAGGGATCTGACATTCCACGCTCCGATCCGTAGAACGCCAGTTTTCTTTCTCCTGATAACGACATCCTCTTGAGTAGTCCCCGCCCGGAGATCCGAATGGGGGACTATTTTACCTCCGGAATATTTTACCCAAGAGGACGCCATCATTAGTTAACCATACAGTAAAGCTGCAAGCCCTCGGGAAAAATTACGGCTGTAGTTTCCCCTTGCTTTCAGCCGTTCGCAGTACCAGCACAGCAAGGCCGTTTTGGTAAGTGTTACAAGGCTAGATCAGTCAATCATCCAGACTGTTGCCCCTGCAACTACTGGAAAGGCTGCTGCCCCTCTTCAGGAACCACACGTTTTTCTGGCCTCTCCTCCATTAGGCAGCTGATATCTGCGGCCGCAAAGTTAAATAAATAAAGTTTCTCAGACCCTGAATACAGCAGACGTCGTACTAAACGGGATTAACGCTTACAAGGGGACTTCCCACACCGACTTGATTCATAGTGACAGGCTGTGTGGAGCACGACTAGGATTTAAACACATGTAAACAGGAACACACAACACATGGCTCTGAGCACTACGGGACTTAACATCTGAGGTCATCAGTCCCCTAGAACTTAGAACTACTTAAACCTAACTAACCTAAGGACATCACACACATCCATGCCCTAGGCAGGATTCGAACCTGCGACCGTAGCAGTCGCGCGGTTCCAGACTGAAGCGCCTAGAACCGCTCGACCACCACGGCCGGCGAACACACAACTCTCAACCGTTTCCGAGAAAGTAGTGTTTGAAAAGTTTTGGCCCGATTGTACACTTTGTATTTTTACTAATATTCAAAGAGTCCGCAGTGGAGCGAATAAGCGCTTGGTTTCATAAGCGCGTGGTCTTTGGATCGAATCTCGCTGCCGGTACTTTCTTTCTTTTATTCTCACGTAGTTCTAACGCCTTATATATTCTTTTCGTAATCTTTGTCCTAATAAAAGGTGAAAAACATCTTTTGATAAGGAGATTGGAAGTACGTGGGTGATTGAAATGGAAAACTTAAATGTGCTATAAATTATAACAATGAACAAAAAAATTATCTGCCGTTTTTCCACGTAGTCTCCCTGACGTTGGGTGCACGTATTCCACTGCTTTGGAAGTGCATAGATGAAAAAATGCTTTTGGTCGTGTGTGTAGCCGGGCGTGCTCACCGGTTTCCACCTCTTCGTCACTTTTGAAATGCCTGCCTCCCATTGCTTCTTTGAGTGCACCGAACACATGAAAGTCACAAGGAGCAAGGTCTGGTAAATAAGGAGGATTTACCAGACATTCAGATTTAGTTTTCTGAATAGTGTCAACTGTTTCACGGGCTGTACGTTGGGGGGGGGGGGGGGGGGAGTCGTTGTCATGCTGTAGGAATACTCCTGAATTGAATTTTCTCGTTTCCGGAGTACTGAAGGACGGTCCGTTTTAATTGTTAAAAACTATTCAAAAGCCAAGATCAAATAAAAAATTTCTTTGTTTAAGACGACGTTTCAACAGTCTTTGGTCTTATCTTCAGGTCTTTAACATCTATTTGTTGTAAAAGATGCTCATTTTACGCTGAATCTCACGCACAAGATGCGAAGTGGGTAAAACTCAGCACATTTTTAAATATTTTAGCGATGACAAACCTTTATAATGCGCTGAGTTTTATCCACTTGACATCTTGTGCGTGAGGTCCAGCGTAAAATGTACACGCCTTATAACAAAAAGATGTTAAAAACCTGAAGATGTCAGCAGTGACTGTTGAAACCGGTCGTCTTAAATAAAGAAATTTTTTATGCGATCTAGGCTTTTGAATTGTTTTTAATACCCCTGAAGTCAGATGTCTTGTTGTTTACTCCTGGTTGCAGAGTGAAGTTGATTTTTCAGTGTGTCTGAATAAGAAGTACTGGTTGCCGCCACTCCCCTGTGTATGTAATGCTCCAGAATTACTCCATTTGCATCCCAGAAGAGAATGAGCACGTCTTTTCCAGCAGACGGTTGAGTGCGGCGACAAGCTGTGGCGCCATTCCTTGCTTGACCTTCTCGTTTCTGGTTGGTTATAACGGACCTGAGTCTCATAGCCTGACCTGAGTCTCATAGCCTGTAAGTTTTCCCCAGAAATGCATCAGCTCCGATGTGAAGACGATGGGAAAGTCCTTCACAGGTATCGACGCGACGGTCTTTCAGTTCGGCAGTCAATTGACATGGCACCCATCTTGCATACACCTTACTGAAGTGCAGTAAATTGCGAACAATACTGTGCGCTGAACCAATACTGATCGTCAAACATATAGCTAATTTGTTCAGAATTACGCGTCTGTTCTCGTTTACAAGCTGCTCCACAAACGCAATGTTCTCGTTCGTGACTATGCGGTGTGCCTGCCGTGGTCCTAGGGCATCCTCCACAGACGTTACACCGCCTTTAAACTTCCCACACCAATCGTACACTTGTTCCACCGTATCACCCTACTGCGCTGTCATTCTGCGATGTATTACGATTGATTTGACACTTTCACTACTGAAATATCCACATAGATGCCTGCTCAATCGCGATACATGTTGACAGCACGGTGGTCATCTTCTTGTGGACGCTGCTGCCTTCTCTTGCGTTGCAGCTTCACTTTGCCACTTCTCGGTCACTTTAAACCTCAAGGAACATTACTGCCACCTACCAACCACCTCGCACAACTTTTCGAAATTTTATGGAACATTTCATTTGAATCACCCTCGTAAACAGACTATACACGTGAACTTTCAGTAAAACCAGTAGTCATTTTATTAATATTATTGTGTGAACACTTGTGATAAGTATAATGTGCAACCTGCGGAAGCCGCACGATCGTAGAAACATGCAAAACAATAATTACTGCGACATACAGCACATACGACTGATGCCGCGTTTTGGCATGCCCACGGTTCTGTCAGTGTGTCTATTGCAATACAGATTTGGTTTATAGTCATCAACGGTTCTCGGTCAGCAAAGAGTTTCGTGGCGTGTGACAAATGTCTGTTGTCAGAATTACGGGAATGAAAAAAAAAAAGTACCAGCAGCGAGATTCGAGGCAGAAAAACCGCGCCTATGAAACTCAGCGCTTACTTGCCTGGCTGCCCACTCCTTGAACACTGTCGAGTATACAAAGTGTACAAAGACGCCTAAAAGTTTCAGACTCGATTTTCTCGAAAACAGTTGAGAGTTGCATCTTCCTGTTTACAAATCTTAAAAGTCCTAGGCGTCCCCTGCACACCCTGTCAGCATTAATCCAGAAACGTTCAAATGTGTGTGAATTCCTAAGGGACCAAACTGCTGAGGTCATCGGTGCCTAGACCACACTACATAAACTAACTTATACTAAGAACAAAACACACAGCCATGCCCGAGAGAGGACTCGAACCTCCGGCGGGAGAGGCCGCGCAATCCGTGACGTCAATATGAATCAAAACGGTAATAGGAAAAGAGGTTCGGGGACCTTGGTGACCAAGAAACGTGACCATTTTTCCCGACAAATCTTTCGGGGAATGTTTTATTTAGATAATGTGTCACCTGACGACTAAAATGCAGAGAGGGCCTGTCAAGCTACAAGAACATATATCCTTGTAGTAAAAAAAAAAAAAATAAAAAAAAATAAAAAAAAAATAAAAGTTTCAAATGGGTCTGAGCACTATGGGACTTAACATCTAAGGTCATCAGTCCCCTAGAACTTAGAACTACTTAAACCTAAATAACCTAAGGACATCACACACATCCTTGCCCGAAGCAGGATTCGAACCTGAGAACGTGGCGGTCGCGCGGTTCCAGACTGAAGCGCCTAGAACCGCTCGACCATACCGGATGACTCCTTGTAGTCAAGGGAACTTTTTCCAGTAATGCTGGAGGCTCGTTTTCAAGGAAGTCAGGATAACGGGGTCCTGTAAGACGATGCGGCATGCGGCAACACCAAATAACCAGCCAGGTGATTATCGTACCACACCACAAATCCCCCCGAGAAGCGTTCTTGAAAATGTTCCCCCATCAAAGCAAAGTGATTTCGCTCGCAAACAATATTACTGAGATTTATAGGCGATTTGCAAATAGCCAACGAGAACATTACAATCTTCTATCTGAATCCCATTTCCGAAGAGTTGATAACGCTATAAATGATAACAATAGAGGCCATTCATATGTTACGTCCACCATATTCTTGTAACGCTGGCGGACAAAAATATGGAAACACAGAGCACAGTGTTTCACCACGCCCAATACGTTGCACGAAGACCGTTGGCATTCAAAACAGCTTCCAGCCGTCTCGGAATGGATAATTACAGGTGCTGTATGGTCTTCAAGGGAACCTTATACCTATATCTTACACCTATACCTTATACCTATACCTTATACCTATACCTTTCTTCCTGTAAAATAGTGGGAAGTTCAGCTGACTATGATGGAGGCGGACAGCGAACACCGACCCCTTGTCTCGAAAGTAGACTACAAATTCTCAATAAGGTTTGGTGACTGCTGGCGAGGAAGAAGCGACAGTTCATCTTCGTGCTCACAAAACCTGTTCTGGATGAAGCGATTGTGTGAATAGGGGGGCGGGGGGAGGGTGGTTTCTGACATCTGGGAACGCAGCATCACCACTGAGGAACAAACACATGGACCTGATCCGCTAAAATGGTCACAAAATTCTTATTAGTAATGCGACCTTGCGGAGTAACCATGAGGCCGGTGGAATACCACGACACAGTTGTCCAATTTATCATCAAACCCGTGTTTCAGTGTGGGGACGTAAAGTCGGCCAGAAGTTGGAAAGAGTGTGAAGCAAGACTTTCCGACCAAACGACATTCTTCCGCTACTCCACAATTCGGATTATATAGCTTCGGCACCACGTATGTTCGAACGTTATGAATTACCTATTGACACACAGTCAACATGGGTTTAGAAAACATCGTTCTTGTGATACACAATTAGCTCTTTATTCGCATGAAATGTTGAGAGCTGTTGACAAGGGATTTCAGATCGGTTCCGTATTTCTGGATTTCCAGAAGACTTTTTACGCTGTACCACACAAGCGGCTCGTAGTGAAATTGCGTGCTTATGGAATATCGTCTCAGTTATGTGAGTGGATTCGTGATTTCCTGTCAGAGAGGTCAGAGTTCGTAGTAACTGACGGAAAGTAATCGAGCAAAACAGAAGTGATTTCTGGCGTTCCCCAAAGTGGTGTTATAGGCCCTTTGCTGTTCCCTATCTGTATAACCGATTTGGAAGACAATCTGAGCAGCCGTTTTAGATTTTTTCCAGATGACGCTGTCGTTTATCGACTAATGAAGTCATCAGAAGATCAAAACAAACTGCAAAACGATTTAGAAAACATATCTGAATGGTGCGCAAATTAGCAGTTGACCCTAAATAACGAAAAGTGTGAGATCATCCACATGAGTGCTAAAAGTAATCCGTTAAACTTAGGTTACACTATAAATCAGTCAAATATAAAGGCCGTAAATTCAACTATATACCTAGGAATTACAATTACGAACAACTTAAATTTGAAGGAACATATAGAAAATGTTGCGGGGAAGGTTGACCACATACTGCATTTTATTGCCAGGACACTTAGAAAATGTAACAGACCTACTAAGAGATTGCCTACACTATGCTTGTCAGTTTGTAACGCCGGAAATGCATATCCTCCTATTTCCATCTATTGTACTGTAAGTTTTTTCCTTATTTTGTTACCTGAATATATGACATTTCTGTGCCTTTATATATTGTAATTGTTTTACTATTTGTATATATATATATATTTATGCATTTATGTCGATGTATAATTGGTTTGTTTCGTAAATATTATTTGTATTTTTACGCTGGGTCTTGCCTAGGGAAAACTGCTATCGAACGATTACATCGATAGGTCGTGTGAAGAATCAAAGTGTGTAGGATCTTTGGTAGTGTTAACTCTGCCGCGTGGAGCGCGGGCAGGGCAGTCGGGGTCTGGCTGGAGTAGCGAGTGGAGCAGGTGTGTTGTGTGACGCTCCCGCGAGTTGCCGCGCTTTCGGGGTTTGGCAGCATGTAATTGCGCTCGACTCGCGATGATAGTTTCTGACATGGTGTCGCGGACGGGAAGCATTAGCTGGCGCACATCAAGAGCCCGTTTCGCCTGGTGACCGTGTCGAGAAGAAGGCCCGCCAACATCCAGCTTCTGCAACAGCGACGGCCGACAATGAGTGACCGTCGCCACCTCCTCGATCGACGGCTTCAAACCTTCAATCAACTAACAAGGAAGACTAAAAGCACGTAAAGTTTCAGAACTGTACGGCAGACCTCAGCTTTTCACATTGTTCCATTGCCTCGCAAAATTACAGCAACTTAGCATGAACCTTTGTTGCTCATTGTCCCAATTGCATTACCAAGCAGGGTCCCTTCCTTTTCCGAAATGAAACCGAGTGTCGTTGAAATTCAGACGCCAGCATTAAAGTACTATCATTGCATTTCATTACTTTAGTTTCAAAGTGCAGTTAAAGCATAGCTGGCTACAATAGTTAGATTACACAAGCACAAATTAAGAGTGCGAGTTTTGTTAGCATATTTTAGCTTACCTGTGACTGCAGCTCAGCTTGGTACGTACTAAATTTTACTATTGTTAATTATTCAGAATCATTTAATTCAAGTTCAAAGTTAAATCTCTTGTTTCTAAATTGCGTAGAGTCAAGTTGCTTTTGAAATGATTGTTGAGGTAGTCCAAGACTAACCGTATTCTGCTGGATTTCGATGTGCTTCAGAAAGAAAGCTCCCTATTAACTTCAGTCACTAAATTAACTTTCGATTTTCCGGTTTTATTTATTCTTTTGCTAAATTAAGTCAGAGTGTAGCGAAATTTATTACTTCTGACAACTTTCAGTTTTCACACTACACGTGTCAACCTTCAGTTGCCACGCTTCTAGTGCTAATTATATGTGTAATAACCTTTCTTTTTCAGTTACTATAGTAATTGTCCTTAGGACTGGCGACCGTGATTTCCCCCAAATCTCAAATATCTAATTACCGCTAGTTAATTGTTGACGTAACGGCCGCACATTTACTTTCTTTATTAACTTTACCCCTTTTCGAAATTAATTTCCACCAGTTTCATTTGCATTTTTCCTTTCATTTAGATGTAACCCTTTCCTCCCTCTTTACCGACAGATTAACTTCGGTGACGATTGCTTTCCCAAATTTCCCATTAGGTACACGCGGTTTAATTTTTCACTGTCATTAAGGTCGATAAGTGAGGGGGAGGTTACAAGTTCTCATTTAGAATACTGCTGCACGGTGTGGGATCCCTACCAAACAGGACTGGGAGTGAGTGTCACAGAAATGATACACGATTTCGGCTGTACATCATTAAAAGAAAGGCGTTTTTCATTGCGACGGAATCTTCTCACGGAATTCCAGTCACCAACTTTCTCCTCCGAATGCGAAAACATTTTATTGACACCGACCTACATAGGGACAGACGAGCACCACGATAAAAAAAGGAAATCAGAGGTCGTATGGAAAGATATAGGTGTTCATTCTTTGCGCCCGCTATATGAGATTGGAATAGTAGAGAACTGTGAAGGTGGTCCGAAGAACCCTCTGACAGGAACTTAAATGTAATTTGCAGAGTATCCATGTAGATGTAGATGTATTACTGTCGCAGGCATTCGTATCACTGATGAATTCTAACTCACCCTGCAATACACTTCTTATGGAACTCCCTTATTGTTGTTTTGGTACCGCCAGTGTTCGCGAGTGCGACAGTCAGTTCTGCAGTGACTTTTGCAGCTTTAGTCCTCTTACTTTTCGCCTCAATCCTCTTCAGTGACCGTGTTCCACGATCACTCAACACACATTTTCGTCCGCGTTGTGAGTTAGCGCACGAAGTTTTTCCGCTTTATTTGCATGCGGTATAAATCTACGAAAAGGTGCCTCGTGAGACACCAAATACTTTGCCTACCTTTGCTACGAAAGCACCCACCAAACGATCACCAACCATCTACCCACGTTCGAATTCGCTTAGCCTCGACGTAATGAAATCACAACTTCACGCATCAGTGTTCTGGCGACAACTGACCCTTGCACAATATCGAGGACATTGCACAGCTGCCGTTCATGATCGTGTACAACAGTGCAACCTGCACGCTTGACTGGTTTCTGCATTTATGTTCAACCATGCATTTCTAGTGGGGTTTCCATATTTTCGTCCAACCTCTGTATGAGGTACGCCGACACGTACAGAAACTCAGCACGTGCTGTCAGCTACCTTTCACCTCGTCCACACACTATTCATTTACACCTTTAATTGAGACATGACTGCTCTACGTGCACCAGTAGCACGCATTTTACTGAAAACACGAGTAGACACCCTTGAAACTGGTACTTTGCGCTTAGGAAATCGTCTACCGTATTCTCCGCAAGCAGCAGCACCATTTGCATTACAAAGTTCGTACACAAATGTTATACCGGCATACTCAGCGTTTGCAAATACATTTGGCAAGTTTAAACGATGCTGTAGAATTGGTCAACAAATAGCAATTATAATCGCAGTTGAAAAATTCAGTTACGTAAACACAAACATAGCTTAGCAATTTAAACTTCAAAACAAATGTGACAACTGATAAATAAACGCACAGCAACTGAAGTACCAGCACGTGAAACGTATCACTGCAACCAGGCGTATGCGTGTGACCAGTAAAAATTTGAAATCTGTTATGGGGAACGCTTTATTCCAATTAGTCTGTGCTATCATCTCCTAAAATATTTACTGTTCTGCTTGAAACACCCTGCATACAGGAACAAACTTCCATCGCTGTACGGTTTATCATATGGCGTGTCCATTAAGTAACAGAATTTTTTTTACTTATTTCGCGTGTTATATCCTCCGATTAGAACGACTCTTTCATTTTTGTGTTGGTAAACGTGTCTGAAAAGTCTGTGAGCAGTGTTAATCATGTCGGAAATATAGTTTCTTCTCAGCTATCAAAAATGTCATATGTGCGTTGTGGTTTCGATGATTATTTATTTTGTTCAAAAATTCATTAAAGGATTTGTATTAAATTTGTCTATAAGAACGGAAAAAAGTGCAGCGATATTTTAGAAATGTTAAATATTGCTCTTGGTGAATTTAGTGTTAGTAAAACAAGGGTTTACGAGTGGTGCAAGCGTTTGGAAGGAGGCCGTGAAATCGTCTAAGGTGACGAGCGCCGTGGAAGCCCCAGCGCGATAAAATCGTCAAACAAATGAAGGAATTGATAGAGAAATATCACCGAAGCCCCGTCAGAGAAGTGGCTGATGATTCTGATATAACAATGGATTCATGCCATGAAATGTTTTGATTAGACATGATTTTACGGATATGAGTTGAAATTAAGGTGCAGCTGTCCTTGAAGAATCGTTATCGCCAAGACAGAAAAGCGTTTCGTAAGTGTGGTCATGTGAGAAGATATTGCTCACTGTGTTCCTAGATTTTAGCCCTACAGCTCTGTTTGGGGCTTGTGGCGGAACCGGTTTATAGTATTTCATGACTTTAATTACTTATAAATGATATTTCAGGTAGATGAAAAGAAAAATATAAATCCAGTTAGCTATTGTCAGCGTATCAATCGGTTTGCTCTCAAAAATGATTATCCCGGCTAATATTTTTCATTCTCCTAATGAAATCTCCACTTGACGTTGTGTAGAAATGTTGTCTGTAAAGTCGTGCGAGTGGCACTAAATTGTATATCATTTATCAGATTTTACACAACTGTTACTTAAGAAGGATGCACTTTTCTCTAGGAAAAGGGACATTTAGTCACAAAATACAACCCGCGCACAACACTGACGTATGTCTCCTATTAAAATACTTCATGTAAATCGTCCGAAATAATTAGGCTTCATACATCAGCAAATAAGATTGATATTATGTAACGTGCTGTGAGCACTGTTTTTAAATATTCAATCTGAGTTGAATTCTGTCGTTTAAAGTAGATTCGGGGCCACCGGTGCACATTTATTTCCATTCATTTATATCTAACAACATTTAGGTTTGTTAAAATTCTCGATTCAAAGCTGCCGCCGAGATATTTTTGCTAAGATGGCGGCAGACAGACGATAGTCACTTTGTCTATTGATATTCTCGATTTCTTTTATATCAAGTTGAGCTCTGCAACATCCATGTACTAATTTATATTTACATGACAAACCCTATTTTTAGGGCTATATTTTAATTTGGACAAATGGATCTATGCAGACATTTGTAAAAACGGCGATGATACATCAGTCCATACTAATGTAAAATTGCCACCTTCTGAAGAAGACAAATTTAAATTTGTTGAAACCTAGGTAAAGATTTCTTTACCCATTGCAACTGGTCGGCTGTTCATAATTCTATTGTTGTTGTTGTTGTGGTCTTCAGTCCTGAGACTGGTTTGATGCAGCTCTCCATGCAACTCTATCCTGTGCACGCTTCTTCATCTCCCAGTACCTACTGCAACCTACATCCTTCTGAATCTGCTTAGTGTATTGATCTCTTGGTCTCCCTCTACGATTTTTACCCTCCACGCTGCCCTCCAATGCTAAATTTGTGATCCCTTGATGCCTCAAAACATGTCCTACCAACCGATCCCTTCTTCTAGTCAAGTTGTGCCACAAGCTTCTCTTCTCCCCAATCCTATTCAATACCTCCTCATTAGTTACGTGATCTACCCACCTTATCTTCAGCATTCTTCTGTAGCACCACATTTCGAAAGCTTCTATTCGATTCTTGTCCAAACTGGTTATCGTCCATGTTTCACTTCCATACATGGCTACACTCCATACAAATACTTTCAGAAACGACTTCCTGACACCTAAATCTATACTCGATGTTAACAAAGTTCTCTTCTTCAGAAACGATTTCCTTGCCATTGCCAGTCTACATTTTATATCTCTACTTCGACCATCATCGGTTATTTTACTACCTAAATAGCAAAACTCCTTTACTACTTTAAGTGTCTCATTTCCTAATCTAATTCCCTCAGCATCACCCGACTTAATTTGACTACATTCCATTATCCTCGTTTTGCTTTTGTTGATGTTCATCTTATATCCTCCTTTCTAATTCTATTAAGTCAATATATTTAGGTAAAAGTCTTTAAGCCTTTTGCTCTCTATTCTTTAGCATTTAAAATTATTCTCAATGAAAAATACTTCATATTTTTTATACCAGCTACTAGTAAACTCCGCTGTAAGTTACTAGCGCTAATGGCTGCGCTCCTAATTGCGGAGCTGAAAATTGGCACTTAAAAACATTAATTAGATTGGATTACAATTGAAATAAATACAAATCCAAGTCTAGACAACAGCGACTCTAATTTTCAAATAGTAATTAACAATATATTTACAGGCTTCCTCTTTACACACCTCACACGTCTCACGTCCCAACAGTTCATCGGATAGCACAGGACGAACAACTGAACCGCAGTTATCACAGATAATATAAATGTAATGTATTGCGAATACATAGAAAGAAAGATCCTTTATTGTATGATTATATGATAGCGGAACAAACACTGCTAGCAGTTACTTCTGTAAAATATCTGGGAGTATGCGTGCGGAACGATTTGAAGTGGAATGACCATAAAAAATTAATTGTTGGTAAGGCGGATACGAGGTTGAGATTCATTGGGAGAATCCTTAGAAAATATAGTCCATCAACAAAGGAGATGGCTTACAAAACACTCGTTCGACCTATACCAGATCGGGTTGATGGAGGAGATAGAGAAGATCCATAGAAGAGCGGCGCGTTTCGTCACAGGGTTATTTGGTAAGCGTGATAGCGTTACGGAGATGTTTAGCAAACTCAAGTGGCAGACTCTGCAAGAGAGGCGCTCTGCATTGCGGTGTAGCTTGCTCGCCAGATTTCGAGAGGGTGCGTATCTGGATGAGGTATCGAATATATTGCTTCCCCCTACTTATACCTCCCGAGGAGATCACGAATGTAAAATTAGAGAGATTCGAGCGCGCACGGAGGCTTTCAGACAGTCGTTCTTCCCGCGAACCATACGCGACTGGAACAGAAAAGGGAGGTAATGACAGTGGCACGTAAAGTGCCCTCTGCCACACATCGCTGGGTGGCTTGCGGAGTATAAATGTAGATGTAGATAAAAAAAACGTAACGTTAGCGACAGCCGCGGACGGTGCAGAAGTCTCGCCCAATCACCCCCCTCCACACCAATCCATATCCTAAGCTCCGCCCATGGTGTGCCGCATGTTGCAACGTCAAAGTTGTTCGTATCACAGATATGCCAGTCATAACAAGGGAGAAAATCAGTAGTTAGTACGAAATACAGTTTTTCCGGTACCATTGTGAAAAGAATTAGAAATATGTTCATTGAATATGCTAGTTGAAAAATCATCAATAAGAGAGAAAAAGAAAAATGGTATCCACACTGTCTTTTTTATTTCATGAGCTTTCATCTGCAATACATCAAAAAATCTGATATTTGTTAACTGCAGTGAGCGCAAATTTCTGTCACCTCGCGTAGTGTAAGAAATTCTGTTGGGAAATATTAATTGGTAGTATCGCCAAGGATGCTGTCCATTATCTCGATTGTCTAAAGTCAATGTTGTGCATAAACAAGGCAAAGTCGATGTCTTGGTTTGTTTCTGATTACCTCATTAAGACTAAAGAATGTAAGAGTGGGATAATGTAGAAATGCGTAATGCAAGCAGTCAGATATTTATACAGTGACATTCTTCATTAATATTTGCCTGTGTAATGGGTGAATTTTTACTTGTGAACTCTTATGACTACTTGCTTATAGCAGACACGAAATTACTTTGAGTTCTTCTTCAGTGTTTGAGAGCTTTAGAGCTGACTATTGTTAAACATATGTACATAATTTCGTCAGTGTCACTCCAACACATCTTATCGTACTTTAATGTGTGTTAGATATCAGTTTTGACAGCAGTTGGCCACAACACACAAGATTAGGTACCATGTTTATGATAACTTTATTGAGAGTGCATATCTATGTTTCATTTTGACAGTATTACACAAACTGCTAAGAAGTACTAACAGCACAACACTGCTAGTATGAACAACCGCGGGAAAACAAAAAACGACGAACAAAAACACGACAGCGACGAGGACTACCAAAGATCATATTGATGCGCTCTTGGTTGGTGAGGCGGGGGGTAGGTGTGGAGGGGGGTAAATGGGCGGGGCTTGTGCAAATGTCCAGGGCTGTCGCTAACGTTTCCTACAAAAAAAAAAAGATTATAAATTGTCGTTGTCTATGAATGTAGTTCTCGGATAATAGTTTTAATTCAAGGGAAATTAAATTACAGAAATAATGAAACAATTGTCGTCGTTTTTACACGATACAGTCTTTTTACTCGCAGTATCGATAATATTTGTTGAAGTTTGTACACTTAGTTCATTTTAATATCTTGTAGCTAGAACATAGTGTCGTGGATATTACAGGCTATACGACCAGAAAAAGTTATAAATTTCGTTTTTTATTTAAGTAGCAAGATAACTTTATGAAATTTAGTGCCTTTGTCTGAAAATGCGTACGCGACTGCTACGGTCGCAGGTTCGAATCCTGCCTCGGGCATGGATGTGTGTGATGTCCTTAGGTTAGTTAGGTTTAAGTAGTTCTAAGTTCTAGGGGGCTGATGACCACAGAACTTAAGTCCCATAGTGCTCAGAGCCATTTGAAAATGCATAATAAATATATAATAAAATTATTTTAAAATGTTTGAAGCACTTTGGTCATAAACGTAGAAGCTACATATATGACGTCTGGGTCACAATGACCTGATAGAGATATTATTTCTCTGATGTCAAATATTTCATAGTTTTCTGTTGTATTTTATGGTGCATGGGGGCTTAATTAAAATAGAATGCAAATAATTTTAATTTTTTGATTCAGTAGCTGTCTGTTCGGTTACGAAGTCTCGTAACGGTTGGCCCTGACTAGTATTATTACGCTATCTGACTGCAAAGAACAACAACAAAGAATGAAATGGAAATTTTCATTAACACAATTAATTAATTAAGTCCCCAGCAACTATAAAACCTACGAAACCAAAGCACAAGTGTAACTGTTCTGTGTGTGGAAGTATGACTCAACGCACGCATCTGGCACGGTTCTTCTTCAACAACACAAGAAATTTTAAATATCATTTATACTGAATTAATTAAAGAAAATAGAAAACCATAATTACTCAAAAAAACCAGAATTACACTCTAATACAAGAACACAAGCCAGATGCTTTGTTGACTGAACCTGTAATGACGCATTATTCAGGACTTTGAAATAATGAGAACGAAAAGAAAAGTAGTTTGTTACCTTAATTTATATTGATGAAAGGCACTCTAGACATTACAATCTCTCCACACCGACTCGCTACTATCACATCTCAACAAGAACTTTTCAGTATCACATCTCAGCAAGCACTGCCTACTAGCTCATCTCAACAAACACTCCTCACTACGACATCTCAGCACTGACTACCACGAGTTCTCCCAAAGCACTGCCCACTACGAGTTCTCAATAATCACTGCCAGTGGAGGCGGCGGAACAATACTCTCTAGCGCGATCTCTGGCGCTGTGGCTCAGTGTAGCCACCTTTCATATGCCCTTCCTCCACAGGCTAGAATTTGATGGTATTTTTGCCAGCATTGGTGGTGAAAATACCACCAAATTCGTCAAAAAAATACAGACAAAAATAAAAGATAATATTAATGCGTAAATATCATATAACTAGATAAAATTTTGGCTTTGCACTGACCTTTCAATAACCTAATATATAAAATACAGTAAGCAATACAAATTCTTTCATACATGTGACTTTACATAACAGTTTACACAAGTATTATGTGGTTAAACAGTTCAATCAATAGCGTCAGCAATGACGAATATGTGCAGGTAAGAGTCTCATAACTTTTCACAAACAGTAATACACAAAAAAATCAGTTTATACAAATATTCACATAAACGCTTTCCATAGCTCAAGAATAAGCAGTTGACAGTTCCAGCAGTAGCACCCAGCAATGGTCAACAGGTGCAAATACCAACAAGTGACATTTTTTCAGTAGAAACAGTCCATCAGTGGCACACAGTAATGTTGAATAGGTGCAGACACCAACAAGTAACACCATTTCAGTATAAGCAGTCCATCAGTGGCACCCAGCAATGTTGAGCAGGTGCAGACATCAACAAGTAACACCATTTCAGTATAAGCAGTTCCATTAGTGGCACCAGCAATGTTGAGCAGGTGCAGACACCAACAAGTAACACCATTTCAGTAGAAGCAGTCCATCAGTGGCACCCAGCAATGTTGAATAGGTGCAGACACCAACAAGTAACACCATTTCAGTAGAAGCAGTCCATCAGTGGCACCCAGCAATGTTGAGCAGGTGCAGACCGCAGTCCATAAAATTCACTATCACTAATCACACTGTTCATCAGCAGAAATTAAACATGTCCTAGTGGCACCAATCATGTAGAAAAAGTGCAAATAACAGTTCATAATATTCCCTATCACTAATCACACAGTTCATCAGCAGAAATTAAACATGTCCAGGTGGCATCCACCATGTTGAAAAGTGCAGCATCATCACTAATCAGACAGTTCAGGCATGAACAATAGTTTGAATACACATACAATGCTTTTACACTAAACATACAAATCATAACAAACACACAAATGATATCAGATAATTGTCCTATTAACTATTACAATACACAAATACCAGTAAACCTATAATATTTATGGGTGTCAGTGCAAGCCACAACAAACAAGTAAAATAATATTTAGGAGATAGGTTGGTACCAATTTGGGATAGGAAAAGGAAAACACACAAAACACACTCACTCATCTTTCATCCACATTAGTGCTACTGTGTAATTGAATAGTGTTAACTGTGTAAATGCAATTCTGTCAAAATTTTATGTTCGTCATGTGTATCAAGTAGTAGTGGCAGCAATGTATAACAGTCAATAATAGTTAGTCAACGTCATAGTCATCATGTCAAGACCAATGTTTGCCAAGCCAGATCAAAATGTACGGTTGCTGAACAACTGTCAGTGAGCCAAGATATGCAAATACTTCCTCTCTTCAAAAAAAGTATATACTGCTTAGTGATTTAACAAAGTGTGTGTGTAGACAATCTTCCTTCTACTTGAGTGTTCTAGTCTGCCATCTTTATCCTCCTTGTTCCATATAGACCAACAAAAAAAAAAAATATGCTCCTCACTTACTTCACCTCTTATCCACCAAAACTCCAATAATCATCAGCATCACATAATCTCAATACTTCAATAATACCTCTTCAATACGTCGATCATCAATATCATTTACCTTACCTCTTGTCCACGAAAACTCCAATAATCAACAACTTCACATAATCTCAATACCTCAAACATACCTCTTCAATACGTCGATATATATAACCTCATTGCCAATATCATTTCACTTCCATAACAACTCTTTCCTCTAGTCAGTCTCCTCGAACAAGTGCAGACAAAATCCTAATGCAAACCTCAATTCATCATCTCATACAATCCGAAGACACAATGTCAACACACAACCTCTCGTGTAATCCATCTGATCCAAATCTGCTACTCATTATAAATTATAAGATACATTTTGTTTACCTTGTCCATCATTAAATAAAATAAATGCGTACATGACCTCTAACAGACTTAGTTCGAATAACTCTCAGTAATTAATTACGATTACGGAGTGTGAATGATCATAATATTTCACAGTGTGTACACCACTTCAAGAATCATGGCAGAAGCAAACACGTGGAGTATTTCTTATGTCAACTGTCACTTCCTATTTCAATTACTCACGAAAAATGCAGTGTAATAACTGTCAATGGTCTAAACCTAGTGTTGGTATGTCATGTCGTTATCTTCCTTCCTATTAGCATAAATTTATACAGCTTCCATAAAACCTCCATCTCATGTGACTTCTATGAAATTTCTTGTACTAATGTCGTTCGTAGCATTATAGCAGTTCATTTTCTTATCTTAAAAATATCAGGCACTGAGCGTAAGCAAAACATGCAATAGCGAGTAAATATACCAGTAGAGAACAGAATGTCAACAAGTGGATGCAGCACAATCCCTACAACGAGGCTCTGCCAAGCGAACAATCTATAATTAATACCATAGTGTGACCTAAACTCTATGTTTGTACACAGTATATCAGCATTTCTATATACCAACTTATAGTTATGACAACAAAACAGAAGTGTGTAAATATGCAATCCATACGCACAGCAGCAAACATATATCTTACGTAATAAACAAGTCATTAGCATCATTCAGCATAAGCAAATAAATGTTCATATGTAATCTTAATAAGTAAACATGAAGGCGCAAGCAGATAAATCACAAAGTGTAACTTACATACCTAACTACAGTCAGCACAATTAATCAGGTGACAATTATAATTTAAATAAATAAGCACAGCAGGCACATAATAGAAAAATGTGACATCAGTGAAAAAGCAGTGCAGCCAAGCGATGCGTAATATATACAAATAACAAGCCTGTTCATTAATCAATCATCGTCAAAATCAGTTAATGTGCGTAAGCACGTCGCTTCACAGGTAAATTCATAGAACATGAAATTTAGCACAAAGTATGAGTCACGTAATCGCAAGCAGCAAATTACGTCTAAAGTACGTACCTAAGTGGAAATATGTTACCTGGAAAATAAACTCAATTAATAGTTACCCTTTTTAATTTATTACTTTTTTTTTCGAAATTACATTCTTCCTGAAATTTTCTCCATAGTAAGTCGTCTTAACGTCGGACATGCACAGGATTTATCTGAAGGTCTTAAATATTTTACACAACCGTATCCTGAAAAATACTGAACGTTAATAACATAATTTATGAAGTCACCATAGCTTTATACTGAATTTATTCGGAGAATTTAGACTGTGTATTTGTTTACGTCTGTCAGTGCATTCGCACTGAGCGCTCGATCAGCTGTAGGCGCGTGACGTAGGAAGTAATTGTTTGCGGTCAACGACTGCCTTGTGCGGCGCGCAGACTGACTGTTGCTTTGAGTATCTGCCGCCGCCGGAACACGGCGCGGTATCCTTGTACTCTCCGCATGTTTACGTATAACTGTCGGTTTCTCAAAAGTATGTCATTCCACAAAAATTTTTACGTTCGATATATGATGTATTCCCTTAGAGCGCCGAGATTTAAGAGTTTCTACTTCCACAGTATTATCATGTATAATTTTGCGAATCCTATATGGACCGTTATAAAGCAGAAAAAATTTGCGACACAAGCCTTTTCCTTTATGAGACAAACGATGAGACTTAATTAACACCTTCTGACCAACTGACAAGATTTTTAAACGACCAGGACGTTTAGCTGATTTCTCTCTTCTAGCAGCCGCAGATGCAATATTTTGTAGAGCCAGGTTGACAACTTCAGAATGCCGCAGTTTCCGTGAAGGCGGAAATGGAACGATTTCAGAAATGCGATTTGTTGGTACTTTATTTTTTAATATCAATAGAGGCGGTAAAGAAGTTGAGTTATTAGGAAGTTCATTCAGAATGTTTTGAAAAATATGAAGATACTGATCCCAAGTTCTGTGATTCTGATGACAATAAAGACGGCACAATTTATTGATTTCCTTCATCCATCTTTCTGAAGCGTTAGATTGAGGGTGAAAAAGTGAAATGAAGATTGGTTTAATTTTACGACGCCGTAGAGTACGAAGCCAAATTTTAGAACGAAACTGTGATCCATTATCTGATATAATCTTATCAACATGACCAACTTCTTTAAGAAAATGTTTGATGAAAGCATTAGATACTGAACGAGCTGTTGCTTTGCGTAACGGTGTAAAACACACATATTTTGATGTCAATTCCACTGCTACAAAAATGTACGCAAAACCATTAGTAGATCGAACCACTGGACCGAACAAATCAACTGCAGCCATCTCCTTTAATTTCGCTGGAATGATAGGAAACAATGGTGCTCTGTGAGAAATTGTTGGCGGCTTAGCCTTTTGACATAATTTGCATTTGGCAAGAACAGATCGAATACGTTTTTCCATATTACTGAAGTAGCAATTTTCTCGTAATTTATGAAAGCATTTTCTGGGACCAAAGTGCGCATAACTAAAATGTGTGTACCAAATCAATTTATTGACCCACTCATCAGGAATACAAACTAACCAAACAGAGTTGTCGACCGATTTTCGTTTGAAAAGAATGTCATTGCGAACTAAATAATGCTGTCTAATCGCTACGCTTTCCTTTCTCCTCCACTTCTCCTTAATGTCCTTCCAGATGGGATCCTTATTTTGCTCCTTAGCGATGTCCTGGAGCGAAGACGAAATAAAGTTCTCAAACGCAACACCTTGAATGTACATCAAACAATAATGGTTTTCTTTGCAGTCCTCTTCAGCACATTGTTTCAAACCCATAGGTGCACGTGATAAAGCATCAGCAACAATATTTGAAGATCCCTGTATGTAAACTATACGAAAATCAAATTCCTGTAGGTACAACGCCCATCGTGATAATCTGCCATGAGTTAATTTTTTCGACATAAGAAATTCCAGAGCTCGATGACCAGTGTAAACCTTAGTATGTCTACCGAACAAAAATGTGCGAAATTTTGTGAAAGCCCAAACAACAGCCAAAGCTTCAAGTTCCGTAATCGAATAATTCTTTTCGGATTTAGAGAGAACACGACTTCCAAATGCAATAGTCTTCTGTACTACAACGCCGTTTTCTTTTATCTCTTGAAATAAATGTGCACCTAGGCCTTTGTATGATGAGTCCGTCGCCAAACAAAAATCTTTAGATAAATCCGGATGTAAAAGAAGTGGAGCAGCAACTAAAGCATCACGAAGTTGTTCAAATTCTGACTGAGCTTCCTCATCCCAACACCAATTAGAATTTTTTCCAGATAGTTCACATAAACGAGGTGTGGCCAAATTGTCCAATCTAACAAAGCGTCTAAGAAAATTACAGACACCAAGGAAACTACGAACATCACGTTTTGTGGTAAGAACAGCATAATTACGAATAGCGTCTAGTTTCTCTGGATCAGGGAGAATACCTTCTGTAGAAATAATGTGACCGAGAAATTTCACCTGTGAACGACCAAATTCAGATTTTTCTAAGTTCACTGTAATGCCAACTCTTGCAAAAATACGTAATAATGAATCTAAAATTTTGTTGTGCTCACTCCAAGAATGTTTAGCAATAAGATTGTCGTCAACATATGAAGTAATATTGTCACGAAGATAAAGAGGTAAAATTTCATTTAAACTACGAATGAATGCTGCAGAAGACACAGTAAGTCCAAACGGTAATTTCCGAAACTGGTAACAGTTACCAAAGGCTAAAAAGGCAGTGTATTTTCTACAATCAGGGTGGAGTTCTATTTGCCAAAAACTTGCGCGCATATCAATCGTGGATAAAACTTTAATTTCATGGAAATGTTGAAGAAGTTCATCTAAATTTTGTGGACGGTCAGTTTCAGGAATAATAATATTATTTATCTGTCTGGAATCCAGAACCAAACGAATTGATCCATCCTTTTTAAGAACAACGTGTAATGGGCTGGTATAAGGGCTGACTGCTGGCTCAATAATGCCCTGATCTAACATGTATTGAAGTTCATTCTTAACCTTGTCTCTGTAAGCCAAAGGAATAGCGTACGTTTTTCCGCGAAATGGTGTGTGTTCTTTTACTTTAAATAAATATTGTAAGCCTTGTATAGTTCCTGTGTGATGACTAAACACTGTAGCATGTGAAGTCAAAATATGGTGCAGCTCTTCTCTTGCAACGTCATCTGGCATTTCAGCTTTTTTAACCTTTTCATTAATTAATTCTTCGCTACTAATTATATCCTCCATCGCGTCTCTGTATCTATTGTCATTGTCATGAATAAACACACTGTCGTCATAATGCTCAACGAAAACATCAGAAGTAAGAAACCTTAAACATTTTGTATCTGATTCAGATCTTGCTAAACACTCGAAAAATTTCAGACATTTCGGCATTCCGGCAACAGTCAAATTCACACTTCCTTCTTTAAAGTTCAAAATTGCCTTATGTGTGTTAAGAAACTCCATACCTAATATAATCTGTGTACTGAGTAATGGAACAATAATAAAATTAGCAGACAATTCGTATCCTTGACAAATGAAATTTAGGTTGGTCTGTTGTTTAACTTCCACACATTTTCCAGAAATCGCTCCTCGAATTGTAGTTTTAGAAATAGGTAACACAGGACAGGCAATAGTTCTTTCACATATACGAAAAACTGATTCACTAATGACGTTCAATGGGCTCCCAGAATCTAGAACTGCAGTGAACTTATTCTTACCCACACATAGTTCAATAACAGGATGTAAAAATGCGTCTACATTATTCTCCTTTTCGCCTAGCAAAATGTCTCTCATATCTTCCAGGCGTACGTAGTGTAAAGTTGTAGTGTCATTACTTTCTGACCCGTCTATATTGCTGCCAGAAGCCGAAGCTGCTAGTCATTGTCGATTGTTTGCGTCACGTCTTTGATTATTCCCGACATTTCGCGGATCAATTTCTACTATTTCCACTTGTCTCTCTGAATTTCTGTCACGCGGAGGATGCCAATTAGGTCCTTCCTGTCTGTTAGATGCAAATTCTTGGTTGTGTCTGTTATTAAAATTTCTGTTTTCCTGTCTGTTTGCATAACTACTTCTTGTATAATTTCGACTGTCACTTCTGTAATTATTGTTGTATCTACTACCCTGGTCATTTCTGTAGTAAGAATTTCTATTATTGTATGGATAATTTCTGTCTTGATGATACCGATTACTGTTTCCGTATGATTGATCATTCCGGTAAGAATTACCGTTATTATAATTGTCTGTGTAATTTCTGTTAGAACGTCTGTTATTGTCATAAGGCTGGTATCTATTGTCCTGTCTGTTACATCTGTCATTCTCAGAATTACCCATATAACGCCCGTTCCGATCACTATCCCTTTTCTCTGAAAATCTATCGTAATTACTGTTACTGAAAAAGTTACAAGAAGTCCCGTCGTCGTTGTCATACTCAAGTTCTTGTAACAAAGTCTTAAAAGTCTCAATGTCGTCTTTACATCTTCCGGTTAAAGCAATTTGTCTTATGGATTGTGGCAGCTTAGTTAAACAAATGCGAATTAATTCAGTCGGGCTATAAGGGTTGGAAAGGAACTGATTCTTTCGAATCATGTCTTCAAAATATTCCGCTGGCGTGCGGAACTCAGACTGTTTGAAATTACGCTGCATAATAAGACTGTGTTTGACTCTGTCTTGCGTGTTTTCGGACCAATATGCCGATAGAAATGCATGATAAAAATCATTCAGATTATTACAATCTCTAATGAGTGCGCGCATCCGCGTCGCCGGTTCATTTTCTAAATATCCACACATAAATTCCAGTTTGTGACTTAGTGGCCAATTTGGTGGGAGTGCATACATAAATTGATCTAACCATGCACATGGATGTATGTCATTCTTAGAATTGCGGAAGATCTTAAATTTCCGAACAGTCAAAAAGTGTTTATAGTCAAAGTTTTCGCCTCGTGGCGACAAAGACCTACCGCGTCTGTCCCAGTCCCAATGTTGATTATTGTCAAGTTCGCGCGCCTGGCGCTCCCTTGTTGCATCCCGTAAATGAAACAAATTATTTTCTTCAAACCCCTCCACTAACTGTGATTCCAAATTTCTTTTGCTGTCCTTTCCTACGATTTCGCCTTCAATTTGTTTGACTTGCTTTCGTAATGCCTCAACTTCCCTTTTAACGCGTTCATTAAATTTTCCCTGATTTTCAACATGCTTACTTATGTTCTGGTACTCTTCGGTTTCTGCAAATGGTAATGGAGCTGTATCATCTGAATCTCTATCCCCATTTAAACTAAGACTTGTCAATTTATCTGAAATCTCCTCAACTCTTTCCGATAAGTCACCTATTTTTTATTTCTGTTTACTTACGTCTTCCGTAAGTGTCGCGACTCGGGTTTCAGTATTGACACATTTGGTAGTTAACTGTTCATATTGTTGTGTTAGATTATTTATTCTGTCATTTGGTACGGATTCCTCGATTCTCTCAAATATTTCTTCCTTATCATGTGCACGTTGTAAATTTAACTCTGAAAATTTTTGTACTATCACGCGATCTCTTTCCTCCTGTTCTCTATCCTGTTCCCTTTGTCTAATCTCTACTGCAATTAATCTATTATTGTGAGCATTCAAAATCGGTTGTACTTCTTCTCTGATTTCTTTCTTTAATTCATCTTTCATGTTTTTGAAACATGTCCCTATTCGTGAGTCTAACCGTGTTTCCATTGTTCCCATCTGTGTTTTTAATTCAGATCCAAACCGTGTTTCCATTGTTCCCATATCAGTTTTTAATTCAGATCGTAAAGTTCCCATCTCTGTTTTAATTGTTCCTATTTGTGATCCCAGTGATTCCATTGTTCCCCTCTGTGTTTTTAATTCAGATCCAAACCGTGTTTCCATTTTTAATATAGCACTCATCAACTGCTCCATAGTAACTGATTCGAAACTCCTATTTGTGAGTCTAACCGTGTTTCCATTGTTCCCATTTGTGATCCCAGTGAGTCTAACCGTGTTTCCATTGTTTCCCTTTGTAAGTCTAACCGTGTTGTCACTGTTTTTAATTCAGATCCCAGATTTAATATTGCACCCATCAACTGCTCCATAATAGCCGGTTCGAAATTCTTTTCGCCCCTAACATTTCCCGCAAAACCAGTTTCCTTCGTCATAGCTGTAAAGCTATCTATGTTCGATACTATTTCAGACTCTTCTATCGTTAATCTCGTATTCTGTGAATTTCCTGATTGAGAAAAATTTTGAAATGGTTCCGGACTATTTTCCCGACTTATTAAATTGTTTTCCACTCCACTATTCATCATACTGTTGTCCTGTGTTGGCGAGTTCGCCATGTCAACAATTTCGTCATTCTCACTGTCCATCATTTTTGCCTTTTTCATCGACCGCGTAATCATTTACAAAACATACAAAACTCGTCACTATATGAAATTACACACAATGACACTTTATCTCCAACAATACCATTCACACGAAATGTTTCCCTCAAACACGATTAATCGAACAATTGAAATAATTGCACTAATTGTCAAACCCATAGACAAGAAAACAGAAATGAAATTTTGCAAAAAAAAAATACCATTAGAAGAATGACAATTACCAAATCTACACATGCAAAATAAACTACAATTGCTAAACTACAAATTACTACAACAATGGCCGGCCGAAGTGGCCGCGCGGTTCTGGCGCTGCAGTCTGGAACCGCGAGACCGCTACGGTCGCAGGTTCGAATCCTGCCTCGGGCATGGATGTGTGTGATGTCCTTAGGTTAGTTAGGTTTAACTAGTTCTAAGTTCTAGGGGACTAATGACCTCAGCAGTTGAGTCCCATAGTGCTCAGAGCCATTTGAACCATTTTTGAACTACAACAATACTACTGTCTACTATTTTTACAATCAGAAGATTCCAAGGGACGATCCGAAGCAGCGGTCGCCACGTGCATGGGGGCTTAATTAAAATAGAATGCAAATAATTTTAATTTTTTGATTCAGTAGCTGTCTGTTCGGTTACGAAGTCTCGTAACGGTTGGCCCTGACTAGTATTATTACGCTATCTGACTGCAAAGAACAACAACAAAGAATGAAATGGAAATTTTCATTAACACAATTAATTAATTAAGTCCCCAGCAACTATAAAACCTACGAAACCAAAGCACAAGTGTAACTGTTCTGTGTGTGGAAGTATGACTCAACGTACGCATCTGGCACGGTTCTTCTTCAACAACACAAGAAATTTTAAATATCATTTATACTGAATTAATTAAAGAAAATAGAAATACCATAATTACTCAAGAAAACCAGAATTACACTCTAATACAAGAACACAAGCCAGATGCTTTGTTGATTGAACCTGTAATGACGCATTATTCAGGACTTTGAAATAATGAGAACGAAAAGAAAAGTAGTTTGTTACCTTAATTTATATTGATGAAAGGCACTCTAGACATTACAATCTCTCCACACCGACTCGCTACTATCACATCTCAACAAGAACTTTTCAGTATCACATCTCAGCAAGCACTGCCTACTAGCTCATCTCAACAAACACTCCTCACTACGACATCTCAGCACTGACTACCACGAGTTCTCCCAAAGCACTGCCCACTACGAGTTCTCAATAATCACTGCCAGTGGAGGCGGCGGAACAATACTCTCTAGCGCGATCTCTGGCGCTGTGGCTTAGTGTAGCCACCTTTCAATGGTAACAATGATTCTTATTGTTCCAGCTTACTCTGTGCAGTCAGCGAAGCCTCTACGTTTACAGCAATGTCCTTGTTTCTTGCCTTTCCCAAGAAATCGTTTAGTGCCTCTCAATTATTTGAATCTTTATACGCTTCTGCGGAGTTCGAATTGTGGCACCATGGCATTTGTGTCGTTGACTCGTGTTGAGTTGGAAGAATTAGTGAATTCCTCAACTGACGTGATGGCACTTTCAATGTCTGTGCCGAAGACGGCATTTCAACGGCGAGGCTTATGCGATTGAGACTGCCGCAGAGGTCTGTCCCTGGCCCCCTGATGTGCTCGCTTTATACCTCTGACGTACCTAAGAGGGGGTGACTGGCGCTGACGTTGTAAGCGGACGACACCGCTCCTTACGCGCGATGCTTACAGGTAGATGTCCTCCGCAGACGACTTGTAACGTACTTCAAGCTTGGGCTACGAAGTGGCGCTGAAGTTCCACCAAGAGCCGGGCTGCGATTATTAGGCTGCGCTGAGTGCCTTTAGATCTTCAACTGGTGCGGATCATGGGAGGCTGCAGCCCACGGTCGTGCACTTCGATCCTGGCGTGACGCTGCACAGTCGCCTCACTCGGGGGCCGCATATCAGAGGGATTACCCACTATTCAATGCAGAGCCAGCTCTACTGCCACACTGCAGAATCACGCTACATTTGGCACTAATCCGGGCAGTGCTGGAATACGCAGACGTAGTGAGGGGGAATGCAGCCAACACCTATACTCTTCAGCTCCAAGGATTGCAAAGCAGAGTCTTACGCCTCGCTATGCACGTACCGCGGGATTTCTGTCTGGTATTACTGGTATCCCCATGTTACGGGACCCTTTCAAGCTCATTACGCGGTCGTTCTATGCCACCATGCATCAGTCAGCCAATAGGTTAATTTCAACTCTGTGCAACCACAGGAGGACCACCACCACCACCACCACCACCAAAACCACCACTAGGCGGCCCAGACTGCTACGACAAAAACCATTCTCGACTCAACAGTGTTTACTTTCGGCGCGAAACACATGAGAACACACAAACACACTATTGAAGAGAAGACACAAACAACAATCTAGGACAAATACAAAATACAGGAAATGCACAAACAATGTGTACAATTAACCTGCGCAACCAAAAGGCAGTTAGGACTATCTGATCAGTTTTGAGTGAGTGAGTGAGTGATTGATTGAATGACTGAGCTGCGGCGTTTACGTCACTGAATGATGCTGAGTTGAAAGAATTAGTGAATTCCTCAACAGATAAAGGAATACTTCCCACGTTTGAAGATCGTGGAAGGATCTCTTCTTGTAAGTAGGCTTGTAAGACGTGTATATTTCTATTGTCTATTGTCAAACCACAATTTATGAAAGATGTTTATATTTTATTAATAGGATTAAGTAGGAATAATTAATATTTGTCATGTTGGAAATAATTGTGGCAGCAGGGAATGTCTGCACCAAAGTATTGTTGGTAAGAGAGACCGCACATTGATATAATTTTAAAAAGGGTGAGAGAGACAGCCTATGGATACATTTTAAGAAAAGAACGGGAAAGACCGCGCATTGATACATTTTGTAATGGTAGCAGGGATTGTCTGCACCAGAAAGCATTGTTGGCAGGAGAGACCGCACTTTAGCGTTCGTAGGAAGTCAGTAGTAAGCGAGAAGTGAAGCGCCGGCCGCTGGTGGCCGAGCGGTTCTGGCGCTACAGTCTGGAACCGCGCGACCGCTACGGTCGCAGGTTCGAATCCTGCCTCGGGCATGGATGTGTGTGTTGTCCTTAGGTTAGTTAGGTTTAATTAGTTCTAAGTTCTAGGGGACTTATGACCTCAGCAGTTGAGTCCCATAGTGCTCAGAGCCATTTGAAGCCGAGAAGTGAAGCGAGTCGGTAGCAGGTCTGAAGCGAGAGGTTGAGAGGAGCGGTGTGCCTGCCAGCCACCAGCTATGATTTACAAGAGATTATAAACGGATGTACAGAGACATCAGCTAACTATTGTCATAACAGGAACTAATATTATTGAATTAATTTTTTGAGAAACTCAAGACTACTGAAGGTATGTTTGAGCATTGCTAGTTGTAAGATTATTGTAAAAAGTAAGTCCCATTTGAACGTTTGTAAAGTCATTTCATTTAGAATATAATTAATTTTTGCCAGCAATATTGCATTACTGATTATAATCCATCTCAAAAACCATCAACGTAAAACTTCGCAAAGTTTTATTGCTATCAAGAAAAAGTTTAACTATGAATTACGTAATTTCAGTCAAATTAATTAAAGAATAACGTCAGCTTTGCTATTAAAGAATAACGTCAGCTTTGGTAATAAATACAGCCACTTATTATGACAGCCCACCAGCAGCTAATAGAGTATAGTAAAACAGAGTAAGTATATTCATGTCGCAGTTCGATGTAGCAGTCAGATGGCGATCCAGTAACAGTAAAAAAAGGTAAGGAACAGTTTTGGGTTATTGCAGGTAACGACTGAGGGCCACGACGACGACACATTCTATGTTTCGTCGAAATAATCAGAAAATCACTTTTAATAAGCAGCATTTAAATTTGTATGCGAAGATTGAGAAAGAGAATTCATTTCAAAGGGGAGATTTCATTTGTTATTATTAAGCAAGAGGTAGAAATCCTAAGGGAAGGTTTCATAGGATATTGTAAAAGGGAAGGTTGCGTAACAAAAGAGGTATAGAGGAGACGGGAAGGTTTCAGGCTGTTTAGGTTTTTATGTTGGTAACGCCACGTAGCGCTCGCTCTATATGAAAATCACTGACTGTGCTGTGTGAAGTCTGTGGCTGGTTTGCATTGTTGTTTGCTATTGTAGTGTTGTGCAGCTGGATGTGAACAGCGCGTAGCGTTGTGCAGTTGGAGGTGAGCCACCAGCAGTGGTGGATGTGGGGAGAGAAATGGCAGAATTTTGAGAAAGAGTAAATTTGTAATACTGGATATCATGAACTGATATATATATTATGACTTTTGAATATTATTAAGGTAAATACATTGTTTGTTCTTTATCAAAATTTTTCATTTGCTAACTATGCCCATCAGTAGTTATAGCCTTCAGTAGTTAAGAATCCTTTATTTAGTATTGGCGCTCGTTGTATTGCAGTAATTCGAGTAACGAAGATTTTTGTGAGGCAAGCGATTCATGAAAGGTATAGATTATTGTTAGTCTGGGCCATTCTTTTTTAGGGATTATTGAAAGTCAGATTGCGTTGCGCTAAAAATATTGTGTGTCAGTTTAGCGTTGATCAGAATAAGTAAAGAGCGAAATGTCTGAGTACATTCAGTTCTGCTCAGCTGTTTGAAAATCAAATAACGTAAGCGGTTTAGCAGCAGTCACTCATAATTTTTTCTAAGGGGATGTTTCAATCTGAACACAAGTGTGTGTTTCCACAGTCGACAGCCTGCACAAAGTAGTGTAAATTCTTTTCTTGCTAAAAATGGGAACAAAGACTGACAGTATCACCCACCAGCATAACATGGCCGCCTATAAGCTTCGAATCTTATCAAGAGTACCCCCGCACCACCAGGAGTTACCAAATGGAAATGTCAGATATTGAGAGTTATAGTATCCTTGGAGAAAGGTGGGAAGTCACTTGTAGCATAACACATTGCGTAAACGGTTCTCTGCGAATGATCAGGTGCATCCAGAACCATGAAGGTGTGGCAAGTGCGTCAGAATCAGTAACAAGAAGAAAACCTACCAAACGTGCGTGATGTAAACAGTGTCCAGGATGCAATGACAATAAAGCAAACATGTTGTGTGGAAAATGTAATAAACATGTTTGCAAAACACGTGTCACCTATGGTAATTGACTTCATAAGCTAAGGTCGCTAAAAAAGCGTTTTATTGGATGAGTAGTCGCCAGCTGGTGATAGACATGGACACTTGTAATCGGCGCACTACAGTTATGTTTACGTTTGTACATAAGAATTTTACATTTGGCAGGCAGATTTGTATTGATCTTCATGATGGTAGGAAGTGTAGATGCAATGTAAAACGACTTCCTATACTGGAGGACAGTATGCTGTAATAGTTTTAAGTACGGCTCTACCGAATCTGGTCATCGAAGGAAAAGCTTTTTTAGCGATCTTGGCTAGTGAAGTTTTCCTCAGTTACCGAATGCTGCAAGCTCCCCCTACACTGATAATGTCAGGAATAAATTACATGTTGCTTACATGTGTCCAAACTGCAGTAAGTAATGTAACAAAAAAAAGTATGATAAGAAAAATAATGTAATGGTTTCTAAGAATGATGACATAATGAGAACTATTTGTTGTGCCAAGTTTACCCTACGTGAATTTTAAAATGAGAAATTTTCTTACATTAAGTTCTGCATATAATTACTGTTATTATTCGAAGTTAATTCACTAATGCGAATTCTTTAACATTAGCTGTGTTAGGTATAAAGTTGCTACCTAATATAGCTATTGTTAAAGACTTTGCAATCAGAGAATTAATTTCGAATTATTTCGCACAGCTCTGAATCGACAATGTCTGTTCTTTCAGATATGCATGTAAGAATTGTTATTATTAGAATTTTTAAAAAAATTCTGATTATTGTTATTATTATCAAAAGGTATTGATCAAAACATATTGGTATATAACAATGTTAAAAGTTATACGAAAAGTGTGTGCTAGTAGAAGTTCTTTGCAGTTTTTCAGTGTCGAGTAATACTGCACCCAAAAGTGCATTTGTATAGTAAACGTGAACAAAACACCAGGGCTCATGGTGTAATAGATCAAGAGTTCCTTGTGACACGGTCGAACCACCAATAAGGAGTACTACGGACAAGTCCCACTGTGTCTGTGCGAAATCAGAAAAAAAACGCCAGCTTTGTGGACAACAATTCATGGCTTTTGCACCACAATATCGAGCCTACACACATTTCGTTGCTTATTCGTGAATTTTGCCTAAGAAGTACAATCTAATGATGCGTCAGCCTCCATGTTCGTCAGACTTGGTCCTATGTGACTTTTTTCTGTTCTCAAAAACAAACAAAACTTTAAAGGGGATGTAGTTTCATAGCATAGGTGAAGCCCTTGGCACGAGAACGTGGAGGGGCCATCGGCCCGTCTGCAGGTAGAGGGGGGAGGGGGGGGGGGTAGCAGGTCCACCACCCCGGCCCCCTCTCTATCCCCGATAATGGTCTCCTGATCAATTGAGCCTGAGTGAATCTGGATCCGTCCTAGAGGGAGTAGAACGAGGAAAAGTTCCCGCCCTTAAACGGGCCGCAGAGTCAAGTGCTGCATCCGCACAGATCAAATTAAAATCGCATCCCTCAGAGAGCTGAAAGCTCCTTTGTCTATGTTAATCCAATGACGCCACAAGTTCGCGGCGGTAGCTGAGGGGTCAGTGCGGCATACCGCCCACCGAAGGGGCCCGGTTTCGATTCCCAGCCGGGTCGGAGATTTTCTCCGCTCGGGGACTGGATGTGTATTAGTCTGATCTTCGTATCGTCATAAGTGACACGGAAATCGCCTGCATGACAGCACATGACAAGTATAAGCCTCTGTAACTTCCTAACAGGGTACGGCTTGACCCTAATGTACACTACTGGCCATTAACATTGCTACACCACGAACATGACGTCCTACAGATGTGAAATTTAACCCACAGGAAGAAGATGCTGTAATATGCAAATGATTAGCTTTTCAGAGCATTCACACGAGGTTGGCGCCGGTGGCGACACCTACAACGTGCTGACATGAGGAAAGTTTCCAACCGATTTCTCGTACACAAACAGCAGTTGACCGGCGTTGCCTGGTGAAACGTTGTTGTGATGCCTCGAGTAAGGAGGAGAAATGCGTACCATCACGTTTCCGACTTTGATAAAGGTCGGATTCTAGCCTAACGCGATTGCGGTTTATCGTATCGCGACATTGCTGATCGCGTTGGTCGAGGTCCAATGACTGTTAGCAGAATACGGAATCGGTGGGTTCAGGAGGGTAATACGGAACGCCGTGCTGGATCCTAACGGTCTCGTATCACTAGCAGTCGAGATAACAGGCATCTTATACGCATGGCTGTAACGGATCGTGTAGCCACGTCTCGATCCCTGAGTCAACATATGGAGACGTTTGCAAGACAACAACCATCTGCAAGAACAGTTCGACGACGTTTGCAGCAGCATGGACTATCAGCTCGGAGACCATGGCTGCGGTTACCCTTGACGCTGCATCACAGACAGGAGCGAGTGCGATGGTGCACTCAACGACGAACCTGGGTGCACGAATGACAAAACGTCATTTTTTCGGATGAATCCAGGTTCTGTTTACAGCATCATGATGGTCGCATCCGTGTTTGGCGACATCGCGGTGAACGCACATTGGAAGCGTATATACGTAATTACCATAGTGGCGTATCACCCGGCGTGATGGTATGGGGTTGCACTGGTTACACGTCTCGGTCACCTCTTGTTCGCATTGGCGGCGCTTTGAACAGTGGACGTTAAATTTCAGATGTGTTACGACCCGTGGCTCTACCCTTCATTCGATCCCTGCGAAACCCTTGCATTTCAGGAGGATAATGCACGACCGCATGTTGCAGGTCCTGTAAGGGCCTTTCTGGATACAGAAAATGTTCGACTACTGCCCTGGCCAGCACATTCTCCAGATCTCTCACCAATAGAAAACGTATGGTCAATGGTGGCCGAGTAACTGGCTCGTCACAATACACCAGTCACTACTCTTGATAAACTGTGGTATCGTGATGAAGTTGCATGGGCAGCTGTACCTGTACACGCTATCCAAGCTCTGTTTGACTCAATGCCCAGGTGTATCAAGACCGTTATTAAGGCCAGAGGTGGTTGTTCTGGGTACTGATTTCTCAGCGTCTATGCACCAAAATTGCATGAAAATGTAATCACATGTCAGTTCTAGTATAATATATTTGTCCAGTTTTCTTCTTGGTGTAGCAATTTTAATGACCAGTAGTGTACATTCTAAACTGAAGAAGTGCTTTGTCGTATCGTCTTTCGACTGTTGATATGGCTGTGTGTGAACGTACCAAAAGCCAATTAATATAAAAAGTTACCTGTACAATAGTTTTCAATCTGGTGTCCCTACTTCCAAATATTTGGAATAATCTGTTTTATTTATAGAATGATTGACCAAATTCCTCTATAGTGTGGGGTAAAGTGCGATCTCTTCAGCATATTTCTCTTGGCTAAAGCTGCAGCTCGGAGCAAATTATTCTACGTGAACTGTACAAGTGTTTGAAGTACATGACGTAAAGCAATATCGAACGCCTTTTAGAAATATGTCAGAAGCCTGCACCGACTAGTTGCCGTGTACGGTGAACTAAAAAAGCTATCCGGAAATGCTCAGGCACACGCCAGCTCTTTGAATCTTAATATGCAGCACGTCACCCTCATCTTGTATGTCCAAGGGGCTCCGTTCCTCGTAGTTAGACGTCGCGCTGCATCAAAGAGACATCTCGCTGATTATATTTCACACACGTGTCAACCTAAGTAATCAGCCGTGCCCTCGAGGTTAACGTGTATCTTCGGCGCACATCGCTACCTTTCTAATATTCTGTGAACAGCACTGCCACACAAACGATGAAAGACGCGTCGCCGTGCTTGGACGCCGTTCCATATACACCGACTTTAATGCTCTTTTTGAGAGCTGTGTGTGAAAGCGGACTGCAGGGAGCGGCCGGCTTACCGCTTCTCTTTGGCTTCTGACGTCACAGATAACGCCGCCACAAAGCCCGCCATACTGATGGCTAATGAGCGAACCCCGGGGGATTCATTTGCATTGCGACGCACGTCATACGTAAATAACGCGCGGTGAAGGTAAACAAAATTCCAAAATTAAGGTCCGGCAGACGTATCTGTACTACTCGTATCGTGTAACTTTTGGATCTTTTAGTTTCATGTAATATTCCTGAAACGCCAGCTAAACCCGCTGGGCACGACACGTAATTAGGATTGTGGAAAGGGCCAAATAAGGTTGGGGTCAGTCTCACCTTCTAATTGTAATTTATTGTAATTTAACAACACATTTAAACCAAAGCGGCACATAGCCGAACCTTTGCCAAATGCAACTCTTTCACGGCTGAAGGCCTCCAAACAAGAAATCCTAACAAATCAACAAGATAAAAATCCAATTAAAATAGCAACACAATAATTTTAAAAAATCTATCACAACTAGGTGGAAAGCCTCAAAGAAAAGTAGACAGAACAAACATATGCAAGGTGCAATACAAATGGCTTAAGGCCACAATTAGGTTTCAAAATTTTAGAATATATTACCATAGACTTTCAAAGGCAGAAGGCCACAATATTTAAAAACAAGAAATCTTAAAAATCAACAAGACAAAAATGGAATTAAAAAAAGAAAAGAAAAGAAATAAAAAAAACATATATCACGGCTAAGTGGAAAGTCTCAAGGCAAAGCAGATAGAGCAAACATATCCAAGGTGAAATACCAAGCCTGAAAGCCACAATTAAGTTTCAATAATTTTAAAATACACTCCTGGAAATGGAAAAAAGAACACATTGACACCGGTGTGTCAGACCCACCATACTTGCTCCGGACACTGCGAGAGGACTGTACAAGCAATGATCACACGCACGGCACAGCGGACACACCAGGAACCGCGGTGTTGGCCGTCGAATGGCGCTAGCTGCGCAGCATTTGTGCACCGCCGCCGTCAGTGTCAGCCAGTTTGCCGTGGCATACGGAGCTCCATCGCAGTCTTTAACACTGGTAGCATGCCGCGATAGCGTGGACGTGAACCGTATGTGCAGTTGACGGACTTTGAGCGAGGGCGTATAGTGGGCATGCGGGAGGCCGGGTGGACGTACCGCCGAATTGCTCAACACGTGGGGCGTGAGGTCTCCACAGTACATCGATGTTGTCGCCAGTGGTCGGCGGAAGGTGCACGTGCCCGTCGACCTGGGACCGGACCGCAGCGACGCACGGATGCACGCCAAGACCGTAGGATCCTACGCAGTGCCGTAGGGGACCGCACCGCCACTTCCCAGCAAATTAGGGACACTGTTGCTCCTGGGGTATCGGCGAGGACCATTCGCAACCGTCTCCATGAAGCTGGGCTACGGTCCCGCACACCGTTAGGCCGTCTTCCGCTCACGCCCCAACATCGTGCAGCCCGCCTCCAGTGGTGTCGCGACAGGCGTGAATGGAGGGACGAATGGAGACGTGTCGTCTTCAGCGATGAGAGTCGCTTCTGCCTTGGTGCCAATGATGGTCGTATGCGTGTTTGGCGCCGTGCAGGTGAGCGCCACAATCAGGACTGCATACGACCGAGGCACACAGGGCCAACACCCGACATCATGATGTGGGGAGCGATCTCCTACACTGGCCGTACACCACTGGTGATCGTCGAGGGGACACTGAATAGTGCACGGTACATCCAAACCGTCATCGAACCCATCGTTCTACCAATCCTAGACCGGCAAGGGAACTTGCTGTTCCAACAGGACAATGCACGTCCGCATGTATCCCGTGCCACCCAACGTGCTCTAGAAGGTGTAAGTCAACTACCCTGGCCAGCAAGATCTCCGGATCTGTCCCCCATTGAGCATGTTTGGGACTGGATGAAGCGTCGTCTCACGCGGTCTGCACGTCCAGCACGAACGCTGGTCCAACTGAGGCGCCAGGTGGAAATGGCATGGCAAGCCGTTCCAAAGGACTACATCCAGCATCTCTACGATCGTCTCCATGGGAGAATAGCAGCCTGCATTGCTGCGAAAGGTGGATATACACTGTACTAGTGCCGACATTGTGCATGCTCTATTGCCTGTGTCTATGTGCCTGTGGTTCTGTCAGTGTGATCATGTGATGTATCTGACCCCAGGAATGTGTCAATAAAGTTTCCCCTTCCTGGGACAATGAATTCACGGTGTTCTTATTTCAATTTCCAGGAGTGTATATTACCATAATCTTTTACGGGCAGAAGGCCGCAATGTTTAAGCTTGAAAGATAATTTCAAGAATACGGTTGCAAGACTGAAAGCCCACAATTAATTTTGCAAAATTTTTAAGAAAAAAATATCCATAGACTTAAATTTTAAGTAGCTGAAAACCGATAATTAAACACCGGTGGGAAAGACAATAAACGTCACTCAGAAGCCTCCAGGGAGGTCGGTCTGCCCTCGTTCACTTAGGTGAGACCAACCACACTTGATCCGTCGAAACCCAACCAGGGGACAGCCACGGACCGACCGACACAAAGACTTGCTTGCCCTCAATCAGTACATGAGAACTCACACACAAAAGGTTACGAACGTGATAATCGACAATGATGTGTGTATTAGCTGTCAAAATTACACGCATTGTTGAAATGCGACAACAGGCGCTGCCTGAATTTACGTCAGTGGCCAGGGCAGAACACTAACGGTCACAAGGCAGAAAATTCCGCTGGTGCACTTGAATTGTAGTTAACCAATATGGTTAACTGCATCCCATTGCGGCTAAATTTCAGCAATAGAAACACTCGGTGTTACTCACAGGAAAGCCTCCCCAACAGTGAACCACCGAAACGAACCACCACAAGATGAATGGACGTGGCTTGGGTAGTTTGAACCACTACTCAACTTTGACGTCCAGGGTCGGTGAACCACGAAGCTCGTAGCAATCGGGCAGCTCCACACACGCTCCGACACTGCGTAGGGACCGCCAGCGGACCCAGCCGATTGCTCCGTGCGGAGATAACTTCCCTGGTCCGCAGCAACCGACCGATTCCCGCAGAATGCCGACAACATCTAAAATAATTGTCAGTGGAAATAACGCCAAGTACACACACAACCTGACAAACACTTCAACGAAGACCTGAACGATACCCAACAGTAATTAAGCACGCACGAGGACAATTCGGGATTCGATGCACAAACACACAGCCGAATCACGATCGATCGGCGAGTGAAAACGCGTCGTCTGATAGGACGACCGACCGACGATCCACCAAGACCGTGGCCCGGCTCAAGTGCTCGTAGATTGTGTTCCAAAAATGAGCAGCATAGAGAAAGAAGTGATGACACTTTCTGCAGGACCTGGCCATCATTTTGCAGGACAATGCCCAAGCACGTACAGCGCAAACTGTTACTGATTTGTTTCACTGATGCGGCTGCTAAGTGCTGTACCACCTACTGCACTCGTCTGACTTAAGCTCTCGTGAGTTCAACTCGTTATCTAAACTGAAGGAAACACTTCCCGGCATTCGCTTCAGAATTGCTACAAATTCGTCGGGCAATAGACCGCACCGCTCTAACTATCAACACAACTGGCACAGCTAAGAGTATCCTACGACTTTCACATCGCTGGCAACAATACTTTGAAGGTCAGTAAAACTTTGAAAGACGAATCTATTTTGTACAAGTTGTAAATAAATAGTTGCCACTATTGAAGTTCCAACCCTGGTGTTTCACAGCACTGTGTACTGCGTACGTTCTGAGACGATGATTTCATCAGCATGACGATACGCCCTATAATAAAGCAGCATCTGAGAGGCAACTGTTTATGGAAAATTACAGTCCTGAAATAGTCTGTCCTGCGCACAGTTCCGATCTGAACCTAATGTAACACCTTTACGATAAGTTCTAACGTCGACCTGGTTCGAGAACCCAGTGTCTATTCCTCTACAGACATTCATCCAGTCGGACAGTCTACATATAGGTGGAAATAGGCTGGAATAGAAAACGTAATTATGTCTGCGGCGGCGACGGAAAGGGGCGGTCTAATGGAAGGTGAGTATCCATCAGAAATCATGAATTAGTAAGATGGATAACTCAGGTTGAGAGCGGTAATGCATGTAAATGTCTCGAGGAGATCATTATCCAGCTGCTGAAGTCAAATTGATGATGGTGATGATAATAATAATGATGATAATCATGATGACGACGATGATGCGTTGACACGTAGAGTATGAACAACACAACATCTGTTGTGTTGCTTGAAAGATTGCATTTTTAAATACTCTTTTAACTACTCTATGTAAGAAAAATATAAAGATAAGGAGAGATTTATTTTTGTCAAGGATTTCAAACTTCTTTGTAATTTTGTAAAGCTGCTACTCTGTTGTTTTTAACAAGCGATTATGTATCTTCACTTGTCTGATAAACGTTCTGGTGCCCTTCTTTTTGTGGGAGCTCGAAGACACTGGAGTAAGTTGCATGTATTCCTATTTGCTGGAAATAATTAACTTATTCATTATACTTAGTGCAAAAGCAATTACCTTCCTCATCTCCACCGTTATGAATATAATTTTTATTGTATTTGATTTTTAGCGGCCCTCGGCGGGAAACGAACGAATATTGTTCGTGTTCAGGAGAGAGAGAACCCTCCCAACGCCCCCCCCCACCCCCCCCCACCCCCCGATCGTTTTCTTTATCTTACATTATTACTTTCCGTGTAATATTTGTTCTAAACTCGTTATAGAGCAATCACGCTACCCATCATGCTCATGGCCTGATGCGCCTCCATATTTTGCTTACTGACAGCTGTATATTTGAATATATGTAATTTTCGTTTTTTCGGAAACATCAGTTTACTTTCGTCTCACGCCACTTTCAAAAAAGGAATTTTTTCCACTGTCACTGAGA
The DNA here is from genome assembly GCF_023898315.1 of Schistocerca nitens. Lineage (NCBI taxonomy): Eukaryota > Metazoa > Arthropoda > Insecta > Orthoptera > Acrididae > Schistocerca > Schistocerca nitens. Next base: position 6,291,496 of record NC_064614.1, read on the forward strand.
CGTTCTTTCTTGGCGCGATAATTAACGCAGGTTAAGTCTTATATTATTCGCAATATTTTTTTGTAGCGTCGCTTACTGAGAAATTTTTCATTGTAATACTTCAGTATTCAAGAAACGCACAATTCATGCTCTGCGGTGTCGTAGGCCCTAAAGTTCAGAAAACTGTTGAAGTTAGCTGTTTTCTGCGGCCGGCCGGAGTGGCCGTGCGGTTCTAGGCGCTACAGTCCGGAGCCGCGTGACCGCTACGGTCGCAGGTTCGAATCCTGCCTCGGGCATGGATGTGTGTGATGTCCTTAGGTTAGTTAGGTTTAAGTAGTTCTAAGTTCTAGGGGACTGATGACCACAGGAGTTAAGTCCCATAGTGCTCAGAGCCATTTTTTTTTTTTTTTTTTTGTTTTCAGCGCATAACTAACTTCTACAAAATCAGGCAACGGTACCACAAAATGACGCAGTGTTTTCGATGGCACCAATTACCGCAGAAAGCAAGAATAGTTAGCTCCCATGTTCAGCAGTACCTAAATGAAACTATAGACGTTAACAGCTGTTTGACGATGAACCTGCCGCTTCGAAGCCGGTAATGACGCGATTTGATTTGTAATAAATAGCATTATTTTTATTGTTTTTGGTTTTTGTTGTGACTGACCTATATTTTCACAAGGCCACAGTCTTACCATATTAGTTTTTGCTAAAGTAGTTCAAATAGTAAAAGCAGAAAAATACATTCCACAAAAGACTTTCACAAAGTAACATTTATCATTGCATATCTGTGTGAAAGACCCGTGGTTATTCGTTAAGTGGAGCGGGCAGCTTGGTATCTGACATCAGCTACAACCGTTTTGGCAGTCCGTGGTCTGCTAAAAATTTCCGCTGTGTGCGTCTGATGCCCTCATCCGACAGCACAGTTTCCACAGTGCGTGGCTTTCCTCTGCCCTGCCAAAAAGTTGCTTCGAGGCGAGCAGACGGAGGTTTTGCTCCCCGCCCTCTCTGAGTCACGGCAAAACCTCAGCTTGTGCACAGACTGGCTTCTCTCCCTCATTGTAAATAAAAGCTAATTTGAGCACTTCCCAAAACGTAAAAACACAATCTTTTGACTGCAGGACAATGACTCACAAGTACGTCACGTCACGTCATGTCATCATCGAAATCATTGCACAGTTCCGTTTTCCAGGGTATTATTTGTGAGCCTCTTCCGCCTTCTGCTGTCCATGTACTATCTGTCACTGAGAAAATCATCTATTTTCCTTCTTCTTCGGCGATATCTTCCTTCATCATGTCCAACAACGGGGTCTGTGTCTTCCCACGGGGCGCTTTCCTTCCAACCTTCTTTCCTAACTTTTCGGGCTGTTCTTATTATGTCCAATTACATTAAAAGTCTGTACTGCCGTGGTATGGACGTCCTGATTCTGCCTAGAAGGTACATGTTGATTCCGAGTTTCTTCCTCACCTCTTCATTCCGTAACATACGCATCTTAGTCCGCTGGATGGTGGATCAAGGTTTTTCATTTCTGATGCGTGGAGCTCGATCACTTTCTCTCTGTGAGAGGGCACACTTCGTTAACGTAGGTCTCTACTGGTGCGAAATAGCTGTTGAACATCACTAATTTTGCTTTTCCTGGAATATTGTCATCCTCTAAAAGGGTTCTCACTTGCTGATAGAATTCAGCAACCTTTTAAACTCTGTTCGTAATCTCCTATCTAGTCAATTTATCCATGGCAGTACACACTCTAGCAGGTTTCACCAAAAGCATTGGTATGAGCCATTCGCATGCAAAAACCTGTTGTTTGCTAGTATCATTCGATGTTAGCATATTGTGCTTACTCTGATAAATACTTACACTAGTTTTGAGAATAATATCTCAGACAGATTAATCCCACGAATGATGTCAAACAGTTAGAGGTAAAACTGGAATGTCCTGCATACCACAAGCAACGTTTGAGAGAGGACGACTCACTCTCTCACTTATTTTCATATTCGAGGCTGCTCTTTGATGTTGTTTTATGCCCTAGACATCATTTTTATGAGACGACTGGAAGTTATCAATATGAGCCTGCACTGATGGGAGCATGTACGTTGTTAATGCACGAAGGATCTTTACGGTAGCGTTTCTGGCGTTTCTGGCGATGGCAGGAGCAGGGACGCAGGAGAGATGAGTGTCACCTGCACAACGCCCTTCGACTGTGTTGTAAATGCCTATTGTGTAAAAATCCGCGAGTTTCCGTGTCCACCTTGGACCAGACGCTATCGATGGTCGTGGCGTCGTCCCTCTGCCTGTGGAGTTTTTTGGGAAGCCTCAGTCCTTCCGAAGGTCCTGAGGATGGAATGCAACATTTATGGTCATCCTGAAGTGGTCCATGTTGGAACACAAAAGCACTTCTCTTAGTTTAGCCAGGGCTCCTGGTCAGACATGCTGTAACTTTTGGCCAGTAGAGATAACGACGTCTGTAATAAACGTGTTGTTCACTTTAGGACTAAACGAAACCTCAAAACATGCTGCCTAAACTGGCCATGGGAAAACAGTTCAGGAGTGTGACTCCCCACACGAGAATTTGACAGTTAGCTTCTCTAGCAGGGAAAAGAGTATTATTAACTTTGGTTAGAAATGGCCGCAGGGTAGAGCAGACGAGTTAGAGGGGAGACATGGCACTCGTGGAGTCTTGTGATTGGCAAAAAAGCCTTGTGTGGGCGATTGCACGGGTGGTTTTTTCAAGTTTACCGACGTTTGATGGGAAATAAGAGGGGAGTGGTGAAATGTGGCTTCTAATTCAGACTCCAGTCTGGAGAGAAGATTCTTGTCTTGACTCATGTTATGAGCGGGTTGCACTTAGGTCACTTGTCCTGAGCGCCACTTCGCACTGGCATTGGCCTTTACTGGTCGGCCTGTGGTGAAGTCTTGGCCGCACTGACAGTTTACACCTCAGCCTTCTTGACTGAGGACTGCCGTTTTATCTCCTTCCATGCACTGCCGCAAAAATGAGTGAAATTGGTCTGTGGTACGACTGGCGAACAGGAGAGTCACCAGCTGGAATCTGCAGACATTCCAGGGCTCCATCAGAGTGTACTTGCAGTCTGTCTAACAGTATGCCAGTCCGCGGCTTCCCACGTTTCCTGCCCGCGATAACGAATTACAGACGCCACTCATCGCCACTCTGCCTGTGCTTGCACCACGACCATCACCTGAGACAGGAGTATGCATTGAGAAAGAGGTGTAGTACTGCTGTTCCGGCTTGTCAGGGCAAACAGAATCACAGTGTTGCCACCAGTTCTCAGCTGCAACAACGCACTGTAACTTCTGTGTAGAATAAATCCTTCAAGGTCTATTAAGCATTAGATAATTTCAGATTGCGTATTGAGCCAAGGTAAATGGATTAAACAGATAAACCTTATTCTTCGTATACCAAATGTCACCCACTGGAGTACTAATTACTTGTTGGTTCTTGTTGTGTTGCCTACTGTTCATGATCTATTTGTCATCTCGCTTAACTTCTGTTGTTTGTCCTACCTTACGATCAATAAACTTTCGCCATTTATTGTATATAAAAGATTAACCCCATGTTGATATACACTCCTGGAAATTGAAATAAGAACACCGTGAATTCATTGTCCCAGGAAGGGGAAACTCTATTGACACATTCCTGGGGTCAGATACATCACATGATCACACTGACAGAACCACACGCACATAGACACAGGCAACAGAGCATGCACAATGTCGGCACTAGTACAGTGTATATCCACCTTTCGCAGCAATGCAGGCTGCTATTCTCCCATGGAGACGATCGTAGAGATGCTGGATGTAGTCCTGTGGAACGGCTTGCCATGCCATTTCCACCTGGCGCCTCAGTTGGACCAGCGTTCGTGCTGGACGTGCAGACCGCGTGAGACGACGCTTCATCCAGTCCCAAACATGCTCAATGGGGGACAGATCCGGAGATCTTGCTGGCCAGGGTAGTTGACTTACACCTTCTAGAGCACGTTGGGTGGCACGGGATACATGCGGACGTGCATTGTCCTGTTGGAACAGCAAGTTCCCTTGCCGGTCTAGGAATGGTAGAACGATGGGTTCGATGACGGTTTGGATGTACCGTGCACTATTCAGTGTCCCCTCGACGATCACCAGTGGTGTACGGCCAGTGTAGGAGATCGCTCCCCACACCATGATGCCGGGTGTTGGCCCTGTGTGCCTCGGTCGTATGCAGTCCTGATTGTGGCGCTCACCTGCACGTCGCCAAACACGCATACGACCATCATTGGCACCAAGGCAGAAGCGACTCTCATCGCTGAAGACGACACGTCTCCATTCGTCCCTCCATTCACGCCTGTCGCGACACCACTGGAGGCGGGCTGCACGATGTTGGGGCGTGAGCGGAAGACGGCCTAACGGTGTGCGGGACCGTAGCCCAGCTTCATGGAGACGGTTGCGAATGGTCCTCGCCGATACCCCAGGAGCAACAGTGTCCCTAATTTGCTGGGAAGTGGCGGTGCGGTCCCCTACGGCACTGCGTAGGATCCTACGGTCTTGGCGTGCATCCGTGCGTCGCTGCGGTCCGGTCCCAGGTCGACGGGCACGGGCACCTTCCGCCGACCACTGGCGACAACATCGATGTACTGTGGAGACCTCACGCCCCACGTGTTGAGCAATTCGGCGGTACGTCCACCCGGCCTCCCGCATGCCCACTATACGCCCTCGCTCAAAGTCCGTCAACTGCACATACGGTTCACGTCCACGCTGTCGCGGCATGCTACCAGTGTTAAAGACTGCGATGGAGCTCCGTATGCCACGGCAAACTGGCTGACACTGACGGCGGCGGTGCACAAATGCTGCGCAGCTAGCGCCATTCGACGGCCAACACCGCGGTTCCTGGTGTGTCCGCTGTGCCGTGCGTGTGATCATTGCTTGTACAGCCCTCTCGCAGTGTCCGGAGCAAGTGTGGTGGGTCTGACTCACCGGTGTCAATGTGTTCTTTTTTCCATTTCCAGGAGTGTATTAATCACCTATCAATACATGACTACATGGCCACCATTTCATTAAATTATTTCAGCATTCGATCTCTGTTTAAAATTCTCATAAAAGTGATGACATCCAGTGCAGGCTAGCAATTACAACAACTGTCAGAGGGCGGAATCAATTTAGCACACCCATGGCCACGTAGACCAGTGGAAGACTTACAAGTTAGAGTGACTGCCGTCACGGTGTAAACTTCCAGTCATCTGTAGCCTTCCAAAACACACTGCAAAACCAGTGTAGTCTTGCAGGTTACATGATCGCAGTTTCATCAACAGACTTCTTTATGCACTACATGCTGAGGTCATAAAAGTCATGGGACAGATATATGCACACATACAGATGGTGGTGGTATGGCGTACACAAAGTATGAAAGGGCAGTGCATTGGCCAAGCTCTCATTTGAACTCAGATGCTTCACGTGAAAAGCTGTCTGATGTGATTGCGACTGCACAGCGGGAATCAACAGACTCTGAACGCGGCATGGTAGCTGGAGCTAAACTCGTGGGACATTCCGTTTCGGATATCGTAAGGGATTCAATATTCCGACATCCACAGCGTCAAGAGAGCGCCGAGAGTACCACATTCCTGGCACTGCCTCTCACCGAGCACATCGGAATGGCCGACGGCGTTAACTTAACGACCGAGAGCAGCGGCCTTTGCCTAGACATAATGTGATCAAAAGTATCCGGACACCACCAAAAACATAAGTTTTTCATAGTAGGTGCATTGTGCTGCCACCTACTTGCCAGGTACTCCTTCTCAGCGACCTCAGTAGTCGTTAGAACGAACGTGGTCAGGTGATTGGGTGTCACTTGTGTCTTATGTCTGTACGAGAGATTTACACATTCCTAAACATCCCTAGGTCCGCTGTTTCCGATGTGATAGTGAAGTGGAAACATGAAAGGACACGTACAGCACAAAAGTGTACAGGCCGACCTCGTCTGTTGACTGACAGCGACCGTCGGCAGGTGAATAGTGTCGTAATGTGTAATAGGCAGACATCTGTCCAGATCGTCGTCACACAGGAATTCCAAACTGCTATCAGGATACACTGCAAGTACTATGACAGTAAGGCGGGAAGTGAAAAAACTTGGATTTCATGGTCGAGCGGCTGCTCATAAGCCACACATAACGCCGGTAAATGCCAAACGACGCCTCACTTGGTGTAAGGAGCGTAAACATTGGACGATAGCACAGTGGAAAAACGTTGTGTGGAGTAACGAATCACGGTACACAATGTGTCGACCCGAAGGCAGCGTGTGTGTATGGCGAACGACCGGTAACCGTCATCTGCCAGCTTGTGTATTGCCAACAGTAAAATTAGGAGACAGTGGTGTTAATGCTATGGTCGTGCTTTTCATGGAGGGGGCTTGCACCCCTTGTTGTTTTGCGTGGCACTATCACAGCACATGCCTTCACTGATGTTTTAAGCACCATCGTGTTTCCCACTGTTGAAGAGCAATTCGGGGATGGTGACTGCATCTTTCAACAAGATCGAACACCTATTTACTCAGGGTAAAAGGAGATCGAACACATTATTAGGAGGTATCTCACGAGCTTTGTCACCTCAGTATATAATCAGCATTCAGCACCAAAGTACATGGCTACGTTACAATATGTTTGCAACAATCTGGTTAAGAGACTGACGTACCAATAATATCGTTTGGTAATGTATTTAGCGTGGCATTTCATATTGCACTGGTTGAGTACAGAAGTGAAGCTAAATGAGAAAAAGTGGCTTTAGTCAGATGTGCACGTTGTTAAGTTCCACTTTGCTTTGACTACTTCATTGAAATCCCGCCCCTACATTTTCAAGACAGGATAGCTACACAACACTATCAGGTCAGTAGAAAGAGTTTGGCTATGGTTCAAATGGCTCTGAGCACTATGCGACTTAACTTCTGAGGTCATCAGTCGCCTAGAACTTAGAACTAATTAAACCTAACTAACCTAAGGACATCACGCACATCCATGCCCGAGGCAGGATTCGAACCTGCGACCGTAGCGGTCGCTCGGCTCCAGACTGTAGCGCCTAGAACCGCACGGCCACTCCGGCCGGCCGTAGAAAGAGTTTACTGTTCAGATAGTGTAATTAAGTTAGGCGGAAGGAAAAATAGCAGTCACACACGACATTGAAATATGTATGTTTTTCGTCCTATTATATCGATATTTTGTTTATTTCTTTTCCTCGTGGGACCACCTGAAGATGTGACAAATAAAATGTTTTTCAGGGTAAAAAGTGCAGCTTTGTGAGCGAATGACTCATACCAGTGTTTCTGAAATGGGCGATTTATAGTGTAAGCACATTTTCTTTCTTTACTGAGCGTTCAGGATCATCCATTTCTCTAGTTAGTGAGCAATTCTCTTTTGTGTATGAAAACCTGGGAAAAGTTAGCTTAATAACTTAAAGAGTACACTGTTCATTGCATCACTCAACACTTACCACTGCATAGCTGAGTACGACGGCCATGCTGCCACACATCTATTACAAGTCCATGTCTTCCCTTCTGACTGAATCAAAACCCAACCCCCGCACCCCTCCCATGCATCGTCCCAGCCCCACAGCGACACTCAGTGATGAGATAGTTGTTGGCCTCATGACGATCATGACGATGATGACGATGATGATGATGATGATGATGACAGACTAGTACTACAAATCGTAGGCTTCACTACATGATTTTTCTGTAACAAGGGCTGTAGTGACGCCGAATACCTCAATGCCACAGAGGTATTTTAGTCGTCATTGCTTTTTATAAATCCCTGTTTCAAGTCTCTTATCTTTAAGTGTTTACTATGCTTCATTTATGACGTACGTTTCGACTGAGAAACTACAGTCTACCTAGAATTGCGCATAGAATACTCTCACGACCCTCACATGAATAATATTGACGTGTGTCGTACATGACCCGTGCAAGCGCGCGGGATCGATAACGTGTGTGTGACTGTATCTTTGCTCGACTCGCGAGTACATGTTTACCTTCTTTGGCCAGAGGGGGCTACAGAACATGGTTGTGATATGTACAAGAATTCTCGTACGCATACGAGAATTTTATCCTTTGTAGGTGATACGATGCTAAAGCAAGTGTCGTACGCAAACGTACGAGAATTTTGCCTGGGGCCTAGGTTTGTATCAAGTATACGTTACAGACTTTTGTTGGTTGGTTGGTTGATTGGTTTGGGGGAGGGAATCAAAAGCGAGGTTATCGGTCCCATCGGTTTGGGGAAGGATGGGCAAGGAAATCGGCAGCGCCCTTTTCGAAGGAACCATCCCGGCGTTTGCCTGAAGTGATTTAGGGAAATCACAGAAAATCTAAATCGAGATGGCCGAACGTGGATTTGAACTGTCGTCCTCCCGAATACGAGTTCAGTGTGCTAACCACTGCGCCGCCTCGTTCGCTCACATTCGCTGGGGAAATGATTAATTCGCCTGGTATATTTCATGAAATGCACGTTAAGTTGTTACAGATTAATCATGATTAAGGACAATGCGGTCTCTACAAGTCAACAGCCTCAGCCAGAGAGGCTGAGCGCCGAGAAGCCGAGTTTGACTCAAGAATTAAAGTCGAGGACGAGGCTTCAAACCCTGACACTGTAAATAATTCAAAAAGCTGACAATAACGATTCACTTCGTTTTGTATAACGTTTTTCACTCAGTTCTGATTATTAGTGTTCATAAACAGACCGGCCACGGGAATCTCAAAATGCGAAAATGTCGTTTCAAACGACATTGTCATATAAGTAGAAAACAGTTAACAGCAATTTACCCTACAATACTTTGGAATCCCTAGTGCAAATTTTAAAGAGAAACAACGGTTATGTAAATGTTAAATGTCAGTTAAACCTCATAAATACCAAAATCAAAAACCGATTACAAACCAATACATCGTACGGAGCACTTCTTTCCTCAGAGTGTATTAAAGAGGATCCAGAGAACAACAGCACATGTCACTTTTCAATCAACACGTGAAATGTACCAGAAATTGAGTTCGGCTAGTCTGTACAACACGAAAAACGAAGAAAGAAAGAAGAAGAAGTGGACTTCGGATCTGAACCATAGGTACAAAATCTTGTTGATATTTTTATTCTAGTCTGTTGCAAATAAGGTGGTTTTTTTAGGCAGTACATGTAGTCTCGTATACCATGAATACAATATTTTTTTAAAGAGGTACGAGAATTTTTTAGTAAAATAAGAGAATTTTATGAGGTTGCTACGAGAATTGCACGCTCTGGATATCACAACCGTGCAACCGGCGTACGCCGACTTAATCGGAGTGGTCGTGTTCGCCAAAACGTAATGTGCTGGAGTAAGTAGGGACAGTGTCTCCGTCCATGTATTATATGTGGTACTTGGTCATATCGCATCGTGTTGTGGCCGAGTAGGAGGCTTCTACTTGGGGCCTGTGGTTCTGGTGCTTCATCTGCAATCCAGACAGGGCTGTTAACTTCGAGGAGTGCTTCCAGAAGGAAGCGCACATTAGCCAACGGCACCGACGGGTATGGAATCTTCCTTCCAGGGCTATCACAGAGGAAAATTATGTTGGTGAGAACTTTACTTTAAACTGAATTTTCTCGTTGTGAGTGTATTGAAGAGCGATCTGTTTTAATGGTTAAAAACCATTCAAAAGCCAAGATCGCACAGAATACTTTTTATTCAAGACATCCGGTTCCAACAGTCTTAGCTGTCATCTTCGTGTCTCAAACGTTTTTTGTAGTAAACCATGTTCATTGTACGTTGACCTCACGATCAAGATGTCAAGTTTTATCCACGTAAAATGAACATGTTTTACTACAAACAAACAAAAAAGCGTTTAAGATATGAAGATGACAGCTAAGAGTGTCGAAATCGGTCGTCTTGAATAAAAATATTTTGTGCGGTCTTGGCTTTTGCATGGTTTTTAACTTACGTTAGACATTTTCTTTCCGATCTCACCGGCGAATGACAATGCAACTTCATTATTGCTGTCTAACAAGGTGGACATTACGTGTTTGTATTCACCAGTGTCCTTTATCTTGGCAAGGGGAGGCCATGGCGTTCGTAACACGGATTCACTTTAAACTTGGTGTCTTTTAGTAATTCATTAAGACAGCATAAAGTGCACACAGTATTGCGTACTACTTGGTTGGTTTCTAGAACATTGCAAGAGAAGTTCTACGCGTCACTTATGGTGGCGGCAGTCATTTGGTTAGCGTTCAAGCTCCGTAATCGGTGGATCGTTGGATCGAGTCCCACTCATGATTTTTATGTATGGTTCAAATGGCTCTGAGCACTATGGGACTCAACTGCTGAGGTCATTAGTCCCCTAGAACTTAGAACTAGTTAAACCTAACTAACCTAAGGACATCACAAACATCCATGCCCGAGGCAGGATTCGAACCTGCGACCGTAGCGGTCTTGCGGTTCCAGACTGCAGCGCCTTTAACCGCACGGCCACTTCGGCCGGCTTTTATGTATGTTTTTTAACGTTAGTCATATTATTTCATTTCTATTACAGTTGAAAAGTAATATGATGAGAAGACATGTGTAATTGCATGAACTTTTGTTGAATTTCCAGTGTTATTTGGTTGTTTGATAAATCTTACTATCACATCAAATACTATAAATATAACTATCGACAAGTAAACGACCAAACTCACGAAGTTTTCCTGAAAGCTGAAAGTGTTGGTCTGTCGTGATTTCCGAAATCCCTTGTGCCTGCAGTCGGTAAGGTAGGGAGGATTGCTTTGCACCCGGACGCTTCGATATGCAGACACATGTTTCAAGGACGAGGGACATGCTTGGAAAGACCAAGTCAAACATCGATAAATCAAGGTGGAAATAACTTTATTCAGAAGTGCAATGAGTTATAATGTGGTAGAATGTGAAGGTAATATACGATTAATCGTCAGATGTGCTTTCACATTACAAAAGTTGCAGAATAATATTTTTCAAACAGACACAGGAAACATAAACTAAAACAGTACCTACAACAGCAGTTTTTCGGTACGCACAAGGGATCGTCAGAATTTCTTAGGGAAAACAAAGCTCGTTGACATTTTGAAAAATTTCTCGTTCTTCCGACAATTTAGAGTCAACATTTTCATTACTATCGGTGCTGAAAATTGGCAATGTGCGACTAAATGAATTTTAATAGCATCTTCACGAGAAGCAAAAATTGACAATGTTTTAACTTGCCTCTAGAAACAAAAATCGGATAATATTGCTTGTGATATTAAAAATTAGTTAAGAGACAAATGCATTGGAAATTTGATAAGAAGTTCATGCAAGCACTTTCATCATATTACCTTTCAAATGTAGTACATACGGAATAATAAAACTATTGTTGAAAATAATATAAATTAGAAAAACTATATGAGCAGGACTGGATCCAGCGAGCCACCGATTACGGAGCATAAACCCTAACCACATGAGCGCCGCCAGCTCGTGCAGAAACTCGCAACGCACACATACATCATTGACGAGTGAAACTTCTCTTGAAATTTCCTCGAAATAGCCTAAGTAGTACGCCATACTACTTGCACTTTATGTTGTCCTAATGAACAAAATGTCAAGAAAATCCGTGCTCCGAACGTGGCGTCTTCTTCTTGTGAGTGATAACACCTATTTTAATATATAGTTTGTTGTTTTTAAGCTATATTTATTTCGGGAATATAGTTCACAACTCTTAACAATAACTATCTTGTTTATATTCTGGTGTAAAATAAAATGTTTTAATGTTTTAATCAAGTATGTTTCAGTATCTACCGTGCTTTTATTGGCCAGATTTGTATTTAAACTGATGTTTTAACGGTCTATACGCTGTTTCTAATTCTGTTATGTTACTCCATTATTTTTTAGCACGTCCCTTTCGTGTAACTATTCGAAGGTGCCAGTCAACTGGTTATGCCAGAACCACTGAACCGGAAGTGTAATTCATTTCTTGCTTTGAAACAAGAGAGATTAATTAAAACATCTAGTCAAAGTTTGTTATTGTTTAATAATCTTACCGATATTTGAGGTAAAGATTGTCACTCAATTCAGCTACCTGAAGGCTGCACGTGCTAGTGAATTCATAGATATTTGTTTATAGTTTTAAGTGCAGATAATGTTCTTTTTTGATGAAATGTGGAAATATGTTTGCAAAAGAATTCTGTATTTGCCATTTAGTTAAATAAGAACTTTGTGCTAATACCCTGTTTAAAATTCTCCTTGGCACGTTATCACTTCCAACCGCCCTTTATCAGCACTGTACAAGATCGAAGGCTGGCCTAAATAAGGAGAGACTGTAACGTAAATCACATATTCTCGACAAACTGTAGCATGGATCAGCAGATCAGGAAAAAAAAATCCATAAAGTTACGGAAATTCAGACATTAGCCAACTTTGCTGTTACAAATATTTCGGCGGACAAAGTTTTGTTAGGCTGAAATCCTGCAATTTTATGGGTCAATACATCGCGAGAACAAGAAGATTATTAAAAAAAATATCTTCTTTAGTGTACAGTCTCACTTTCCTTTTCTAAAATGAGTGCCTTTCAGCACCAGTTACCATCTTCAGTCCATCGTTTGGTGCGCGATATAGTAGTGTACTACAGTGACCTACTTGGGTGCAGTTCTGACGACTGTGGACCAGGGGATGGACTGATGATGGTACTTCTTATCGAAACGGTAGTCATTTAACATATACATATATATCTACGTGATTACTCTGCTATTCACAATTAAGTGCCTGGCAGAGGGTTCAATGAACCACCTTCAAGCTGTCTCTCTACCGTTCCACTCTCGAAGGCCGTCCGGCAAAAACGAGCACTTAAATTTTTCTGTTCGAGCCCTGATTACTCTTATTTTATCGTGATCATTTCCCCCTGTGTAGATGGGTGCCAACAGAATGTTTTCACAATCGGAGGAGAAAACTAGTGTTTGAAATTTCATGAGAAGATCCCGTCGCAACGAAAAACGCCTTTGTTTTAATGATTGCCAGTCCAAATCGCGTATCATGTCTGTGGCACTATCTCCCCTATTTGGCGATAATACAAAACGAGGCGTCCTTCTTTGTACTTTTTCAATATCATCCGTCAGTCCCACCTGATACGGATCCTTCACCGCACAGAAATACTCCAGAATATGGTGGACAAGCGTGATGTAAGCAGTCTCTTTAGTGGATCTGTTGTACCTTCTAAATGTTCTGCCAGTGAACCGCAGTCTTTGGTTTCCTCTACCTAAAACATTATCTATGTGAGCTTTCCAATTTAGGTTATTTGTAATTGTAATCCCTAAGTATTTAGTTGAATTTACAGCCTTCAGATTTGTGTGACTTTTCGAGTAATCGAAATGTAGCGGATTTCTTTTAGTACTCATTGAATAATTTCACACTATCCTTTATTCAGGGTCAATCGCCACTTTTCGCACCACACAGATATCATATCTCAATCATTTTGCATTTCATTTTGGCCATCTCATGACTTTACAAGACGGTAAATGACGGGATCCTCTGCAAATAATCTAGGACGGCTATTCAGATCGTCTCCTACGTCGGTAATATAGATCAGGAACAATAGAGGGCCTATAACACTTCCTTGGGGAACGCCGGATATTACTTCTGTTTTACTCGATGACTTTCCGTCTATTACTACTAACTGAGCCCTTTTTGAAAGGAAATCACGAATCCAGTTGCACAACTGAGGCGATACTCCGTAGTCACGCAGTTTGGTTAGAAGACGCTTGTGAGGAACGCTGTCGAAAGCCTTCTGTAAATCTAAAAATATGGAGTCAATTTGACATCTCCTGTCGATAGCACTTATTACTTCATGAGTATAAAGAGCTAGTTGTGTTTCACAAGAACGATATTTTCTGAATCCTTGCTGATTATGTGTCAATAAATCGTTTTCCTGGAGGTACTTCATGATGTTCGAATACAGTATGTGTTGCAAAACCCTACTGCAAATTGACGTTAGTGATAAAGGCCTGTAATTCAGCGGATTATTCCTACTTCCGTTTTTGGGTACTGGTGCGACTTGAGCAATTTTCCAGTCTTTAGGATCTCCGGACGGGGACTACTCAGGAGGACGTCGTTATTAGGAGAAAGAAAACTGGCGTTCTACGGATCGGAGCGTGGAATGTCAGATCCCTTATTCGGGCAGGTAGGTTAGAAAATTTAAAAAGGGAAATGGATAGGTTAAAGTTAGATATAGTGGGAATTAGTGAAGTTCGGTGGCGGGAGAAACAAGACTTTTGGTCAGGTGAATACAGGGTTATAAATACAAAATCAAATAGGGGTAATGCGGGAGTAGGTTTAATAGTGAGTAATAAAATAGGTGTGCGGGTAAGCTACTACAAACAGCGTAGTGAACGCATTTTTCTGGCCGAGATAGACACGAAGACCACGCGTACTACAGTAGTACAAGTTTATATGCCAACTAGCTCTGCAGATGATGAAGAAATTGATGAAATGTATGATGAAATAAAAGAAATTATTCAGGTAGTGAAGGGAGACGAAAATTTAATAGTCATGGGAGACGGGAATTCGAGAGCAGGAAAAGGGAGAGAAGTAAACATAGAAGGTGAATATGGATTGGGGGTAAGAAATGAAAGAGGAAGCCGTCTGGTAGAATTTTGCACAGAGCATAAATTAATCATAGCTCACATTTGGTTCAAGAATCGTAAAAGAAGGTTGTATACATGGAAGAATCCTGGAGATACTAGAACGTTTCAGATAGATTATATAATGGTGAGACAGAGATTTAGGAACCAGGTTTTAAATTTTAAGAATTTACCAGTTGCAGATGTGGACTCTGACCACCATCTATTGGGTAAGAACTGTAGATTAAAACTGAAGAAACTGCAAAAAGGTTGGAATTTAAAGATATGGGACCTGGCTAAACTGACTAAACCAGAGGTTGTGCACAGTTTCACGGAGAGCATAAGGGAACAATTGATGGGAATGGGGGAAAGAAATACAGTAGAAGAAGAATGGGTAGCTCTGAAGGATGAAGTAGTGAAGGCGGCAGAGGATCAAGTAGGTATAAAGACGAGGCCTAGTAGAAATCCTTGGGTAACAGAAGAGATACTGAATTTAACTGATGAAAGGAGAAAATACAAAAATACAGTAAGTGGAGCAGGCAAAAAGGAATACAAACGTCTCAAAAATGAAATCGACAGGAAGTGCAAAATGGCTAAGCAGGGATGGCTAGAGGACAAATGTAAGGATGTAGAGGCTTATCTCAATAAGGGTAAGATAGATACTGCCTACAGGAAAATTAAAGAGACCTTTGGAGAGAAGAGAACCACTTGTATGAACATCAAGAGCTCAGATGGAAAACCAGTTCTAAGCAAAGAAGGGAAGGCAGAAAGGTGGAAGGAGTATATAGAGGGTTTATACAAGAGCGATGTACTTGAGGACAATATTATGGAAATGGAAGAGGATGTAGATGAAGATGAAATGGGAGATACGATACTGCATGAATAGTTTGACAGAGCACTGAAAGACCTAAGTCGATACAAGGCCCCCGGAGTAGACACCATTCCATTAGAACTACTGACGGCCTTGGGAGAGCCAGTCCTGACAAAACTCTACCATCTGGTGAGGAAGATGTATGAAACACGCGAAATACCCTCAGACTTCAAGAAGAATATAATAATTCCAATCCCAAAGAAAGCAGGTGTTGACAGATGTGAAAATTACCGAACAATCAGTTTAATAAGTCACAGCTGCAAAATACTAACGCGAATTCTTTACAGACAAATGGAAAAACTGGTAGAAGCCGATTTCGGGGAAGATCAGTTTGGATTACGTAGAAATATTGGAAGACGTGAGGCAATACTAACCTTACGACTTATCTTAGAAGAAAGATTAAGGAAAGGCAAACCTACGTTTCTAGCATTTATAGACTTAGAGAAAGCTTTTGACAAAGTTGACTGGAATACTCTCTTTCAAATTCTGAAGTTCGCAGGGGTAAAATACAGGGAGCGAACGGCTATTTACAATTTGTACAGAAACCAGATGGCAGTTATAAGAATCGAGGGGCATGAGGGGGAAGCAGTGGTTGGGAAGGGAGTGAGACAGGTTTGTAGCCTCTCCCCGATGTCATTCAATCTGTATATTGAGCAAGCAGTAAAGGAAACAAAAGAAAAATTCGGAGTAGGTATTAAAATCCATGGAGAAGAAATAAAAACTTTGAGGTTCGCCGATGACATTGTAATTCTGTCAGGGACAGCAAAGGACTTGGAAGAGCAGTTGAACGGAATGGGCACAGTCTTGAAAGGAGGATATAAGATGATCATGAACAAAAGCAAAACGAGGATAATGGAATGTAGTCGAATTAAGTCGGGAGATGCTGAGGGAATTACATAGGAAATGAGACACTTAAAGTGGTAAATGAGTTTTGCTATTTGGGAAGCAAAATAACTGATGATGGTCGATGTAGAGAGGATATGAAATGTAGACTGGCAATGGCAAGGAAAGCGTTTCTGAAGAAGAGAAATTTGTTAACATCGAGTTTAGATTTAAGTGTCAGGAAGTCGATTCTGAAAGTATTTGTATGGAGTGTAGCTATGTATGGAAGTGAAACATGGACGATAAATAGTTTGGGCAAGAAGAGAATAGAAGCTTTCGAAATGTGGTGCTACAGAAGAATGCTGAAGATTAGATGGGTAGAACTAATGAGGAGGCGTTGAATAGGCCTGGGGAGAAGAGGAGTTTGTGGGACAACTTGACTATAAGAAGGGACCGGTTGGTAGGACACGTTCTGAGGCATCGAGGGATCACCAATTTAGCATTGGAGGGCAGCGTGGAAGGTAAAATTTGTAGAGGGAGACCAAGAGATGAATACACTAAGCAGATTCAGAAGGATGTAGGTTGCAGTAGGTACTGGGAGATGAAGATGCTTGCACAGGATAGAGTAGCATGGAGACCTGCATCAAACCAGTCTCAGGACTGAAGACCACAACAAGAGGTACAAAATGGAAGTCAGACTGTAGACAAAATCAAACGAAGAAAACTCAGATGGAAACGTTTTCAAATCTTAACTGGCACCCACAGAAACGCTCCAAGACTGGTCACCACGAGGCGTTGTACCGCAACCTGCTCTGTGACCAAATTCATTTTTGAAACTTCCTGGCAGATTAAAACTGTGTGCCCGAGCGAGACTCGAACTCGGGACCTTTGCCTTTCGCGGGCAAGTGCTCTACCATCTGAGCTACCGAAGCACGACTCACGCCCGGTACTCGTAGCTTCACTTCTGCCAGTATCTCGTCTCCTACCTTCCAAACTTTACAGAAGTTCTCCTGCGAACCATGCAGAACTAGCACTCCTGAAAGAAAGGATATTGCGGAGACATGGCTTAGCCACAGCCTGTGGGATGTTTCCAGAATGAGATTTTCACTCTGGAGCGGAGTGTGCGCTGATATGAAACTTCCTGTTTTAATCTGCCAGGAAGTTTCATATCAGCGCACACTCCGGTGCAGAGTGAATATCTCATTCTGGAAATTCATTTTTCTTTATTTTCTTGGTTATACATTCGTTCTATTTTGTACAGCAATGTCAAAGTTAAGTTGCCTGTGAGATTTAAATTTCAAAAACTCGGTTAAAAAAAGTCTTTCGATATGGGTATGAGCTGCTTTACTTGTTTTCGTGTAGTATCTTGTGGTGGTTTCCCACCGCAGGCTGTTAACAGAGTTCCCTCACCAGGGAGCTTATATGAAAGCAACTTGGCCCAGTTTGCGGAGGCGGTGAAGATCAGCAGGCCGTCGGGGTTCTAATAACGATTGTATGTTCCGTCTCGGACCGTGTAAGACGTCGAAAGCGTTACTGCCTGCAGGGTCACCGATCATGGAGACTTAAGGAGATTGGAAGGAAAGGGAAAGTCACATCTAAGAAAATAAAGTATTCAGAGATTATAGGTTCACAGTATCCAGTTGAGGTCCACCTTCACTAACGTTAAGCTTTACTGAACATACTGATCAGGCAGAACACTATGACAAGTGACCTACTAACCGTGTACACCTGTCCAGGCGAGGGACGACTGTTGGTTGGACACACGTACGGTGCATCAGTGAGCGTGCTGTCCCTGTGTAGAATGGGGAAGGCGCGCGATTTATCTGAGTTTGACCCCGGCCAGATTGTGATGGCCCGGAGGCTTGGCACGAGCATTTCGGAAACTCCACGACTTGTCGGGTGTTCGAGTGCTGTGGTAAGTGTCTTCGAAACTTGGCGAAACAGAGATGAAATTACGTCCAGATGTCGTGGGGTTAGGCGGCCACCACGATTACAGATGTCGGCTGTAGTGGGCTGGGCAGAACGGTAAAACGGAGCAGACGGCGAACTATGGCGGAACTACCATCAGATTTTAATGCTGGGCAGAGTACAAGCGTGTCTGAACACACGGTGCACCTATCACTCCTACCGATGGGCCTCCGCAGCCGACGACTCGTGGATGTGCCGATGTTAACACCACGACATCAGCAAGGAAGACTGAAGTTGGCACTTGGCCATCGGCAATGGACATTGGCGCAATGGCAGAGCGTTGCATCGTCTGATCAATCCCGATATCTTCTTCATCACGGCGATGGGAGGGCGCGTATCCGTCGTCTTCCAGGGCAACGGCTCCCTGACACCTGTACTGCGGCATGGAGACAAGTGGGCGGGGGACATTCACGTGAGCCTCCGTGGGTTCTGTGGAGCTCATACATGGCCAAGGAGTATCGTACATTGGTTGCAGATAACATACACTCCTTGCATGGGGGCTTAATTAAAATATAATGCAAATAATTTTAATTTTTGGTAGCTGTATGTCCGATTACGCTATGTCTCGTAAACGGTTGGCCCTGACTAGTATTATTACGCTATCTGACTGCATAGAACAATAACAAAGAATGAAATGGAAATTTTCATTAACACAATTAATTAATTAAGTCCCCAGCAACTATAAAACCTACGAAACCAAAGCACAAGTATAACTGTTCTGTGTGTGGAAGTATGACTCAACGTACGCATCTGGCACGGTTCTTCTTCAATAACACAAGAAATTTTAAATAACATTTATACTGAATTAATTAAAGAAAATAGAAATACCATAATTACTCAAGAAAACCAGAATTACACTCTAATCCAAGAACACAAGCCAGATGCTTTGTTGACTGAACCTGTAATGGAGCATTATTTACGACATTAAAATAATGAGAAAGAAAAGAAAAGTAGTTTGTTACCTTAATTTATATTGATGAAAAGCACTCTAGACATTACAATCTCTCCACACCGACTCGCTACTATCACATCTCAACAAGAACTTTTCAGTATCACATCTCAGCAAGCACTCCCTACTAGCACATCTCAACAAACACTCTCTGCTACGAGTTCTTAACAAGCACTGACTACCACGAGCTCACCCCAAGCACTGCCCACTACGAGTTCTCAATAATCACTGCCAGTGGAGGCGGCGGAACAATACTCTCTAGCGCGATCTCTGTCGCTGTGGCTCAGTGTAGCCACCTTTCATATGCCCTTCCTCCACGGGCTACAATTTGATGGTATTTTTGCCAGCATTGGTGGTGAAAATACCACCAAATTCGTCAAAAAAATACAGACAAAAATAAAAGATAATATTAATGCGTAAATATCATATAACTAGATAAAATTTTGGCTTTGCACTGACCTTTCAATAACCTAATATATAAAATACAGTAAGCAATACAAATTCCTTCATACATGTGACTTTACATAACAGTTTACGCAAGTATTATGTGGTTAAACAGTTCAATCAATAGCGTCAGCAATGACGAATATGTGCAGGTAAGAGTCTCATAACTTTTCACAAACAGTAATACACAAAAAATCAGTTTATACAAATATTCACATAAACGCTTTTGATTTTAAAAAAAAACAAGTAGTTGATAGTTCCAGTAATGGTCAACAGGTGCAAATACCAACAAGTAACATTTTTTCAGTAGAAACAGTCCATCAGTGGCACCCAGTAATGTTGAATAGGTGCATACACCAACAAGTAACACCATTTCAGTAGAAGCAGACCATCAGTGGCACCCAGCAATGTTGAATAGGTGCACACAGCAACAAGTCACATTTCTCAACAGAAGCAGTTCCATTAGTGGCACCCAGCAATGTTGAGCAGGTACACACAGCAACAAGTGACACCATTTCAGTATAAGCAGTCCATCAGTGGCACCCAGTAATGTTGAATAGGTGCTGACCGCAGTCCATAATATTCACTTTCACTAATCACACTGTTCATCAGCAGAAATTAAACATGATCTAGTGGCACCAATCATGTAGAAAAAGTACAAATAACAGTCCATAATATTCCCTATCACTAATCAGACAGTTCAGGCATGAACAATAGTTTGAATGCACATACAAATGCTTTACACACTAAACATATAAATTCTAATAAACACACAAATGATATCAGATAATTGTCCTATTAACTATTACAATACACAAATAACAGTAAACCTATAATATTTATGGGTGTCAGTGCAAGCCACAACAAACAAGTAAAATAATATTTAGGAGATAGGTTGGGATCACTTCTCTGGGATTATAAAAGGAAAACACACAAAACACACTCACTCATCTTTCATCCACATTTAGTGCTCCTGTGTAGTTGAATAGAGTTAACTGTGAAAATGTAATTCTGTCAAAATTTTATGTTCATCATGTGTATCAAGTAGTAGTGGCAGCAATGTATAACAGTCAATAATAGTTAGTCAACGTCATAGTCATCATGTCAAGACCAATGTTTGCCAAGCCAGATCAAATGTACTGTTGCTGAACAACTGTCAGTGAGCCAAGATATGCAAATACTTCCTCTCTTCAAAAAAAGTATATACTGCTTAGTGATTTGACAAAGTGTGTGTGTAGACAATCTTCCTTCTACTTGAGTGTTCTAGTCTGCCATCTTCATCCTCCTTGTTCCATATAGACCAACAAAAAAAAAATATGCTCCTCACTTACTTCACCTCTTATCCACCAGAACTCCAATAATCATCAGCATCACATAATCTCAATACTTCAATAATACATCTTCAATACGTCGATACATACAAACCTTATCATCAATATCATTTACCTTACCTCTTATCCACGAAAACTCCAATAATCATCAACTTCACATAATCTCAATACCTCTATAACACCTCTTCAATACGTCGATACATATAAACCTCAGCACCAATATCATGTCACTTCCATAACAACTCTTTCCTCTAGTCAGTCTCCTCGAACAAGTACAGACAAAATCCTAGTGCAAACTTCAATTCAGCATCCCATACAATCCGAAGACACAGTGTCAACACACAACCTCTGTGTAATCCATCTGACCCAAATCTTCTACTCATAGATTATAAGATGGATTTTGGTTACCTTGTCCATCATTAAATAAAAGAAATGCATACATGACCTCTAACAGACTTAGTTCGAATGACTCTCAGTAATTAAGTACGATTACGAAGTGTTAATGATCGTGATATTTCACAGTGTGTACACCACTTCAAGAATCATGGCAGAAGCAAACATGTGGAGTATTTCTTGTGTCAAGTGTCACTTCCTATTTCAATTGCTCACGAAGAATGCAGTGTAATAACTGTCAATGGTCTAAACCTAGTGTTGGTATGTCACGTCGTTAGCTTCCTTCCTATTAGCATAAATTTATACAGCTTCCTAAAAACCTCCAGCTAATGTGACTTCTATGTAGTTTCTTGTACCAATGTTGTTCGTAGAATTATAGCAGTTCATTTTCTTATCTTAAAAATATAAGGCACTGAGCGTAAGCAAAACATGCAATAGCGCGTAAATATACCAGTAGAGAACAGAATGTCAACAAGTGGATGCAGCACAATCCCTACAACGAGGCTCTGCCAAGCGAACAATCTATAATTAATACCATAGTGTGACCTAAACTCTATGTTCATACACAGTATGTGAGCATTTCTATATACCTAATTAAAGAGTAGTTATGACAACAAAGGAAATGTGTTAATATGCAATCCATACGCACAGCAGCAAACATATATCTTACGTAATAAACAAGTCATTAGCATCATATCAGCATAAGCAAATAAATGTTCATATGTAATCTTAATAAGTAAACATGAAGGCGCAAGCAGATAAATCACAAAGTATAACTTACATACCTAACCACAGTCAGCACAATTAATCAGTTGACAATTACAATTTAAATAAATAAGCACAGCAGGCACATAATTAAAAAAATATGACATCAGTGAAAAAGCATAGCGGCCAAGCGATGCATAATATACATAAGTAATAACACTGTTCATTAATCAATAATTGTCAAAATCAGCAAATGTACACAAGCACGTCGCTTCACAAGTAAATTCATAGAACATGAAATTAGCACAAAGTATGAATCACGTAATCGCGAGCAGCAAATTACATCTAAAATACGTACCTAAGTGGAATTATGTTACCTGAAAAATAAACTCAATTAATAGTTACCCTTTTTATTTTTACTTTTTTCTTCGAAATTACATTCTTCCTGAAATTTTCTCCATAGCAAGTCGTCTTAACGTCGGACACGCACAGAATTTACCTGAAGGTCTTAAATATTTTATACAACCGTATCCTGAAAAATACTGAACGTTAATAACATAATTTATAAAGTCACCATAGCTTTATACTGAATTTAATCCGAGAAATTAGACTGTGTATTTGTTTACGTCTGTCAGTGCATTCGCACTGAGCGCTCGATCAGCTGTAGACGCGTGACGTAGAAAGTAATTGTTTGCGGTCAACGACTGCCTTGTGCGGCGCGCAGACTTCACTGTTGCTTTGAGTATGCGCCGCCGCCAGAACACAGCGCGGTATCC
This sequence comes from Schistocerca nitens, assembly GCF_023898315.1. NCBI lineage: Eukaryota > Metazoa > Arthropoda > Insecta > Orthoptera > Acrididae > Schistocerca > Schistocerca nitens. Next base: position 6,314,318 of record NC_064614.1, read on the forward strand.
TTGCATTCTCCGTGTGTTTACGTACAACTGTTGATGTCTCAAAAGTATGTCATTCCACAAAAATTTTTACGTTCGATATATGATGTATTCCCTTAGAGCGTCGAGATTTAAGAGTTTCTACTTCAACAGTGTTATCATGGATAATTTTGCGAATCCTATATGGATCGTTATAAAGCAGAAAAAATTTGCGACATAAGCCTTTTCCTTTATGAGACAAACGATGAGACTTAATTAAGAGCTTTTGACCAACTGACAAAATTTTTAAACGACCAGGACGTTTAGCTGATTTCTCTCTTCTTGCAGCCGCAGACGCAATATTTCGTAGAGCCAGGTTGACAACTTCAGAATGCCGCAGTTTCCGTGAAGGCGGAAAAGGAACTATTTCAGAAATGCGATTTGACGGTGCTTTATTTTTTAATATCAATAGAGGCGGTAAAGAAGTTGAGTCATTAGGAAGTTCATTCAGAATGTTTTGAAAAATATGAAGATACTGATCCCAAGTTCTGTGATTCTGATGACAATAAAGACGGCACAATTTATTGATTTCCTTCATCCATCTCTCTGAAGCATTATATTGAGGGTGAAAAAGTGAAATAAAAATTGGTTTAATCTTACGACGCCGTAGAGTACGAAGCCAAATTTTAGAGCGAAACTGTGATCCATTATCTGATATAACCTTATCAACATGACCAACTTCTTTAAGAAAATGTTTGATGAAAGCATTAGATACTGAACGAGCTGTTGCTTTGCGTAAAGGTGTAAAACACACATATTTTGATGTCAATTCCACTGCTACGAAAATGTACGCAAAACCATTAGTAGAACGAACCACTGGACCGAACAAATCGACTGCAGCCATGTCCTTTAATTTCGCTGGAATGATAGGAAACAACGGTGCTCTGTGAGAAACAGTTGGCGGCTTAGCCTTTTGACATAATTTGCATTTGGCAAGAACAGATCGAATACGTTTTTCCATATTACTGAAGTAGCATTTTTCTTGTAATTTATGAAAGCATTTTCTGGGACCAAAGTGCGCATAACTGAAATGTGTAAACGAGGTGTGGCCAAATCATCCAATCTAACAAAGCGTCTAAGAAAATTACAGACACCAAGGAAACTACGAACATCACGTTTTGTGGTAGGAACAGCGTAATTACGAATAGCGTCTAATTTCTCTGGATCTGGAAGAATACCTTCTGTAGAAATAATGTGACCGAGAAATTTCATCTGAGAACAACCAAATTCAGATTTTTCCAAGTTCACTGTAATACCAACTCTTGCAAAAATACGTAATAATGAATCCAAAATTTTGTTGTGCTCACTCCAAGAATGTTTAGCAATAAGAATATCGTCAACATATGAAGTAATATTGTCACGAAGATAAACAGGTAAAATTTCGTTTAAACTACGAATGAATGCTGCAGAAAATATAGTAAGTCCAAACGGTAATTTCCAAAGTCACTTTTGGGTAAAACAGTCAAATCCGGTTATTCTTTACCTACTGTCTAGATAGATGGATAGTTAAAGAGTTGTTTTTATAGATACAAAGAATAGTGAAAGAGTAGGCAGCGGTGCAGAAAACTAAAAGGGAAATAGCACCACTACAGCTCGGGGCCCTGTGAACGCTACAGCACATATTCACTTAGTATAGTGAATCCCCTGAGGACATTAATAGCTGCACATAAATTTCAGTTTGTGGCTTAGAGGCAAATTTGGTGGAAGTGCGTACGTAAATTGATCTAACCATGAACATGGATGTATGTCATTCTTAGAATTGCGGAAGATCTTAAATTTCCGAACAGTCAAAAAGTGTTTATAGTCAAAGTTTTCGCCTCGTGGCGACAAAGACCTACCGCGTCTGTCCCAGTCCCAATGTCGATTATTGTCAAGTTCGCGCGCCTGGCGCTCTCTTGTTGCATCCCGTAAATGAAACAAATTACTTTCTTCAAACCCCTCTGCTATCTGTGATTCTAAATTTCTTCTACTGTCTTTTCCTACAATTTCGCCTTCGATTTGTTTGACTTGCTTCCGTAATGCCTCAACTTCCCTTTTAACGTGTTCATTAAATTTTCCCTGATTGTCAACATGTTTATTTATGCTCTGGTACTCTTCGGTTTCTGCAAATGGTAATGGAGCTGTATCATCTGAATCTCTATCCCCATTTAAACTAAGACTTGTCAATTTACCTGAAATCTCCTCAACTCTTTCCGATAAGTCACCTATTTTTTCTTTCTGTTTACCTGCGTCTTCTGTAAGTGTCGCGACTCGGGTTTCAGTATTGACACATTTGGTAGTTAACTGTTCATATTGTTGTGTTAGATTATTTATTCTGTCATTTGGTACGGATTCCTCGATTCTCTCAAATATTTCTTCCATATCATGTGCACGTTGTAAATTTAACTCTGAAAATTTTTGTACTATCACGCGATCTCTTTCTTCCTGTTCTCTATCTTGTTCCCTTTGTCTAATCTCTACTGCAATTAATCTATTATTGTGAGAATACAAAATCGGTTGTACTTCTTCTCTGATTTCTTTCTTTAATTCATCTTTCATGTTTTTGAAACATGTCCCTATTCGTGAATCTAACCGTGTTTCCAGTGTTCCCATATCAGTTTTTAATTCAGATCCCAAAGTTCCCATCTCGGTTTTGATTGTTCCTATTTGTGAGTCTAACCGTGTTTCCATTGTTCCCATTTGTGATCCCAGTGAGTCTAACCGTGTTTCCATTGTTTCCCTTTGTAAGTCTAACCGTGTTGTCACTGTTTTTAATTCAGATCCCAGATTTAATATTGCACCCATCAACTGCTCCATAATAGCCGGTTCGAAATTCTTTTCGCCCCTAACATTTCCCGCGAAACCAACTTCTTTCGTCATGGCTGTAAAGCTATCTGTGTTCGATACTATTTCAGAATCTTCTATCGTTAATCTCGTATTCTGTGAATTTTCTGATTGAGAAAAATTTTGAATTGGTTCCGGACTATTTTCCCGACTTATTAAATTGTTTTCCACTTCATTATTCATGATACTGTTTTCCTCTGTTGGCGAGTTCGCCATGTTATCAATTTCGTCATTCTCACTATCCATCATTTTTGCCTTTTTCATCGATCGTGTAATCATTTACAAAACATACAAAACTCGTCACTATATGAAAATTACACACAATGACACTTTATCTCCAACAATACCATTCACACGAAATGTTTCCCTCAAACACGATTAATCGAACAATTGAAATAATTGCACTAATTGTCAAACCCGTAGACAAGACAACAGAAATGAAATTTTGCAAAATAAATACCATTAGAAGAATGACAATTACCAAATCTACACATGCAATATAGACTACAATTACTAAACTACAAATAACTACAACAATCCTACTGTCTACTATTTCTACAATCAGAAGAATTCCAAGGGACGATCCGAAGCAGCGGTCGCCACGTGCATGGGGGCTTAATTAAAATATAATGCAAATAATTTTAATTTTTGGTAGCTGTATGTCCGATTACGCTATGTCTCGTAAACGGTTGGCCCTGACTAGTATTATTACGCTATCTGACTGCATAGAACAATAACAAAGAATGAAATGGAAATTTTCATTAACACAATTAATTAATTAAGTCCCCAGCAACTATAAAACCTACGAAACCAAAGCACAAGTATAACTGTTCTGTGTGTGGAAGTATGACTCAACGTACGCATCTGGCACGGTTCTTCTTCAATAACACAAGAAATTTTAAATAACATTTATACTGAATTAATTAAAGAAAATAGAAATACCATAATTACTCAAGAAAACCAGAATTACACTCTAATCCAAGAACACAAGCCAGATGCTTTGTTGACTGAACCTGTAATGAAGCATTATTTACGACATTAAAATAATGAGAAAGAAAAGAAAAGTAGTTTGTTACTTTAATTTATATTGATGAAAAGCACTCTAGACATTACAATCTCTCCACACCGACTCGCTACTATCACATCTCAACAAGAACTTTTCAGTATCACATCTCAGCAAGCACTCCCTACTAGCACATCTCAACAAACACTCTCTGCTACGAGTTCTTAACAAGCACTGACTACCACGAGCTCACCCCAAGCACTGCCCACTACGAGTTCTCAATAATCACTGCCAGTGGAGGCGGCGGAACAATACTCTCTAGCGCGATCTCTGGCGCTGTGGCTCAGTGTAGCCACCTTTCATCCTCCATGACGATCACGTTTCCCGTCGACAATGGCATTTTTCAACAAGATAATTCGCCATGTCATAAGGTCAGAAGTGTGTGGACTTGTTCGATGAATACAGAGGTCCAATTGATGTTCTGCCACCGCCTCCCCCCCCCCCTCTCTTCAGACCTGAACACGATCTTACACATCTGGGATGTGACTGAACGTGGCGTCAGAGCTCATCGTCCCCTTCCCCAGAATATGTGGGGATTAGGTGACTTGTGCGTGCAGATGTGGTGCCAACTCCCTCCGGCGACCTACCGAGGCCTCATTGCTTCCATGCCACGACACGTCGCCGCTATTAAAGTGGACAAACTGACTATTAGGTACGGGGTCATAATACCCTGGAGGATCAGTGTGGAAATACGACGCTAAAGTACACAGAAACTACACAACTCAATGGAAATGTACTTGATCTGTGCAAGGGTTGGTGCTGTGTTGGATGAAAAATGTTGTAAGATTCTCTGAAACTAGTGAGAGGGAACTAAACCACAAGACGCCAATGCAGGCGACAAAGGGGAAGCAGCATGGTTGGGGCTGTCTGTCTGTTGCCATGGCGCGAGATGGTCGCAGTCGGCGCGCCAACGAAACGGTGTGTTCAAGTTAAACTTGCATGGCTAAATGTATAGCGCGAAGTGCCTGTAGCAAAGCGAAGCTACATCTTTGGACCATCCTTTTACGACTGTTTAGGCGCCAACGTCTAAGGAGTTTCCGATCCCTACAAACCTACGTCACTACTCTCCAGTTCATATCCAAGCGCTTCACAGAGGGTTCGCAGAAGAATAGGACCGTTGTAAACTTAGGAGGAGGAACAAGGGCCAAAACCTGGACGAAACGATCTTGTGGCATTCCTGGCTGGGAGACGCCGTCTTGTGTTGTTAGCGCCTCTGGCGACGCGCGTTGATAAAGATGAGATGAACTGAAACTTCCTGGCAGATTAAAACTGTGTGCCCGACCGAGACTCGAACTCGGGACCTTTGCCTTTCGCGGGCAAGTGCTCTACCAACTGAGCTACCCAAGCACGACTCACGCCCGGTACTCACAGCAGTATCCTTTCTCTCAGGAGTGCTAGTTCTGCAAGGTTCGCAGGAGAGCTTCTGTAAAGTTTGGAAGGTAGGAGATGAGATACTGGCAGAAGTAAAGCTGTGAGTACCGGGCGTGAGTCGTGCTTCGGTAGCTCAGTTGGTAGAGCACTTGCCCGCGAAAGGCAAAGGTCCCGAGTTCGAGTCTCGGTCGGGCACACAGTTTTAATCTGCCAGGAAGTTTCATATCAGCGCACACTCCGCTGCAGAGTGAAAATCTCATTCATGAGATGAACTCATTATGACAACAGAAATACGCAGACCCAGAGCCAAGGAAGCCCGCGATCTAGAGACGAAGAGCCGACGTGTCAAATATTAGAAAACTGTTAAGGCTTTCGTGGCCACTTGTTGACACACTGCCTATTGGCTTCTGTCTCGGGTTCTTCGGCCGACGTTCATCTAATGATTTTACTGACGTTTCGCCAGCACGAGTGGCTGGCATTGTCAGTTCACCACCGGCAATGGAGGGTGAAGCTTTGACAATACCAGCCAATCGTGCTGGCGAAACGTCAGTAAAATCATTAGATGAACGTCGACCGAAGAACCCGAGACAGAAGCCAATAGGCAGTGTGTCAAATCCTGCCCGCTATGACGTAAGGGACAGACCACGTATTTTCCCGAAAGAAGTTTCACATCCTGGCTCTGTGGCATACGTCGGGAAAGCGGTCCTCACTGTCATCCTACGCGTCAACGTGGAATAAGAAGGAACTGTTTAAATGGTTTTTAGCGGTTTCCGCCGTTCTGCATAAGTTAACAGCTCTCAAAATTACCGTAGCCGAAATCCGGTTCCAGATGTTCGTTCAACAGTACTTCAGGAATAATTATAATAATGCCTCTTTCTCTCTGAATTTTTATTAAAGTGTTAAACGGCACTGAAATTTAAAAGAACTCAAAACAAAACTGATATGAAAAAATGAGGACACCAGTGTACTGTTCATTATTAGTCACAATGCACGATTTTTGATTGATACGATCTTAGTTCTTCGTCTGAAGGCTAGGGCATCTGCATACGCGCACTTCTCAACACGTGGCGTCACACTGGGAATATTACATTACTTAAATTCAACTTCCTTAAGTCGTGGCGGGCCATTTTTATCAGTTTCAAGCGATTAATTATGTGAGCACGTTTTTAATTAGAAAAGATTCTGTATCTTCATTAAATGCTGAACCGGAGTAGTTATTCCGGATTGTTTTTGGGGTTCCGTACCTCAGTCGGTAAAAACGGAACTCTTATAAAATCAGTTCGTTGTCCAATGCAATTTTGTCATATGATGACATGGTTGGAGACCGTGACTGTTATTTGAAGACAAATGTCGATGGTGTTGGGACGGCAACCAGCCACAAATTTACTTTCAGTTCCTTTATTCAAAGGGTACCGTTACCGGTTTCGAATCGTTGTGATTTATCTTCAGACGGTTTACACGCTTTCCTTATAACATGTGGTGTTGTTTTTACAGATTAATTGTCCTAAAATATAAATAATACATAATTATAAGCACGCCACACACAGATGGTTGCGTTACAGGTATTCGTTGCATGTGACTTACGTGAGATGTCGGTTTAGGGTGTTTGTTTTCATTACATTCATCCAACACACGTGAATACATTCCCACTGCATTCTTATTGTTGCACACGTACATTTTTCTCACTGAACTCTTTAGATTTGTAACAGAGCTAGCTAACACCCCTTTCCTGAAAAATTTCCAAAAATTATTTTCCAACGTCCAAAGCAAATAATATTAGTACGCCTATCTGCAGATCAAGTAGCAAATTTATATGTTACTATAATTCTCATGATGCTAAATGTAATTAAATAATGTACTGTTTTACCTATACAGTACTAAAAAAAGGAACAACTTTATAATTAATGTAACAGTATCAAGTCAAAAAACCAATGTCTCTGTACTAGTTGTTGTTGTTGTTGTTGTGGTCTTCAGTCCTGAGACTGGTTTGATGCAAGCTCTCCATGCTCTGTACTAGCGTAAAATGCATTTCAGTTGCGTAAGTGAAAAAATTATCCTTTCCAAACATAGGACGTCTTCAAATGTTACGATATATCATAGCATCTTTGATACTCATATGTTTGTAAGCTCTCTGTATGTATCTAAACACGTGGTGCGTGGTAGAAATTTTCTCTGTGACAAATCTAAAGAGTTCAGTGAGAAAAATTTACAGGTGCAACAATAAGAATGCAGTGGGAATGTATTCACGTCTGTTGGTCAAATGTTATCGTTCAAATGGCTCTGAGCACTATGGGACTTAGCATCTAAGGTCATCAGTCCCCTAGAACTTAGAACTACTTAAACCTAACTAACCCAAGGACATCATACACATACATGCCCGAGGCAGGATTCGAACCAGCGACCGTAGCTGTCACGCGGTTCCAGACTGAAGCGCCTAGAACCGCACGGCCACACCGGACGGCTGAAATGTTATGAAAACAAACACTCCAAACCGACATGTCACGTAAGTCACATACAACGAAAACCTGTAACGCAACCATCTGTGTGTGGCGTGCTTATAATTATGTATTATTTATATTTTAGGACAATTAATCTGTAAAAAACACATCACATGCTATAAGGAAAGCGTGTAAACTGTCTGAAGATGAATCACAACGATTCGAAACCGGTAACGGTACCCTTTGAATAAAGGAACTGAAAGTAAATTTGTGGCTGGTTGGTGTCTAACACCATCAACTTTGTTGTCCGTCTGTCTGTTTGTTCGACTGTTAAGAAATCTTCTCAGGAACGGATAGAAGTACCAAGTTGCAATTCATGTCAGATTATAAGGTCAACGATCCTTGCGCGGTGTAAAACATTAAGCTTCTAAGTCAATGCAGTCGAAAGATACGGGTATTTATGTCACATATTTTAATACTCGCAAACTCACTCATCAAAACCTACAGATAATCTCGTATATACACAATTAAGTTTGTACGGAATTCTCAGAGTAAGACTCCTTTGCGCACTTGTCTGGTCTTTAAAACACAGTTTCTGTTGCTGAGAAGCATGTTTTCATTTGATTTTTCGACTTATCGTGAGTTATATTTGAAAAGTAACGGTACGAAATGCAACAACGAGAAATCTTTCAACAGCAGTAAATGAGCGATAGTTGCGGTGCGAAGGCTTGAGGCTTACAGGTTTGGATCTGGATGGAAAATAAGTAATTATTTATATGAATAATTGATATTATATTTACATTTCGTATATAAATGCAATGTCGAAACCTAAATGGACTGCAGATCTCTAAAGAACCTATTCAGAAAATGTGAGGTACTGTCTCTGTGGCATATTTATTCAGTTCCGTACATTTGTTCCCCAGAGAATTCCTTTAACTAACATAGGGTAAATACCAGATGAAACAGGGCACTTGCAGTCATTCTTGCCACCCTCTATCTATAAATGGAACGGGAACAAACCGTAGTACAATATATCGTACAATAAAGATTCGCAGAGTAAGGTGCAGAAGGGTTCTGGGTTCTCAGTGAAGGCAGAAGCTTTCTCGATGAAGGTTGCCGACGTGGACGAGAGATGCCTTGTGATGCTTCGGCACGCCCTACCAGCCATGTGCCTGATGTGAACTCTAGTGCAGCACATTACGCCCCCCCCCCTCTCTCTCTCTCTCTCTCTCTCTCTCTCTCTCTCTCTCTCTCTCACACACACACACACACACACACACACACACGAACCACCTCGTCCACTGTCCGGTCACAGTCCGGCCGCACGCCCTGCACTGCATACAGAATCAGCCGCGGCCACCGGATGTGTGTGACCCCGTGTCATTGGTCACCGCCGACCTGACCACCAGTTCCAGTGCGTCCGCTCTCTCCAGGAGCAGGTGCCTCCAGGTCCCATGCCATGCAGGGGGACAATAATCCACCATAGTCTCACCCATCACTCTCACAGACACGACAATTCTTCAAACGGTTTGTCGCGCACATTTTTTCACCTTTTTTGCGCGCTGGAGACAGCAGCCTACGCACAGGTCAAGCAGTTCCCGGAAATTACGGGACGGTGGTTTACGGGCACGCGGCTGGGGCCCGATATTTTTTTCAATGTTTGTAGATCAGACAGCAATGTGAGTTCACTGTAATGCCCTTCAAACCACGATTCTCACCTTGCAACACGGACAGTTGTCCTTCTGGAAGATGCCATCGCCGTAGGGGGAGTCTTAAAGCATGGGGCGACGCAGGTGGCTCGCAATAATGTTCATGTACTTCACTGCTGTCATGATGCGTTCGATTATCACCGCAGATCCCACGAAAGCACAACTCGGTGTACTCCACAGCATAATTCTGCTCTCATCGGTCTGCATCTGTGACGCGGTGCATGTTTCTCGCAGCCATTCGCCTGGAAAATGGCGTGTATGGACCCGACCGTCGACCTGGTGTAACAAGAGATACGGGCGACACTTTGCTATCGATCCACTGTGAAAACTCGGCAATGCTGCGCCCACTGCAGTCATAATTGACGATGTCGTTCTGTCTACACAGAGAAATACAGGACTCGTGTGATGTGGGGCTCTACGTTCAACAATGGCCTTTGAACGGTGTGCTCCAAAACACTTGTGCCATTCTACTCTGCCGTCAGATCTGCCACAGAGCGCTGCCTAGCCCGTATTACACAGTGGGGGATCCTCCGACGGCTACGTATTGTGATGACACGTGATCGTCCAATACCATACGGCCTACTGGTTTTCAGAGATTCTCGTATCCAGCCACAGCGCCACAATAATGTGCCCTTAGTCAAAACCCCTTATATCGGTGGATTTCCGCATTTATGGTCCGTATCTTCGCCATAATGACTGCCCATCCGTCTCTCTTCTGCTTACATTCTTTCCTTACTGCGTCACATGCCCGTAATACTACGAAGGGACATTCAACCTCGCTGTGGGCGGTGGTCGTAATGTTTTGGCTTATTAGCGCTTATCTTACTGGTTGTGTGCCTAGAAATTTCATCTCTTTCATTTTGTCTACAGAGAGTTTTAGGTTATATTGAGACGCTATTGCTGTAACTTGCAGACCCCAATCCGTAGGTCACCCTCAGTCTCTGCAATGAATGTCGGATGATCTGCACATGGGATTTCATTTAGTCTTGGATCACAATCTAACATTCCTTCTTTATACACCGATTCCATGTAGTATACCAAAAGATGTCGTGGAAATGCAGCTCCCTTGTCTTACCGCTTTCTTTATGTTTATTGGCCTGATGATACTGTTTCCCTCACCTATAACAATTTCGATGCTCGGTACAACATTCATGAAATGAGACAGTAACCTCGTTCAGTCATTATGTTAGATACCACTTCCCTGTCCACATTATCAAATGCTCTTATAAACTCTCTAAAAGCACGACGGTTTCCCTATTGAGTCCTCGTTCCCCCCTTAATATTACCGCTTGATATTTACACGATTACACGTGCTGGAGACAGTTTTAACGTTGTTGGGTTTTTTTTCTCTTTGTTAAAGACATTATCTTGCTTTTATCCATATCTAAACAGAGGTGCTACTCATTATACTCAGAAGAACTTTTGCCAGTGTTTCTGAATTCTTGATGTGATCCAACGACGATAATTTCCTGTGAGTAATGGCATCATCAGGGAACAATCTGATAGAGGTTAACGTGAAAGTTTTCTGCTTGTGGTACCACGTCATACTGTAAAGAACTATCACAGATGAAACCAACGTTACACTGACCTGCTTCTGGGTTGACCAGTAGACCCAGCAGAAGGCCGCCGCCGAAACGTGATAGTTATTTACAATACGGCGCGCTACCATATCCACAAAACTTTCACGTTCAGTGACTCTGCTTGCGGAAGTTATATCTGATAACAATGCTCACCACATAGGATGAATCTACGTGTACTGCCACTATTACGTGTTCTGTTGTATTTCTTAGCAGCATGCGCATTCTTCCCCTGAACACGGGCCGTCCAGCGTAACGTATTATCCAAAAATTCTTGGAGACAATCATATAACTGTGCACATACTTCACATATTGTTTTGTGTACTAGGAAGCAGATTTATTGCACTTCGTGGTCACCAACTTCGACTACTTCCGTTTTGTTGCGGTTTCATTGCGTAAAGACCAGCGCGTCCTGCAGCTCTGGAGATACTTCGTAATTTGCCAACTTTTAAGCTTACCCCAATCGAAATCACGGACGCCAACATTTCCTATATAATGGATAATCAATATTTTGTGACTGCGAGAGAGAAGTTACGGGCTCTGTGGCGCTTAGCGCTTCTCTCTGGATTTGGCGAGCAAGTAGTTAATGTAAGGGAATATCTCATCCTGGTGCTAATCATACGACGGAGTAGAAGTGTACTGCGTTTTGTACGAAGCCAGTTGAATGTATTGTTGAAGGTCAGCCAACGCGCGGATTTTCGACTTCTAAAAGTTGATGAACTGACAAAGTCGAACTAAGTTAAATTCGATCACCAATTACTGCTGCATAAGAAGAGTATAGAAAAATACATCATTGTTTAATTTGAAAAGGTAACTACGATTTTATTTCAAGTCTGACAGTAAATATGAATCCCGATGTGTTGCACATCGGAACCGACTTTCGGAAGGATGGACTTTTGGTACCAAATTCTCGACTCTGTGCACGATCAGAACTTTCCTGGGAGAATTTTTATTCAGCGCAACAGGTTTTTCCTCCTTTTTGAGATTTTCCTTGGACACATAATACTACCAGATTCCAATCTAGTGTGCTGTCATTGCATAGACAACTTCCAAATATTCTATCACAAGAAACGTAATTTCTTTTGGAGTTACAGCCTACGACAAACTTAGCAGCGGAACATAGGGCAGCAGGAGACTAATTTCGCGGAGCTTCAGAAAGCAATTACCAGAAGGAAGTGCCACTTAATAAGCGAACTGATAATTACACAGACATTACATAAATACTTCGGACATTTTTTCTGATATTGCAATAAAATTCCAGCTAACAGATAGCACCAAACATATTAATTCAAATGGTTCAAATGGCTCTGAGCACTATGGGACTCAACTGCTGAGGTCATTAGTCCCCTAGAACTTAGAACTAGTTAAACCTAACTAACCTAAGGACATCACAAACATCCATGCCCGAGGCAGGATTCGAACCTGCGACCGTAGCGGTCTTGCGGTTCCAGACTGCAGCGCCTTTAACCGCACGGCCACTTCGGCCGGCCATATTAATTAGATGAAAATAATTTTATGGTGTATTTAAACTCTCAATCCGTCTTCTGTGCCTCTCGTACAGGCCTTCAATGTGCTGTTTTCATCAATCCAACACCCCCCCACCCCCACCCGTTCTCACTCACTCTCTCTCTCTCTCTCTCTCTCTCTCTCTCTCTCTCTCTCCGTTTAACAGTGGTATTACTCTTACAGTCTTAATGTTGACACATTTGCTTTTAATTTCACCGAAGTTTCTTTTGATTTTTCTGTATGCTGAATCAGTCCTTTCGGCAACTATTTATCTTCCGATTCTTTCACATTTTTCCTGAGATCATTTCGTGGTGCCTTCCCTGTACTTCCTATTTACTTTAATCCTAAGTGACTTACACTACTGTATTCCTGCCGTTCCCCAAACATTGCCAGCCATTGTGGCCGAGCGGTTCTAGGCGCTTCAGTCCGGAACCAAGCGGCTGCTACGGTCGCAGGTTTGAATCCTGCCTCGGGCGTGGATGTGTGTGAGGTTAGTTAGGTTTACGTAGTTCTAAGTCTGGGGGACTGATGACCTCAGATGTAAGTCCCATAGTGCTTAGAGCCATTTGAACCCGAAAATATTTATGTACTTTCTTCTTTCGTCGATCAGTTTAAGTATTACTTTTGTTACACAAGATTTTTCGCAGTTACCTCCCTTGTACCGATGCCTGTGTGTCCATTTTCCGTGACTGATCTTTTTAGTGATTCTCATTGACCTTCAACTGAAATACCTAATGTGCCATCCATTCACGCAGTATTTGTAGCCTCAGAGAACTTCAGTCGCATTTCACCATGCCTTTCAGTATTCTTCTTCTTTGTACATTGATACATTGATTGGTGTGATCTCTTAAACTTCATCCTACTCTTCATCATCACTAAATTGCCATCTGATTCTACATCTGTTCCGGATACGCCTTACAATCCAATACCAGATTTCGGAATTTCTGACCGCGATGTAATCCAGCTGGAATCTTCACGTGTCCCCAGGTCTTTTCCAAGTACGTGTATTTGAAATTTATAACAGAATTCAGTTTCTCTTTCTCCTCTCTCATTCCTACAACCAAGTCGATGGTTCAAATGGCTCTGAGCACTATGGGACTTAACTGCTGTGGTCATCAGTCCCCTAGAACTTAGAACTACTTAAACCTAACTAACCTAAGGACCTCACACACATCCATGCCCGAGGCAGGATTCGAACCTGCGACCGTAGCGGTCACGCGGTTCCGGACTGTAGAGCCTAGAACCGCTCGGCCACTCCGGCCGGCCAACAACCAAGTCGCTCTTGTACCTTGTTCTACTGTTCCTTCCCTTAACACGGCGTTCCCCTTGATTATTAGATTCTCGTCTTCTTTTAGTTACTGAAATTATCCCATCAGCGTCTTCATATACTGACTCCACCTTTTCGTCTTTTGCTTGTGTTTTGTGCCTCAACTCTTGTTATCGGGATTAGTTTACTGACTATTCTGATAAGAACAACCCCATCGCTGAATTGTGCACAGTAACTCATTTCTTTTTATACCTTCCTATTCATAATGAAACCTACTTCCTTTATACAATTTTTTGCTATCGCTTGTATGCTCCTATACTCGTCTGATCAGAAATCCTTATCTCCTTCCCATTTCATTTAAGCAACTACCACTGTATCCAGAGTGAGCCTTTGTAGTTCCCTTTTCAGGTTTTCTGACATCCCTATCCCGTTTAAATTTCTGATGCTGCACTCTCTGATTCGCAGAAAGTAACCCTTCCCTTGGCTATTAAGATGTTTACCTTCCTCTTTGCAGTGTCCTCCAGGAGGTATCAATAGAGGACTAATCTGTAATCTTCCGCCAGTATAGGTCATCATCATGACAGTTTTTAAATTGCAGGTCACATGTCCTGTATCTACATTCTAAGAGTTTAATGAAGGAGTTCCCATTGCCTTCTGAATTTCCATACAGTTCATCAACACTGAGTCTTCCTCCTTTTGGGGAAATTTACCAGCCCAGGGGCACATGCTTGCCCTGAAACTTCTCCTTCCTCCGACAAGGCAATAGGGTATTTGATTGTTTTCTGGTAATTGTGTTAACTGATTAAATACGTCATTTTATGCTCCTAACATGCTTTTCTTCCTCTTTAATTTCAATTCAAATAATTTGAAAGCCCGCTAAAACTCTCCATTCGAGTCATGTGATGCCTGTGACGTCACTGGCTAGCTCGCTATTCCTACTGTCATAACGCTGATTCACAGTGATGTCTTGTTTTGGAATTTACGTTTCGTAAAAAGGGTTGGAAATGGAGTGTAGAAGCGTGCTGTACAAATACATCTACAAACACTCCTGAAAAGTTGTTTTTGAGTGTTCCAGACAATGAGAAAACGCATAAAGTGCGATTGCACTGCACCGGCTAATTTCCACTACGTGGACGCACAAGTTCACTAACTTAATTAGAAATATGTTGCACTGTAAAGTTAACATTAACTTACCTCCGAGATACGTTCTCCTACGGTTACGAAGAAGGATAACGCCAGTCAACGAAATTAAACTCCTAGTTAAAACTGTCGTTTTATCCAACCACTCCTCAACTGTTCAGTAGTTCACTTGTTGGAGCGGTAGACCGTCGAATTTTACGAGTTGATGTCCATAGATCGCTGGCTCGAATCTAACACGAAAGAACATTTTAACTTATTTGTAAAACGACTTGGCAGTCCGCACTAATGTGATAACCAAACCACAACCACAAAACTTCACCACACCGATCAGAAACAGAATATTATTGTGTTTTCCTTGCTGTCTACATGCACTTACACGTTGCACTCGCTGTTCACGCAATTTACGTTCAAAAATATATTTTCTAGTTAGTTTGACAAACTACTTACTTTATGCGAAACAATGTTTTTATCTTCGTACTGTCCAGCTACTTGTTTAAACTTTTGCAGTTTTATCATCTTACATAAAGATGAAGTTAGTCTTCTTCAGATGACAGCGTCAGTTAACAATCACAAACATCACAGCCTTTAAGTTTCTGTCACCTGCATGTTGTACTTGCTTTCTATCTCTCCCTGCAACCTCATCGTCCCACACCTATTGTACAGTGGGCGTGTGGTGATATCTTCGTTACTAGCTACTTTCCAAGAAAGTGAATTGTTTGTTCGTAAAGTAAATGTGCACTATTCAGACGAAGACTAATATGGAGCTGTATATAATACATCCCACAATTGAAAGAAATGCTACAATCAGTTCTTGCTAACACTATTTTCATATTTCGCGTAAAACTTTTCAAAACACACTATCTTTCCAGGGTTCGAACATGTGACCTCTTTCTCTGCAGTCGGATGCGTTACCCGTTGGGCTATCCAACGAGTGATATACGAAGTTCTCTGCTTAGTGTCTTCTACAGAGAAAACCAGCTTTAAGTTTTGCCAAGAATAATTTTATTGTGCCTTGGGTCGTAGTTCAAGGTCGATAGTCGACAATCTAGTTACAAGTCTGAGCGAGTTTAACGATGTTGCAGAATGTCTGTCGTTTCACATATCGCCGCTCTAAACGGGTGAAGCATAAACACATCAACTTTCGCAAGGCTTCCACAATCGAGTGTTCACAAAATTCCTTTCTATTGTTACTTAAAGTTGTAATTGCCTTTTCCATCACTAAGTAACTAAACTGTTTGCAGAAAAAGTAGTTTAAAACCTCGTAACTCTGGCTAACGCTCCTATAACACAAGTAATAGCTTCGTCTTACTCCCAGCCTGTGACGTCACCAGAGCATCAGCCAGTAACAGAGCGTTTTCGATCACGTCACCAGATCTTGGTATTAAATGATTTTAAAGCTTTAATTACACAAAAATTACAGATATTTTGTGAGAACATAGACCGTAAATGCTATTTAAACGTTACAATAAATCAGAATAACAATCCGGACCATATTTTTAATACAGGAAAATAGCCTGTTGGCACAACCGGGGTGACTCCTTACATCGGAAGCCTACTCCTGCAGCACGCGCAAGTACGTATGATTTTCACAATCACTGTTGCCCAAAATATTAAGTATGATAGTTCAGTGCCTCAGTGGTCTCGTTACTCTTTTGTTTATGCTATGTTTCATTGTCTTGACAATTGTTTATTTTTTCACTCGGCTACTACAGACCAGTCACGTCTAGATAAACAAGTTTTTTAAATATTTGTTACTCTATCAACTTGTCTTTTCGTATAAATTCCAGTAAGGATTTAGCGTAGCATAGAATATGCTTTTCATAATCTCCTCCTATTTTTCAGTGGGCTTGTCACCATAAAGACATTAATCAAAAATTTCTTTGCCGTGTATTGTTCTCAGATGAACCAGTTTTCAAAAAGAAAGTTGGTGAAATCAGTGGACATGTGAAGCATTAATGGTGCCCAGTAAACCTGAACTGTCTTTATGAATTGAATTTGAACATACTTGATCTGTTAACATCTGTTGTAGTATAATGCTGGAAAACTCCTTGGTCCATTTTGGTTTGGGCTATTTTTGATGAAATATTTAAGACAAATCCTCAGATTGACTGAAATTCTTAGCCTTCACGAAAGTCAAATTATTTGTTACACTTACGTTGGTTGCCCATCACAAAATGCCTTTGATTGCAGTTACAGGAGATGTTAGAATAAATTGGGCAGCTTCATCATAAGGTCTTGTATCTCCGGATTTCTTTTTTTGCGATTTCATAAAAGGAAAAGTGTGCCCATACCAACGACCCGTGCAAATATGAATGAACATGTCACACATGATACATGACAGTAGCACTGACCGTGTGTACAAGAATTGTACTTGCGTCTGTTTCTCAGTCTAGGGCAGATTATAGCGACATTATTTCGCCAAATTTGTTACTTATAGATGTATTGTTAAATAAAACTGTATGTGTCTCTTATGAACTTGGTAAGGCTTTTCACAGGGATTAACCCCATTTATGTTAGTCACGAGCCGCATGTTGACTTAACATTACTGTATAATCATGGACAGCTAATGGATTATATTCGGTGTTCCATAAAACGGCAATTGGATACAGTGAAAAAGATTTAAAAGACTTCTTTACGTCGCTGTAGCTGGCCTACACCAACCGGGAAATAACAGTTAACAGGACAAAGAAGCACAAATTAAAGCAAAGATTAACCCACCGACTGAGACACTCAGCTATCCTTTGGGCTTTGGCAGCGGTCCCGTATACACGCAAAAGGCTAATAAAACTTTTTCCATGACCATCCGACTATAACCTAAAATAGCGGGAATGGTATTTTCTAGGACTATTACTGGCTCCAGCTACGAATGTGGAACACAGTGTTCACTAATGATTCCTACCACCAAAAGGAGTCACCATGTTTCACAGTGTAATGTCTACTGTTTAATCACGCTGAAGTCGATTCTCTCATCTGAGTGGCTGCTAGGTGTGTGTGTGTGGGGGGGGGGGGGGGGCGACGACGACTATTGACTTTTTCAAACTAACGTATAAATTTTCTCCTCGACAACACGATAATGTAACATCCAAAGACAGTGAGGTACCACGTTACTGTCGATGCAAGCATCCCAAAATCTGTGTGCCGACAGGCCTTTCGCCTGGATTTCCACGTCGGCACCCATCAGAATGACACTTCATTCCCATGCCACTGCAGTACGCAGAGGGCGTTTTACGCCATTTCAAATTACCTGTTCCGAATGGTATGATGGATCCTCAGCACATGAGATCAGAAGAGTAAGTTCTTGCTCGACGGCCATTAGGATCGTACACAGCTCTGTGTCATACACCAGGAACCCGAATCGTAAAGATGCATTGAGGGAGAACACCAGAGCAATCGGAGTGTCTGCTTGCTGAGACACTTTGTAAGTAGGCTGTTTAGGTTCTTATATTGGTAACGCCACCGCCACGTAGCGCTCTGTATGAAAATCACTGGCTGTGCTGCGTGCAGTCTGTGGCTGGTTTGCATTGTTGTTGGTTATTGTTGTGTTGGGCAGTTGGCTGTTAACAGCGCGTAGCGTTGCGCAGTTGGAGGTGAGCCGCCAGCAGTGGTGGATGTGGGGAGAGAGATGGCGGAGTTTTGAGAGCGGATGATCTGGACGTGTGTCCATAAGAAACAGTACATTTGTAAGATTGGATGTCATGAACTGCTATATATTATGACCTTTGAACACTATTTAGGTAAATACATTGTTTGTTCTCTATCAAAGTCTTTCATTTGCTAACAATGCCTATCAGTAGTTAGTGTCTTCAGTAGTTAGAATCTTTTATTTAGCTGGCAGTAGTGGCGCTCGCTGTATTGCAGTAGTTCGAGTAACGAAGATTTTTGTGAGGTAAGTGATTTGTGAAAGGTATAGGTAAATGTCAGTCAGGGCCATTCTTTTGTAGGGATTATTGAAAGTCAGATTGCGTTGCGCTATAAATATTGTGTGTCAGTTTAAGCACAGTCATGCATAATTTTTCAAGGGGGACGTTTCAACTTAACTGTAAACAGCTGAAAGATTCTGTGATAGCACTGTATCGCTACCGCCCCGATCCGGACACCGTTTCAAGTATACTTACGGTGTACCCAACGAATGTGACGAAAAGTGTGTAAGAAGATCTTATATGTACGCCCGGCAAGAGTGTCAATAGAGCACTTCTCTGGTGGAGCGGACACAAGAAAGAATCATGATAATATGCGGGACCGGAATCTATACTTTCGTAAAATATTTCTCTGGGCTCTGATTATTTAACAGCGTGCGACTCACCGCCTTTTTAACATAGGATTGCGTGAGACGGTTTTAGAATTTGTTAAAACTGATGTCCACGTGGAGCGTTCATACTGACAAAAAAAGAACGTAAACATAATCCCCGGGACAGTATTTCGTGTTATCACATTAAAATATTGCAGGAGGATATCTTTACTGTAGTGAAATTTAATTAAAAGAAACCTTTTAATGAATGGAAGTATTCCGCTTTTTTTCTAAACGTAATAATCTTTGTCTTGCCGAGAAGCGGCCAATATCTGAACTTAACTGAATGTTGTTAGTGTTTATCTTAATACAATATAAATTAATATAGTCACTTTCTTTTCCTTAATAATTATGATACGAGTCTTTTGAAGCGTTCTTTAAAGACGGAACGCAATGTAATTATAACGAAATTATTCCTACGCCAGATGTCTGCCAAGAATGGTCGATTGTTCGGCCGTTCTTGTTAATTATCCAGCGTACTGAAAACCTTACAAACACTATTTTTACTTCTGTATGAAGGTCACTAAGCACACGAAAGAAAAAATGCACGATCAGCATAAATTACCATATATTATTTAAAATTTACAACTTACAGTGCGAAATGGCTGCCGTAGCGTGCGTTAGCTTCGGCCCTAGAACAGAGTGTGAGTAATAGCAAGTGCTCGGATTTATATGCACTGAAAAGTATGAATATATGCATGCATCTATGCATTAAAAATCTGATAAATGTGAATATATGCATGCATCTATGCATTAAAAATCTGATAAATATGCTCTAAAAACTTTAAAATACGAATAATAAATAAAATTCATTATTTCAACTTTCTCACATCTTTTAATTCTCCTAAAGTAATCTGATTATAAATTATTCTTAAAACATTAATTGATAAAGTTAATAGTTATTACGGTCTGTTTGTCTCTTTCTCTTAGTCTATTTTAGCATCAGTTGCTTTTATTGCAATAAACAATTAAATATTTTTCACAGTTTTCTGTAAGAAATTATTTCATCTACAGACAACCACACGTTTGAATCCCCAATATCATCTCTGACCTCTTGTATTACCTGAAAAGAGTTATTTTATTGAAAATTTATGAAGAACAGCCATGGTAATATCGATCTCACTATTTTTTGCGGGGGGAGGGGGGGAGGGAGGGGGGGAGCCCAAGTGTAAAATGCGAGGATAACTATAAGAAAAAATATTTAAAATGTTTCTTGATTGTAAACTCGTTGACACTATAGGCCATACGAAATTTTATGTTTCGATTTTAAAATATCTTTGTGTAATACGAGGGTCGGTCAAAAAGTAATGCCTCCCATTTTTTTTCTACTTAAAGAAATTAAGTTAAGTGAAAAATTTGAATTTGGCGCTATTCCTCAAACCTTCTTCTGCAATCCACTGCAGTAGTAACTTTCTGTGTCAACAGGTGGCAGCACAGCAGAAGTTTGTAAGATGGCCGACATCGATGTTCGTTTGAGACAGCGTTGTGTGATTGAATTCTTGAATGCAGAAGGTGAAACGCCCATACGCATTCATGAAAGACTGAAGAAGGTGTATGGTGTTGTGACAGTGGATGTCAGCACTGTTAGACGATGGGTTCGTCGTTGTAAGGAAGCTGAAGGGCAAACACCGTTGACTGACGAAAAGCGGAGCGGCAGGCCGGTGAGTGCAGTGACTCCACACAACATTCAGCAAGTTGATGACATCATTCGTGGTGACCGTCGGGTGACTGCAGATGAAGTGTGTCGCATTATTTCTCTTAGTAAAGGCAGTGTGATCACGATTATTAAACAATTGGGGTACTCAAAAGTTTGTGCACGGTGGGTTCCAAGAATGTTAACCGATCAGAATAAAGAGGCAAGGAAAACAATAGCCTCCCAACACTTGCAGCGCTTCCGTTTGGAGGGAGATGAGTTTCTGAAAAAAATTGTGACCGGGGACGAAACATGGGTGCATTTTTTTGAACCCGAATCAAAGAGGCAGTCAATGGAGTGGCGTCACACAAGCTCGCCGAGGAAGAAAAAATTCAAAACTGTGCGATCGGCAGGGAAAGTTATGGCAACAGTTTTCTGGGATACAGAGGGTGTGATTCTGGTTGATTTTTTGGAGCAAGGATGCACAATAAATTCTGTTCAATACGTCACAACCCTCAAAAAACTTAAAGCACGTCTTCAGCGAGTTCGCCCAACAAAATCAATGGCAGATGTTCTTCTTTTGCATGACAATGCAAGACCACACACCAGTCGTCACACCTCTGACGAGATTGTCAAAATTGGATGGGAAGTTTTGCCTCATCCCCCATACAGCCCTGACATGGCACCATCAGACTTCCATCTGTTCGGGCCACTAAAAGAAGCTCATCGTGGGATTCATTTTGAAGATGAGGAGGCCGTCAAAACATCCGTGCGTCAATGGCTTAGGAAGCAGAGCTGTGATTTTTACCGTGCTGGGATACATGCCCTTGTTCAAAGATGGACCAAAACTGTAGAGATGGGCGGAGATTACATTGAAAAATGACAAAATGATCCTCAATGTTGTGGTTTTCAACCTATGTAATTGCATTTAAATTTCCTGACAATTAAACGTAGAAAAAAATAGGAGGCATTACTTTTTGACTGACCCTCGTAGATTTAAAATTCTTAAAAAAATTTAAAAGTTTTAATGAAACTTAAATGGAGGTTGGGGGTTATGGGGGTTGCTGACATGCAAACTAATTCTATTAAATAAATGTTTAAACTTACCTCTTCGTAAACGTTGCCAAGATAGTTTTTCCTTATTGTTGATTCATCATGAACTTTTCGTTTGGTATATTTTTCGAGGAACCCTCGAAATTCTACATTATTTAATTTATTGAAACGGATGTTGGCTGAAACTAAAGCTTTGCAGAGATCTTTCGAAAAATTATCATTGCCATCATTTCCACTTCTGCTTGCAGAAAATGCTGCTGGTAAGGTTGTCTGAATGTTGGAGATATTTTTATTAGCAGCATTTCTATGAGCAGCTGTTTTTAAATGTTGTGTAATCTGGAATTTTGCTAGAGTGGGATTTCCATCAATCCACTGTCGAAGTAAATAAGCTTTACTGTTCTTCTACTTTGTCATTGTGGTAATATGGTCTCCTCCTGCGCACACTTCAGAAATCACTAACAACAGCACACTAGTTACTGATTTATAGGTAGCTGACAATCGAACTTTCTCATTCTTGGAAATGTCATTGTTGCCGCCGGCGGCTTCGTTTGTTACTCAACACAAACCGTACTGACTTTTATGACGCGATGGCCGACCGAACTTTAAAGGTTTGCCGCACGATTGTTGATCGCTATTTAGTTTTTGTTAAGCTGTCGAGAGACATATTTTTATAGTACAGGAACCGCTCATTGCTGATTGCTATGTTCGCCTCATTTTTAGGCACCCTTTCATGGAGTTGTACATATGACAGAGAAGTAATTCTACAGAAACAGATCAATAAAAGAGAAATTTGCTCAGGTCTTACTATTCTGCTTAAACAATTGTGGTGAAATACTTGTATTTAAAGAATCATTGCTGCAAAAGTAAAATATATGCATAAATATGCAAAAGCTTTTTTATATATGCAATAAACCCTTAAACATGCATTAATATGCACTATCATTCAAATATGCAAAAATCCTAGCTCTAGTAATGACACTGGTCTTTTTAGTTTCTTGTGCCAGCGAGCTAAAGAACAATTAATTACCACAAAGATCCTATACATTTGTGTTGTAGGGTCTGTTTGTACCATTATTATTTCATTTCATTATAAATTGCCGTTGTGGCAGCTAATTACACACGCATTTTCAGAGTTTTTTTTACAATTTTCATTTTAGTTTGTTTTGTGTCTGACTTGTCGTCGCACGATTTAATATTTTGTACTGTGTATCGGTACAGCACGTTAAGCGAGACTAAACATTGTATGTAGATAGCCGGCCGCGGTGGTCTAGCGGTTCTAGGCGCGCAGTCCGGAACCGCGTGACTGCTACGGTCGCAGGTTCGAATCCTGCCTCGGGCATGGATGTGTGTGATGTCCTTAGGTTAGTTAGGTTTAAGTAGTTCTAAGTTCTATGGGACTGATGACCGCAGGTGTTAAGTCCCATAGTGCTCAGAGCCATTTGAACCATTTTTTTGTATGTAGATACTCTGGTTGGTATGATGCACCGTTAAATCAATAATCCACGGAAATACGAACCTACTCAAGATTTGTTGGTGCACTTTTGGTTCAAATGGTTCAAATGGCTCTGAGCACTATGGGACTCAACTGCTGAGGCCATTAGTCCCCTAGAACTTAGAACTAGTTAAACCTAACTAACCTAAGGACATCACACACATCCATGCCCGAGGCAGGATTCGAACCTGCGACCGTAGCGGTCTCGCGGTTCCAGACTGCAGCGCCAGAACCGCGCGGCCACTTCGGCCGGCTGCACTTTTGGAACACAATGCGTCAGCAGCTCTGGGTGCAGTGGATTCGACAAGTCCTTGGCACGTTCCCGAAGCTATGTGAGAGCAGAGATGGTACCCGATATCAAACTAAATGTGTACCATAGTGTTCCGATCAGGCGAATATGGTGGCCGAGACAACTAGGTGAGTTTATGCTGCAAAAATGTAATAGAACATTTCTGGCCTTGTGACTTGTACTTACATCCTGCTGGGAGATGCCATTGGCGACGAGAAAGATATTAAGAATGAAGGAGTGCAGTTGGTCCGCAACGAAGTCCACAACTGTGTAACACCCCACCCATCACTTATCTGGTTTTGGCGTGTGTTCACCCCAGTTAATTGACTAACAAATAAACAGAGAGTGCAAAACTTTCGCAATATCAGATAACACAAAGAAAGTAATAAGGCCCCGTGACTCCTGATTGAACTGCGGTGGCTGTGTTGACATTAATTGATTGGGAATTGATCCCTCTTAATTAAAAAGGGGTGTACATTGATGTTATATTCAGGTATTGAACACCAGATCCAAATGTTGAACATAAAATTAATTAAGAAAGTGACTCGGGATTTCAACTACTGATTGACAACTGATGCAGTCGATTAGCACAAGTTTATTTTTACTCACGACCTTCAATCATCACATTACATGACTCTCCTAATAGGCAGTGGGAATAAATTGCGTTTACGTGGAGTAAAGCGCGATAAATCAAAATTAATTCCTATCGACTGACCCAGGCGTAATGCAAAGTGCGAGAAGAGTTCTACAATACACGGCCCATGAAGCCCTCGTGGAAACTTTGCTGATGTGATCCAACAAATTAATCAGTGGCCTAACTCAAGGCGGAGCGGGCGCAATATCACCGAATTCAGCGTGGCGGGGCGGCGTCATTGTGTGGACGTCAGCCGGCCTCGTGGTGCTGAAAGACTGCGCTCGTCTATTCACTCCTAGCTATCTTGCTCAGTACTTAGCTGAACGAAAACTTTCTATCTCCAAGGTCAATCATTCCGTTTGCTAAGTCCTAAACTGCAGAGATGGCTCACTTTCTCTGAGGCAAGCTGAGTAAAGAACGCCACGTCTGCACTCTAGTCGAGCTGGGAACAGAAGAAAAAAACTCTACGGAGACTTCTGCCAGTCCGCTCTTCGCCTCAGTTTCCCCTCCGGCAAATTCACTTACGCCAATTGCAGTGCAAGTCGCATTAATTATCTGTCGCTTCCCAGCGCCGACCAATGCCTGCTCTGGGAAGTGTACAAATTACCACAAAATTTCCCTTCCCCTCAACTACTGCTATTTAGCTCCTCCCAGGCCACCCATCAAGGTTAGAATCTGCATAAAACACCGAGATTCTGACTCCCAGGAGAGTACTTCAAATTCCTTGGCCCTACATTCCCATCAGAGGCCGGCGTATTTCATTCTGCCGCTCTTCACCTGGTTTGCTTCAGACTCTGCGGACGGTGAATTCAGCGTGAAGTTGCTGTAGTCACGAACACGCTTATTTCGGCCTCTGTTGACCGCTCCACCATAGCTTTGCGCTTTTTCGCATGTTTCACTGAAAACGGGATGACGGACATTTATCAACAGGCATACAAGTTGTCTGTCTACTTTCCGTTACACCAGCATGGGGTCAACCACCCCCTCACTGTCACTCATCTTAAGGCAGCTGGAGGCCGCGCCGCGTTACCGCTTTCTCAGAGCTTGAGCCGCCCTAAGCTGCCAATTGTCGCTTCCCTTCGCCACTCCCCAGCCGGCCACAGTCAACTCCGAATACTTCCCTGGGATGAACTAGCCTCCAGTAAATCGACGCATTTCCACGAAGTTTTCATGTCGCGTGAATTACTTTAAAACCATCACCCAACATTAATTATTCCAATACGTCCATACTATACCCTATACAAGATGCATTGTGCCTTGTCAGTCATTTTTGTTCAGCCTTACTGTTCACTCAACTTGAGTTCGGTGATCTTTAATGACTTAACGTAAGGGGCATAGTTCTTGCCATTTTAGAACTGTAATATGCCTAATTTACTAGCAAAAGTCCAACGGAAGCCCAGGTGAACGTCCCCCAGAACATAACACTGCCACCCTCGCCCTTTATACGTGTCGCAGTTCACGTTTCGAGCAGAAGTTCGAATTCATGACCATCGATCTGTTGTAAAAAGAAACGTGATTCAGCGTAAAAGGCGACACGATCTAATCTCAACGACCCTGTGTCAACCACAATCGTAACTGAGGATTTCGTTGGGTCAATATAGCAACAGGAAAGGACCGTCTGCTACAGAATCCCAAGTTCACTAATAAACGCTTATCAGTGTTATTAGAAGCGTACCTGCACCAGCATTACGTACTGTTGGCAGATTTTCCAAAGAACGCCGCCAATCCTGTTTCACAGAGCGGGCAGATCTCCGGTCTTCACGTTCTGTGGTGCAGTACCTCGTCGCCTCCACGTGGTATTACCACCAGCTTCGCCGTTCCCGAGATGCTCGCTCCCAGGCGGGGTCGTAACAATCTGCCATTTGTCAGTGTCGCCTTGTGTGAGTGGATTTCTGCATTTGAGGCTCGTATCGACGCTAAAATGATTCCCCAGTCGTCTCTGCTCTGTGTGAAAACACTGTGCAACACAATTAAAGGACCACTTACTCGGAACCGCATTAACTGTCTCGTGATGCCAGATATCAGTTCGAAGTTGGGCTCAAAGATTTCTACAACCTTCCTCCGTAACGGCGGAAAAGCATGCCGCGTTCACGCGTCAACCTCGTGCTCGACCACGCTTCAAACAGCAAAACGTTAACAAATGAGGAAAAAAGGCCAGCTGTCAGGAGGTCACGTGACGTATAAGGCGGGTGAATGGTGTCACATTGAAATCAAATTTCATCAAAACCCTGTCCAACGTCACGGGGACGAGTCACACGATGGAAGGTAGTCACACCTTCTCTTACCTACGTTTCATCCTGTCTTTTGACACCTCTGCGAGTGAGGTTAGAATCACCACGCATAGCACTGAAATCACGCGGTTTTCTCGTGAGTGGTTCAGACCACCGCTCACTGTCGACACGGAAACATCTCAGGGGGGGGGGGGGCACAAAAGGCGCCAATGAAACTAGCCCTTTCTTTGGGGCGTTGATTCCCACACATTTCGCGGTCGAAAACGATACTTCTCAGTAAGATGCGCACCAGGACGTCGTTCTTGAACACCTTTGATGCTGAAGGCAGATATTTCAACCTGTCTCTAAGGACATTGTGGAGTCGCATCGGCACTGAACGCGATCGCTCCCCTTTAGAGTGCAGTGCAACTGCAATTTTTGTTCTCGTGTACAGGTTGGAACCACTAGGGACCTTTCAAAACCATCATCATCATCATTTAAGACTGGTTATGTCTTTCAACGTTCAGTCTGGAGCATAGTCCCCCTTATAAAATTCCTCCATGATCCCCTATTCAGTGCTAACATTGGTGCCTCTTCTGACGTTAAGCCTATTACTTCAAAATCATTCTTAACCGAATCCAGGTACCTACTCCTCGGTCTGCCCCGACTCCTCCTACCCTCTACTGCTGAATCCATGAGTTTCTTGGGTAACCTTGCTTCTACCATGCGTGTAACATGACCCCACCATCTAAGCCTGTTCGCCCTGACTGCTACATCTATAGAGTTCATTTCCAGTTTTTCTTTGATTTCCTCATTGTGGACACCTTCCTGCCATTGTTCCCATCTACTGGTACCTGCAATCACCCTAGCTACTTTCATATCCGTAACCTCAACCTTATTGATAAGGTAACCTGAATCCACCCAGCTTTCGCTCCCATACAACAAAGTTGGTCTAAAGATTGAACGGTGCACAGATAACTTAGTCTTGGTACTGACTTTCTTCTTCCAGAAGAGAGTAGATCGTAGCTGAGCGCTCACTGCATTAGCTTTACTACACCTCGCTTCCAGTTCTTTCACTATGTTGCCATCCTGTGAGAATATGCATCCTAAGTACTTGAAACCTCTACCTGTTCTAACTTTGTTCCTCCTATTTGGCACTCAATCCGTTTATATGTCTTTCCCACTGACACTACTTTCGTTTTGGAGATGCTAATCTTCATACCATAGTCCTTACATTTCTGATCTAGCTCTGAAATATTACTTTGCACACTTTCAGTCCAATCTGCCATCACAACTAAGTCATCCGCATAGGCGAGACTGATTATTTTTTTGCTCACCCAGCCAGTCTATTGTTTTCAACATATGATCCATAAATAATATGAAGAACAGTGGAGACAGGTTGCAGCCTTGTCTTACCCCTGAAACTACTCTGAACCATGAACTCAATTTACCGTCAATTCTAACTGCTGCCTGACTATCTATGTAAAGACCTCCAATTGCTTGCAAAAGTTTGCCTCCTATTCCGGAATCTTGTAGAACAGACAATAACTTCCTGCTAGGAACCCGGTCATATGCCTTTTCTAGATCTTCCATTCGAGAAAATGTGATCGTGATCCGAAGCAGCCCCACAATGTCCTTAGAGAGAGGCTGAAGCGTCCGGGGGTGTCAGCAGCTTCAAACGTTTTCAGTAACGTCGTCCAGTTACTGGTCGCACTGAGAACGCTTCCGAACGCCCACAGAGGGGTGGTCTCATTGACGCCCCTTATGCCACCTCCTGGGGCGTTCCTCTGTCGATTCCGAGCGGCGGTGTGTCTGAAATCTTTCCCTCGGCCACCTGTGTGAAACTCGAGTGATTTCAGTGCTGGGTGCCAGAGTTCTGACCTCGATCGCAGAGGTGTCAAAAGGAGGGGCGAAATGTGGATAACAGGGGGTGCGACTGACGATCTTCCCACCGTATGGCACGTCCACGGTGGTGCCGGGCAGGTTTGTGGAGAAATCTGGAGCCGATGTGACGTCATTAACCCAGCCGACACGTCACATCACCTTCTGAGCGCTGGCCTTTTTTTCGAATGTGTCGACGACTTGCTTTGGAAGCGCCGTTGAGACCGAGGGCGGTGTCACAGGACACCTCGCTTTTGCACCATCAGAAAGGTACGCTGTAGGCAGCTTTGGGCCAAATTTCAAACTTATACGTTACAGTGGAAGTTAAGTACAGTGTGTCGAAGACGCTGTCCTGTAACTGTGTTGCACAGTGTACTTTTCTGTACCAAGTATGGTGTTCGCATTCAGTCTCACGAATGGCAATGGTCATAATGTTTTGGCTTATGGTGTACATTAATGCCACAGCTACTGTGGGACTTCATCATAAAGTTGACAAAGTTGGAAGTGAAAGAGGAGTCACATACATAGAGATTCGGTATCACTAAAACTACTGCAAGTAAACGTCAACAACGAATAGAAGGATGTAATATTGCAACTTGTGCCTCCAGTTTTCCTTTATTGCGCTGAAACATGGATGAATGAAGGGAGCCGCAAAAGAATGGACGCTTTTCATCTACATCTACATCTACGTGGATTCTCTGCAAATCACATTTAAGTGCCTGCCAGAGGGTTCATCGAACCACCTTCACAATTCTCTATTATTCCAATCTCGTATAGCGCGCGGAAAGAATGAGCACCTATATCTTTCCGTACGAGCTCTGATTTCCCTTAGTTTATCGTGGTTATCGTTCCTCCCTAAGTAGGTCGGTGCCAACAAAATATTTTCGCATTCGGAGAAGAAAGTTGGTGATTGGAGTTTGGTGAGAAGATTCCGTCGCAACGAAAAACGCCTTTCTTTTAACGATTTCTGTGACACTCTCTCCCATATTTCGCGATAATACAAAACGTGCTGCCTCTCTTTGAACATTTTCGATGTACTCCGTCAGTCCTGTATGGTAAGTATCCCACACCGCGCAGCAGTATTCTAAAAGAGGACCGACATGCGTAGTGTAGGCAGTCTCCTTAGTAGGTCTATCACATTTTCTAAGTGTCCTACCAATAAAACGCAGTCTTTGGTTAGCCTTCCCCACAACATTTTCTATGTGTTCCTTCCAATTTAAGTTGTTAGTAATTCTAATACCTAGGTATTTAGTTGAATTTACAGCTTTTAGATTAGACTGATTTATCGTGTAACCGAAGTTTAGCGAGTTCCTTTTAGCACTCACTCACTTTTGAGGCGTGGACATATAGGAGACTGCTCAGAATTTCATGACTAGAAAAACGGATCAACAAATCAATCCCTCAGGAACTTAGCGTGGGGAAGAGATTGTCCAGTATTTGGATCCAGCCAATACTGCATCTCTTTAGTCACACAGTTCGACGACAGGAGGATAATTTCGAAAAGAAGATCACCCAACGCAAAGTCGAGGGGAAAAGATTGCAGGGAGTACCACCGAGACGATGGATGGCACACATAAAGGAGAAGACACAACAGACGTGGGGCCAGCTACTCTCAGATGCAGAAGACCGGAAGAAAGGGAACCAGACTGTTACGAGGATGGTGTGATGCGCCACCGTCTTTCAGCTATGAAAGACGGAGTGCTGCTGAGTAGTGCAGTTTTGAAGCTGTACAAGTGTGCTTACAAAACAATTGCAGAAGGACCAAAATATGTATAAGGACCATATTGAACAGAACAAGAGTAAATTAACAACAAAATCTAAGAATCATTGAGTGAGTCAAGTACAGTTACACATCGGATGGTTATAGACTCGATGGTTGGTAAAAAGAAATAAAGAGGAAAAATATCCCGGACGGGCTTTGTAATACTAGATATGGTTTTCAAAACAAGACGCGTTTGGAAAGGAAAGTTGACTATATGTGTGTGTAACCATTTTTGACTGAATGAAATGAGACATGAACTTTAACGCACGTAGGGAGTTACTAGAAGAGACAGAAAAGACTGATCAGGGAATATATCAGAGTAGAAGGGGTAAGTACTGCCGTAACAAAAATTAAATGGAGGTGACTGGATGCTTGAATGAAAGATGGAACAAGGATATTTTTGCGGATTCCAGGACATAAGGAAATATCCGTACTAGAACCCGTGATTGACGATGAGTAAATGACATGAGGAAACATGCAACAGTCACATGCTTGCCAGTAACTGAAGAGCGTAACAAATCTAAAAGTAAATGCTAGGCCTTTATCCAGCTATGAATGCCAAATTAGTTGAGTTGGTGTGCAGAAGGAAGAAAGATTGGAGTCCCGTTGATAACGGGTTCAAGCAGATGAAACCGGTCTCGTCGTTTCAAATTAATCATAGCGAATTTTGTCCTAATCGAATTGGGGAAATCGTAATAAATCTTTATCTCTATGGCCGCACTAAGATTCGAAACACCACTCCTTGAGGATTCAGGATTCGAGTCCAGTTTCTGAGTTTCTGAAAGCAATACTTTCCACGAAAATGAGATGCCAGATGCAAGATACCCGATGAATTCTGAATGCAAAATCCTCGCACACTTCTCCTAATATAACTGCAGGCAATTTGCTTATTTTTTATCTTGAAAAGATGACTCGTTGTCTCTTCCCGATTGGTTTCTTCTACGTGCCAGCCGACTCTAACATACATGCAATAAACAGTGTATAAAAGAATGGCAAATGGGAAAGTCTCAACGTTACTATAATGAGATTTGCATATATGGTCCTAAGCACTATGGGACATAACATCTGAGGTCATTAGCCCCCTAGACTTAGAACTACTTAAACCTTACTAACCTAAGGACATCACATACATCCAAGCCCGAGGCAGGATTCGAATCTGCGACCGTAGCAGCAGCGCGGTTCCAGACTGAAGCGCCTAGAATTGCTCGGTCACAGCGGCCGGCTGAGATTTGCAAAATAATAGGATAGCACCCGTTTTGTTTTTTATTCAGCCAATCATAAAATCAGGAAAACCATTTCCAGAGCCTCTCCAACATTGACGCTCAGAGCAAGGTTTCTGGATACTAACCATCATTTCTCGAGCACCGTCATAGAAAATTCTTCACATGGTCTTAAGATTGACACAAGATCGCACTTGTGCATTTTCCGAGGCAACATTTAAAGGATTGTACACTTTTACGCGGAAATCGCACTTCACACACAGACTCACGTATTGGCTTTACAGAAATCTTAGACTCCTCGTGAGCTAGCTTACTTGTTTGACACCTGCCCACACAGGGCGCGCTTCTGGTTGGTTGATTCTGCCCACCAGCGATTATCAACGTTAACTGAAATTTGGAATCAGTTTCTCGTAATGACTTCAGAGTTCTTCAAATTATTGATAACGAGTTGTCAGTGCGGCATTGTCATCACCACAGCCGGAAACGTAGATCAGTATTCAAACATCGAATCTAAATAATAAAAGACAAGCTTCCTAGCGCCATCTTCGTAGCTGAATCAAAGCTGTCATTATAGGTTGTAGGTCGAGGCAGCTTCTAATCACCCCATAGTTCTCACAGTCTGAGAGCACGTGTCGCTTCATGGGACGGGAAGTCTGATGACGCTAACTTCTTAGCAGCTTAGAGCGACGTGGATCTTTCTATACTATACATTAAAGCGTAATAACAAAACGTAACAAAATGAAGGCAGAGACGTCCCATTAAAGAGCTTACAGCGACGTGGATCCTTCTACACTACTGGCCATTAAAATTGCTACGCCACGAATATGACGTGTTACAGACGCGAAATGATTAAAATTTCAGAGCATTCGCACAAGGTTGGCGCCAGTGGCGACACCTGCGACGTGCTGACATGAGGAAAGTTTCCAACCGATTTCTCATACACAAACAGCAGTTGACCGGCGTTGCCTGGTGAAACGTTGTTGTGATGCCTCGTGTAAGGAGGAGAAATGCTTACCATCACGTTTGCGACTTTGATAAAGGTCGAATTGTAGCCTATCGCCATTGTGGTTTATCGCATCGCGACATTGCTGCTCGCGTTGGTCGAGATCCAATGACTGTTAGCAGAATATGGAATCAGTGGGTTCAGGAGGGTAAAACGGAACGCCGTGCTGGATCCCAACGGCCTCATGTAACTGGCAGTCGAGATGACAGGCATCTTATCCGAATAGCTGTAACCAATCGTGCAGCCACGTCTCGCTCCCTGAGTCAACAGATGGGGACGTTTGCAAGACAACAACCATCTGCAAGAACAGTTCGACGACGTTTGCAGCAGCATGGACTATCAGCTCGGAGACCATGGCTGCGGTTACCCTTGAAGCTGCATCACAGACAGGAGCGCCTGCGATGGTGTACTCAACGACGAACCTGGGTGCAGGAAAGGCAAAACGTCATTTTTTCGGCTGAATCCAGGTTCTGTTTACAGCATCATGATGGTCGCATCCGTGTTTGGCGACATCGCGGTGAACGCACACTGGAAACGTGTATTCGTCATCGCCATACTGGCGTATCACCCGGCGTGATGGTATGGGGTGCCATTGGTTACACGTGTCGGTCACCTCTTGTTCGCATTGACGGCACTTTGAACAGTGGACGTTACATTTCAGATGTATTACGACCCGTGGCTCTACCCTTCATTCGATCCCTGAGAAATCCTACATTTCAGCACGATAATGCATGTCCGCATGTTGCAGGTCATGTACGGGCCTTTCTGGATACAGAAAATGTTCGACTGCTGCCCTGTCCAGCACATTCTCCAGATCTCTCACCAATTCAAAACGTCTGGTCAATGGTGGCCGAGCAACTGGCTCGTTACAATACGCCAGACACTATTCTTGATGAACTGTGGTATCGTGTTGAAGCTGCATGGGCAGCTGTACCTGTACACGCCATGCAAGTTCTGTTTGACTCAATGCCCAGGCGTATCAAGGCCGTTATTACGGCCAGAGGTGGTTGTTCTGGGTACTGATTTGTCAGGATCTACGCACCCAAATTTGGTGAAAATGTAATCACATATCAGTTCCAGTACAATATATTTGTCCAATGAATACCCGTTTATCATCTGCATTTCTTCTTGGTGTAGCAATTTTTAAGGCCAGTAGTGTATATTGTACGTTAAAGTGTAGCAACAAACTGTAATAAATCATAGGCGGAGATGTGCCATAAATGTCACACATTGCTGAAGCTACTACGCCATCTCGCTCTTTGTATGTGGAGAATACCAGCCGGAGGTCGATACCATGATTTGTGAAAGCAGTACTTGTTTCAAAGGGAAGGTAGGTCCCGAATTTGGTCATTACATATGGCATCAGAATAATATACAGAATTCTACATAATGCACAGAATGTACGTAATTCTGCTGCTCATAGAGACGTACAACG
Organism: Schistocerca nitens; assembly: GCF_023898315.1. Lineage (NCBI taxonomy): Eukaryota > Metazoa > Arthropoda > Insecta > Orthoptera > Acrididae > Schistocerca > Schistocerca nitens. Next base: position 6,348,127 of record NC_064614.1, read on the forward strand.
ACGAGTGATAAAAAACTATGAACCCGTTTCTCTTTCTTCCTTTTAGATGGTATGGCCCGCGCTCTCTTTCTAGTCTTCGCGAAAGGTTCTTTGCTAACGGAATGTGTCTTAAATTCTGAACATATTGTTCATTTTGTATAGAACTTTACGAGACATCGTCGGCCCTGTTACATTGTAGAGGTTACAGTTACCAGAGATGATCTTCAAGATCATTATCGCTTACGTCACTCATCTTTGCAATGTGTGAATGTTGACCGTAAGCGACACGTTTTTAGGCACAGTATACATAGTTAACGTGAGACGATAATTGCCCGTTTGCACGATAGCAACAAATCCTTACCTTGCACTCCATTGAGTAGGCCAGGCTGGTTAGCTGACAGATCCATTGTTTGGAAATGATTGATTTGTTGCATCGCAAGAAATTAATTTAACGAAACATTTGCAACGTACTACTTCGTAATTGAAGAAACAACATTTTCGCTTCGCAGTATAAGCCTACATCGCTAACAAGTTGCCACTTTAAATTATAATAAAAAATCGCCTAGTACACAGAGATCACAAACGCGCGACACCCCAGCACCAGCTGACTTTTCTCTCTGAAGCGGATGATTAGAAGGTGCGGTGTACCGTCACTTGCCCCCATTTATTCAAGTATTCATTTATTTCAATATTCTCTTTAACCAAGTGATGCTTTTTCTTATATACAGGGTGACCCAAAAGTCCATTAACATTTGAAAATGCAGTAATTCATGCAATAACGTACGTAGAGAAGTAAAAATAAGACGCACATGCTTTAAGTGACATTGGCTTTTTTACTGAAACCAAAAACGACTGACAACACTGGCGAACAGATGGCGCTGGACAGCAACACGTGACACCGTATGAGAGTCGTGAATAAAATGAGCAGTAGTGAGAGTGGAGTCGGCTGGAATTGGCTTTAACACGAAAGGCACTTTTAGTGAAGCTCTGCTATCAGAATGGGAAATCCGCTACTACAGTTTTACGATCCCATCACCATACGAAGGATACGCAAACGGATAAAGCGTCCTGTGACAAGTGTCGCTGTGAAGAAAATGATCACGAAGTTCGAAACCAAGGGTTGTTTAGACGATCGGCCGCGCAGAGGGCAGCCGGACACAAGCGCTATTGCTGCTCACAGAGTTCAGGAACAATGTAGCATCTGGCGGGTTCATCTCCGCATGGTGAAGTCAACGCTCGTGAAGTCGAACATCGCATTGCCGTTCCACGCACCACTGTTTGGAGAGCTCTGAGTCGTACCCTCCAATCTTTTCCGCGCAAAATGCAGTGTCATCGTAAACTGTTAGCCGCCGATTTCGTGACGCGGAGAGCATTTGCGGTGTGGACATTTCGAAAAATGGGGGAAGATAGCGACTGGTTGTCTACATACGAAGCACATTCTAACTCCGATGGTCTGTCGACACCCAAACAACAAAATATGGGCTAACACAAAATGCTAGAACTGTTGTAGTAGCCCAACGTATGACGAGAAAGCCACGGTGGGTGTGTATCTACCACGTCACTCGTGATCGGAAACTGTCAGGTTGACGGTTCCGAGGTACATTGATATGTTACAGAATCGCGTCATCCCTAGCCTGACTGATTAACACCTGCTGCGAGGTACGACTCTTATAGAGAACGACGCTCCATCCTATATTGCTACACGCTGAAAGGTCTGTAGTTTGGTGAGGATCACCGCCGTGCCCCTCCCAGATCCCCAGAGCTCAATTCGTGTGGTTATTGGCTGTGGGTTGTGGGTTACCCGAAGTCGAAACTCTATCGCGATCTTCCGATCTCATTAGGGATGCTAAGGGATATCCGGCGGCAATTTCTCACCATACCTACTCATATGTCGCACAGTGCTGCTCACATTGCCCCTCTACTGCAGCTGTTGTTGATGAATTACGGCCGATATCATTTCTTTTTATTTTTTCGTTTCAATAAAACTTATGGTCACTGCATGTGTTACAATTTGTACCTCTCTCCCTACTTCCGCGAAGAATTTAATTTTCAAACGTTAACGGACATTTGGGGCACCCTGTCTGTCCGTATTGAGTTTGTAGTGTATACCAATGTCTTCCAGTTGAGATGGGCCAACTTATTCGGGTGTTCGTTCCCTTCAAAACGCTCTGTGACCAAGTATTGGCTTTTCTTCTGTTGAAGCCATGATACGGGCGTCTGATGTTACTGTCTCTTCAGGACGTTTTGGGTTCCTCGAGATACGCTGGTTGCTCTGCTAGGTTTGGCCGGCGCTACAGCGAGCCGAGGAATGCGCGGCTGCATCAGGAGCTGCAGGCAAGGCAGGCGGGCGGGCAGGCATTCGTCCCAAGGCTGGCCGCGTCTGGAAGGGGCAGGGCCCAGCCTGGTAGGGGCGTGACGTCACGCTACAGGTAGAGAGAGCGCCACACGTGGGCCGCAGTCAGTAGTAGGCCGGCCGCCTTCAGCACGCGAGCCAGGGCGAGCTGCACCCTGGGCACAGTGGCCGTGTGACGTCACGCAGATAGTCCGCCGCGCGTTATCTGCGGCCGCGGGACCGAGGCTGCCCAACAGGTGTCAGTGGCGAGTGCGAGTGCAGTGTGTGTAAGTGCCGCGTGGAGCGCGCCGGCGCCAGCAGCAGCAGCAGCGAGGTGAGTGAACGCGGCGGCCCGTGTCAACACGAGACTCCCAGGCCTGACGCCGACCGCACTGCTGGCCCGCGTGCAGGTGTTCTCGGAAGGTGACTGCGACGAAATGGAGAGCGACAATGTTTCCTCTTGGTACAAGGGCGGTAATTCTCTCCAAAAGTCCGTTTTACACTAGCCTTGTCTTGTCTCAGTCGAGTACTCGTGGCAAGTGAGCTGGTAAAACTATGTCGCCCGCGCGCTAACCTCGACTTATGTCAACACCTGTCGCGAGCGGGTCGTGGGAAGTAACGATGGCGAAGCAGCTGTTTTGACTTGGAGGTCAGCGCGGATGAAAAAGAATGCTGCACCCATCGCATCCACAGGACCCTTATCCCCGTCCACACAAAATAAAAGCTTTGTCAAGCAATTTAAGCCGGCCAGAGTGGCCGAGCAGTTCTAGGCGCTACAGTCCGGAACCGCGCGACTGCTACGGTCGCAGGTTCGAATCCTGCCTCGGGCATGGATGTGTGTGATGTCCTTAGGTTAGTTGGGTTTAAGTAGTTCTAAGCTCTAGGGGACTGATGACCTCAGATGTTAAGTCCCATAGTGCTCAGAGCCATTTGAACGAAGCAATTGAACAATAGAACCGTCGACGAAACATGTATGTCCGACAGCAAAATTTTAATCGCTGTCCCTCTTCTAACTGGCTTAGGATGTGGACTGATAATTTATGACTTAACTCTAGAAGTGTACAGCAATGTCACTCTGACCCTGGACTTTTTTGTTCATTACTGTGCATGCGCCAGTGCAAATACACGTCCCGCTGCCACCAATGTAAATTCAGCCTAGAGTGAGACCTAGCAGTGGACGGGCTTTCGAAATTAGGAGACGATGTTGCTTAATTAATTTGACAGAAATATTTTTTGAAGGGTCACTGCGATCCTGGAGTACACAAATGTGTAAATGTTCTGTCGCTTAATGTTAAGTTCATTTATGTGGAAACGGCAGCTAGGAATGGCATTTTACTAACGGAAGATGATATGCGGGAAGCATTGTTAGAAGTACTCAGTCATGAAACTGACATAACCGATTCTGACGGTGATGCCCCTGCAGCAGATATGGACAATAGCGAAACTGATCAGTCAGTCTGCCGAACAGACTGCGATAAAGAAAATACAGCCGTCTACGGTAAGAATGGTCATTGTTGGGTCACAGCTGTCGCTAGTTGTACAGGGCTGCCAGCTGCCTATAACATTGTAGTCCATATTCCAAGAATGTGGAAGTAATGAATGAACGGACTTATGAATGATTTAGAACACCTCGAAATATTCGCGTCATATCTGCACTTCATAGAATGAATAGTACCTTCGCCTAATTAAATTGCAAAAAAATGGTTCAAATGGTTCTGAGCACTATGGGACTTACGATCTTAGGTCATTAAGTCCCCTAGAACTTAGAACTACTTAAACCTAACTAACCTAAGGACATCACACACATCCATGCCCGAGGCAGGATTCGAACCTGCGACCGTAGCGGTCGCCCGGTTCCAGACTGAAGCGCCTAGAACCCCTCGGCCACCGCGGCCGGCAATTAAATTGCAGATAAAGTCTTTAGATCCGGAACACTTTCAAGTTACTACGGTGAAAAGGTTCCGTGACGGCCTTTACTTCGTCACGAATTTTGGGTGCATTAATATTAATATTGATTGAAAAAGTACATGAGAGAAGTGAAATAAAGTGAGTTTAGTACTTGAGAATACAATTTCATTTTTTAAAAAATATTCTGTTTTCACTAAACTTCTCCAGAAAACAATTGAGTCACTTTGGCCCTGTTGTACACTTTCGTGTGTCATTTTCAGAGGTGTGCGCTACAAGGGTTAACATTTCTGGCTTAGTTCATTTTGAATTACATGCCAGCGCCGTCAGTTGCATAGTTTTCAAGGAAAAAACACGGAACAAGTAGACATTTTCGGCCCGTTGAATAAACAGCTACACACTGTTGGTAGCATTTATTCGGTCTGCTGCTGCAAAGCGGATGTGAAACTGTATAAGTGCGGCGGCGTCTTTGACGGCATCATGTAACACACAGACGCTGTGAACTAGTGCTGCATCACTAGTCGCCATCTCACGGACAAGCAGTGTTAGGTTTGATAAGTGATAGTGAAGAATCTGACTATTTAGACGTATTTGAGCTGATTCTGGTGTAAAACTAAGTATAGCACGGAGCTCCGATGAATCAGAGGGCAGCGACGAAGATACTGATGAATGTTCATGTATACTGTACACAGTAGTTGAGAATATATTGTTTTCTCAGTTTTTTTCATAGAAGCTGTTTCCACAAATAACGCTCATTCCACTTATCTGTATGTGCCACCTCATCCAAAGGTTAGGCATGACATCTCGGTAATAGTTGAGGCTGTTTTGCCACAATGGTTCAAAGTAAGAATGATGAACAGAGTATGGGTACAACTAAATGATGCAAAACTGAGCCACGCATATGCTGAAAGGCGCCGTAATTCAGGTACAAAATGCTCAGTAGTTCGATTGCCGCTACAGATGTTGAAGCTTCTGATGGACCAAAGTGGGAAGTATTTCCTGTTAGTACTGGTATTCCTAGAAGGAGCGGAAAGCAAGATATCCTTCTCCATATGCTTAATGACGAGTCATTAGTGATTTACCGTGTGATGCTTGGCACTTGGTTATTGACAAATAGGTTTTAAAATAAACTTTTTTTTAAAAAAAAAAAAGCACTGACAGAGAGGCGCGTAGACCGTTAGAAGGTGCAGAATGGTCATTGCCATTAGAGGAGTCCGCCCCGATAGCTGAACGGTCAGCATGACGGACTGCCGTCCTAACGGGCCTTGGTTCGACTCCCGGCTTGATCGGGGATTTTCTCCGCTCAGGGACTGGATGTTGTCTTCATCATCATTTCATCCCCATCCGGCGCGCAGGTCGCCCAATGTCGAATGTAATAAGACCCGCACCAAGGCGGCCGGACCTGCCCCGTTAGGGGCCTCCCGGCCAATGACGCCAAACGCTCATTTCCATTAACCATTAGAAGAGCTGAATGCGTTTCTTGCTATTCTGCATGTTGGTGGTGCCACTGAATCCAAAGGAGTGGAAGTGGACGTTCTTTGGTCAGAGAAAAGAATCTTTAGGGAAATCATGATGTTCCTCACGTCTAATTTGGGATCGATGTGGGCGGAGTGACAAGAAAGTGAAAGTTGCTCTCATGTCTCACATATGCGGGAGAAGAACAACAAACTGTCAAAGTATGCATGGTGGACAAGAAGCAGTTCCAGTGCAAGTTTAGATGTCAGTTCACCCATTTCATCGCTACCCAATATATATGGCTGCCCTTAAACTGTATCAGTATACGTTGAATGCTTTACCATATTTCGATAAAGATGAAACTCGCCCTGGTGGTGAACGTAAGTAGCAAGCACGACTGTACGTAATGTTTAGAAGTAAAAGAAAATAACTGACCATTAAAGTGATTATCTATTACAAAACTACTCATTCCCTCAAATTAAGAAAAAGTTGGACGAGCTGTAAACGCATCAACTAGAGCTGCGCCAACTTTGTCCAGACGACAGTTTTAGGAGGTTCAAAAAATCCGGCGGTTGTAGTGTGGACTGACAAAAGGCTTGTGCCTCGCCAGGATTTTTGTGTGCGTTCATGTGAATAAGTGTTGGGCATTTTTCAGTGACTCTCATATCAAATATAAACTCATTTCTTTTGCATATTGGAGTGTCACAAAAGATGCTTGGTCTTTTTTTTTACGTAGAAAGACATTTGAAGAGAACAAATTTTTAAAACATTTTATGCTCTAGACTGATAATGTAAATAATTATTTTTAATACAGCATGGCTTGCCGTATTCTTGATACGGTCGGCAAATAATAACATACAGTCACAATTACTGAAACGTATTTTGCGAATTTCTCTGTGACTCAAAGTCAACGAAATCGTGTTACAAGTTGTTAATTGTATATTGTTAAAGTCACGTAGTTGTGACCCCTTTCCGTAGTATGGACGCCCGAAAAAAATGGCTGAGCACTATGCGACTTAACATCTTAGGTCATCAGTCCCCTAGACTTAGAACTACTTAAACCTAACTAACCGAAGGACATCACACACATCCACGCCCGAGGCAGGATTCGAACCTGCGACTGTGGCAGCAGCGCGGTTCCGGACTGAAGCGCCTAGTACCGCTCTGTCACAGCGGCCGGCTGAACGCCGGATCGAACGTCTGTTGGTTCAGTTGCCATTTGTCGCGTATCTTAGAACGGGTGGGTATTTAAGTTCTAAGGATATCCGACAAGTGCCGCTTAGAATGTTCTATTGATCGGTTTTGCTCTTTAATGTATGTAGAGCGTCTTCAGAGACTCTGAAATTTACAATTTAAAGTACAGTAATTGGCTGTTAAAGAGCGAAACCAGTCAGTAAAACAGAATGAGTGCGATTTGTGGCTCTCCTGAAAAACTTAATTTCAACAGTCGCTGTTTTCCCTGCAGGCTTAAGGGTATCTGTTTATTGTGTTTAAAAACACTGGAATATGGAGAGAGCATTAAAGTTGATAGTTTTATCGTGAACGGGGCTGTTTATGGGCCCCTGCGAACTGCGATTATAAAACAAAACTGAAAACAGTGGACACTTGGAAGGAAATATCTCAGCTGTTAGAAGTGAAAAAGAAAACGTTGACGTTATTGACATCTTTTTGCCGCGAACGATAAAGAGAAACAAACAAAACTGGGAGTGACTGTTAACTTTCTGCTGCAGGTTCTCAAAAAGATGTTGTCTTTCGAAATATTGGGGCCTTCATAATTCAACAACAGATCACCAACGCCAACGCTTTGATGTTACCGCCAGCAGACGGAACCGCAACCAGGGTTGGCTGCGAGTTGCCGCCCGTAAACACTAAGCAAATCTCGGGCGACGAAGCGCTTAGCTGTCGTTGCTAGTGTGTACGCATACACACGTTGACATGTTCACTGATTTTATAGCGAACGTTATTTATGGCGTATGTGAATAACAAACAGGACTGAGAGTTATGTGCGTTACGAAACGAAGAATTCCAAATATCAGCTTGGCCCAGAAGAGCCTATTTATCACGTAAATGCTTAGAAGCCTCGTAATTGAGTTCTGTTGCTGCAAAAGAAACAGGAATTACTTAGATGTAAGGTAGCAAGTCCATAGCCAAAGGGGGGGGGGGGGGGGTACCAGGGGGTCCTGATCCCCCCCTCCCCAAAAAAATCACCTAAATGAAATTACACACGGCATAAGAGGGAAAAGGGATACGCACTATCGGCAGTCAGCAACGCCAACGATGTACTTAAACTATCTATACAACAGGAGGATTATCGGTTATCGCCCATCCATATGTTAGCCAAGACCAGTTATTGATTTTGTTCGAGCTCATCCGTAGTCGTGCTAATCAGCTCAGCTCTTACCTACAGCTGAATTTAATATAAGTGGTACCGTTTATTGTTTTCGTGCTGTGTGCTGTTGTAGTTTCCAGTTGTAGAAAACTTTGTAACAGGGAAGAAGAGCAAAATTAATTTCAATTCATCTGCTAGTGTTATGCTAAGTTAAAAATTAGTACGCACTACTACAGTAGCCTACGTATCTATAGCAGTTTTCTGGTAGCACTGAATTCGTTATTTAGAGGCTGATGGAACTTTTGTAATTGCAATACTTAAGTATTTCACAAGGCAGCGTAATGGTAAATATAATTACAAACAACACTAAATTGAAGTCAGCGCATAAAAATATACTTGGCTTTGTCTGTGTCGCCCAAAAATCACGTTTATCAGCTAAAATATCAACGAAACGGCAATGGTTGAATTCCTTTTTAAAAAAATCTTAGTAGCATAAAATGGCAAAATATCGCCCAATCTGGTCACCTGGACGGCACTCAGTTACGAAAACCAGTTCCTAGCGGAAGGGGTGCGGGATGAAAGCATACTCTGCAGTTCGTTCGTTTCCAAAAGATTGCTTCAACGGACTGCTTGAATCCGTCCGAACCGACCACGATGTGCATCCCTCCCTGTCCCTTTCGTCTAGAATCTATTTACGCTCTCATAAAACGGTAGCAACTGAAGACAGCAATTCCACACACAATTAAATCTTAAAATATGCATTCGTCCTAGGGCTATCAGTTGAGTAAACATGCAGAAATAAAGGAAAAAGATGCAGTGTCAGAATTAAATTTTCCGTTGTAATGCATTTTATTTTATTTTGAAGCAATGTACAGCAACCAGTTTCCAAATTCTTCACCGACTTTGGGTAGCTCTGGATATTGGGCCACTGAGATAGCAATTCCTGGATAAGGTAAGCGAGGTGGTTTGAATCCATCCGCCAGCAGCGTTAAAAATTGTTTTGTGTTGTTTCCCATCTTCAGTTTAGACAAATGCCGGGGTTGATTCCTTCCTATAGGCCACAACCAATTCCTTCCAAATACCTTTCTTTCTTGAAAGATTCTAATTCCCATAAAGATGTAGCCCCTCTACTTAGATCAAAAGAGCTGCATCGAAGGCGAACCGAGCACTGCTATGGAGACACCCAGCACTAAAAGCCATATGATAAATAAATAATAATCCAAATTCTCCTCATTTAGGCTCATACATTTGCCTGCCGGGGATATTCTTTAATACAGAAAATGTTCTTTCTTGCACTGCAAGAACATAGAGATGCATACCTAAATGAGGAACTTCCGGAAAGTGTAAAGCTGAGTAAGTCCGGATCCTTTGCATTTTCGCCACCAAAAATTGTTCTTTCTCCTCTGTCGAACGTTTATCTCTGTAATCCAAAAACCTTGTCGCTAATTATCATATTGCCCAAAAAAATTAGCGCTCGGCCTTGCCTGATCACTTCCTAAGCTCAAATTGAGACTGGAAGAAGAAGAGAAGTGTAAAATTACCACGGAGGGTGAAGAGAGACTGGAGCATTACTGCCTTTTTAGTGATTTGCCAAAATACAACACTCATAAGTAAGGCGATCCGCTTGGTGAAGACTCCGAGATCATTATCGAATAAAATGGTTTATCGTTACGAAAATTCTAAGAATAAATTAAAAACACGAGTCTTTGTAATGTCTTCCTTAACAAATTGGAGCCCCCCTCCCCCGCTTTTCTTTTTGTGCAAAATACTGCCTCGTTCTTGAAGGCAGCTGGAAATAGAATGCACATTTAAGAGTGTGGAAAACCGGGAAGAAGACAGCGTTGCCATTTTTAGCTCTAGAGCAGATGTTAACAACGCATGTAATCATCTCTATGTTGGTACTCGTTCTCAGCGGCTTTCAGGCCATGTGGTGCGGGACGCTAAGTCGGCGATCATGAAAGACGCGGCAGGCAGATCACAGGGCTCCGCTATGCTCGCGCATTTGATTGTTTGCAGCAAGCGACAATTCTCGGAAGTGTTCGTGTCCATTTCATCGTTCACAAAGAGCAACAATGCTCCACGAGCAGGAACAGTCTGGTCTAGAATGGTTTTATTGTCATGCATATTAAGAGTTTAGGTAGGCAAATAACGAATTTAGTTTTATAATATCGCAAAAGTCTGATTTTGAAGTTAAATGTTCTTCTAGGTAATAGTAAAAAGTTTGACAATATTTTGAGCGAGTTCTTAAATGTAAAAGTGCTGCATCAAACTGTAAAAAGGAGGTAGCAAATAAAGGGGAGCTGTACAGGTACCTATTTAGTTTGGAAGATTACTATTCAGGAAGATGAATACCTTCAATTGTCTATGGCTTCAAATAAATGCGTTGGCCCAGAATTAATCGTCCCGCAGTAGAGAAGCTCCTCTCGGATTACGCGCTGGATGCTGGAATGCAGTGTATAAATTATGCCAGTTCGGAAACGTGAGTACACGCTTTCACGTCCGCGTCACCAAGCTATTTGATCCGCAAATTGGAGTTTGTCGTTGATATATTTGGAATATCCATTTGCTGCAACACCGATGTCACTTGTAGACTCATCCTCCGACGGTTCTACAATTTTTTTAAAGGAACACACGCCATTTGACTGTTTTTTGTTTATTTAAGTAAAGCCCAGATTTCGGCCTTTTGTGCCATTTTCAGGTATTTCATTTTATGCCATTAACATATATTGCACGACACGTAACATGTTGTCAAGCTCGAAAGTTGGCAATAAATTAAGAAAAATATTGGCTCCCATCGAAATGGCGGATGTAAAATCCCAATGTTGTAACAGATCGGTAAATAATCGTGGGTGTACGATGATTCCCTGAGGTTATTACAAGATGGTGATTTCACATCTGGCATTTCGTGGAGAGCCAATATTTTACTTAATTTATGGTCAACGTTGAGACTGACAACATGTTAGGTGTCCTGCAGTATATGTAAAACGCATAAAATAAAATACCTTAAAATGCATAAGAGGCCGAAACCTGGGTCGTACTTAGATAAACAATAAACCAGTCAAATGGCGGTGTGTTCCTTTAGAAAATATTGCATGATTGTTGCTCAGCAAGTTCAAAATTATTCAAATTTTTTGAAAAATCCATCAGCTTCATGTTTCTTTGCATGACCTTCAGATGTGTTGTTTTTTTCATTATTTTTGAGATGTGGACAATTTCTTGCAAACTTCCTCTGCACTGTAATATTAAGCTTTTGTATTTAGGATTTAAAGACGTTGCAAGTTCGTGCGCAGTTATTTCTCACCTATTGATTAGAAGTGATTTTCCATTAGTCTTTTGATATATTAGAAATTCTCATCATCCTTAGTCTTGTTCCTAGACAGGAGAATAGTTTCAAATTTCTGTAATTCACATGGATACTGCGTTGGTATTTTGGAGGCCTCGAGATCTCTGTGGGGCGTTAATAAATGGTGTCAGGGAGCTTGTTACACCTTCCAACTTTTTTATGTCAGAACAGTCAATTAAATTAACTTGATTTTTCTCAGATGAAATTGGTAGAACTTTGAACCACTGCGAGTTAACTGACTCAACAAGCGTGTCTAGTTTGCTGTCTCATCGTGTGTGCGCATCTCTTTCCAGCGATTTCCGCAGTTGCTTCAGTAGGCCAAATCTTTGTAGAAAGTTTTGACGACTCGACAAGACTGATTGGTCGCTGTACATCACTCTTATCGTCATCGATGTCTCCTTGAGTCGTGTGCTCCAGCAGAATGTCCGCTGACCACTGTCATATTGCTACACTGTTTGAATAAGTTGGCAACCGTTTAGTATTTTTTTTTTTCAATCTCTCTCTCTTGAAAACTTTCAATCCTCGGGTTTTTCTTATTAACTTTAAATTTAATGTGCAGCCAATCGCACGTAGTTTATTTTACGATACGAATCACTCCTTAGATCGACTGTTTGTGCCTCTTCTACATCTCTGAAAACATTCCTCACCTCTCGAGAAACAGCTTCATGCAGATAATCGGTCGTTTCCTTTAAATTTCTCGAAATGGTAGTTGGACGATGTAATAGTTCCTTGTTGCTCATTGCACGGCACTAGGCCCCAAATCAATTAGGAACTGTGCTGTCTCGAGAAATCCATTTCCACAAGTAACTTCGAAATGTAAAATGTCTTTGCTGACTAGATCGATGAGTTTTTTTGTGTCGGCGACCTTCAAGTTCTGTGGGACTTAAGGAACTTCTGCGTCTCAAAAATACATTACCATATTTCTTCCAAATCGATAGTTTCAGTTTGGATCCTCGCAGTAATGTGAAATCAACTTAGTTCACATTATATGAGATTACGACCGTGGTGTTCATTTTGTTAAAGCAGTCTCACTAATGTTTACTCCGAGGCACGTGATCACTTTGTCACTAGAAAGGCTGAAGGCTCCAGAAAGTCGGCAACTCTCTCCTCTCTGGTAGTCAGTACCCGGGGCTGTCATCTAGAACATGCTTCTCACAAAGTACACGAAAGATAAGGTCAGGGCAACGCAAAGTCACTAGGTGCTGGTTCCCTGGATGCTGAAAAAGTGGTCGTAGGCGGAAGGTAATAAAGGAAACCGATTTCCTCTGTACAAGGGTGTCGCAGACATTCCAAGAATGACCACAGACTTGAAGTTTTCAGCTAACGTTACTACGGACTTGTGGTGGAGATTCATGCGATCTAGGTCATTGAACGCAGGTTTAAAGTGTATAATAACACCGATATTGCGGATATCTGCAGGTAACCCTTCGGTATTCGCAGATAACCCTTCGGTATTCGCAACCGCGCTCGCTTATAAAAACACTTAGTTTGCTGAGGCAAATACACGCACGATAAATAATTTAACACTGCGTTTTCATATTCTGCTTTTACCGCATCTTGGTTATTCCGATATTGACATGTGTACTGCAGGCCGTTGACCGCAAGTAAAGAGAAATTAGTGTAATATGGAACTGTCAGTCTGCAAAAACAATAGACCCTCCGGCGATTCTACAGATCATCCTGTCATCACAACTGAGATTTATTTAGTTTCTGCATGTGCATCGTTCTGACTGAATGTTTGAGGGACTTCGGCCGTTCGCTAATGCAGCAAAATGGAACACCCAACTTTCGATGTAATGTATTATATGGCTGTCAGTTTCGATGATTCCCCTAAGCCTACGCAATACTTGATCTGACTCAAACTAACTTACGCTATGGACAACACACGCACCCATGCCCGAGGGAGGACTCGTATCTCCGACGGGGGGGAACCGCACGGACCGTGACAAGGCGCCCAAGACCACGCGGCTATACGATTCCGTCAGTGACCAACATACATGAACTGGTTTCCGTAGACTCTAACAACACTTTAGTGTCTCCAATCATTAACACAACATCGTTGTTACATTTGCAGTGTCACGGGAAAAGGATGAAGACTGGTTTTCGTAGAATGTAACAACGTTGTTGTGTCTCCAATCATTAACACAACATCGTTGTTACCATTTACGGGTACCAGTTCTTAGATATTGGCGCATGATGGAATCGCGTATACGATTGGAGTTAACCCCTCAGCGTCAATTAAGGCCTGAAGATGGTATATTGAATCACCAAAACTGGTAGCCATATGAAACATAACATCGAAAGGACGGCTATAGGTGCCCTATTTTATTGCATAGATTTATTTATTTTCGTATTTGTTGGATACACAAACAGCAACCAAATTGTGACCCACCAAAGTAGCCTAGACCCAGGCTGCACTAAAGACAACTAATCATTACATCACAACGTAACAACGACCTTAAAACGAAATAATTTATACAGTACTGGCCATTAAAATTGCTACTTCAAGAAGAATTGCAGATGATAAACGGGTATTAATTTGACAGATATATTATACTAGAACTGACATGTGATTACATTTTCACGCAATTTAGGTGCATAGATCCTGAGAAATCAGTACCCACAACAACCACCTCTGGCCGTAATAACGGCCTTGATACGCCTAGCTATTGAGTCAAACAGAGCTTGGATGGCGTGTATAGGTACAGCTGCCCATGCAGCTTCAACACGATACCACAGTTCAGGGCTTAACAACTGGCCGGTTTTGAGCACGAGTACTCGCGTCTGCTCAGGCCCGTGCTCGCGAGCAGCTGCAAGGTCGCGGAGTGGGGAGGGAGGGGAAATGCGCGCGCACGTTTGAATAGGGCCACAGCGTGCCTATTGAATTCGCGCCGACTGTGTAACGTTTAAAGTACTACGATCAGCTCGTAACAGTCACTTCGCTGGTTAAGAATCATGTGAAGTCGCCGTTGTGTAACCCCAACCATGCTTTCGCAGTTCAACCCCCATTGGGAGGAATTGTATCTGTTTACTGAAAAAGTTGGTGTTGCAAAATGATTAGTATGTCACAAAACGCTGAATTCTTTTACGATATTTAATTTGCAGCGACATTATATGTCGTACCACGCGAAAGACTACGGACGTGGAAAATGTGATTGACCAGATTGTGCACAGGAAGTTATTAAACTTAAAAGGAAGCTATCTGAAGAAGATCTGGACGACGAAGAAAAATCAACTGAGGCAGCTCTCAGAGTGGGTTACAAAATTGCTTTGCTTTTAGCAAAATCCCTGCGCCCCTTAACTGATGGCAATTTAATAAAAGAATGTTTGGTAGCTGCAGCGGAAAATTTGTGTCCATCTCAAGTTGAACAGTTTCTGATTGTGCCATTATCTAACATGACCATTATGCGTCGCATACAGGACAAGGCAGACGACGTCCAGAGCCAGTTTGCAAATATCTGTAAAGATTTTATGGCGTATTCTCTAGCTCTGGACGGAAGTGTTGATATCACTGGAACAGCGCACCTTGCCATATTTATTAGAGGTGTTAATAGTAGCCGGCCGCGGTGGTCTCGCGGTTCTAGGCGCGCTGTCCGGAACCGTGCGACTGCTACGGTCGCAGGTTCGAATCCTGCCTCGGGCATGGATGTGTGTCATGTCCTTAGGTTAGTTAGGTTTAAGTAGTTCTAAGTTCTAGGGGACTTATGACCACAGCAGTTGAGTCCCATAGTGCTCAGAGCCATTTGAACCATTTTGTTAATAGAGATCTTCAGGTGAGGTAGGAGCTCCTCGATGTAGTAGCCATGAAGAACACTACAACCGGAGGTGATATTTTAAGTAGTGTTGAAGAAAGTGTTGAAAATATAGGATTGTCGTGGAATTTTTTAGTTTCAGTGTCTACAGATGGTAGAGGCATACACTAAGCTAATAAAATTATGAGGCACGTGTACATTCTCCTTTATTTCTTTCATTTGTCGCAGTAATAATTCGTGAGTGATATCCCTGCAGGTGGCCGCGGATTTACATCGACTGGCGGCAGCTGTTGTGTACCCCACGTGACTCTCCCCACTCTCCGCTCTGGTCCGGTAGTGGGGGTAGTGTGCTCGCGCTGCTCCGTGCTCGCGCCTTGCTGCTCAGAGCTTGCTCCGCGAGCACGTATGTTGTGAAGCCCTGCCATAGTTCATCAAGAGAAGTGACTGGCGTATTGTGACGAGCCAGTTGCTCGGCCACCATTGACCAGACGTTGAGGTGAGATCTGGAGAATATGCTGGCCAGGGCAGTAGTCGAATATTTTCCGTATCCAGAAAGGCCCGTACAGGACCAGCAACATGCGGTCGTGCATTATCCTGCTGAAATGTAGGGTTTCACAGGGATCGAATGAAGGGTAGGGTCACGGATCGTAAAACATCTGAAATGTAACGTCCACTGTCCAAAGTGCCGTCAATGCGAACAAGAGGTGACCGACACGTGTAACCAATGGCACCCCATACCATCACGCCGGGTGATACTCCAGTATGGCGATCACGAATACAAGCTTCCACTGTGCGTTCACCGCGATGTCGCAAAACACGGATGCGACCATCGTGATGCTGTAAACATAACCCGGATTCATCCGAAAAAATGACGTTTTGCCATTCATCCACCCAGGTTCGTCGTTGAGTACACCATCGCAGGCGCTGCTGTCTGTGATGCAGCGTCAAGGGTAACTGCAGCCATGGTCTCCGAGCTGATAGTCCATGCTGCTGAAAACGTCGTCGAACTGTTCGGGCAGATGGTTGTTGTCTTGCAAACGTCCCCATCTGTTGTCTCAGGGATCGAGACATGGCTGCACGTTCCGTTACAGCCATGCGGATAAGATGCCTGTCATCTCGACTGCTAGTGATACGAGGCCGTTGGGATCCAGCACGGCGTTCCGTATTACCCTCCTGAACCCACCGATTCCGTATTCTGCTAACAGTCATTGGATCTCGACCAACGCGAGCAGCAACGTAGCGATACGATAAACCACAATCGCGACAGGCTACAATCCGACCTTTATCAAAGTCGGAAACGTGATGGTAAGCATTTCTCTTCCTTACACGAGGCATCACAACAACGTTTCCCCAGGCAACGCCGGTCAACTGCTATTTGTGTATGAGAAGTTGGTTGGAAACTTTCCTCATGTCAGCACGTTGTAGGTGTCGCCACCGGCGCCAACCTTGTGTGAATACTCTGAAAAGCTATTCATTTGCGTATCACAGTGTCTTCTTCCTGTCGGTTAAATTTCGCGTTTGTAGCACATCATCTTCGTGGTGCAGTAGTGTAGTATTTCTACCAGATAGAGAGAGAGAGAATGTAAAAGAAAGGCGGTACACAAAATGCGATTAATTCATAAATTAGTGGCATAAAGATGTGTGTAGCTAACACATACGGGGGCGTAGTGAAAGGTAATGCCTCGGAATTTTTTTGTGACAACTCTTAAAGCTGCTAAAATAAAACAAACGTTGGTAACGTTCTACCCCTTTATTCTTCATGTCTGTTTATCAGCGGTCCTCTGCCACTGGAGAGCTTCGAATTGTAGCGTGTAGCATCGGTGACTAATGTCAGTGTGTCGTTACGTTAGAAACGGCGTGTTGGTAGTTGAGTTGCTAATCGCAGACGAGTTCGTCCAGACGTGGAGCACCCTTTCCTTCAGCAAGGACAATGTCAGAAGACTCACGAGCGCTGCGACGTTTGCAACAGTTCGACGCATTCTGTTCACTTTCATCGATCATCCTCCCTACAGTTACGACTCCATCGGAATTTCATCTGTTTGCAAAGCTTAAAAAACACCTTCGAGGGCTTCAATTGGACAGTGATCGAGTGGTACAAGCAGAGGTAAGGTTGTGACTCCTTCTACAAAGGCCAACATTCTACATTGACGGCACTAACAAACTGGGCTCTCGTTGGGAGGAATGTGTTCAGTCACTATGTTGCGAAGTAAATATGAAGGCATAAAGAATAAAGATGTCGAATGTTAGTAACGTTTGTTTTATTTAAAAAGCTTTAAGAGTTTTCACATAAAAGACTCGGAGGTATTACTTGTCAGGTCGCCCTTGTACTATCCGTCTCTTAGCTGCCTCCAACTTGTTATGGAGATGCATTGTCAACATTTACTTTATGCTACAAACTCAGAGCCGACTGCAGCGCCTCTGGCGTGTTATTCCTGTACTGAGACTTGTCTGTGTCGAGTGGTCGCTTCTAATTACATATCTGCGTCAGAACTGTGTGCGTTAACGAGAGCTGCCTGCTACGCAGTTTCCCGCCTGCAAGTGAGCTACGAGAGACGATCCATCTTACGAAACCTGTGACTATAGTAACATCATTACCAAACTAGCCATGCTACTATAGTTTGTTCATAAATACAGCAGTGTTCATTGTAGATATTCTTGACGAAGATGGTTTGGTAAATTCTCCACACCGCCGAGAACTGAAAGAACAGGTAAGGCATCGTCTAAATATTTCAGAATATCAGCATTTATTTGCTCGAGGGAATATATGCACGCAAACACACCAAATGTTTTAAAGAAGCCGGTAAATAGCGCATTTTCACTTCATCCACTACATCTCGTTTCATTTGTAGTCAGCCGGCCGCGGTGGTCTAGCGGTTCTAGGCGCTCAGTCAGGAACCGCGCGACTGCTGCGGTCGCAGGTTCGAATCCTGCCTCGGGCATGGATGTGTGTGATGTCCTTGGGTTGGTTAGGTTTAAGTAGTTCTAAGTTCTAGGGGACTTATGACCACAGATGTTGAGTCCCCTAGTGCTCAGAGCCATTTGAACCATTTGTAGTCACTAAATAGCATCGAATATAATTTTTCTTGTTCAGGAGGTCTCTTTTTGCCTGTTAAGGCAGTTTTCCTTAACAAACGTTTATCTCCGTCGTTATGTATGGCCATTGTAGGCTTTTTCTTTGCTTTGCTCTGTTTTGTGGGAAATATCGCGAAAGTCTTCACGAAAAAAAGAGGAACAAAGATGAAGCAGACACGGAAACACACAACTGCTGCTGTGAGTGGCAGCTTTGAGATGTTAGCAGACGACGCCCCGTGCGAATGAGCAGTCTGCTTCAAAATCAGGATATCGGAAGTCTACGCTCCACCGACGTTTCACGTCACTGATCTACCCGCGACGCCGTTAGCTCGTGATTTACATGTCGGGACAACCAACCGTAGGCCTGTACACATGTTGCCAAGGTTGTTTCGAGTATGCTGCAGGAGTTTCGCTGGGAAGCCCTAACACGTCCTCCATAAATTGCGTACCTCCGCTATGCAATTTTGGAGCTCTGAAGAACGACATTCGTGGCTGTCGAGTTGCTAATGATGAAGAGAGTACAGCCATGGTTCCGTATGCAACCTCAGTTTTCCATGAAAGCATCGGTCGCCTTGCGTCGTAGAGGGATAAGTGTATTAACAAAATTTTAGAAAAAGCGTCAGTGTTACACAAACGTTTGTCTTTATTAATTGATGACTGGTTTCAGACCATTTCAGTCTATTTTCAAATCACCCTCGTAAGTCATACAACACACACTGAGTTTGTACGTTGAGCACATGGCGCGTGTGTGTGTAGCTGAGTGCAACATTGGATTTGCTAAAAGACAGTATTGTGCTGCATGCAGCAAAGTAATGCTCATTATTTCACTGCATGTAGCACACTACGGTCGTTTTGTAAATAAGATGTTGCACTCAACAACACACACACGCTGCCTAGGATTCGCAAGTAGTGGGCGTTATTGTATGACTTACGTGGATGATTTGAAAATGAACGCACTCAGCTGCAGACACATGCTACCTAGCGTTCGCATGTAAAGGATGTTATTGTATGACTTATGTGGATGATTTGAAAGTAAAGTGTAAAGGTACGAAACTAATCATCAGTTAATAAAGACACTCTTCTATGCAACTTTGACGGCGTTTTACAATTTTGTTGAATGATTTCAAGTTGCTAACATGTTGCTATCCAGCATGTTGGAAATCGTATGGCGATTACTTTCGGTGTAATGAACAGTTTGCTTGCGTGAATCAGTGAAAACGAAACACTAGCTCGTCTGTTTGTCCGATTGTTAAAACTTTTTTTTCTCAAGAATGGATAGACGTATCAAGTTGAAATTTATGTCACACACTAAGGTGTATAGTTCCTTCGCGGTGTAATAACAGGCAAAAATCTTTAGATACTAGATTCGCGGAATGGACGAACTTATTTGCATAATGAAGTACGTACAGAACATGCAGTGCGCGAGTCCTGGTCTTACTTGACCAGTTTTGTATCCATTGGTCTCATTTTCTTTTGACAGCCGCTTATACATTTTTTATCGGTTACCGTTTTCTCCTTGATAATCTCATGATCCTCGTAATCTCTGAGATTTCTGTTGATAGTGATTAATATTGTGAAATAGCAGGAACAGCAATTGTCTTTTCAAATTTCTCTTAGGCATAATAAAGTCAGCTGGAATGAGTACTTGCTTGGAAGCAGCACTCAAAAGTTTACTATTAACAGGGTGAAATCGCGAGATATAAGAGCAATTTGTGGTGCGTAACATGGGAAATTGATAAGTAGTCCACAGTGCGCGACAAAAACACACTGTTTTTGAAGGGCATATATCGACAGATCTAAAAGCAACCACAAAACACTAGTTGGACCTGTTCTTATATACTGTTCGTCAGTCTGGGACTGCTAGCAAATAGAATTAATAAATCTGATGGAGACGATCTAGAGGAAAGCGCCGTGTTTCGTGACGTATTCGTTTGGTAAGGATGAAAGAACTTCACGGTGATTTCCATCAAACTCCTGAGTTAAACTTATGAATAGAGGCATTGTGCATGACTGAGACGTGTACTGCTATAGAAAGTGAACATCCCAAGAGCAGACAAGCAACATTTTGCCTCGTCCCACTTTCGTCCTGCGAAATAACCACGACGGGGAAAATCAGGGGAAGTAGAGCTCACACCGAGATAGGAAGGGCAGATTAGCGCGAGAACTATCGCACAATCAGTTTAACGGCTCATGCATCCAAGTCGAATCAGCTTAACGGCTCATGCATACAAGTTGCTGATATGGACAGCATACAGAGGAACGGGAAAGAAAATTGAGGATCTGATAGATGATGATAATTAGTTTTCGGGAAAAGAAGGGCACCAGCATGCAATTCTGATGCTTCGACTGATGAATAAAATGAAGACACGTTCATAGCATTTGTCGACCTATCAAATGTGCCGACAACGTCATCTACACAATTCCGAAGACAGGAAGAGCCGACAAACGTGAGAATTATCGCACAGTCTACTTAACAGCTCATGCATCCAAGTCGCTGACAATAATAATGCACAGAAGAGTGGAAAAGGAAATTGAGGATCTATTAGGTGACGTTCAGTTTGGCTTTAGGGAAGGTAAAGACTCCAGAGATGCCGAGGTTTCACATTGGGACTGACAATGGAAGCAAAACTGAAGAAAAATCACGACACGTTCATAGACCCCGAAATGTAAAACGGTGAAAGGTGTTTGAAATTCTGGGAAAAATTAGGAGTAAGCTTTATGGAGAGATAGGTAATATGCAACCAAAAGGTAACAATAAGAATTGAAGACCAAGAACGAAGTGCCGAATTGAAAAGGTTGTAAGACGGGAATGTATTCTTTCGCTCCTACTGTTCAGTCTATATATTGGCTGAAGAAAGACGAAACTAATTAGGAAAACGATACATAAGATTAGAGATAAACATATCGAAAGTGGTGACAACAAAGCAGATGAAGTGGAGAATTTCTGCTATCTTTGAGCAAAGTAACAAATAACGAACGATGCAATAAGGTCATAGAAACCGCGCTAGCACAGGCAAAGAAATCATATTTAGACAAAAAACTGTATTATTATGAAACATCGTCCTTAATTTGAGAAAAAAATTTCTGAGCATGTACGCTTGCATCACAACGTTCTGTGAGAGTAACTCAGAGGGCACTATAGAGGGTAAAAACTATAGGTGAAGACAGATATTGGAACACCGAACAAAATAATTGAGTTAAAAAAATGCCTCTGAGCGCTATGCGACTTAACTTCTGAGGTCATCAGTCGCCTAGAACTTAGAACTAATTAAACCTAACTAACCTAAGGACATCACAGACATCCATGTCCGAGGCAGGATTCGAACCTGCGACCGTAGCGGTCGCCCGGTTGCAGACTGTAGCGCCTAGAACCGCACGGCCACTCCGGCCGGCAATAATTGAGTACCTATGTTGCAAGTGTCATTGAGATGAAGTGGTTGGCATAGGAGATTAATTCGTGTCGGGCCAAATCAAACCAGTCAGATGACTGATGGTTCGAAAATAAATAAATAAAAGGAAAAGTAACAGGGCGTTTACCGGTTGTCTTCTTCCGCGCGGTATTAGCGAACGGAAAATGTAAAAGGCGGAAAATCACAGTGGTGCCGTAGTATCCACTAGACGCCGTAAGCTGTAGACGCGACGCAGATTCAGTGATCCTCAAAGAAACTCTTTTTCGAAATCTGCAGGACCGGAACCGCTGGGAGTAGCGGGATATGGCGATAAGCGTATGTCTGCCCGTCGCGGAATTAAAGCTTCATGCGCGGTACATGAGGTCCCAGCGTACCTTAATGTAGCCTGGGGGCCAGGAATAGCGCGTCTTCAGCACGAGGCACACCCCGTCCGCTGTTTGCGTATTCAGCTTGCGGAAGAGTTGCGGCCAGCACACCTTGTAAACTGCGACGTCCGTCCCTGTCGCAGGCCTGCTGGCCTCTGCCACATACGCGGCAGGCTGCAGGACTGAAGAGGACGCCAGGAGGCCGTCAGGAAGGAAGCAGTGCCGTGTCACCGCTGCCCCTGGAAAACACTGTGCACTTGCGCTTTACTGCCACGTCAGTCCTACAGCTGGGGAAGCTCGCTCAGCTAGGGTGGTGTTGGGCGGTCGGAATTTTCATGCGTGGCAAACGCTTTTCACAAGTCTCCCAGTAGTAGCCCAGATCACGTTCACTACTGGCCATTAAAATTGCTACACCAAGAAGAAATGCAAATGACAAACGGGTATTCATTGGACAGATATATTATACTAGAACTGACATGTGATTACTTTTTCACGCAATTTGGGTGCATAGATCCTGACAAATCAGTACCCAGAACAACCACCTCTGGCCGTAAGAACGGCCTTGATACGCCTGGGCACTGAGTCAAACAGAGCTTGGATGGCGTGTACAGGTACAGCTGCCCATGCAATTTCAACACGATACCACAGTTCATCAAGAGTAGTGACTGGCGTATTGTGACGAGCCAGTTGCTCGGCCACCATTGACCAGACGTTTTCAGTTGGTGAGAGATCTGGAGATTGTGCTGGCCAGGGCAGCAGTCGAACATTTCCTGTATCCAGAAAGGCCGGTACAGGACGTGCAATATGCGTTCGTGCATTATCCTGCTGAAATGTAGGGTTTCGCAGGGATCGAATGAAGGGTAGAGCCACGGGTCTTAACCCATCTGAAATGTAACGTCCACTGTTCAAAGCGCCGTCAATGCGAACAAGAGGCGACCGAGACGTGTAACTAATGGCACCCCATACCACCACGCTCGGTGATACGCCAGTATGGCGATGACGAGTACATGCTTCCAATGTCCGTTCACAGCGATGTCGCCAAACACGGATGCGACCATTATAGTGCTGTAAACAGAACCTGGATTCATCCGAAAAAATTACGAATTGCTATTCGTGCACCCAGGTTCGTCGTTGAGTACACCATCGCAGGCACTCCTGTCTGTGATGCAGCGTCAAAGGTAACCGCAGCCATGGTCTCCGACCTGATAGTCGATGCTGCTGCAAACGTCGTCGAACTGTTCGTGCAGATGGTTGTTGTCAGGGATCGAGACGTGGCTGCACGATCCGTTACAGCCTTGCAGATAAGATGCCTGTCATCTCGATTGCTAGTGATACAAGTCCGTTGGGATCCAGCACGGCGTTACGTATTACCGTCCTGAAACCACCGATATCATATTCTCCTAACAGTCATTGGATCTCGACCAACGCGAGCAGCAGTGTCGCGATACGATAAACCGCAATCGCGATAGGCCACAATCTGACCTTTATCGAAGTCGGAAACGTGATGGTACGCGTTTTTCCTCCTTACACGAGGCGTCAGAACAATGTCTCACCAGGCAACGCCGGTCAGCTGCTGTTTGTGCATGAGAAATCGGTTGGAAACTTTCCTCATGTCAGCACGTTGTAGGTGTCGCCTCCGGCGCCAGCCTTTTGTGAATGCTCTGAAAAGCTAATCATTTGCATATCACAGCATCTTCTTCCTGTCGGTTAAATTTGGCGTCTGTAGCACGTCATCTTCGTGGTGTAGCAATTTTAATGGCCACTAGTGTAGTTTCTTACGTGATCTAGGGTAGTAGTAGTAGTTTTTAGATCCTTTTACAAGAACATTGGACAAAACGCGGTATTACAATTTAAGAACAACAAAATAACAATATCAACAATGGAAAATCCAGAATGGAATAATAACAATATTATGGAAACCACAGATTGCTGCTCACCAAATAGCGGAGATGCTGAGTCACAGACAGGCACACGAGAAAAGCTATTAAACGCGTAAGCTTTCGGCCAGGAGGCTTTCTTCTGAAACAGACAACATAAACACACATTCTCGGCAGCCAGACTGTGGGCATGTGTGTGTGTGTGTGTGTGTGTGTGTGTGTGTGTGTGTGTGTGTGTGTGTGTGAGCTGCGTTTACACGACTGTGTGTGTATGTGTGTGTGTGTGTTGCCCATTTCAGAAGAAGGCCTCTAGGCCTAAAGTTTGTGTGTTTAGTACATTTTTGTTGTGGCCTGTCTGCAAGACAGTATCTCGGCGGTATGATAATAACAATATTCGTGTATACAGTCATTTACATACTTGCCGGTCTAGTTTAACAAGAATGCGACAGGAAGTCGGCCGCGGTGTAGAACAAGTCGTTTAACAGGTACTTATTAAATGCCTTTTTAAATAAGCTCGTTTTAGTAACCTCGTTAATCTCTTCAGACACTTTGTCTTATGTTTTATTTCTTGGCTGAAAATGCTGTTTAGCGTTTTACCTTTATTTTTTCTTGTTAAATGTAAGTTCAATTTAGATCTTGTTCCATGGTCATGGACAGAGCTGTTCATGCAAGAATTATCAGTTCTTATTTATGTCCACAACTAATAGATAATATACTCACATGGTGCAATAAAGTCCCCAGTCTTCTAAGCATTTCTTTACAATGAACTCTACTTTTATTTTTGATTGTTATTGCTATGGCCGTTTTCAGTAGTTGAAAAAGAGTGTACATATTTTGTCTCACAGACAACAATCCCGTAGTTAAGAATCGAGTGGACCTACGCTTGACATATTTTAAAAAAATGTATTATGACTGATTTGATGCGTTCCTTAGTTTTTTTCTTTCATTTTGACCTAATTACTACATCTACATACATACTCCGCAATCCACCGCACGGTGCGTGACGGAGGGTACCTTGTACCACAACTAGCATCTTCTCTCCCTATTCCACTCCCAAACAGAACGAGGGAAAAATGACTGCCTATATGCCTATGTACGAGCCCTAATCTCTCTTATCTTTGTGGTCTTTCCGCGAAATGTAAGTTGGCGGCAGTAAAGTTGTACTGCAGTCAGCCTCAAATGCTGGTTCTCTAAATTTCCTCAGTAACTATTCACGAAAGAACGCCTCCTTTCCTCCAGAGACTCCCACCCGAGTTCCTGAAGCATTTCCGTAACTCTCGCGTGATGATCAAACCCACCAGTAACAAATCTAGCAGTCCGCCTCTGAATTGCTTCTATGTCCTCCCTCAATCCGACCTGATAGGTAGCCCAAACGCTCGAGCAGTACTCAAGAATAGGTCGTATTAGTGTTTTATAAGCGGTCTCCTTTACAAATGAACCACATATACCCAACATTCTACCAATGAACCGAAGACGACTATCCGCCTTCCTCACAACTGCCATTACATGCTTGTCACACTTCATATCGCTCTGCAATGTTACGCCCAAATATTTAACCAACGTGACTGTGTCACGCGCTGCACTACTAATGGAGTATTCAAACATTACGGGATTCTTTTTCCTATTCACATGCATTAATTTACATTTATCTATATTTAGAGTTAGCTGCCATTCTTTACAGCAATCACAAATCCTGTCCAAGTCATCTTGTATCCTCCTACAGTCACTCAACGACGACACCTTCCCGTACACCACAGCATGAGCAAACAGCCGCACATTGCTATCCACCCTATCCATAAGATCATTTATGTAGATAGAAAACAACAGCGGACCTACCACACTTCCATGGGGCACTCCAGATGATACCCTCACCTCCGATGAACACTACACCGAACATTCTCTACAACCTGTTTGGCACATTCTGTTCTTTGTAAGTTCCTCCTATTTTTCTCCCTTCTGCCCCTTCAGCTGCCAAGTTCATCATTCCTGGATGCCATAATCTGTTCTTTCTTCCGTTAAATGTTTTCTGCAAACATCTGTCTTTGCGACTTCTCCATTTCGTACCTTATATGTCCACTTCCAGTTACTTCTTCTTCTTCATACTACTTCTTCTCTGTATTGGAGTACGTCTCAATTCCTCATAATAGCGTGTTCCGATATTACGCTTCCACCTCCTTTCACTATATTTGATAGACATAAGCGGTCGCCAGTTTAAATGGAGGCAAACAGAAATTATTATTATTCTTTTTAGTGAAGGGATCACATTCAGATAAACAAGGAAAGGTTAAGCTATGTGACTATGTGCCTAGAATTAATTCCATAGGACGTTCTCTTCTTTTTTTCCGTTTAGTAGGCAGCGATGTAGTATCGAATCAAAAGTTTTTCGAAAAATCCACAAACACCATACTGTTTCTGCTATGTATGACACTGAGAAAATCATGAGTGAAGAGTACCAGTTGGGATTCGCATGGTCGATCTTGTCGAAATCAATACTAATTTACATCGAAGTCGTTTTGCTCCAGGTAGGCCACATTATATGAACCCCAAATTCTATTCAGGCCTCTTTTTGGTTACGGACACCTGGAAGTCACTCGGGACCGCTTCCTGGCGTTTCGACTAGCTCTGCACGACGTAGGGGTGTGGCGGCGAGCATGACAACCGTAGGCGGCAGGTGCAGCTGGTGAAGGCTCCCGTATGCAGATGAAGATTGCCACACTCCGTAATTACGTACCTGCGCCAATGCATATGTGTCACTACGCGGAAACGCCTCCTGACGCAACCTTATTTCGATAGTTTCTAGACCGGATTTACTCTGCAGCGGAACATGTTGTCGGTATACGTGACATCCTTTCTGGAATATAATAAAGGTTTAGCAGCCTTCTGTAATTCATACTGGTACGTCTTTAGCTCTGTAACAGACATTTCATCGTTTGAAATCTCATGGCGAACTTAAACATTGTGGCACACCTGTACTCGAACCCGAAGCCTTAGCGTTTGAGAGCAATCAAGACGCGACTCACTCCCTGCTCTCAGCGTTTCACAACTGCCAGTACCTCCGTCCCACTTTTCAAGCTTAACAGAAATTCTCCTGCATACCTTGTGGGGCTACCCCTTTTGGAAGAAATGGCCTAGCCGTAGCCTAGGATTCTTTCCAGAATGACTCTCTCACTCCACATCAGTGTGTACGCCGTTTTGCCGGCGCCTCACACAGTTTTAATTTGCCAGTAAGCTTCGGGAGGTTTAATCGACGAGCAAATTTCAGAAGTATATCTAGTAGATGTCATTCGTGTCTTTAAATAATTTTCTGGACATGGTTTCACTGTATGATGATAAAAAATTTTACCGGGCAAGAAAAACGTGGTCTGCCCCTCAGTAGCTATTCAGTTTTAGTGCCGTTTCACCAGCACTAAAAAGGCTTCTGGTACCTGCACATAATGAAAACGACTGCGGTTTCATTAACTTCCAGTTATGAAACACGTACTAAAAGCCTGCGACGGCAGGAACACTTATTAAAATGGAATTTTCCGCTCTGTTCCCGTGTACGCAGAAAGTATTAATGAATTAAAGAGGAACCATCGTCTTACAATTGAACATACTTTTTGTTTCGATTGGTCATCAAACTTGCTTCACCATAGTTGTGGTTACTTGCATACTCTGAACGTTTAGAAGCATAGAAAAGCGACACTACGCATTATCCGCTTCCAGATTACCTGATTAAAAACGGCTATCATGCTAGTGACGCAGAAACACAGCTCCAGATCTTAAAAGACTGTAATTACCAGCACCACTTCGTAACAAGAGAAGAAAATTGTTAATAGAAGAAAATTATCACATCCAAAAAGCTATCACACAGTGCAAAATATTCCTCCATGATTAAACAGTACTCTGCAACAGACAGTTATTCAACACCAAGTGAATTACCAAACAACACCATTAAAAGTTTCCCCCGCTAGCACACGCACACAGATACACACAGACACACACACACACACAAACACACACAAACAAATGAAAACACATCGGAACAAATTCAAACGTCGCAGCTTCCACTCTGAAAACATCGAAACAAACGGCAATCAACAGCATATCTGAAATGTAAATGTGCAGTGATAACACAGGAACATCCACATTTCAACAATGAGTTCGGTAAAACGTAACTAAATTCTGTTAAAGATCCGCAACACAATCTAGAAGTAGAATAACCGCACCAAATAGCTTTCAAAAATAAAAGTTTGTGAAATTTCACCGGTGGCTACAGGTCGTTTTAAGCCCTCAGACTCTCTGACTACAGTTGTGTATGTTAACTTTTACTTTGCCTTTGCTGCAAAAGAAGTATTTTTTCGCAATAGAAACCTGAGGCACACATTTATGAGTGTTCAATCTTTTGATCATGCGCAGGTACTGCCCACCAGCTGTTGGGCGTCACTGTGAAAATATCAGCAAGGCAGCGTGTTAGTGTGCGGCTGTGCCCTGCACCTAGTGACTACCAGAAAACATGCACGTGGTTGGTTAGCTGTATTCCACTGTATAACTGAATATTGTTACTGTTAGTTTGCACGGAAATTACTGAATGATCATTTTACTATTTATTACAATAGAGAATATTTCGTACGTTTCAGTCCTTAATATGAAGCCAAGTGTAAAAAGTATGTTTCTATTTTTGTATAATTCTTGCATGAATATTTCGCCCATAAGGGACGCTATTATGAGGGGTGCGACTTCTGATCAATACAAATAAAACAGTTTCTGGTTCAAAAAATGGCTCTGAGTACTATGGGACTCAACATCTTAGGTCATAAGTCCCCTAGAACTTAGAACTACTTAAACCGAACTAACCTAAGGACATCACACACACCCATGCCCGAGGCAGGATTCGAACCTGCGACCGTAGCAGTCCCGCGGTTCCGGACTGCAGCGCCAGAACCGCTAGACCACCGCGGTCGGCAACAGTTTCTGCTTGAGTCACTTGTTTATTTTGCCACTACCCGCGTCGATGGTTCACACATAATCTTCAGGTAGAGAATTATTTACATGGCTGGTACTGGTGAAGAGTATTAGACCAAGGACAGTGTAGGTTATTTTGCGTCTTTTGCTAATGATAAGAATTGTTGTTTTAGAATAGGCATTTTTAGAGGTTAAAAAACATGAATTTCTGACAGTGAATTGCACTTAAAGGAGCGGTAGAGCTGTAAGAGGTCTCCACATTTCGCTGTCAGTAATTCACGTTTTTTAACCTCTAAAGCGCTTTTCTAAATCAACAATTTTATTATTATCAAAAGACGTAGAATAATCTACACTGCTCTTGCTCTGCGACTATGAAAAGACATCTGTACTCTTCACCAACATCAGCAATATAAATAAACACTTGTGCACCTGAAGATGATGGTATGAACCACCGAAACGCATAGTGGCAAATAAACAAGAGACTGACGCAGAAACTATTTTATTTGTATGAATCTTGCGTCTAAAGTCTTTAAAAAATCACCTAAGAGCATTACCACGTAAAGAAATGTTTTCTTTCTTCCAGAAAAAAGGGTTAAACACAAAAACAACAAGAGCACGTTTTGCAATGAATAAAAATCAAGTAGAGGACAAATCAACTATAGCAATGGTAAGCGTAAAAAAATACGACTATTTTAATGAAGTTGCCCTAACATCCCTTTGTTGCAGATGACATATTCTATTAATTTAGACATTTTGTTTGATTTGTGTTGGCAGCCACAGGCCACACACAATGTAAAAGAAGTTGAGTACACATATAATCTAAAAAAAAATGGTAAAATCTCGTGTCGACATATTCCGAACTAACTTAAAATGTGTATCTATGTGCTTCAGAAACAATTAAGAAAACACTGAAAATAACACAACTGTGGTGAAACGTGTTTGGGGATTAAAACAAAATAGAAATTGCATTCTTGCAAAAGGCGGACCCTCTTCAATTCATTACCAGGGATATTTATCATTCAGTCCCGAGACTGCAACATGGGCGAGCTGCCGCTGTGATTTTCTCAGATTAGATTCATTAACGCTTCATTAATTATCCGATCTACATCAGACAGCAGGCATGTCAGTCGTGGCTGCGCGGCAATATGATAGGTTTCTTCGTAATCAGAATATCTATTACAACTGTTTATATGATACTTAAATTTTACGTGTATTCGTCAAAGCTTATTTGGCTCATTGCAAAAAAATGGTTCATATGATTCTAAGCACTATGGGACTTAACATCTGAAGTCATCAGTCGCCTAGACTTACAACTACTTAAACCTAACTAACATAAGAACATCACACACAGCCAAGCCCGAGGCAGGATTCGAACCAGCGACCGTTGCAGCAGCGGGGTTCCGGACTGAAGCGCCTAGAACCGCACGGTCACAACGGCCGGCTGGCTCATTGCGACTGTAACGTTTTTAATACAGGATGGTCAGAAACAGTCTGAAAATCTGGGAATCATGTTGCAGGTTAGGTTGTTCTGGGAAATGATTGTTAAGAAAAAATTCGGTACGTTTTGCCGTTTTCGAGTTAATTAACATTGAAATTAGTCAACCATGCCAGTGCGCGTGCAAATTCAAACGACCCGTCAGGGACAGAGTTCTTCGTTTGGTTTCCTAAAACCGCACAAGAAAGCAATACAAAAAGCTGGACATGGGACCACATTAAGGATCGAACCCGAACCAAACGCAGAGTAGACTCGTGCGCTATCATCTACTCTATGAGAACAACTGACAAACTGTATCAGGCGCGCCGCTTGAATTTTCGGCGCGCAGCAGCCTCATAGGCTAACTGTGTTGCTAATTGACTTGGAAACGGAGCAACATATTTAATTTTTACTTAACAGTTGTTTCTCAGCACAACTTACCCTGCAACACCCTTGAAAGCTTTTCGGACTGTTACTGACCACTCTGTGCATGTCGACATCATACGATCAGCAAACTGTGCAATGAGGTATGTGACAGGGATGGGAAGAGCCGACGTTAAAGCCGATACCGGTATTTTAGTTCTGAATAACCAGTATTTATCTCTGTTTGTTTGGTCTTGGTTATAAATGGCTCTGACCACTATGCGACTTAACTTATGAGGTCATCAGTGCCCTAGAACTTACAACTATGTAAACCTAACTAACCTAAGGACATCACACACATCCATGCCCGAGGCAGGATTCGAATCTGCGACCGTAGCGGTCGCGCGGTTCCAGACAGTAGCGCCGAGAACCGCCCGGCGTAATTTTATAGGCCTGAAGATTATTATTACAAACCGAAGTTTATTACTGGGTGTTTTAAAAAGCTTTTTTAGTGGTCCTTACGTGGAATAAAATAATAAATAACTATAAATAGGTGTTTGCGTATCTCCATACTGCTCCTGTAATGTCCTAAAACACCATTCTCAACGGCGCTTGCGGAGCGCCTTGCAGACGGCTTGGCCTTCAGGTCGCGTCCGCAGAAGCAAACACGCTAGCGCTCTGTCCAGCGAGCGGAAAACCTCTGCTTCCTCGGCTGAGTGCCCGCCGGCCTGGTTCACACATCTCGTTCCGTTCCGCCTGCCTCAACACGGCCCCTCCCTCCCACCCTTGTACGGCAGTCCGTTTACTGGCTTGTCTACTCCTCGCTAGTGGGCGCCACCTGTGACTGCAGTAACCTGGTTTCCCGCAAGAATCGGTCGTGTGAATCCCAGCTTGTTCTTCTCGCTTCAGGAGATCAAGGAAACAGTATATAGAGAATCTCTACTAGATGATGTGTTCTTCAACGTCCGAAGGCGCTAGACACGCGTCTGCACCAATGCCTTGTAAACCAAGTATGTGCGTGCTGAACTGTGATTAGAGCCAAGACTTCCTAGCAAACAGAGTTCAACATGTTGCTCTTAATAAAGAAGCGTTCTGTGAGCGCGGGGTTGACCTGCTATTCTGTTATTCTGCGCAACGGATTAATCTGAGATGTACCCTTTACCCTGTGGCTCCTGCAAGATGCAATTTCCACCCCCCCCCCCCCCCCCAACTACAGAAGTCAGACAGACGCTCCTAACGTTCTAAAGAGAAATGCCTGTAAAACTTTCAGGAATAAATATCTTCTGGAGTCGTCCGCTGTAAGGAAATGACACAAAAATTCACAAAATTTCTTACGTAACTAGTGGGATACTTGGGTACTGGAGTAGTGCTAGTTAGTGTAAGAAAAACATGAAACTAACGAAAATTATTATTTATTTTGCAAAAATTTGGAGAAATCACAATGGCACTTTTAGTTATGAATTGAACAAATTATACCCTGGTTCTTTTCGGAATGTGAAGTTACCTCTCAAGGATAGGATTCGCTAATGAAATTTCTATACAAAGTTTAAGATTGTTATTGACTTGGCAGAATCGCTGAGAGCTGCGCCTACTCGAATAATTATCTGTTAGAATGTTGCTAGGTACGGTCGAGGCTGTCGTGTGTGAAATGCAGTGAAGTGTACTGCTGTGGAGGAAACATGGGGCTCGCAATAGCTGTAGCGCACAATACCGTAAGCTGCGATGACTGCTGTCTGCGCCGCTCGCTGCTGACAAATAAGGTAACTCTCGTTCTATCTGGATTGACCTACGCCAATCAAACTCTCCCTACGCCGTGATGAAGTCAAGGATTTCTATTCGCCCCTAGTCTAACTGTTGGTGTGGTACACCGGTCAGATAACCAGTCCACCGCGATGCCACTCAAAAATTCGCTCGCAGGCGTTGTCTGTTCACACGGCACAGTAGGTGTGTCGGCCAGTACAGTGAACAACGCTTAATCGCAAGGACTCAATATAGAGTCGCACTTCGATTCGCTCTCGACAGAGGTGCTCTCCCAGTGAAGTACTGAGGAGAGACTTGTTCCTCGCTCCAAGAGCGACAACGGAACGGCGCCTCTCCACGCCAGACGTGAATGGGTATATCTTTCGGTCTCTTCCATTACTCCTTCAGCTCAAGGCGTCGTCTGCCGATCAGCATTCCTCTTCTAAAACGGGAGAATGACGTTTCGTTTAAGGCGACCAATCCGGAAATCTGTAGTATTGGCGTTTGGCGTTTGCTGTCTCCCTGTGAAAATCTCTGAAACTGCGTGCTACATGTAAAGAATGCGTAGGTTGGACGCTCCCACACAAGGTAGCGAAATTTGCTTTTAAGCCAAACACGGGGTCGTTCCCCCTTTCACTCCGGACACGCTGTTTGCTCGACGGGCGGCCGGGGTTGACTCGTCCTGTGAAGGGACCGGCGTCCCGGTGTGTGGTCTGCCTCTCTCGAACTAAAAGCTCCTGTGACCGTCATGTCTGGAATGTGTGTGTGTGTACCCCAGCCTCGAGTATTTCAACCCTGGTGCGCACTTGTTATTTGCATATCGTTTACATGAATTCCTACAACATTGACTTTATCTTATCGAGTTTGGGTTCGAAAAGTAGTATACTTCGCATATTTTCATACGCTTATGTCATATGGTATTATTTTTTGGGGTAATTCTTCTGATTCAAACAGGGTATTTTTGGCTCAAAAACGGGCTGTTCGAGCTATGTATGGTGTAAGTTCGAAAACCTCTTGTCGACCCCTATTCAATAGTCTGGGAATTTTGACATTGCCCTCACAGTATGTATTTTCTTTAATGTCGTTTGTTGTTAGCAATATTAGCTTATTCCCAAGAGTTAGCAGCTTTCACTCAGTTAATACTAGGCAGAAATCAAATCTGCATGTGGAATGCACTTCCTTGACTCTTGTGCAGAAAGGAGTGCAGTATTCTGCTGCATCCATTTTCAATAAGCTACCACAAGAGCTCAAAAACCTTAGCAGTAGCCCAAACACTTTTAAGTCTAAACTGAAGAGTTTCCTCATGGCTCACTCCTTCTATTCTGTCGAGGAGCTCCTGGAAGAGCTAAAAAATTAAGCAAATTCCAGTGTTACATTCTTGATTTTCTTTATTTAAACTAACGACTTGTCGCCTGAATATGTTTCTTATATTTCATTTCATTCTGTTTCTACAATCGTGTTATAATTTCATGTATTGACTCGTTCCATGACCATGGAGACTTCTCCTAAATGTGGTCCCACGGAACAATAAATAAATAAATAAATAAATAAATGAAGCGTCTTGACGTGCGGAACATGATTGTGAGGGCGGTCAGGAGACCATGACGTCTTACAGTGTTCCCGCAAGAAAAGGTTCCATACAGTCTCGCACAGCACGTTGTAGAGCGATAGGACTGCTGGACCTCACCTCCACCATTAAAATTTCAGTGATTTTTCAGGAATATTTGTATTTTGATATAAGGGACGCGTGATCAGGTTGGTAGTTACGGGACAATAATATAATTATGATTTATTCGGTTTGTTCTTAGTCATATTTGTTTCCGGGCCTTCGCTAAAGTGAAAAAGCGTGTCACATGCAATCACTATCATCATAACATGGAATGACCCGGTTTCTACGTTCAGATGCAAATGTACAGTGATGGGAATGCCCTACCTCCGACACCTCAGCATAGCACGTTCTGCCGCTCTGCCATTGCATTCAGTGAACTCATACACGAGGTGCATATTCTACAACTACCTCTTCATCATTACTTTGTAATACACAATTGAGTGCCTGGCAGAGGGTTCATCGAAATAACCTTCAAGCTATTTCTCTGCCGTTACACTCTCTCCCGGCGAGCGGGGAAAAAGCTCTCAAATCTTTTTTTACGAGCTCTCATTTCTTCTATTTTGTTAACGATGATGATTCTCCCTCCGTAGGTGTGCTGCAACAAAATGTTTTTGCCGGCCGCGGTGGTCGAGCGGTTCTAGGCGCTTCAGTCCGGAACCACGCGGCTGCTACGGTCGCAGGTTCGAATCCTGCCTCAGACATGGATGTGTGTGATGTCCTTAGGTTAGTTAGGTTTAAGTAGTTCTAAGTTCTAGGGGACTGATGACCTCAGAAGTTAAGTCCCATAATGCTCAGAGCCATTTGAACCATTTGAACAAAATACTTTCACAATCGGAGGAGAAAGTTGGCGACTGCAATTTCGCCGGTACATCCTGCCGCAACGAAAGTGCCACCTCAATTCAGTTATGATGTCTGTGGCACTTTCTTCCCTGTTTCGCATAATGCAAAACTATTTCGACGCCCTCCGTCAATTCTGTCTGATGGGGATCCCATACCGAGGGCAGTATTCCGGAAGAGGACGGATGAGAGTGGTGCAAGCAGTCTCTTTAGTAGCCCTGTTGCATTCTCTGTGTGTTTTGCCAGTGAACCGCAGAATTTGGTTTGCTTTTCTCACAATATTATCTATGTAATCGTTCCAATTTAAGTTGTTCGTAATAGTAACGCCTAGGTATTTACTCTACTGGCCATTACAATCGCAACACCAAGAAGAAATGAAGATGATAAACGGGTATTTATTGGACAAATATATTATACTAGAACTGTCTTGTGATTACATTTTCACGAAATTAGGTTGCATAGACCCTGAGAAATCAGTACCCAGAAGAACTACCTCTGGCCGCAATAACGGCCTTGATACGCCTGGGCATTGAGTCAAAAAAAGCTTGGGTGGCGTGTACAGGTACAGCTTCCCGTGCAGCTTCAACACGATACAACAGAATGTGCTGGCCGGGGCAGCAGTCCAACATTTTCTGTATCCAGGAAGGCCCGTACAGGACCTGCAACATGCGGTCGTGCATTATCCTACTGAAATGTAGGGTTTCTCAGCGAATGAATGAAGGGTAGAGCTACGGGTCGTAACACATATGAAATGTAACGTCCATTGTTCAAGGTGCCGTCAATGCGAACAAGAGGTAACCGAGACGTCTAAACAATGCCACCCCATATCGTCACGCCAGGTGATACGCAAGTATGGCGATGATGAATACACGCTTCCAATGTGGGTTCACCGCGATGTAGCCAAAGACGGATGCGACCATCGTGATGCTGTAAACAGAACCAGGATTGATCCGAATAAATGACGTTTTGCCATTCGTGCAGCCAGGTTCGTCGTCGAGAACACCATCGCAGGCGCTCCTGTCTGTGATGCAGCGTCAAGGGTAACCGCAGCCATGGTCTCTGAGCTGATAGTCCATGCTGCTGCAAACGTCGTCGAACTGTTCGTGCAGATGGTTGTTGTCTTGCAAATGTCCCCATCTGTTGACTCAGGGATCGAGATCTGGCTGCAGGATTCGTTATAGCCATGCGGATAAGATGCCTGTCATCTCGACTGCTAGTGATAAGAGGCCGTTGGGATCCAGCATGGCGTTCCGTATTGCCCCCCTGAACCCATCGATTCCATATTCTGCTAACAGTCATTGGATCTCGACCAACGCGAGCAGCAATGTGCGATACGATAAATCTCAATCTCTATAGGCTACAATCCAACCTTTATCAAAGTCGGAAACGTGATGGTACGCATTTCTCCTCCTTACACGGGACATCACAACAACGTTTCACCAGGTAACGCCGGTCAACTGCTGTTTGTGTACGAGAAATCGGTTGGAAACTTTCCTCATGTCAGCACGTTGTAGGTGTCGCCACTGGCGCCAACCTTGTGTGAATTCTCTGAAAAGCTAATCATTTGCATATCAAGGCATGTGCTTTCTGTCAGTTAAATTATGCGTCTGTAGCACATCATCTTCGTGGTGTAGCAATTTTAATGGCCAGTAGTATAATTAAACTAGAGAGTCTTTAGGTTTGTGTGATATTTCGCGTAAGTGAAATTTAGCGGATGTCTTTTAGTACTTATGTGCATGACTACACTTTTCGTTATTTAGAGTCGATTGCCACTTTTCACACCATAGAGATGTCTGTCTAAATTATTTTGCAATTATTTTTGATCGTCTGATGACTATACAAGACTGTAAGTGACAGGATCATCTGCAGACAGTCTAAGAGGGCTGCTGAGTTTTTCTCCAATGTTGTTTACGTAGATCAGGAATAGCAAAGATCGTATAACACTTCCTTGGACGACGCCAGGTAATTTACTCGATTACTTTCCGTCAATTATCACGAACTGTGACCTTTCTGACAGGAACTCACGAGTCCAGTCGAATAAATGAGGGGATAATCCATAGGCATGCAATTTGATTAGAAGTCGCTTTTGAGGAACGTTGTCAAAAGCTTTCTGGAAATTTAAAAATATGGAATCGATTTGACATTCCCTGTCGATAGCACTCATTACTTCGTGAGAATAAAGAGCAACTTAGATTTCACAATCTGAACCGTGTTCACTATTTGCCAATAAATCGTTTTCTTCGAGATATTCGCCGGCCGGAATGGCCGTGCGGTTCTAGGCGCTACAGTCTGGAACCGAGCGACCGCTACGGTCGCAAGTTCGAATCCTGCCTCGGGCATGGATGTGTGTGATGTCCTTAGGTTAGCTAGGTTTAATTAGTCCTAAGTTCTAGGCGACTGATGACCTCAGGAGTTAAGTCGCCTAGTGCTCAGAGCCATTTGAACCATTTTTGAGCCTTCGATATATTCATAATAGCCAACTAAGCCTATCTCTGATAAAGTACCACCATCAATGCCAGAAAAATGAACCCGAGATGGAAGTGGACAGTACTGAATGCAAGCGTGAGGGCGAACGGTAAAGTAAGCGTTCCTCTGCAACGAGTCACAGAAGACCTAATATTAAAATATTCAGAAAATATCACTGAACGACTTTCAAATTTTGTCCTTGCGATTTGGATCATTCTGTACAAATTCCCTACGAGGTACAGTCTGTAGCCCTATGAGACTGTTCGGAGAGCTCAGGGCAGTGAAAGCGTTATAAACTTGTTTGCTGAATGCGAGAAGCCTTGAAAATAAATAGAAGATAAGATCCGGTGTCGTTTAGCTGCTAGGTCCGGATCGATCATTGGTGTCAGTCATAAACTTTCAAGTATCGAGGAGGTTCTGTTCAGAGTGGTTTAAGGCGAGAAGATGTAGGTGTGGGGAATGCAGACGACATCTTTATTGAAAGAATCTTAAGGAATTATATATCATACGCGGAAGATACCGTAGAATAACTCGTTGAACAAATTCCTGAGCAGTATTTGTCGGTTTTGGACGCTCATCAAGTTAGATCAACGCAAGAGGTAGAAAAGTTTCAAAGAGAAAGCGCACGACTCGTCACGGGTTTGCTTTCTCAGCGTGAGAATGAAATACAAATGCTAGATGGACTGCAGTTTCAGGCGTGAAAAGATGTACATTGTGCTCACAGAAAATCTTACCAATACAATTTCAAGAGCCCAATTCTCCAATGAATGCCTCGTGCCTGTCACACTGACCACTACTCAAAAATTTGGGAAATTCTGTTACTGGTTTTACGTGGAATGCAGGGAGGCAGCAGACCATCAATGTGTGAGTGGGTTTGCGAACAAAAGTAACTCACATTCTATAAAATGGACAATAATTAAAAACAGAATACTTAAAACACACTTGCATTACACAACGTGAATCAAGAAAATCTCTTAATTAACGTCGTTCTTTAACATTTGTGTAGGACTAATATCAACAGTCTTTATCCTTAACATCAGCATGACAACCTCATGGGAAGAAATAGGAAGTGTGGATACATTAGGAAGCGAATAACTCTTGAGTGTCACAACACGCGTTTTTTCTTGTGACAGGAAACTACTGGAGAAATTACACAATGTATTCATATCAGTATATACTATAATCATAAGAGGAGGTTTCAACGGACAGCAACCCAAAAAAACTATATCTGATAATTAGTTGAGACTGCGGTGGGTGGACAATAAATACAGGATTAAGTCATAACACGACAATAAAATCGATTAAATTCGATGCCCACCAATATCAATACACTATATGGGTGATTTGACGACTGTTCGGTTCGCCAGTCTTGAAGTAGGAATCCACTAGTCAAACTTACGTGGTGTTCGGTACAACGCAGAAATACAACTTCAAACTAAATGGACACACAGGAACCTGAATCACGATTAGTAGTTAAAATTTAAAACAGAAGTTAATAATATCTCGCCGAAAGCGGTTAATAAACTGGCAGATTTGATAAAGTTACAAAAATGGTTCAAATGGCTCTGAGCAGTATGGGACTTCACTCCTGAGGTCATCAGTCCCCTAGAACTTAGAACTACTTAAACCTAACTAACATAAAGACATCACACACATCCATGCCCGAGGCAGGATTCGAACCTGCGATCGTAGCGGTCGCGCGGTTCCAGACTGTAGAGCCTACATCCGCTCGGCCACCCCGGCCGGAGATAACGTCACACGTTTCTAATGTACATTTAACGAATTCCGTAACTGAAACTTGTGAGGAGCAAGATGCCTCACGACGGCGTCCCCAGGAAGAGAATGACCACAAAAATTCATAACCGCCTTCTGCAAGCACGGGAGGAGTGCTGGACCAGTCGAAAAACGGTAAAAGGAGCGCCAAGTGTCTGTGGACGGGATTGAAGGAAAATTTCTGCCGATACATGTGAATACTCAGATACTCACACATCCACACTGTACAGAGATTATTCATGATGTGTATTAAGAAATGGAAAGATGCTGATCGTGTGGGACACAAACAAAACGGTTTTGTTCCTACGAAGTCTCTCTCCAATCGCAGCATAAAAAGCATAATATTGTAGAAAAGTAAGATGCTACACTGATTGCAAAACAAACATTTATATTACATTTGTGTGATAGGTGGCTGAAACAGGCCCCTTTTACACTGAATACGCTGCAGAATATCTTGCTTTCCTAGCTCACATTTATCGATAATTCCTCTTGTGAATGGGAAAGAGACAGGTAGCTCATGTTTGTTTACATAAAGGGTAAAAAATCTGAAGCACGCACTTCTAGACAAATATCCTTCGCGTCCCAATGTTGCAGGGTTGTAAAGGGTTTTCCGAGCTCAAACACTACGACGTTCGTGGAACAAAATTTGGTTGTCTAAAATAACGAGCGCGGATGTACGGAAAACCACTTGTGTGAAGTAGCGCTCGCTTTGATATTCTTGTCACGGTCTGCAACCAGAGCATACAGTTACCGCTGAAGTAATACACTTCACATTATACCGGATAATTGTTAAAATCAACGAACATATTCGTTGCAAGGCTTCTCAGAGAGGCTAATGATTTCCCCTCCGATTCTGCGCAGAACCTGCTCGTTCCTTACCTTATCAGCCCAGCTAATTTTCAACATTCTTCTGTAGCACCACATCTCAAATGCTTCGATTCTCTTCTGTTCCGGTTTTCCCACAGTCCATGTTTCACTGTACTCCAGACGTACATTCTCAGCAATTTCTTCCCCAAATTAAGGCCGATATTTATATTAGTGGACTTCTCTTGGCCAGGAATGCCCTTTTTGCCAGTGCTAGTCTGCTTTTGACGTCCTCCTTGCTCCGTCCGTCACTTATTATTTTACTGCCTAGGAGCAGAATTCCTTAACTTCATCTACTTCGTGACCATCAGTCCTAATGTTAAGTTTCTCGCTGTTCTCATTTCTACTACTTCTCATCACCTCCTTACTCTGTACTCATTAGACTTCATTCCGTTCAGCAGATCATGTAAGTCTTCTTCACTTTCACTCAGGATAGCAGTGTCATCAGCGAATCGTATCATTGACATACTTTCACCTTGAATTTTAATTACGAGTGAGGTGGCGCAGTGGTTAGCTCACGGAACTCGCATTCGGGAGGTCGACGGTTCAATCCCGCGTCCGGCCATCCTGATTTAGGTTTTCCATGATTTCCCTAAATCGCGTCAGGCAAATACCGGGGTGGTTCCTTTGAAAGGGGACGGCCGACTTCCTTCCCCATCCTTCCCTATCCGATGGGACCGAAGACCTCGCAGTTTGGTCTCCCCCCCCCCCCCCCCCATATCAATCCAACCCAACTCACCTTGAATTTGAATTCCACTCTTCAACCCTTCTTTTATTTCCATCATTGCTCCCTCGATGTACAGATTGAACAGTAGGGACGAAAGGCTACATCCTTGTCTTGCTCCCTTTTTAATACGAGCACTTCGTTCTTGGTCGCCCACTCTTATTATTCCTTCATGGCTGTTGTACATATTGTATATGACCCGTCTCTCCCTATAGCTTACCCCTACTTTTCTCAGAATTTCTAACATCTTGCACCATATCACACTGTCGAACGCTTTTTTCAGGTCGACAAATCCTATGAACGTATCTTGATCTTTCTTTGGTCTTGCTTCCATTATTAACCGCAACGTCAGAATTGCCTCTCTCGTTCCTTTACCTTTCCTAAAGCCAAACTGATCGTCATCTAGCGCATCCTCAATCTTATTTGCCCTTTTGTACATTATTCTTGTAAGCAGGTTGGACGCATGAGCTGTTAAGCTGATTGTGCGGTAGGTCTCGCAATTGTCAGCTCTTGCCGTCTTCGGAATTGAGTGGATGATGCTTTTCCGTAAGTCAGATGGTATGTCGCCAGACTCATACATTCTACACACCAACGTGAAGAGTCGTTTAGTTGCCACTTCCCTCAATGAGTATAGAAGTTCTGACGGAATGTTATCTATCCCTTCTGCTTATTTGATCTTAAGTCCTCCAAAGCTCTTTTAAATTCTCAGTCCGTATGAAGTGGATATGTCAGTATACACTTTCCGATTAGAAATATCAGGACACCCCCATGAACTGAGGAGGAGGTGTCGCGAGATGCAGACCCGCCAGTATAGAACTAGGCTCGGAGTTTTTTATGTTGTCAGTTGTGGAGCTGTAATAACAGAATGTGTCCGTCAGGAGAGCTCATTGACTTCGAACGTGGGCTAGTGATTGGATGACACCTGAGTAAAAATACACCAGAGATATTACTACCCTTCTAAAGCTGCCAGAGTCGACTGTTGAAGATGTGATAATGAAGCAGAAACGCGAAGGAACAACCACTGCTAAACAAAGACCAGAGGGTCTAATGTACTGACAGACAGGGCCGTGGACCATTGCGGAAGGTGGTTGTAGAAAAAAAAAAAGCATGAGTTTGTAAGTGCTATCAGGAGTGAGGTTATCACAGTGACTGTACATAGGTACTTAAATTAATGGTGCACAGAGCTCCAGCAGATCTTAATAAGGAACATATTTTTGTAGTCACTACCAAGCGATGATTGAGGTGGTCTAAAGAGCAAAGCGACTGGAACTGTTATAACCTGTGGCTATTCGGTGGAAGGGTTTGACTTTGGAGAATACCTGAAGAAAATTACTTGCCATCATTTGTAGTGTCAACAATGAAGTACGGAGTAGCTGGTGTTGTGTTACAGGGCTGCTTTTAGTGCTTATATTGTGGTCTTCTTACTGCGCTAAATGCGGAAGGGTGTTAACAGATTTCACAGCAGTACGTACTACGTACAGCAGAGGGACACTTCGGAGACGATGATTGTTGTAGCAGCATCACAGTGCGGTGTGTCGTTAAGCAGCATTCGTAAGGCAATGGCCGGCCGCTGTGGCCGAGCGGTTCTAGGCGCTACAGTCCGGAACCGCGCGACCGCTACGGTCGCAGATTCGAATCCTGCCTCGGGCTTGGATGTGTGTGATGTCCTTAGGTTAGTTAGGTTTAAGTAGTTCTAAGTTCTAGGGGACTGATGACCTCAGATGTTAAGTCCTATAGTGCTCAGAGCCATTTGAACCATTTTGTGAGGCAATGGTTGGTGGACGACAGTATTCCTTAAGTAGACTGGCCTGCCCAGAGTGCCGACGTGAAACTGATGGAACACGTTTGGGATGAGTTAGAAGGTCGCTTCAGACAACAGTGCCCATCATCATTACCTTTTCTAGTTTTCGGGTCTTGAGGAAGAATGGGCTGCTACTTCTCCACAGACATTCAGAAACCTCATGGAAGGTTCCCCACCATAGTTCAAGCCGTGATAAAGGCGAAGGACAGACACACTGAATCAATGTCCACTAACAGGTGTTCGGATACTTTTGATCAGGTGATGTATATCGAATTCAGAGGCGCGCGACTAGAACCGTTGCAGGACAGCATAGTCCTTCTTCTGTAAATGTAACATAAATACTCTAGAAGCTTGAATGTGACTCACTGCAAGAAAAAGAGGAGTGTTCACAGAACACAGTGGTAAAATTTAGACGGTTCGTTGGCTGGTTGATTTGGGGGAATGGGGCCAAACAGCGAGGACGTCGGCATTATCGGATTAGGTAAGGATGGGGAAGCAAGTCGGCCGTGCCATTTCAAACGAACCGCCCCGGTATTTGCCTGAAGCGATTTTAGGGAAATTACGGAAGCTCTAAATCTAGATGGCCGGACGCGGTTCGAACCGTCGTCCTCCAGAATGCGAGTCCAGTGTGCTAACCATTGCGCCACCTCGATCGGTGTAAATATAGGGTATCTGTATTCCAGGAAGAGTATGACACTGTTCTGTTGCCATCGTCGTGTATCTGGTGTAAGGATCGTGAGAATAGCGGTTCGTTTATCTTGTAGCTGAGGTAAACGGCAAGAGCGACGACGGTAGCGAAGCGGCGGGGAGTGTAAACAGTCTTTCTGTAGCAGTGTTTATATTGGGGCCACGCTGAGCGCCAGCAAGGGCGTCGATAATCCCTGCTTAAGGTTGAGTTTCCTTCGCTAGTGTGGAGCGTGGATGTCGGAAGTTCGATTGATTAAATTCTAGGTAGCCCTCCACTACGGGATGAGAAAAACGGAAAGAATCATTCTGCTTTAGTTTTGGACACATTTTGGAATCTAAGGGCGATTAAGTAGAGATCAACACCTAGTTAAAAATGCAGTTTAAAAAATTAAAATGAGGAATGAATTCAAACTTGAGACATCATTGTGTGTCGTGTGCCATTGGAATGTGAGCTGATACAGCACTGCAACAGGTGGAATGGAAGACAACACTTTCGCATTCTACAGTGTTGGCATATCGTTCAGATGGCTGTACTTGGAATACTGAGGAGCAGCAGTTTTATTGGCACCTGAAGTCGACGATGCGCACTTAGTCTCTGGTACGGTTAGCTGGTGGCCAGGTTTTATGCCAAAAACTGTACAAAGAGAACTATTCCTTCTGTGATACTACTCTTTGCTGGTTGGTGGTCTCTTCCCTCTTTTCTATGAACCTGAAGTGGTTGATTAATTAAATACTAGCCAGACCTACGGAGCGAGGTGGCGCAGTGGTTAAACACTGGACTCGCATTCGGGAGGACGACGGTTCAATACCGCGTCCGGCCATACTGATTTAGGTTTTCCGTGATTTCCCTAAATCGCTCCAGGAAAATATCGGGATGGTTCTTTTCAAAGGGCACGGCCGACTTCCTTCCCCGTCCTTCCCTAATCCGATGAGACCGATGACCTCGCTGTCTGGTCTCCTTCCCCAAAACAACCCCAACCCAACTAGCCAGACCTACATTTTGGACAAATTTCTGAAGTGTCATAGAATAAAAGACGATTTCGATACCTTTAATCCTGTAGCTGATATTTCAGAAAAAGGAAGGTTTAGCTATAGCCAACAGACACTACAGTAGAGACGAGTAAGGCCTGTATATGATCTTAGGGAACGTGAGCGTAGCCCGTTAGCTCAATGATCACGGAATGAGTGAAGGGAGGTTCAAAATGGCTCTGAGCACTATGGGACTTAACTTCTAAGATCATCAGTCCCCTGGAATGTAGAACTACTTAAATATAACTAACCTAAGGACATCACCCACATCAATGCCCGAGGCAATATTCAAACCTGCGACCGTAGCGGTGGTGCGGTTCCAGACTGTAGCGCCTAGAACCGCTTGGCCACCCCGGCCGGCAGTGAAGGGAGGTGGTCAGAAGTTTACCTGAGAAGACCGAGAGGAATCTGCAATATAAGTGATACGCTCCGATTCGTCGCAGTACTGTGTGGAGGCAACAAAATATTTTTGGACCAGACAGGGTTGTCAATATCGTACAGAACGTAAAGAGAAAGTACACACTAAACTGTGTGACTATCTCAGACTACAATAAACATAAATAGTGATGGTAGTAGAAGTGATGAAATATTAGAGACAGTAACATAAATAAATAAAAATCTAGCTGGTGGTAGCGGTATTAGTGACTTTTTTTGTATTTGTTGTAGCAGTAGCA
The DNA here is from genome assembly GCF_023898315.1 of Schistocerca nitens. NCBI lineage: Eukaryota > Metazoa > Arthropoda > Insecta > Orthoptera > Acrididae > Schistocerca > Schistocerca nitens. The sequence continues at coordinate 6,392,931 of NC_064614.1, forward strand.
TATGGTGTGCTAAAAGCAGTAATAGCAGTAGCTACGCACTGAGGTGACAAAAGTCGTGGGGTAGCGATATGCACATGTGGAGATGGTGGTAGTGTGACGTACACGAGGTGATTATGGCCGCCGGCCGCGGTGGCCGAGCGGTTCTAGGCGCTACAGTCTGGAACCACGCGACCACGACGGACGCAGGTTCGAATCCTGCCTCGGGCATGGATGTGTGTGATGTCCTTAGGTTAGTTAGGTTTAAGTAGTTCTAAGTTCTAGGGGACTGATGACCTCAGAAGTTAAGTCCCATAGTGCTCAGAGCCATTTGAACCTTTTGATTATGGCCGCACGACGAAAATTGACAGACTTTGCAATCGGAATGGTAGTTGGAACTGGAGGCATGGACGACACTGCGTTAGCCGCAGATGTCAGTGTGGGACGTACGACGACCGTATGCGTTAGGATAGTGCGGCGAAATTTGGCACAAGGGGCTGTGTCAGTGCCTGTGCTAACAGCACGTCGCCTGCAGTGCCTCTCTTGGCCTCGTGAACGTATCATTTGGCTACAGACGAGTGGAAAATGGAGGCCAGGTCATATGAGCCCCGATTTCAGTTGGTGGTAGGGTTCGAGTTTGTCGCAAACCCCACGAAGCCGTGGACCCAGATTGTGATGAAGCCACTGTGCAAGCTGGTGGCTTGCACAGTGGGTTGCGTTTACGTCGAATGGGCTGGTCCTCAGGTCCAACTGAACCGATCACCGACTGGAAATGGTTACGTTCGTCTACGCTGAGACCATGGACTTCATGTTCCCAAACAACGATGGAATTTTTATGGGTGACAACGCGCCATTGCACCGGGCCTCAATTGTTCGCGATTGCTTTGAAGAACGTCCTGGACACTTCGAACGAATATTTTGATCACCTATCGAACATTTATAGGACATATTCTAGCGATCAGTTCGTGCACAAAATCCTGCACAGGCAACACTTTCGCAATTATGAACGGCTGTAGAGGCAGCATTGCTCCATATTTTTGCAGTGGACTTCTATCGACTTGTTGAGTTCCTGCCAAGTGGCTTTGCTACACTATAACCCATTCGGATCTCCGGGAGGGGACTGCCAAGGGGGAGGTTACCATGAGAAAAAGATTGAATAATCAACGAAAGGATAACGTTCTACGAGTCGGGCCGTGGAATGTCAGACGCTTGAACGTGGTAGGGAAACTAGAAAATCTGAAAAGGGAAATGCAAAGGCTCAATCTAGACACATAGTAGTGGCCAGTGAAGTGAAGTGGAAGGAAGACAAGGATTTCTGGTCAGATGAGTAACGGGTAATATCAACAGCAGCAGAAAATGGTATAACAGGTGTAGGATTCGTTATGAATAGGAAGGTAGGGCAGAGGGTGTGTTACTGTGAACAGTTCAGTGACCGGGTTGTTCTAATCAGAATCGACAGCAGACCAACACCGACAACGATAGTTCAGGTATACATGCCGACGTCGCAAGCTGAAGATGAACAGATAGAGAAAGTGTATGAGGATATTGAAAGGGTAATGCAGTATATAAAGGGGGACGAAAATCTAATATTCATGGGCGACTGGAATGCAGTTGTAGGGGAAGGAGTAGAAGAAATGGCTACAGGAGAATATGGGCTTGGGACAAGGAATGAAAGAGGATAAAGACTAATTAAGTTCTGTAACAAGTTTCAGGTAGTAATAGCGAATACCCTGTTCAAGAATCACAAGAGGAGGAGGTATACTTGGAAAAGGCCGGGAGATACGGGAAGATTTCAATTAGATTACATCACGGTCAGACAGAGATTCCGATATCAGATACTGGACTGTAAGGCGTACCCAGGAGCAGATATAGACTCAGATCACAATATAGTAGTGATGAAGAGTAGGCTGAAGTTCAAGACATTAGTCAGGAAGAATCAATACGCAAAGAAGTGGGATGCGGAAGTACTAAGGAATGATGAGATACGTTTGAAATTCTCTAACGCTATAGATACAGCAATAAGGAATAGCGCAGTAGGCAGTACAGTTGAAGAGGAATGGACATCTCTAAAAAGGGCCATCACAGAAGTTGGGAAGGAAAACATAGGTACAAAGAAGGTAGCTGCGAAGAAACCATGGGTAACAGAAGAAATACTTCAGTTGATTGATGAAAGGAGGAAGTACAAACATGTTCCGGGAAAATCAGGAATACAGAAATACAAGTCGCTGAGGAATGAAATAAATAGGAAGTGCAGGGAGCCCGCATCTCGTGGTCGTGCGGTAGCGTTCTCGCTTCCCACGCCCGGGTTCCCGGGTTCGATTCCCGGCGGGGTCAGGGATTTTCTCTGCCTCGTGATGGCTGGGTGTTGTGTGCTGTCCTTAGGTTAGTTAGGTTTAAGTAGTTCTAAGTTCTAGGGGACTTATGACCACAGCAGTTGAGTCCCATAGTGCTCAGAGCCATTTGAACCATTTTTTTGAAGTGCAGGGAAGCTAAGACGAAATGGCTGCAGGAAAAATGTGAAGACATCGGAAAAGATATGATTGTCGGAAGGACAGACTCAGCATACAGGAAAGTCAAAACAACCTTTGGTGACATTAAAAGCAACGGTGGTAAAATTAAGAGTGCAACGGGAATTCCACTGTTAAATGCATAGGAGAGAGCAGATAGGTGGAAAGTGATGTGTCGGCAGCTGGGCCAACACCTTGTAGATCGAAGTGGCTGAAAGTGCACGCTAAACTAACGCAGACGGGCGCGAAGTACTGGAACATGAGACTTATTAATGAATAAGAAGAAAAGTACGTAGCTGGAATAATATACTTAACTTTATTCTCTTGTTGGAATACATCTCTTGAATAGTAGTAAGCTATAAGCACTGATACAAATGGCGCCTTGCTAGGTAGTAGCTATGGAATAAGCTGAAGGCTATTCTATCAGTCTCTCGGCAAATGAGAGGAAGACTTGGTAGGTCTGGTCGCAAGCTATGTCGTCCGTACAACTGGGGCGAGGTCATGTCCGTGTATTGTGACCTGCCATGTGGTGGCGCTAGGATTGCGATTACACAGTGGCGACACGCGGGTCCGACATGTACTACAGGACCGCGGCCGATTTAAGTTACCACCTAGCAAGTGTGGTGTCTAGCGGTGACACCACAGAAAGAATACATTGAAAGCCTCTATGAGGGTGAAGATTTGTCTGATGTGATAGAGGAAGAAACAGGAATCGATTTAGAAGAGATAGGGATCCAGTATTAGAATCGGAATTTAAAAGAGCATTGGAGGACTTACGGTCAAATAAGGCAGAAGGGATAGATAACATTCCATCAGAATTTCTAAAATCATTGGGGGAAGTGGCAACAAAACGACTTTTCACGTTGGTGTGTAGAATATATGAGTCTGGCGACATACCATCTGACTTTCGGAAAACCATCATCCACACAATTCCGAAGACGGCAAGAGCTGACAAGTGCGAGAATTATCGCATAATCAGCTTAACAGCTCATCCATCGTAGCTGCTTACAAGAATAATATACAGAAGAATGGAAAAGAAAATTGAGAATGCGCTAGGTGACGATCAGTTTGGCTTTAGGAAAAGTAAAGGGACGAAGGGGGCAATTCTGACGTTACGACTAATAATAGAACCAAAGCTAAAGAAAAATCAAGACACTTTCATAGGATTTGTCAACCTGGAAAATGCGTTCGACAATATAAAATGGTGCAAGCTGTTCGAGATTCTGAAAAAAGTAGGGGTAAGCTATAGGGAGGGACGGGTCATATACAATATGTACAACAACCAAGAGGGAATAATAAGAGTGGACGATCAAGAACGAAGTGCTCGTATTAAGAAGGGTGTAAGACAAGGCTGTAGCCTTTCGCCCCTACTCTTCAATCTGTACATCGAGGAAGCAATGATGGAAATACAAGAAAGGTTCAGGAGTGGAATTAAAATACAAGGTGAAAGGATATCAATGATACGATTTGCTGATGACATTGCTATCCTGAGTGAAAGTGAAGAAGAGTTAAATGATCTGCTGAACGGAATGAACAGTCTAATGAGTACACAGTATGGTTTCAGAGTAAATCGGAGAAAGACGAAGGTAATGAGAAGTAGTAGAAATGAGAACAGCGAGAAACTTAACATCAGGATTGATGGTCACGAAGTCAATGAAGTTAAGGAATTCTGCTACCTAGGCAGTAAAATAACCAATGACGGACGGAGCAAGGAGGACATCAAAAGCAGACTCGCTATGGCAAAAAAGGCATTTCTGGCCAAGAGAAGTCTACTATTATCAAATACCGGCCTTAATTTGAGGAAGAAATTTCTGAGGATGTACTTCTGGAGTACAGCATTGTATGGTAGTGAAACATGGACTGTGGGAAAACCGGAACAGAAGAGAATCGAAGCATTTGAGATGTGGTGCTATAGACGAATGTTGAAAATTAGGTGGACTGATAAGGTAAGGAATGAGGAGGTTCTACGCAGAATCGGAGATGAAAGGAATATGTGGAAAACACTGATAAGGAGAAGGGACAGGATGATAGGACATCTGCTAAGACATGAGGGAATGACTTCCATGGTACTAGAGGGAGCTGTAGAGGGCAAAACTGTAGAGGAAGACAGAGATTGGAATACGTCAAGCAAATAATTGAGGATGTAGGTTGCAAGTGCTACTCTGAGATGAAGAGGTTAGCACAGGAAAGGAATTCGTGGCGGGCCGCATCAAACCAGTAAGTAGACTGATGACCCAAAAAAAACGGGCAAAAGGACTTCCGACGCGATATTAGACGGTATCTCGTGACTTTTGTCACTTCTGTGTAATGAAAACTGTAAATTAGTGAAGATAATTTGAAATACCGAAGACCTATGGCTCTCTTTCTGTCACAGTAAACGAAGACCCGATTGCGGGTTAATGATGTGGACCGGGCAAATGCCTAGTGGGCAGGACATTTATAAATGTGCATATGCCCTTGAATTTTCCCAAAGCAGTCTTAAATGCCCTAAACCTGAGGATTTATAGAGAAAGTACTTCTTACAGGTTTTACTTCTAGAATGCATAATTTACTAATTAAAATAAGGGATGGAGCGATGCTCCAGATATTAGAAGTTAGTAAATGTTTACATTTAAACATACGAATCTCGTTCATTGCATTTATTGGAGAGAAGCGTGAATAATTTTTTTCTAGCATCCCAACTTGCTGTGTGTGTGCGTGTGCGTGTGTGTGTGTGTGTGTGTGTGTGTGTGTGTGTGTGTGTGCGTGTGCGTGTGTGCGTGAGGGGGGGGGGCGCACAATAAAGAGAGAGTGAGAGAATAGAACTGTTAAAATAAAAAGGGCATTGTAAATGAGAAGCTGCTGTCAGTAACACGCGCCCTTCCTTGGTACACCAAGTTGGAATGCTAGAAAAGAAATTCTTCTCTCTTCTTTCCAATAAATGCAATGAATGAGATTCGTATGTTTAACTGTAAACATTTACTAACTTACAATATCTGGAGCATCGCTCCATCCCTTATTCTAACTGGTAAATTATGCATTCTAGCAGTAAAACCTGTAAAAAGAAGTTTCTTTATAAATCCTCAGGTATGCACCGTTGAACAGCTGTGTAGTGATAAGCCGGTATAGAAACACATTGTGCTTAGGTCTTCGCTTTGTAATGTAACACCCTTATAATCCGTGTTGAAATCTCTGAATATTACTCAAGAACGATTGTTGATAACAAAATTATTACTGAATGTATTAAACAGCTGGCATGTGTTTCATGATGATAAATGTATTCTTAAACGTTAAATTGTTTTCAGTGAAAAAAAAAAAAGCTTTTTTGTCAGCGAAATTTGAGACAGTTCTGTTCTGCTCCTTCCTTTACCTTGTTACGTATGACTGCACTGCTGTGAAGATAAAATGAGGACAGTAACATAAAAAAAGATTTAATAACAATTTAAGTGCTCGTTTTTCCCGCGCGCCGTTCGAGAGTGGAATGGTAGAGAGACAGCTTGAAAGTGGTTTACTGAACCCTCTGCCAGGCACTTCATTGCGACTAGCAGAGTAATCGTGTAGGTGTAGATGCAGAGCAAAGTATAGATGCCGAAGAGACTGGAATCGTTAAGATTCCGATACTAGTCGATTCCAGGAGAACCGGTGATTCTTGGACTCGCGGAATCAGAATCGGCACATGACTCATCCCTGATTAAAACCATTATGGGTAAACTTTTTTTACTCTCATTTTTTGAAGTAGTGAAAGTAAAAATACTACCTACAGCCTACCTCCTTAATATAAACTATACTTTATTTCAAGAATTACTTTTATACTTGAGTTTTGTTTTCTTTGTTTTATTATGTACTACCCCAAGAATTGACGTCATTAAAAATGATTAGTTATGTTTACAGTGCAGTTTATCTCTCCTAGTAACTCCTCCCTAATTCTCAAGCAGATTTTTCTTTTTGGTTACCCAACCATTACAAAACGCCTTTTCCAGTACAAAATGTAATTAAATTTTTTTTATAAGCGCTGCTTATCAGTTAATATTTAAAACGGGTATCCGGGTATTACTGAATTTTGGTCATTTACACAGGTGTTTGTTGAGGGCATTTCCCCAGCATATAAATGGTTAGGCATGTTACGTCACTACTAAGGGTGGACAGGTAGTCATCGAAATGTTTGTGATACTAGTAGGAAAGAAATAAAAACAGGGAAAAGTAGTATTATAGACAGTGTGAAATTAATTCATGTTCAGAACAGAAAAAAGACTCAAGAAATTGTGTAGGTTATCATGAAAATTCATACAGATATGTCAGGGTCCGTTGTCGTTGTAATCAACAAAGTGCACTGCGATAAATAAAAAAGGTCCGAAATGCTCTGTGACTCAGGGAAGCTGCAGTCTTTTGTGGTGTTCGATGCTCTCATAGTAGTCACGGGTACGAACGCATGCTGTGCGCTCAGTGAGGTTCCGGCGTGCCTCAGAAACAGACACGAGTCTAGCGGCACCCGTCTGGCCCGCTGCCAGCTCTCAGGCCCACCTCGAGACGGGAAGCGGCAGCCGGCGGCGGGGTGTTCTGGCCTGCTGTGCAAAACGTAACGGCCTGGGGCGGAGGCGAAACCCGCCCTTCCATTCTTCGGGGAGAGCAGCTGCTGCAGGCAGGAAAGGGGAGTACACAGCACCCCTCACCTGGCCGCCTGTAGCAGCTCAGCCTGACGCAGTGCCTGGTGTATAGAGTGCAGTGTGTTAGCAGGTATAGCGACTCCCCAGGACATCCAGTATGCATGGGTAAGGTTACTCTCTCACAGGAATCCTGAAAACGACGGATCAAGACAGTATTTTCTAACCTCCGAAAAGAATTTTACTTACAAGGGAACATTCCCAAGTGTCAATAAACGATGTGAAGGTACTTGGTGGGTGTGTAGAAGGGGCAAACTAGCGCAATATATATTTTTTTCCTTGTGCCCAGTTTCACTTTTAAGGCGCAAGACGCAGCACGAAAACGTAAATTGGCATTTTAAGTTTAGAGGGAATATCTACGAAACGATTATATAAAATATTTTATATAAAAAGAAGATTTTTCATATAAAAATTGATAGGTAATTAATGTTATTGAAAACTATATAATCAAGTTACGTAATAATTTAAAATTTTGTCAAATACCTCACCACCAGTAATTACTTTTAAAAAACGAAAACTTTTGTTACAACGTGGTAACACACCTGGGGGTACTAATGGTGTGGCCCCTTAAACTGGTTGTCACTTGTTGACCGTGCGCCCTGTCCACACTACGTACCTCATACTGTCGCGGTGGTCGTACTGTTCTGCTCCACACTGCTGCTGGCCTGCCTGAAATTATGTATCTCAATACGCAAGCGGGATTAGGGGAGTCACTCAACATTAAACACTACACTGTCCTACGTGTGGTATGAACAACTGTACTCTAAGACGATAAGAAAATCGGATGTTGCACTGTTTGAATTCTAAGTCATTAGTGTTCATGCCAATTAACATTCGTGATGATTACATGTCCACAGTGGTGGAGTGATTGTTGATCCTCCTTGGTACACAATACGGATCAGAACACTGTTGCAGAAACAACGAAACGAACATGCAAAATTTTAAATAGACGCAAAATCCATCGAAGACAGTACTGCCAAAGCAGAGCTACTAAACACAGCCTTCCCAAAAGAAGAAGTAAATATTCCAGAATTCACATCGAGAACAGCTGCCAACATGAGTAACGCAGAAGTAAATATCCTTGGAGTAGTGAAGCAACATAATTCACTTAATAAAAGCAAGTCTTGTGCTCCGGACTGTATACCAATTAGGTTCCTTTCGGAGTATGCTGATGCACTAGCTCCATACTTAACAATCATATACAACCGTTCGCTCGAGGAAAGATCCGTACCCAAAGACTGGAAAGTTGCACAGGTCACACCAATATTCAAGAAAGGTAGTAGGAGTAATACACTTAATTACAGGCCCATATCATTAACGTCGATATGCAACAGGATTCTGGAACATATATTCTGTTCGAACATTACGAATTACCGCGAAGGAAACGGTCTATTGACACACAGTCAGTATGGGTTTAGAAAACATCGTTCCTGTAAAACACAACTAGCTCTTTATTCACACGAAGTGTTGAGTGGTATTGACAAAGGATTTCAGATCGATTCCGTATTTCTGGATTTCCGGAAAGCTTTTGACACTTCACCACACAAGCGGCTCGAGTAAAAATACGTGTTTATGGATTATCGTCTCAGTTATGTGACTGGGTATGTGATTTCCTGTCAGAGAGGTCACAGTTCGTAGTAATTGACGGAAAGTTATCGAGTAAAACCAAAGTGTTTCTGGCGTTCCAAAAGGTAGTGTTATAGGCCCTCTGCTGTTCCTTATCTATATAAACCATTTGGGAGACAGTCTGGGGAGCCGTCTTCGCTTGTTTGTAGATGACGCTGTCGTTTATCGACTAATGAAGACATCAGAAGATCAAAAGAAACTGCGAAACGATTTAGACGAAATATCGGAATGGTGCGAGAAGTGGCAGTTTGACCCTAAATAACGAAAAGTGTGAGGTCATCCACATGAGTGCTAAAAGGAAGTCGTTAAACTTCGGTTACACGAGAAATCAGTCTAAACTAAAATCCGTAAATTCAACTAAATACCTAGGTATTACAATTACGAATAACTTAAATTGGAAGGAACACACAGAAAATGTTGTCGGGAAGGCTAACCAAAGACTGCGTTTTATTCGCAGGACACTTACAAAATGTAACAGACCTACTAAGGAGACCGCCTACACTACACTTGTCCGTCCTTTTTTAGAATACCGCTGCGCGGTGTGGGATCCTTACCAGATAGGACTGACTGAGTACATCGAAAAAGTTCAAAGAAAGGCAGCACGTTTTGTATTATTGCGAAATATGTGAGAGAGTGTCATAGAAATGATACAAGATTTGGGCTGGAAATCATTAAATGAAAGGCGTTTATCGTTGCGACGGAATCTTCTCACAAAATTCCAATCACCAACTTTCTCCTACGAATGCGAAAATATTTTGTTGACACCGACCTACATAGGGCGGAACGATCACCACGATAAAATAAGGGAAATAAGAGCTCGTACGGAAAGATACAGGTGTTCATTCTTTCCGCGTGCTGTACGAGACTGGAATAATAGCAATTGTGAAGCTGTTTCGATGAACCCCCTGCCAGGCACTTAAATGTGATTTGCAGAGTATGGATACTACATGGTGTAGATGTAGATTATGCGGATGCCGAATGATCGAACGAAGGTTCTTACGCTCGTCTCACATAAAGATATCTGGTGCCAGTCCTCCTAGACACTTGCAATAATATAACACTGTTCATAAAGTTAAATTGCCGTTCACACTTCTCACTTGTACGAGTGTGCACCTAACCGTCGCGGCGCTGTGGGTTGTTGATTGTGAGGAAACGCGATGACCGAACGCACGTTCTCAGTGTCGCTACGAGACACCGACTCTTGAATGCTCTCTCTTGTGGCAAACTATATTGCTGATTGACATTTGTTCATTCTGGGAGGCCGAACATGGCGCTGGTGATTGATGTACGGTACGACACGCAAACGGGCGGATACTCAAAAACGTTATCGACGGCACTGCTCATATTTAATTACTTCTTTACGTGCTTTTCACTGAATCCACTTCCATATCTCATTACTTCACAACAATAGCATTTGCGGCCACACTTGAATTTTTATAATAATTCGTTTCCCATGCAGAGCTACCCACAACACAACGTAACGTGTCCTGTGCTCGACTCTGTAAAACGCGGATGCTCGCAAGGATACCAGCGATAAGACAAGACGCTTACAAGCATAAATTAAAGAAGTTTTCACGCCACATACAGGGGATAGGCAAAATAATGTGAACAGTGGTAGTAATGGGATGGTTGTGTTTAACGATCAACAACGCAGGTAAGGCACGTGTCGAGCTGTACTTTGAGCGTTCAGTACGGACTAGGCATCAGTGCAGCTTGTTAACGAGTATTGCACACTTCGTATTTGCATTCAGAGGCCCAGGTGGACGTGCAAAGAAGGACCTAACAAAGTTCCAAAGAGGGCAGATTGTGGGGGCCCCATTAACTGCAGCATCAGTAACCAAGACGGCCAACTTACTCAATGCTTCAAGAGCTACTGTTTCAACAGTCAGGGCAGCATATACAAAACATGGAGAGGCATCATGTAAACATAATAGTGGGCGCAAATCAAAACTAAATGATAGAGATTGTCATACGCTAACACGAACTGTGTCAAAACAACACAAAACCACGGCGACTAAAGTGACTGCAGAACTCAATAACCATCTTTGAGTACCTGCATCTATCGACACTGTCCGCCGAGAACTCCATAAAGTGAATATTCATGGACGAGTTGGTATACCGAAACCATTAGTGACGACAACCAACGCAAAGAAGCGTAAAGAATGGTCTCAGGAGCATATATCACGGACGGGTGATCAGTGGAAACACTTCATATCGTCCGACGAGTCAACGCTTTCGTTATTTCCAAAAGGAGCCTACAATCCTGAATGCTTGATTCCAACGGTTAAGAATAGAGGTGGAAGTGTAATGTGGGGAGCCATACCTAGGTATTTTGCTGGTCCCATCATTTTAGGTGATCAGGTGCACACCTTGATTCAAATATTATTCCCCAACAATGATGCCATATTTCGGGACGATAATGCACCCAGTCACACAGCCAGGACAGCACAATCGTGGTGTGAGCAGCATGCAACTGAATTCCAGCGTGTTCCCTGGCCAGCACAGTCCCCGAACTTGAACATTATCGAACTCTTGTGAGTGATATTGGAGCGCAGATTTTGGAGCAGATTTCCGCCTCGTCTCTGAAGGAGTTAGTAGAGGTTCTGATCGAATGGTGGTAAATATTCCACTGGAGGCTATACAATCATTTTTGCCAGTATTCCAAGAAGAATTGCAACGGTATTACAAGCAAGTGGGGCGTCCAACCCCTTATTAATAAACTATTTCCAAGTAAGTACAGGTGTTCACTTTATTTTGCCTATCCCCTGTACATTCCTAAGCAATGAAGCTAGTTTCTGAAATACCACTTTTGGAAAATAAGGTTTACACGCTGTGTCGTCGGAGTATTTTCAACATATCCAATTAAAATAGCTAACCATTCATTAATATTCTAATTATTTATTTTAATTATATTGGTTTTATGTTTTAAATTGTTATTTTACGTTTTACGTTCATGTTCTTTTTTGTTTTGTAGTCAACTGCTTCACATAGTCTACGTGCATTTTGTTAATTGAAAATAATAACTAATTCGTTTTTTTGACAGAAAATAATTACAATAATGACAATCTGTAAGTAAATGTTTAAAAATAACGTTTTTACACCATGTAGATAAAAGGAACGAAATATGTTCATGTAATATACACTACGGAGAAGACAATATAAATCAAAATTGAGCAGGATTTCAAATTCTCACGAGTGATACCCTAAATATCCTGGCTTGTATCAGGCGTATTTCAGTACATTAGTAAGCCAAGGCGAAGAGAATTGATTACGTACTAGCGACTGCAGCTTGATTATATTGTTTCTCAAGTGGAGATTGACAGCATAATCATTCAACAAAACTGCGAAGAAATTTTATTCATTTTATGTGCATGGTGTAAAAAAAGCGTTGTGTTTTAAGCATTTCTTTACAGATTAACCATGAATGTATAACATAAAATAACAATTTCAAGCCGGCCGAAGTGGCCGTGCGGTTAAAGGCGCTGCAGTCTGGAGCCGCGAGACCGCTACGGTCGCAGGTTCGAATCCTGCCTCGGGCATGGATGTTTGTGATGTCCTTAGGTTAGTTAGGTTTAACTAGTTCTAAGTTCTAGGGGACTAATGACCTCAGCAGTTGAGTCCCATAGTGCTCAGAGCCATTTGAACCATTTTGAACAATTTCAAACTTAAAACAAACATAAGTAATTAATTAGAATAGTAATGAATTTTTAGATATTTTGATTAAGTATGGAAAATATTCTGACAGCAAATTGTGTATTTTCCAGAAATGCTATTTCAGAAACCAGCTTTTTTACAAACGGATGTGTGTGTCTTGAATATTTCTTCAATTTATCTTATAACAAACGTTTCCGTTTTTCAAAATTAATTAATCGTGGTGGGGTATTTGCCAAAATTTCAAAATTATTACAGAACTTAATACACAATTTTCAAGAACATTAATTGCATATCAACTTTTACAAGAAAAACATTTTTTGTGTATCACCGTTTCAAAGATATTCCCTCTAAACCAAAATGCCAAATTACTTTTCGGTGTGTGTTTTACCCCTTAAACGTGGAACTTTGCGCAGATGTGGTTTTTGTTTTGTTTCTGAAATCTTATGGGACTCAACTGCTAAGGTCATCAGTCCCTAAGCTTACACACTACTTAACCTAAATTATCCTGTGCGGAGAATCAAGTGAAATTTGCGACGACTAAAGATTTCTAGTTAGAGAGGACGCAAAGTGTCATTTGCTTGGTGGGCCATCGATAGGCGTAGAACTAAATTCAGGGGGATCCCAAGGAACTATATTGGAAGACGTGTTGTTCAGTTTGTATACAAAGTACTGGCTGAACACTACTGTTAGTGAAACTTCATGGCAAATTAAAACTGTGTGCCGGACCAAGACTCGAACTCGGGACCTTTGCCTTTCGCGGGCAAGTGCTCTACCAACTGAGCCACCCAAGCAAGACTCACGCCCCGTCCCCGCAGCTGTACTTCGCCAGTATCAGTAGTAGAGCACTTGCCCGCGAAAGTCAAATGTCCCGAGTTCGAGTCTCGGTCCGGCACAGAGTTTTAATCTGCCAGGAAGTTTCATATCAGCGCACACTCCGCTGCAGAGTGAAAATCTCATTCTGACTACTGATAGTATCCTCAGACGTTTCGCAGATGATGCACTTCTGTATCGAAGTAAAGATCGGAAAAATCTGCACAAGTATTCAGTCAGGTCTTGCTATGTTATGAAACTGGTGCAAAGATTTGCAGATCTTTTTTAATGTTCAGAAATGAAAAATTTTACGCTTCACGAAACAAAACAAGAAAAGGTATTATCCTGTGGCTGCAATATTAATGAGCCACAACTGGAATTGCTCAGCTACAAAAACTTTGGTGTAACAGTTGTGAGAAAGAATGATCGAATTGACTCAGTCGTAGGTAAAGCAGGTGGCAAACGGCGGTTCGTTGTAGAATACTAGGGAAATTCAGTCTACGAAAGAGAATACATACAAAAAATTCTTGCGACCCAACCGAGGATATTTCTCAAGTGAGTGGAATCCATGCCAAGTAGAACAGAAGATATTGAACGTATGCGAAGAATAGCGGCACATACGGTTACAGAGTTCTTACACACGTAGGAGAGCGCGGCGGAGATGCTGAAAAGACCGAACTACCAACGCTTGAAGGTAGATGGTAACTAGCCATCGAAAGCGTACTTCAAAAGTTTCAGCATTAAGTGAGCAACCTAGGTATCCCCGTAGGTACCGCAGAGTCAAGATTAGACCATCATTGTTGCCGCGCTTCATTAGTAAATGTAACAGAGAGAACCCTAATGAGTGATACAATAGGAAGTACTCTCTGCCACGCACTTCACAATCGTTTTCAGAGTGTAGTTGTAGATGACATGCTAAGTGTGGCAAGGCGGAACTACTCTGCCAGAAAAAAAGTGCAACACCCTCAAGGACAGTCTTCAGTGGCACATGGGCATAGTCTACTGAGGGGTTGTAGTGCTTAGTGATTGAGTTTTTCACAGTAATTTCCGACCATATGGTGTTCAGGAGGTCTACATGTGCACCTTTTGTTTGACTCTCAAGGCAGTAACTGTGGTGAGTTTAGAGGTGCAAAGTGTTTGCAACTAGAGAACAACCGTGCCTCACCGACGAATGCGTACCGTACCCATGTTGAACAGCTTCAGCCGTTTGAACGGGGTCGCGTTGTCTACAGGCGGGAAGCCGGATGAACGAATCCACGGACTGCTACACACATTGCGCACATTGTATCAGTGTTGTGTCGTTTCGGCAGCCGCCTATGGAACATTCCCACACCTGTAGACCAGGTTCTGGTCGTCCGCGTAGCACAGACGGACGTCAAGATGGACTCATTAATGCGAGCAGGGGTGACCAGCCGAACGTGTTGCACTTTTTGTGTCATCATAGACCATTGTGGCAGGATTAAGATCAGGTTTGCCTCTGGCCAGGCTACCACTGACAACGACACCGCCAGTCACGGCCACTGTAGCGTCGTAAAAAGAGCAGGTCGGAGAGCGGATTGGCGCTCTGTTGTATTCAGTGACGAGAGTAGGTTCTGCCTGTATGCGAAAGGTAGGCGTACACGTCTGTGGCGTGGACCTGGTGAGCTACCTCTTCCAGACGGCATATGCCTACTGCACACTCCCCAGGCTTCACAGTATGGAAGACGGAGGAGGATGTGAGTACTTGGGCCATATGTGGTCTTTCTGCAGGGTAAAGTAACCAGAGCCCGGCGCATTGCACACGATGACATCCCCGTGTAAAGACAGGAAGGCGATGAGCTTTTTCACCAGGAAAATGCACATCCACATACGGCTACAGAAAGATCCGTACTTAAAGACTGGAAAATTGCTCAAGTCGCACCAGTACCCAAAAACGGAAGTAGGAATAATCCGCTGAATTACAGGCCTTTATCACTAACGTCAATTTGCAGTAGGGTTTTGCAACACATACTGTATTCGAACATCATGAAGTACCTCCAGGAAAACGATTTATTGACACATAATCAACAAGGATTCAGAAAATATCGTTCTTGTGAAACACAACTAGCTCTTTATACTCATGAAGTAATAAGTGCTATCTACAGGGGATGTCAAATTGACTCCATATTTTTAGATTTCCAGAAGGCTTTCGACAGCGTTCCTCACAAGCGTCTTCTAACCAAACTGCGTGCCTACGGAGTATCGCCTCAGTTGTGCAACTGGATTCGTAATTTCCTCTCAGAAAGGTCACAGTTCGTAGTATTAGAAGGAAAGTCATCGAGCGAAAGATAAGTAATATCCAGCGTTCCCCAAGGAAGTGTTATAGGCCCTCTATTGTTCCTGATCTATATTAACGATATAGGAGACAATCTGAATAGCCAAAAAATCGCTAAAATGGCTCTGAGCACTATGGGACTTAACTTCTGAGGTCATCAGTCCCCTAGAGCTTAGAACTACTTAAACCTAACTAACCTAAGGACATCACACACATTCATGCCCGAGGCAGGATTCGAACCTGCGACCGTAGCGGTCGCGCGGTTCCGAACTGTAGCGCCTAGAACCGCTCGACCACTCCGGCCGGCAATCTGAGTAGCCGCCTTCGATTGTTTGCAGATGATGCTTTCATTTACCGTCTTGTTAAGTCATCA
This sequence comes from Schistocerca nitens, assembly GCF_023898315.1. Taxonomy (NCBI): domain Eukaryota; kingdom Metazoa; phylum Arthropoda; class Insecta; order Orthoptera; family Acrididae; genus Schistocerca; species Schistocerca nitens. Next base: position 6,408,810 of record NC_064614.1, read on the forward strand.
GATGATTAAAACGACTTGCAAAATGATTTAGATAAGATATCTGTATGGTGCGAAAAGTGGCAATTGAGCCTGAATAAAGATAAGTGTGAAGTTATTCACATGAGTACTAAAAGAAATCAGCTAAATTTCGATAACGCGATAAGTCACACAAATCTGAATGCTGTAAATTCAGCTAAATACTTAGGGATTACAATTACAAATAACCTAAACTGGAACGACCACATAGATAATATTGTGGGTAGAGCAAACCAAAGACTGCGATTAATTGGCAGAACTCTTAGAAGGTGCAAAGGTCTACTAAAGAGACTGCTTACACCACGCTTGTCCGCCCTATTCTGGAGTATTGCTGTGCAGTGTGGGATCCGCATCAGGTGGGACTGACGGATGACATCGAAAAAGTACAAATAAGGGCACCTCGTTTTGTATCATCGCGGGATCTTCTCATGAAATTTCAATCACCAGTTTTCTCCTCCGATTGCAAAAACATTCTGTTGGCTCCCACCTACACAGGGAGAAATAATCATCTCGATAAAATAAGAGAAATCAGGGCTCGCACAGAAAAATTTAAGTGCTCGTTTTTCCCGCGTGTCTTTCGAGAGTGGGAACGGTGGAGAGACAGCTTGAAGGTGGTTCATTGAACACTCTGCCAGGCACTTTATGGTGAATAGCAGAGTAGTCACGTAGATGTAGATGTACTGCAACGTAACGTACTCTTGGTGATGTACAAGATCTCTCACCAGTTGAACACGTATGGGACGTGATGAAGCAGAAACTTGCTGGTTCTCCAGGGCCTGCAAGAACCAGTGCCGAACAGCAAGATGCTTGGGGTAGTCTGTCGTAGGCACCTCTGTTATCGTTTGCACGCGACTGTACATGCCTGCATTGGGGGGGGGGGGGGGGGTTACACTGTGTATTGAAGCGACTGTTTCGGCACACTTTACTGTGACGTGTGTTTTATTTGTTTTAAAGGCGTATATACAATACACCCACAATGACGAATTCCCTAGTCATCTCACTTGTCAATAAGACTACCTTGTCCTTTAGAGAGTAACATTTCTTTCCGGCAGCGTATACGCTAAAAATAGGCGTCGATTTGGATGATTAGTAGGTCTAGTAATGTCAGAGTTTAATGGAGTTTGAAAAAAAAATATTCAGTCAAGCAAGGCAGCGGAGGTGATAACATTATTTTACAGCCTATAAAGTCATCTAGGAAAGTGGGAACCAATCGATGAATAATTATCTTCCGGTAAACATGGAAGGTGACTTACATATTTTTCGATTCCCAGTTTGTGTAACTCGGGAAATATGATTAAACGATTTAGTAAATAGCCAAGTGGATGATATTGGGTCTCGACTAACAATTTTTTTATTTGTTTATTGCTTATTTAGCGTGATCAGAACAGGGTCTTAGGGCCGTTTCTGACACGTGGCCAGGAACAACATACACCAAAGATATTACGTAAACTTTCCCCATGAACCATGGACCTTGCCGTTGGTGGGGAGGCTTGCGTGCCTCAGCGATACAGATGGCCGTACCGTAGGTGCAACCACAACGGAGGGGTATCTGTAGAGAGGCCAGACAAACATGTGGTTCCTGAAGAGGGGCAGCAGCCTTTTCAGTAGTTGCAGGGGCAACAGTCTGGATGATTGACTGCTCTGTCCTTGTAACATTAACCAAAACGGCCTTGCTGTGCTGGTACTGCGAACGGCTGAAAGCAAGGGGGAACTACAGCCGTAATTTTTCCCGAGGACATGCAGCTTTACTGTATGATTAAATGATGATGGCGTCCTCTTGGGTAAAATATTCCGGAGGTAAAATAGTCCCCCATTCGGATCTCCGGGCGGGGACTACTCAAGAGGACGTCGTTATCAGGAGAAAGAAAACTGGCATTCTACGGATCGGAGCGTGGAATGTCAGATCCCTTAATCGGGCAGGTACGTCAGAAAACTTAAAAAGGGAAATGGATAGGGTAAAGTTAGATATAGTGGGAATTAGTGAAGTTCGGTGGCAGGAGGAACAAGACTTTTGGTCAGGTGATTACAGGGTTATAAATACAAAATCAAATAGGGGTAATGCAGGAGTAGGTTTAATAATGAATAAAAAAATAGGAGTGCGGGTTAGCTACTACAAACAGCATAGTGAACGCATTATTGTGGCCAAGATAGACACAAAGCCCATGCCTACTACAGTAGTACAGGTTTATATGCCAACTAGCTCTGCAGATGATGAAGAAATTGATGAAATGTATGACGAGATAAAAGAAATTATTCAGGTAGTGAAGGGAGACGAAAATTTAATAGTCATGGGTGACTGGAATTCATCAGTAGGAAAAGGGAGAGAAGGAAACATAGTAGGTGAATATGGATTGGGGGGAAGAAATGAAAGAGGAAGCCGCCTTGTAGAATTTTGCACAGAGCATAACTTAATCATAGCTAACACTTGGTTCAAGAATCATAAAAGAAGGTTGTATACCTGGAAGAATTCTGGAGATACTAAAAGGTATCAGATAGATTATATAATGGTAAGACAGAGATTTAGGAACCAGGTTTTAAATTGTAAGACATTTCCAGGGGCAGATGTGGATTCTGACCACAATCTATTGGTTATGAACTGCAGATTGAAACTGAAGAAACTGCAAAAAGGTGGGAATTTAAGGAGATGGGACCTGGATAAACTGAAAGAACCAGAGGTTGTAGAGAGTTTCAGGGAGAGCATAAGGGAACAATTGAGAGGAATGGGGGAAAGAAATACAGTAGAAGAAGAATGGGTAGCTCTGAGGGATGAAGTAGTGAAGGCAGCAGAGGATCAAGTAGGTAAAAAGACGAGGGCTAATAGAAATCCTTGGGTAACAGAAGAAATATTGAATTTAATTGATGAAAGGAGAAAATATAAAAATTCAGTAAATGAAGCAGGCAAAAAGGAATACAAACGTCTCAAAAATGATATCGACAGGAAGTGCAAAATGGCTAAGCAGGGATGGCTAGAGGACAAATGTAAGGATGTAGAGGCTTGTCTCACTAGGGGTAAGATAGATACTGCCTACAGGAAAATTAAAGAGACCTTTGGAGAGAAGAGAACCACTTGTATGAATATCAAGAGCTCAGATGGCAACCCAGTTCTAAGCAAAGAAGGGAAGGCAGAAAAGTGGAAGGAGTATATAGAGGCTTTATACAAGGGCAGTGTACTTGAGGACAATATTATGGAAGACTGGCAATGGCAAGGAAAGCGTTTCTGAAGAAGAGAAATTTGTTAACATCGAGTATAGATTTAAGTGTCAGGAAGTCGTTTCTGAAAGTATTTGTATGGAGTGTAGCCATGTATGGAAGTGAAACATGGACGATAAATAGTTTGGACAAGAAGAGAATAGAAGCTTTCGAAATGTGGTGCTACAGAAGAATGCTGAAGATAAGGTGGGTACATCACGTAACTAATGAGGAGGTATTGAATAGGATTGGGGAGAAGAGAAGTTTGTGGCACAACTTGACTAGAAGAAGGGATCGGTTGGTAGGACATGTTTTGAGGCATCAAGGGATCACAAATTTAGCATTGGAGGACAGCGTGGAGGGTAAAAATCATAGAGGGAGACCAAGAGATCAATACACTAAGCAGATCAGAAGGATGTAGGTTGCAGTAGGTACTGGGAGATGAAGAGGCTTGCACAGGATAGAGTGGCATGGAGAGCTGCATCAAACCAGTCTCGGGACTGAAGACCACAACAACAACAACATTACGTAAACACTACAGGAATATACTAATAATAATAATAGAGACTAATAACGATAGTAATAATTGACAGTAATAATAATAATGAAGATATAATAATAATAACAATGAAAATAATAGTAATTGACACTAATAATAAATATGATAGTAATAGTAAAGGACATTAAGAGTCATATAGAGGCTACTAAGGGAGTAAGTAAGTCTTCTCCTACTAACAGCTTTACCTCCGCCATTACCTATTCTCCTGCCTTTCAAAACTCCCGTCCACACCTTCCTGGACTAGCAGAAGAATCCAGAGCCTGTGGGATTTTTTACCAGAATGACGCATTTAGTATGCAGCTGAATGTGTGTTGTTTTGAAACTTCCAGGCAGATTAAAACTGTTTGCCGGACCGGCACTCTTAATCCAAAGCTGGTATTTCGCGTGTAATGCACTTACCGGCTGATCTATGGATCGCGCCAGCACAGTTTTAATATAGCAGAATGCCACAACCAACTTGGCTTCAGAAGAGGTAGAGGTACCAGAGAGGCAGTTCCGGTTACAATTTAGTGTGGAAGCAAACCTATAAAAAATCAGTGCAGTTCTGAAGCATTTTTCGATGCGGAATTCACATTCGATAATTTGAAACGGTGCAAAATGAAATCGGTATGCTTCATAGTGATGTGCCAGAACTTAACGATAAGAAGTACGCAAGGCCAGGATGCAGCGTTCTCCATTTACTGTTCAGCACACATATCAAAGAAACTTTGTACGAAATAAAAGAAAGATTCGGAAGTGGGACAAAACTTCACGAGGAAAGAATAGCAATGATAGGATTCGCTGGTGACATGGACGTCCTGCATCCAAATGACATGATTCAGCGTGTTCAAAAATCGAGTCCATTCTTTCGTGTTTTACTCGAGTGCTTCAATACTAATGCTGATTTGTACAAGGCGAAATAGCGCGTTTGTGGTTATTACTACCTCTACAGTTGAAACCAACAAAACCTGATTTATTGTCTGAGGACCCCATAAGTGATCGACGTATCAAGTGGCGATTCTCGTGCCACGACTCATGCAAAGCCCTGATTTTGTGACGCCATAAATTTTCGCATGTGGTTCTGTGCTTTGCGTCATACAGCGACAGGTGTGCCGTCGCTAGTCTGTAGTTACGGAGCCGCTGTGTGTTACCGCCGTGTCGTCCTACTGCCGGTGGGGGTAAGTCACAGCGGAAACACTGCTTACTATCTCACTAGAATTATAGCTTTCATCAGAACTTTACCTATGTTTCCTACATGTCACGATATAACGACAGCAGACAAAAGTTACTCGCAAATGAAATTCGTCGCAAATGATCCATCACAATTTGAGAATTATTGTTGTTGTTGTGGTCTTCAGTCCTGAGACTGGTTTGATGCATCTCTCCATGCTACTCTATCCTGTGCAAGCTTCTTCATCTCCCAGTACCTACTGCAACCTACATCCTTCTGAATCTGCGTAGTGTATTCGTCTCTTGGTCTCCCTCTACGATTTTTACCCTCCACGCTGCTCTCCAATACTAAATTGGTGATCCCTTGATGCCTCAGAACATGTCCTACCAACCGATCGCTTCTTCTGGTCAAGTTGTGCCACAAACTTCCCTTCTCCCCAATCCTATTCAAGACTTCCTCATTAGTTATGTGATCTACCCATCTAATCTTCAGCATTCTTCTGTAGCACCACATTTCGAAAGCTTCTATTCTCCTCTTGTCAAAATGACGTCAATTCCTACAACACTAGAGGGCATAACTACCATTATTACCCATTAGTAAAGCTGTCAGCGACTCTTAAATATGAAGCAACAAAAATCTCTAATCATTTCTCCAATAACGTTGAATATTTGACCGGCAGCAAAGCAAGTTTTAAATCCAACTTATAAAATCGTTTGTCCTGGACAACTCCTTCTATCCTATTGACGAATTTCTATTTAAAAACTGGAGACCAGTAAAGACTCACTCACTCACTCACACACACACACACACACACACACACACACAAACCATCATGTTTACACATCGTGTAAACTGACCCTCTTCACATCACTTTGATAAAAGAATCGTCCAAATTATCTATGGAACATGTAACTAACTAGCTAATAATTATATGTGAATCGGTTAGTACGAAAAGTAACATTTTTGACCTTCAGTACACGGTACAATCCATTCCACATTTTACATTAGTGAATCGTGATACAGCAAAAAAATCACCTCTCGGTTTGGCGCTGGGTAGCACTGTGCAAGTCTCGTAATATTTCATTAAAACAACTGAACAACTACGCTATAAAATGGAAGACCTGCAGCGGTCGTTTTGATGTTCTTTTACTACATTTGATGATGTTTTATTATAGCAGGTGTTTCATTTTATTACGTAAGTGAACGGCCGATGTCCCATAGATCGTCAATTACAAGGATGGACATACAAAAACTGAGCGACTGTTCGACACATTCGGGTGGAGTGATACAACAAGTAAACTTGTAACTTCCCCGTGATGTTTTAGAAGAGGAGGGACACCTACCGAATTTTAACCCAAGCTTCGCCTATTACTCCAGCCGAAAGGAATGGTCTGCAAGTCTTGGGAGCAGCAAAAGAGCTCTTCATTTACCTGCCGACACGGAGAACGTCATCGTCCTTATCTCAGACCCTGCGTAGCGAAAACTAAGGCAGAATCCGACTGGCAATAAGCAGAGAATAGCTCTGGTTCTCCTCAAGAAGGGTTCTGTTCGAGCAAACGTCAGCAAGAGCCAGCGCCAACAAGCTGCTTTTCCTTGAAGTCTGTACGGCTGACCAAAGTTCCCCTCTTCTCCCCTCAGTAAGTAACGTAGCAATGCGTACCTGTTTTCAGGCTAAATATCTTCGTTTGCTGTTTGAACCTCTCTTAAGCAAACACCAGTGTATTAGGAATTCAGAGGATTTCGTAGGGGGCTAGCAGACGCATAATCTACGGTCGTTGGATCTTTTGGTGAGCTTTGATATATCCTTGTATACATATAATGAAATAATAAGGTACCGAACTTAGTGCCCATCTTCAGAAGGCTTATAAGCGATACATTCTTTATTAAAATAAGTGTGGGCGGATATCTTCAGAGTCTTCAATTTATTAATCCGGTACACGTAGATGGCTCTCTGTGTCTGGCTCCATCTCCAGCAACTGTGGTCGTATGTAATGAAATAATAAGCAACCAGTTGCACCAAGTGCCCGAAACCGGTAAAGAAATTAAACTTATTTTATGCAACAGTTTGCTTATTATGTCATTACGTACGACTACAGTTTCTGAAGATGGTTAAAGTAGTATACTAACATCAAGCCAGACGCAAAGAGCGACCTACCTGTACCGGAAAAATAAACTGAAGACTCTGAGGATCTCCAACCACATTTATTTCAGTAAAGAATGTATCGCTGATAAGCCTTCCGAAGACGGGCACTAAGTGCCCGAAATCGGTAAAGAAATTAAATTTCTTTTATGCAGCTGGTTGCTTATTATTTAATTATACACGACTGCAGTTGCTGAAGATGGATAAAATACTAAATCCTTGTGTACGTTATGCACGAAAGTACCTCTGCAGGACGCACTAGAGCTTGTTAGCAGCAGATTCGGATAAGATAATGCAGTCGTGTTTAAACTGTGTGTTTATCTCAACCCTTTTTCTATTACATAATCAGTATTTTGAATAAGTGGAAGGTATCGCCGCGGGAAGTCCCCTGTCTCTGGGCGGTGGCCGACTATTTTACCAAGGACTGAGGAGAACGAACTGCGGCCGGCAACTCTTCGGCCTTCCTGGTTGTGGCGGTATGCTGGCTATGCAACTCTAGTGTGACCTGACGGAGCTGGCACTGCCGGGGCATATGTGGACTTATTATTGGTTTAATTCCCGTGCAAAATAAGTAGTTATTTTGTGTTTTGGAAAGGCAGGTGAAGGAGCCAGTGCGGGTACCAGTGTAGTCTCAGTATTTTTTTAGTCTGTAACGTTTGCATCATACAAGAAACATTTATAATTTCACTTGTCACCAAAGTAACGTGTGCTGAATAGGATTAAGAACTTTTTCGAAAATGACAGTACCATACGCCTTGCGGTTTCTGGCTTTTGTGAGCTGTGAGGCAAAAAATCAACAGAAGAGGTGGAATATGGTGTATCCAACAATGGAAACGTACGCCACGACTTGCCGAGATGGTACAACTCGGAAGATATCTGGACACTACAGCCATTGCGGCTACAAAAAGTAGATATACTGGCACCTGCGGAAGTCAGTTAATTAGTAAATAAGTTCAAAATGAACAAGTCATGAGTGCAACATCGTCCAACCACCAGTCAGATCTCGTATCAGATCTCATACAAAAGGTATCAACGAAAGGTAGAAACATTGACATTGCATTTCCTATGTTCGCATCTCCTGTCCATTACTCTTTCGTTTCATCATAAGCGCTGCATCCTACACCAGTAACGGTCCGCATTCTACCATCACTTCTGTTTTCAGCTTCGACTGTTGTCATAATGATCCGGCCGTTGTGGCCGAGCGGTTCTAGACGCTACAGTCTGGAACCGCGCGACCGCTACGGTCGCAGGTTAGAATCCTGCCTCGGGCATGGATGTTTGTGATGTCCTTAGGTTAGTTAGGTTTAAGTAGTTCTAAGTCGAGGGGACTGATGACCTCAGCTGTTAAGTACCATAGTGCTTAGAGCCACTTGAAACATTTGAATCTTGTCATAATGCGTCTCTTCCCATTCTATTTCGTCGATTCATTATATTCTTTATTACTCATTTTTTTGTTAACTCTTTGCGAGAAATCATCACTTCTTATACTGCCAATTTATCTGATCTTCAACAACCTCCAAAAGTACCACATATTGCAGGCTTGTAATCATCTCATTACTGTGTTTGCTATTCTTCATGTTTCGGTGTGCTCCAAATATTGATTTTCACTGTTTCTTAGGTCCCAGTGTTTCTGTTTCTAAATGTAGTAGCAGTTTCTATGTGTGATTGTTCTGTCTCGAGCACTATGGCCTTTCTTATCTATTCTAGTGCCCACCTTTTCCAGACTGTTTAACATTTAACCTGCTGTGTACAACATTGCTTTAGTGTTTTAAATGCTCGTTCCGTGTTACGGCCATCAGCACCAGTTCCACTGCATCAACCGTCAGACTCATTAAATTTTGTCTTTCGGCGACCAGTGCTACGCTATCAGTGAATCATGTCATGTTGATTTCTTGTTCGTAACCAACTACTCCAACTGTCGTCATTGTTTCTTGAATATACGTGTTAAACCTCAGCCACCACACTGACTATGGCAGTCATTCACCTATCGCGATTTAGGACTCTTGCGCCAGTCCGTCAGCACTGATTAATCCACTCAGTTTTGCATAAACAGAGCGTACGTAATGAGACTGAAAGCTCTAATTAACAGAAAGTAGCCGTTCATTAATTAAATATAACAAATACACATTAGAGCGCATCAGCATGTGGTACACAGCAGCGAAATACACCTCACGGAGTAAACGCATCATTTGCATTAATCTAATTAATTAGTGTTAAAATTTAGGATACTTTGACTAATTACATAGCTTATATAAAAAAAAGCAGTCAATTGTACAGGAAATAAGAATGCGTGATTGCGAATGAGATTCTAGTGTCTCCATGGACTAGTTTGTTGAGTGCTGATTTTAAGGTCGTTTGATTTAAGTTGATATTACTGTGCAGTACCCAGAACTTTAAATTAAGGGTTCCAGCTAAATCAGCTCCGTGAAGTATGGACTGTTTGGTACCACTGGATCTGTGCCGTGTACCTCTCCTTTCCCACCTAGTTTCCATTCTCGTGGCTATCTTCTCGATTCCAGGTTCACCAAATATCACTAATTTTGTGGTAGTGTCACCACCTGCAGTTTGCCTTCAAGACACCGTGACACTTCTTAGCCCCACAACTTCAGTCTCGAAGATGTGCAATTCGTTCGCTGGCCGCTATGGCCGAGCCGTTCTAGGCGCTTCAGTCCGGAACCGCGCTGCTGCTACGATCGCAGGTTCGAATCCTGCCTCGGGCATGGATGTGTGTGATGTCTTTAGGTTAGTTAGGTTCAGTTAGTTCCAAGTCTAGGGGACTGATGACCTCCGATGTTAAGTCCCATAGTGTTTAGAGCCATTTGAACCATTTTTTTGCAATTTGTTCGTTGGGTTGGGGAAATGTAGCGAAGTTATCAATTGACCACAATACGACGTAACAAAAATGCTTAAAGGCGGGGCTCGTTGCTAGAAAGGCAGCGCATGCATAATAAGCGGAGTCCGAAAGAACAGTTATTCAGTTCATTGGCTTCTGTGTCCATCACGTTTTCGCCACGCCTACAAATGTCACCCCATCACTAAAAGCGTAAACACACCGGACAGAAATTCAATCACCGACAGGAGGCATTACGCTAATAATGTGTAATACCTGTAGCCTGTAGCCTTCTTTCGGCGTGGAAGACACTACAGGTTTCTACACATGAACCAGATCCAGCTGAAATCATTGATGATCAGTTTTATTGTGACTTTGCATTTTAGGAATTTTTTGCTTTGACCCTTTTAACCGTACTCGACTCGAACTGTTTCAGCAAGGGCGCTACGATCATCGCTGTTTTGTGCCCTAAATCTCCAAATAAACACACACACACATACACACACACACACACACACACACACACACAACGAGCACAAAACCCTCACTGGACAACCGACGAAGACAGTCAAGAAGATGTCGAAATATCGTGGGAAGAAAATGAAGCTCAACTGAATACCCATAACTTGCAAACCAGCTTAGATGGCTAATTCCACTGGTCTGCTATTCGACTCCTTTTTACTACATGCGCATCAACGTCTTAAGATCTCTGCATTTTATACACAACCGCAGTAATGTAATGCAAAGGTTTCATCGGGGGGATGTCTGCTTCCTTCCAAAACCTCGAGTCACTCATTGCTGTACGCTCGCTAACTTCTCTCTCTCTCTCTCTTTTAAAGATAATTTTAAACCTCCTTGAATAGTCACCTCCCTCCTTCTACATCGTTTGAAACACTCTATTGGCTATTTCGCAGTTACGAAGAAATACATCTCTGTCCGAGAATTGATTCAGGGTCTGTTATGTGTTAAAGCTCCCACGATTGATGAAGCCGCCACACCAAGGTCCCGCTTATCCGCGAGTTGCTGTGACACAATAGCAACTAGTCCTACAATCTGAAAATACGCGCTTCTCGTTTCCACTGCCCGCTTATGTTCTCCTCGTAATTCCAGAGGCACCAGTCGGTCGCTTTTCGTTTAGAAAAATAAGGTATTATAACGGCAGGAAACATTTCATATGCCTTTGGAGGACCAAATCTGTAAAACTGCTTCCTGGTGACGAAAGAGTACTTGCGAAGAGCGAGTGGTGTAATAGATCCAAGGAGAATATTATGACCGCTATTTCATATCCACATCTGAGGGGTAGCTGAGTCTCTGTAGTATTCAGACCCTGCGGCGTACTGGCTGACAAGTTGACTTCACTTTTTTTTATTCTTGAAATGCATAGGAAAGAAAAAAAAGAAATGTATGGTGTTTGTTGCTGGCTCAGAGTTTCCGAAAAGTTGTTCAAGACTTTCTTCCTCCGAGCACTTACTGTTCCTTTCCACTATGTCATGTTTCTGTTGTGTGGTGACGACAGAAGGGAGAAGGTGAAAACCGATGCCGCCACGCAGCCTGCTCTTCACCAAAAGCATCAAGGAGGCCGCCGTGGTTAATTAATTACATGATGCATGGAAGAGTCAGTCAGTGTATTGCTTCTTCCTACGTATAACTCGTGAAAACATTATGAAAGTAAACGTAGAGAGACTCGTGCTCACACAGAGGCTAAGCAGCAATCGTTCTTCCCGCGGATCATTCGCGACCCGAACAGGAAATGGGAACAAGTGACTGTGGTGCACAGGGTACCCTCCGCCACACACCTTAAGATGGCTTGCGGAAGAAGACGCGGATGTAGTTCAAGGTTTTAAATCTAGTTAAGTAAACAAAATATTTTGTACTGAAATCAGAGGAAAATTGTGTTGATCATCCAGGGTTCACTGGATAGCAAAGACATAAATTTAAAAAGCAAAAAGGTCAGTATAATATCTTCTGATATTTAGAATGGCACTGCGTTGTTAAGAAGAGACAGAGACAACTGTGAGCCACAAGAACCGACAGAAGAACCTGCGGCGTTTTGTGTTGGCTGGGGTGTAGTAGGGATACCGGATATCGCTCCAACAACCGGTTATACGTTATATCGTCTTTTTCAGCGCCAGTGTAACTAAACTTTAAAACCGATCAAAATACCGGTTTCTGAAATACGATTTTCAATTATTTTCGTATTATTTCCTGTAATAAACGTAGAAATCGAACAATATCTGAAAAAGTTTAAATCCCTCAGTTTCAAGCTACATAGAAGCAAAATAAAAAATAAACAGGCATAAAAAATAAAACTGAATCACCTCCACACCATTCGCTACTTTCCTCGAAAAGTGGTAAGTGGTTGACCACTACAAAATATCGCCGATGTTCTACCACTGGACCTAATTATTTTAAACTCTCCTCAAAAATGGTGTTGTAATCAGAGATCATACCGCTACTTGGACATTACGAATAGTCAGTGCTAACTGAAGTTGCAGATCCCTGTTTATCCTGCTAATTTGTCCATTTTCAAGGGCTACAAACAGATACAAGCATGTTTTGTAGACACAGGCTGTTTCCCGTTTTTATTGGAAACTATGAATGAACTGTTTTTAATTTTTCTCGTTACATTATGTGGAAAGTTTGTTGTGGGTCCTCCGGTTTTCATTCCCTTAAATCAAATGGAGACCTGAACTTCGTTGCTACCGCACTTCGTACAATATTTCCATACTTGGGCTAGCTCCATTATGTAATGCAACTGATGAAATTATTGCTGTCGATGGGGGTGATATGATGATGAAGACAACGCAACACCCAGTCCCTGAGTGGAGAAGATCTCCGGTCGAGCCGGGAATCGAACCCGGGCCCATAGCTGCCAGGCTGACCACTCAGCTCCGACCACGACAGTGAGAAACTGCCATCTAGACCAGATGTGGCAAGTCTTACACACTGCTGTACATGCGTACCATGCAACAGACCAAGCCAGCCACATGTTACCACTTACATTACTGTCTCATCAATGCTGTATCAATTCGTATGCCATTTGTTTCTGGCGGCACAGTTATTAAAATAGCGCTGATTTTCTATAATAACTCAGTAATTGAAAGCAGTGCAAATTTTACGTATAAAAACTTGTTCTTTAACAAAATATTTAAAAACGAAAAATTTTAGCTCTGCTGCTAGGGCTAACTGATATTTCGGTTTTTTCACCCGGTTGTTAGTAAAAAGAAAAAAAAAACACCTGTTATAACTGAGACCAAACAAATACCGAAAGTATCGGCTTTAACCGGTCGCTTTTTCTCATCCCTAGGCTGTAGTGTAGACTGTATGCAGCATCTCGACGTTCCCCTGCAGAGAGGGTTATCTCCTTGAAGATGCATCTTCAAGACGACCGCAGGTAAACACATTATTCTCAGTGCCCGCTTTTCTTCAATTAATATTTTCTTTGTTAGTGATGAGTTACACCAGAAACTTATTCCATATGACATTATTGAGTGAAATACAAAGAAACACGATCCGAAAGGGCCTTGACAGCCCAACGGCTGTGTCATCCTCAGCCCTTAGAAGTCACCGGATACGGATACGGAGGGGCATGTGACCTTTGTCAGCTTTCGTGACTAAAGCTGCTACTTCTCAGTCAAGTAGCTCCTCAACTGCCCTCACAACGGCTGAATGCACGCCACTTGCCAACAGCAGACAAAGAGGGTGACCCATCTAAGCGTTAAGCAAGCCCGAGAGCGCTTAACTTCGGTGATCTGACGGGAACCGGTGCTACCCCTGCGGCAAGGCAGTTTGTTACATTCGTCAATAGGTACATCAAAAAATGTTTAGCGCTGTAGTACGTCTACTGATTCCATGTGCTACAACAAACAGAAGTGACTGTGGTATGTTTCTACAAAGTTAAGGGCGTGTTTATTTTCAGAGAACCACTTAATAATCCTTGAAGAAACGTCACTAAAAATTTCTTCCATTGCTTTCTTTGTAACGAGATTTGTTACTAAACTAGTGTTGTCTGCTTGACGAATGTTAAGTGGAAAGTCATTTACATACAGGGTGTTAGAGTTACAAGTGTAGATTTTCTGCATGGTTGTAACTGTACCACAAAGTAGACTACGGCTGTCAGTAGAGACTAACCGTTTTGTGTCCTCACTTCAACAGCTGACCTGCTGCCCAGGGAAAAGTAAGCGTTAATGGCTTGCTCTTGCCATGTGTACGTGGAGGTGCTAACCAATATTACAGGTTTAATTATTACTCTGCAAATGAAGTGAATACTGGTGTAATGTTGATCAGTAGACTGTTCTCAGTCACCAATACAAATATCACCCGTAACTTACTGTATATAAGGAATAGGTGTAGACTTAAAATCAAACCCTGTGTTCCCTTTGTGATTACTCCATAGTCACTAAAATTTTATTCTCTTCGAACATTGAATTATTTAGTACAACTTTCAGTGTTCTGTTTTTTAAGTATGATTCAAATGTGTTGTTTGTAAAGCCAGAAATACAAAAAATGTGTAAAACTTATGGGACTTAACTGCTAAGGTCATCAGTCCTTAAGCTTACACACTACTTAACCTAAATTATCCTAAAGACAAACACACACACACAGACACACGCTCGGGATCAGCCGCACAGTCCAAGACTGCAGCGCCTCAGACCGCTCGGCTAATCGCACGCGGCTCCATAAATCTTACGTTTTTCGTAGAGAGTAATGTGATCTACTCAATGGTCTTGGACATATCACAAAAAATACCAAGAACAGTGACATTTCTTATGCGTACCCAACTTTTCCGATTGTTGTTGTTGTCTTCAGTCCAGAGACTGGTTTGATGCAGCCCTCCTTGCTACTCTATCCTGCGCAAGCTTCTTTCATCTCCAAGTAACTATTACAACACAAACTTTTCCGATTAACTCTGAAAAATACACAAAAAATTCTTAATACTGAGACGGAAGTTTCTGAAAATATTTGAATGCCACCGCTGAGATAGATTGAAAATAACTTTGGTGCCTTAATAAAACGAAAATCCTGTTTTCTAGTTCTTTGAATTTAATCATATGAGAAGCCTGACGAGAGCTTGAAACATAGACGTAGTAAATAAAACAGCACGACAGTAGACGTAAATGATACGACTGATGACATCGAAATAAAAAGTATGTTTTATAACTGATGTGGCTTCTGCTTTTAAAAAAACATTTTTTTCAGTTTGTTTTACTGTGATGTAGTTTTCTCCCCAGCACCTGTTCGTTTCATTTCATTTCTTTGAAATTTTTTCCACCGAATTACCCATACATATTTCATTACTATGAAGCCTGCTGTGTAATGTTGTCGCAGATGTGCACATTGCCGTAATTACGTGTCGCGGACAGCGACATCGAGACAACAAAAGCCGTCGAGAAATGGAGTGGAGGAGGTTAAAGGGTGGTTGGTAGGGGAGGTGGGAGGGAGGAGGGGTGGCCACAAGTTTTATTCAGGGCGGAAGACCGGCGGCCTGTGATCTTTGTGTGGCCAGGAACAAAAGTTGCGTTGCGGCATAATTACACAGCAAGGGGCAGGGCAGGCGGGTAAGCTTTCGTTTATCTTCAAGTTTAAATTGTGGCAGTTAAGAATACCCTGCCTGCATAATACATTAGGCCACGCGCAATTTATAGCATCTCTTATGTTATGAAATAAAAGCCCTTCTGCCGCGGGCAGCCAGGAATAATCGAATTTTCCAGACGTCTCCCCTCGCGTCTCGGCGTAAAACTTGCGCCGGGATTGCGGCAGAAGGCTTAACCGTGCTCCTCTCTCGTTTTCTTTACGGAGGAAACATTACCTGCGGTGTGGCCCCCTCGCCACTCGCACAGACAGGGCCGCTCACGAGCCGTTTGTTAACGTAATTCCGGCCATTACGGCGTCTGCGTACCTGCTCTCGACAGCGCCTCGACGAAACCCTTGGACGCCACTCTGCACAGGCTCTGGTACACGACGACTGTATATGTTTGCGTATAGCTAGTAAACAAAGTGTGTGGCCAGGTGCCTCCGTCGACGGACACCCTCGCAATAGGCTTACATGCACATACCAAACTGAAATTTGATCATTCAGTAGAAAAAAAAAGATGGCTCTGATCTCGAGGTCGACCTCAATACTGATGAACACGTCGACCCACAGCCGGAATCTACATCTACACCAACATCTACACTCATGCTCATAAATTAAGGATAATGCTGATAGCCGGCCGGGGTGGCCGAGCGGTTCTAGGCGCTACAGTGTGGAACCGCGCGACCGCTACGGTCGCAGGTTCGAATCCTGCCTCGGGCCTGGATGTGTGTGATGTCCTTAGGTTAGTTAGGTTTAAGTAGTTCTAAGTTCTAGGGGACTGATGACCTCAGATGTTAAGTCCCATAGTGCTCAGAGCCATTTGAACCAATTTGATAATGCTGATACACTGTGAAACAACGCTCTGGTAGGCGGTTTGTGGGTTCAAATCACCTTCGGGGTATGACCATGCGGTGCATTTGACCTGCTGTCGTCGCACGGTGACGCTGGTAGCAGTCCCTGATACGCAGAGCTGTGTTGGTGCGTGTCAGAGTATGGTGCAACGAGTAAGTGTGCAGACGTGCTAAAGGTGACTGTGTGTTGAAAGTGGCTCAAAGAACACATATTGATGACGTTATGAGGGGTAGAATACTAGGGCGACTGGAGGCTGGTCAAACACAGCAGGTCGTAGCACGGGCCCTCCGTGTGCCACAATGTGTGATCTCACGATTATGACAACGGTTCCAGCAGACAGGAAACGTGTCCAGGCGCTACAGTTCGGGACGTCCGCAGTGTACAACACCACAAGAAGACCGATATATCACAGTCAGTGCCCGCAGACGGCCACGGAGTACTGCAGGTAGCCTCGCTCGGGACCTTACCGCAGCCATTGGATCAGTTGTCTCCAGACGCACAGTCTACAGACGACTGAACAGACATGGTTTATTCGCCCGGAAACCTCAAAGATGCATTCCACTGACCTCTCGTCACAGGAGAGCCCGTAAAGCCTGGTGTCAAGAACACAGTACATGGTCATTCGGACAGTGGTCCCGAGTTATGTTCACGGACGAGTCCAGGTATAGTCTGAACAGTGATTCTCGCCGGGTCTTCGTCTGCTCTTTAACATTGTCTTCCTTTCTCTGTAGGATGTCAAAATGGTGCAAATTGCTCTGAGCACTATGGGGCTTAACATCTGAGGTCGTCAGTCCCCTGGAACTTAGAACTACTTAAACCTAACTAACCTCAGGACAGCACACACATCCATGCCCGAGGCAGGGTTCGAACCTGCGACCGTAGCGGTCGCTCGGTTCCAGACTGAAGCGCCTAGAACCGCTCGGCCACAAAAGCCGGCTGTAGGATGTCCTCATGATCTTTGGACACTACATTTTCGTTTTTACTGAAAATTTCCATAGTTGCGCTTCCTGATCTTTTTTGATCCCATGTTGTAGCCTTCACTCTGTAGTACATTAAATCATATATTCCCTTGCTCTCCATTTATCCAATTGAGTCACATTCCTCTTTCAGCCATTTTGTCCTAGCCTGTTCTGTTTCTCTACGAAGTTCTTTATTCAGTCTTCGGTACATTTTTCTTGCCTTTCATTGTTTTATTTTTACGTTTTCTTCTCTCGTCTATCTTCGAAATCAGTTCTTGTGTAATCGACGGCTTTTTTGCCGTTTTTCCCATTTACATACCCTATACTTTTCTTCTCTGCTCTTGTGATTTCTTCTGTCAACATATCCGAATAATCGCTGACATTGACAGGGGGTTCATTCAGAAATGTTTAAATGTGTGTGAAATCTTATGGGACTTAACTGCTATGGTCATCGGTCCCTAAGCCTACACACTACTTAACCTAAATTATTCTAAGGACAAACACACATACCCATGCCCGAGGGAGGACTCTAACTTCCTCCGGGATCAGCCGCACAGTCCATGACTGCAGCGCCTTAGACCGCTCGGCGGGGGTTCTTTGTCTCGTAAAGTGTTAGTATTTTGAAATGAGAGCATTTCCATAGTCCTTCCTTTCCCAGATCTGATCTTATTTTATCTACACCATGGCAGCCTTCGGAAGTTTTTAATTTTTATTTCTATATCTGCCTTAAGTAATTTATGGTCGCTATTAATGTGTCCAAATTTTACCAAGTAAGTTAATAATTAATAGATACTTATATCTAACATAACTAAGTTGTCCGTTATGTATTCGTTACGTACGGAATTATTTCTGTTTATGTTTAATTTTGCTGTAACTCCTTTGAGTTTATAACTGTGAGATTTCACGAAAATGTCGTGTTCGTTGAAAATGTCCCATTGTATGAAAAACGTCGCCATGGGCGCAAAGGTACCTTTACTGGGAGGTAGTTGGCGAATAATGGCAACATAGAAGATACGTATACAGTTTCCTCAGAACTTGTTTGAATGAGTGACCTAGCCTTTCCGTTAGGGCAACAACGGAAAACATTTGCTTCGTGCGGCGGTACCCAGCAGGGGAGTAAGTGTCTCTTTTGTCACTTTTACCCGCCACGAACGCCTGTGCGGTGGCGCTCGACTGAAAGGTAGCCGGTTCGAGTCCTGACGGTGTAGAAATTTTCACCGCCAGCATTTGGCAGGCAAGGGCAGAGTGTTAGTGATGTTAAAGTTCCTGATCACCGTTCTACGCTAAATCCCGTAACCGCAGTGTCTCAAGAAGTGAGGGCTTGTGGCGCTGTTGGTGGTGATCGATCTGTCGGATGGGGGCCTTAAGCTCGGCGGCCCTCTCGGCGCTGTTTGAGAGGAGTAGCTGCGTGCCGGCACCAAAGTTCCACCCTCAGGCCTCTCTCATCATTATGCAACACAAAGGTGACACCACACTATATACACAGCCACAAGTTACCTGCAGTCAACGAGCCACACTAAAGGCTCAACTCTGAGACATGGCGAGGATACGGGGCATTATGAGCGGAGGAAGAATACGTTTTCCCCTTATTTGGCCGAATCTCTACCGTTTTAGGCCGGCCAGGCAACAATGCCATTCAACTTTCGTTTTTTTCCTTTACTTTAGCAGGCAATACATAACGTTTGCGTCGGGTAGTCAGCGTCTAATACAAATGATCTCATGCTAGATGTCTGAAATGCATGAATTTTGGACTGAGATTCCAAGCAGATACTGTAAGAGCCGCTAATATACGTGGGGCGTTCAGTAAGTAATGCGGAACATTTTTTTCTGACTTGTTTTATTTAGGATTCGAATACACCACATTATTCCCCACTCTTTTGGCTACAAAACCCTACCTTTCAACATAATGTCTGTTAAACCCGACGGCTTAGTCCACCTTACAGGGAGGACCTATGTATGCACATTGTACCACTCAGCTGGTCGACGTCGGAGCCGACGCCTCGCTGCCTCAGTAACCTCCCCATCGCCCACGTACTGCTTTCCCCGAAGTGCGTCCTTCATTGGGCCAAACAGATGGAAGTCTAAAGGTGTGAAGGTGGCGAGGAATCCATTGGGAACACACCTTTAGGTACCCCAACTGGTGGACGAGTGTATCAGCCCTACCAAGACAGAAATCCGTTTGTGCAGGGAGGTGTTTCATTTTGATCCGTCAATTACATAGAATGAGAGTATCCGCACGTTCCAACACTGCAGGAGTCACAGCTGTCAGTGTCCAGCCGGCATACGGGAGATGGGACGGGTTTGCGCGACCTTGCTGCTATGATGACAGACGCATCGCTCAACCACTCACCGTGCTTTTGTTCACTTTCTCCGCAGACATTCTGCAAGCGCCTGTGAATATCCGCAACGCTCTAATTTTCTGCCAAAAGAAACTCGGTGATAGCTCTCCGCTTCTAATGCACTTCCGTTAAAGACGCCATTTTGAAGACTACGTATTGCTGTTAGGCGTGGTCTCCTTATAGCACTTGAGATATGCTACCTGCGGAAAGATGAGAAAATATTTTACAGCATTTTGTTGTGCGTGTAGTAGAGGAACAATTTGGATAGGATGGCTGAATCGGCATGAGAACGCACCCTGATATAAAGCGGCATCTGTGAGGCAATGGTTATGGACTGGCGTGCCCAGAGTCCCGAGTTGAACCTAGTGGAGCACCTTTGGGACGAGATAGAGCCTTCAGATATCCTTCACTGGTTGTGGCTCACCAGGAAGAATGGGCTGCCAATCCTCCACAGATATTCGCAGACCTAACTGAAAGTGTCTTCAGGAGAGTGCAAGCCATCGTAAAAGCGAAGGATGAACACACACCCTATCAATGTCTACCAGCAGATGTTCGATGCTCAGATAGTGTATTCACTGAGGTGATGAATTATACCCCACAGGATCTATAAGGAACTTGGATAAGATTTTGTACGTAACAGCCATTAAAGAGTTACTCTAAAGCTGTTCCTTTCAAAAAAATGTTCAGATGTGTGTGAAATCTTATGGGACTTAACTGCTAAGGTCATCAGTCCCTAAGCTTACACAACCTAAATTATCCTAAGGACAAACACACACCCATGCCAGAGGGAGGACTCGAACCTCCGCCGAGACCAGCCGCACAGTCCATGACTGCACGCCTTAGACCGCTATTTTCTCAGTTTCCCAAATTTTTCCAAAAGTTTTTGATGTTTTTCAGTCAACTTCTCCGTTCTTAATTGGTTCCTTTGCTAACCACTGTTCCCTGATGAACAATACAAATGCATTATTTTCCGTTGATGTCAGTGAAAAATATTTGTTCGATTAACTCAATTTAAAACTTCGAACTGCATCTACTTCTATACTCGACAAGTCCGGAGAGAATGTTATGTCCCATCGTCACTTCCTGGTTCCACCTTCATCGCCAGGTAGTAGCAACATATTGGTGTACTGTTGTAATAGCGTACGCTCTCGGAATTTTAATGGTAAGTCACTCAGTGATCTTGAACGTCTGTCGTGTATCCTCTGCCGCTGAATTGTGCCGAGTATTTCAGTATCGCTTTCGCTCTTACTAAAAGAAGTTGTAAGGAAACACGCTGTCCGTCTGTGAATTTTCTCTGTTTTCCGCTGTCAATACTATTTCGTGCGGATCCCAGACTGACACGTAATATTCCAATACTGGGGGTGGACTACAAATCTTGAGAGTTATTCCGATGAATTTCAATCTGGTATCTGCCCCGCATGTGATTACTTTTATGTGATCGTTCCACTTTAAATCGCCCTGTACGCCTACTCCTAGACATTTAAAGGATGTGTCTGCTTCCACTGGCCGCGCGGAGTGGCCGCGCGGTTTGAGGCGCCATGTCACGGACTGCGCGGCCCTTCCCTCGGGTATGGTTGTGTGTGTGTTGTTCGTAGCGTAAGTTAGTTTAAGTAGTGTGTAAGTCTAGGGACCGATGACTTCAGCAGTTTGGTCCCTTAGAAATTCACACTCATTTGCTTCCACTGGTTGTTACGCGCTCATGGAATCATACAACAATACGTCATTCCGCCTATTTGTGCGCAGGATGTTACATTTGTTTATGTTGAGGTTCAGCTGCTAATCCCTGCTCCAACAGTCGATGGTCTGCAGGTCTTCTTGCATTTCACTGCAACTTTCTATCGTTACGACATCTCAGCACACAACAGCATTTCAGTTGTCGAGTCTAATTTGGGATCTTTCCGATTCTAAGATTGCGGTACGGTCGCTCGTATTCTCCCATATCTCCATCATTGACCTTTAATTAATCAGCGCACCAACTGACTGCTTAATTTACGCTTGTAAGTATGCTGCCAAAGCGGCGCATGACGGAATGTCAGTCCTCGAGTTGGACTTGTTGGAAGAACTTGAAGGCGGTTTATGTCTTCTGTCATACGGCTAACGACAGCTGATGCAACGAACACTTATCTCTACACGCTCGAGGCTCTGTGGCAATTTATTCGGATGTAAGAGTACGTCACGAGTTGACGTTCTGTAAACTGACCTGCGCGAAAGGTAAACACTGCTCACAGCGGGTTGCCGCACGCTCGAAGCCCAACCAAAAATTAATACCCTCGAATTTTGTATGTCAAAACTCTTTAAGCGTTTTAAATAAAACAAACGTTGTTAACGTAGTACATCTTTATTCTTCATGTATACATATTTATTTCGCAACATAGTCAACGGGACGACGAACTTATTTCTCCCAGCGAGAGACCAGTTTGTTGATACTGTCACTGTAGAATGTTTGAGTTCGTTGACGGAACCACAACCTCACCTCTGCTTGCGGCGCTTATCACTGTCAAAGTGAAGTCGTCGAAGGCGTTCTTTAAGTTTTGGGAACAGTTGTGACCAAGTCGGGAATGTATGGAGAATGAACGATAAAAGTGACCCAAGGCGTCGGCTTGTAGCAGATGTCGCAAAGCTCGTGTGTGGTCTGGAATTTTCATGGCGAAGGAGATGGTGCTCCATGCGTGAATGACCTCGTCGAATTCGAAACTTGATTACAGCACCCTGTTTCTCGCGCACCTGCCTAGTTACCTTACAGACCACCATCTTACAAGCAACAAAATTCGGAGTCTTCTAGCGGCAGAGAGATGCAAATATATAGACATAAAGGATGAAGATGTAGAATGTTAGTACCTAACGTTAGTTTAATTTAAAAAGCTCTAAGAGTTTTTACACAAAACTTCGGAGACATTACTTTTCATCGTAGCTCCGTACTAGGACACTTCAGGTCCGGGAGGACAGACGATATTATATTTCATAAAATGAGTCAGTCTTTCGTGGCTGTCGAATGCAGAATTCTCCTCCTGATCGCTTGTCTCGTGTATTGGACGCTATCCACTGACGGTTATTCTTCCAGGTCCTTCGCCAGCGAGTGAATAGCATTTTCTAGGATGCAAAAGACACTGTACGATCCAGTTTGTATAGTCGAATTTATTAAACGACCCGTTATGGTCGAATATATTAAACTACCTGTTTCGGATGTCAAGCATCCATTTTATAGTATCCTACAGGCCAAATCCTGAGGTTCCTGTCACTTATATGCAAATGTAACAGAAAATCTACTTACATGATCAAAACACTACAAATCCGACAATTACTGGTGAAGCACCGGATGGAAAACCCATCATGCTGCCAGAACGTCAATGGTCAAATGGTTCAAATGGCTCTGAGAACTATGGGACTCAACTGCTGAGGTCATTAGTCCCCTAGAACTTAGAACTAGTTAAACCTAACTAACCTAAGGACATCACAAACATCCATGCCCGAGGCAGGATTCGAACCTGCGACCGTAGCGGCCTTGCGGTTCCAGACTGCAACGCCTTTAACCGCACGGCCACTTCGGCGTCAATGGTCATTAACGGATTATTTTCGATAGTTTCACACGGTATTCTAACTCTACATTTTTATGTTACGAGTACCATTTGTTAGATGTTGGCTTACACAAGCAAAGGTTTAGCGCAAACTCATTTTGAAATCCTTGTGACGAAATGGTTCTTCACTGGTAATCGAAGCTACTATACAAGTGTGATTACATAAAAGGCGATTCTCAGATGATGTTACGAACTTTCAGGTATGATGGAGAAGTGTCAAATGATACATTTGAGGTGAGCAACCCCAACCCGTAAACGACGGAGTCGAAACAGTAAGCGAAGGTGGAATGCCTGTACCAGTACTGTTTTTGCTAAGACTGTAGGGTAGACAACTTTCAGAAGTGGTATTATCTACCAAAAGAGAAAGAGGTCTAGAAAACTTTGGTTCTAAAATGCATGCTTTAAGAACTATGGGAATTTGTTCAGTAGAAGAGATGTGTTTCACAGTCGCCAAGATGAACAAGTACTCATAGCTGTTGAGATATGCATTTTAGAACCCCTGTTTAGTAGACTTTTTTTCTTGTTTTGGTCCATAATACCACAAAGTTGTCTATCCTTTAGTCTTTGCAACAACAGTAGCATTAGGTGTATCAGAACGATCTACGCTTAAAACGTTCGACTCTATCGTTTCCGGACAAGCGTCCCTTACCTTATTACATTTACCTTTCTCCATTCCCCCCTGGAAGTCTGTAAAGTCATCACGGTATCACCCTTCTAGATTAGAAAAACCATAGCCTTTGTCTTTCAGGAAAATTAAAAATGGCTATTTGAGACCCGAAACAAGTCGCTTCACAAATTTTTACTGTAAAAGTGAGTCTGAATGCTACTTAATATATTGTCCGTGCCGTCACAGCACATATTTCCAAGAGTTTTTCATCATTTATTACTCTGACAGCCTACTCTTCAATTTATAATCTCATTTTCGCGCCACGTGTTAGGGAGAATTTGCTGTCTGTCACCGGACCTGACCGGTTTGTTTAACTGCTGTCTGGTGCAACTCTCCCTTGAAGTTCAGCCACTTTTGTCTTCGCCATTGGTAATTTTTTCTTTCCTTGTCATACTTATGTATTCCAGTATCTTGCTGAGTATCATAAATTTAGACAACATTATCCCTGGAGCGCAGAGATCTGGTGCTATATTTCCGTTAAAACAACAGTTGATGTCGCAAAAAACGTTTATTTATTATGATCGGTTCCGACTTATGTTAAAGCCGTCGTCAGATTTTTTGGGCCCTGCAAAGGTAGGTACAGCAAAGTTGCAAATAGTCCTACTACATATGGCGTTAAAGGACAATAGAGGAATGCTGAAGCGTTTACCCCTATGGCTGGTGATTGCGGCTCCTCGGTTTACACGTAATACCACGTTCGTGCGCTGTGACTGATGGCTGTGGAGCCACGGGTTAAATAGTGTGCAGTACCCGCGCCGACTATGGATTACGTCAGAAGCAGCCAATGGCAAACGCTTCACAAGAATTGAAATGTCATTGGTGTATGAAATTTGCAAAGTATGTTGTAGACGAAGTACGAGTACATAAGACGTTAAAACGTTATAAACTATCAGAAGAGGTTGAAAAAATCAGCCAACCGGTTGCAAAACAACGGTTTATTTGCCATTGACCTAGGTTTCGATATTTTTTTAAATATCTTCTTCAGAAGGCGTGGGCATCATATGATGATACACTAGATTATATGAAGTCGAGCGGCTTTTGTCATATATAAAATAGAAGAAACAAGAATTATCCCAAGCCATGGCTATAGACAGCAGCCAGATTACACATATCGTACTTCAGTATGAATGCTCAGTAGTAAACGCCCAAGGCAGAGGCTCTCCCCAAGGTAAAATTGTTACAGAAGTCACAGGATAAAATATTTTCGTTACGTTCCGTGTACAGCATGTCAGAGACTAAGGCCAACCACTGTTGGCTGCTATCTACAGCTTGGGATAACTCCTGTTTTGTCAATCTGATATATGGCAAGAGTCGTTCGGCTGCATCTAATCTAGTGTACCATCTTGTGATGTAACAAGGCCCACTCCTTCTGAAGAAGATATTTTTAAAAATATCGAAACCTAGGTCAAGAGCTCATAAACCGTTGTTTTGAAACTGGTTGGCTGATTTTTCAATTTCTTCAGATTTACGTAGTTGCTGTTTCGCAGCCACGTATAAGATTTTTTTATGTAAATCGTCAGGCAAGTAGTCATTTATGTAAAAAAAAAAATAAACAAACGTACAGAACGAGAGAAGAAGCAGTTCCATTTAATGACACTGGTGTGAATGACAAAACACATTGTTCTTATTAATATTTTGTCGATAAGCGATTAAACTCGAGAGTAGTAATTATATGCACATTAAATGAAGACGCAATAGCAGATAACACAACATTAGAAGATACAACAATTAAAATACACTCCTGGAAATTGAAATAAGAACACCATGAATTCATTGTCCCAGGAAGGGGAAACTTTATTGACACATTCCTGGGGTCAGATACATCACATGATCACACTGACAGAACCACAGGCACATAGACACAGGCAACAGAGCATGCACAATGTCGGCACTAGTACAGTGTATATCCACCTTTCGCAGCAATGCAGGCTGCTATTCTCCCATGGAGACGATCGTAGAGATGCTGGATGTAGTCCTGTGGAACGGCTTGCCATGCCATTTCCACCTGGCGCCTCAGTTGGACCAGCGTTCGTGCTGGACGTGCAGACCGCGTGAGACGACGCTTCATCCAGTCCCAAACATGCTCAATGGGGGACAGATCCGGAGATCTTGCTGGCCAGGGTAGTTGACTTACACCTTCTAGAGCACGTTGGGTGGCACGGGATACATGCGGACGTGCATTGTCCTGTTGGAACAGCAAGTTCCCTTGCCGGTCTAGGAATGGTAGAACGATGGGTTCGATGACGGTTTGGATGTACCGTGCACTATTCAGTGTCCCCTCGAAGATCACCAGTGGTGTACGGCCAGTGTAGGAGATCGCTCCCCACACCATGATGCCGGG